>NC_137860.1:15230000-16620000 GCF_948465745.1 Chenopodium album | reverse complement strand
GAATGCAATTGTCTTTCATTTGATTCAAAAAGCTTTGTTTGAATGTATTTGACTTTCATTTGATTCTAAAAGCTTTGTTGAAAGTGTTTAACTTTCATTTGACTCAATTAGCTTTGTTGAATGCATTTGACTTTCAATTGATTCAAAAAGCTTTGTTTGAATGTGTTTGACTTTCATTTGACTCAATTAGCTTTGTTGAATGTGTTTGACTTTCATTTGACTCAATTAGCATTGTGGAATGCAATTCACTTTCATTTGATTGAAAAAGCTTTGTTTGAATGTATTTGACTTTCATTTGATTCTAAAAGCTTTGTTGAAAGTGTTTGACTTTCATTTAACTCAATTAGCTTTGTTGAACGCATTTGACTTTCATTTGATTCAAAAAGCTTTGTTTGAATATGTTTGACTTTCATTTGACTCAATTAGCTTTGTTGAATGTGTTTGACTTTCATTTGACTCAATTAGCATTGTGGAATGAAATTTACTTTCATTTGATTGAAAAAGCTTTGTTTGAATGTATTTGACTTTCATTTGATTCTAAAAGTTTTGTTGAAAGTGTTTGACTTTTATTTGACTCAATTAGCTTTGTTGAACGCATTTGACTTTCATTTGATTCAAAAAGCTTTGTTTGAATGTGTTTGACTTTCATTTGACTCAATTAGCTTTGTTGAATGTGTTTGACTTTCATTTGACTCAATTAGCATTGTGGAATGCAATTGACTTTCATTTGATTCAAAAAGTTTTGTTTGAATGTATTTGACTTTCATTTGATTCTAAAAGCTTTGTTGAAAGTGTATGACTTTCATTTAACTCAATTAGCTTTGTTGAATGCATTTGACTTTTTTTTTTTTTTTGGTAAATTAAATTTCATTACCAAAAGCACAAGAATAATAACTTACAAAAAGCTAAGTTGTAAACCCCAAACTACACAGCCTGAAACAGGCAGCCAATCCCAAAATAGGTTCTGAAACTAAGATTCCACCTTCTAGGAAGGATTCACCTTAGAGACAAAACCCGTGCCTATCCCCAATCTTAATCCACCTTCCAGGAAGGATGAGAAAGAACAAGAGACAGGACAACAACAAGAACAAAAGCCCTTCTCAGACTCATCTATAGCCATAGCAGGACTGAACAAACAAGCTATACACCAAAACCAAAAACAGACAAAATTAGCTAATAACCAAAGCACAGTTTGTCTCATTACATCTGCAAGCCATATTAAAAACAACATCTCTGACAGCAACCTCAGCAGGTTTACAGACTCCATTGAAGACAACAGAGTTCCTTTGAATCCAAATGCTGTAGACTGTTTCAGCAAAAGCCATAATCAGCAACCCTTTCTTAGCCCTGCAATTCTTCCTCAGCTACTTGACTTCATCAGCAAACTGCGGAATTTGCCTATTATAATGCAGAGTCTTTAATACAGCCTCCCAAACTTTCTGAGCATAAGAGCATTCAAAGAATAAATGCTGAACTATTTCAGATTTCTACAAACAAAGCAAGCAGACAGGATCACAATGGATATTCCATGTCAGTAACCTATCCATTGTCACCAACCTGTTCAAAAGAGCAAGCCACAAAATAAAAACACTTTTAGGAGTAGCTCTATTATTGCAAACCAATCTTCTCCAATCAACTTTCTGTCTCTGGGGTCTCAGCAAGGCATAGAGCTTCTTAATCTTCATCATATTGCCTTGAACAAAGTTACCCCACCCCCCCCCACACTATCTACAATCTCTTTACACTGCAAGATTTTCCTCAGCACCCAAGAACATTTCTTAGGGACAGGGAAATCCCAGCAATTTCTACCTTTAAAGTAGTAGATATGCACCCATTTCACCCACAAATTATCAGCTTTGTGAGATAAATCCCAGAGTAACTTAGTCACAGCTGCTTTGTTCCAAATTGGAAGGGACATGACATTCCAACCTCCACTCACTTTAGGCAAACAGACTGTATCCCAAGCTACCAGAGCTTTCCTTGAAAAATTAGAAGTTCCAGTCCAAAGAAAGGCTCTAAATCTAGCTTCAATTTCTTTAAGAATCTTTTTTGGGAGGATAAAAATTTGAGCCCAATAAGTTTGAATCCCAAAAAGAACACCATTCAGCAACTGGATTCTACCTGCATAAGAAAGATGCCTAGCTGCCCAGCTTGTAATTCTAGCAATAACTCTCACAACCAGAGGTCTACACTGGTTAATAGTGAGTTTCTTTGAAGACAGAGGTACCCCAAGGTACCTAAAAGGAAGAGTGCCTTGAGAAACCCCAAGAGTCTCTTTAAGAACCTGCTGCTCAGCTTCACTTACACCACCAAAGAACACTTCACTCTTATCCAAGTTAGCAGACAAGCCAGAAGCCTTAGAAAACTTTTAAAAAGCTTGAAAAAGCAACTGAACAGAGACCATATCAGCTCTAGCAAACATCAATAAATCATCTGCAAACATTAGATGAGTGATACTCATTTTTTCACATCTGGGATGATAATTAAAGTCAGGAGTAGATTTCAACTCATGTAAACACCTTGTGAGATATTCCATCCTAATAGCAAATAGGAAAGGGGACATAGGATCACCTTGCCTTAATCCTTTCCTTGCTTCAAAGGGGATGCTAGGAAACCCATTTAAGAGAATTGAGAAGGAAACAGAAGTAATACATCCCATAACCCAATCAATAAACTACTTAGGGAAGCTCATCTCTTCCATAACAACGTTTAAGAAGCCCCATTCAAGAGAATCATAAGCCTTTTTCAATTCTATTTTGAGAATGCACCTTGGGGTAATGAATCTATGGGAATAGCCCTTAATTAACTCAGTAGCAAGCAAGATATTGTCCCCAATATGCTTCCCCGGAATAAAACCTGCTTGAGCATCATCAACAACCTCTCCAATAACCTGAGCTAGTCTTTCTGTTATTACTTTAGAAACTAGCTTGTATAACACAGTACAACATGCAATAGGTCTAAACTCTTTCACATATGAAGGATTTGGAACTTTAGGAACCAAAGTAATGGTAGTACAGTTCCAATGTCTCTGCATAACCCCAGTAGCAAAGAACTCCTAAACCCCAGCATAAACATCTGCTTTGATAACATTCCATACTTGCTTAAAAAGGTAAGCATTGAAGCCATCTATCCTTGGAGCTTTTGAATCATCAATGTCTTTTAAAGCTGAATCAATCTCAGCATGGGTAATAGGAGTAATCAAAAATTGCTGAGAAGCATAGCTTAAATGTTTCCCTTTCCTCATAGTCACCAAATCGACAGCAGGAAACCATGAGCTTTCTCACGTAAAAGCTTCTTATAAAACTTACAGATTTCAGCAGCCACTTCATTAGAACCTCTGAGAAGCACATCCTGTTCATTATAGATTGAATCAATTCTATTTCTAGAGTGCCTGTGCTTCATCATAGAAAAGAAATAGTGATTATTGGCATCCCCCAATTTCACCCATTCCACCCTAGATTTCTTATTATAAATGCTTTCCTGAATTCCAATCCAATACTTGACCTGAGCAATAGCTTCAGTCTCTTTAATTTGAAGCTCAAGACTATCGGCATTACTAGCCATATTACTCTGAATACTGTCCAAATCAACAAGGGCAGCTTCAAGCCTTTCAGCAGTTTTAGCAAAATACTTCAAGTGCAAACCCTTGATGTTGCCTTTAACATTTTTAAGCTTATTCCAAACTCTAAACATAGCATTTCCAGCCACAAAAACACCCCAAGTATCCCTGACAATATCCTGAAATTGATCATGCTTTGCTATACAGTTCAAGAATCTAAAAGGTCTTCCTTGAGAGGGAGGAGCAGAAGAAAGCTTAATCAAGATAAGGCTATGGTCAGAAAGAGCAAGGTTAAGGTAAAGGGCCTCAACATGCCCATAAATACCCAACCATGCCTGGTTAACCAAACCCCTATCAATGCTAGTGCAAGTCCTAGGCCCATCATGAGCCTTGTCAGACCAAGAATAAAAAGGACCTTTGCTCTTAATCTCACAAAATTCCATGATATCCACAAAGTCTTAAAAGTCTTTCACCTCATAATCAGAGACAGGATTGCCATTAATTCTATCATCAAAGCAAAGAACTGAATTGAAGTCCCCAACACAAATCCAAGGATTCTGCTGCAAACCAAAGTTGTGAATACGAATGCATTTGGCTTTCATTTGATTCAAAAAGCTTTATTTGAATGTGTTTGACTTTCATTTGACTCAATTAGCTTTGTTAAATGTGTTTGACTTTCATTTGACTCAATTAGCATTGTGGAATGCAATTGACTTTCATTTGATTCAAAAGCTTTGTTTGAATGTATTTAACTTTCTTTTGATTCTAAAAGCTTTGTTGAAAGTATTTGACTTTCATTTGACTCAATTAGATTTGTTGAATGCACTTGACTTTCATTTGATTCAAAAAGCTTTGTTTGAATGTGTTTGACTTTCATTTGACTCAATTAGTTTTGTTGAATAAATTTGACTTTCATTTAACTCAATTAGCAATGTGGAATGCAATTGACTTTCATTTGATTCAAAAAGATTTGTTTGAATGTATTTCACTTTCATTTGATTCAAAAAGCTTTGTTAAAAGTGTTTGACTTTTATTTGACTCAATTAGGTTTGTTAAATGCACTTGACTTTCATTTGATTCAAAAAGCTTTGTTGAATGTGTTTAACTTTCATATGACTCAATTACCATTGTGGAATGCAATTGAGTTTCATTTGATTCAAAAAGCTTTGTTTGAGTGTATTTGACTTTCATTTGATTCTAAAAGCTATGTTGAAAGTGTTTGACTTTCACTTGACTCAATTAGCTTTGATGAATGCATTTGACTTTCATTTGATTCAAAAAGCTTAGTTTGAATGTGTTTGACTTTCATTTGACTCAATTAGCTATGTTGAATGTGTTTGGCTTTCATTTGACTCAATTAGCATTGTGGAATGAAATTGACTTTCATTTGATTCAAAAAGCTTGGACTGAATGTATTTGACTTTCATTTGATTCTAAAAGCTTTGTTGAAAGTGTTTGACTTTCATTTGACTCAATTAGCTTTGTTCAAAGCATTCGACTTTCATTTGATTCAAAAAGCTTTGTTTGAATGTGTTTGACTTTCATTTGACTTAATTAGTTTTGTTGAATGTGTTTGACTTTCATTTGACTCAATTAGCATTGTGGGATGCAATTGACTTTTATTTGGTTCAAAAAGCTTTGTTTGAATGTATTTAACTTTCACTTGATTCTAAATGCTTTGTTGAAAGTGTTTGACCTTCATTTAACTCAATTAGCTTTGTTGAATGCATTTGACTTTCATTTGATTCAAAAAGCTTTCTCTAAATGTGTTTGACTTTCATTTGACTCAATTAGCTTTGTTGAATGTGTTTGACTTTCATTTAACTCAATTAGCATGGTGGAATGCAATTAACTTTCATTTGATTCAAAAAGCTTTGTTTGAATGTATTTAACTTTCATTTGACTCAATTAACGTTGTGGAATGCAATTGACTTTCATTTGATTCAAAACCTTTGTTTAAATGTATTTAACTTTCATTTGATTCTAAAAGCTTTGTCGAAAGTGTTTGACTTTCATTTTACTTAATTAGCTTTGTTGAATGCACTTGACTTTCATTTGATTCAAAAAGCTTTGTTTGAATTTCTTTGACTTTCATTTGACTCAATTAGCTTTGTTGAATGTGTTTGACTTTCATTTGGCTCAATTAGCATTGTGGAATGCAATTTACTTTCATTTGATTTAAAAAACTTTGTTTGAATGTATTTGACTTTCATTTGATTCTAAAAGCTTTGTTGAAAGTTTTTGACTTTCATTTGACTCAATTAGCTTTGTTGAATGCATTTAACTTTTATTTGATTCTAAAAGATTTGTCTGAATGCGTTTGACTTTTATTTGACTCAATTAGCTTTGTTGAATTTGTTTGACTTTCATTTGACTCAATTAGCATTGTGGAATGCAATTGACTTTCATTTGATTTAAAAAGCTTTGTTTGAATGTATTTGACTTTCATTTGATTCTAAAAGCTTTGTTGAAAGTTTTTGACTTTCATTTGACTCAATTAGCTTTGTTGAATGCAATTAACTTTCATTTGATTCTAAAAGATTTGTTTGAATATGTTTGACTTTCATTTGACTCAATTAGCTTTGTTGAATGTATTTGACTTTCATTTGACTCAATTAGCATTGTGGAATGCAATTGACTTTCATTTGATTCAAAAAGCTTTGTTTGAATGTATTTTACTTTCATTTGATTTTAAAAGCTTTGTTGAAAGTGTTTGACTTTCATTTGACTCAATTAGCTTTGTTGAATGCATTTTACTTTCATTTGATTCAAAAATCTTTGTTTGAATGTATTTAACTTTCATTTGATTCTAGAAGCTTTTTGACAGTGTTTGACTTTCGTTTGACTCAATTAGCTTTGTTGAATGCACTTGACTTTCATTTGATTCAAAAAGCTTTGTTGAATGTGTTTGACTTTCATACGACTCAATTAGCATTGTGGAATGCAATTGAGTTTCATTAGATTCAAAAAGCTTTGTTTGAATGTAGTTGACTTTCATTTGATTCTAAAAGCTATGTTGAAAGTGTTTGACTTTCTCTGACTCAATTAGCTTTGTTGAATGCAATTGACTTTCATTTGATTCAAAAAGCTTAGTTTGAATGTGTTTGACTTTTATTTGACTCAATTAGTTATGTTGAATATGTTTGACTTTAATTTGACTCAATTAACATTGTGGAATCCAATTGACTTTCATTTGATTTAAAAAACTTTGACTGAATGTATTTGACTTTTATTTGATTCTAAAGCGTTGTTGAAAGTGTTTGACTTTCATTTGACTCAATTAGCTTTGTTGAATGCATTTGACTTTCATTTGAATCTAAAAGCTTTGTTTGAATGTGTTTGACTTTCATTTGACTCAATTAGCTTTGTTGAATGTGTTTGACTTTCATTTGACTCAATTAGCATTGTGGAATACAATTGACTTTCATTTGAGTTAAAAAGCTTTGTCTGAATTTATTTGACTTTCATTTGATTCTTAAAGCTTTATTGAAAGTGTTTGACTTTCATTTGACTCAATTAGCTTTGTTGAATGCATTTGACTTTCATATGATTGAAAAAGCTTTGTTTGAATGTGTTTGACTTTCATTTAAGTCTAAAGCTTTGTTGAATGCATTTGACTTTCATTTGATTCAAAATGCTTTATTTGAATGTGTTTGACATTTGACTCAATTATCTTTGTTGATTGCATTTAACTTTCATTTGACTCAAAAAGCATTGTTTGAATGTGTTTGACATTTATTTGACTTAATTATCTTTGTTGTATGAATTTGACTTTCATTTGGATCAAACAGCTTTGTTTGAATGTGTTTGACATTCATTGGATCAAAAAGCATTGTTTGAATGTGTTTGACTTTCATTTGATTTAATTAGCTTTTTTGAATGCATTTAACTTTCATTTGATTAAAAAAGCTTTGTTTTAATGTGTTTGACTTTCATTTGATTAAAAAAGCTTTCTTGAATGAGTTTGAATTTCATTTGACTCAATTAGCTTTGTTGAATGCATTGGACTTTCAATTGATTTTAAAAGCTTTGTTTAAATTTGTTTGACTTTCATTTGGTTCAAAAAGCTTTGTAGTTTGACTTTCATTTGACCCTATTAGCTTTGTTTAATGCATTTGACTTTCATTTGTTTAAAAAAACATTGTTTGAATGTGTTTGACTCAATTAACTTTGTTGAATGCATTTGACTTTCATTTGATTCAAAAAGCTTTGTTTGACTTTCATTTGATTCAATTAGCTTTAATGAATGCATTTGATTTTCAGTTGATTTATAAAGCATTGTTTGAATGTGTTTGACTTTAATTTAAATTAATTAGCTTTATTAAACGCATTTGATTTTCATTTGATTCAAAAAGATTTGTTTCAATGTGTTTGACTTTCATTTGACTCAATTAGCTTGGTTGAATTCAGTTGACTTTCATTTCATTCAAAAAGCTTTGTTTAAATGTGTTTAACTTTTATTTGACTCAATTATCTTTGTTGAATGCATTTGACTTTCATTTGATTCAAAAAGCTTTGTTTGAATGTGTTGACTTTAATTTGACTCAATTAGCTTTGTGGAATGCATTTGACTTTCATTTCATTCAATTAGCTTTGTATGAATGTGTTTGACTTTCATTTCCCTCAATTAGCTTTGTTAATTGCATGCATTTCACTTTACTTTAATTCAAATAGCTTTGTTTGAATGTGCTAAACTTTCATTTGACTCAATTAGCCTTGTTGAATGCATTTCACTTTCATTTGATTTAAAAAGCTTTTTTTAAATGTGTTTGACTTTCATTTGACTCAATTATCTTTGTTGATACATTTGACTTTCATTTGGATCAAAAAGCTTTGTTTAAATGTGTTTGACTTTCATTTGACTTAATTATCTTTTTTGAATGCATTTGACTTTCATTTGATTCATAAAGCTTTGTACCAATGTGTTTGACTTTCATTTTACTCAATTATCTTTATTGAATGCATTTGACATTCATTTGATTCAAAAAGCTTTGTTTGAATATGTTTGACTTTCATTTGATTCAAAATTTTTATTGAATGCATTTGACTTTCAATTCATTTGATTCAAAAAGCTTTGTTTGAATGTGTTTGACATTCATTTGACTCAATTATCTTTGTTGAATGCATTAGACCTTTTTTTGACTCAAAAAACTTTCTTTGAATCTATTAGACTTTCATTTGACTCAATTATCTTTGTATTATGAATTTAACTTTCATTTGGTTCAAAAAGCTTTGTTTGAATGTGTTTGACATTTGTTTGATTCAAAAAGCTTTATATGAATGTGTTTGACTTTCGTTTGACTCAGTTATCTTTGTTGAATGCATTTGACTTCCATTTGATTCAAAAAGCTTTGTTTCAATGTGTTTGACTTTCATTTGATTCAACTATCTTTGTTGAAAGAATTTGAGTTTAATTTGGTTCAAAAAGCTTTATTTGAATGTGTTTGACATTTATTTGATTCAAAAAGATTTGTATGAATGTGTTTGACTTTCATTTGACTGAATTATCTTTGTTGAATGCATTTCACTTTCATTTGATTCAAAAAGCATTAATTGAATGTGTTTGACATTCATTTGACTCAATTAGCTTAGCAGAATGCATTTCACTTTCATTTGACTCAATTAGCTTTGTATGAATGTCTTTGACTTTTATTTGACTCAATTGGCTTTGTTAATTGCATTTCACTTTCATTTAATTCAAAGCTTTGTTCGAATGTGTTTGACTTTCATTTGACTCAATTAGATTTGTTGAATGCATTTGACTGTCATTTGATTCAAAAAACTTTGTTTGAATGTGTTTGACTTTCATTTGACTCAATTATCTTTGTTGAATGCGTTTGACTTTCATTTCATTCAAAAAGCTTTGTATGAATGTGTTTGAATTTCATTTGACTCAATTAGCTTTGTTGAATGCATTTGACTTTCATTTGATTCAAAAAAGCTTTGTTTGAATGTGTTTGACTTTCACTTAAGTTAAAAAGCATAGTTAAATTAATTTGACTTTCATTTGATTCAAAAAGCTTTGTTTGAATGTGTTTGACTTTCATTTGACTCAATTATCTTTGTTGAATGCATTGGACTTTCTTTTGATTCAAAAAGCTTTGTATGAATGTGTTTGACTTTCTTTTGACTCAATTCTCTTTGTTGAACGCATTTGACTTTCATTTGATTCAAAAAGCTTTGTTTGAATGTGTTTGACTTACATTTGTCTCAATTAGCTTTGTTGAATGCATTTGACTTTATTTGATTCAAAAAGCTTTGTTTGAATGTGTTTGACGTTCATTTGACTCAATTAGCTTTGTTGAATTCTTTTGACTTTCATTTGATTCAAAAAGCTTTGTATGAAAGTGTTTGAGTTTCATTTGTGTAGACACCCATTTGTGTCTCCCCAAAACTAAACCCAGTGATGAATACCTTTCACGTCAAAACATAATCGAATGAGATAAAAGTGTGAAAAGTCAAGTGTTGGGGTTAGTTTTTATTAAAATCCTTCTTTCTGTTTTCGAAAACCATTTCTATTTTATGAAAACGTCCAATTTAGTTTATTTTGGTCCATGATCAGGGTCCAATAATGGTGTAGTTGGATGGGGCTTGAAAAGACCTTTCCAACGATATATTATAAGCCCAATTCCGATGAATAATGAGGAAGTTATGGCCTTAATACTAAACTGGGCCCAAACCGGATTTTACCTACGACCCAATGATCATGAGGAGGGTCCAAAGGTTTAATCCTATTCCTAAACTAATTAGGATTGATTAGAATCTTCTATAAGTTTCTAAAATATCTTAATTATCCTTTTTTGAAAATATAAGATCATGGAATTTGATTTGAATAAAAACTTTCCTTTTTTAAAACTTTCCTAATTCTATTCGGATTTAAAGATGTTCAAAGATAGTCAGATATAATTTTCGTGCCTCATATTTTTTATCCAAATTTTATATGGTTGGATAGATCTTGAAATATTCTTTCCAATGATATATTATAATATTAATTCCGAGCTATAACGAAAAAGATATTAAAGATATACGGAACTCCATCCAAAACTGACACCCTTTCACTATTTCGTCCATATCTTTTTATCTACAAAATATTTTAATCTGATTCTAATTGCATTGGAAAACAGCCTTCAAGAGCTTTCCAACGACATATTATATGACTTATTTGGACTTCTAGATCAAAAGATATGATTAAAACACAATTCCGCATTCACAAGACTTAGAGTCTCTTAGCCAAGTTCGAAGTTGCCTTCGCCCTAGACGTGCAATGTTTAATATTTTCCGAGGGTTTGGTCCAAAACTAGTCTAAACTTTGTTTAATTTGATTTCAATTTAATTCTTTAATTGTTCTTTATTATTTTCATTGAAGTTTACTAACTTGTGTATTTTGTTATTAGAAAGAGGTACGAGGCTTCAAAGTATGTAATCTTATTACTCTCTTTCAATGTAGAAAGCATGCTTATTATTGTTTTATGATTCCTAGTATCATGTTAGGATGTTTTTATTGCTTCCTAGTATCATGTTAGGATGCCTTTAATCCTTTCTAATATCATGTTAGTACCATGTTAGGTTTAAAGTTTCGATCTTTATTGCTTAGTGACATGCTAGGATTTGTTATTAATCTTGTTAGTATCATGCCTAGGATCTTGCTATTATTATCAAGCTTTATTATGCCTTATCATGCTATTATCATTATTTATTGATTTATTATTATGTTGCTTGATATATTTTATTTATTGTTATTGCTTGATCACGCCTTTTATGCAAGTTTAAAGGGAATTTGTATTTGAAATCACGCTTAATAAGATAATTATTAATGTGGTTTAGGCTAATGTGATTTTAATACAAGTGATCGCCAATAATAGTATTGTTTGCGCATTAATATTCAACCAACATAGATAAACAGGGTAGGTTCAATATAATGTTTGTATGTTATTCGAAAAGCGCACGTGAATACGAGCAGAACAAAGTAGAGGCCTATTTTATAGGGCGGGTCCTTTCTTTTGTAGATTGGATTCGTACCCTCATCCCCGGACCCTGTTTGGTTCAAGACCTTATGGAGTAGTTGATGGTCCTTTTGGATTGTCTTTTGGGTTTACAAGTTCCTAAAACTTGTTGGCGACTCTTTTTGCTCTTTGTCTTTCCCTTTGGAACGCCACCGTACTTTAGTGTATGATCATACTGGGGTTCAAGTTTGGGGTTATCATAATGCTTGAAATATTCCCTACAATTTGACTCAATTATCTTTATTAAATGCATTTGACTTTCATTTGATTCAAAAAGCTTCGTTTGATGTGTTTGGCTTTCATTTGAGTCAAAAAACTTTGTTGAATGCATTTGACTTTCATTTGATTTAAAAAGCTTTGTTTAAATGTGCTTGACTTTCATTTGACTCTATTATCTTTGTTGAATGAATTTGACTTTCATTTAGTTCCAAAAGCTTTTCTTGAATGTGTTTAACATTCATTTGATTCAAAAAGCTTTGTAGGAATGTATTTGACTTTCATTTGACTCAATTATATTTGTTGAATGCATTTGACTTTCATTTCAAAAAGCATTGTTTGAATGTGTTTGACTTTCATTACACTCAATTAGCTTTGTTGAATGCATTTTACTTTCATTTGATTCAAAAAGCTTTGTTTGAATTTGTTCGACTTTCTTAGCTTTGTTGAATGCATTTAACTTTCATTTGAATAAAAAAGCTTTGTTTGAATGTGTTTGACTTTCATTTGACTCAATTAGCTTTGCGGAATGCATTTAACTTTTATTTGACTCAATAGCTTTGTATGAATGTGTTTTACTTTAAGTTGACTCAATTAGCTTTGTTAATTGCATTTGACTTTCATTTGATTCAAAATCCTTTGTTTGAATGTGTTTGACTGTCAATTAACTCAATCAGCTTTGGAGAATGCATTTTACTTTCATTTGATTCAAAAAGCTTTGGTTGAATGTATTTGACTTTCATTTGCCTCAATTAGCTTTTTTAATTGCATTTCACTTTAATTTAATTCAAAACTTTGTTTAAATGTGTTTGACTTTCATTTGACTCAATTAGCTTTGTTGAATGCATTTAACTTTCAGTTGATTCAAAAAGCTTTGTTTGAATGTGTTTGACTTTTATTTGACTCAATTACCTTTGTTGAATGAATTTGACTATCATTTGTTTCAAAAAGCTTTGTTTGAATGTGATTGACATTCATTTGATTCAAAAAGCTTTGTATAAATGTGTTTCACATTCATTTGACTCCATTATCTTTGTTGAATGCATTTGACTTTTGTTTGATTCAAAAAGCTTTGTTTGAATGTGTTTGACTTTCATTTGATTTAATTAGCTTTGTTGAATGCATTTAACTTTCATTTGATTAAAAAAGCTTTGTTGAATGAGTTTGAATTTCATTTGACTCAATTAGCTTTGTTGAATGCATTGGACTATAAAATGATTCAAAAAGCTTTGTATGAATGTATTTGATTTTCATTTGACTCAATTAATTTCGTTGAATGCATTTGACCTTCACTTGATTTTAAAAGCTTTGTTTGAATGTGTTTGACTTTCATTTGGTTCTAAAAGCTTTGTTGAATGAGTTTGACTTTCATTTGGTTCTAAAAGCTTTGTATGAATGTGTTTGACTTTCATTTGACTCAATTATACTTGTTGAATGCATTTGACTTTCATTTGATTAAAAAAGCATTGTTTGAATGTGTTTGACTTTCATTTGTTTCAAAAAGCTTTGTTTGACTTTCATTTGATTCAATTAGCTATGATGAATGCATTTGATTTTCATTTGATTTAAAAAGCATTGTTTGAATGTGTTTTGACTTTAATTTGACTTAATTAGCTTTATTGAACGCATTTGATTTTCTTTTGATTCAAAAAGCTTTGTTTGAATGTGTTTGACTTTCATTTGACTCAATTAGCTTCGTTGAATGCATTTGACTTTCATTTGTTTCAAAAAGCTTTGTTTGAATGCGTTTGACATTCATTTGATTCAAAAAGCTTTTATAAATGTGTTTGACGTGGGGAAAACTATGTCGTTGAACTAATCCTCCCTACGGTCAAACAAATTTATAATCATTCAACTACTAGGAACAGTTATGTTCAAGTATTTCTAATTAACGCCTAAGCTAGGTCGAAGTCTAAAGTGAAAGGTAATATTATTCTACTTCCTAAATCAAGAACCAAACAAATGAAACACTAGGGAGTGGGGATCAACATGCATTCATGATAATCAAGCTAATTAGGTAGTCAAGCAATCCATGCAATGCCAAGACAAATAGTAGGAGCAATTAAGGGCATTCAACTAATCATCCTCACACTCTCTAACATAGATTTCTCTAGTGCTAAAAAATATGAAGAAACATAATCAAATACTCAACTAATTATGATCAAACCGATATCAAGTGGTCATGTCAATCAATGCTAGCAATCATGGTTAGCTACTCCAATCAAACTTATGCAACTTGCAAACATCTATGAATCAATTTAATCACAACACAAGAACTACTCAAATTCCCAAATCAACCTCAATCCATCAACCACACATGTTTACCCACACCCTAGCAAGTAAACTACTCAAGAAACATCATCATCAAATCTACTATCAACTATAGAGAACAAGAATCAACAAAATATCAAGAACAATTACTCTAATCAAACATCAAATATCAAAATCAAACCAAACAAACATCAAATTAAACAAAGCAATTGAATGTGATAGAGTTTAGAAATGCTCATTGATAATTAGGAAGATCTCCAACACAATTGTCACACTTGCATCTTCAATCTCTCAATCACCATCGAAATTCTTCACTTTCTCTCTCAAAAACTACTCCTAAACTAGCCTAATCTAGAGAGAGAAGCTCTCAACCTAAGAGAGAGAAAACTATTTTAAAACTAAAGAATTACATGAATGAAGAATAAAGGAAACCAAAAACTATATAAACAAAAGGAGAAAAGAAGCTTAAAAATCGTAAAAGACCCGGAAACCCGCGCCCGCGGAGAAATGGCCGCGCCCGCGGAGGGGAACGGGCACCCCGTTAGCCGCGCCCGCGGCCCAAGCCCGTGCCCGCAGGGCCAAGGCTCGCGCCCTCGGGGAGCCCTCGGGACAACCGCGGGTGCTTACTGCCCAAATACGGCAGTTTTGGAGCAGCAGCAACCCCACGCCCGCGGGTACTGTAGCCCGCGTCCGCGGCAGTTTTTCCTGGGCCAACTTCATAAGGCTGTAACTTCTTATCTAAGAATTGTATGAAGGCGTGCGACCTATCATTGGAAATCTCTTCAAGTCTAGTTTCCAACCCAACTTGAATCACCCTAATCCGATCTGTAGAACTTGAGATATGACTAAAACAATGCACAAAGGTCCTATTTGATACTTTGCAATCATACCCTTCGTTTTCCTTAGTTTAAAACTCAAATTCAATTCCGAAAAATGCATATTGATCCTAGTGGGTGCTATTTTCAATTCCCATGCATATAGCCCGCGACGTACCTACAAAACAAGACAAAGAAACGGGGAAGCAAGAGAAATAGCCGAGAAATGAATAAAATAATAAGAAAACCATAAAAGCATGCATTTCTCTAAACTAACACAAAAACACGCGAATCGAACATTATTCTCTAAAAACACGACGTAAACGACTACAAAAGAGCATAGAAATATAAAGAAAACATAGCCTAAAGGTGCCATAAATGGCACGGATCAAATTCCCCCAAGCTAAACTTTTGCTCGTACTCAAGCAAAACAAAATCCAACCCAAAGGAAAAATGATGACATTATTCAAGAAAAGAAAGAAACGAGAAAACTAGATAATATGGGAATATACACGAACTCACTTTCGTAGGAATCACTGTCAATTTTAGCAACTAAAGACAAGCCATTTAAACCCCTAGATCGCCCTAGAGGACGAGTGATGCTCTCGTAATATCTTAAGAGTTTACCCATAACTCTCATAATAATACAAACAAGTCAAAGCATGAAAAAGAAAACAAAATACAAGAAAAGTAAACAAATGTTCATTAAAGGACTTTTGCAAATGTACAAGCACAAGTGGATGCAAATCTTTCTAAACAAGTAAGGGAGTGCATACTATAAGATACCTAAGGTTGATTGAAACATAAATATGCTAAGCATAGGAACTAGTTATCACACTCCACTTTCATCCCAAACGGTCTTACCACGTTCCCCCTACTAATATCATATCTCCCCTTAGTGAGCATCTCATAGATTCCGCGAAGGAACCGGAAAAAAAAATCAAATTTTTGGCTACTCGACATCTTGACTTCGCATCCCCTTTCCTTAGGCAATGACCCATGATTCCCTCCCCCGAATAGTGACTCAACTTTCAAGGTCGAAAGATCTTTCCCCAAGGTTGTAACGTAAGGCATAAAGGGTGAAAGTAGGCTAAATTTTTTAAAATTTGGCGGTTTTCCTAAAAAGTGAAGCAAAAGGGTGATCAATCCTTAACAACACGATCAAGAAATCACCATACAAAAGCAACACCCCCAAGCTTATTTGAATCTATACTCACAAGAAATATATACAAAAAGTGTAAACACTTCTCCCCCAAGCTTAAATGAAGCATTGTCCTCAATGCTTAGAAAGAGAAAAGAATACATCAAAATATTTTTTTATTTTCACTTTTTCAATCAATTTTTTTTTTCTTTTTTTTTTTACTTAAACTTGCAATGTCCTCGCCTTTTGCTAAATTCGGACGGTTTTTTCTATAATGCAATTTATTAGTCCATGTCTTTTATGATTAAGGACGGCTTTTACTCAAACACTTGCCATTATTCACAAAGAAGACTTAATCACAAACTAGCACTCACAAAAACCAAATTTCCAACTTATCCACCACAAACTCCATCATACATGATCAATTTAATTTGCTTCACAAAAAACCAAGAATAGAAAGAAAATGAAACAAAAGGCCAAAGAACTAAAGATGTGGCTTAAAAAGAAGGAAATAGGCTCAAATGGTTGCAAGAAGGCAAATGGAAACTCAAAAACAAATATGAAACAAACTAACCTAAAATTGAAAAATACCACCCCAAAAAGGTGCCTTTTTCCTCCCTAGATAGCTCGGTCTCGGGTTTAAGAATCATACATCAAGCTTTATAGATTAGGCTTGCTAAGTCAAGGATCCATGCCGCTCATGCAAGAATATGATGAAAGCTTGAACAAATATAAATCTCACATGGTTGTAGCAAAAACTAACTAAGGTTGTCAAATCGAAGATAGGGAGCAACTACCAAACATGCCACAAACAAGTAGAATCCGGCTTCATGATCCCCCTAGTTCTAGACAACTACCTTAGCATGCTTTATCCTAGAATCAACCAAATGTAATCTCAAACCGTGCACACCATTACCATTTAGGAAGAAAAGCATTTAATTATACAAGTCCTAATGTTATTATGTCCAAAGCAAGAACAAAACAAAACACATTGCAAATTTGCCTTGATAGAAACAAAAATGTTTTTGAAGTTTTTCAAAATATAAGAACATGGAAAATCATATACAAAGGTGCATAGCATATATGAATCAACATCCCACCAAACATGATAGAATACCCTCCCCCAAGTTTGAATGAGACATTACACGCACTCAAACATAAATCAAACAATCCAAGGGAGGGGAAAAACAAGGAGATCAATCCAATCAAACCAACATATGTCCAACAAGTCATCATTCACTAGAGAGAGAGAAAGGAAGGATATTACCGGATATTAGGTAGGTGTAAAAACCCGCAAATTACTCAATTTTACCCTTTCAAGGCTAACAACCTCTAGTATTGAATTTGCCTTCCTTATGCTAGCAAAAATAGGAGTCAACCTTCCTTGATTCTTGATCCATATTGAAGCACTAAAGCATATCAAGTCATGTACCTAGAAAAAGGCACACAAACATTTCCATGAGATTAACTCTATTCTAAAAAGAAAATAAAATGAAAGAAATAAAACACGGGTTACTTCCCGAGAAAGGCTTGCTTAAGGTCCAAGTATGACCGCTCTAGAAAATAATAATTCAACGCACGCAAGAGCTTGTCAAATGTACTACTACACATTTCATATGATAGAAGGTAGGCAAATGACGGGATAAGTGTAGGAGTTTATAGATACTACGCAGCGAAAATAATATAGATGAATCATATTCAATAAAGTACCTAATCCAAGGATCGCATGCATAACACACAAGACAGATAATCATACCTTTGAAGCGTGAATTCCACGAAGCTATTCGACAGGCAAATCAGGGAGAGAATAGATCCCCAAGTGTTGCTCCTCTACTTAGTCCACGAGATTCAAACGAGCCGTCCACCGATACTAGATTAGTCGAGTGATTGAGGAAAACCGCGATCACCACCTTTTCGGACAACCGACCACCGGACGAACCACCACCACCACGAGACACCACGGCGCCGGGAGGAGGAGAGTGACGTGAGAGAGGGAGTATGAGAGGGGGTTGGTTTCGTGTTTGCTAATTAGGGTTTGATCTAAAATGATCAGTAAACTTCATCCTTGCAAACCTAGGCACCTAGTCTATTTATAATCTTATTATAATTAGACTAGGGCACGAAGCCCAATAGCCTCTTAAAGCCCCATATGGCCGGCCACCTAGAGTGATGAGGTCCATGATGGGCCTCGTCCTCTAATGCTCGATCTAGCCCCTTTGTGTGACCTTATAGGATCCGTCCAATTGGGCTTTGGCCTATTTTACTAGTTCAAAGATCGTAAGTACCTCTAGCTATGGCAAAACGACGACCCAAATGTCCGGACTTAATTATCTCTATAATTTGATCCAATTATATATCTAGTAATTGCACACGACGAAGACATAACTCCTTCAATCTCCCACTTGTCTGAGACAAGGGTGCAATGTTCAAATTCCTTAAGTCAATGTATATGTCGATTTGATAATATGATTGCATCACATGTCGAGATCATATTAATCTACAAATCGTTTCTTGAAATCTGAGTTAGAATTACAAAACCAAATGATTACTGAGTAATGCATTTGAACGCGGCCACGTATTTTCTGAATTCTCCCTCTTCAAGCGGCCATGACACATTTCCTAATTTAATAGGTAGACTCTATCCAATCTTGTGGCAACAATCTTCCCACTCAACTTCTGAAATGACCGGGAAACACCCTTTATAATCTCCAGTTACGGGCAGACGTTTGAGTGTACCACAGCCGTAACATCCATTGAATGAAATCAATGTTCCACTCATGTCAAAGGAATCCACTAATATATACGGAAGCTCTATACTTGAACTTCAAAGTAGGTCAATAGTTCGATCATGCATCATTCATGCATATCCAAGTGATTGACCGAGCATCACTATGCCCCTATAGCCCATGAAACTGCGCTATCCAATCAATCTTACATGCTAGTCCATTCATTGAAATCATTTATGTCCATTTTAATGATTTCGAACTAGGAACTTAAATAATATATGAATTTTGTTCACCTGTGTGGTTTCATTCAAAAGGTCATCTACCTAGTGAGCCCATTAATTCATAATTATTTTGGACATTTTATTTAATTTTAAAACCATAATTAAATAAGAGAAATAATAATTTCTATTTTAAACATAATTCTGCAAATTGATGTATTTTCTTATGTAATATGTTTTCTCAAACACACAGAACTTAAATTACGTAATTAGCTTCAATCCAAGACTTCAATATGACTTTCATACCTTTGTCTATGGAAAGGGTTTAGTGATTTCTCACTCATAATAAAACTTTGCAGAACGTGACCTTCCGCTGGTCAATGATCACATAACTGAGGCGATATCTCATATCCATTTGTTTGGATTTGTGATGTGACCCTGGCTCCTTTGTTTTTGGGAAAAGGTGACCCTTTAGTCATATGACATTTTAATCCAAACTTCCTCTAAAACTATCCCACTATAGCTTAATACACATATTCTGACATTGAGCATGCAATAGTGCTTTGCTTTGAACTTTTCAAGCTCACTATACTTCTCCATACTGACAAAATATGCATCTAGATCATCAACTTCTAGAATCATCTTGCCTGTTTGGAAAAACTTGCATTCGTAAAACTTTTGACAACTTGTTTACCTTTAACACCATAAACTAGAAAAATTCCTTTAGCGCTTCTCAAGTACTCAAGAATTTGTTCTTGGTAACCCTCCGTATGCTTATTCTGTATTTTCTTGAAATTTGCTACACATGCATAAGTCATATGTAACAACTTGCTTTGTACATTTCATGGCACACGTAATGGACCCTTTTGCAAAAGCATTAGGTCCACTACCTTTACAGCTCAACTCTACTAGCTTTTAAAGGCATAGAGTTTTACTGAGTGAAAAACCATGAGACATGGGAAGAGATCCTCTCTTAGAACCTTGCATCTTGACCTTGTCAAGAACCTTATCAACATAAGTCTCTTGATTAGGTCCAGTCATCCTTCAAGATTCACTTTGTGGATTTTGATTCCCAATATGTACTCAACATCTCCTAAGTCTCCCATATAGAAACAATCTTTCTAACCATTGCTTGACTTATTCAAGCATTGATATATGTATATCAACTGCATACTAGACTAAGAAGACCAATTGCTCCCACTAAACTTCTTGTCTCTACAAGATTCCTTTTCATTCTTCAAAGGTAATCAAACTGTTTGATTTCCTAATGAATGTTCCAACTCCTTAATGCTTACTTCAATCCATAAATGAATTTCAGAAGTTTGCAAAACTTTCTAGGAATTTCTGGATTTCAAAACTCTTAGGTTGTATCATATACATTGCCATCCATCAAGAACATTTCATGAAGGTGATTTTGATTTCCATAACTAGAATAATCCGAATATGCTTACATGACTAATAGGTTTGACCCTATTTGTAAGACTATCATGGACTAGCACATCTTTATAGACATGGAGTCCATTCTGGATTTCTTGGCTTTAAGCCACTTTCTGAGTTGGCACTTTTCCAAAGCTTGCTTGTAGGTATGGATTCCAAACATTCCAATAGAAAAAATTTTAGAATCCACCTTTTACAAGAATTCCAACAAACTGTTTGTTTTAATCCTAAGTAACCTACGATAGGTATGAGCGACAATAGAATTATTCTCTTCAACTCTTTGAAGCCTTTTATTCTAGTAGGACGATAGAAGTCTCGCTAGTTGAATTAGCTTGCTTCGACACATGTTTTATCAAATTAGCTGATTTCATGCGCATTCGTCTCTAATGTAGTGTTATCTACATCCATTTGTTGCTCGTCTCGAATCTCATTGAGATCTAACTTTACTCCCACTTGGCTTTGTAGGAAGACACTTCTTTCTATAAAGACACTATCGCGAGCAACGAGCATTTTGTTTCTACGCGATTGTAGGAATTATACCTAAGATTTAGGGTTTATTATGTCGTCTTTGTAAACATTTTACATAGATTTCATACTCCCTCAATCCTGTTTAGAAAAGATTACTTTGGAACATTTCCAATCCATAACTCTTATGACATCTTTCTACTGCTTTGGTTAAGTTTCTGTTTAGTATATTTGCAATTGTTGTTGTTCTAATGCATATCCTCAAACGATATTTGTAAATCATTAAATCTTGGATCAAACCATGGCAAGCAAAGTTTGATTCCTTCTTTATACATACATATTAATTGTAATGTTCTGGATTGTGAACTAATTCAACAATTCCTTTAGATGATCATTTGTTTTAAGTTAAATATTTATCACAACAATCATATTGTGGTCCTAAATTGTTTATCTCAAACTTAATTTTACATTTCATTTTGGAATTTTGAACATTTCAATGATTCCAACTTTATTTCATTAAGTAATTATCGACATATTTACTTAAATTGTTAATAAAACAATAAAATAGTTAAATCCTTTTGCTAAATTTTGAACTTATGGTACACACACATCATATGTTTGTGTTCCAAAAGGTCATTTTAGCTCTTTTACACTTTCAACTAAAGGGTAACTTGGTCATTTTACCTTATCAAGCATGACTTCAAATTCTCAAGTGATTCATAATCATATAAGAATAAGAGTCCATCCATAACTTTGGATGTGCAAATGGTTTATGTGAACTAACCTTACTTTGTTACAAGTAAGTTTGCTTTGAATCATCTAAATTTACTTTTGTGATCTACTTATATCAATGTCATAAATAAAATTAACTCATATCTAGCAAAATGAAAACAATTTATTACCTTGGTCATGGATCAACATATGTCCAAGCCAAGTAAAACCAAATCAGTATTCAAAACAAGAAAACCGAAATATTGTCTCATCAAAAACTGGAAATTGTTCTAAATGTCATGATAAACTAATCAGAAAATAAAACTATGAAGCTATCTCTGGCCACTTAAATACTCCTAGTGCACCTTCAAGCTCCATCTCCATGCTAGCTTCACTTGTTTGCAGTTCCTATGCAACATCATAATGTTAAGCTCTGCAACTTGGTATCATATACCTTAGTGAAAGTTAAAATGTTTATAACATAATACCTGAGGTTGATGCTCCATTCTTCTTCTTGAGGAAATCAAGGTATTTCTGGCAATTGCGTTTCCAATGTCCCTTCTTCTTGCAGTAAAAGCATTCGCTCTCACTTGCAGCTTTGGGTTTTGGATTCGCCATAGGCTTTTCAGGAGCCTTGGCAACTTGCTTGCCCTTGCTCTTGGCACTAGCCTTTTGCCCCTTCTTCTTGAACCCCTTTCCCTTTTGAATCATAAGAGCTTCCTTCTTAGGTTCCTTAGGGATTTGTTTCTCAGCACTAACCAGCATTGCATGCAATTGATTCATAGTCTTTGCATTCGCAGTCATGTTAAAGTTCATGATAAACTGGTTGAAACTTTCTGGAAGTGAGTGGAGAATGATGTCTGTTGCCAAATCATCACTTATTGGGTACCCCAGTTTCTCCATACTTTGAATTAGGCCGATCATTTTGAAAACATGATCATGAACTGTGGCACCCTTCTCCATTCTACAATCCATAATCTCACGATGAAGCTCATACCTTTCAACTCTAGCTTGTTTCTTAAACAAAACTTTGAGCTCTTCCATGATTGAGTAGGCATCCTGGTCCTCAAAATGCTTTTGAAGACTAGGTTCTATGGTAGCAATCATTAAGCAAGTGATAGGCATAGCTCTATCATGAGCTTCCTTGTGCTTCTTGAGCTCTGCCGCAGTTGGATTTTCTGGCATAGGTCCTGGTAATGGGTTATCAATGATATCCTCCTTACCTTCAGATTTCAGAACAAGCCTTAGCATTCTTTCTCAGTTGGAAAAGTTTTCCCCTGTCAACCTATCCTTTTCAAGGAATGGTCGCAAATTGTAAATGTTGCTGTCATTGTTATTACGGCTACCCATCTATGTCAAAATAAGGCAAAGTTTAAAATTATGTTTAATTAAAATTAAGGCACCATAAAACATTCATTTGGTAACTTTAAAACACTTTATTCAATAATTAAATGATCCCAATTGAATTTTAAGTGATTCCAAGATCCTTTATTTGTGCAATAATTAACCAGAGTGAGGCCCTGCAATCAACCATTACATTTTCAAGGTGAGTAAACTCTTTACTGATTACAACTCTTGTAACTCTTGGTTGAATAATTAACCATCGCATGTTTAATTATTACTCTTAGCTTCAAGGTTCTAAACGCTTTAGGTAACCTTGTTGAATATAACCAATTAAAAGTGTAGATATGCGGTCCTACCCCCACTTCCCCAAGATATATCATGATGCTCTGCTGAGGGCTGACCCATCATAAACGATCAAGGTTTTCGTCGGGTTTTTAATTGGAAAAGCTGCATCAATATTACTGGGATCTAGATTCATTATGTTGTGATTATTTAGTGAACTCTAGCGCATCATCAAACAACATAAATAAACCTAAACATGCATAATCTACTAATCCAATAAAATATGACATAGTATGGCCCCTTAGTCCTAAGAAAACTAGAAATGAAAAATGCTCCCACTTGAATCATCATAGATCTTCATCCACCTTGCTCCTTTGGGCCTTCACTTCATGGGCTTCTTTTGGGCTAACACCATTTAAATAACTATTCTATTTACATTAAATAAAAGTTATAAAATACTTAACGGTACGCAGACCGTATTTAGATTACAAAAATACATCACGATACGCAGATCGTATTTAAGAATCTATGGGCCATACTAGTCTATATATAGCAACATAATATTATATATTAGAAAAGTGCCATATAATAAATCACTGAACATGCTTGTCTAAACTACAACATCGAATGTTCATAATAAAGACAACGCATTTCCTAAATTATTTTATAGTTTAATCATAATTAGATAATATCATATATTATTCATGACGGTTCATAAAATATCATATTTTTAATTTAGTCATGAGATAGAATTAAATCATATTTTAATCTAGAAAGATAAATCATATTTAATCTTCCATGATTATCCTAACTAATTTAGGAGATTCTATCCTAATTAATAGCCAATCAAATAATTTTAAAATCAATTACATCCTAATCTAATTATGGGATAATCACATTATTTAAATCAATTATTATCCTTTTGGAATATGCTCAGAATATCCTAATCAATCTTATCCATAATTAACCACTTTAATTTAGGATAATTACTAAAATAACAAACTAAATATGGATAATATCAAATATAACAACTTTTGAATATTTGATTTTATCCTAAAATAAAATATTTTATCCAAATAAAACCAACTTTATCTTTTAAAATAAAAGATCATATTTTGAAAATATTTTAACTTATCCAAAATAAAACTGATTTTATCCCAAAATAATTCGTAATTATCCGTAAATAATTTTTCAAAACAGAATTTTTTTTTTTTGAAATTACCGCAACCACCAACGCCGGCCACCGTGGTTGGCTAGCCGAAGCTAGCCACGGTGGCTGGCTGCCGTGACGGCAGCCACTGCCGCAAAGGGCAGCAGCGTGGCAGCTGCTTTTGCCGGGCTGCAGGCCACCGTGCGTGGCCAGCCGAGGCTAGCCACGGTGGCTGGCTGCTTTGCAGCAACCACTGCCACGCAAGGCAGCAGCAGCAGCAGCAGCACCAGCGGTGGCAGCCAGCCACACTGGACCGCCGCCCTCCCTTACCCTCCCTCTTGGACCACCACCTGATCGGCAGCCGCCGTGGCTGCGCCACCCAGCCGCGGTTGCCGACCAAAATCAATTTTTTTTTTTTTTTTGTGTTTTCAATTTAATTAAAATAACATTTATCCTAATTAAATTAAATTAGTCCATAAGATTTAAAATTAAATCACATTCAATTTTTAAAATTAGGGTTCATCATAAAATTAATCCCAATTTAATTCTAACTTTTAAAATTAAATCTATGATCATACATAAAACATTTTTATGCATAAATCAACCCAATTAAAATTATGAAACAAATTTAAAACGTAATCAGCCAAAATAAGCATCAAAATTCATAATTTTAAGGCTAATAAGGTTCGAATTTTCGAATAAATTAGGGTTAGGGTTCGAAATTTTTGAACAATTTTAGGGCATAATTCGGTCCTCTTCATGGCTATTTGAGCATAATTAAATCGCATTTAATCGATTCCAAAAGTTTAATCACATTAAATATAATAATCGAACCATAATTAAATTAATTTCTCCCTCTTAATTGATTATAAAATTAACGTGGACATCAAATAATCGTATTATTATGATCTAGCGCGTTCATGCAAGAGGCTAACGGATACCACTGTAGGAGTTTATAGGTACTACGCAGCGGAAATAATATATAAGAATCATATTCAATAAAGTACCTAATCCAAGGATCGCATGCATAACACACAAGACAGATAATCATACCTTTGAAGCGTGAATTCCACGAAGCTATTCGACAGGCAAATCAGGGAGAGAATAGAGCCCCAAGTGTTGCTCCTCTACTTAGTCCATGAGATTCGAACAGCCGTCCACCAATACTAGATTGGTCGAGTGATTGAGGAAAACCACGATCACCACCTTTTCGGACAACCGACCACCGCACGAACCACCACCACCACGAGACACCACGGCGCCGGGAGGAGGAGAGTGACGTGAGAGAGGGAGTATGAGAGGGGGTTGGTTTCGTGTTTGCTAATTAGGGTTTGATCTAAAATGATCAGTAAACTTCATCCTTGCAAACCTAGGCACCTAGTCTATTTATAATCTTATTATAATTAGACTAGGGAACGAAGCCCAATAGCCTCTTAAAGCCCCATATGGCCGGCGACCTAGAGTGATGAGGCCCATGATGGGCCTCGTCCTCTAATGCTCGATCTAGCCCATTTGTGTGGCCTTATAGGATCCGTCCAATTGGGCTTTGGCCTATTTTACTACTCCAAAGATCGTAAGTACCTCTAGCTATGGCAAAACGACGACCCAAATGTCCGGACTTAATTATCTCCATAATTTGATCCAATTATATATCTAGTAATTGCACACGACGAAGACATAACTCCTTCAATAAGGACGTGCAACAAGATTGTTGCACGTAAGTGAGAAGGGAGATGCCAAAAGAAAGAAGAAAAGGGATCAAAAGGAAAAATAAGAAACTAAGAAGAAGAAGGGGGAATAAAAGAATGGAAAGAAAAGGAAAAAGGAAAATCCTCCTCACTAGAATATTTTTGGGTGACAACATCACCCCTTTCCTCAATTGGGGACAAATGAGCAACATATAAACCATCATAGACAAGGGGGTCCCCATTAGGCTCATTAACAAAGGAAGGGAGGGACATAGGAGTATAGGGGATATGGTTGAAATTCCTTGAAAAAGGGACATGAGAGGAGGGAGTAGGGGTTACGGTCTCACAAATGAACTCTTTCTCACCACCATACCTCAAATCACCAATAAGAGCATGGAAATCAATCATAGAACCCTCAAAAGAAGAACACTCATGATCACCATCCCCCTTAAACATCCAACTCTTAAGAGGAACCACATAATCTCCCCTACTACATTCATGGAAAACAACTCCCTCAACTTCCTTAAATCCCAAAGTCTCAAAACCATGCATGAATGGATGCAAATTAATTTCAAAATCGTCTCTCTCCCATGAAGCATTCTCAATGAACTCACTTAGAAGGCTTTGGGTTTTCATTTGACACTCAATAAACAAATTGGACATAACCTCAAATGAATCCAAATACTCATGGATAGAAGTGTCACATTCATGTACATGAGACTCATCAAGATGGGAAAGAGGGTTGGGATTATCAAATTCAACACTGTCTTCATTCTCAACTCCTTAACCATCTCTCAAATGCTCATCAAAGGGATCCTCACATTCTCTTGGTTTTTCAAAACCATCATCATCATCCTCAACACACACACTATATTGGGATTTTTTACAAATAAGCATCAAGGATGACAATTTGCCTTCCAACTCTTCTTTTCTTCTCTTTCCCTTCTCAAGACGCTCCTCATTCTTTTTCATTATCTCTAATTGACCTCTCATAGAATTAAGAATTATCTCCTTACTAGGCTCAAACTCATTATCAAGCTCAATGTGCCTAATTTGAGATTCAAATATATCAACAAGAGATTCAAAAGATGTAGAAGGTTGAGGCTCAACAAGAGGAGAAGAAATAAAACCAAGATTGGAAGAATCAACATTAAAATCATGAGCATATACATCACATTGGGGAGTGGGGGCAAAATCAAGAACATGAGATTCATCATTAAGGGAATGAAGCACATCACAAGAAGGCATAGTAAATAATGAAGAATATTGAAACACACCATTAGCATCAACTTGAGCATGTACTTCATCATTATGAACAAAAGGGGAAATAGAGTTGAAATCATGTGTTCTAGGTTCACTAATGGGATCACGTGACAAATCATGGGAAATCATGCTAATATTAGAAGAATCAACACATTGCATATCAATATTAGGATCATGATTACCCTATTATAAACATCCCTAGCAAACCAAACATAGAAATCTTAAGCATCATCAATTGACAATGCTCTAAATTCACCATTATACATGCATTCAACTTCTTCCCTAGTTTGCTCATTCAAACCAAAATAACAAATCTCATAAGCCTCCCAAATATTACAACAATTACAATCAAGAAATCTCTCTAGTCTATTAAAATATTCACAAAAAGGCTCATTGTCAAATTGAGTTAATGAGAGACATGCCATTTTTTTACAATGCAAACAAAAAGAAATAAAAGAAAAGTATACACAAAGACCTAGACTCAAGCAATCAAAAACACTCAACCATAGACACCGTTCCCCGGCAACGACGCCATTTTGACGTGGGGAAAACTACGTCGTTGAACTAATCCTCCCTACGGTCAAACAAATTTATAATCACTCAACTACCTAAATACAAGTATAGAGGTAAGGCAAGGGTCGAACCACAAGGAACGGTTATGTTCAAGTATTTCTAATTAACGCCTAAGCTAGGTCGAAGTCTAAAGTGAAAGGTAACATTATTCTACTTCCTAAATCAAGAACCAAACAAATGAAACACTAGGGAGTGGGGATCAACATGCATTCATGATAATCTAGCTAATTAGGGAGTCAAGCAATCCAAGCAATGCAAAGACAAATAGTAGGAACAATTAAGGGCATTCAACTAATCATCCTCACACTCTCTAAAATAGATTTCTCTAGTGCTAAAAAATATGAAGAAACATAATCAAATACACAACTAATTATGATCAAACCGATATCAAGTGGTCATGTCAATCAATTCAATCATGCAATCAATGCTAGCAATCATGGTTAGTTACTCCAATCAAACTTATGCAACTTGCAAACATCTATGAATCAATTTAATCACAACACAAGAACTACTCAAATTCCCAAATCAACCTCAATCCATCAACCACACATGTTTACCCACACCCTAGCAAGTAAACTACTCAAGAAACATCGTCATCAAATCTACTATCAACTATAGAGAACAAGAATCAACAAAATATCAAGAACAATTACTCTAATCAAACATCAAATATCAAAATCAAACCAAACAAACATCAAATTAAACAAAGCAATTGAATGAGATAGAGTTTAGAAATGCTCATTGATAATTAGGAAGATCTCCAACACAATTGTCACACTTGCATATTCAATCTCTCAATCACCATTGAAATTCTTCACTTTCTCTCTCTAAAACTACTCCTAAACAAGCCTAATCTAGAGAGAGAAGCTCTCAACCTAAGAGAGAGAAAACTATTCTAAAACTAAAGAATTACATGAATGAAGAATAAAGGAAACCAAAAACTATATAAACAAAAGGAGAAAAGAAGCTTAAAAATCGTAAAAGACCCGGAAACCCGCGCCCGCGGATGGGAACGGACACCCCGATAGTCGTGCCCGCGGCCCAAGCCTGCTCCCGCGGAGCCAAGTCCCGTGCCCTCGGGGAGCCCTCGGGACAACCGCGGGTACTTACTGCCCAAATACGGCAGTTTGGAGCAGCAGCAACCCCGCGCCCGCGGGTACTGTAGCCCGCGCCCGTGGCAGTTTTCTTGGGCCAACTTCAGAAGGCTGTAACTTCTGATCTAAGAATCTTATGAAGGTGTGCAACCTATCATTGGAAATCTCTTCAAGTCTAGTTTCCAACCCAACTTGAATCACCCTAATCAGATCAGTAGAATTTCAGATATGACTAAAACAATGCACAAAGGTCCTATTTGATACTTTGCAATCCTTCGTTTTCCTTTGTTTCAATCTCAAATTCAATTCCGAAAAGTGCATATTGATCCTAGTGGGTGCTCTTTTCAATTCCCATGCATATAGCCCGCGACGTACCTCTAAAACAAGACAAAGAAACGGAGAAGCAAGAGAAATAGCCGAGAAATGAATAAAATGATAAGAAAACCATTAAAAACATGCATTTCTCTAAACTACCACAAAAACACGTGAATTGAACATTATTCTCTAAAAACACAACGTAAACGATTACAAAGGAGCATAAAAATATAAAGAAAACATAGCCTAAAGGTGCCATTAATGGCATGGATCAGTGTTTGACTTTCATTTGACTCAATTATCTTTATTGAATGCATTTGACTTTCATTTGATTCTAAAACCTTTGTTTCAATGTATTTGACTTTCATTTAACTCAATTAGCTTTGTAGAATGCATTTGACTTTCATAAGGTTCAAAAAGCTTTGTTGGAATATGGTTGACATTCATTTGACAATTAGCTTTGTTAATTGCATTTCACTTTCATTTAATTCAAAAAGATTTGTTTGAATGTGTTTGACTTTCATTTGATTCAATTATCTTTGTTGAATGCATTTGACTTTCATTTAATTCAAAAAGCTTTGTTTGAATGTGTTTGACTTTCATTTGACTCAATTAGCTTTAATGAATGCATTTTACTTTCATTTGACTCAAAAAGCTTTGTTTGAATGTGTTTGACTTTCATTTGAATAAAAAAGCTTTGTTTTAATGTGTTGGCTTTCATTTGAATCAATTATCTTTTTTTAATGTAATTGACTTTCAATTGATTAAAAAAGCTTTGAATGAATGTGTTTGACTTTCATTTGACTCAATTAGCTTCGTTGAATGCATTTGACTTTCTTTTGATTTTAAAAGCTTTGTTTGAATGTGTTTGACTTTCATTTGGTTCAAAAAGCTTTGTTGACTGAGTTTGATTTCATTTTACTCAATTAGCTTTGTTGAATGCACTTGACTTTCATATGATTTTAAAACCTTTGTTTAAATGTGTTTGACTTTCATTTTGTTCAAAAAGCTTTGTTGAATGAGTTTGACATTCATTTTACTTAATAAGATTTGTTGAATGCATTTGACTTTCATTTGATTAAAAAGCATTGTTTGAATGTGTTTGACTTTATTTGAATCAATAAACTTTGTTGATTGCATTTGACTTTCATTTGATTTAAAAAGCTTTATTTGAATGTGTTTGACTTTCATTTGAGTCAAAAAGCTTTATTAAATGTATTTGACTTTAATTTGATTCAAAAAGCTTTGTTTGAATGTGTTTGACTTTCATTTGACTCAATTATCTTTGTTGAGTGCGTTTGACTTACATTTGATTCAAAAAGCTTTGTTTGAATGTGTTTGACATTCATTTGATTCAAAAAGCTTTGTATGAATGTGTTTGACTTTCATTTAAGTCAATTATCTTTGTTGAATGCATTTGACTTTCGTTTGATTCTAACAGCATTATTTTAATGTGTTTTTCATTTGCATCAATTAGCTTTGTTGAATGCATTTGACTTTCACTTGATTCAAAAAGCTTTTTTTGAATGTGTTTGACTTTCATTTGACTCAATTATCTTCGTTGAATGCATTTGACTTTCACTTGATTTTAAAAGCTTTGTTTGAATGTGTTTGACTTTCAATTGACTTACTTAGCTTTGTTAATTGCATTTCTCTTTTATTTAATTCTAAAAGCTTTGTTTGAATGTGTTTTACTTTCATTTGACTCAATTAGCTTTGTTGAATGCATTTTACTTTCATTTGATTCAAAAAGCTTTGTATGAATGTGTTTGACTTTCATTTGACTCAATTATCTTCGTTGAATGCATTTGACTTTCACTTGATTTTAAAAACTCTGTTTGAATGATTTTGACTTTCATTTGGTTCAATAAGCTTTGTTGAATGAGTTTGACTTTCATTTACTCAATTAGCTTTGTTGAATGCATTTGACTTTTATTTGATTAAAAAAGCATTGTTTGAATGTGTTTGACTTTCATTTGACTCAATTAACTATGATGAATGCATTTATCTTTGATTTGATTCAAAAAGCTTTGTTTGAATGTGTTTGACTTTCATTGGACTCAATTACCTTTATTGAATGCATTTGACTTTCATTTGATTCCAAAAGCTTTGTATGAATGTGTTTGACTTTCATTTGACTCAATTATCCTTGTTGAATGCATTTGACTTTCATTAGATTTAAAAAGCTTTGTTTGAATGTGTTTGACTTTTATTTGAGTTAAAAATCTTTGTTGAATGCATTTGAATTTATTTGATTCAAAAAGCTTTGTTTGAATGAGTTTGACTTTCATTTGACACAATAATCTTTGTTGAATACATTTGACTTTCATTTGGTTCAAAAAGCATTGTTGAATGTGTTTGACTTTTATTTGACTCAATTAGCGTTTTTGAATGCATTTGAGTTTTATTTGATTCAAAAAGCTTTGTATGAATGTGTTTGACTTTCATTTAACCCAATTACCTTTGTTGAATGCATTTGTCTCTCATTTGATTCAATATATCTCTTTTTTGTTGCTATTGAAAACAAGTTGTCTTACTAGTTGCTGCTAAATTTCATCAAATTTTGTCTTGTTTCCATATATCAACAAATTCTGACAACTAATTTTTTATTTGTAGGGATTTAGAAACAAATTGAGGCAATAAATTTTTCAGTTGTTCCTATTAGAAATTAGCCGTCTCATTATTGTTTCTAGATGACGACAGATTTTTTATTTGTTGTCATTTAGCAATGCCATTTTACAAAACGTTTGGCAACAAAATTTCTAGTTGTTGCTATTAGGGACACTTGTTTTACTATTTGTTGCTTAAATGACATCACATTATAATTTGTTGCCATTAGATGCAAGTTGTGTTATAAATTGTTCCTAATTTATTAAGAGTCATTGAAGTAATTTACATAATATGTTGTAATAAATAAAGCGAAAACAAGTCATCTTGTTTTATACACAAGAAATATTAGAAGGAATTAATAATCGTTCAATCACTTTTAACAATAAAACGAAAGCGATAAAATAATATATATAATTTTATAAGTTCATTAGAAAGAGCATGTGATTTGAAAACAAGTCACCTTATGACTTGCTTTTTCTTAGTGGTTTCTATTCTTAGGCAGTTACTAATACATATATTTGAAATGATTCAAGCCTTCATAAGTTCATTAGAAAGAGCATGTAGAAAATGGGAACACTTTTTACCATTTGAGCCGAATTTGGTTGATTTTGGTTCTACAAGACCTTAAAACCTTATAGCATCCTTTGTTTTTGTGCTTTCTTTTGTTAGGAATTTATAAATACATATATCTGACATGAATCAAACCTTTTCAAGTTCATTACAAAAAGCATGTTGAAAATAGGTACGCTTTTTCCCATTTTGCCCGAATTTGCTTGATTTTGGTTCTACTACACCTTAAAACCTTATAACTTGCTTTGTTTTTGTGATTTATATGCTTAGAAAATTATAAATACATATATTTTATATGATTCAAGAATTTATAAGTTCATTAGAAAGAGCATGTAGAAAATGGAAAGGCTTCTTACTATTTTGCCCGAATTTGCTTGATTTTGGTTCTACAAGACCTTAAAACCTTATAACTTGCTTTGTTTTTGTGATTTATTTTGTTAGGAAGTTATAAATACATATATTTGACATGAATCAAGCCTTTTCAAGTTTATTAAAATGAGCATGTAGAGAAAGGGAATGCTTCTAACTATTTTGCCCGAATTTGCTTGATATCAGTTCTACAAGACCTTAAAACCTTATAACTTGCTTTGTTTTTGTGATTTCTATGCTTATGAATTTAGAAATACATATATTTCACATGATTCAAACAATTATAAGTTCATTAGAACGAGCATGTAGAATTTGGGAATGCTTCTTACTATTTTGCCCGAATTTGCTTGATTTTGGTTCTACAAGACCTTAAAACCTCATAAATTGCTTTGTTTTTGTGATTTATATTCTTATGGAGTTATAAATATATATATTTGACATAATCCAAGCATTTATAAGTTCATTAGAAAGAGTATGTAGAAAATGGGAACGTTTCTTCCCATTTTGCCTGAATTTGCTTGAATTTGGTTCTACAAGACATAAAAAGCTTATAACTTGCTTTTGCTTTGTTATTTATTTGCTTAGGCAGTTATAAATATGTATATTTGACATGTTTTAAGAATTTATAATTTCATTAAAAAGAGCATGTAGAAAATGGGAATGTTTCTCACTATTTTGCCCGAATTTGCTTGATTTTGGTTCTACAAGACCTTAAAACCTTATGAATTGCTTTGGTTTGTGATTTCTAAAGTGAGGCAGTTATGAATACATATATTTGACATGACTCAAGCCTTTTAAAGTTTATTAGAAAGAGCATGTAGAAAATGGGAATGCTTCTTCCCATTTTGGCCGAATTTGCTTGATTTTGGCTCTACAAGACCTTAAATACTTAAGACATGCTTTATTTTTATGATATATTTTCTTAGGAAGTTTTAAATACATATATTTGATATGAATCAAGCTTTTTCAAGTTCATTAGAAAGAGCATGTAGAATATGGGAACGCTTCTTCTCATTTTGCCCGAATTTGCTTGATTTCGATTCTACCAGACCTTAAAACCTTATAACTTGCTTGGTCTTAGTGATTTCTATGCTTATTCAGTTACAAATATATATATTTGACATTATTCAAGCCTTTATCAGTTCATTAGAAAGAGCATGTAGAAAATGGGAATGCTTCCTCCCATTTGGGCCAAATTTGCTTGATTTTGGTTCTACAAGACCTTAAAACCTTATAACATCCTTTTTTTTTGTGATTTATTTTGTTAGGAAGTTATAAATATATATATTTGATAGGAATCAAGCCTTTTCAAGTTCATTAGAAAGAGCATGTAAAATGTGGGTGCTTCTTCCTATTTTGCTCGAATTTGTTTGATTTCGGTTCTACCAGTCCTTAAAATCTTATAACTTGCTTTGTTTTTGTTATTTCTATGATTAGGAATTATAAATAAATATATTTAACATTATTCAAGTTTTTTTTAGTTCATTAAAAAGAGCATGTAGAAAATGAGAATTCTTCTTTCTATTTTGCCTGAATTTGCTTGATTTTGGTTCTACAAAACCTTAAAACCTTATAACTTGCTTTGGTTTTTGTTATTTCTTTGGTTAGGCAGTTATAAATTTATATATTTGACATGAATCAATCCTTTTGAAGTTCATTAGAAAGAGCATGTTTAAAATGGGTACGCTTTTTCCCATTTTGCCCAAATTTGCTTGATTTTGGCTTTACAACTCCTTAAAACATTATAACTTGCTTTTTTTTTTGTGACTTATATGCTTAGAAAATTATAAATACATATATTTTATATGATTCAAGAATTTGTAAATTCATTAGAAACAGCATGTAGAAAATGGAAAGGCTTCTTACTATTTTGCCCGAATTTGCTTGATTTTTGTTCTACTACACCTTAAAACCTTATATCTTGCTTTGTTTTTATGATTTGTATTGTTAGGAAGTTTTAAATACATATATTTGACATGAATTAAACCTTTTCAAGTTTATTAAAAAGAGCATGTAGAAAAAGGGAATGCTTCTTACTATTTTGCCCGAATTTGCTTGATTTCAGTTCTACAAGACCTTAAAACCATATAACTTGCTTTATTTTTGGGATTTATATGCTTATGAATTTATAAATACATTTATTTCACATGATTCAAACAATTATAAGTTCTTAAGAAAGAACATGTAGAATTTGGGAATGCTTCTTACTATTTTACCCGAATTTGATTGATTTTGGTTCTACAAGACCTTAAAACCTCATAACTTGCTTTGTTTTTGTGATTTATTTTCTAATGGAGTTATAAATACATATATTTGACATGATCCGAGCATTTATAAGTTCATTTGAAAGAGCATGTAGAACATGGGAATTGCTTCATTTTGGTTCTACAAGACCTTAAAATCATTTATTTGCTTAGGCAGTTATAAATATGTGTATTTGACATGATTCAAATATTTATAATTTTATTAGGAAGAGCATGTAGAACATGGGAATGCTGCTTACTATTTTTCCCAAATTTGGTTGATTTTGGTTCTACAAGACCTTAAACCTTATGAATTGCTTTGTTTTTGTGATTTCTAAAGTGAGGCACTTATGAATACATATATTTGACATGAATCAAGCCTTTTCAAGTTCATTAGAAAGAGCATGTAGAAAATGGGAATGCTTCTTCCCTTTTTCGCCGAATTTGCTTGATTTTGGCTCTACAAGACCTTAAAAACTTATGACATGCTTTATTTTTGTGATTTATTTTCTTAGGAAATTATAAATATTTGTATTTGACATGAATCAAGCCTTTCCAAGTTCATTAGAAAGAGCATGTAGAAAATGGTACGCTTCTTCTCATTTTTCCCGAATTTGCTTGATTTCGGGTCTACCAGACCTTAAAACCTTATAACTTGCTTTGTCTTAGTGATTTCAATGCTTAGAAAGTTACAAATTGATTAGTGGAATTTATGGCACTCATTGGGTCCCTTTTTGGATGAATTTCATTTCATTTTATTACTCTTTTCTTTAGTTTTCCTTAGTTTTATTCTTGTTTTCTTCATTTTATGCTTTTTGTAGTTAGTTTCTCTATTTTATGCATTTTTCTAGTTTACTTGTTATTTTTCTATTTTACTTGCTTTTTATCCTTTTTTTGTAGGATGTGATTGATTGTCCAAGAATTCCCGAGCTTCCTCTCCATGATCTTTCATTGTTTTTCATGCCTAAAGCTTGTGCAAGGAGCTTCAAGTCAAAGGGGGATCCAAGGAGCATGCTTCAAGGCCTTGTTTATACTCTTTTCATGGCTTGTATCCTTCAAGAATTTCAAGAAAGTTACTGCCTACCTTGTCCTCCATCACCATCATCAAAGGTGTCCGCACCTCATGAGCTAGGACGAAGAGAAGAAGAGGAGGTTTGCCAGTTATGTGCGGGCGCACAAGGGGAGTGTGCGGCCGCCCATATGTTGAGTGCGGCCGCACATGAGGTGTGTGCGGGAGCACCTTTCTGGGTGTGTCCCGTGCGCACTTCTCTCTCTCTTCCGAGCGCCCGCACCGGCGTGGGTCTCTTTTTGGACGTCAATCTTAGCTTCCCCTTTGTATATATAGTTATTTCCTTCCATTTTTAAGGGATTATTAGATCTTCATTAGTTAGAATTAGATCTTCATTAGGGAGAATTAGATTAGATTAGATTTTAGAGAGAGAGAGAAAAACACTAGTTCTTAGCTTTTTATAGAGAGAAAATGTGGGTTTGATGATTGATGATTGAAGATTGCTACATTTGGTTTGATTTCTATCAAGTTTGTAAGGATTCTTTGCTCTTTAATGCAATTTGATGTTTGATTTCATTAGTATTGCTGTTTGATTTGGTTGATTAATAGTTTGATTGGTTTGGATTGAATTTGTCGATTTCAATTGATGAATTTGGGTATGATGATTAGTTTAGCTTTGATTTTGATGTTTTTCATGGATTGTGAGTAGTTTTATTGCTAGGGTAGTGGTGAAGCATGTATTGATGATGAATTGAGATTAATTTGGGGGAAATTAATTGAGTTGATAATGTGATTAAATTGGTTGATTGATTTTGTGCATGTGTGTGTTTGATTAGGCTTGATCACCCTTGTTATTCACACTAGATTGCATTGTGAGTTCACATTGATACGGACCATTGATTTGTGGCTTACATTTACTCGATTGAGATATCTTGTGATGTTTCCTAGCTAGTGTTTGATGTAGTTGGCGCTAATTAGACCTCTAGGAGAATAGCATGATGTGCTCTTTTGGTTGCAATTTCGGTTTTCCCTCACATTGCTTGACTTGATTGGTTGATTCCCCAAGTTGATTGAACTTCATTGTTGATTCATGTGGATCCATTTCCCTAGTGCCTTTTCATTTGATTAGTACAAGCTTTTTGCATTGCCTAGCTTAGCTCTAGTTTCTACCATAAACCCCTACTTGACTTCGGAATAGCTTGACTTAGGCAATATACATTCGACCTCCATTCCTTTGGGTTCGACCTTGACTTACCACTACACTTCATAGGGGTTAGTTGAGTTATAAATTTTGTTTGATTGGGTGGGGTGGTAGCCCAACGACCTAACGTTCTCATCCCATCAAAATGGCGCCGTTGCCGGGGAATGGTGCTTTGAGTGCATGTTGTTGTTGAGTCTATTCCACTTTATTTGCAAAATACAAAAAGATTTTACACTTTAGGCTACACTTGTAGCCGTGCTACTAATATTTTCTTTGAGTTTTGTATGCATAGATCCCAAGCCATGGGAGGAAATACAAGAGTTGCCTTGAAGGAACTAGGAGTGCCCGGTGCATATAGGTATGAGAGCGGCATTGCTCCACCTACAACACCGGAAATTGACTTTGAAATTCGGCCGGCAATGATCCAAGACCTTAAAACCTCATAACTTGCTTTGTTTTTGTGATTTATTTTCTAATGGAGTTATAAATACATATATTTGACATGATCCAAACATTTATAAGTTCATTAGAAAGAGCATGTAAATAATGGGAACATTTCTTCCCATTTTGCCCGAATTTGCTTGATTTTGGTTCTACAAGACCTTAAAACCATGTAACTTGCTTTTGCTTTGTTATTTATTTGCTTAGGCAGTTTTAAATATGTATATTTGACATGATTCAAGAATTTATAATTTCATTAGAAAGAGCATGTAGAAAATGGGAATGGTTCTTACTATTTTGCCCGAATTTGCTTGATTTTGGTTCTACAAGACCTTAAAACCTTATGAATTTCTTTGTTTGTGTTATTTCTAAAGTGAGGCAGTTATTAATACATATATTTGACATGACTCAAGCCTTTTCAAGTTCATAGAAAGAGCATGTAGAAAATGGGAATGCTTCTTCCCTTTTTCGCCGAATTTCTTGATTTTGGCTCTACAAGACCTTAAAAACTTATGACGTGCTTTATTTTTGTGATTTATTTTCTTAGGAAGTTAAAAATATTTATATTTGACATGAATCAAGCCTTTTCAAGTTCATTAGAAAGAGCATGTAGAAAATGGGAACGCTTCTTCTCATTTTTCCTGAATTTGCTTGATTTCGGGTCTACCAGACCTTAAAACCTTATAACTTGATTTGTCTTAGTGATTTCAATGCTTAAGAAGTTACAAATACATATATTTGACATGATTCAAGCGTTTATAAGTTCATTAGAAAGAGAATGTAGAAAATGGGAACGCTACTTCCCATTTGGGCCGAATTTGCTTGATTTTGGTTCTACGAGACCTTTAAACCTTATAACATACTATGGTTTTGTGATTTCTTTTCTTAGGAAGTTATAAATACATATTTTTGACATGAATCAAACCTTTTCAAGTTCATTAGAAAGAGCATGTAGAAATTGGGAACGCTTCTTCCCATTATGCCCGAATTTGCTTGATTTCGGTTCTACTAGACCTTAAAACCTTATACCTTGCTCTGTCTTAGTGATTTCTATGCTTAGGAAGTTACTAATACATATATTTGACATCATTCAAGCCTTTATAAGTTCATTACAAAGAGCATGTAGAATATGGGAACGCTTTTTACCTTTAGGCCGAATTTGGTTGATTTTGGTTCTACAATACCTTAAAACCGTATATCTTGCTTTGTTTTTGTGATTTATTCTGTTAGGAAGTTATAAATACATATATTTGACATGAATAAAGCCTTTCAAGTTCATTAGAAAGAGCATGTAAAAAATGGGTGCTTTTTCCTATTTTGCTCGAATTTGCTTTATTTCGGTTCTACCGGTCCTTAAAACCTTATAACTTGCTATATTTTTGTTATATCTATGATTAGGAATTATAAATACATATATTTAACATTATTCAAGTTTTTTTTAGTTTATTAGAAAGAGCATGTAGGAAATGGGAATGCTTCTTACTATTTTACTCGAATTTGCTTGATTTTGGTTCTACATGAACTTAAAACCTCATAACTTTCTTTGTTTTTGTGATTTATTTTCTAATGGAGTTATAAATACATATATTTGACATGATCGAAACATTTATAAGTTCATTAGAAAAAGCATGTAGAAAATGGGAACGTTTCTTCCCACTTTGCCCGAATTTGCTTGATTTTGGTTCTACAACACCTTAAAACCATGTAACTTGCTTTTGCTTTGTTATTCATTTGCTTAGGCAGTTATAAGTATGTATATTTGACATGATTCAAGAATTTATAATTTCATTAGAAAGAGCATGTAGAAAATGGGAATGCTTCTTACTATTTTGCCCGAATTTGCTTGATTTTGGTTCTACAAGACCTTAAAACCTTATGAATTGCTTTGTTTTTGTGATTTCTAAAGTGAGGCAGTTATTAATACGTATATTTGACATGACTCAAGCCTTTTCAAGTTCATTCGAAAGAGCATGTAGAAAATGGGAATGCTTCTTCCCTTTTTCGCTGAATTTCTTGATTTTGGCTCTACAAGACCTTAAAAACTTATGACATGCTTTATTTTTGTGATTTATTTTCTTAGGAAGTTATAAATATTTATATTTGACATGAATCAAGCCTTTTCAAGTTCATTAGAAAGAGCATGTAGAAAATGGGAACACTTCTTCTCATTTTTCCCGAATTTGCTTGATTTCGGGTCTACCAGACCTTAAAACCTTATAACTTGCTTTGTCTTAGTGATTTCAATGCTTAAGAAGTTACAAATACATATATTTGACATGATTAAAGCGTTTATAAGTTCATTATAAAGGGAATGTAGAAAATAGGAACGCTTCTTCCCATTTGGGCCGAATTTGCTTGATTTTGGTTCTACGAGACCTTTAAACCTTATAACATGCTATGGTTTTGTGATTTCTTTTCATAGGAATTTAAAAATATATATGTTTGACATTAATCAAACCTTTTCAAGTTCATTAGAAAGAGCATGTTGAAATTGGGAACGCTTCTTCTTATTATGCCCGAATTTGCTAGATTTCGGTTCTACTAGACCTTAAAACCTTATACCTTGCTGTGTCTTAGTGATTTCTATGTTTATGAAGTTACTAATACATATATTTGAAATCATTCAAGCCTTTATAAGTTCATTAGAAAGAGTATGTAGAAAATGGGAACGCTTTTTACCTTTAGGCCGAATTTGGTTTATTTTGGATCTACAAGACCTTAAAACCGTATATCTTGCTTTTTTTTTGTGATTTATTCTTTTAGGAAGTTATAAATACATATATTTGACATGAATAAAGACTTTCAAGTTCATTAGAAAGAGCATGTAAAAAATAGGTGCTTTTTCCTATTTTGCTCGAATTTGCTTGATTTCGGTTCTACCAGTCCTTAAAACCTTATAACTTGCTATATTTTTGTTATATCTATGATTAGGAATTATAAATACATATATTTAATATCATTCAAGTTTTTTTTATTTTATTAGAAAGAGCATGTAGAAAATGGGAATGCTTCTTACTATTTTTCCCGAATTTGCTTGATTTTGGTTCTACAAGACGTTAAAACCTTATGAATTGCTTTGTTTTTGTGATTTCTAAAGTGAGGAAGTTATTAATACGTATATTTGACATGACTCAAGCCTTTTCAAGTTCATTAGAAAGAGCATGTAGAAAATGGGAATGCTTCTTCCCTTTTTCGCCGAATTTCTTGATTTTGGCTCTACAAGACCTTAAAAACTTATGACATACTTTATTTTTGTGATTTATTTTCTTAGGAAGTTATAAATATTTGTATTTGACATGAATCAAGCCTTTTCAAGTTCATTAGAAAGAGCATGTAGAAAATGGGAACACTTCTTCTCATTTTTCCCGAATTTGCTTGATTTCGGGTCTACCAGACCTTAAAACCTTATAACTTGCTTTGTCTTAGTGATTTCAATGCTTAAGAAGTTACAAATACATATATTTGACATGATTCAAGCGTTTATAAGTTCATTATAAAGGGAATGTAGAAAATAGGAACGCTTATTCCCATTTGGGCCGAATTTGCTTGATTTTGGTTCTACGAGACCTTTAAACCTTATAACATGCTATGGTTTTGTGATTTCTTTTCATAGGAAGTTAAAAATATATATGCTTGACATTAATCAAACCTTTTCAAGTTCATTAGAAAGAGCATGTTGAAATTGGGAACGCTTCTTCCCATTATGCCCGAATTTGCTAGATTTCGGTTTTACTAGACCTTAAAACCTTATACCTTGCTGTGTCTTAGTGATTTCTATGCTTAGGAAGTTAATAATACATATATTTGACATCATTCAAGCCTTTATAAGTTCATTAGAAAGAGCATGTAGAAAATGGGAACGCTTTTTACCTTTAGGCCGAATTTGGTTTATTTTGGATCTACAAGACCTTAAAACCGTATATCTTGCTTTGTTTTTGTGATTTATTCTGTTAGGAAGTTATAAATACATATATTTGACATGAATAAAGACTTTCAAGTTCATTAGAAAGAGCATGTAAAAAATAGGTGCTTTTTCCTATTTTGCTCGAATTTGCATGATTTCGGTTCTACCAGTCCTTAAAACCTTATAACTTGATATATTTTTGTTATATCTATGATTAGGAATTATAAATACATATATTTAATATTATTCAACTTTTTTTTAGTTTATTAGAAAGAGCATGTAGGAAATGGGAATGCTTCTTACTATTTTACCCGAAGTTGCTTGATTTTGGTTCTACAAGACCTTAAAACCGTATAACTTGCTTTTTTTTTTTGTGATTTATTCTGTTAGGAAGTTATAAATACATATATTTGACATGAATCAAACCTTTTCAAGTTCATTACAAAGAGCATGTTGAAAATAGGTACGCTTTTTCCCATTTTGCCCGAATTTGCTTGATTTTGGTTCTACTACACCTTAAAACCTTATAACTTGCTTTGTTTTTGTGATTTATAAGCTTAGAAAATTATGAATACATATAGTTGATATGATTCAAGAATTTATAATTTCATTAGAAAGAGCATGTACAAAATGGAATGGCTTCTTACTATTTTGCCCGAATTTGCATGATTTTGGTTCTACAAGACCTTAAAACCTTATAACTTGCTTTTTTTTTGTTATTTATTTTTTTAGTAATTATAAATTGATATATTAGACATGAATAAAGAATTTTCAAGTTTATTAAAAAGAGCATGTAGATAAAGGGAAAGCTTCTTACTAGTTTACCCGAATTTGCTTGATTTCAGTTCTACAAGACCTTAAAGCCATATAACTTGCTTTGTTTTTGTGATTTCAATACTTATAATTTTATAAATACATATATTTCACATGATTCAATCAATTATAAGTTCATTAGAAAGAGCTTGTAGAATTTGGGAATGCTTCTTACTACTTTGCCCAAATTTGCTTGATTTTGGTTCTACAAAACCTTAAAATCTCATAACTTGCTTTTTTTTTTTGTGATTTATTTTCTTATGGTGTTATAAATACATATATTTGACATGATACAAGCATTTATAAGTTCATTAGAAATTGCATGAAGAAAATGGGAACGTTTCTTCCTATTTTGCCTGAATTTGCTTGATTTTGGATCTACAAGAAATTAAAACCATATATCTTGATTTTGCTTTGTTATTTATTTGCTTAGGAATTTAAAAATAGGTATATTTGACATGATTCAAGAATTTATGATTTCCTTAGAAAGAACATGTAGAAAATGGGAATGCTTCTTACTATTTTGCCCGAATTTGCTTGATATTGGTTCTACAAGACCTTAAAACCTTAATACATGCTTTGTTTTTGTCATTTATTTTCTTACGCAGTTATGAATACATATATTTGACATGAATCAATCCTTTTCAAGTTCATTAGAAAGAGCGTATAAAAAATGGGAACGCTTCTTCTCATTTTGCTTGAATTTGCTTGATTTCGATTCTACCAGACCTTAAAACCTTATAAATTGCTTTCTCTTTGTTATTTATTTGCTTAGGCAGTTACAAATACATATATATAATATGATTCAAGCATTTATAATTTCATTAGAAGGAGCATGTAGAAAACGGGAACGCTTCATCCCATTTTGGCCGAATTTGCTTGATTTTGGTTCTACAACACCTTAAAACCTTATAACATGCTTTTTTTGTGATTTATTTTATTAGGAAGTTATAAATACATATATTAGACATTAATCAAGCCTTTTCAAGTTCATTAGAAAGAGCGTGTAGAAAATAGGAACGCTTCTTCTCATTATGCATGAATTTGCTTGATTTCGGTTCTACCAGACCTTAAAATCTTATAACTTGCTTTGTTTTTGTGATTTCTATACTTAGCCAGTTACAAAAAAATATATTTGACATGACTCAAGCATTTATAAGTTCATTAGAAAGAGCATGTAGAAAATGGGAACGCTTTTTCCCATTTGGGCCGAATTTGGTTGATTTTGGTTCTACAAGACCTTAAAACCTTATAACATCCTTTTTTGTGATTTATTTTGTTATGAAGGTATAAATAAATATATTTTACATGACTCAAGCCTTTTCATGTTCATTAGAACGAGCATGTCAAAAATAGAAATGCTTCTTCCCATGTTGCTCGAATTTGCTTGATTTCGGTTCTACAAGACCATAAAACCTTATAACTTGCTTCTTTTTTATTTATGTTCTTAGGCAGTTATAAATACATATATTTGACATGATTCAAGCATTTATAAGTTCATTAGAAAGAGTATGTAGAAAATGGGAATGCTTCTCACTATTTTTCCCGAATATGCTTGATTTTTGTACTACAAGACCTTAAAACCTTATAACATCCTTTTTTGAGATTTCTTTTGTTAGGAAGTTATAAATACATATATTTGACATAAATCAAGCCTTTTCAAGTTCATTAGAAAGAGCTTCTTCTCATTTTGCCCGAATTTGCTTGATTTCGGTTCTACCAGACCTTAAAACCTTATAACTTGCTTTGTCTTAGTGATTTATATTCTTAGGCAGTTACTAATACATATATGTGACATGATTCAAGCTTTTATAAGTTCATTAGAAAGAGCATGTAGAAAATGGGAACGCTTCTTCCCAATTGGGCCGAATTTGGTTGATTTTGGTTCTACAAGACCTTAAAACCTTATAACATCCTTTGTATTTGTGATTTCTTTTGTTAGGAAGTTATAAATAATCCATGACTATTGCATACTTGTGAATGCTCACTTTGATCCCCATCGATCCCAAGCTCGACAAGTTTTTGTCCTTGCTAAGAAGAGAAGCAAGAGCAAGGAGTAGAAACTCCTATACCCCTACAAAAGAGGGAGTGAGAGAACAAGATCGAAACTCCACCTTCCTCACCTTCAAGTGAAGAAGGAAGTAGCCCTAATTCTTCATCAAGTTCGGATATCAATCCTTTCTCCACCTTTGAGTTCGAGAGCGTGCAAACCCCAAGATGGGAGAAAATACATGTTTGGGAGTCTAACTCCTACTCAAGCCAACAATTTAAAAATCAAGCCCAATTTGATTTCCTTGATAAAGCGGAAACAATTCTCGGGTGGAAAGTTTGAGGGTCCTCATGAACATCTAACAGAATTTGAGAAATACTGTGATACGATAAAGATTAACGGGGTGACTCAAGAATACAATCGACTCAAGATGTTTCCATTCTCTGTAATTGGGAAAGGTTTAGAGTAGCTAGAGAAGGAGGTGCCCTGTAATTTTCTCAAAATTTGGGACCAAGTTACTTCGGCATTCTCGAGGAAGTTTTACAATCATAGGAAAATCGCCAAAGCTCAATCTTTGATTCAAGTGTTTCATTAAAAAGGTGGTGAGTCCCTAAGTACGACTTGGGAGCGATACAAAGAACTCCAACGCCAATGTCCACACCATAGAATACCAAAGTATCAACTCATTTACACATTCTATGGTGGTCTTACATCTCAAGGGAGAACAAGCTTAGACACTGGAGCTGGTGGTCCAATCATGAACAAAGGAGAGTACAAAATGGAATATAACATAGAGAAAATTGCAAAGCATTATGAAGATTGGTACGAAAGGTGATAGAGATGCTACATCTACCAAAGGCACAGTCTATGCATTAGGGCAATCCGAAGCAATCAATTACCTCTCCACCTAAATCTCCAAATTGACCTCACAAATGGATGACTTATTGAAAGAAAGATCCAATCCTTGAGATAATACCTCCCTTTCAACCAAGGGAGGCAATGATATGAACACTTCCTCCCTTTCCTCTTACAATACAATGCCTCAAGGATGAAGGATGTTTGTTTTGTGTTAATTGTGGTACGTAGGATAATGATACATCTCAATGTGTGTACTCTTGTGAAATTCAACCCCCTCCCCAAAAATATGATGATAATGTGGAATATGTTAATTCTATGAACTTTGCTCCTCACATGGGCAATATGGGGAATCTGAGGCCAAACCCCAATTAAATGGGGAATTAGAATCAAAGTTCCAACCATGGTTGGAACCAAAGTGGTGGTTATGATAACCAATACCATGTAGGGAGGCCCTCCCAATTTCAATGGAAGAGGCTACCCTAACCAAATAGGGTATGGTAATCAAAATCAAAGTTTTGGTGATCAAAGTAACTTGGGAAACAATACACAAACAAATGTTCCTAACCAAGGCAATGGAGGCAATAGGGGTCAACATGTCTCTCATTATTCCCAAGCTAATAGGCAATATGCCTCTTTTAGGTTTCCATCAACCCCAACGTCCACCTCAACAACCTCTTCAACTTCAAGCTAAACTAGATGCTTTATTGAAATTGTGTGAAGAGGATCAAAAGACACATGTATCGGACCAAAAAAAACATGAAGACAATAAAAACGAACAAATGCTTACTTGAAAATGCTTGAAACTCAAATTGCTAAACTTGCATCTAATTCATCCCCTTCCTCTTCTTCTACCCTTCCGTGTCAAGGAGTCAGCCATAAACCTATGTATGACGTGACAACTAAGAGTGGAAAGGTAGTGAGGAGTAACCCTTTGGTTGAGGAGAAGCCTCTTGAAGAAGTGGATCTAGAGGATGAGAGTGAGAAAGCCAATGAGTGTTTGGGAGGTGAGAAAGAAAGGGACGTTGTTGAGGAACCAAAGGAGAAACATGAAGGAGTTATGTCTTCGATAAGTGCAATTACTAGATATATCAAGGATCACTATTATGGAGATAATAAGTTCGTTCTTTTGGGGCGTCATCCTCTGTTGCTAGACTATGAGAGATGATATGATCTTTGGACTAGTCAAATAGTCCAAAGCCCTTTAGAATGGATCCTATATTGGTCACACACAAGGGTATTGGGTTAATCAAGTAAGAGGCCTATTAATAGGCCTCATGAGCAATTAACTAATCATTAATTGGATTGGGCTAGCATAATTAGATTGGAATTAGGTTTTGGGCTTTTGACATGGGCTCTTATTTAGAGATGAGATCTATAAATAAGATCCATGCCTAGGGTTTGCAGCTAGTAATCATAATTCACACACTGTGAATTTTGACATCAAGGCAACCAATCCCAAAACCCTAATCCTCTCTCACATTCACGGCTCTCACTCCTTTCCCCTTTGGACTCACGGCCGGCCACCCCTTGGTGGCGCGTGTGGTGGTTCTTGGTTAGTATGTCGCTCTTCTCCATAGAAGGTCAATTGAAGGGTTTAATTGCAACTAACTAGCATTAGTGGAGGTCTTAACTTGTGCCCGTGGACCAAGTAGAGGAATCACGCTTGAGGTTCTTAATCTCCCTTTGTTCTTGCTCGATCGCACGTGGAATCACGCTTCAAAGGTACAATTATTTGTTCTTTATGTGTTATGCATTAGATCCTTGGATTAGGTATTGTATGAAAATGATTAATGTTTATTTCCGCTGTATAGTACCTATAAACTCCTACAGTGGTATCAGTTAGCCTATTGCATTTACGCATATTGCCAATAATTCTTTGATAATCCACAATTTTAATTCAATTAGGAGGGAGAAATTAATTTAATTATGGTTCGATTATTATATTTAATGTGATTAAACTTTTGGAATAGATTAAATGCGATTTAATTATGCTCAACTAGCCATGAAGAGGACCGAATTATGCCCTAAAATTGTTCAAAAATTTCGAACCCTAACCCTAATTTATTCGAAAATTCGAACCTTATTAGCCTTAAAATTATGAATTTTGATTACGTTTTAAATTTGTTTCATAATTTTAATTGGATTGATTTATGCATAAATATGTTTTATGTATGATCATAGATTTAATTTTAAAAGTTAGAATTAAATTAGGATTAATGTTATGATGAACCCTAATTTCAAAGTTGAATGTGATTTAATTTTAATCTTATGGACTAATTTAATTTAATTAGAATAAATGTTATATTAATTAATTTAAAACACACAAAAAAAAAAATTCATTTGGCCGGCAACCGCGGTTGGGTGGCGCAGCCACGGCGGCTGCCGACCAGGTGGTGGTCCAAGAGGGAGGGGAAGGGGAGGGCGGAGGTCCGGTGGCCGTGGACAACAGCGTGCAAGTGTTGCATAGCTGCTGCTGCGGCTGCTGCCTTGCGCGGCAGTGGCTGCTGCAAAGCCGCCAGCCACCGTGGCTAGCCAAGGCTAGCCAACCACGGTGGCCTGCAGCCCAACAGTAGCAGCTGCCACGCTGCTTCCCTTGTGGCAGTGGCTGCTGTCACGGAAGCCAGCCACCGTGGCTAGCTTCGGCTAGCCAACCACGGTGGCCGGCGTTGGTGGTTGCGGTAATTTCAAAAAAAAATAAAAATTCTGTTTTGAAAAATTATTTCAAGATAATTACGAATTATTTTGGGATAAAATTGGTGTTATTTGGATAAAATCTTTTATGATAAAATCAAATATTCAAAAGTTGTTATATTTGATATTATCCATATTTAAGTTGTTAAATTAGTAATTATCCTAAATTAAAGTGGTTAATTATGGATAAGAATGATTAGGATATTCTGAGCATATTCCAAAAGGATAATAATTGATTTAAATAATGTGATTATCACATAATTATTTTTGGATATAATTGATTTAAAATATTGTGATTGGCTAGTAATTAGGATAGAATTTCCTAACTTTGTTAGAATAATCTTTAAGGATAAATATGATTTATCTTTTAAGATTAAAATAAGATTTGATTCTATCTCATGACAAATTTAGAATATATGATATTTTATTAATGATCATGAATAATATATGATATTATCTAATTACATTAATTAAAATATGAGATATTTAGATGCCATGTTTCCTTAATTGTGAACATTTGATGTTGTAGTTTAGGAAAGCATGATGAGTGATTTATTATGTGGAAATTTTATAATATATGATGTTGTTTATTGCTATATAATGACTAGTATGGCTCAGTAGATTGCTAAATACGATCTGCGCATCGTGATGTATTTTTGTAATCTTAGTAAGGTCTACGAACCGATAAAGTATTTTGTAATTTTATTTTATTTTATTTAAGTAGTAGATAGAATAGAGTAAAATTACAGGTTGCAGTTAATCCAAGAAGCCCATGAAGTGAAGGCCCAAAGGAGCAAGGTGGATGCGATCCATGATGATTTATGCATTCAGTATTTTATGCATGTTAGATTTTATTGATGTTTTGTGATGATGCGCTAGAGTTCACTAAATAATCACAACATAATAAATCTAGATCCCAGTAATATTGATGCAGCTTTTCCAATTAAAAACCCGACGAAACCTTCGATCTTTTATGATGGGTCGGCCTCAGCAGAGCGTCATAATATATCTTGGGGAAGTGGGGGTAGATCAAGTTCTACACTTTTAATTGGTTATATTCAGCAAGGTTACCTAAAGATCAGTTTAGAACCTTGAAGCTAAGGGTAATAATTAAACATGTGATGATTAATTATTCAACCAAGAATTACAAGAGTTGTAATCAGTAAAGAGTTCACTCACCTTGAAAATGTAATGGTTGATGGCAGGGCCTCAGTCCGGTCAATTATTGCACAAATAAAGGATCTTGGAATCACTTAATTCAAGTTGGGATCACTTAAATTGAATAGAGTGCTTTAAAGTTACCAATTTAATTCGCTTATGGTACTTTAAATTTTAATAAACATAATTGAATTTTGCGTTTACTTATAAGTAACATGTCGTTCTAATTTTTTTATTATATATAATCTCCTCGATTGAAAATAAAGTTGAGAAACGTTCTCAAAAGGTTTAAAAGATAATCCATAAACCTATATTCAAATTTTGCTAAGATTGTTCTAAAAGGCAAGTTTTAAAAATTCATGTCACATGTCTAAGGTTGGTTTTATTCAAAATGTTTGAGTAAAATACCAACACATCTTCATTTTGAAAAATCTTTCAAGGGATATAATGAGATGGGAGGTACAAATCCTCCAAAAGACAAGTATAGATATCCAATAAAATCTCTTATCTTCAATACGATTGAATATAAGAAAATGATTGGAAATCTCTATGATCAAAAGTTGATCAAATGACGCTATTCTTCATCCACTTTATATAGAGTTTAATATTTGATTAAACTTAAATATGAAAAATGATTGAATAGACTTAGCAAAATCATGAAAAGTGCTTAAAGTAGTTGAGCAAGGTATCATTTTGAACCTAAGAGAAATGTTCTAAGTGGCTCAAAGGGAAAGGTTTATGAATATATGAGGATTGCATTAAGAAGTTATAGGCCAAGAATTGCAAACAAGTTGCTACTTCTCAAACCTAGAACTACTTACATGCTAAAAGTTATTGTGAACAACAAATGTTTCAAATTAAATGGACCAATTCCAATTGATTAGATACTACCTCATATAGTTGGAAGGTAAAAGAATGGAAATGTTCCAATTTAAGAATTATATTATAGAAATTGATTTAGCATATTGCTACTTCTTGGACATATGATGTCTTGTTTAGATCACTCATTGCACAAATAATGTGATTGAACTAAAGGAAGAAGTTATAGCTAAAGGAGGAATAAATCTACAAGTTTAGAAGCAAATGTTGCTATTTCACAAGTAGAATCTACAAGTCTGGAAGCAAAAGTTGCAACTTTACAAGTAGAACCAGTATTTCACCACTAATGATTAGCTAGAATTAAATAAATGTTATTTATTCGTGCCATTATCAAAACACCATTCAATGTTAGTAATTACTCAGCATCGAAGATTCAAAAACGTGGAATAAATGTTATTCTATGCTTCTTTGAGTCATAATGTGTTTTAAATTGCTAAATAGGTTTAAAGTTCTATATAATAGAAATAGTTAAACCATTTCTATATATATAAGTTGTCTCTAATATGTCAATTAATTCGAATGAAAATGAAAATTGCATGCGAAAGATCCAAAGGGATGGACTTTCAATATCATTGGATTATGAATCCATTTATATATGTAATTATCATTCTAATTTGAAACTTTGACAAAGTCACCATTTAGAGAAATGATGATGAGAACTCAAGGTCGAATACATATCAACGTAAGAAAACCAAAGGTTAAAAGGCTAGAGACAGACAATGAAACTTCATTTGTGATATGATCACTACTTGTGCTCAGTTGAAGCATAAAAATGAATATTTTGAAAAGTTAAAAATTTTCAGTATGAAGTTCAATATCAACTTGACATGATAATGATTACACTACAATATGATTGTAATTGTGAAAATTTAAGTCAAGACATGTATTGGCAACACATTCAAAGTATTGAGATATGATCGTAATAATGAGAATTTAACCCAAGACATTGATAAACATCCAAGAGTTGTGAAATCGTTTTACAACAAACTCCGAAAGAAAACCTTGTGAAGTGTTTATGAAGGAAGTTATCAATCTATATGAGATACATTTTGATAATGGATGTAAGTTACCTATCTTCCAACCATTGTTCATGGGATATACTTTTAAGATAAGCTACAAAACTAAACAAAGGTACATAGGTCAAATCAAAATGTAGCAAAGGCTTCATATGTGATATGGATAAGAAAAGTTCTTATTAAGTTTTTCTACAAAGCAAGGAATAAAACATGTATCAAACCGTTTGATGCACGTTCGATTCCTATATAGAGCACAGGGTACTACTACACAACCATACTTAGCACAAAATGTCTGTTGCTAAAGTAGGTGCCCTTATGGAAATTGTTCCAAAAGGTCAAGTGGGAGTAGTATAAATCTCAAAAGAGTTTGAGAAAAGCAACAAAAAAACGTGGTTCAAACCATGATTGGTTCACCCTATGCTAAAAATGCCTCCCTAAAAGGTAAGTGGGAGCATAAGAATCTCGAAAAGTTCGAGAGCCTTGAAAGAGTTCAAGAAAAGTGATTTCGAAAATCTCGAAGAAATTTGAGAAGTTATCGAATAAAAGCAACAATGTGAGCATGATTCACCTCATGTTACAAATGACAACGCGTGGTCTCATTAAGTGTAATGGGATTAATAACCATGTGTCGAAGGTAGTACATTCCAAGTGCACATCCTCTATTGTCGTTTCTCATTGAAAACTAAACAAAGTTGTTGTATGAGTTTCAATTGTTGCATAAGAGCCCACAATGATGACTAGCATATGTAAAACTTAGTCAAAGAAATATTATTTCATATTGACTAAGAGTTCTAAAATATTTATTTTGGAACATTATGATTATGCAAGTAATAAAGATGATTTGACAAGTTATGACTCCAAGTGGTTTTAAAACCATGAAATCTGAAATAGATTATAAGTCTGTAAGCAAGCGTATGACACTTGAATAATTTGCCTAAGTTGGGTGAAACCCATATAAGCAGAGCAAACAAGAAAGAAAATGTTTTCGAACTAAAGCAAAGACTTGTTAAAGGATTCAACTAATTCATAGTATGACTATGATTATGATGAAACCTTTACATGTTGCAAAGATCTATTAAAGATACTTAGTGATTTCTACCTTATAAGATTTGGTAGATGGATTTCAAAACACTTTCTCGAAATTGTTCATGAAATAAGATTTGTATATGATACAATCAAAAGTTTGGAGATCCAATAATCCTAGGGATGCCTAAAAGATCCATAATGGATTGAAGTTAGCATTAGGGAGTTAATGTTCTTAATTTTGTGAGTTAATCAAATCGTTTGATGTTCTCGTAAAATGAAGAAAAGGTCTTATGTGTACAAGACGTTTAGTGGGAGCTATGAAGTCTTCTTGGTCTAGTATAAAGAGCAATTATTTATTGCTTGAAGAGTCAAGTGGTGGGTAATGCATTTTGTATGAAAATCTTGAAGAAGAAGATGAGTACATTTGGGATTCAAGATCTATGTAGATAGGTCTCGAAAGATGTTTGAGTTTTGGTTAAGAAGCTTATATTGATAAGATTCTTATAAGATCAACATTATATTGAAAGGAGTTTCAATCCCATGTGACATGGCACGTTGCATAATGATTCAATACCTTGAGAAAGGATTGATGAAATTAAGACTTTGAGTGATGATCCTTATGCAATTTGCAAAGGATGCATCATGCATGCCATGGACTATACTCGTCTATTTGATTCGCGTGTTTTAAAGAACAAGTGATGATAGATTTCAATCGAAATCCAATGTAACGTTGGAATACAAATTAGAAATTCCTAAGTTCATTCCTTGCGAAAGGGCGAAGGAAAATTCTTAGTGTATGGAGATGAAAATGATTATGAGATTTAGAAAATGCAAAATTCATGTTTATGAGAATGTCTCATGAACTCTACTTACTAAACCACTTCCATGACCAAGGTATGAGAATCATACTAAGGTTCTTGGATTAGAGCAAGTTATGTAATTTTAGTTGTGTATGTCTTGAGAAAACATATTACAAAAGTAAATACATTAGCTTGCAGAATTATGTTTATCAATTGAAACAAAGTTTCAATCTTATTTAATCGTGGTTTCAAGATTAAATAAAATGTCCAAAATAATTATGAATTGATGGGCTCACTAGGTTGATGACCTTTTGAATGAAACCCCACAGGTGAACTAAATTCATATATTATTTAAGTTCCTAGTTAAGAATCATTAAACTGGACATAAATGATTTCCAATAATGGACCAGCATGTTAAGATTGATTGGATAGCGCAGTTTCATGGGCTATAGGAGCGTAGTCATGCTCGGTCAATCACATGGATATGCATGAATGATGCATGATCGAACTATAGACCTACTTTGAAGTTCAAGTATAGAGCTTCCGGATATATTAATGGATTCCTTTGACATGAGTGGAACATTGATCTCATTTAATGGATGTTATAACTGTGGTACATTCAAACGTCTGCCCGTAACTGGAGATTATAAAGGGTGTTTCCCGGTTATTTCAGAAGTTGAGTGGGAGCTTTGGTTGCCACAAGATTGGATAGAGTCTACCTATTTAATTATTAGGAATGTGTCTTTGCCCCTTGAGGAGGGAGAATTCAGAAAATGCATGGCCGTGCTCAAATGGATTACGTAGTAATCATTTGTTTTGCAATTCTAACTCAGATTTCAGGAAAAGATTTGTAGATTAATATGATCACGACATAAGATGCAGTCATATTATCAAATCGACACACATTGACTTAAGGAATTTGAATATTGCGCACTTGTCTCAGACAAGTGGGAGATTGAAGGAGTTATGTCTTCGATAAGTCCAATTACTAGATATATCAAGGATCACTATTATGGAGATAATAAGTTCGTTCTTTTGGGGCGTCATCCTCTGTTGCTAGACTATGAGAGATGATCTTTGGACTAGTCAAATAGTCCAAAGCCCTTTAGAATGGATCCTATATTGGTCACACACAAGGGTATTGGGTTAAGGAAGTAAGAGGCCCATTAATGGGCTTCATGAGAAATTAACTAATCATGAATTGGATTGGGCTAGCATAGTTAGATTGGAATTAGGTTTTGGGCTTTTGACATGGGCTCTTATTTAGAGATGAGATCTATAAATAAGATCCATGCCTAGGGTTTGCAGCTAGTAATCATAATTCACACACTGTGAATTTTGACATCAAGGCAACCAATCCCAATACCCTAATCCTCTCTCACATTCACGGCTCTCACTCCTTTCCCCTTTGGACTCACGGCCGGCCACCCCTTGGTGGCGCGTGTGGTGGTTCGTGGTGGTTCTTGGTTAGTATGTCGCTCTTCTCCATAGAATGTCAATTGAAGGGTTCAATTGCAACTAACTAGCATTAGTGGAGGTCTTAACTTGTGCCCGTGGACCAAGTAGAGGAATCACGCTTGAGGTTCTTAATCTCCCTTTGTTCTTGCTCGATCGCACGTGGAATCATGCTTCAAAGGTACAATTATTTGTTCTTTATGTGTTATGCATTAGATCCTTGGATTAGGTACTGTATGAATATGATTCATGTTTATTTCCGCTGCATAGTACCTATAAACTCCTACAAAACAAGCTTATGAATTCTCAAGTGTTGAGTGCTTTAAATTTGTGCTTAATGAATTCTCTCGATCCCATTTGCATGCTACTAATGATCCTCTTGAAAGAATTTTGTTTAATGATTCTAAGATAGGTATTCAGAAGGAAGACATGCATGAGGATTTACTTGAGGAAAGCAAATAGGAGTGCAAATATGAGACGCTTCTTTCAATCATGACCTCTTTCCCGTAATCATCAATTCTAATCTAACAAAGGAGCAAACATCCCTCTTGATCAATTTTTTGAGAAAATACAAGAAGGTTTTGGGCATAAGTCCATCCCTATGCATGCAAAAAATTGAGATGATAAACCCTTTAGGCAAAGGAAAAGGAAGCTTAATCCTACCATACAAGAGATTGTGCGGAAGGAAGTTTCTAAGCTTCTTGATGCAAGAATTATGTACCCAATTGCTCAAAGTGACCAAATTTCACTTCTAAACATCGAAGACGACAGCACGAAGCAAAGAGGTTAATGGTGTATTGAGAAGATGTGTCCCTAATGATGAGTTTGGAAGTATTCATCATATGTGTCACTCCTCTCTTTATGGTGGTCATATGAGTAGTATTGTGGGTTATAAATTCATATTAAAGATAAAAAATAATACATAACAATCATAAATTCATAATACATTAGTACAAAAAAAAAGGAAAATTTGGATTTTGGTACCTCGAATATGGGGGTAATTGAATTTTAGTACCCATCTAAAATTTTATTTTAAATTAGTACCTCCAAAAACACAAAACTGTAGATTTCAGTACCTCCGTCCATGTTCCGTTAAGTTTTTCCGTTAGTGGGGCCCATTTCTAATTATTTCATAATTTAATTTATTAAAAAAAAGAAAAAACATTTTATAAAAAAAAACTTTAAAAAATAAAAAAAAATTAAAAAAAATTAAAAAAAAAGAAAAATCCCTAAACTCTTAACCAGCCACCACCGGCGCCAACCCCCACCGCCGTCACCCATCCCAATTGACACCCTTGACCCACGAAGTCAGCCGGCCTACCTTCCTCGAACCAGGAAACCAGCCGTCCGACCATCCTCAGCTCGATCGACCTTCGAAACAAGCCCAGTTGTACCCTAACAACCACGTCGCTTTGTGGGTTTTGGTATGGGTGTGGGTTGGGGTTTCGGCAGTTCGCCGACGGTTTTGGGTAAGGGAGAGGAAAACTGCGGCGGTGGTGGGTTGATTTGTTGCTGTCGGCTTCTCGCTGGGCTAGTTTAGGTGGTTCGACGGTGGTTTGGAGTCGGGAGATGACGATGGGGGCTCTCTCGCTGGGCTGGTTTGGGTTGGGGTCTGGGTAGTTCTACGACGGCTTCGGGTCGAGGAGAAAACGATGGGGCTGGGTTAGGGTGACGACCACGGTACGGTAGTGGTGGCCACCGTTGCGCTAGGGTTTCGGGGAAGGGGAAAACAGGGAGGGAAAGGGAAAGGGAGGGTTGGGGTGTCGCGGCCAGGAACGAGGAAGGGAGGGAAGATGGTGGTGGTTGCGCCGGTGCCAGGGAAGGGGAAAACAGGGAGGGAAAGGGAAGGGGTGGCCGACACCGGTGCCAGGGGAATTCGGCCACCAACAGCCGGAAGCCGGCGCCGGCGCTGGTGGCAGTGGCTGTTTTTATTATTATTTTTTTTAAAGTTTTTTTTAATAAAATGTTTTTTCCTTTTTTTTAATAAATTAAATTATTAAATAATTAGAAATGGGCCCCACTAACGGAAAACTTAACGGAACTAGACGGAGGTACTGAAACCTATAGTTTTGTCATTTAGGAGGTACTAATTTAAATAAAAAATTTAGATGGGTACTAAAATTCAATTACCCCCATTTTTGAGGTACTAAAATTCAAATTTTCCCAAAAAAATAATAATAATAATAAATAATAAATAAATAAATAAACAATTAAATAAATAAATTAATTAAAGTACAGTGTTTATCATTAATAATAGAGTAGTATGGCCCTAGCTTCAACTAATAAGGCCGATATCCCAATAGATGACGCAATAGATGACCCAATAGATAACCCAATCTCAAACTCTGACTTCTCGCCCCACTTCTCTACCATTGTTCGTATTGATCAAATCTCTGTTACGGAAGAAATGCATGATTAAAAGTTATAGTTAATGTGACTAGTGCCTTAAAGGTTGTTTGGACCCCCTGTGGGCCCACGGTCATTTAATACAAAAATTACCAAAATACCCTTAGTCTAACCCTAAACAGGAAAAATCAATCATCATGCACAGCACGCATCCCCAGAAACCCTAATATAGCCCAACAGGGCCTGACACGGCCCAGAACGGCCAGAAACCCTAACCCTAACCCTAATCAAATTAGCTAATCCTCTCCTATAAATACTAATCTTCACAGATTAACGAGGTAATTAATTTCTTCCACACATACTCTCTCTCTAAGAATTCTCTCTCTCTAAACACAGTTTACTGACTTGACCGTCGGAGGGGCTTTCTCGGGAACACCCCCCGAGGCAGTTGACTTCCTTTGTTTTGCAGGACTCGGTTGGACCAAACGAACGAGCTCCCCTACAACTCAGATCCAAAATTCTTTTACAGAAACAATTGGCGCCGTCTGTGGGGATTCGTCAAACAAAAAGTCGTGGTTACCACTCGTCGAACCGATCCTTCCCAAAACGCTGGTGGGCAGAATCAAACCCAAGGTTAGGCACGCCCACCTCGTCAGCCGCGGAACAACCCGCAATCCAACCGTGAAGATGAAGGTGACATTATGGAGGTTGAACAACCCGTTGATCAAGGAAATCAGCAACCTGTGACTAGGCAAGATCTGGAAAGGCTGACCGAGCAGTTCAACACAACTCTCCAGGATACCCTTAGACAACTAACCGAAGCTATGAAAAACAACCAAGCTGGACCCTCTCACTGGCCACCACAAGACCCAGGACGTCAAGCGTCGCGGAACAATCAAAGGTCACAGCCCCACAATGTTTCCCGACGGAGTGGAGGACAAAGCCGTAGGGCACTGCCCCTCGGTACTATTAGGTCCCCCCTCAGTAGATTTGGAAACCGTCGTCGATCTCCTCATGATCGGCCTGTTATATCACCTGTCCGCGTAGAATCCAGCCGGCACTCTACTGCAAGCCGACGCCGGAGGGAGGGTGAACCGGCAAACCGGGTTAGAGACCCAGATGCTAGACAACTCATTGATGAGATGCGCTTACAACGGCGCGAGATGGACGCCCAAGAACTCATTAATAGACGTAGAATAATTGAGCAACGCCAAGCACGTGATAACGAGGAGAATAAGGCACGGAGTCGTAGACGAAGCTGGAGTCCGAGATCGCCTGATCAACGGTCACCCTCTCGTCGAGAGGATGTAGGAGAATCAGAAGATCCTCCAAGGCAGGACAGATGTGAGCGAGATCCCATATCTCGTCATACAAGCCATAGACCTCTGGAAGAAGGAAGAACTCGAGACCAAAATGAGCAGCCACCACGGTTGCCGTCACATTTGTCTATGCCGCTAACCCCATTGAGCCAGGAACTAATGAATGCACCAAAAGTGGACAAGGTCAAGATGCCTACCATAGAGCCTTTCGCTGGAACTACTGATCCTGATGAGCACTTAGCCGCATATGCCGCGTAAATGAGTGTGCAAACAAGTTGCGAGGCCACATGGTGTAAGTACTTCCCCACCACTCTAAAGGGACAAGCCTTGTTGTGGTTCCAAAAGTGTGTGCCTAAAGGTAGCATCCATAGCTACCAAGACTTGGAACGTGTGTTTGTTAGTCGTTTCAAGCACGCAGCAAGACAAAAGAAAACAAGTGTCAATCTGATGGCTGTAACACAAGTGAAGACGGAGACCTTGCAGAACTATATACGAAGGTTCAATCAAGAATCTTTGAAAATTCAAAACTTACCAGATGAGACAGCCCTAACAGCCTTTTTGGCCGGGCTGAGTTCCACGGATTTCAAATTTAAGCTGATCGAGTCGGGGGTTTCAACCCTCACTGAAGCCATGGAACGGGCACACAAAAATATACAAGCCTCAGAAGTTTGTGGCACAAGCCGTGAAATTAACCCACCAGAGAAAAAAAGGAAACATGAGGATGAACCTTTAAGGAGCCAACCATCCAAACGATCCAACCTGATCACAGATCATGGTAACGACCCTCGGTACAACCGTAATCGTTGAGAGATCTATTTGGATATCAAAGAGAAAAACATGTTGCCAAGGCCCCCTGTAGTTCGAACCCCTGAAGAGAAGAGGGACAAGAGACTCTGGTGCGAGTATCATCGCGAATGCGGGCATACCACAAGGAATTGTAGGGAGTTAAAGAAAGCTCTTGATCAACTTGCTGACGAAGGAAAACTTAACAGATACCTTAAAGAATCTGACCGCTCCAACAAGGAGAAAGAAACGGCAAAAGAGACTCGCAGCGATGACACCGGTGGACATGTCGCTGTCATTGCCGGTGGCCTGGCACTCGGAGGATCAATGAACAAAGCAAAAGACAACCTACGAACCTTGCAACATCAAGTGCTCAAAATCGCACCCACTTCAATGCCCTCTTCACCTATCATGACGTTCGGGGGAAAGCCAGAACGCCCTTTGCAAGTCCCTCACGACGACCCCTTGGTCATTGAGATGAAAATTGCCAACTTCAGAGTTAGTCGAGTGCTCGTCGACAGCGGGTCATCAGCAGACCTCATCACCCTAGATTGCTTGAGGCGTTTGAAATACAACGAAGACCATTTAGCGCCCGTAGACAGACCCTTAATCGGCTTCGGGGGACAGTCCGTCTTTCCCAAAGGGACAATCCGTTTACCAGTTCGACTTGGTCCCAAAGGGAAAGGTAGATCGGTGATCACCCACTTTTTGGTAGTGGACACACCCTTGCCCTACAATGTCATACTCGGACGACCATTATTGAACAAGGTAAAGGCGGCTATATCAGTCTATCAGCTGCTCATGCAATTCGAGCTTGAAGATGGAACAGTTGGGAAAGTATATGGAGACCAAGGATCCGCTAGAGAATGCTACGTCAATAGCTTGAAGCGAGCATCAGAAGCACCCGCGGAACCATCGAAGAAGAACAAAATGACCGACCCTTTCGTCCTTTTCACTAAAGAATCGAGGGGGGTAGACAAACCCCAGCCCATAGAAGAAGATAAGGAAGAAGTCATTGGCACCGCAGAAGAAACGGTGCGGGTCGGAACAAATATTGACGCTGCATTGCACACTCAAATAATCAATGTGCTTAAGGCACATCGCGATGTCTTTGCCTACTCAGTAGACGAGATGCCCGGCATAGACCCTGCCATTATGACTCATCGCTTGAACATCAAGCCAGGCTACAAGCCTGTTAAACTAAAGTTGAGGCATCAGGGCCCCGACCGCACTGCAGCAGCTGCAGCGGAGGTAAAGAAGCTACTCGAAGCAGGGTTCATTAAAGAATGTCAGTATACGGATTGGCTTGCGAATGTTGTATTGGTCAAGAAACCCTCTGGGGCATGGAGGATGTGCGTCGACTTCACTGACTTAAACAAGGCGTGCCCCAAAGATGACCATCCTCTCCATAAGATAGACAAGCTTGTGGATTCAACGCCTGGACATGCTCTATTCAGCTTCATGGATGCAAATGCGGGATATCATCAAATCCCCATGGCAGAAAATGACCAGCCACATACCGCATTCATCACTAACCAAGGAGTATACTGTTACAAGGCCATGCCTTTCGGCCTCAAGCTGGAGCCACATACCAGAGGTTCATCAACAAAATCTTCGAAAGGCAATTAGGGAGAAACGTCGAAGCCTACGTTGATGACATGATAGTAAAGAGTCGCTACGAGAAGGACCATGTCACAAACTTGGTCGAAACGCTTGCGACATTGAGAAAATTATGGGATTAAGTTAAATCCCAGAAAGTGTGTGTTTGGAGTCAAGGGCGGCAAATGCCTTGGCTTCCTTGTTGATGAAAGGGGCATTGAAGCTAACCCCGACAAAATCAGAGCCATCGTGGATATGCAAACCCCTAGAAGTGTAAAGGAGGTGCAGAGGCTGACCGGATGCATAGCCGCCTTGGGCAGGTTTCTTTCCAAATCGGCAGACAAGAGCTTATCTTTTTTCAACACCCTCAAGAGAAAAGTGTTCCAATGGGACGCACCAGCCGAGATTGCTTTCTAACAGATAAAAGAACACTTGGCCTCTCTTCCCAATTTGGTTTCCCCTTTGCCTGGGGAGACATTGTTCTTATATTTGGCTATATCTGAATACTCTTCTAGCGCAGTATTGGTTGTTGAGAGGGATAGATCACAACACCCAGTATATTTCGTCAGCCATGCTTACAGAGGAGCAGAATCAAAGTATTCCCAAATTGAGAAGTTGGTGTTCGCCCTAGTCATGGCAAGTCGAAAGCTGAAGCCATACTTTCAATCTCATCCCATTAAAGTTTTGACTAGCCATCCTATAAAGAAGGCAATCGAAGGGAGAAACCACTCAAATAGAATAACAGATTGGGCAGACCAGCTTGCAGATTTCGGTCTTGAGTATGAGCCTAGAAGGGCAATTAAAGCACAAGCCCTAGCAGACTTCATCGCCGAATGCTCATCGCCCTGCTGATGATGGATCCAAACCATGGCAATTATATGTAGACGGCTCCTCTTCCAAGACAGGAAGCGGAGCCGGCATTTTGATCATGTCACCGAGCAACGAAAAGTTTGAGTATGCAGTCAAGTTCGACTTCAACGCCTCAAACAATGAGGCTGAATATGAGGCCCTCATCTTCGGCCTAGAGTTGTGCCAGGTGGAAGGAGCCATGGCAGTTCATGCCTTCTCTGACTCCCAATTGATTGTGAGCCAAGTCCTAGGGGAATTCGAAGCCAAGGAAGATAGCATGCGCATGTATCTCAACAAGGTCAAAGAAACTGCTTCACCGTTATCGGAATTTCAGATCAAGCATCTTCCAAGGGCAGATAATCAAAAGGCTGATGCCCTTGCACGAATGGCTAGTTCCGCCTAGGGGCTCGGCCCTCGCTCTATAATATGGGAAGTTCTCAAACAACCAAGCATCAATGCACCTGCAGTTCACTACTTGGACCGGTCCAATACTTGGATGGATCAAATAGTGCACTACATGCGAGACAACAAACTCCCAGAAGATCCTAAAGAGGCCGACACAGTTAAGAAACGAGCAGAATGGTTCGTTTGGCACGAAGGAAATCTATACAAGAAGTCGTATACTCATCCCCTCCTGAAGTGCATCACCCCAGAAGATGGAGATTATGTGCTACGAGAAATACACCAAGGAGCCTGTGGAAGTCATCAAGGGGCTCGATGCATAGCAGGCAAAGCACTAAGGGCAGGATTTTATTGGCCTACCCTAAGGGAGGATGCGACAAAATTAGTGCAAAAGTGTGACAAGTGTCAGAAGTTCGCCAATGTGCAAAGGCTCCCCTCGAGCCCACTACAAACAATCATCGCCACCCTACCGTTTGATAAGTGGGGCATGGATTTGCTTGGACCATTCCCAGCAGCTTCGGGGCAGAGAAGATTCCTCATGGTCGCCATAGACTACTTCAGTAAGTGGATCGAGGCCGAACCCCTAGCCTCAATCACTGATAAGCAAATTCAAAAGTTCATATGGCGCAATATCATCACAAGGTTTGGCGTTCCTTGAAGTCTCGTGTCAGACAATGGGAGACAATTCTATAGTCGACCGACTGTTGAGTATTGCGAGAGGTTTGGAATACACACAAACTTTAGTGCTGTATCTCACCCTCAGGCTAATGGCCTAGCTGAGGCCGCAAACAAAATCATACTCCATGGCCTACAAACGATGTTGGAAGGGGCCAAGGGGTCATGGGTTAATGACCTACCAGGTGTTCTATGGTCAGCTAGAACAACTCCGAAAGATGCAACGGGCCAAACCCCGTTCACCCTTGTTTATGGCAGCGAGGCTGTGCTACCAGTCGAAATAGGGATTCCATCGCCAAGGATCACATTCTACGATTATAGGATGAATGAAGCAAACAAAAGCATGGATTTAGATCTATTGCCTGAAATAAGGGGCAACGCCCTACTCAGATCAATTGCACAAAAACAGAAAATGACCCGTCACTTCAATAGGAGGGTCAAGGAGAAGCAGATTGGAGTAGGAGATTGGGTGCTACGCAATATAGAAGCTACAGGCCGCAAGCCCGAGCTAGGAAAGTTATCCCCCAATTGGGAAGGGCCCTATAAAGTCACAGAACAAGTTGCAAAAGGGACCTTCCGCCTGGAGTCTCCCGAACGCAAAGCCTTAGAAAGGCCATGGAACGCGGAGAACCTTAGAAGGTTTTATGTTTGAATTCATATTTTTCAGTATTCAATTTAGTTTATTTTCAACACTTACACGATGTAATGGGGGCATGGGTACTACATATAGGGGCTATGTGAACATTTCATCATTGTAAGACGTTTGTTCATAGAATAAGTGCATTTGTTGCCACAATAGTAATCAAACTCCATTAATAGCAAACTTCGTATTTTCCATTTAGAATTTTCATTTCCATTTTACCACTAAACTACAAGTTTACTATCATCGCCCATCCAAGGGGCTGATGAGACCTAATGGGCGTCAGACTTATCATCGCCCATCCAAGGGGCTCATTAGCCCCAAGGGGCACCAAACACATCATCGCCCATCCAAGGGGCTTATTAGCCCCAAGGGGCACCAAACACATCATCGCCCATCCAAGGGGCTCATCATCCCCAAGGGGCACCGAACATATATCGCCCACTCAAGGGGCTCGGCCGCCCCAAAGGGCATCAAGCATAATAAATACAAGTAAACATAAGTGAGCCAGAACAATCTGTTTCTTCATTGATGTTTCTTTAAATACAAAACTACTTGGAAATAAATAAAGGGATACAGGAGAAAGGAAAAGCAATAAAAAGGAAACTAGTCATGATGAGAATGAGAGCTAGAAGCATCATCCTCGGAATCATCCTTAGAACCACCCTGTTTCAGCACATGATATTGATGGCCGCCCACGGGATGTTGATCAACAGTTGGTTGAAGCTCTTGGGCTTGACTACCTTGGCCCTCATCACAAAGCGAGAAGTTCTTCATCATCTCATCAAGCTCACTTTTGAGGATTTCTTGGTATTTGCCATAAAGAGGCTCGAACTGAAGGTCGGGGTGAACGAGTTCAAAGGCAGCCTGAAGACGACGGACTCCCGTTTCTTTCCCTAACTCGTTAGCTTCGACGCACTCTTCTTCAAGGTGGGCCTGGCCGTCAGTTGTTTGGAGCCAAGCCTTTGCTATCTCTTCTTGGGTGGCACCAGTCGCCCTCAACTGCTCCTCAACATTGGCCAATTTTTCCTTGGCAGATTCCAACTCCCCTAGAGTCGTCTTCAACTGTTCCTTGAGCTGATTCTTTTCTTTTCTGAGCTGGAGCTTCTTCGTGATAGCCTTGGTCTTAAGGCTCGTCATCTCTTCAAGCTGCAACTGTAGGCTGGCAACTTGCTCCTTAAGCGAATCGACCTCTTGCATGAGTGCATAGTTTTCCTTAGCTAGGCCTGTAGCCATAAGCCCTCGCTGTGCAAACGCGGCGGCCCGTACCGAATACTGAAAATGATGAAATAAAGGCATGTTAATCACGGCATAACATTAAAACTAACAATAAGGAAAAAGAGGGTCATAAACCTCAGCCCATGATTGCTGCATAATCTTGAACTCTTCCTCGTGATCCAAGCCTTTAAAGTGGTCGGCATCAACAGTCGAGTAAAGGTGACCTAGTGCCGACTCAGCGCGCGCCTCTCTTCCGGAGCTATCGAGGTCCCAAAACGGGGCCCTACTAGATGAGCCACTCCCGTCATTGCGCCTCTTCCTTTTATGCTTGGCGATCGCTGAGGGGAGGGCACATCTGCTGAGGGGATGGCACCATCTGGTCATTGCCTTCAAGCATTACTGAAGGCTGTGCTTGGTGATCTTCAGGGGCCGTACTAGAGCTGTGCCCTGGTATCTCCACCGGAGCTGAAGCAACTTTCCCCCTTTCCCTCTACAAAAATGACAGGTCGGTGAGATTCAAACCATCAAATGCATCAAAGTCGACAAAGATAGCTTACCAAGGGTGGGGGAGGTATATTCCTGGTTCCTTTCTTTAGTAGCTTCCTCACCGCGGCAGCTTGCAGGGCAAGGGCTTTCTATGTTTTCAATGCTTCTGAATCCATGAGTCCTGCACAAAAGTAGGAAAAAGTTAAAACAACAACACAAAGGTGTCTATAATTATAACATGTGCGGAAGACCCCCCCCTCTAGCATACCCTCTGAGCAGAAGCCAAGGCCAATTGTACAAAGTTTCCTTTCATCCTCTACAAAGGCTCGGTTGGGTATCCAATTCATGGGTAATTGAACAGCATCGCCATTGACCACGAGACCCTTAGTTTCCAACAAAAGGGCAACTACAGCTTCCTTCCGGTTCATGGGTGGAACTTCAAAATTTAAACTCAAGTTGGGTTCCCCTAAATTCAGGACCAATAGGATGTCCCAAGTACGACAATAAACAAACATAAACTGGCCCCGCCAGTTTTTAACATTTGACTGTTGGTCGAGTACCACTTTGTAGCCAGACAGCATCACCGCCTAGCAGCAGCAAGCTGCGTGCCAGGCAGCATCAGCGCCCAGCAGCAGCTAGCTACCTGCCAGGCAGCATCAGCGCCCAGTAAACCGATGGCTCGATTAATATATAAAAAAAAAATTTATTATTATACTTTTACGAAGACGCGACTCGAACACATTCCATGCCACTAAACCGGTTGATTTCGTCGATTTTTTCCGACAAACTCCCAAACCGCAGGGTGCTCTTTACGACTTTGTCGCGGGGCTAATGTTTGGACCCCCTGTGGGCCCACGGTCATTTAATACAGAAATTACCAAAATACCCTTAGTCAAACCCTAAACAGGAAAATTCAATCATCATGCACAGCACGCATCCCGAGAAACCCTAATATAGCCCAACAGGGCCTGACACGGCCCAGAACGGCCAGAAACCCTAACCCTAACCCTAATCAAATTAGCTAATCCTCTCCTATAAATACTAATCTTCACAGATTAACGGGGTAATTAATTTCTTCCATACATACTCTCTCTCTAAGAATTCTCTCTTTCTAAACACAGTTTACTAACTTGACCGTCGGAGGGGCTTTCTCGGGAACACCCCCCGAGGCAGTTGACTTCCGTTGTTTTGCAGGACTCGGTTGGACCAGACGAACGAGCTCCCCTACAACTCAGATCCGAAATTCTTTTGCAGAAACAAAGGTGTAGGCGTCGCTCGAAGCGCGCCTACGTAAAAGCATGTTGTGAATATGCTTGGCACTCATAGGAAGTGGGAATTGACATAACGATTAGGGACAACGATTAGGGACAAATAAAGTAGGGAGCCGCCAACAAGTTTTTAAGGAACTTATAAACCGTTCACGGATCATTTAAGACAACCACGAAAAGGGACAACGAAGGCAACAACGATTGACCCGTGAAGGTTACACCCCATTCATAATCCATGAGATTACTTACTCCATATGGTTCGGAACCACGAAAGGAGGATCGGGGATGATGGTACGAAATGAGTCATGGAGTCACATTCGCCCGTATTGGCCTCTACTCGATTATTATTGTGAAAAGTAATCCTGTGATCTCAAAGGCATACAAACAAAATATTCAATTTGCTCCAAACTATTATTATGCTAAATTGGTTGAATATTAATGCAGCATGTAATTCTAGAATATTGGTGATCACTTGATTAAACAACAAGATTAAAAAGGAACCTAAACCGGTTGTCCAAATTATCTTATTAGGCGTTATTTTCAATTACATATTCCCTTTAAACATGCAATATGGTGATCAATAAATAATAATAGAATCAATATTAATATTGGAAGCAATATAGCAATAATTCCAACAATATAAAATCGTTAGAAAAATAATAGAAATAAAAGGAACATAATTCCTTACTTTGATTTTGTTTGCTTGCTACTATAAAAACAATAAACGCATTAGTAACTTCAAGGAAAACAATTAAACAATAATCAAAATGGAACTAAATTAAATTAAATGAGAATTGATTTGGGGCCAAACCCTCAAACAGTTCTACCTTTCACACCGTGGCTTAAGGACAGAACCCCGGGTAAAGTATGGACTCCTTGGAGTGCTTAAAGAAGTTATTTTGAAAGAGAGAAGGGTAGGCTAGTGTTTAGGCTAGAGCATAGAAGAGAAAATGAGAGAATTATTTGATGCCCCGTACATCAGAAATGAGGGGTTATTTATAGGAAAAAAGTGTTAAGGGAACACACGGAACCCTAAAATGACATAAACCCTAAAACAGTTTCCCGTGACACGGCAAACTGTACCGTGACACGGTAAACTCCACCGTCAGACGGGAGAGAATCCCGTGACACGGTGCACTTTTGAGTGACGCGGGATTCTTTTAAACAAACGGGGGAAGAAAACGCGTTAGGGTTTACACGGAAAAGACACGAACTGTACCCGTGTCACATCAGGTTTCCCGTGACACAGGATTCCCTACCGTCAGACGGGAGAGAATCCCGTGACGCGGGAATTCCTGCCGTGGCGTGGGACAGTTTTTGTCATTTTTCCGTCTAAATTCATTTTTAACCCTAATTTCATTCAGCTTTTAAATGCCGATTGATAATTTCGGGCCATTTTCATATTTATTAAAAATGGGCTAAAATAAGAAAATAATTAAAAATAAATAAATAAAAGGGTTTGGGCCAAAAATAAATAATAAAACAATAAAATAAAAAAGGTTTTGGGCTAAAATTAAAACTATGCTTTTACCAAACATCAAGACTGATCCATGGGTTATTCAGAAATACGAATTTAATTAAATATGATTTTTAAGCACTCTCGGGATTAAATACTGAACCCGACCAATAATGGCGGTGAAAGGTTGTTCATCATCGGATTTGGTTTTGGGGAGACATTTTTAGGTGTCTACAAAAGGTCATTTTTTTGTGAAAAAGAGGTTAACACAGTCAATGCAGGCATCCCTAATAATTTGCATGTATTTTGCGTGAAATGTGAGTGTTATGAGTGTTGTGAGCATCCATTCGGTTCACGGGTGTTAGAAATACGTACTACTTATGAGTCTTGTGAGGAGAAACCTAATCATATTAGTAATTAGTGGCATCCTATGACTTTGAAGAAAGAAATCCAACCAAGTAGCATGAGGATTTGGTTGAAGTACCATGTACATGACTCTTTGTGTAAAGCAAGATCTGCAACAATTAAGCTACTTGTGGTTCGCCGAGTAGTTCAGTTAGCCGCTAATTTAAGGACCTGATCGTACCACAATAGTGTTGGTATGATCAGAATGTATATAAGAAAGCTTTATAATTGTATATACAACGGGGAATTACCAACTTAAGTAATATAAGCATTTTTGAGTGAGAATGGAAGAAATTACTCAAAAATGTAATATTAGAAGCCTTCAATAATCAGGTGTTGAGCATGACCGTATTGTTAGAAGTACTGCAATTGTTTAGAAGCAGAGCGTATTGAGGAGGATTATAAAGTATTAGAGTGGCGTCTTCTTCTTCAAGCTACTCATTAGGTTCAGGAGTACCTTCCTAATAAGCACTAGTTCTTATGACACGAGTTCTGCAACGAGCTTAGGAATACATTAAGATTTCGAAAAATGTAATTAGAAGCCTTCAATAAAATTGAAGGTAGGAAGATATAACATTATGGTATGTAAAACCAGATGGTAGTTGAAATAATATGTGTTATCAAAGGAGGAGAGCTAATTTATACCATATATTTAAAATAAAAAAAAAATTTTAAAAAAATAAAAATTATGTCAGCAATGGGAGTCGAACCTAAGATGTGCACATATGTAAAAACAAGCCTCAACCACCAGAGCAATCCACAAGTAAACAGTAAATGTCAGTTATAATAAATATACATATATTAAGCGCAGCCTTTATAATATGACAGGGAAATTGCGGTTTGTAAGCAATACTAGAAAACGAAATATTTAAATTGTCATAAAATACAAAATACAAAGCCCCTTAGGTCAAGTGAATACTCGTTTTCATACGAAAAAATCGAGATCTACGAGAATACGGCATTTCCGAGGGCAAAATAAGCATATTTCCCTACTTTTGAGTAGAATCCCGAGGGTACGGTAAACTCGAGAGGGCATAAATCCTAACACGGGTGTCGGATCGGGGTGTTTTTTATTTGAAAATCCTTATCTCCAAGAGTACTAAGCAGGTGGATGCCCGGATAGGTTACCCGACACCGCAGTTAAGAGATATTACCCTTAAACTTCGGGAACTCGTAACTTTGTCCTCGGGTGTCCGATCGGGGCGAATTTTTTTTTGAAATTGGGTGTTTCGACGAGATGGGGGTTTGGCCAGGTAAAAAGTCGAAAAAAGGCCTCTAGAAGGGAAATTGGAATTTCAATCTACATCCATCACCTTAGAAGGGTATTTTGGTAAATTCGACCATGATACAAAGGTTACATATGTCATTTTCCATAACATGTACCCCAATAACCATTGAGTAAGCAAATCTATATTTTTTCTATGATTCACACAACTTCAAACAACCACAGCTAACTACTAAATACATACTTATAAACCTAAAGATAGGGAGCCTAACCTAAAGATAGAGAGCCTACAATTTTAGGTTAATAATATATTTTTTGCTTACTTGGTATCAAAAGTTACGGATGCCTTATGGACAGCAGCAGCTTATATGATTAGCAGAGGTTATCCACACATCTTTTTTTTCACTACTTTGTTACTTACACCTTGAAGTATCCACAATAAGTTATCTCCTCACCTATGAAAATGTGATAATAACACCCCTTTTTTTTTTGGTGGAATCCAAAGAATGGGTATTAATCTACATTTTGACACTTTTATTTTTCCAGAAAATATTTCTTGTGCGCCCCGAAAAGAGAAAAAATACGGGAAAAAAGGCGGTAATTGGGAAAATGCACATATGACATCATTATAGTCACATCCCATTATTACAACACTATATCTCATGTGTTTTGGGTGTTTTTGTCCCTTGGGAGAGTTACAACGTTAAGACTGGTCCGGAGGGCTTCTGTACCTGCAAAATCAACGGAGACACCGTTTGGGTGGTGCTCCGCCTCCAACGCTCAAGTTAGTAACTTGAAGGAGAGAAAAAGGTGCCGAAATTTAGGTTGGGATCTGCTAGGTTTTCTAGCTCAGTTGTCTCTATCAAAGGGACAGTTTGTAGTAAATGGAAAAACGTGCCTTCCAAAAGAGGAGAATCTCCCTATTTATAGGGTCATTGGGATTTGTGCCCCTGATCAGGTGACAGAACCCTAATCAGAGATGGGCTGCGCCGTATTACAGCTTTCTCGGGATTTGGGCCTGAAGGCCGACCTTTTCCCCTAATATCCGGAATGACACGTGTCAAACAGGAATAGGTCCATTTTGGACCATCCCCGGGCTGACACGTGTCACCCTCTGATTGGGCCACATGGAGGGGTAAAATTACCCTAAACATATGTGACACGCGTCACTCTCTGAGTGGTGGTAATTTTACCGCCTAAATTTAACTTTTCAACTTCTGAGTAAATTACGGGAATACCCCTTCATTTACCCTCTTTATATAGCCGTTTTACCCTCATATTTTCGTTACGCTTCACAAAAATTTCAGAGCAAACTTAGAGAGAATCTTGAAAGAGAGAACAGAAGTCATCCGTCTGAGTCAGGCGCAATTTCGAAGAAACTTAGTCGCATCAACACAGGCGGACCCGTCTACCTTCAGATATCAAATCTAAAGGTACCGTCTCTGACTCTTTCAGCTCTTTTTCATTTTTCCGCTTGTATATATTCCTTGCAATAAATGGATTCATCACCAACACACACGGCACAACCTAGGGTAGAATCCAGCCGTTCACCAGGGACGGTTGAGTCTAGGACTGGTAACGCCGTCTCAGGGTGTTGGGACCACCCTCATGCTTGGATTCCGACCATTTGCGCGTCTGTGCAGGACACAATGGCTCGGACTATGCAGACGGCACGAGATCCAGATTATAGGAGCGATGGCTCAGGCGGCCAAACGCCTGAAGGGGAGACGTCTGGCTCTGGACACCAGACGGCTCCAGAGAGATCTCCTCCGCGTGGCCCCCCAATTCCTCCTGATTCCTTTTTGGAGAAATACGACCAAAGCGTGGAGGAGGTCAACAACCAAGGCGGTGAGGAGGCCGCCTCAGCTTCCATATCTTTGTCTGGGGAGGAGACGGGAAGTGGTCTTGACGTCTCTTCCTCAGAAAGCAGTGACGATCTTCCTCCGTTTGAGGATAGTGAGGAAGAAGAGAGGAAGACGTGGAAGGAGAAAGATGATCCCTTTAAGATCCACGTCTCCTCAAAAGACATTGACCTTATGGAAAAAGGCCTTGATAAATTTTTGAAGGCACACCCATGGGAGACGGGTGGAAAATAAGGGTGCCTCCCCCAGACGGCACCATTTCCTGGGAAGACACTAAACGCAACGCAAACGGCTACTTCGGCTGTTACGAAGCGACGTTCAAGGCGGGTCTTCGCTTCCCCCTTCACCAGGCGGTGAAGGCAATTTTGAGGGGCTATGGCCTCGGAGGCTGGCAACTTACCCCCAATTCTTGGGCAAACATTCTGGGGTATGTTGCCGCCTGCGAATTCCAAGGGGTTCACTCCGGCTGGGAAGCATTTGCCAAGATGCACTATCTCAGTCGCAACCCAGGCGGGTACAGAGCGTGGTATACTCTTACCACGTTCCCCCAATATATGATGACCTTGGATAAGGTCTCCAAATTCGACGGCTGGAAAAACAGGTTCTACCTGTGCACGGCTCCCACCAAGAGGGAGAACTACGAGCTCCGCCAGTACAATAAAAAGCCCGAACTTATGGGCCGGAAGTGTTGTCTTCCTCGACTCCCGGATGAGGACTTTGACAAAATAATTGAGGCTGATCTCTTCGGCCTCACAGACGCAACCCTGTCAACCGGGGATAAAATAAAGGTTCCAAAAAATTGGATCCCCAAGAGCGCCTGGTTCAGGGACGAGTGCTTCCTAGCCGCCTGCGGGCTAGGGCACATGTTTGATAGACGTATGCGCCTGAATTACTTCTGTCTGTAATACTTTTGTGTCGTAAATATATTTCTTGAAAATGTTCTAACTGTTTTCCCGTCTGATCTTTACAGAAGACGCATTAAACATGTTGCCTGAAGAAAAGACCCCCAAGCGGTCCTCAGCACAGATTCGCCGAGACGTGGCGGAAGCCCAGGCGCGAGAGCTCAGGGCCAAGGTAAACGCCTGACCTGCTTTGTGAGTTTACTTTCAAAGTTTCCTCACTTCGCCTGCTAACGTTAAGTTGTTATTTTTCCAGGGAGGCAAGGTGGACAAGACGTTTGAGAAGAATCTCAAACGGGCTAGGGAGAAGACCCCAGTCTCTAACCCTAGTAAGTCCTCAAAAAAGGCCACCTCCTCTGCCACCCCTGATGCCCCGTCTGGGAGGCAAATGAGGGTTGAAGGGAGAAATGAGCAGGTGGCAGGCCCCTTTGGCCTAGATTTGGCCCTCCGTCTTCCTGCAACCGGGGGGCTCTCAACAGTTGCCAGCGGCTCTCGCCGCGCCGGCTCTGCAGGTAAGAATCCTTTTGAATCCCCGCCTGAACTGGGATGGCCGTTGCGAGTGAAATCACACTCCCAGCAAACGTCATCCTCAGACGGTCGGAACCAGATAGGCGCTGCTTTAGTAACTCAATCTGATGCTGATTGTGGTGCAGATCAATCGCCTCGCTGGCCAGACGTCCAGAAGCATGCCATGCTGGAGGCTGTCAGCAAACGGGATAAGGATGCTATCCCTGGGATTAAGACGTTCAATCTTGAACGTATCTTGACCCTCCTGTCTGAGGTAGACTACTTAACCATTTTTCAATAACTTTTTCTGCCCCTTTCCCCGCCTGCATCTTTAACCTTGTTCATTTTTGCAGGCCATGCTGCGGGTAGACGGGCTCAAGCGTCCTTACACCCGCAAACGGGATGAGGTAAGACGGGCCAACAAGTCCGCCACAAATGCCACTGACGTTGCTTTGCACACCTCTATAGTTAATGAAATTAAAACTAAAGCAACCCGAATGACGCAGGCGGCCAGGATCTCAGAGCTGGAGTCGCAGCTGCAGGCGGCCAACCAGAAGGCTGAGGCTGCAGAGGCGGCCAAGAAGTAGGCGGAGGCGGACCTCCCTAAACTTAGGGAGGACCTCAAGAAGGCCCAAGAGAACCTCAAAGCACTCCAAAGTGCCTCTTCAGAGAATGCTGATCTGAAGAGCAAAGTTGCTAAAATGGAGGAGGAGGCGGCCAAAGCTCAGGAGAACTTTCGAGCAACCCTTGAGGCGGAGCACAACCGTCTGGTTACTGAGATGGCCTCCGACAATGATGCCATGATGAGGATCGCCTGGGAAGCCTTGTATCCTGGAAAGGAGTATGGCGTCTGGGCTCTAGCTCACAAGTATGCTGATGAAGTCATCTACTTGCGAGAGAAGGGTCTGCCGGAGCCTGAGTCCTTCCTCGTCTGGGCTGAGACGGAGCAACCTGAGCCTGAAGCCGAAGCTTAAGCTGAAGCTCCAGAGGTTGAGATCATCGAGGAAGAGAGGGACCAGGAGAGGCTGCCTGCAGGGCAGTGATTTCAGCGGCTGTGTGCCAAGTCTTCTTCTTTTTTTTTTTCTGCGGAAGTATGCCATTTGTTTGCTTTTCCGGCCTGTGTGCCAAGTATCTCTGTAATTACCGGCTAAGGAGCCGTGTTTATTAAACAATTTCTCTTTTCTCGGACGGGGTCCGGATAACATTTCCCCCACCACAGCCGTTTGGTTGGGTGGGTAATTAATGAATGCACCAACTGAGTCGGTTTTGATCTTTTTTTTTGCGCTTGTGTTTGCACTTTAATTTTCAATTTTTTGCCTAACTTATCAAAAGCATGCGGCTTCAATTTTTCATTTTTTGCCTAACTTATCAAAAGTATACGGCTGTCCTTGCCCCTGGACGGCTGTGTGCTTGGTTTCAAGTGGAGTTGGTTGATTGACTTGGGAACGTCTGATGCTGCAAAGAGCATGATACGTTTGTAAGTCAATCAATCACAGTAGTGATTGCCCCAAACCAAGTGCACAGCCGTACATTTACAGGCGTTTCCGCTTCTACCTAGACGGTAATGTCCGTTTAGGTGAAGTTCATTTAGCCATTGTACAACTCTTTTGCCCCAAACGAGGATGTGTACAATTTTAATGCGAAAAACGCTAAGTAAGGAATGCAGTCGGCAGCCGACTGATGTCTATGGACATCCGGTTTTCCAACCTTAATCATTCCTTAAGTTGTTCTGGCAGACGGCTATGAATGGCTGATTCAGCCGTCCAATCGTGGCCGCCTGCATTGGTACGTAGAGTAAGCAAGTTGGCTTCTCTCTGCGACGATTGCACCCGGAGGGGTGTCGCCGCACGCCTTAGTCCGTGTAGGGACAGGCGAATTTATGGGAAAATCAGCCGTCTGGCCATTGGCCTCTGGTCTTGTTTGAGACCGGCTGTGTAGCCACTAAGCGTTTTTGTGCTTAGCTTAATTATCTGGCCATTGGCCTCTTCGTCAATCAGACGTCAATTCAATTTCCAAGTATCAAACTTAGAAAAACAAACATGTAACCCGTCTGTAATTCAGACGGGGTATAAAAAACTTCAAAAGTGAAAACAAAAAGCCATTTCTCATTAATGTACACTTCTTGTTTACAAAAATTATTACAAAATCTCAGAAGTAGTATTTCTTCAGATTATCTACGTTCCAAGTTCTAGGCAGGCGCCTGCCGTCTGGAGTTTCCAGGCGGTAGGTGCCGTCTCTTACTTCTTCATAAATCCGGTAGGGGCCTTCCCAATTAGGAGTTAGCTTTCCCAGCTCATTGGCCCTACCGGTTGCCTCCATTTTCCGTAACACTAGGTCGTCCACTTTCAAAGGACGCCTGTGTACTCTCTTGTTGTAGGCTCTTGTCATTCTCAGACGGTAAATTTCATGACGCAAGGCGGCATTGCCCCTGCGTTCTGGAAGTGAGTCCAATGCCAGGCGCATTGCCTCCCAGTTTGCCTCTTCATCATATAGCATGACTCGGAGAGTCGGCTCATAGTGCTCAATGGGCAAGACGGCTTCAGCACCGTAAACCATGAGAAATGGGGTTTCGCTGGTTGCTCCCTTTGCAGTTGTCCGGATGGCCCATAGGACATGAATTAATTCTTCAGCCCATAAGCCACCGGCTCTTTCAATTTTCTTCTTTATACCGTCTGAGATTAATTTGTTGAAGGCTTCAACTTGGCCGTTTGCTTGGGGCCGGCCAACTGATGCAAAATAACTTGAGATCCCCTGATCTCCCAACCAAGTCTTAAGCTGAGGCGTCTCAAACTGAGGCCCATTATCAAACACCATAGACATAGGAACCCCATACCGGGTGATGATATTCTTCCAGATGAAGGAGATCACGTCTGAGGTCTTGATATTTTTTACCGCCTCAGCCTCTACCCACTTGGTAAAATAATCCACAGCCACCAAGATGTAGCGTTTTCCGCCTGGAGCAGGCGTGTAAGGACCCAAAATGTCCATCCACCATTTTGCAAACGGGATTGGGTTGTGGATGGCCGTCAGATCAGTAGCCGGACAGTGAATAAGTTTGCCAAATTTCTGGCACTTGTCACATTTTCTCACCAATTCCTTGGCGTCTGCCTCTAAAGTAGGCCAAAAATAATGTCGTCTGGCTCTGACGGCTAGAGATCTGCCGCCTATATTGTAGGCGCAGAACCCTGAGTGCAAGTCTTAGAGAACTTCCTTCCCCTTCTCTGGGGTTACACACTTCAAAAGAGGGTTCAGAAACCCCGCCTTGAAGAGCTCTCCGTTTCTTAACTCGAAGTTTGCAGCTCGCTTTTTCAGAACGGCTGCCTCCTGTGGCGAATCAGGAAGTGTCCCGTCTGAGAGATAGGCCCGGATGCCATCCATCTAGGTAGAGCTTCGATCTAGGACTCCAATGGGATCTTCATAAACGCTTCTTTTTTCAAGTACTTCCCAAAAGACTGACCGAGGCGTATCATGGCAGGCGGAGGATGCGAGTTTTGACAAAGCATCCGCCTGGTTGTTATCAGACCTAGGTACTTGATTCAAATGAAATTCCTCAAGTGGCCCAGCCTCCTCTTTGACCGCCTGAAGATATTTGATCATAGCCGGGTGAGTTGCTTCAAATGTGCCCTCATATTGGCTAACGACCAACTGTGAATCAGAGTAGGCGTCAATTTTTGTTGCCCCTGCCGCCTTACACATGCGGATTCCAGCTAGCAGGGCTTCATATTCCGCCTCATTGTTCGAGGCCTGAAACTTGAAACGTAGTGCATACTCATATATGTCCCCCTCAGGAGACTCATAAATTACGCCTGCACCACAGCCGTTTTTTGTTGAACTCCCGTCTACATACACTTTCCAAACCTGATTGAGATTATCCGGAGCCACCGGACGGGTCATTTCCACAATGAAGTCGGCAAACGCCTGACCTTTCACTGCCTTTCTCGGTTCGTAAGTGATTTCAAGACTTTGCATTTCAATAGCCCATTTTAACATTCTGCCGGATGACTCCAAGGTAGACATTGGCCGCTTGAGTGGCTGGTCGGTGTAAATCACCACCGGATGAGCCAGAAAGTAAGGCTTCAACTTTTTGAATGTTATGTACAAAGCAAGACCAAATTTTTCAACCACGGGGTACCGGAGTTCAGCATTTTTAAGAACATGGCTAATGAAGTAAACCGGGAGTTGAACGCCGTCTCGCTCAGCAAGGAGAACGGCACTGAGAGCATGATCTGAGACGGCTAAATACATATACAACGTCTCCCTAGGTAGAGGGCTGACCAGCCTAGGCAGAGAGTGTAAGTGCTCTTTCAGCTTCTGGAATGCCATCTCAGCATCGTCTCCCCATTCGAACTTGGTCTTCTTCCTGATTGCTTGGAAGAAGTAAAGGCATTTGTCACCTGACCAGCTGAGGAACCGTCCCAAGGCGGCCAGGCAACCAGTTAGTCTCTGACCTTCCTTGACAGAACGAGGTGACTTCATGTCAATTACCGCCTGTATCTTTTCGGGGTTAGCCTCTATCCCCCTTTGATCAATCAGGAATCCGAGAAACTTCCCAGACTCAACACCAAAGACGCATTTCTTGGGGTTTAACATGACCTTATGCCGCCTGAGGGTGGTGATTGTTTCTCGGAGATCAGCAAGGTGATCCGCCTGTTGCTTGGATTTGACTATCATGTCATCTATGTACGCCTCCACATTCCTCCCAATTTGATTAATGAAGACCGTATTAATCATCCGTTGGAAAGTGGCAGGCGCATTCTTCAAGCCAAACGGCATCACAGTATAACAGAATAACCCCAAATCAGTGACGAAGGTCGTCTTCTCTTGATCTTTCTTCCAGAGGGGTATCTGATGGAAGCCGGAGTAGGCGTCCATAAAACTCATCAAGGCGTGACCGGCTGTAGAGTCGACCAGACTGTCGATTTTCGAAAGCGGGTAACTGTCCTTTGGACACGCCTTGTTGAGGTCTGTGTAGTCCACACACATGCGCCAGGTCCCATTCGGTTTCTTGACGAGGACCACATTGGCCACCCAGTCGGGGAAATTACAGGGCCGAATGAACCTGGCGTCTAGCAGCTTTTTGACTTCGGCAGCTGCCACCTGACTTCTTTCCTCGCCATGGTTTCTTTTCTTTTGCCGGATGGGCTTCTTTTTGGGATCCACGACGAGTTTGTGGACAGCGAGATCCGGGCTGACGCCTGGCAACACTTCTACTTCAAAGGCAAAGATGTCTTTGAATTCTTTCAGCAGAAGGTGCAAGCTTGCACCCAGAGTAGCATAAGCAACCGTCCCAACCTTCACCGTACGCTCTGGACGGCTGTCGTCCAGAACGAGATCAATGTTTTCTCCAGCCGGTTAGGGACGGAGCTCGTCTGACCGTTCACCGGTCAGTGATTGCTATTTCTTCTCTTTCTTCACCTCCACCAGCAGAGGCGCTTTTCTTTTCTTACCAACGGCTGGTGGGGCAGGGTTGGCATCCTTGACATCGTCAAGGTCTATTGGTTCCCTCTCTTGGCCGTCTGAGGCCACAGTATCTTTCACGGCTGAGAGATAGCACTCCCTTGCCGTCTTCTGATCCCCGTTCAGGGAACCAACAGAGCCGTCATCCCGCTCATACTTGATGAGCATGAGAGACGGGATGATCACCGCCTTAGCTTCGTTGAGGGTTGGCCTACCAAGGATGATATTGTAGGCGGTCAACTCCTCAACGACCAAGAACCTGACGACAATATGCCGTCCCTGGCCTTTTTCTCCCAGCCGGATGGGCAAGTCAACTCTGCCGGCTGGGTAGACCATCCCACCCCCAAAACCAACCAAGGGGTGGGTAACCGGATGCATGCTGCTGACATTGTATTTCATCTTCTACAGGCACCGGAGGCTGATAATACTCGACGAGCTGCCGGTATCAATAAGGATCCGTCCAACCAGCTGGTAGACTGATCCGTCCAACCAAACTTTAGGAGCCCCTTGTCAGCCAGACGGTCCAACGTCCGCTGTAGACTGAAGCAGTCGTTGGTGTCATGGCCAACCTCCTCATGGAACTGGCAAAATTTATTTTTGTTCCGCGACTGGACGGAACTCTTCATCGGATTCGGCTTCTCAATAGACAGCCGATCCTTCACCTCCATGAAGATGGAGTTGCAATCTTTGTTAAACTCGTACTTGGGGACGTACGGTTTAAACTCTTTCTTTTTCTTTTTCTCTTTCTTTCTTTTGTTAAACTCCACCCAAACTTCTTTTCTCTTCTTGCTCTCTTCTTTGTTGTTACCCGGCTGAGCAGACCGGCTTTCTTTTTCTTTGTCAGACTTCTTGGAGTCTGACTGGCTACCAGGCGAGCAGAGGTGGGTAGCCTGAATGTAGCTCTCCGCCTCCCTCAGGGCCGCCTGTAGCGTAAATGCCCCTTTTGGGACAAGGTTAAACTTAAAGGCCGACCCGTCCTTCAGACCCTTGAAAAAGTCTGTGAAAGCTACCTCGTCAGACAGCCCCTAGATCTGTATTCTGACCAGGTTGAACCGCCTGACATATGAGCGTAGCCCTTCTCTCTCACCCTGCCTGACGGTGCTCAAATCAAGGCTCGTCTTCTTGGCAGGAATGTTCATAGGGAAGTTGGTAGCAAACAAGAAGGCTAGCCTCTTGAAGCTGTCAATAGAACCGGCTGGCAAGTTGCCAAACCACTGCTGGGCGATGCCCTTCAGTGTAGCCGGGAAACAACGACAACAGGTGGCATCGTCCCAACCTTGTAAGCACATGAGGTTGGTATATGCCATCAGGTGGTCTTCTGGGTTGGTGGTACCATCATAGGTGCCCACCAATACATTCGTAACCTTGGCCGGCTGAGCCGCCTCGGTTATATTGGCTGCAAAGGCAGACGGTTGTTTGCCTAGCCTCATTAGCCGAAGCTGCCAGTCCAGAGGCTGGGCAGGAGTATATGCCGCCTGACCTCCAAAAGGAGGTGGCTGCATGAATTGGAGGCCATATTGCCCATACTGCGCTTGAGGTGCGTATGGCATAGACCCTATCATCAGCTGAGGTTCGGTGTTGACGGATTTACCGCCTGTCCGACTCTCATGCAAAGACATAGAGTTCCTTGTAGAAGCTTGCTTGAAACTGTCTAGAAAGCTGAAGGTAGAAGCTGACTCAGACTGCTGCTGCCTCCTTCGATTGATGACTTCTCGAGCATCGAAGGTGGAGGCTTTTTTGCCCTCTGGCTGGGGTCGCCGGGGCATCAGAATCTTGGACCAGTCAAGTTTTGCGGCTGCCTTCTCCTTTGGGTGAGGAGTTGGCTGCCTGTCCTTGACCGGCTTCTTCTTCTTCCCAACATTGGGAGTCTTTTTAGCCAGCTGACTCTTGCTAGAGCCTGCCTTGTTTTGGTTGATCATGGCCTTGATTTCACCTTTGAAAGAGTTCATGAATTTCATGAGCTCATATCGGGTGACTGGGGCTTGGCCTTTGGCCTTCTGGGTTTCCCCTTCTGGCCTTCCAGATGAGCGCCTGCTTGGGCCCGCCTGGTCTTCATTTCGTTCCAGTTGATCCCTGGAACGAATGGATTTAGAGATGAGAGAGCCATCCTTAGATGTGTAGGTCTCCACATCATCATCTTCATCTTCTTCCTCTTCCTCAGTGAATACCTCTGGCTGAGGCTGAGGGGGAGGCTGAGGGATTTCAAATCCTACCGGCTGAATAACTGGTTGCATGTCGTACGGGGTACCCGTCTGAGTGCCCGGACGTAGAGAGGTAGAATTGACAATCGGTACAGAACTTTGAACCATCTTGAGGTACTCTCCCCACAGACGGCGCCAAATGTTTTGGGTGTTTTTGTCCCTTTGGAGAGTTACAACTCGAAGACTGGTCCGGAGGGCTTCTGTACCTGCAAAATCAACGGAGACACCGTTTGGGTGGTGCTCCGCCTCCAACGCTCAAGTTAGTAACTTGAAGGAGAGAAAAAGGTGCGGAAATTTAGGTGGGGATCTGCTAGGTTTTCTAGCTCAGTTGTCTCTATCAAAGGGACAGTTTGTAGTAAATGGAAAAACGTGCCCTCCAAAAGAGGGGAATCTCCCTATTTATAGGGTCATTAGGATTTGTGCCCCTGATCAGGTGACAGAACCCTAATAAGAGATGGGCTGCGCCGTATTACGGCTTTCTCGGGATTTGGGCCTGAAAGCCGACCTTTTCCCCTAATATCCGGAATGACACGTGTCAAACAGGGATAGGTCCATTTTGGACCATCCCCGGGCTGACACGTGTCACCCTTTGATTGGGACACATGGAGGGGTAAAATTACCCTAAACATCATGAATTTCAAAATAGAGTCAAAACTCATTCTTGGTACTTTATGGACATCTTTATCAGTGTCTTATGGTTTTAAACCTCCTTATATGACCCCAGGAGTCATCCAACACATTCAGTTCATTTTTTGAAAAAATGTCAAAAATTCCTCAAAAAGCGTGGATTATAGCCTAAGATGTATCCCCTAAGGTCTCAAGACTTTTCGCCACCGAGCCCCGTAACCTCAAAATTCCTCAAAAAGCGTGGATTATAGCCTTCAATTTTGGATTTTTTTGACCTTTTTTCGCTCGGAAATAAAAATTGCCGAGTTGTTTACCATGGTTCCTAATACCCTCCGGAAGTCCAATTGAGTGGGTGAAATCATCCAATATGCCTTAAAACGGTCAATTTACCCGCTCCAAATTTGCACCGATTTCGTAAACTGAAGCCTACTGGGGCTATTTTGTACAACATATAAGGGTCATATATGGTTCCAAACGTCATTATATGACCCTAAGATGTATCCCCTAAGGTCTCAAGACTTTTCTCCACTGGCCCCCGTAACCTCAAAATTCCTCACAAAGCGTGGATTATAGCCTTCAATTTTGGAATATTTTGACCTTTTTTTGCCCGTAAATAAAAATTGCCAAGATGTTTACCATGGTTCCTAATACCCTCCGGGAGTCCAATTGAGTGGGTGGAACCATCCAATATGCCTTAAAACGGTCGATATACCCGTTACAAATTTGCACCGATTTCGTAAACTGAAGCCTACCATGGCTATTTTGTACAACATATAAGGGTCATATATCGTTCCAAACGTCATTATATGACCCTAAGATGTATCCCCTAAGGTCTCAAGACTTTTCGCCACTAGGCCCCGTAACCTTAAAATTCCTCAAAATGCATGGATAATAGCGTCAATTTTTGAATTTTAAGACCTTTTTTCGCCCGGAAATAAAAATTGCCGAGATGTTAACCATGATTCCTAATACCCTCCGGGAGTGCTGTTGAGTGGGTGGAACAATCCAATATGCCTTAAAACGGTCAATTTACCCGTTCCAAATTTGCACCGATTTCGTAAACTGAAGCCTACCATGGCTATTTTGTATAACATATAAGGGTCATATATGGTTCCAATCGTCAGAATATGACCCTAGGATGTATCCCCTAACGTCACTAGACTTTTCGCCAACGGGTCCCGTCACCTCAAAATTCCTCAAAAAACGTGGATTATAGCATTCAATTTTGGAATTTTTTGACCTTTTTTCACCCGGAAAAAAAAATGCCAAGATGCTTACCATGGACCTTAAATCACCCTGGGAGTCTATTTTGGTGGGTTTAACAATCCAATATGCCTTCAAACAGTCAATTTACCCGTTCCAAACTTGCACAGATTTCATGACCTCAAGCCTACCACGGACATTTATGGCAACATAAAATGGTCATATATGGTTCCAAACTTCATTATATGACCCTAAGATGTATCCCCTAGGGTCTCAAGGCTTTTCGCCACTGGGTCTCGTAACCTCAAAAAGGCTTTTCGCCACTGGGCCTTCAATTTTGGAATTTTTCGACCTTTTTTCGCTTGGAAATAAAAATTGCCGAGATGTTTACCGTAGTTCCTAATATCTTCCGGGAGTCCAATTGAGTGGGTGGAACCTTCCGATATGTCTTAAAACAGTCAATTTACCCGTTTTAAATTTGCACCGATTTCGGAAGCTGAAGCCTACTACGGCTATTTTGTACAACATATCAGGGTCATATATGGTTCCAAACGTCATTATATGACCCTAAGATGTATTCCCTAAGGTTTCAAGACTTATCGCCACCTGGCCCCGTAATCTCAAAATTCCTCAAAAACGTGGATTATAGTCTTCAATTTTGGAATTTTTTGACCTTTTTTCCCCCGCAAAAAAAAATTACCGAGATGTTTACCATGGTTCGTAATATCCTCCGCCAGTCCAATTGAGTGGGTAGAACCATCCAATATGCCTTAAAACAGTCAATTTACCCGTTCCAAATTTGCACAGATTTCGTAAACTGAAGCCTACCACGGCTAATTTGTACAACATATAAGGGTCATATATGGTTCCAAACGTCATTATATGGCCCTAATATGTATCCCCTAGGGTCTCAAGACTTTTCGCCACCGGGCCCCGTAACCTCAAAATTCCTCAAAAAGCATGGAGTATAGCTTTCAATTTTGGAATTTTTTGACCTTTTTTCGCCCGAAAATAAAAATTGTCTTGTTGTTTACCATGGTTCTTAATATCCTTCGGGAGTCCGATTGAGTGGGTGGAACCATCCAATATGCCTTAAAACGGTCAATTTACCCGTTCCAAATTTGCACCGATTTCGTAAATTGAAGCCTACCACGGCTATTTTGTACAACATATAAGGGTCATATATGGCTCCAAACGTCATTATATGAACCTAAGAGGTATCCCTAAGGTCTCAAAACTTTTCGCCATTGGGTCCCGTAACCTCGAAATTCTTCAAAAAGTGTTGATTATAGCCTTCAATTTTGGATTTTTTGACCTTTTTTGGCCGGGTGATAAAAATTGCCGAGATGTTCACCATGGTTCGTAATACCTTCCGGGAGTCCAATTGAGTGGGAGGAACCATCCAATATGCCTTAAAACGGTCAATTTACCCGTTCCAAATTTTCACCGATTTCGTAAACTGAATCCTACCATGGCTATTTTGTACAACATATAAGGGTCATATATCGTTCCAAACGTCATTATATGACCCTAAGATGTATCCCCTAACCATATATGACGTTTGGAACCATATATGACCCTTATATGTTGTACAAAATAGCCGTGGTAGGCTTCAATTTACGAAATCGGTGCAAAAATGGAACGGGTAAATTGACCATTTTAAGGCATATTGGATGGTTCCACCCACTCAATTGGACTCCTGGAGGATATTAGGAACCATGGTAAACATCTCGGCAACTTTTATTTCCGGTCGAAAAATTCCGAAATTGAAGGCTATAATCCACGCTTTTTGAGGAATTTTGAGGTTACGGGGCTCGGTGGCGAAAAGTCTTGAGACTTTAGGGTACATCTTAGGGTCATATAATGACGTTTTGAACCATATATGACCCTTATATGAAAATAGCCGTGGTAGGCTTCAGTTTACGAAATTGGTGCACATTTGGAACAGGTAAATTGACTGTTTTATGGCATATTGGATGGTTCCACCCACTCAAATGGACTCCCGGAGGGTAATAGGAACCATCGTAAACATCTCGGCAATTTTTATTTCCGGGTGAAAAAAGGTCAAAAAATTCCAAAATTGAAAGCTATGGCTGTGGTGTTGGTTGCGTTAAGAGCTGGGAGCAGGGGAGAAGCTGTGTGGTTGTGGTGGAGGTTAATATGGTGGGGTGATGGATAGGAGGCAGCAGGGGCTTGATTTTGGAAGCTTGTGAATTGTGAATCGACCCTCTAAGCTCCTAAAATGACTTTTATTTAAAACCCGTGCCTCGACCCGAACACGTACCTACACATCAACCTAATCGAGGAGAGAAGTAGGGACAAAAACTAAAAATAAAATAAAGATGAAATAAAGTAAAGTAAAATACTTAAACTAAATGAAATAATAAAATCAAAATAAAATAAATAAAATAAAGAAAACAAACTAGAAAATAAAAGAAAAATAATAGGAAAATGAGAAGAAAAATAATAACAAGAACCTGGACTATGAACAAAAGAGAATAAGAAACATAAATAAATTACGAAATTAAACTAAAAACTATTAAAAACTACAAAATACTCAAATAAAAAGATAAAAGACGAGAATAAGCAAATAAAAGGAATAAAGGAAAAAATGGACTAAATTATTAGAAAATAAGCCGGAACACGACTCAATAAACACCTTAAAAGTGACATAAAAGTCACTTATCAAAACTCCCCTAAGCTAACCTTTTGCTCTTCCTCGAGCAAATTAATATGAAACACGGGAGAAGGAGAATAATTTATTTAAGCAAAACTAAGACACTAAAGTAGACAAGAATGTACACTAACTCACTTTCGTAGGAATCAGGGTCAATTTTAGCGACAAATGACAAGCCCTTTAAACCCCTAGATCGCCCTAGAGGACGAGTGTGCTCTCGTGAGGGTGTCCTAAGAGTTTAACCCACAACTCTAAATAAAAAACAAGGAAAGGCAATAAAAAGGAAAGAAAAAGAAACATAAAAAGAGAAAGAAAACACAAATTCATATTTGGACAAGAGATAGGAACATACACCAATGAATGAAAATCTTTCTAAGTAGACAAATGTATGCACGTTCTAAGATGTCAACGGTTGATTGAAACATAACATATGCTAAGCATAGAGAACTAATGAGGACTCAATCCACCCTAGCCCCAACCAATCGGGCCGCGTTCTCTCCACTAGCTTCAAATCAACCCTTAAGCTAGCTTCTCATGATTCCACGAAGGAACCGGAAAAAGATAAAGAAATAAAAAACTTTGAGAAGGTAATCCCGACATCTCAACTATGCATACTTTCTCCATAGGTTTGAAATCTATCTCCCTCAACCGTTCTTTGACCTAACCCCACTAAAGTCTAAGGGTCTTTTTATTGGGTTGAAACGTAAGGCTAAGGGTCAAGGCGGGGTAAAAATTTGAAAATTTTGGTGATATTTCCTAAGTGAAGCAAAAGAGTGGCCTACTCTCAAAAACAAACTTAAGAAGTCACAAAATATCAAACAAAATACCAATAATGCCATCTCCTCCAAGCTTACTCAACACTAACACACAATATATACAAAAAAGTGAAGGAACGCTCCCCCCCAAGCTTGAACGAAGCATTGTCCCCAATTCTTAAACTATGGTAGAAAACGAAACCAAATACATTTTTTTTTATGTCCTTGCCTTTTTTACTATGGACAGCTTTTTCTTGACACTTCATTGATTTTCTTGAATTGCATATTTCTTCTCAAACTTTTTTGCATATTCTTTTCAAGCTCAACTTTCAATACCGAACTTAAACCAATTCACAAGTTTTCTTGCTCATGATCAACACACCAAAAAACTCAAACCTCACATGCCAATGCTTCACTAACTAAAAGGGTTGGTAAACATAGGCCATTGGGTTTGTAATGTGGTTAAGACAAGAAAGGGAAACATTAGGCTCAAATTGGTTAATAAGTAGGTTGATGCAAAATAGAAAACCAAATTTGTAACAAAATTAAAAGAAGATAAAGAAAAATGAGAAAATGTGCCCTTTTCCTCCCCTAGAGTGGCTTGGTCACGATCTCGGGAGCTAGAGGTCAAAACAAGGATTAAGACATGCATAGTCAGGGATCCTAAATTGCCGCTCAATAAGGTGATGAAGGCTAGAACAAATGAAGCTCACAAGGGATTATAACCAAACAAATACTAACCTAGGGTTTCAAATCCACTATAGAGAGCAACTCCATCTTACCACATTCCCGTGAACTAAGGCATCATGAACCCCTAAAAGTTCTTAACTTGACTACCTTAGCATATAGTATCCTAGAGTTAACCAATGACACTCTCAAACTGTGCATACATTTACCACTTAGGAAGAAAAACATTCAAGAATACAAGTCCCAAAACAATATATCCAAAATAAGAACAAACAAAACACATTTTGCCAAAATTACCTTGAAAGTAAACAAAAATATTTCTGGACTTTTCAAAATATAAGAAAAGACATGGAAATGCATATACTCAAGTTCATGGCATAAATGAAACAACATCCCACCAAACATGATAGAATACCCCCCCTAAGCTTGAATGAGATAATATACTCAAACATAAACCAAATAAACCATGGGAGGGGAAAAGAAAGAAATCAACCCAACAAACCAACACGTGTCCAACGAGTCACCAACCATTAGAGAAAGAGCTAGGAAAGATATTACCGGATATTGGTGCGTGTAAATATCCGCAAATGAACCAATTTAACCTTTCAAAGCCGATTTCCTTTTGAATTGAATCTCGTTTTCCATGTGCTAGCAAAAATAGGCATCAAACTTCCTTGATTCTTGATCTAAACCAATGCATAAGTGTATATCAAGTCATGTACCTAGCAAAAGGCACACAAACATTTCCATGAGAGAAAATCTGATCTAAAAAGAAAAGAAAATGAAAGCAATAAAAACCTCGGGTTACTTCCCGAGAAAGGCTTGTTTAACGTCCAAGCGAGACCGCTCTAGTAAATAATATTGCAACGAACGCAAGAGCTTATCAAATGCACTACTACACATTTCATAAGATGACAAGTAGGCAAATGACGGAAGGAGGACGTGCAACAAGACTATTGCACGTAAGTGAGGAGGAAGATGCCAAAATAAAGAAGAAAAATCAAGAAAATAAGAAGAGAAAGAAGAAGAAAAACAAGACAAACTCTCCTCAAAATCTTTTTAGGTGGCATAATCACCCATTTCCTCAAAAATGGGAGGATGAGAAAGAAGAGTCTCATCAAAGAAGAGAGGGTCCTCAATAGGCTTTAACACAAAAGAGGGGAGGAACATAGGATAGTAAGGGATGTGGTCAAATTTCCTTGAGAAAGGGGAGGAGAAACAATGGTCTCACAAAGCCTCACATCACCAATGAGGGCATTAAAATTAATCATAGAATCCTCAGAAGAACACTCTTGACTCACATCTCCCTCAAAGAAAAACTCTCCAAGAAAAACAACCTCATCTTCCTCTCTATCAAAACGATGAACAACAACTCCCTCAAGATCCTCAAAGGCTAGAGTCTCTAACCCATGCAAGAAAGGATAAAGGTTTCTCTCAAACTCATCCCTTTCCCATGAGGCATTGCCAATGAACTCTCTCAAAAGGCTATAGTGCTTTGTTACAACTTCAATGAATATACTAGCCATAACCTCAAAAGAATCCAAAGACTCATGGATAGAAGGGTCACAAACATGCAAGCTAGACTCATCAAGATGGGGAAGAGGGTTGGAATCCTCAAAATTGACATTTTCTTCATTCACAACTCTTCCACCATCACTCAAGGGACTCTTAATCTCTCTTGGTAGCTCAAACTCATCATCATCATCCTCATGAACTCCTTCATTCAAACATGAAGATGGCTCACTCACATCCTCACCAAGGGAAGCTCTCAAAGGGGGCGAATATGGGGAAGGATGGCACTCAAGCTCAAATGGGGAATGAAAAGGAGCAAAATCCTCAAAAATCCTCTCATCACAAGAAAATCTCTCCTCACCTGCACACCCTTGGCCCACATCATCCTCAATAACACTCTCACACTCCAAATGAGGTACCTCACATCCATTTACATCAACCATAGCACTCATCACTTGGGCAAGACTCACTTCTCTCAATTTTTGTTCCTCTTGAAGCTCTTGGAGTTGTTGGGTGAGATATTGCATTTGAGAAAGAATATGGGGAGTAATGTTATCGGGTTGAGGTTCATGATCAAAATCAAATTGCAAATTATCAATATTAGCACAAACCTCATCACAATGAGCATAAGAGGGGAGGGGGTCAACATGCATATTTGGATCATCACAAGGCACATTAGAAGTATCAAGAGAATTCATGCAAAAATTAAAAGAATCTTGACATTGAGAATCAAAACAAGAAACATTACATTCTCTATCATAAGAATCTCTAGTAAGCCAAGTGAACAAATTCCAAGCATCATGCATAGACAAATGACGAAATATACCATTGTGCATATTCTCAACCATACCCCTAGTATACTCATTCATGCCCCAATAAGCTATTCCACAAGCATCACTAAGAGAACACCCATGGTAACTAAGGAAACCATCTAATCTATCAAAGTAAGAATAAAACGATTCATTATCAAATTGAGGAAAAGATAAGCATGCCATTTTATACAAGGAATAAAAAGAAAAGCAAATAAAAACCAAATAATATACAAGAACCTAGCTAATCTAAACAACACAAACTAATGAACGCCTTAATCCCCGGCAACGGCGCCAAAATTTGATTGGGCTAGGATAGGTCGTTAAACTATTAACCCTAATCAAATTAACAATTTATAAAACTTAGACTTTACACTAAACTAGTTAGTAGCAAGCAAGGGTCGACCTACCAAGGAAAAGCTTTCTCATTTAATATCAAAATCACCATGCAAGAGTAAGAAAGGGGTATATTTTGTTGGAAATTGGAATGTAGACACTAGAACTATAAATAAACAAGTAAAAAGAGTGATTTAATCAAGATAAAACAACGCTAGGGATTAGGGGGGTTTCAAATATGATTGAAATTAGGGAGAATAAAATTAAGCATCATGATTAACATGCCAAAGAATATAAAATCCTACCTAAACAATTCATTTTCATGCAATAGTTTAGGCAAACCAATAAAAGTGGTCTAAGCTAATTAGGATCATTTTCATGCATCCCATTAGGCACAAGCTAACCTAAGAATAAAAAGGCACAATACATGGAACTCCATTTCAATAACTCATTCTCATGCAATCATTAAAATATAGGTGATCTAAATCTAGTTCAAATCATTCTCATGCATTTAAACTAGAAGACAATGAAATAAAGTGCTACAATAATCTCAAGTCAATAAAAATTATATATTTCATTGATTTAAGGCATGTAATCAATCCACTAATCATCATTCATCCATCATTCAATACATATTTTACACCCCCCTTCCCCTAGCTAAGAAACTAGCCTAGAAAAGGGGGATTAGACATGATAATTGTTTAGGGTAAAAATACCCCAGGTACGTGGCCCAATCTCATAGTGACACGTGGCCTAATAAACAGGTGACACGTGGCCCTATGAGAGTGAGACACGTATCCACCTGTTATGGTGACACTTGTCAGCCATATCTAAATACCCTAAAGCTACAATCAGAAAGAGAAAAGGGCTCTGATGACCTCAGGCCCAAATCCCGAGAAAGCCTTGAAAGCAGTAAAACGGCGCCCCCCACGACACGTGGCGACCTCTGATTGCACAGCCAATCATGTCACGAGATTTTAGGGCATAAACCCTAGGGGGCACATGCTCCCACCCCTATATATACCCCAATCATTTATGATGGGAGGGGTGGATTTTGATGTGACATTAATACCAGAGCTCTAAAAACGCTCCAACTTCTCTCTACTTTCTCTCTCTAGCCTTTTCCGTTTCCGTTCACTAACTTGAGCGTCGGAGGCGAATATTCCGATCACCGGAATATTCGTGGTTTTGTAGGTGTTCGAGTCTTTGTCAGCAGAGCGCGACCAGTATCCGAGGGAATCACAAAAAATCCCGAAACATTTGGCGCCGTCTGGGGGGATACTCGTTCGTTATGGCAATAGATGGTCAGACACCTAATCATGGACCTCGTCCAGGCGAGGATGGATATGTAGAGGACATATGTACTACCATACACTCAAGCAATCCTTTGACTGCCTCATTTGAAGAGGCCGAACAACCTCTTGTTACCCCAGCTGCCTTAATGGCCGAGCTGACTAAGCTCCGCAAGGAGTTGGCTGCCACCCAGCAAAAGGGGGGTGGAGGCACCTCTAAGAAAGCCAACAACAAGACCAATGCAACTGATGCTGGTAACACCCCATTCCGTCCGTCGTCCGCACGGAAGGTCCCCCCGAGTCCCACATACCAACTTCTCTAGCCTGCTGGCGAAAACACAGTCGACTGGGGGGAGGGGCAGACAGCCAAAAAGAGTTGATACTGAGCCATCACAGCGTTTTAAGGACGCAAGGGACTACATTTGGCACAAGCAAAGGGAGAGGGCCGCATACTCTGACACGGCCTCTACCCCAACCATGCCGGATGAGGTCTCCAACCAATCTTTCTCCCAATACACCAACACGGCTGCTTCCAGCAAAAGCCATACTATTACTCCCCGTCTAATTCAGCCATTGCAATATCAGCCCCCTCAAGTACTCAACGGGTTGGTACAACCAACTCCCCAAGTCTTTGGGCAGTATGGGCCGTATGGTCAGATGTTCGGCCAGGCTCCCTATCTGGCTGGAACGTCCGCTCAGCCTCAGCCTATTGATTGGCAGATGCGTTTGTTGAATTTGGGAGATAAGCCGCCTCCGTTTTCGCAAGACATACTAGCGTCCCCTCAACCAGCAAAAGTGAAGAGTGTACTAGTGGGTGCCTATGATGGTACGGGCAACCCAGAAGAGCATGTTACCTCGTACATGAATTTGATGTACTTGCAAAGTGTAGATGATGCTAAATGGTGTAGATGCTTCCCGGCCACTCTCAATGGGGTGGCCCAGGATTGGTTTAACAGCCTTCCAGCCGGATGCATCAATTGCTTTACCACCCTTAGTTTGTTGTTTGTGGGAAACTTCTCATACAACATCACACCAAGAAAGACAAGTCTCAACTTGGCTACAATTGTCCAAGGAAAGAATGAAGGACTACGCTCGTACGTCCAAAGATTTAACCAAGAAAAATCCCAAATTTATAATCTTCCGGACGAAATGGCTTACTCAGAATTTCTCAGGGGATTGAGGCATAATGGTTTTAAGTTTGATTTGGTAAGAAAAAAGATTTGGTCATACGCAGGTGTATTGCGGGAAGCCGTAGCCTACATTGAGGCCGCGGACTTTTGTTTGCTCACAAAATCAGAGCAGCCGGCCAAGGGGGCTGAGAAGAAGCAATCTTCTCAGCAAGACTCGGCCGGTCGAAAGAAAGAAGGAAACAAAAGAAAAGAAATCTGGGTAGCTGATGACAAGCAACCCAAGTCATAGAAAAGCAAGACGTACGAGCCTCAGTATGAGTTCAACAAGGATGGTTACTCCATTTTGATGGAGATAAAAGACAAGTTTGAGTTTGAGAAGCCTCAGCCTTTGAGAGGCTTGGCCCAGTACAGAAACAAGAACAAGTATTGTCATTACCACAAGGATGTGGGTCATGACACGAATGAGTGTATCAACTTGAAGAGACTGTTGGATAAGTTGGCCGACAAGGGTCTGCTGAAACCCTATGTGACCAAGTCCAAATTCACCTTCAAGCGGACAGACAACACGTCCGAGAAAAAGCAACAAAGTGAAAAGAAAAATGACAAGGAAGATGATGGGAATAGCACTGATTCAGGTTTTATGGCCGTCATATCAGGAGGTTTTGCTTCAGGCGGCCCTACCATGAAAGGAATCAAGCAGGACGCTCGAAATTTGTCAAATGTGATGCAGACGGACGTTGTTAAGGCCGAGCCATTTCCTGAAGTGATCATAAGTGAGGCTGACCGTGGAGAGGTCAGAGCTTTGCACAATGATCCCATGGTCTTTGTAATGAAAATAGCAAATTTGAAGGTGGGACGGATATTGATTGATACGGGCAGTTCGGCCGATATCATAAGTCTCTCTGCCTTGAGGAATTTAAGCTTCCCAGAAGATGCTCTCCAAGATATAACTCACCCCTTAGTAGGATTTGGGGGGAATATCATTCATCCAGTTGGACAGATTGACCTTCCCATCCGTTTTGGGCAGACGGGTGAAGGAAGAGACATGGTCGTTTGTTTCCTTGTTGTAAAAGAGTTGATTGGGTACAATGTAATCCTTGGCCGCCCTACTCTCAATGCAGCCAAGGCGGTCATAGTGCCCCATTTGATGTTGCTGATGTTTGAAAGGTCGGACGGAAAAAAAGGAACAATTCAAGGAAGTCAGAAAATGGCTAAGGAATGTAATCAGCTGGCCGTGAAGCCAACAGCACGCGGCCCGAAATTGTCCGAGATTAAGGAAGAAGGAACCTCACTCCCAGCATACCAGGTCGGCCAAAAGCGTAAGGCGACCAGGGCAGAAGAAGCCTAGCAACTAATGACTGTCGGCCGGCCAGATGAGTTGAGGCCCCAGCCGGCCGGCAGCCACCAGGATATAGTGCTTGACTCCAACCACCCAGAACGGACAGTTAGTGTCGGCATTATAGCCTTGGAATTGCTTGGGGATGAGTTGGTTCAGCTGTTAAGGGAATTCAAAGATGTGTCTGCATTTGAAGTTGGTGAAATGCCAGGAATAAGTCCTGACCTGACCGTGCACAAGTTGGCCGTGAATCCTTTGATAAAGCCTGTCCGCCAGAAGAAGAGAAATCACGGAGAAGAGAGGAATCAGGCGGCCGCAGCAGAGGTAAAAAAGCTGCTGGACGCCGGTTTCATTCGGCAATGCTTTTACCCAGATTGGGTGGCCAATGTAGTTCTTGTGAAAAAGCCGAATGGGAGTTGGAGGATGTGCGTGGATTACACGGACTTGAACAAGGCGTGTCCTAAGGATAGCTTCCCCTTGCCTAAGATTGACCGTTTGGTTGACTCTACGGCCGGACACGCCCTTATGAGCTTCATGGACGCATACTCCGGATTCCACCAAATTCCTTTGTGGGAAGAAGATCAAGAGAAAACAGCGTTTGTGACCGAGCAGGGGTTGGACTGTTACAAGGTTATGCCATTCGGCCTCAAGAATGCCCCTGCTACATTTCAGAGGCTTGTTAATACGGTCTTTAGAGATCAGCTCGGCCGGAACATGGAGGCATATATTGAAGACATGATTGTCAAGTCAAAAGAGCCGGCCAACCATCTCAAGGATCTACGAGAAACGTTCACCGAACTCAGGCGGCATAAGATGATGTTAAATCCAAAGAAGTGTGTATTTGGTGTTGAGTCCGACAAGTTTCTCGGATTTTTGATTGATCAACGTGGAATTGAGGCCAACCCTGAAAAAATTCAAGCCGTCCTTGACATGAAGTCTCCAAGAACAATCAAGGAAGTGCAAAGACTGACCGGCTGTCTAGCAGCCCTTGGAAGATTTTTGTCAAGATCAGGGGATAAGTGCCGTTACTTTTTTCAAACCATTAAGAAGAAAGCCATGTTCGAGTGGACAGAGGAGGCCGAGGAAGCATTTGTACAGTTGAAAAATCACTTGCATACATTGCCTCGTCTCGTCAGTCCGCTCAAGAATGAGAAGCTATATATCTATCTTGCCATCTCCGAACACTCTCTAAGTGTCGTCCTTCTTGCTGAAAGGGACGGCCATCAAGCCCCGATATACTTCATCAGTCATGTACTTCATAATGCTAAGCTGAAGTACCCCCCAGTTGAAAAATTTGGCCTGGCCTTGTATATGGAATCAAAGAAGCTGCGGCCATACTTTTTAGCACATTCAATTGTGGTCTATACAGACCAACCGTTGAAGAAGCCGTTCTCAACATTAGAGGCAAGTGGCCTCATGCTCAAGTGGGCCTTAGAGCTTAGAGGTTTTGATCTTGTGTTTGAACCAAGGAAGGCAATCAAGGGGCAAGCCTTTGCGGATTTTTTGGCTGAAATGACACGGCCTGATCTTCAGCCGGCCGGGGACCAAGTCTGGAAAGTGTTTGTGGATGGTAGTGCAACAGCGACCGGGTGTGGCGTTGGTATTATATGTGAATCTCCTGAGGGAGACAAGTATGAGTACGCGTTGAGGTTTCAGTTCCAAGCGTCAAACAATGAAGCTGAGTACGAAGCATTGTTGGCCGGCCTAAGGATGTGTAAAGCGGCCGGGGCAACCAAAATTGAAGTATGCTCGGACTCCCGGCTGATAGTCCACCAAGTCAATGGTGGCTTCGAGGCCAGGGAGCCGGCCATGATGAAGTACATGCAGCTAGTTAAGAATGAGGCCGAAGGCCTAGAACTTTTTTCTCTCAAGCAAGTTCCCCGTTCAGAGAATCATCAAGCGGACGCCCTCTCCAAATTGGCTTCCTCGACATCATGTGATACTCCAAGATCAGTGTTTTGGGAAGTAAAGGAAAAAAGGAGCATTGATGCCGAGCCCGTTCAGATAATAGATAGAAGTTCAACCTGGATGGACGGAATTATTTCCTACTTAAGGGATGGAATACTTCCGGACGATCCGAAAGAGAGTTGGCTATTGAAGAGGAAGGCGGCCTGGTTTGAGATGAAGGATGGGGAGCTATTCAAAAGAGCCTTTGTGAAGCCTTAGCTTAAATGTATAACTCCCGAAAGAGGGCGTGATGTGTTGGAAGACCTTCATCAGGGTCATTGTGGTTCACATATTGGAGGACGAGCCTTAGCTGAAAAGGCGACACATTTGGGATATTACTGGCCGAGCCTGAAGTCGGACGCCATGAAAATGGTGAAAAAATGTGACAAGTGCCAGAGATTTTCAACCCTTATTCATCGTCCAGCAAATAGTCTATCAGCCATCAGTAGTCCGCTTCCCTTTGCCAAATGGGGCATGGACATTTTGGGGCCGTATACTCCTGCATCCGGCCAGAGACGGTATGTACTAGTGGTAGTAGACTACTTCACTAAATGGGTTGAAGCTGAGGCCGTCCGGGGCATTAAATGGACGGGTGTGTCAGCCTTCATTTGGAAAAGCATAATTACTCGGTATGGGGTACCTCAGTCAATGGTGTTCGACAATGGACCCCAGTTTGAGACGCGTCAACTCAAAGAGTGGTTGGGAGACCAAGGCATTACTCATTGTTTCGCCTCAGTCGGCCGACCACAAGCCAATGGTCAAGTTGAGGCCTATAACAAGTTGATTTCAAATGGGATCAAACGCAAGCTTGAAAAAGCAGGCGGCCTATGGGCAGACGAGTTGGTCAATGTGCTATGGTCCATACGGACAACAGCAAAGAGTTCTACGGGGGAGACTCCATTCTTTTTGGTCTATGGAGCTGAGGCTGTACTCCCAATTGAAATGTATGAGCCCACTTTGCGGGTAATGCTTATGATGAATCGGCCAATTGGGAGGCTATGAAGACCGCCTTAGATTTCCTTCCAGGAGCTAGGGGCAATGCGGCGCTTAGGCATGAAATTTATCGCTTAAGGATGACAAGGGCATATAACTGCCGAGTGTCTAAGCGGCCGCTCAAAATGGGGGATCTAGTATTGAAAAAAATGGAAGCTGTTGGCTGTGCCAATGAGGATGACAAGTTGACTCCAAACTGGGAGGGGTCGTACGCCTTGAGGCAATTGATGGCCTTGAGGCAATTGATGGCCGTCAGATCCCACGGACATGGAACACTGATAACTTGAAGAAGTATTATGTTTGAGTTTTGTTTCTTTAAGTACTTAGCCAAAAAGCTGTTTATACAGCTAGGTCTATTGACCGAGCCTTGTAATTAAAGCCATACGGCCACAACAATGTACTTTTGACAAAATTAATGAAAAGTCAGGCATTGTTGAATTATTTGTTGTTTTACTTGTATTTATTTGCTTGTTATTATTTATGATTAATGACCGAATGAAATGATTTACTGAGTTGCTTCCAATATAGTAACACGGCTTATCATTCTTTTTGAATGGCCGAGGTAAAAAGGAAGCAAGGTTAATCCCAATATAGCAATTCGGCCATGCAAAAAAAAAAAAAAAAAAAAAAAAAAAAAAAAAACTGATTAAATTCAGAGAACATTGCATCCGCCCCAATTTTAGGCGGACGATTGAGGCAAGGTATTCCAAACTTGTGTAGAAAGAAAGTGTCCTTTACAAATAGGGCAAGGGCATACCTAGGCGTTTGGCCCGGCCGATCAAGGAATCTCTAAGTTGAAATAATACTTAGGATTTCTAGGGTGCGTCCGAGCGATAGATTCAACGGACTACTCGTACAATGATAGCCGAACGGCCAATTAAATTGATTCGGTGCTTCACCTAGTCCAAGGGCAATCACTACTATGATTTGATTAACTTGCTAGTCGTCATACCCTTTTAAGGTATAAAAACTACCAAGCTAATCAAACCACTTAGAAAATGGACTAGGCGAACACCGAATAAAGGGGCATACCCCTAGGAACGTACGACAAGGCATAATATTGAGGCGTACGAAAAATTTGCAAAAAGCAGAAAATTTGCAAAAAATTGCTAAGTATGAAACAGAAGTAAAAACCGCTCAAAAGGCGGACGAAATTTTCATTAATTAGACCGCAAAAAGGCGGCCGAAATGTTTACAAAACCGCTCGAACAGGCGGCCTCAAAATAAAAAAAAAGTACAGAAATAAGCTAAGTAAAAAGCTGCATAGAGAGAAAGCTGGGAAGTTGGGCAGACGGTTGTTGGAGGACTTGAGCTCTACTTAGCCGTATTATCTTTGGCAGGCTCCTCTTCAATCTTGACGTCCTTTGCCGGGGCAGCCTTGTCGTCCCCCTCTCCTCATCCCCGTCCTCTCCGGACTCGGGGGAAGTAACGACCAGCTCTGGAGGAGGCATGCCGGCCTTCTTTGCGTCTTCTCGAAGGCAGACGTACTGAAGCCGCTTCTTGAAGCGTTCCTCGTAATAGGCGGCTTCACCTTCGTCCACCATCAAGTCGAAGGCATCAAAGAAGTATGCCTTAAGCCTGTCTTCAGCATTTTGCTCGATGCGGATGACTTCTTCCACGCTGATCGGCCGAGGAGTTTTAAGTTGCTCCTCATAGTCCGCAAGGGACTTCTTTAAGGTCTCCACCTCGACCTTCAGCGCGTCCGCTTCATCTAGAGCAGACTTAAGGTTGGCTTGGGCCAACTTCAGCTCACTTTTCAAGGCTTCGGACGCCTCGAAGCCCAACCTCCACTTCTCCTTTTCCAGGACGGCCTCGTCCCTTTCAACCCACATGGCCTCCCTGGCCAAGGACTCTTGATCGAGTGCCTTGCCTAGTTTGACCAGGTCCTCTGTTTGTCGCGCCGCTTTGTCGGACAGCGCGGTTATTTGGGTCTCAAAGTGTACCCTTTGGACGGCGGCCGTCCCAGTTACAGCATCCTCGGCTTTTCTGATTTCGAGCCAAGCATTCTTCAACCGTTCGTTCTCCTTGTCCTTCCAATCTAGGAAGGCGTTCAGACGGAGGAAGAGCTGCGGACAGAAAAAAGAAACTTAGTCAAATATAGAAAAATTTGCTAAGTGTTGGAAAGAAACAGCATAAGGAGACAGAGATATACCTCGGCGCTACAATTCAGCATGGGGCCGAGGAAGCCTTCGTTGATCCCCCGCAGCTTGTCACGCTGCGCTTGGGGGACCGCGCGTATCATGGCCTCACGCATGGCCTTTTTGTCCGCGCCAGTCAGTGACTGGCCGGGTACCCTCAACTGCATCTCCTTTGATATATCTGCGGACGACCATGTAAAAAGAGTTAGCTAAAATTCACAAGTAAATAAAGACTTATAAAAAGTAAGAAAGAAGATGGCTAACTAGTGGAGAAACTTGGAGGAGAAAGATTGGTGGGAGGAGGCGGCAAAGGAGCCTCCCCCTCATCCGGACGACTCCCTTCAGCGTCGCTAGACGGCTGGTTGACCAGCATCATCCCGATCCAGCGACCGGTCATTTTTTCTGGGGTTTACCTATCCCCACCGTCTGAAGGGACGGACTCTTCATGGACCTGATCAGCAACAGGTTCCATGGGCTTGGAGGCCCCGCTTTGTGTCAGCCGGGGTTGTTCTCCTTTAGACTGTGTAGTAACAGTCTGCGGCTTTGTCGTTGCCACGGCCTTGGAAGACGGCTTGGAAGCAACCGTCTTTCTCCTTTTGGGTGCGTTCGCATCCGGAGTAGACGTGGCCAGCTGCTTCCGCCTGGCCTTCGGAGAGGAAGAGGAGGTCTGCAAAAATACAAAGTTAGAAAAATTTTAAAAGTCAAAGCACAAGATGGCGTCCGTGTGATTTGGGAAAGGAGCTTCCTTCCAGCATGCGTGAACGGACATAAAGTGTCCGTGCAAACTCAGGAAGTAGGTTCCTCCCAATATAGCAGAACGGACACAACAAGGAATGAGAAATTCAAAAAATAACCTGAGTGTTTACCTCTTTGATTTGCTCGTACATCTTGAAACGAGCCTTGTATCTAGCCAAGTCCACCTCGGACATCTCCACTTCACCTTTCTGGGCCGAGTCAAGCATAGCGTACGCCTCCGCTGCAAAAACAAAAAGCAAAAGTGTTAGAATATTTTTCTAAAAAAACTCTACATGCGTACAAAAGAGGTTTTATATATTTCTAAGTGTCCACCTTGGGGCATGTTCTGGTACAGGCCGTACGCAGACATGAAGATAGGGTCCCTAAGCCAATTGTCAAGAGGAACCCAATGGCTAGGGACACGTTCAGTTTTGTTGCCTCGCTTGACTCGATTAACTTTGAAGTACTCGAGCTGGTGTTCGTGACTTGGGTGGATGGGCGGCTTGTCAGGCTTGTGGTCTCCGCGTCCGAGTTGAATAGGCTCTGGACGACACCTGTTCATGCGGAGGTTGAACTCCGCGTCCTGAGTTTTGACACGGTAGAAGCGGTGCTTCCAGTCCCTCCACTTACTGACACGGTCGACCACGACCATATAGTCCCTGGTTGCACTCAAGATGAGCCAACCGTCCACATCCTTCTCCAGCCGAGTAAGTGAGTGCATCTCACAAAAGACCGCAAAGTCTGGCGTGAATTTTTTGGCGATGCACGTCACCAAGTACCCAAAAACGTTCAACCAACTGTTTGGCGTCAGTTGGAAGAGACCAATGTCATACTCGTCCAGAAGAGTCCGGACGAACGGGTGAAGAGGGAAGCGGAGCCCCACATCTAAGGCGGCCCGGTAGACGCAAAACGCTCGTTTGCGCGGCTTCTCCTCATCCCAGGTAGCCACAGCAATGGCCTTCCTGGGGACTTGCATTTCGAATCCCTCCCCCAAATGGAGGGACTCCTTGTACTTCTCAAAATCCTTCCTTAAATACTTCAGGGCTGTCTCCCCAACTGTACAGGCGCACGGGTCCCTGAAGTTATCTATGTTGGCGACAGTTTCTTCAGCCGCCGGCTCGCCTTCAGCCGTCTCACCCACGGCCTCTTTCTCAACTTCTTCTTCTTCCACTTGGTGAGAAGGGGCACTCCCAAACTCCGAAGACAGCACTCTGTCCAAATCTGCTGCCTCGGCCGAGCTTCGGCCCCTTGAGCTTGGAACGCCCATTGAAGAAGGAACGTCCTCCTCGAACATTGGACGCTTGCCTTCATCCTTGGCAGCGTCCGCCTCATTTCCCGAAGGAGGGGCGTTGCGAATAGGCAGGGCGGACGGTTTGCGGATTGAGATTCCTGTTAAGGGTCTGTGCGCCCCACCCAGTTGAGGCCGAGGTTGAGAAGAAGCGGGGACGGACGAACCAGAAGCGCCCGCCCCGGGATTGGAAGGGTTGTCTTTGCAGGCTACCAGCTCGGCCCCATCCATGACCGAACTGGCGAATTGGGGGAACCTAAGTTCCGGAGTTGGACCGGACGAGGCGCCTTCAGCTTCAAGGCGTTCCTCGAAGGAAGAAGTTACCTCCACGGCCAGGTGATGAGAGCTAGTGGAGGCGGTTGTTGTTTGAGTGGTGGAGTTAGTCTCCACCATAGTACTTGGGTTACTAGGGTCATAGGGGACCCTAGGATGAACCAGACTGCCGTCTGGGTTCCTGGCCGCATGACGCTCACGCGTACGCATGGTTCTTGCCATTGCCTGTTGGGACAGAGAAGAATAAGTGGGGGTGAGTATGTACACATCAGACATAGACTCACTCCAAGGAGGAGACATCTCTTCTCCGTCCACTCTAGATTCCTCAGTCCCAGGCGAACGGCCGGTCTCATGAGAAGAGTCGGACGAAGCCGAGTATGGATCCAGAATTAAAGTAAAAGAAAAAGAAAAACAAGGAAAAATAAAAAGGGAAATGTAGACGACCTACCTCTGTACGTTCTGAAAACCTTGAAGGTGGTGGTGAAGCTCTTGAAGATTGACCGGAAAACTCAAATATGCCCGGAAAACTCAATGGAAACTCAAACTCACGGCGGCGCTCTTGAAGATTAGGGGAAAAATCACTTTCTCTCACTAGAATGCTCTGCCTTCTCTCTAGAATTCACAATTGGGTAAAGTGTGAAAATGAGAATTCGCTTCCCATATTTATAGAATGAATTCATGGGGGTAAAATGGTAAAATCATTTTTCCCGCCTAAACATTCAAACGGTAATTTCTTGAGAAATTACTCGAAGAAAGGACCAGGACGACGTTAGGGTTCTGTGAACTTGTGAGAAAAGGCCAGACGGACAATTAACGGCACGTAAAAGTGAATTGAAATGAGTTAAGTGGAAAATTAAAGAATTTTACACCTTCAACACTTAGTCTCCAAAACTTGAGAAAATCTAAGAGGAGAAACGTCCGCCCAGTTCTCAGACAGAGTCTAAAACAGGAATTCAGACGTACGAAGCATGATTAGAAAGCCAAGAAGTACGTCTGAAATCATGGAAGCCCAATTTACCCCAAAGAAAATATGTGGCCGTTTTGGGTGGTTAGGAGATAAGCTCCTCCCAGAGTATCAGAGCGTCCAGTCTCATTTCTGTGGCCGTTCTGGGTGGTTAGGAGATAAGCTCCTCCCAGAGTATCAGAACGTCCAGTCTCATTTCTGTGGCCTTCTGGGTGGTTAGGAGATAAGCTCCTCCCAGAGTATCAGAACATCCAATCTCATTTTTGTGGCCGTTCTGGGTAGGTAGGAAATCAACTCCTCCCAGAGTATGAGGACGTCCAGTGGACGACCGCATGAATTCAGAGGTTAAGCCTCTCTCAGAGTATGAGAGCGTCCATTACAAAGTATGGACGTCCAGATAAGCAAAAAGCCAAGCTCATTCCAGACTACGAGAACGTCCAGGGCAAAATATATGGACGTCCACGTAGCAAAAAGAGCCTTGAATAAAAAGTATATGGACGTCCAGGGCAGATGGGAAGCAAACCAAACCCAGAGTACCAGGACGTCCAGAATGCAAGATCAGAGGAGGCGGCCAGTAAGTGTACGAGCCACCCCCTCTGAGGGGCAAATGTTTAGGGTAAAAATACCCCAGGTACGTGGCCCAATCTCATAGTGACACGTGGCCCAATAAACAGGTGACACGTGGCCCTATGAGAGTGAGACACGTATCCACCTGTTATATATGGTGACACCTGTTAGCCATATCTAAATACCCTAAAGCTACAATCAGAAAGAGAAAAGGGCTCTGATGACCTCAGGCCTAAATCCCGAGAAAGCCTTGAAAGCCGTAAAACGGCGCCCCCCACGACACGTGGCGACCTCTGATTGCACAGCCAATCATGTCACGAGATTTTAGGGCATAAACCCTAGGGGGCACATGCTCCCACCCTTATATATACCCCAATCATTTATGATGGGAGGGGTGGATTTTGATGTGACATTAATACCAGAGCTCTAAAAACGCTCCAACTTCTCTCTACTTTCTCTCTCTAGCCTTTTCCGTTTCCGTTCACTAACTTGAGCGTCGGAGGCGAATATTCCGATCACCAGAATATTCGTGGTTTTGCAGGTGTCCGAGTCTTTGTCAGCAGAGTGCGACCAGTATCCGAGGGAATCACAAAAAACCCCGAAACAATAACAAAACTAAATGAAAACAAAACAAACATGAAGGCAAACATGATCAAAAACAATGAAAATACCAAAAGATATAATCCACAAAATCGAGAGAAATAAACAACTAGAGTGCAAATAAACAAAGTTAAGAGAAAGGATTAGAGATTACCAGATAGGCAATAGTAGAAAGATTAAAACTTGCAAAGTTGCTTGATGGATTGAAATGAAAGTTGAACCAAAGTTGCATACATGAAGATAACTTGAGTAATACTACACTTTCTCTCTCTAAGATTAGGGTTTAATTGTTTCTAAGATAAGGCTAGATTATCCACTAATCCACCCTACGACCTATATATATAGGTCCCCTAAAAGATACAAAAATACGAAATAAAAAAAAAATTTGAAATTCAGCGGTGCGCGCCCGCGCAGATGTTGTGCGTGCGCCCTCTCAGATCTTGTGCGCCCGCAGATCTGTGGGTACGGGGAATTAGACCCATGGATGCGCGCCTTCTCCCAGCATCCTGCGCGCTCGCGCGTGAAGAGTGTGCGCCCGCACACATGTCGCACAAGAGGCGTGCACAACTCCCTATTTTTGCTCTGCTTCTGCTGCTATCTCGTGCGGGTTCACCCAGGGCCGCGCGCCCGCACAGTTCAAAGGTGCGCGCCCGCACACAAAGCGCGCATAAGGCGTACAAAACCTTCTGTTTCTGTTCTGTTCTTGAAGCAATCCTGCGCGGGGGGGTTCTCAGAGTGCTGCGCGCCCGCACACAGGGGATTTTGAGGGTGAATTGCTCTCCTTCCAATGCCTTGATTCCTACAAAACGAAAACAAAGAAAACAAGGAGAAAGGCAAACAAAGAAAAGAAGAACAAAAAGGAGAGAAAAATGGGGCAAACAAGCTACAAATGGGAAGGAAAACCCGTAAAAAGAGCACTAAATCGTGGCATAACTGCCACTCATCAAATTCCCCCACACTTGCTTCTTGCTTGTCCTCAAGCAAAGGAAACCAAGCCAAAAGACAACATACATTACAAACACAACATGACAAGGTTCAACATAACTTGCACCGATATCGTGACCTCAAGCCTAACATTTATGGCAACATATAATGGTCATATATGGTTCCAAATGTCATTATATGACCCTAAGATGTATCCCCTAGGGTCAAAAGACTTTTCGCCACCGGGCCCCGTAACCTCAAAAGGCGTGGATTTATAGCATTCAATTTTGGAATTTTTTGACCTTTTTTCGCCCGGAAATAAAAAATGCCGAGATGCTTACCATGGACCCTAATACACCTTGGGAGTCTCGTAGAGTGGGTCCAACCATCCAATATGCTTTTAAACAGTCAATTTACCCGTTCCAAACTTGAACCGATATCGTGACCTTAAGCCTACTACGGACATTTATGGCAACATATAAAGGTAACATATGGTTCCAGACGTCATTATATGACCCTAAGATGTATCCCCTAGGGTCTCAAGACTTTTCGCCACCGGGTGCCGTAACCACAAAATTCATCAAAAAGCGTGGATTATTGCATTCAATTTTGGAAATTTTTGACATTTTATCGACCGGAAATAAAAAATGTCGAGATGCTTACCATGGACCCTAATACACCCTGGGAGTCTATTTCGGTGGGTCTAACCATCCAATATGCCTTTAAACAGTCAATTTACTTGTTCCACACTTATGGCAACATATTATGGTCATTTATGGTTCCAAAAGTTATTATATGACACTAAGATGTATCCCCTAGGGTCTGAAGACTTTTTGCCTCCGGGCCCCGTCACCTCAAAATTTCTCAAAAAGCATGGATTATAGCCTTCAATTTTGGAATTCTTTGACTATTTTTCGCCCGAAAATAAAAAATGCCGAGATGTTTACAATGGTTCCTAATACCCTCCGGGAGTCCAATTGAGTGGGTGGAACCATCCAATATGCCTTAAAACGGTCAATTTACCCGTTCTAAATTTGCACCGATTTCGTAAACTGAAGCCTACCACGGCTATTTTGTACAACATATAAGGGTCATATATGGTTCCAAACGTCATTATATAACCCTAAGATGTATCCCTTGAGGTCTCAAGACTTTTCGCCATCGGGCACCGTAACCTCAAAATTCCTCAAAAAGCGTGGATTATAGCCTTCAATTTCGGAATTTTTTGACCTTTTTTCGCCCGGAAATAAAAATACCGAGATGCTTATTATAGTCCCTAATACATCCTGGGAGTCTATTTGGGTGGGTTAAATCATCCAATATGCTTTTAAACTGTTAATTTACCCGTTCCAAACTTGCACCGATATCGTGACCTCAAGCCTACCACGAACATTTATGGCAACATATAATGTTCATATATGGTTTCAAACGTCATTAAATGACCCTAAGATGTGTCTCCTAGGGTCTAAGACCTTGTCGCCACCGAGCCCCGTAACCTCAAAATTTCTCAAAAAGCGTGGATTATAGCCTTTAATTTTGCAAAAATTCCTCAAAAATTGCCGAGATGTTTACCATGGTTCCTAATACCCTCCGGGAGTCCAATTGAGTGGGTGGAACCATCCAATATTCCTTAAAACGGTCAATTTACCCGTTCCTAATTTGCACAGATTTCGTAAACAGAAGCCTACACGGCTATTTTGTACAACATACAATGGTCATATATGGTTCCATACGTCATTATATTAATTTAAGATGTATCCCCTAGTGTCTCTAGTCTTTTCGCCACCGAGCCCCGTTGTTTAGGGTAATTTTACCCAGCCATGTGGACCAACCAGAGGGTGACACGTGTCATCCCTAGGGTGGTCCAAAGTGGACCAATCCCTGCTTTACACGTGCCATCCCTGATATTTGGAGGATGTCGGCCTTCAGACCCAAATCCCGAGAAAGCCGCAATGCGGCGCAGCCCGCCACTAATTAGGGTTCTGTGACCTAATCATAGGCGCAATTCCCGAGGGCCCTATAAATAGGGAGATTCCCCTCTTTTAGAGAGCACGTTTTACCATTTATTACAAACTGTCCCTTTGATAGAGACATCTGAGCTTGGATTCCGAGCAGATCCCCACCTAAATTTCCACCTTTTTCTCTCCTTTCAAGTTACTAACTTGATCGTTGGAGGCAGAGCACCTACCAACTGGTGTCTCTGTTTGTTTTGCAGGTACAGGCCGCACCGGACCTGTCTTCGAGCTGTAACTCTCCCGAGGGACAAAAACACCCAAAACATTTGGCGCCGTCTGTGGGGAAAGTACCTCAAAGATGGTTGGAGAGTCTGTACCCTATCCTGATCCTACAAACTTACAACCGATTAAACAACCGGAAAACCAAGAAAACCCTTAACCGGCATCTCAGCCGGGAGGTTCTGGAATCCCTCAATCGTTCCCTCGGCCTCCGCCTGAGGTCGTCACTGAGGATGAAGCTGATGATGAAGATGATGATGACGTGGAGACCTATACCACAAAGGATGAGCTGATGAAATTATTGAACTCTTTCAAGGGTGAAATCAAGGCCATGATCAACAAAAATAAGGCAGGCTCTAGCAAGAGTCCGCCGGCTAAGAAGTCTCTCACTCCTGGGAAAAAAAAGCCCGTCAAGGACAGGCGGCCAACTCCCCATCCCAAAGACAAAGAAAGGGAAAAGGAGAGGATGGCCTCCTGACTTGACTGGTCGAAAATTCTACTGCCTACTGGTCCTCAGAGGCAGCCTCGGCATGAACAGCCGGGGACCAGCAAGAAAACAGCCTCCGACGCTCGAAACATCATTGAGCGGAGGAGAAACCAGCAGCTGTCTGAGTCAGCCTCTACTTCGAGCTTTCCGGACAGCTTTAAAGAAACTTCTGTAAGGAACTCACAGTCCTTACTTGAGAGTCGGACAGGCGGCAAAACTGTCAATACCGATCCTCAACTGATGATTGGGTCTGTCCCATATGCACCTCAGGCGCAGTATGGGCAATATGGCCTACAGTTCATGCAGCCTCCTCCTTTTGGAGGACAGGCGGCATACACCCCCATCTAGCCTTTGGACTGGAAGCTCCGGCTGCTCAAGCTTGGTGAACAACCCTCTGCGTTTGCCAAGAATATAACCGATGCATCTCAGCCGTCTAAGGTTAAGAATGTGTTGGAGGGCACCTATGATGGTACCACCAACTCAGAAGACCACCTGATAGCATACACCAACCTCATGTGCTTACAGGATTGGGACGATGCCACCTGGTGTCGATGTTTCCCGACTACACTGAAGGGCATTGCCCAACAGTGGTTTTGCATCTTGTCAGCCGGCTCAATTGATTGTTTCAAGAAGCTAGCCTTCTTGTTTGCCACCAACTTCTCAATGAACATCCCTGCTAAGAAAACGTGCCTTGATTTGGGCACCGTCAAGCAGGGTGAGAAGCAAGGGCTACGCTCATATGTCAGGCGGTTCAACTTGGTCAGAATCCAGATCCAGGGACTGTCTGACGAGGTAGCTTTTATAGACTATTTCGAGGGTTTAAGAGATAGGTCGGCTTTTAAGTTCGACCTTGTAAAAAAGGGGGTATTTACGCTACAGGCGGCCCTGAGGGAGGCGGAGGGGAGCTACATTCAAGCTACCGACCTCTCTACGCCTAGTAGTCAGTCAAAGTCCAAGAAGACTAACAAACAAAAATAAAGCCGGTCTGCTTTGTCGGGTAACAAGAAAGAAGAGAGCAAAAAGAGAAAAGAAGTCTAGGAGGTTAGTGATTCTGACCAGCCGTCCCAGAAGAAAAAGAGAGAGTTTAAATCGTACGTCCCCAAGTACGAGTTTAACAAAGACTGCAACTCCATCCTCATGGAGGTAAAGGACCGGCTGTCCATTGAGAAGCCGAATCCAATGAAGAGTTCCGTCAAGATACGGAACAAAAATAAATTTTGCCAGTTCCATGAGGAGGTTGGCCATGACACCAACGACTACTTCAGTCTACAGCGGACGTTGGACCGTCTGGCTGACAAAGGGCTTCTAAAGTCCTACATTTCTAAGTCCCCAGCTGAGGCAAAGAAGAAAAACAAGGGTCAGTCCCCCAAGACTACCCATCAGCCTACTAGTAGCTCGGATATCGACAAGGATCCGGTCTACACTATAGCAGGCGGATTTTCATGTGGTGGCCTTACCATCCGGGGCACCAAGAACTATGTTCGAAAGATGGACAAGGATGATGATGATGAGCAGGCGTCTACCAGTTCCACCTTCCCAGACGTCCTCATAACTGAGAAGGACAGGGGCAGCATCCGCCGTCCACATGACGACCCGATCGTCATTGAATGTAAGGTCGCCAACCAGCTATTTGGACGGATTCTTATTGACACCGGCAGATCGTCGGACATTATCAGCCTCCGGTGCCTGCAAAAGCTGAAATACAATGTCAGCAGCATGCATCCGGCTGCGAGAAAAAGGCCAGGGACGACATATTGTCGTCAGATTCTTGGTCGTTGAGGAGTTGACCGCTTACAACATTATCCTTGGTAGGCCAACCCTCAACGAAGCCAAGGCTGTAATCATCCCGTTTCTCATGCTCATCAATATGAGCGGGATGATGGCTCTGTTGGTTCCCTAAACGAGGATCAGAAGACGGCTCGGGAGTGCTACCTCTCAGCCGTTAAAGACACTGTGGCCTCAAACGGCCAAGAGAAGGAACCAATAGACCTTGACAATATCAAGGATGCCAATCCTGCGCCACTATCCGTTGGTAAGAAAATAAAAGCGCCACTGCTGGTGGAGGTGAAGAAAGATTAAAAATAGCAATCACTGACCGGGGAACGGTCAGACGAGCTCCGTCCCCGACCGGCTAGTGAAAACATTGATCTCACTCTGGACGACAGCCGTCAAGAGCGTACTGTGAAGGTCGGGATAGTTGCTTATGCTCCTCTGGGTGCAAGCTTGCACCTTCTGTTGAAAGAATTCAAAGACATCTTTGCCTTTGAAGTGGAAGAGATGCCAGGCGTCAGCCCGGATCTCGCTGTCCACAAACTCGCCGTAGATCCTAAAAAGAAGCCCATCTAGCAAAAGAAAAGAAACCATGACGAGGAAAGAAGTCCGGCGGCAGCTGCCGAAGTTAAAAAGCTGCTTGACGCCAGGTTCATTCGGCCTTGTAATTTCCCCGACTGGGTGGCCAATGTGGTCCTTGTTAAGAAACCGAATAGGACCTAGTGCATGTGTGTTGATTACACAGACCTCAACAAGGCGTGTCCAAAGGACAGTTACCCGCTTCCATAGATCGACAGTCTGGTCGATTCTACAGCCGGTCATGCCTTGATGAGCTTTATGGATGCCTACTCCGGCTTCCATCAGATACCCCTCTAGAATAAAGATCAAGAGAAGACGGCCTTCGTCACTGATTTGGGGTTATTCTGTTATACAATGATGCCGTTTGGCTTTATGAATGCGCCTGCCACCTTCCAACAAATGATTAATACGGTCTTCATTAATCAAATTGGGAGGAATGTGGAGGCGTACATCTATGACATGATAGTCATATCCACGCAACAGACGGATCATCACTTTGATCTCCAAGAAACGTTCACCACCCTCAGGCGGCATAAGGTCATGTTAAACCCCAAGAAATGCGTCTTTGGTGTTGAGTCTGGGAAGTTTCTCGGATTCCTGATTGATCAAAGGGGGATAGAGGCTAACCTCGAAAAGATACAGGCTGTAATTGACATGAAGTCACCCCGTTCTGTCAAGGAAGTTCGAGACTAACTGGTTGCCTAGCCGCCTTGGGAAGGTTCCTCAGCCGGTCAAGCGACAAATGCCTTTACTTCTTCCAAGCAATCACGAAGAAGACCAGGTTTGAATAGGGAGACGATGCTGAGACGACATTCCAGAAGCTAAAAGAGCACTTGCATTCTCTGCCTAGGCTGGTCAGTCCTTTGCTTAGGGAGACGCTGTACATGTATTTGGCCGTCTCAGATCATGCTCTCAGTACCGTTCTCCTTGCTGAGCGAGACGGCGTTCAGCTTTCGGTTTATTTCATTAGCCATGTTAAAAAAAATGCTGAACTCCGGTACCCCATGGTTGAAAATTTTGGCCTTGCTTTGTACATGGCATTCAAAAACTTGAAGCCTTACTTTCTGGCTCATCCGGTGGTGATTTACGCCGACCAGCCACTCAAGCGGCCAATGTCTACCTTGGAGTCAGCAGGCAGAATGTTGAAATGGGCTATTGAAATGCAAAGTCTTGAAATCACTTATGAACTAAGGAAGGCAGTGAAAGTTTAGGCGTTTGCCGACTTCATTGTTGAAATGACCCGTCCGGTGGCTCTGGATAATCTTGATCAGGTTTGGAAAGTGTATATAGACGGGAGCTCTACAAAGAACGGCTGTAGTGCAGGCGTAATCTACGAGTCTCCTGAGGGGACAGATTTGAGTAAGCACTATGGTTCAAGTCTCAGGCCTCAAACAATGAGGCGGAATATGAAGCCCTTCTAGCCGGAATCCGCATGTGTAAGGCGGCAGGGGCAACAAAAATTGACACCTACTCTGATTCACAGTTGGTCGTTAGCCAGTATGAGGGAAAATTTGAGGCAACTCACCCGGCTATGATCAAATATCTTCAGGCGGTCAAAGAGGAGGTTAGGTCACTTGAGGAGTTTCATTTGAATCAAGTACCCAGGTCTGATAACAACCAGGCGGATGCACTATCAAAACTTGCATCTTCCGCCTGCCATGATACGCCTCGGTCAGTTTTTTGGGAAGTTCTTGAAAAAAGAAGCATCTGTGAAGATCCATTGGAGTCTTGGACCGAAGCTCTACCTCGATGGATGGCATCCGGGCATACCTCTCAGACGGTACACTTCCTGATTCGCCATAGGAGGCAGCCGTTCTGAAAAACTGAGCCGCAAGCTTCGAGTTGAGAAATGGAGAACTCTTCAAGGCGGGGTTTCTTAAGCCTTTTTTGAAGTGTGTAACCCAAGAAAAGGGGAAAGAAGTTCTTGAAGAATTGCACTCAGGATTCTGCGCCTCCCACATAGGCGGCAGATCCCTAGCCGTCAGAGCCAAACGGACATTACTTTTGGCCCACTCTGAAGGCAGACGCCAAGGAGTTGGTGAAGAAATGTGACAAATGCCAAAAATTTGGCAAACTTATTCACCGTCCGGCTACTGATCTGACAGCCATCCACAACCTTATCCCGTTTTTAAAATAGGGCATGGACATCTTAGGTCCTTACACGCCTGCACCAGGCGGAAAGCGTTACATCTTGGTGGCTTTGGATTACTTTACTAAGTGAGTAGAGGCTGAGGCGGTAAAGAATATCAAGCATCAGATGTCATCTCTTTCATCTGGAAGAATGTCATCACCCGGTATGGGGTTCCTATGTCCATGGTGTTTGATAATGGTCCTCAGTTTGAGACGCCTCAGCTAAAAACTTGGTTGGGAGATCAAGGGATCTCAAGTTGTTTTGCATCAGTCGGTCGTCCCCAAGAAACCGGCCAAGTTGAAGCCTTCAACAAACTGATCTTAGACGGCATTAAAAAGAAAATTGAAAGAGCCGGTGGCTTATGGGCTGAGGAATTAAGCCATGTCCTATGGGCCATCTGGACAACAGTAAAGGGGGCAACTGGTGAAACCCCGTTTCTCATGGTTTACGGTGCTGAAGCCGTTTTACCCATTGAACACTATGAGCCGACTCTCAGAGTCATGCTTTATCATGAAGAGGCAAACTGGGAGGCAATGCGCCTGTCATTGGACTCCCTCCCAGAACGCAGGGGCAATGCCGCCTTGCGTCATGAGATTTACCGTCTGAGAATGGCAAGAGCCTACAACAAGAAAGTACACAGGCGTCCTTTGAAAGTGGATGACCTAGTGTTACGGAAAATGGAGGCAACCGGTAGGGCCAATGAGATTCGAAAGCTAACTCTAAATTGGAAAGGCCCCTACCGGATTTATGAAGAAGTAAGAGACGGCACCTACCGCCTGGAAACTCTAGACGGCAAGCGCCTGCCTATAACTTGGAATGTAAACAATTGGAAAAAATACTACTTCTGAGATTTGTAATGTTTGTAAACAAGAAGTAAATTAATGAGAAATTGCCTTTTGTTTTCAATTTTGTTTATCTTTTTTGTTTTGTACTCCGTCTAAAGCATTGCTCAAACGGGTCACTTGTTTAATTCCCTGAGTTTGTCACTTGGAGGTTGAATTAACGTCTATCCGACGAGAGGCCAATGGCCAGATAATTAAGATAAGCACAAAACCGTTTAGTGGCTATACAGCCGGTCTCAAACAAAGCCAGAGGCCAATGGCCGGATGGCTGCTTTTCCCATAAATTCGCCTGTCCCAACATGGACAAAGCCATCCGGCGACACCCCTCCGGGTGCAATCGTCGCAGAGAGAGGCCAACCTGCTTACTCTACGTACCAATGCAGGCGGCCACAATTGGACGGCTGAATCAGCCATCCGTAGCCGTCTGATCTGAACAGTCTAAGGAACGAACAAGTTTCGGAACCTTGATGTCCAATGACATCATTCGGTGACTGACTGAAGTTCTCACTTAGCATTATTTCGTTCTAAATTGCATACATCCTCGTTTGGGGCAAAAGAGTTGTGCAATGGCTTTACAATCTCTACCTAGATGGTCAACACCGTCTAGATATTGACTGAAACGCCTGTTAATGTAAGGCTGTGTACTTGGTTTGGGGCAATCACTACTATGATTGATTGACTTAATTACAAACGTATTATGCTCTTTCCAGCATCAAACGCTCCCAAGTCAATCAACCAACTCCACTTGAAACCAACCACATAGCCGTCTAGAGGCAAGGACAGCCGCATACTTTTGATAAGTTAGGCAAAAATCACCGCATGCTTTTGACAAGTTGGGCAAAAATCAAAAAACTGAAAATGCTAAAATTGAAATGCAGAGACAAGCGCAGAGTAATCAAAACCGACTCATTCGGTGCATTCATTAAATCTCCACCTAGCCATACGGCTATGGTGGATTAATTGTTATCCGGACCCCGTCCGGGAAAGAGAAATTGTTTGATAAACACGGCCCCTCAGCCAGTAAAGATACACATATACTCGGCATGCAGGCCGGAAAAGCAAGTTGTTTGGCATACTGCCGCGGATGAAAAAAAAAGGAAAAGAAATTGGCACACAGCTGCTGAATTCATTGCCCCGCAGACGATCCTTCTTGGCCCTTCTCCCCTTCTTCCTTAGTCTCGGGGGCTTCAGGCTTGAGGTGCTCAGTGTTGGCCCAGGCGAGGAAAAACTTAGGCTCTGGCTCACCCTTCTCTATCAAGTATATTACTTCTTCAGCATACTTGTAAGCCAGAGCCCAAACGCCGTAGTCCTTGTTTGGATACAAGGCAGCCCAGGCAATCTTCATCATCGCTTCGCTGTCGACGGCCATCTCAGCAACCAGGCGGTTTTGATCCGTCTGTAGAGTCGCTCGGAAGTTATCTTGAGCTTTGGCCGCCTCCTTCTCCAGCCTGGCAACCTTGCCCTTCAGATCAGTGTTCTCTTTCGAGACACCCTGAAGTTTCTCCAGGTCCGCCTGAGCCTTCTGGAGATCCTCCCTGAGTTTGGGGAGGTCCTCCTCCGCCTGTTTCAGGGCCGTCTTAACATCCTCCGCCCTCTGCTTGGCCGTCCACAAGTCCGCCTCCAACTCTTGAATCTTGGCCGCCTGTGTCATTTGGGTTGCTTTCGTTTCAAGATCATCAATGATACACGAGTATAAAGCAACATTACTGGCGTCTGAGGCAGACTGCTTGGCCCGTCTTACCTCATCCCGCTTGCGGGTGTAAGGACGCTTGAGACCGTCTACCCATAGAAGAGCCTGCAAAAGAAAACAAGGTTAACACTGTAGGCGGAGAAAATACATGGATAAAAAATTATTCAAAGAATTACCCAAGTGTCTTACCTCAGCCAGGAGGGACAACATACGTTCAAGCTTGAACGTCTCAATCCCTGGGATAGCATCTTTATCCCGCTTACTCACAGCCTCCAGCATGGCCTTGGCGTGCTTCTGGACGTCTGGCCAGCGAGGTGATTGATCTGCACCACAATCAGCGTAAGAATGGGAAACTAAAACAACACCAATCTTGTTCCGACCGTCTGAGGATGACGTCTGCTGGGAGTGTGATTTCACTCACAACGGCCACCCCAGCTCAGGCAGGGATTCAAAAGGGTTCATACCTGCAGAGCCGGCCAGGCGAGAGCCGCTGGCAGGCGTGGTGAACCCCCCGGTTGCAGATAGGGGGTTGTCATGGTCGAGGCCTAGAGCGCCACTCACCTTCTCTATTCTTCCCCTTATCCGCATCTAAGTCTTCCCGCCTGTGGCGTTGGGAGTTACTGTGGAGGCTGCCTTTCTAGAGGTCTTGCTGGGGTTAGAGGCGGTGGTCTCCTCCCTCGCGCGTTTGAGTTTTTTTCTCAAAAGTCTTGCCCACCTCTCCTCCCTAAGAAAAAAAGCAAGTAAATGTTAGTAGTTGGAGAAAGATAACTTTGAAGAAAATTGTAGAAAAGAGTCAGACGTTTACCTCGGCCCTGAATTCGGCCGCCTGTGCCTCCGCCAGATCTCGGCAGATTTGAGCTGAGGACCGTCTGGGGGTCTTCTCGTCTGGCAACATGTTCAACGCTTCTTCTGCAAAAAACAACAAAAAGGAATTGATTAGTACATTGTCAAAAACGATTCCGATACAAAAGTACTACATACGGATATTGATTCAGGCGCATACGTCTGGTGAACATGTGCCCTAGCCCACAGGCAGCTAGGAAGCATTCGTCCCTGAGCCAGGCGCTCTTAGGGATCCAGTTCCTGGGGACTTTAATTGTCTTCCCGGTTGACAGTTTGGCGTCTGTGAGGCCGAAGAAGTCAGCCTCAATTATTTTATCGAAGTCCTCATCCGGGTTCCGGGGAAGATAGCATTTCCGACCCTGTAGGTCGGGCTTTTTATTGTATTGGCGGAGCTCGCAGTTCTCCCGCCTGGTTGGGGCCGTCAGCAGGTAGAACCTGTGGTTCCAGCCAGCAACTTTTGAGACCTTATCCAAGGTCATCATGTATTGAGGAAATGTGGTCAAAAGATACCACGCTCTGTATCCGCCTGGGCTGCGGCTAGGATAGTGCATCTTAGCAAAAGCTTCCTATCTTAGCAACATACCCCAAAATTTTTGCCCAAGAATTGGGGGCCGTAGCCTCTCAAGATTGCCTTCACCGCCTGGTGAAGGGGGAAGCGCAGACCAGCCTTGAAAGCCGCCTCGTAACAGCCGAAGTACCCGTTGGCGTTTCGTTCAGTGTCTTCCCAAGAAATACTGCCGTCTGCAGGAGGCACCCTTATTTTGTACCCGTCTCCTAACGGGTGCACTTTTAAAAAATTATCAAGGCCCCTCTCCATGAGGTCCCTGTCTTTGTTGGAGACGTGGATCTTGTAAGGATCGTCCTTCTCATTCCACTTCTTCCTCTCTTCTTCCTCGCTATCCTTAAGCGGGGGAAGATCATCACTGCTCTCAGAAGAGGAGACGGTAAATCCCCTCCCCATCTCCTCCCCAAATTGGGAGACAGAAGCTGAGGCGGCCTCCTCACCGCCTTGGTCGCACTTGTCCAAAAGAGAGTCTAGAGGAGTTGGGGGGCCACGCGGAGAGGATCTCTCCGAAGTCGTCTGTTGTTCTGAGCCAGACGTCTCTCCCTCAGGCGTTTGGCCGCCTGAGCCTTCGCTCCTATAGTTTGGATCCTGTGCCGTCTGCATAGTCCGAGCCATTGTGTCCTGCAGAGACGCGCAAATGTTCGGAATCCAAGCATAAGGGTGGTCCTAACACCCTGAGACGGCACAGACTCAACCATCCCTGGTGACCGGCTGGAATCTAACCTAAGTTGTGTCGTGTGTGTTGGTGATGAATCCATTTAGTGCAAGAAATATGTACAAGCGGTAAAATGAAAAAGAGCTGAGAGAGTCAGAGACGGTACCTTTAGATTTGAGACCTGAAGGTAGACGGGTCCGCTTGTGTTGAGGAGGTTGATTTTTCTTAAAACTTGCGCTTGACTCAGACGGATGACTCTTGCTCTCTCTCAAGATTCTCTCAAAGTTGTCTCTGAAAATTTTTGTGAAACGTACAAAAATAATGAGGGTAAACGGCTATATAAGGAGGGTAAATTAAGGGGTAATCCTGTAATTTACTCAGATGGTGAACAGTAAACTTTTGGCGGTAAAATGACCACCAACCAAAGCGTGACGCGTGTCACAGATAACACGTGGCGTGCCACGTCACATCTGTGAGGGGCAAATGTTTAGGTTAATTTTACCCAGCCATGTGGACCAACTAGAGGGTGACACATGTCAGCCCTAGGGTGGTCCAAAGTGGACCAATCCCTGCTTGACACGTGTCATCCCAGATATTTGGAGGATGACGGCCTTCAGGCCCAAATCCCGAGAAAGCCGCAATGCGGCGCAGCCCACCACTGATTAGGGTTCTGTGACCTAATCAGGAGCACAATTCCCGAGGACCCTATAAATAGGAAGATTCCCCTCTTTTGGAGGGCATGTTTTACCATTTATAACAAACTGTCCCTTTGATAGAGACATCTGAGCTTGGAATCCAAGCAGATCCCCACCTAAATTTCCGCACCTTTTTCTCTCCTTTCAAGTTACTAACTTGATCGTCGGAGGTGGAGCACCTACCAACTGGTGTCTCCGTTTGTTTTGCAGGTACAGGCCGCACCGGACCAGTCTTCGAGCTGTAACTCTCCCGAGGGACAAAAACACCCAAAACACTCGTAACCTCAAAATTCCTCAAAAAGCGTGGATTATAGCCTTCAATTTTGGAATTTTTTGAACTTTTTTCGCCCGGAAATAAAAATTGTTGAGATGTTTACCATGGTTACTAGTACCCTCCGGGAGTCCAATTGAGTGGGTGGAACCATCCAATATGCCTTAAAACAGTCAATTTACCCGTTCCAAATTTGCACCGATTTCGTAAACTGAAGCCTACCACGCCTAATTTGTACAACATATAAGGGTCATATATGGTTCCAAACGTCATTATAAGACCCTAAGATTTATCCCCTAAGGTCTCAAGACTTTTCGCCACCGGGCCCCGTAACCTCAAAATTCCTCAAAAAGCGTGGATTCAATTTTGGAATTTTTTGACCTTTTTTCGCACGGAAATGAAAAATGCCGAGATGCTTACCATGGACCCTAATACACCGTGGGAGTCTATTTAGGTGGGTCCAACCATCCAATATGCCTTCAAACAGTTAATTTACCTGTTCCAAACTTGCACCGAAATCGTGACTTGAAGCCTACCACGGACATTTATGGCAACATATAATGGTCATATATGGTTTTCAAACGTCATTATATGACCCTAAGATGTGTCCCCTGGGGTCACAAGACTTTTCGCCATATAGCCTTCAATTTTGGAATTTTTTGATCTTTTTTCGCCAGGAAACAAAAATTGCCGATATGTTTACCATGGTTCCTAATATCCTCCGGGAGTCCATTTGAGTGGGTGGAATCATCCAATATGTCTTAAAACAGTCAATTTACCCGTTCTAAATTTGCACCGATTTCGTAAACTAAAGCCCACAACGGCTATTTTGTACAACATAAAAGGGTCATATATGGTTCCAAACATCATTATAAGACCCTAAGATGTATCCCCTAAGGTCTCAAGACTTTTCGCCACCGGGCCCCGTAACCTCAAAATTCCTCAAAAAGCGTGGATGATAGCCTTCAATTTTGGAATTTTATGACCTTTTTTCGCCCAGAAATAAAAATTGCCGAGATGTTTATCATGGTTCCTAATATCCTCCGGGAGTCCAATTGAGTGGGTGGAACCATCCAATATGCCTTAAAACGGTCAATTTACCCGTTTCAAATTTGCACCGATTTTGTAAACTGAAGCCTACCACGACTATTTTGTACAACATATAAGGGTCATATATGGTTCCAAACATCATTATATGACCCTAAGATGTATCCCCTAAGGTCTCAATACTTTTCGCCACCGGGCCCGTAACCTTAGAATTCCCCAAAAAGCGTGGATTATAGCCTTCAATTTTTGAATTTTTTGACCTTTTTTCGCCCGGAAATAAAAAATGCCGAGATGTTTACCATGGACCCTAATACACCCTGGGAGTCTATTTGGGTGGGTCCAACCATCCAATATGCCTTTAAACACTAAATTTACCCGTTACAAACTTGCACCGATATCGTGACCTCAAGCCTGCCACGGACATTTAAGGCAACATATAATGGTCATATATGGTTCCAAACGTCATTATATGACCCGAAGATGTATCCCCTACCGTCTCAAGACTTTTCGCCACCAGGCCCCGTAACCTCAAAATTCCTTAAAAAGCGTGTATTATAGCCTTCAATTTTGGAATTTTTTGACCCTTTTTTCCCCCGGAAATAAAAAATGCCGAGATGCTTACCATGGACCCTAATACACCCTGAGAGTCTATTTCAATGGGTCCAACCATCCAATATGCCTTTAATTAGTCAATTTAGCCGTTACAAACTTGCACCGATATCATGACCTCAAGCCTACCACGGACATTTATGGCAACATATAATGGTCGTAAATGGTTACAAACGTCATTATATAACACTAAGATGTATCCAATAGGGTCTCAAGACTTTTCGCCACCGGGCTCTGTAACCTCAAAATTCCTCAAAAAAAGTGGATTGCCTTCAATTTTGGAATTTTTTGACCTTTTTTCACCTGGAAAAAAAAATGAAGAGATGTTTACCATTTTTCCTGATACCCTCCGGGAGTCCAATTGAGTGGGTGGAACCATCCAATATGCCTTAAAACGGTCTATTTACCCGTTCTAAATTTGCACCGATTTCGTAAACTAAAGCCTACCACGGCTGATTTGTACAACATATAAGGGTCATATATGGTTCCAAACGTCATTATATGACCCTAAGATATATCCCCTAAGGTCTCAAGACATTTCGCCACCAAGCCTCTAACCTTAAAATTTCTCAAAAAGCGTAAATTATAGCCTTCAATTTTGGAATTTTTTGACCTTTTTTCGCCCGGAAATAAAAATTGCCGAGATATTTACCATGGTTCCTATTACCCTCCTATAAGCATGCTTGGCACTCATAGAAAGTGGGAATTGACATATACAATTAAGGACAAGGAAAGTAGGGAGCCGCCAACAAGTTTTTAAGGAACTTGTAAACCGTTCACGTATCATTAAAGGCAACCACGAAAAGGGACAACGAAAGGCAACAACGATTGACCCGTGAAGGTTACACCCCATTCATAATCCATGAGATTACTAACTCCATATGGTTCAAAACCACGAAAGGAGGATCGGGGATGATGGTACGAAGTGAGTCATGGATTCACATTCGCCCATATTGGCCTCTACTCGATTCTTATTGTGAAAAGTATTCCTGTGATCCCAAAGGCATGCAAATAAATTATTCAATTTCCTCCAATCTATTATTATGATAAATTGGTTGAATATTAATGCACACATAATTCTAGAATATTGGTGATCACTTTATTAAATAACAAGATTAAAGAAACCTAAACCGGTTGTCCAAATTATCTTATTAGGTGTGATCCAATTACATATTCCCTTTAACATGCAATATGGTGATGATAAATAATATTAGAATAAACATTAATATTGGAAGCAATTTAACAATAATAGCGTTAGTCAAATCAAATAATAATAATAATCATGATATTAGCAATATAAAATAATAATAAGTAATTAAAATAATTAATTACTCACATTCCGCGCGTTCCTTTAAATTGCTACATCATGAATAAATTGTGAGTATCTTCAATAAAAATAAATCAAATTGAAATAATTAAATCAAATAAAAGTAGAGTTGATTTGGTCCAAACCCTCAGTTAATTCTACCTTTCACTCCTTGGTTTAAGTATAGAACTTCTTGTATTGTATGGACTCCTTAGAGTGCTTACGGGATATAAAATGAGGGAATTGGGTGGCTAGGGTTTAGGTTAGAGCAAGAGAGAGAGAAGAGAATATTTTTGGTGTAGGGAGAAAGGATGATTTTTGGTGTAGAAGTGAGGAAGAGAGAATGATTTGGTGATCAAGATTGTTTTTGATTGAAAAAGAGGAGATATGACCTCTATTTATAGGGAAAAAAGAGGGGTCGAATCAAGAAAAGATAAGAATCCGAATCGGATAAAACTCTTGCGATAGACAGCAGTTTTTGCGGTTTTTGTTTTTATCATATCTTTAGATATAGAAATTGGAATAAGATGAATAAGATATCGTTGGAAAGGTCTTGAAGTCTACTTTCTAAACCAATTAAAATCAGATTAAAATATTTTTTAGAATAAAAGATATGGCCGAAATAGTGGGACGGTGTCAGTTTTGGATAGAGTTTCGTATTTCTTTTATATCTTTTTCGTTATAGCTCGGAATTAATATTATAATATATCATTGGAAATATAATTTCAAGAGCTATCCAACCATATAAAAATTTGATAAAAACTGTTAAGAACGAAATAATATCTTTCAATCTTTTAACGTCTTTCAATTCGAATAGAATTAGGACTTTCAAAAAGAAAAGTTTTATTCAATTTCAAACTCTTTAATCTTATCTTTTAAAAAAGGATAATTAAGATATTTTAGAAACTTATAGAACCTTCTAATTAATCCTAATTGGATAAGTATTGGGATTTAAGCCTTTGGACCCTCCGCATGATCATTGGGTCGTAGGTAAGGTGGGCTTAGGTTCGATTTAGACTCAGTTTAGTATTTTGGCCATAACTTATTCGTTATAACTCGGATTTGGGCTTATAATACATCGTTGGAAAGCTGTTTTAAAGCCCCATCCAAATATTTAATCATTGGACCCTGATTATGGACCAAAAAAAACTAATCTAAATGTTTTTATAAAAGGGACACGAAATGAATGATTTTAAAGGACACAAAATGAATTATTTTGGGTTTAAAGGCACGAAAAGAGAAAATTAAGTTATGATTTGGAAAAATTGGTTAGGAATTGGATTGGTTTATGAAACGTATTGAGAATGAACATGGATTTAAGCACTCTAAAGATTACATACTTTACCCTACCAATAATGGCGGTGAAAGGTTGTTCATCATCGGGTTTGGTTTTGGGGAGACAATTTTAGGTGTCTACAGAATCCCCCACTTTGACTGAGTTTGTAGAAACGTCAGTTTCGAAAACGATAGTCAAAGTAGTCGATAGGGACGGAGAATGATCTAAAACGTTCTGCGATCCTAAATCACTCTCTATACGCCAATACCTGCAGAAGAATGTTAGTTCCACAGATAAAAGAGTAAAGGGATAGAATGCATATCTGACACCGGTGTATCGGTGACAAATGAGTTTGGTAGCTTCCTATGCTTGAAGGAATCCACCGGATGATTCTTTCCATGCTTGAGGAAAGTCGATAGATGACAATTTTCCATGCTTGAGGAAAAACTTGTCTGATGATGAAATCGCAAGTCTCTGTGTATCGAGAACCTTGCGCCGTGAATCGTCTTCGCTTGGGAGATGATCACTAAAATGATGATGGTTCGATTGTCCCCGAAGGTGGGTGTAGGTTGTTCGCTTGTCCCCGAACGTGGGCAGTAAAAGGTTCGCTTGTCCCCGAACGTGGGATGTAATTGGTTCGCTTGTCCCCGGACGTGGGCTGTAGATGGTCCGCTTGTCCCCGGACGTGGGATGTAGATGGTCCGCTTGTCCCCGGACATGGGCTGTAGTTGAGACCTGCAAAATAAAATTTGCCAAGGGACTCGTATATACTATGATTGACTTGACCAACTGACTTGACCAAGTTTGACTTCACACGACATGACATGACATGTGTATGACTTGTGATTGTGTTTATTTGTGTATTGAGTGAGTGTGTGCACAAACACAAACAACCGAAAATGCAAAAGAATTTCCGTCATTTTTGTCATGAGATGAGTGGAGGGTACCGACTTTCTCCCGAAAAAGAAAGACGTGAAAAAAAAAAAGTTTATTTTCGAACTTCCCTCAAAATAGAAATTTCGAACTTCTCGTTCAGCAAGACGAAATGAATCGCATGCATGGATCGAATTGCTTTTATTGAAGATAATGTATGCATAATACATGTTCTTAGGCCAGGAGGCTAAGGAAAATTACATCAAAAAAGAAATTTGAAAAAGTTTTTTTTTTTAAAACTTCCCCAAAAGAAAAGATATGAAAAAGGGAAGAAATTTTGAACTTCTCGTTCAGCAAGACGAAATGTATCGCATGCATGGATCGAATTGCGTTTATTGAAGATAATGTATGCATGATACATGTTCTTAGGCCAGGAGGCTAAGGACAATTACATCATGTGACACGATAGATGAATGAACTTAAGTCATGGAGCTAAGCATCATATATGGTGTAAAGAAACGATCTTGAACGTTACTTAGGTCTAGAAGCTAAGCACGTATATAGGCGAAGTGATTATTGCGTAATGAACGTTGCTTAAGTCAAGGAGCTAAGCCCGATATGCTTTGTATGATTAAAAATCACAGATATACAAATGTTGCTCAGCACATTATGCGATGCATGAAACAATGAATATTGCTCAGGTCAGGAAGCTAAGCAAGTATACAATTTTTTTTCTAATGAATGTTGTCTTGAAAGATGATGACATGCATAGTGTTGAAGCAAGATTTCATAATAAAGGGTTCTTAAAGGGAAGGATGATATGGCTATGTATGTGTGAGTGAAGTGTGTGAAAGTGATACTAAGGTTGGCTGCAAAGGTTGTGGTGATAGAAATAGATGAGAGAAGAGTCAAAGATGATGACTCTCGTTAAGCTGGGTAAGCTAAGTGATGTGGGTTTAAGCCCCCAAGTCTAGCTCTAAAAGGATAAAGGTAAGCATCGGATATTCTTTCACTCGATCATGCATGGATATAAATATGAATGTGGCCGCACCTTAATGTGAGGTTGCCTACGTATCCGTTAGGAATCAGGCCGAACGTAGCTCTAACCGAACTTTGCACAAGTGTGTGTACACCTCAAAGAGGTCTTTCAAGGGTTGTAATGTGGTTAAGCTAATGGTTTAAGGAAGAAAGGGGTAAAAGGCTCAAGACCCGAGAGAAACCCCCCGAGATCTGTAATTGTGTATTTGAAAACTTTGCAGGTTTTATTTTTCACATATTTTTTTTGCTTTGAACTTCTTCTTCTTCTTTTTTTTTTGGTCATTTGAATCAATGTAGGCAATCCCGGATCATGCGGTTCATCACTCACTTAGCATTCATGTTTCTCAGGCACGGTACCAAGCACTCGATGAGAGACGCAATTCGAGACGTGTTCATATCAAAGACATTGTTTTTTTTTTATTTACTTATTCCTTTTATTTGAACTTGCTTTTTGAACGTTACACAAATTGCACACCTTCCCATCCCAGGGTTATGTGAATGTGGGTTGAAGAAATAAAGGCCAAACGTTAGACGAGGCTCAAAGTGGTTGATGAAGAAATGGATATGTGATTGAAATGGTTTAAGGGGAAGGACAGGGTTGCAAAGGTGCCTCAAATCATTGGTGTACCTTGTGTTTAGTTCGGCAAAATATTTTTTTTTTTTCTGTTGAATGACATGATCAAGCAAAGGAAAGAAATGCTCATTGATGGAAAAGGTAAGAAACATGACACATAGACAATACACATGGATAAGGGGAACCTATGCCAGACTCATTAGGTTGAAACAAAAGAAGAAAAAGAAGTATGAAATCTTGTATGGAAACTTGTCTTATGCTTCGTTTTCATGGATGCTTATGAATTACTTATTACCGCCTAGAGGGACAAGAAATTTTCTATTGCTGATGCTTTGATTGGAAGAAAAGAAGGAAGGAATGACATTCCCCTTATTCTTCCAACTCTTGCCTAGTGATTCTTGAACTCGAGTACTATGGAACAAAATGAGATCACTTAATACATTGACTCAATAAATCGGATTGGAAAGGAGGAGTGTATGAAAGAATTTTCAAAACTAATGTGAAATACTCCACTCATTCCTATTACGACAGAAAACGACGCATGCATGGTCCTAGTATACGATCATAAACAATTTAGTGCATTACTGGAAGACAAAGTGTGTGCAATGACTCAACATGTGTGATTAGGTGAGTTTATTAAGACTCGTGTTATGATCACATGGCTAGACATGAGGACGTTATGATAAACAAAGGACCGAAGGACCAAATAGCACGGAAGACTAAAAGACAAACTAACTTCATTAATTTTGTCCAATTTTAATGTTTATGCTATTTACTAGGCGAAAACGGTCCATTGACAAGAGTTTGGACGTGTTAGCAAGGCAGCCTCCCTTGAGGGTGTATGCCAACAGGCGGCTCCGCGAGTTCGTGATGAAATCGAACTCGACTCCATGGTTTGGGTGGATTTAAGAATTCGGATGAACCCTTATTGCCATTAACGTTTTTGGATTGATAGAGCTTAAATCCCCCTTGCTAGCCACGTACGTAGAACACGCACTATTGTGGAAAAATAGGTGACCTAATATGCATATGCATATGTGACAATGCCAATTAAATCGCAGGAATACAATTAAAAAATCTTTCAAGTCTCATCCACTCATCTCAATTAAATACCGATCACTCAAATCGATAAATAACCAAGAATCCTCCCCAGTGGAGTCGCCAAATTGTAGGCGTCGTTTGAAGCGCGCCTACTTAAAAGCATGTTGTGAATATGCTTGGAACTCATAGGAAGTGGGAATTAACATATACGATTAAGGACAAGGAAAGTAGGGAGCCGCCAACAAGTTTTTAAGGAACTTGTAAACCGTTCACGGATCATTAAAGGCAACCACGAAAAGGGACAACGAAAGGCAACAACGATTGACCCGTGAAGGTTACACCCCATTCATAATCCATGAGATTACTAACTCCATATGGTTCGGAAGCACGAAAGGAGGATCGGGGATGATGGTACGAAGTGAGTCATGGAGTCACATTCGCCCGTATTGGCCTCTACTCGATTCTTATTGTGAAAAGTATTCCTGTGATCTCAAAGGCATGCAAATAAATTATTCAATTTGCTCCAAACTATTATTATGCTAAATTGGTTGAATATTAATGCACACATAATTTTAGAATGTTTGTGATCACTTTATTAAATAGCAAGATTAAAGAAACCTAAACCGGTTGTCCAAATTATCTTATTAGGCGTGATTCAATTACATATTCCCTTTAACATGTAATATGGTGATAATAAATAATAATAGAATAAATATTGATATTCGAAGCAATTTAACAATAATAGCGTTAGTCAAATCAAATAATAATAATAATCATGATATTAGCAATATAAAATAATAATATGTAATTAAAGTAATTAATTACTCACATTCCGCGCATTCCTTTAAATTGCTACATCATGAATAAATTGTTAGTAACTTCAATAAAAATAAATCAAATTGAAATAATTAAATTAAATAAAAGTAGAGTTGATTTGGTCCAAACCCTCAGTTAATTCTACCTTTCACGCCATAGTTTAAGTATAGAACTTCGGGTATTGTATGGACTTCTTAGAATGCTTAAGGGATATAAAATGAGAGAATAGGGTGGCTAGGGTTTACGCTAGAGCAAGAGAGAGAGGAGATAATATTTTTGGTGTAGGGAGAGAGGATGATTTTTGGTGTAGAAGAGAGGAAGAGAGAATGATTTGGTGATCAAGCTTGTTGATGATTGTAAAAGAGGAGATATGACCTCTATTTATAGGGAAAAAAGAGGGGTCGAATCAAGAAAAGATAAGAATCCGAATCGGATAAAACTCTTGCGATAGACATCAGTTTTTGCGGTTTTTGTTTTTATCATATCTTTTGATCCAGAAATCGGAATAAGATGAATAAGATATCGTTGGAAAGCTCTTGAAGTCTACTTTCTTACCCAATTAAAATATGGCCGAAATAGTGAGACGGTGTCAGTTTTGGATAGAGTTTCGTATTTCTTTTATATCTTTTTCGTTATAACTCGGAATTAATATTATAATATATCATTGGAAAGAAAGTTTCAAGAGCTATCCAACCATATAAATATCAGATAAAAACTATTAATCAAGAAAATAATATCTGTCAATCTTTGAACGTCTTTCAATTCGAATAGAATTAGGAATTTCAAAAAGAAAAGTTTTATTAAATTTCAAACTCTTTAATCTTATCTTTAAAAAAAAGATAATTGTAGGAGTTGTTTGAAGTGCGCCTACGTTAAAGCATGGTGTGAATATGCTTGGCACTCATTGTAAGTGGGAATTGACATAACGATTAGGGACAACGATTAGGGACAAATAAAGTAGGGAGCCGCCAACAAGTTTTTAAGGAACTTGTAAACCGTTCACGGATCATTATAAGGCAACCACGAAAAGGGACAACGATAGGCAACAATCATTGACCCGTGAAGGTTACACCCCATTCATAATCCATGAGATTACTAACTCCATATGGTTCGGAACCACGAAAGGAGGATCGGGGATGATGGTACGAAGTGAGTCATGGAGTCACATTCGCCCGTATTGGCCTCTACTCGATTCTTATTATGAAAAGTATTCCTGTGATCTCAAAGGCATACAAACAAAATATTTAATTTGCTCCAAACTATTATTAAGCTAAATTGGTTGAATATTAATGCAACACATTATTCTAAAATATTAGTGATCACTTCAATTAATAATAAGATTAAAGTAACCTAAACCGGTTGTCCAAATTATCTTATTAGGCGTTATATTCAATTACATATTCCCTTAAACATGCAATATGGTGATCATAAATAATAATAATAGAATCAACATTAATATTGGAAGCAATCTAACAATAATAGCGTTAGTCAAATCAAATAATAATCCTCATCATGATATTAGCAATAAGAAATAATAATAAGAGTAATTAAGTGATTAATTACTCACTTTCCGCGTTTCCTTGAAATTGCTACATCATGAATAAACTGTTAGTAACTTCAATAAAAATATAAATCAAATTGAAATTAAATTAAATAAAAAGTAGAGTTGATTTGGTCCAAACCCTCAGTTAATTCTACCTTTCACGCCTTGGTTTAAGTATAGAACTTCGGGTATTGTATGGACTCCTTAGAGTGCTTAAGGGATATAAAATAAGAGAATAGGGTGGCTAGAAATTAGGCTAGAGCAAGAGAGAGAGGAGAGAATAATTTTGGTGTAGGGAGAGAGAATGATTTTTGGTGTAGAAAAGAGGAAGAGAGAATGATTTGGTGATCAAGCTTGTTGATGATTGAAAAAGGGGAGATATGACCTCTATTTATAGGGAAAAAAGAGAGGTCGAATCAAGAAAAGATAAGAATTCGAATCGGATAAAACTCTTGCGATAGACAGCAGTTTTTGCGGTTTTTGTTTTTATCATATCTTTTGATCCAGAAATCGGAATAAGATGAATAAGATATCGTTGGAAAGCTATTGAAGTCTACTTTCTAACCCAATTGGAATCAGATTAAAATATTTTTTATTATAAAATATATTGCCGAAATAGTGGGACGGTGTCAGTTTTGGATAGAGTTTCGTATTTCTTTTATATCTTTTTCGTTATAGCTCGGAATTAATATTATAAAATATCATTGGAAAGATAATTCCAAGAGCTATCCAAATATTTAAGAATCAGATAAAAACTATGAAGCAGGAAAATAATATCTGTCAATCTTTGAACGTCTTTCAATTCGAATAGAATTAGGACTTTCAAAAAGAAAAGTTTTAATCAATTTCAAATGCTTTAATCTTATCTTTTCAAAAAGGATAATTAAGATCTTTTAGAAACTTACTGAAGCTTCTAATTAATCCTAATTGGTTTAGGAATGAGATTAAATCCTTTGGACCCTCCACATGATCATTGGGTCGTAGGTAAGGTGGGCTTAGGTTCGGTTTAGACCCAGTTTAGTATTTTGGCCATAACTTATTCGTTATAACTCGGATTTGGGCTTATAATACATCGTTGGAAAGCTCTTTTCAAGCCCCATCCAACCATTTAATAATTGGACCCAGATTATGGACCAAAATAAACTGATATAAACGTTTTAATAAAAAGAACACGAAATGAATTATTTTAAAGGACACGAAATGAATTATTTGGGCATAAAGGCACGAAAAGAGGAAAATAAGTTATGATTTGGGAAAATGGGCTATGAATTGGATTGTTTTATGAAATGTATTGAATGGAACATGGATTTAAGCACTCTAAAGATTAAATACTCAACCCGACCAATAATGGCGGTAAAAGGTTGTTCATCATCGGGTTTGGTTTTGGGGAGACATTTTTAGGTATCTACAGAAGCTCCCACTTTGACTGAGTTTGTAGAAACGTCAGTTTCGAAAACGATAGTTAAAGTAGTCGATAGGGACGGAGAATGATTTAAGACGTTCTGCGATCCTAAATCACTCTATATACGCCGATACCTGAAGAAAAATGTTAGTTCCACAGATAAAGAGTAAAGAGATAGAATGCATATCTGACACTAGTGTATCGGTGACAAATGAGTTTGGTAGCTTCCTATGCTTGAAGGAATCCACCATATGATACTTTCCATGCTTGAGGAAAGTCGACAGATGATGTTTGGTAGCTTTCTATGCTTGAAGAAACCCACCGGTTGAGATACTTTCCATGCTTGAGGAAAGTCGATTGATGAATTTGGCAGTTTTCTATGCTTGAAGAAATCTACCGGATGATGCTTTCCATGCTTGAGGAAAGTCGACATATGACAATTTTCCATGCTTGAGGAAAAACTTGTCTGATGATGAAATTGCAAGTCTCTGTGTATCGAGAACCTTACGCCGTGAAATGATGGTGGTTCGATTGTCCCCGAACGTGGGTTGTAGTTGGTTCGCTTGTCCCCGAACGTGGGCTGTAGATGGTCCGCTTGTCTCCGGACGTGGGCTGTAGATGGTCCGCTTGTCCCCGGACGTGGGCTGTAGATGGTCCGCTTGTCCCCGGACGTGGGCCGTAAATGGTCCGCTTGTCCCCGGACGTGGGTTGTAGATGGTCCGCTTGTCCCTGGACGTGGGCTGTAGATGGTCCGCTTGTCCCCGGACGTGGGCTATAGGTGATCCGCTTGTCCCCGGACGTGGGCTGTGGATGGTCCGCTTGTGCCCGAACGTGTGTGTAGGTGGTCCGCTTGTCCCCGGACGTGGGCTGTAGGTGGTCCGCTTGTCCCCGGACGTGGGCTGTAGATGGTCCGTTTGTCCCCGGACGTGGGCTATAGATGGTCCGCTTGTCCCCGGACGTGGGCTGTAATTGAGACCTGCAAAATAAAATTTGCCAAGGGACTCGTATAGACCATGATTGACTCGACCAACTGACTTGACCAAGTTTGACTTGACATGACATGTGTATGACTTTTGATTGTGTGTGTGTGTGTGTGTATGTATGATTTGAGTGTGTATGCAGACACAAGCAAACGAAGATGCAAAAGCAAAAATTATCCGTCATTTTTGTCATGAGTGGAGGGTATCGACTTTCTCTCGAAAAAGAAAGACATGAAAAAAAAAATTTATTTTCGAACTTCCCTCGATGAGAAAATTTTGAAAAAGTTTTTGAACTTCCCCAAAAGAAAATAATGAAAAAGGGGAAGAAGTTTTGAACTTCCTCCTTAAGCAAAACGAAATGAATCATATGAATTGAATTGCTTGTCTTGAAAACAGTTTATGCATGATGCATGCTCTTTGGCCAGGAGGCTAAGGACAATTACATCATGTGACACGATAGATGAATGAACTTAGGTTATGGAGCTAAGCATCATATATGGTGTAAGAAACGATCTTGAACGTCACTTAGGTCTAGAAGCTAAGCACGTATATAGACGAAGTGATTATTGCATAATTAACGTTGCTTAAGTCAAGGAGCTAAGCACGATATGCTTTGTATGATTAAAAATCACAGATATATAAATGTAACTCATCACATTATGCGATGCATGAAACAATGAATATTGCTCAGGTCAGGAAGCTAAGCAAGTATACAATGTTTTTTCTAATGAATGTTGTCTTAAAAGATGATGACATGCACAGTGTTGAAACAAGATTTCATGATAGAGGGTTCTTAAAGGGAAGGATGACATGGCTATGTATGTGTGAGTGAAGTGTGTGAAAGTGATACTAAGGTTGGCTGCAAAGGTTGTGGTGATGGAAATAGATGGGAGAAGAGTCAAAGATGATGACTCTTGTTGGGCTGGGTAAGCTACGTGATGTGGGTTCAAGCCCCCAAGTCTAGCTCTAAATGGTAAGGGATAAGCATTGGATATTCTTTGACTCGATCATGCACATATATGAATATGAATGTGGCCGCACCTCAATGTGAGCGAGGTTGCCTATGTATCCGTTAGGAATCAGACCGAACGTAGCTCTAACCGAGCTTTGCACAAGTGTATGTACACCTCAAAGAGGTCTTTTGAGGGTTGTAATGTAGTTAAGCTGATGGTTTAAGGAAGAAAGGGTTAAAAGGCTCAAGACCCGAGAGAAACCCCCCGAGATGTGTAATTGTGTATTTGAAAACTTTGCAAGTTTTATTTTTCACATATTTTTTTTTGCTTTGAACTTTTTTTTTATTTTTTATTTTTTTAATTAGTCATTTGAATCAATGTAGGCAATCCCGGATCATGCGGTCCATCACTCACTTAGCATTCATGTTTCTTAGGCACGGTACCAAGCACTCGATGAGAGACGCAATTTGAGACGTGTTCATATCAAAGAGATTGGAACACTTGCCTTTAGACACTGTTTTTTTTTTTAATTTACTTATTCTTTTTTTATTATTATTTTTAATTTGAACTTGCTTTATGAATGTTACACAAATTGCACACCTTCCCATCCCAGGGTTATGTGAATGTGGGTTGAAGAAATAAAGGCCAAATGTTAGACGAGGCTCAAAGTGGTTGATGAAGAAATGGATATGTGATTGAAATGGTTTAAGGGGAATGACAGGGTTGCAAAGGTGCCTCAAATCATTGGTGTACCTTGTGTTTAGTTCGGCATTTTTTTTTTTTTTTTTTTTTTTTTTGGGAATGACATGATCGAATGCAAAGGAAAGAAATGTTCATTGATGGAACATGACATATAGACATAAGGATAAGGAGAACCTATGCTAGACTTATTAGGGGAAAAGGGTTGGAACAAAAGAAAAAAGCATGAAATCTTGTATGGAAACTTGTTTTGTGCTTCGTCTTCATGGATGCTTATGAATTACTTGTTATCGTCAGGGGGGACAAGAAATTTGCTGCTGTTGATGCTTTGATTAGAAGAAAAGAAGGAAGGAATGACGTTCCCCATATTCTTCTAACTCTTACCTAGTGATTCTTGAACTCGAGTACTATGGAACAAAACGAGCTCACTTAATGCATTGACTCAATACTCGGATTGGAAAGGAAGAGTATATGAAAGAATTTTCAAAACCAATGGGAAATACTCCACTCATCCCTATTACGACAAAAAACAACGCATGCATGGTCCTAGTATACGATTATAAGCAAGATAGTGCATAACTCGAAGACAAAGTATGTGCAACGACTCAACATGTATGATTAGCTGAGTTTATAAGACTTGTGGTATGATTGCATGACTAGACATGAGGACATTGTGAAAAACAAAGGATCCAAGGACCAAATAGCACGAAAGACTAAAAGACAAACTAACTTGATTAATTTTGTCCAATTTTAATGTTTATGCTATTTCTAGGTGAAAACGGTCCATTGGCAATCGTTTGTCATAAATAAAGATCAACCACAATAAAAGACAAAGAACACATGTTAAGATTAGCACAAAAAATCACAAGAAACTAGGAATACGAGTGGAATTCTAGAAGAGTTAGGACTCATGGGTATAAATAAATAAAAATCTATAATCCTATGTTGTACGAGTTGACATGAATTAAAGGTCTTGGCTAAGACTAGTTTGACACGAACAGAGAAAAAAAAAACAAATTAAAAAAAGAAGGTTGGACGCTAAAAGACACCTAAACTGGACAGGCTGTAGTATATCGGTTATAACTTTATATATGTGACTCTGATTGGGACGAAACCAACGCCAAATGAAAGAAAACACTCGGGGCTACAGATCCATAGGTGGCACGACACGTAACTCTTTCTAGAACTCCGGCTATAACCAAAACAAGTTGACTCTTATGCAGGATACGGGAATAAAAATCCGGGTTGACTCAAAACTAAAAAAAATAAATACTATGACTCGACTCTAATAATAATAATAAAAAAAAAAAGGTTTGATAAGAGAAAAAAAAAAGAGAAGAAAAAATAAAATAGAAATATGCACACATAAGCACATTGTCACGCATGATGCAATGAAGTTCGCAACCTAAAGTCAAGATCTATGTTCCACTATGGTCAAGCTTATTTGGGTGTCGAAGGGTACCATGGTTAAGAGTTTGCACGCGTTAGCAAGGCAGCCTCCCTTGAGGGTGTATGCCAACGGGCGGCTCCACGAGTTTGTGATGAAATCGAACTCGACTCCATGGTTTGGGTGAATTTGAAAACTCGGATGAACCCTTATTGTCATGAACGTTTTTGGGTTGATAGAGCTTAAATCCCCCGGGCTAGCCACGTACGTAGAACACGTACTATTGTGGAAAAATAGGTAACCTAATATGCATATGTATATGTGACAATGCCAATTAAATCGCAGGAATACAATTCAAGAATCTTTCAAGTCTCATCCACTCATCTCAATTAAATACCGATCACTCAAATCGATAAATAACCAAAAATCCTCCCCAGTGGAGTCGCCAAATTGTAGGCGTCGTTTGAAGTGCGCCTACGTTAAAGCATGGTGTGAATATGCTTGGCACTCATAGGAAGTGGGAATTGACATAACGATTAGGGACAACGATTAGGGACAAATAAAGTAGGGAGCCGCCAACAAGTTTTTAAGGAACTTGTAAACCGTTCACGGATCATTATAAGGCAACCACGAAAAGGGACAACGATAGGCAACAACGATTGACCCGTGAAGGTTACACCCCATTCATAATCCATGAGATTACTAACTCCATATGGTTCGGAACCACGAAAGGAGGATCGGGGATGATGGTACGAAGTGAGTCATGGAGTCACATTCGCCCGTATTGGCCTCTACTCGATTCTTATTATGAAAAGTATTCCTGTGATCTCAAAGGCATACAAACAAAATATTTAATTTGCTCCAAACTATTATTAAGCTAAATTGGTTGAATATTAATGCAACACATTATTCTAAAATATTAGTGATCACTTCAATTAATAATAAGATTAAAGTAACCTAAACCGGTTGTCCAAATTATCTTATTAGGCGTTATATTCAATTACATATTCCCTTAAACATGCAATATGGTGATCATAAATAATAATAATAGAATCAACATTAATATTGGAAGCAATCTAACAATAATAGCGTTAGTCAAATCAAATAATAATCCTCATCATGATATTAGCAATAAGAAATAATAATAAGAGTAATTAAGTGATTAATTACTCACTTTCCGCGTTTCCTTGAAATTGCTACATCATGAATAAACTGTTAGTAACTTCAATAAAAATATAAATCAAATTGAAATTAAATTAAATAAAAAGTAGAGTTGATTTGGTCCAAACCCTCAGTTAATTCTACCTTTCACGCCTTGGTTTAAGTATAGAACTTCGGGTATTGTATGGACTCCTTAGAGTGCTTAAGGGATATAAAATAAGAGAATAGGGTGGCTAGAAATTAGGCTAGAGCAAGAAAGAGAGGAGAGAATAATTTTGGCGTAGGGAGAGAGAATGATTTTTGGTGTAGAAGAGAGGAAGAGAGAATGATTTGGTGATCAAGCTTGTTGATGATTGAAAAAGGGGAGATATGACCTCTATTTATAGGGAAAAAAGAGAGATCGAATCAAGAAAAGATAAGAATTCGAATCGGATAAAACTCTTGCGATAGACAGCAGTTTTTGCGGTTTTTGTTTTTATCATATCTTTTGATCCAGAAATCGGAATAAGATGAATAAGATATCGTTGGAAAGATATTGAAGTCTACTTTCTAGCCCAATTAGAATTAGATAAAAATATTTTGTATTATAAAAGATATTGCCGAAATAGTGGGACGGTGTCAGTTTTGGATAGAGTTTCGTATTTCTTTTATATCTTTTCGTTATAGCTCGGAATTAATATTATAATATATCATTGGAAAGATAATTCCAAGAGCTATCCAAATATTTAAGAATCAGATAAAAACTATGAAGCACGAAAATAATATCTGTCAATCTTTGAACGTCTTTCAATTCGAATAGAATTAGGACTTTCAAAAAGAAAAGTTTTAATCAATTTCAAATGCTTTAATCTTATCTTTTCAAAAAGGATAATTAAGATCTTTTAGAAACTTACTGAAGCTTCTAATTAATCCTAATTGGTTTAGGAATGAGATTAAATTCTTTGGACCCTCCACATGATCATTGGGTCGTAGGTAAGGTGGGCTTAGGTTCGGTTTAGACCCAGTTTAGTATTTTGGCCATAACTTATTCGTTATAACTCGGATTTGGGCTTATAATACATCGTTGGAAAGCTCTTTTCAAGCCCCATCCAACCATTTAATAATTGGACCCAGATTATGGACCAAAATAAACTGATATAAACGTTTTTATAAAAAGAACACGAAATGAATGATTTTAAAGGACACGAAATGAATTATTTGGGCTTAAAGGCACGAAAAGAGGAAAATAAGTTATGATTTGGGAAAATGGGCTATGAATTGGATTGTTTTATGAAATGTATTGAATGGAACATGGATTTAAGCACTCTAAAGATTAAATACTCAACCCGACCAATAATGGCGGTAAAAGGTTGTTCATCATCGGGTTTGGTTTTGGGGAGACATTTTTAGGTGTCTACAATAATTAAGAAATTTTATAAACTTATAGAAGCTTCTAATTAATCCTAATTGGATTAGGATTGGGATTTAAGCCTTTGGACCCTCCACATGATCATTGGGTCGTAGGTAAGGTGGACTTATTCGTTATAACTCGGATTTGGGCTTATAATAAATTGTTGGAAAGCTCTTTTAAAGCCCCATCCAAATATTTAATCATTAGACCCAGATTATGGACGAAAACAAACTAATCTAAACGTTTTTATAAAAGGGACACAAAATGAATGATTTTAAAGGACACGAAATGAACTATTTTGGGTTTAAAGGCACGAAAAGAGAAAATTAAGTTATGATTTGGAACAATTGGTTAGGAATTGGATTGGTTTATGAAACGTATTGAGAATGAACATGGATTTAAGCACTCTAAAGATTACATACTTTACCCGACCAATAATGGAGGTGAAAGGTTGTTCATCATCGGGTTTGGTTTTGGGGAGACATTTTTAAGTGTCTACACCTCTGGGAGTCCAATTGAGTGGGTGGAACCATCCAATATGTCTTAAAACGGTCAATTTAACCGTTCCAAATTTGCACCGATTTCGTAAATGGAAGCCTAACATGGCTATTTTGTATAACATATAAGGGTCATATATGGTTCCAAACGTTATTATATGACCCTAAGATGTATCCCCTAAGGTCTCAAGACTTTTCGCCACCGGGCCCCGTACCCTCAAAATTCCTCAAAAAGCGTGGAATATAGCCTTCAATTTTTGAATTTTTTGACCTTTTTTCGCCCGGAAAAAAAAATGGCGAGATGTTTACCATGTTTCCGAATATCCTCCGCGAGTCCAATTGAGTGGGTGGAACCATCCAATATGCCTTAAAACGGTCAATTTTCCCGTTCCAAATTTGCACCGATTTCGTAAACTGAAGCCTACCACAGCTATTTTGTACAACATATAAGGGTCATATATGGTTCCAAACGTCATTTTATGACCATAACATGTATCCCCTAAGGTCTCAAGACTTTTCGCCACCGGGACCCGTAACCTCAAAATTCCTCAAAAAGCGTGGATTATAGCCTTCAATTTTGGAATTTTTTTGATCTTTTTTCGCCCGGAAATAAAAATTTTCCGAGATGTTTACCATGGTTCCTAATACCCTCCGGGAGTCCAATTGGGTGGGTGGAACAATAATATGCCTTAAAACGGTCAATTTACCCGTTCCAAACTTGCACCGATTTCGTAAACTGCAGCCTACCACAGCTATTTTGTACAACATATAAGGGTGATATATGGTTCCAAACGTCATTTTATGACCATAAGATGTATCCCCGAAGGTCTCAAGACATTTCGCCACCAAGCCCCGTAACCTCAAAATTCATCAAAAAGCGTGGATTATAGCCTTCAATTTTGGAATTTTTTTACCTTTTTTCGCCCGGAAATAAAAATTGCCGAGATGTTTATCATGGTTCTTATTACCCTCCGGGAGTCCAATTGAGTGGGTGGAACCATCCAATATGTCTTAAAACGGTCAATTTACCCGTTCCAAATTTGCACTGATTTCGTAAACGGAAGCCTACCATGGCTATTTTGTACAACATATAAGGGTCATATATGGTTCCAAACGTTATTATATGACCCTAAGATGTATCCCCTAAGGTCTCAAGACTTTTCGCCACCGGGCCCCGTATCCTCAAAATTCCTCAAAAAGCGTGGAATATATCCTTCGATTTTGGAATTTTTTGACCTTTTTTCGCCCGGAAAAAAAAATGGCGAGATGTTTACCATGTTTCCGAATATCCTCCGCGAGTCCAATTGATTGGGTGGAACCATACAATATGCCTTAAAACGGTCAATTTTCCCGTTCCAAATTTGCACCGATTTCATAAACTGAAGCCTACCACAGCTATTTTGTACAACATATAAGGGTCATATATGGTTCGAAACGTCATTATATGACCATAACATGTATCCCCTAAGCTCTCAAGACTTTTCGCCACCGGGCCCCGTAACCTCAAAATTCCTCAAAAAGCGTGGATTATAGCCTTCCATTTTAGAATTTTTTGACCTTTTTTGGCCCGGAAATAAAAATTTTCCAAGATGTTTACCATGGTTCCTAATACCCTCTGGGAGTCCAATTGGGTGGGTGGAACCATCCAATATGCCTTAAAACGGTCAATTTACCCGTTCCAAATTTGCACTGATTTCGTAAACTGAAGCCTACCACAGCTATTTTGTACAACATATAAGGGTGATATATGGTTCCAAACTTCATTTTATGACCATAAGATGTATCCCCTAAGGTCTCAAGACATTTCGCCACCAGGCCCCGTAAACTCAAAATTCCTCAAAAAGCGTGGATTATAGCCATCAATTTTGGAATTTTTTGACCTTTTTTCGCCCGGAAATAAAAATTGCCGAGATGTTTATCAAGGTTCCTATTACCCTCCGGGAGTCCAATTAAGTGGGTGGAACCATCCAGTATGTCTTAAAACGGTCAATTTACCCGTTCCAAATTTGAACTGATTTCGTAAACTGAAGCCTACCACGGCTATTTTGTACAACATATAAGGGTCATATATGGTTCCAAACGTAATTTTATGTCCCTAAGATGTATCCCCTAAGGTCTCAATACTTTTCGCCACTGGGTCCCGTAACCTCAAAATTCCTCAAAAAGCGTGGATTTATAGCCTTCAATTTTAGAATTTTTTGATCTTTTTTCGCCCGAAAATAAAAATTGCAGAAATTTTTACCATGGTTCCTAATACCCTCCGGGAGTCCAATTGAGTGGGTGGAACCATCCAATATTCCTTAAAATTGTCAATTTGCCCGTTCCAAACTTGCACAGATATCGTGACCTTAAGCCTACCACGGACATTTATGGCCACATATAATGGTCATATATGGTTGCAAAAGTCATTATGTGACCCTAAGATGTATCCCCTAAGGTCTCAAGATTATTCGCCACCGGGCCCCGTAACCTCAAAATTCCTAAAAAAAGCATGGATTAGCCTTAAATTTTGGAATTTTTTGACCTTTTTTCTCTCGGAAATATAACTTGCCGATAAATTTACAATGGTTCATAATACCTTCTGGGAGTCCAATTGAGTGGGTGGAACCATCCAATATGCCCTAAAACGGTCAATTTACCCGTTCCAAATTTGCACCGATTTCGTAAACTGGAGCCTACCACGACTACTTTGTACAACATATAAGGGTCATATATGGTTTCAAACGTCATTACATGACCCTAATATGTATCCCATAAGGTCTCAAGACTTTTTGCCACCGAGCCCCGAAACCTCAAAATTCCTCAAAAAGCGTGGATTATATCCTTCAATTTTGGAATTTTTTGACCTTTTTTCGCCTGGAAATAAAAAATGGCGAGATGCTTACCATGGACCCTAATACACTCTGGGAGTCTATTTGGGTGGGTCCAAACATCCAATATGCCTTTAAACAGTCAAATTACCCGTTCCAAACTTGCACCGATATCGTGAACTCAAGCCTACGACGGAGATTTGTGGCAACATATAATGGTCATATATGGTTCCAAACGTCATTATATGACCGTAAGATGTAGCCCCTAGGGTCTCAAGAATTTTCGCCACCGGGCCCGTAACCTCAAAATTCCTCAAAAAGCGTGGATTTTAGCCTTCAATTTTGGAATTTTTTGACCTCTTTTCGCCCGGAAATAAAAATTGCCGAGATGTTTACCATGGTTCCTAATACCCTCCGGGAATCCAATTGAGTGGGTGGAACCATCCAGTATACCTTAAAAAGGTCAATTTACCCGTTCTAAATTTGCACCGATTTCGTAAACTATAGCCTTCCACAGCTATTTTGTACAACATCTAAGGGTCATATATGGTTCCAAACGTAATTATATGACCCTAAGATGTATCCCCTAAGTTCTCAAGACTTTTCACCACCGGGCCCCGTAACCTCAAAATTCCTCAAAAACCGTGGATTATAGCCTTCAATTTTGGAATTTTTGACCTTTTTTCGCTCGGAAATAAATGCCGAGATGCTAAACATGGACCCTAATACACCTTGGGATTCTATTTTGGTGGGTCCAACCATCCATTATGCCTTTAAATAGTCAATTTACCCGTTCCAAACTTGCACCGATATCGTGACCTCAAGCCTACCACATACATTTATAGCAACATATAATGGTCATATATGGTTCCTAACGTCATTATATGACCCTAAGATGTATCCCCAAGGGTCTCAAAACTTTTCGCCACTTGGCCCCGTATCCTCAAAATACTTTAAAAAGCGTGTATTATAGTTTTCAATTTTGGAATTTTTTGACCATTTTTCGCCCTGAAATAAAAATTGCCGAGATGTTTACCGTAGTTCCTCATACCCTCCGGGAGTCCAATTGAGTGGGTGGAACCATCCAATATGCCTTAAAACAGTCAATTTACCTGTTCCAAATTTGCACCGATTTCGTAAACTTAAGCCTACCACGGCTATTTTGTACAACATCTAATGGTCATATATGGTTCCAAACGTAATTATATGACCCTTAGATGTATCTCTTAAGGTCTCAAGACTTTTCACTACCGGCCCCGTAACCTCAAAATTCCTCAAAAAGCGTGGATTATAGCCTTCAATTTTGGAATTTTTTAACCTTTTTTCGCCCGGAAATAAAAAATGCCGAGATGCTTACCATGCACCCTAATACATCCTGGGATACTATTTGGATGGGTCCAACCATCAAATATGCCTTGTAATAGTCAATTTACCCGTTCCAAACTTGCACCGATATCGTGACCTCAAACCTACCACGGACATTTATGGCAACATATAATGGTCATATATGGTTCCAAACGTCATTATATGACCCTAAGATGCATCCCCTAGGGTCTCAAGATTTTTCCCCACCGGGCCCCGTAACCTCAAAATTCCTCAAAAACCGTGGATTATAGCCTTCAATTTTGGAATTTTATTACTTTTTTTCGCCCGGAAATAAAAAATGCCGAGATTCTTACCATGGACCCTAATACACCGTGGGAATCTATTTGGGTGGGTCAAACCATCCAATATGCCTTTAATTAGGCAATTTACCCGTTCCAAACTTGCACCGTTATCGTGACCTCAAGCCTACCACGGACATTTATGGCACCATATATTGGTCATATATGGTTCCAAACATCATTATATGACCCTAAGATGTATCCCCTAGGGTCGCAAAACTTTTCGCCACCGGGCCCCCTAACCTCAAAATTCCTTAAAAAGCGTGTATTATAGTTTTCAATTTTGGAATTTTATGAACTTTTTTCGCCCGGAAATAAAAATTGCCGAGATTTTTACTGTGGTTCCTAATACCCTTCGGGTCTCCAATTGAGTGGTTGCAACCATCCAATATGCCTTAAAACGGTCAATTTACCCGTTCCAAATTTGCACCGATTTCGTAATCTAAAGCCTACCACGGCTAATTTGTACTACATCTAAGGTTCATATATGGTTCCAAACGTAATTATATGACCCTAAGATGTATCCCCTAAGGTCTCAAGACTTTTCACCACCGGGCCCCGTAACCTCAAAATTCCTCAAAAAGTGTGGATTATAGCCTTCAATTTTGGAATTTTTTGACCATTTTTCGCCCAGAAATAAAAAATGTCGAGATGCTTACTATGGACCCTAATACACCCTGGGAGTCTATTTTGGTGGGTCCAACCATCCAATATGCTTTCAAACAGTCAATTTACCCGTTCCAAACTTGCACCAATATCATGACCTCAAACCTACCCCGGAAATTTATGGCCACATATAATGGTCATATATGGTTCCAAACGTCATTATGTGACCCTAAGATGTATCCCCTAAGGTCTCAAGACTATTCACCACCGGGCCCCGTAACTTCAAAATTCTTCAAAAAGCGTGGATTATAGCCTTAAATTTTGGAATTTTTTGACCTTTTTTCGCCCGGAAATATAAATTGCCGATATGTTTACAAGGGTTCATAATACCTTCCGGGAGTCCAATTGAATGGGTGGAACCAACCAATATACCCTAAAACGGTCAATTTTCCCGTTCAAAATTTGCACCGATTTCGTAAACTGAAGCCTACCACGGCTATTTTGTACAACATAAAAGGGTCATATATGGTTCCAAACGTCATTATATGACCCTAATATGTATCCCGTAAGGTCTCAAGAATTTTCGCCACCGGGCCCCGTAACCTCTAAATTCCTCAAAAAGCGTGGATTATAGCCTTCAATTTTGGAATTTTTTGACCTTTTTTCGCCCGGAATTAAAAAATGTCGAGATGCTTACCATGGACCCTAATACACCCTGGGATTCTATTTGGGTTGCCCAACCATCCAATATGCCATTAAACAGTCAATTTACCCGTTCCAAACTTGCACCGATATCGTGACCTCAAGCCTACCACGGACATTTATGGCAACATATAATGGTCATATATGGTTCCAACATCATTATATGACCCTAAGATATATCCTCTAGTGTCTCTAGACTTTTCGCCACCGGGCCTTGTAACCTCAAAATTCCTCAAAAAGCATGGATTATAGCCTTCAAATTTGGAATTTTTCGACCCTTTTTTGCCCGAAAATAAAAATTGCCGATGTGTTTATCATGGTTCCTAATACCCTCCGGGATTCCAATTGAGTGGGTGGAACCATCCAATATGCCTTTTAACAGTCAATTTACCCGTTCCAAACTTGCACCGATTTCTGACGTGGGGAAAACTAGGTCGTTAGGCTAATTCTCCCTAAGCCAAACAAAATTTATAATCACTCAACAAACCTAAATACAAGTATAGAGGTAAGTCAACGGTCGAACCCAAAGGAACGGTAATGTCTAAGTGCTTCCAATTATGTGCCTAAGCTAGATCGATGACAAAGGGTAAAAGAACTACTAAAACGAAGAAAACAAACAAATATAAGATCTAGGGATTAGGATCCGCAAATAATAGCAATGAACATAGCAAATTGGAATAGGAAAGTCGACTAAGTCAAGCAATGTGAGGGAAGATCAAACATGCAACCAAAAGAGCATATCAAGCTATTCTCCTAGAGGTCTAACTAGCGCCAACTACGTCAAACACTAACTAGGAAACATCACAAGACACCTCATTCGTGTAAATGCAAGCCACAAATCAATGGTCCGTATCAATGTTAACTTACAATGCAATCTAGTGCAATAATCAAAGTTAGGTACTCTCTAATTAATCACACTCATGCACATGATCAATCAACCAAGTTTTATCACATCATGAATCCATCAATTATCCCCAATTTACATCAATTCATTACATCATAAGCTTCACCAAATCCCTAACCAAACAACTACTCTAACTTCATCATCAAATCAACTAACAACTAAAGAAGTTAACAATCAACAATCTAAGAAGAACAAATCCACTAATCAAATATCAAATATCATTATAAAACCAAACAAACATGAATATCAAAGATCAATCATCAATCATCAAATTCCAATCAAAATCAAACAATCCAACCAATGAATATTAAACAAAGCAATAAATGAGATAGAGTTTAGAAATGCTCTTTGATAATAGAGAAGATCTCCAATACAATTGTCACGATTGAATCTTCAATCTCTCAATCACCATTGAAATTCCTCACTTTCTCTCTCTAAGATCTAATCCTAAAATTAACCTTGAAAACTAGAGAGAGAAGCTCTCAACTAAGCTAGAAAAATTGATCTAATTGTAATTCTAATTCTAATTGTCTCTCTCTCTCTACCCAAAGATGGGTATTTATAAATACAAGGATAAAAGAAAATAAAATAGAAAATATAAATAAAGAGAAAAGGAAAAGGAAAGAAATGATAATAAAATAAAAATAACAGAAGGAAAAGAAAGTAAAAAGGAAAATAGAAAATTAATAGGAATAAAATAAAAGCAAAATCCCCAAATAAGAAATCAGGGGCTACGAATTGATGTTCCAATACTCATGGGAAATCATCCCCTGCTTCGCATCTTCAAAGACCCATAATCATGCGGCCGCAGAGGAGGTGAGTGCGGCCGCACCTGTTGAGGTGTGGGTGCTAGTTGCTGCGTGAGGTGAGTGCGATTGCTGCCAGGAGTGGCGCGTTGCGAGGGTGGCTGCAGCAGCGGTTCAATTGGGACAGCCTGGCTGGTGGTTGTGCTGGAGATATGGTGCGAAGCTGGCTGGTTGTGGGTGGAATTGCTTGCGGCTGTTGGTGTTGTGGAATGGCGATGATGGCTGTTGTTGTTGTTAGTGAATTGGGGAAATAAGGGTGTTGCATGATGGAGCAGAGCATCAATTGATTAATTGCTGAAATTGGCGGTCAGGCGGTGGCAGATTTGGTGGCTATTCGGTGGTTGAATTGGTGGTTGTAAATTGGAGGTGGTGGTATGATTTGGTGGTGTATTTGGAGGTTCGATTGGTGGCGTGGCGGTGAGGTGTTGCTGCTGTTGGGTGGTGCGGTGGTGTTGCGTGAGGTAGAGGCTGTGTGGAGGAGGGGCAGCAATTGATGAGTGTTGCGGGAGCAGGGGAGCTGCGAGGCGAGTAATTGTTGTTGATGCGAGGAGTTGTTGCTGGATTGAGGAGCAGGGGAAATAAGGGAGAAGTTCCTGCCTGCTGTCGTCACCATCACCATCATAACGATGATGGTGATGAAGACACAACTATGCAGTAGCTAATTCTTGCGAGCACCTCAACTTGGACTTTGAACAAACACCTACAAAACACACATAAAACCGAGAAATAAAATAAAGTGAAATAAAACTAAAAACAATAAATAAAAGTAAAAGAATTAAAATGAAAATGACAATAATAAAAGAAAGAAAATATAATAAAATGAAAATAAAATAAAGTAAAGAAAATGAAATGAAAATAAAATCAAATAAATTAAAAGAAAATAAAACTAAATCTATAAAATCTAAAATAAAGAGAAAACAACTAAAATAACGAAAATAAAAGAAATAAAGGAGAAAATACTGCAAAACTATAGAAATGCTCAAAAGCCGTAAAATAAGAGAAGAAAGGTAGAATAGAGAGAGAAAGCATAAAACCGAACATTTATTGAGCAAGAAAGCTATGAAAAGAGGATAAAAAGGCCTAAATGCTCATCAAATGTGTGCCATTTATGACACACATCAATTTCGTAAACTGAAGCCTACAACGGCTATTTTATACAACATATAAGGGTCATATATGGTTCCGAACGTCATTATATGAACCTATGATGTATCTCTTAAGGTCTCAAGACTTTTCGCCATCGGGCCCCGTAACTTCAAAATTCCTCAAAAAGCGTGGATTATAGACTTCAATTTTGGAATTTTTTGACCTTTTTTCGCCCGGAAATAAAAATTGCCGAGAAGTTTACCAAGGTTCCTAATACCCTCGGGGAGTCCAATTGAGTGGGTGGAACCATCCAATATGCCTTAAAACAGACAATTTACCCGTTCAAAATTTACACCGATTTCGTAAACTGAAGCCTACCACGGTTATTTTGCACAAAATATAAGGGTCATATATAGTTCCAAACGTCATTATATGACCCTAAGATGTATTCCCTAAGGTCTCAAGACTTTTCGCCACCGGGCCCCGTAACCTCAAAATTCCATAAAAAGCGTGGATTATAGCCTTCAATTTTGGAATTTTTTGACCTTTTTTCGCCCGGAAATAATTGCCGATATGTTTACCATGGTTCCTTGTACCCTCCGGGAGTCCAATTGAGTGGGTGGAACCATCCAATATGCCGAAAAACGGTCAATTTACCCGTTCCAAATTTGCACCGATTTCGTAAACTGAAGCCTACCACGGCTATTTTGTACAACATATAAGGGTCATATATGGTTCCAAACGTCATTATATGACCCTAAGATGTATCGCCTAAGGTTCATGACTTTTCGCCACCGGGCCCCGTAACGTCAAAATTCCTCAAAAAGCCTGGATTATAGCCTTCAATTTTGGAATATTTTGACCTTTTTTCGCTCGGAAATAAAAATTTCCGATATTTTTACCATGGTTCCTAGTACTCTCCGGGAGTCCAATTGAGTGGGTGGTACCATCCAATATGCCGAAAAACGGTCAATTTACCCGTTCAAAATTTGCACCGATTTTGTAAACTGAAGCCTACCACGGCTATTTTGTACAACATATAAGGGTCATATATGGTTCCAAACGTCATTATATGACCCTAAGATGTATCGCCTAAGGTTAATGACTTTTTGATGAGTGGCATTTATGCCACGGTTTAGTGCTCTTTTTTCGGTGTTTTTCCTCCCACTTGTAGCTTGTTTGCCCCTTTTTCCTCCCCTCGTTGTTTTTCTTTTATTTGTATGCTTTTCTCATGTTTTCTTTCTTTCGTTCCCTTTTCTTGTCTCTTCTAGCTTTTTCTTTTGTTTTGTAGGACTTTGGCCCTTCCGGATGAACCATTGAAGGCTTGGCTAGACTTGGATGGAGGATGATGTTGATCAAAGATGGAAGATAGGCAGTGCAGGGGAGCCGCGGGCGCGGAGCCTGGTGCTGCGGGCGCGGGGACCTGAGCAGGGCAACTTCACAATCTTTCAGTAGATGCCGCGCCGCGCCTCAGGAGAGGGCTCTCCTCCCTAAGCCGCGGGCGCGGCTATTCGAGCTGACTTGACACCTGTTGCTGTGCCGCGGCCTCTCCTTGGAAGGAGATGCCATCTCCTTGGAGCCGCGGGCGCGGGTTCCCATGCCGCGGGCGCGGCTGTCTGGGTTTAACACCCCCGTAACTCACGATGTAGAGGGCGCGGCTGCAAGCTAGAGGGCTCTCCAAGGCTTAATATTTCCGTCTTTTATGCTTCATATATATAGCCTCCTATTCAAGTTTGTATTATCATCTATCATTACTTAGAAACATTTTAGCCCTAATCTAGTGAGAGAAACTTCATTAGTAGAGAGAGAAAGTGTGGATTTCCATTGATGAACTTGGATATTGAAGAAGGAGCTTGATTGAATCTTTGTAAATCTTCATCTTCAATTAATGAGCAATCTCTTACTCTCTTTCTTTACTTTTGTATTTAGTTTTATTTGCTTATTTTGATTTTTCCTTCATTGCTTATTGATCATGTTGTTGCTTATTGATTTGATGATTGATATTGTTTTCAATATGATTTGTGAGTAGTTACCTAGCCAAGGGTGTGGGGATGGTGTAGTTGTTGATTGATTCATGCTTATGATGTTGGGGTTTTGTTAATGGTGATTAAAGTCTTTGTATGTTTGATATTCTTTAATCTTCTTGCAAGTGCACATGGTTAGTTGATTAAAGGTGAATCTTTGCTAACAAGAAACGGAAGTTGACTTAGTTAAGGTTCATTGTTATCGATAGTTCTTTGATTGCACCTTCTAATATATGGTTCTAGTGTGGAAACATGGAGGCTATGTTAGGAGAAATTGATTAACCCCGGAAGGCGTATAGATTGAGCTTTAATTCGATATTCTTGCATGCTTAGTTTACCATTGCTTTGCTTCCGTGTTATTGCGTGATCAGTTGGCAATTAAATCTACCTACTTCCCTTGGTGCTTAGTTATATTGATTTTTAATCATTCTTAATCTCTAGTTTAATTTCTTAGCTTTTCACACTTCTCGTTCCGAGGTAGCTTAAGTATTAAGTAGTGAATGTGGTGTTTATGCATGTATCCTTGTGGTTCGACCCCTATGCTTGCCTTATACTTGTATTAGGTTTGTTTAGGTGTATAAATTATATTTGATCTAGGGATAGACAATGTGCACTAATACCCTCCGGGAGTCCAATTGAGTGGGTGGAACCATCCAATATGCCTTAAAACTGTCAATTTACCCGTTCCAAATTTGCACCGATTTCGTAAACTGAAGCCAACCACGGCTATTATATGACCCTAAGAGGTATCCCTTAAGGTCTCAAGACTTTTGCCACCGAACCCCGTAACCTCAAAATTCCTCAAAAAAGCGTGGATTATAGTCTTCAATTTTGCAAATTTTTGACCTTTTTTCGCCCGGAAATAAAAATTGCGAGATGTTTACTATGGTTCCTAATACCCTCAGGGAGTCCAATTGAGTGGGTAGAACCATCTAATATGCCATAAAACGGTCAATTTATCAGTTCCAAATTTGAACCGATTTCGTAAACTGAAGCCTACCACGGCTATTTTGTACAACATATAAGGGTCATATATGGTTCCAAACGTCATTATATGACCCTAAGATGTATCCCCTAAGGACTCATGACTTTTCGCCACCGGGCCCCGTAACCTCTAAATTCCTCAAAAAGCGTGGATTATAGCCATCAATTTTGGAATTTTTTGACCTTTTTTCGCCCGGAAATAAAAATTGGCGAGATGTTAACCATGGTTTCGAATACCCTCCGGGAGTCCAATTGAGTGGGTGGAACCAACCAATATGCCTTAAAACGGTCAATTTTCCCGTTCTAAATTTGCACCTATTTCGTAAACTAAAGCCTACCACGGCTATTTTGTACAACATATAAGAGTCGTATATAGTTCCAAACGTCATTATATGACCCTAAAATGTATCCCTTAAGGTATCAAGACTTTTCGCCATCGGGCCCCGTAACCTCAAAATTACTGAAAAAGCGTGGATTATAGCCTTCAATTTTGGAATGTTTTGACCTTTTTTCGCCCGAAAATAAAAATTGCCGAGATATTTACTATGGTTACTAATACCCTCCGGGAGTCAAACTGAGTGCGTTGAACCATCCAATATGCCTTAAAACGATCAATTTACCCGTTCCAAATTTGCACCGATTTCGTAAACTGAAGCCTACCACGGCTATTTTGTACAACATATAAGGGTCATATATGGTTTCAAACGTCATTATATGACCCTAAGATGTATCCCCTAAGGTCTCAAGACATTTCTCCACCGGGCCCCGTTACCTCAAACTTCCTTAATAAGCGTGGATTATAGCCTTCAATTTTGGAATTTTTTGACCTTTTTTCGCCCGGAAATAAAAATTTCCGAGATATTTACCATGGTTACTAATACCCTCCGGGAGTCCAATTGAGTGGGTGGAACCATCCAATATGCCTTAAAACTGTCAATTTACCCGTTCCGAATTTGCACCGATTTCGTAAATTGAAGGCAACCACGGCTTTTTTTTACAACATATAAGGGTCATATATGGTTCCAAACGTCATTATATGACCCTAATATGTATCCCCTAAGGTGTCAAGTTTTTCGCAACCGGGCCCCGTAACCTAAATATTCCTCAAAAAGCGTGGATTGTTTGGAGCGTTCCTTCATTTTTTGTATATATTGTGTGTTATTGTTGAGTAAGCTTGGGGGAGATAGCATTTTTGGTATTTTTGTTTGATATTTTGTGACTTCTTGAGTTTTGTTTTGAGAGTAGGCCACTATTTTTCTTCACTTAGGAAATATCACCAAAATTTTAAAGTTTTTACCTCGCTTGAATCCTTAGCCTTACGTTTCAACCCAATAAAAGACCCTTAGACTTTAGTGGGGTTAGGTCAAAGAACGGTGGAGGGAGATAGATTTCAAACCCATGGAGAAAGTATGCATAGTTGAGATGTCGGGATTACATACTCAAAGTTTTTCATTTCTTTATCTTTTTCCGGTTCCTTCGTGAAATCATGAGAAGCTAGCTTAAGGGTTGATTTGAAGCTAGCGTAGAGAACGTGGACCGTCTTGGATGGGGCTAGGGCGGAGGATGAAATCATTAGTTCTCTATGCTTAGTTTAGGTTTGTCCCTTTCAACCTTGAACATCTTAAAACGTGTTTTCCCTCTTGAATTGAGAAAGGTATGTATTCTTTGATCAATGTCGTTATATTTGAGTCCGAATTGAGCATTTCTCACCATGGTACTTGATTGATTTTCTTAAACCTTGTCATGTTGTGTTTGTTATGTATGTTGTCTTTTGCCTTCGTTTCCTTTGCTTGAGGACAAGCAAGAAGCAAATGTGGGGGAATTTGATGAGTGGCATTTATGCCACGATTTAGTGCTCTTTTTACGGGTTTTCCCTCCCATTTGTAGCTTGTTTGCCCCTTTTTCTCTCCTTTTTGTTCTTCTTTTCTTTGTTTGCCTTTCTCCTTGTTTTCTTTGTTTTCATTTTGTAGGAATCACGGCATTGGAAGAAGAGCAATTCACCCTTAAAATCCTCTTTGTGCGGGCGCGCAGCACTATGAGAACCCGCGCAGGATTGCTTCAAGAACAGAACAGAAATAGAAGGTTTTTGCGCCTTGTGCGCGCTTTGGGTGCGGGCGCGCGCCTTTGAACTGTGCAGGTGCGCGGCCCTGGGTGAACCCGCACGAGATAGCAGCAGAAGCAGAGCCAAAACAGGGAGTTGTGAGCGCCTCTTGTGCGACATGTGTGCGGGCGCACAATCTTCACGCGCGAGCGTGCAGGATGCTGGGAGAAGGCGCGCATCCATGGGTCTAATTCCCCGTACCCACAGATCTACGGGCGCACAAGATCAGAGAGGGCGCACGCACAACATCTGCGCGGGCGCGCAGTGTATATCCGCGGGCGCGCACCGCTGAGTTTCATTTTTTTTTTATTTTGTATTTTTGTATCTTTTAGGGGACCAATATATATATAGGTCATAGGGTGGATTAGTGGATCATCTAGCCTTATCTTAGAAACAATTAAACCCTAATCTTAGAGAGAGAAAGTGTAGTATTACTCAAGTTATCTTCATGTATGCAACTTTGGTTCAACTTTCATTTCAATCCATCAAGCAACTTTGCAAGTTTTAATCTTTCTACTATTGCCTATCTAGTAATCTCTAATCCTTTCTCTTAGCTTTGTTTATTTGCACTCTAGTTGTTTATTTCTCTCTATTTTGTGGATTATATCTTTTGGTATTTTCATTGTTTTTGATCATGTTTGCCTTCATGTTTGTTTTGTTTTCATTTAGTTTTGTTATCATGTCTAATCCCCCTTTTCTAGGCTAGTTTCTTAGCTAGGAGAAGGGGGGTGTAAAATATGTATTGAATGATGGATGAATGATGATTATTGGATTGATTACATGCCTTAAATCAATGAAAGATATGATTTTTATTGACTTGAGATTATTCTAGCACTTTATTTGATTGCCTTCTAGTTTAAATGCATGAGAATGATTTGAATTAGATTTAGATCACCTCTATTTTAATGATTGCATGAGAATGAGTTATTGAAATGGAGTTCCATGTATTGTGCCTCTTTATTCTTGGGTTAGCTTGTGCCGAATGGGATGCACGAAAATGATCCTAATTAGCTTAGACCACTTTTATTGGTTTGCCTAAACTATTGCATGAAAATGAATTGTTTAGGTAGGATTTTATATTCTTTGGCATGTTAATCATGATGCTTAATTTTGTTCTCCCTCATTTCAATCATATTTGAAACCCCCCTAATCCCTAGCGTTGTTTTATCTTGATTAAATCACTCTTTTTACTTGTTTATTTATAGTTCTAGTATCTACATTCCAATTTCCAACAAAATATACCCTTTTCTTACTCTTGCATGGTGATTTTGATATTAAATGAGAAAGCTTCCTCAGTGGGTCGACCCTTGCTTGCCATTAACTAGTTTAGTGTAAACTCTAGGTTTTATAAATTGTTAATTTGATTAGGGTTAATAGTTTAACGACCTATCCTAGCCCAATCAAATTTTGGCGCCGTTGCCGGGGACTAAGGCGTTCATTAGTTTGTGTTGATTACATTAGCTAGGTTCTTGTATATTATTTGGTTTTTATTTGCTTTTCTTTTTATTCCTTGTATAAAATGGCATGCTTATCTTTTCCTCAATTTGATAATGAACCCTTTTATTCTTATTTTGATAGATTAGATGGTTTTTTTAGTTACCATGGGTGTTCTCTTAGTGATGCTTGTGGAATAGCTTATTGAGGCATGAATGAGTATACTAGGGGTATGGTTGAGAATATGCACAATGGCATATTCCGTCATTTGTCTATGCATGATGCTTGGAATTTGTTCACTTGGCTTGCTAGAGATTCTTATGATAGAGAATGTAATGTTTCTTGTTTTGGTTTCTCAATGTCAAGATTCTCTTAAGTTTTGCATGAATTCTATTGATACTTCTAATGTGCCTTGTGATGATTCAAATATGCATGTTGACCCCCTCCCCTCTTATGCTCATTGTGATGAGGTTTGTGCTAATTTTGATAATTTGCAATTTGATTTTCATCATGAACCTCAACCCGATAACATTACTCCCCAAATTCTTTCTCAAATGCAATATCTCACCCAACAACTCCAAGAGCTTCAAGAGGAACAAAAATTGAGAGAAGTGAGGCTTGCCCAAGTGATGAGTGCTATGGTTGATGTAAATGGATGTGAGGCACCTCATTTGGAGTGTGAGAGTGTTTTTGAGGATGATGTGGGCCAAGGGTGTGCAGGTGAAGAGAGATTTTCTTGTGATGAGAGGATTTTTGAGGATTTTGCTCCTTTTCATTCCCCATTTGAGCTTGAGTGCCATCTTTCCCCATATTCGTCCCCTTTGAGAGCTTCCCTTGGTGAGGATGTGAGTGAGCCATCTTCATATTTGAATGAAGGAGTTCATGAGGATGATAATGATGAGTTTGAGCTACCAAGAGAGATTGAGAGTCCCTTGAGTGATGGTGGAAGAGTTGTGAATGAAGAAAATGTCAATTTTGAGGATTCCAACCCTCTTCCCCATCTTGATGATTCTAGCTTGCATGTTTATGACCCTTCTATCCATGAGTCTTTGGATTCTTTTGAGGTTATGGCTAGTATATTCATTGAAGGTGTAACAAAGCACTATAGCCTTTTGAGAGAGTTCATTGGCAATGCCTCATGGGAAAGGGATGAGTTTGAGAGAAACCTTTATCCTTTCATGCATGGGTTAGAGACTCTAGGCTTTGAGGATCTTGAGGGAGTTGTTGTTCATCGTTGTGATAGAGAGGAAGATGAGGTTGTTTTTCTTGGAGAGTTTTTGTTTGAGGGAGATGCGAGTCAAGAGTGTTCTTTTGAGGATTCTATGATTGATTTTCATGCCCTCATTGGTGATGTGAGGCTTTATGAGACCATTGTTTCTCCTCCCCTTCCTCATGTTACTATCCTATGTTCCTCCCCTCTTTTGTCTTAAAGCCTATTGAGGACCCTCTCTTCTTTGATGAGACTCTTCTTTCTCATCCTCCCATTTTTGAGGAAATGGGTGATTATGCCACCTAAAAAGATTTTGAGGAGAGTTTTCCTTGTTTTTCTTCTTCTTTCTCTTCTTATTTTCTTGATTTTCTTTTGATTTTTCTTCTTTCTTTTGGCATCTTCCTCCTCACTTACGTGCAATAGTCTTGTTGCACGTCCTCCTTCCGTCATTTGCCTACTTGTTATCTTATGAAATGTGTAGTAGTGCATTTGATAAGCTCTTGCGTTCGTTGCAATATTATTTACTAGAACGGTCTCGCTTAGACGTTAAACAAGCCTTTCTCGGGAAGTAACCCGAGGTTTTTATTTCTTTCATTTTCTTTTCTTTTTAGATTAGATTTTCTATCATGGAAATGTTTGTGTGCCTTTTGCTAGGTACATGACTTGATATACACTTATGCATTGGTTTGGATCAAGAATCAAGGGAGTTTGATGCCTAGTTTTGCTAGCACATGGAAAACGAGATTCAATTCAAAAGGAAATCGGCTTTGAAAGGTTAAATTGGTTCATTTGCGGGTATTTACACCCACCAATATCCAGTAATATCTTTCCTAGCTCTTTCTCTAATGGTTGGTGACTCGTTGGACACGTGTTGGTTTGTTAGGTTGATTTCTTTCTTTTCCCCTCCCATGGTTTATTTGGTTTATGTTTGAGTATATTGTCTCATTCAAGCTTGGGGGAGGGTATTCTATCATGTTTGGTGTGATGTTGATTCATTTATGCCATGCACTTGAGTATATGCATTTCCATGTCTTTTCTTATATTTTGAAAAGTCCAAAAATATTTTTGTTACTTTCAAGGTAATTTTGGCAAAATGTGTTTTGTTTGTTCTTATTTTGGATATATTGTTTTGGGACTTGTATTCTTGAATGTTTTTCTTCCTAAGTGCTAAATGTATGCACGGTTTGAGAGTGTCATTGGTTGACTCTAGGATACTATATGCTAAGGTAGTCGGGTTAAGAACTTTTAGGGGTTCATGAAGCCTTAGTTTATGGGAATGTGGTAAGATGGAGTTGCTCTCTATAGTGGATTTGAAACCCTTGGTTGGTATTTGTTTGGTTATAATCCCTTGTGAGCTTCATTTGTTCTAGCCTTCCTCACCTTGTTGAGTGGAAATTTAGGATCCTTGACTATACATGTCTTATTCCTTGTTTTGACCTCTAGCTCCCGAGATCGTGACCGAGCCACTCTAGGGGAGGAAAATGGCACATTTTCTCATTTTTCTTTATCTTCTTTTAATTTTGTTACAAATTTGGTTTTCTATTTTGCATCAACCTACTTATCAACCAATTTGAGCCTAATGCTTCCCTTTCTTTTCTTAACCACATTACAAATCCAATGGCCTATGTTTACCAACCCTTTTAGTTAGTGAAGCACTGGCATGTGAGGTTTGAGTTTTTTGGTGTGTTGATCATGAGCAAGAAAACTTTGTCAATTGGTTTAAGTACGGTATTGAAAGTTGAGCTTGAAAAGAATATGCAAAAAAGTTTGAGAAGAAATATGCAATTCAAGAAAATCAAATGAAGTTTCAAGAAAAAGCTGTCCATGGTAAAAAAAAGGCAAGTTCATATATATATATATATATATATATATATATATATATATATATATATATATATATATATATATATATATATATATATATATATATATATATATATATATATAAACAACTATACTTTAGTTTGGTTTCGTTTTCTACCCTAGTTTAAGCATTGGGGACAATGCTTCGTTCAAGCTTGAGGGGGAGCGTTCCTTCATTTTTTGTATATATTGTGTGTTAGTGTTGAGTAAGCTTGGGGGAGATGGCATTATTGGTATTTTTGTTTGATATTTTGTGACTTCTTGAGTTTGTTTTTTAGAGTAGGCCACTCTTTAGCTTCACTTATGAAATATCACCAAAATTTTCAAATTTTTACCCCGCCTTAACCCTTAGCCTTACGTTTCAACCCAATAAAAGACCCTTAGACTTTAGTGGGGTTAGGTCAAAGAACGGTGGAGGGAGATAGATTTCAAACCTATGGAGAAAGTATGCATAGTTGAGATGTCGGGATTACCTTCTCAAAGTTTTTCATTTCTTTATCTTTTTCCGGTTCCTTCGTGGAATAATGAGAAGCTAGCTTAAGGGTTGATTTGAAGCTAGTGGAGAGAACGCGGCCCGATTGGTTGGGGCTAGGGTGGATTGAGTCCTCATTAATTCTCTATGCTTAGCATATGTTATGTTTCAATCAACCATTGACATCTAAGAACGTGCATACATTTGTCTACTTAGAAAGATTTGCATTCATTGGTGTCTGTTCCTATCTCTTGTCCAAACATGAATTTGTGTTTTCTTTCTCTTTTTGTGTTTCTTTTTCTTTCCTTTTTATTGCCTTGCCTTGGTTTTTTTTAGAGTTGTGGGTTAAACTCTTAGGATACCCTCACGAGAGCACACTCGTCCTCTAGGGCGATATAGGGGTTTAAAGGGCTTGTCATTTGTCGCTAAAATTGACCGTGATTCCTACGAAAGTGAGTTAGTGTACATTCTTGTCTACTTTAGTGTCTTAGTTTTGCTTGAATAAATTATTCTCCTTCTCCCGTGTTTCATGTTAATTTGCTCGAGGACGAGCAAAAGGTTAGCTTAGGGGAGTTTGATAAGTGACTTTTATGTCACTTTTAAGGTGTTTATTGAGTCGTGTTTCGGCTTATTTTCCAATAATTTAGCCCATTTTGTCCTTTATTCCTTTCATTTGCTTATTCTCGTCTTTTATCTTTTTATTTGAGTATTTTGTAGTTTTTAATAGTTTTTAGTTTAATTTCGTAATTTATTTATGTTTCTTATTCTCTTTTGTTCTTAGTCTAGGTTCTTGTTATTATTTTTCTTCTCGTTTTCCTCTTATTTTTCTTTTATTTTCTAGTTTGTTTTCTTTATTTTATTTTATTTATTTTCTTTTGATTTTATTATTTCGTTTAGTTTTAGTATTTTACTTTACTTTATTTTATCTTTATTTTATTTTTAGTTTTTGTCCCTACTTCTCTCCTCGGTTTGGTTGATGTGTAGGTACGTGTTCGGGTCGAGGCACGGGTTTTAAATAAAAGTCATTTTTGGAGCTTAAAGGGTCGATTCACAATTCACAAGCTTCCTACATCAAGCCCCTGCTGCCTCCTATCCATCACCCCACCTTCTTAACCTCCACCACAACCACACAGCTTCTCCCCTGCTCCCAGCTCTTCACGCAGCCAACACCACAGCATAGCAGCCTCACGCTACTGCCAGCACAACAGCTCTCACAACACCACCCACGCAACTCCCTCGTACTCACCAATAACAACTCCAACAGCACTACCTCTGCGCGTAGCCCCTGTTTCAACCAGTCACCACCAATCACTCCACACGCAGCCACCATTCAACTCCACCACGCATTCCAGCCCCTAAAACAACAGCAAATCTGCAGCCCAACACCACAAATCCACCAGCCAAATCTCCTGCTCCCACCAGCGCTACACCACCACGCAAAACACCAATTGCCACACCAGCCCACGCAACCACACCAACTCACACCACCTCCAATCACCGCCACTGAACCACCATCACCAAATCACCAAATCGCACAACAACAGCGCCCAAAATTTAGAGCAATTCAAATCAATTGGGTTCGAGCAAACCCATTGAGAAGTTCGGTCGAATTAAAAGGGCGAAAACAAGCAGAATCATTCGATGTTTTCTGATTTTTAGAGGAGTGGTCGAACACACCCATGGTTCGACCGAACTAACCCATAGTTTGGTCGAACCCACCTTCGATTCGATCGAACCACTTCACGAGCTTCACACGTGATAATTAATGAGATCAAACAATTGAAGCTTGGTGATTGCCATTGAACTTCTATTTGTGATGATGATGTGCGTTGATGATGCGTGAATGGTGAAGATCAGAAGTCAGAGCAGCCATTAGATTCGAATTGAAGCAGAAGGTGGAATGCGTGGGTGTGGAGTGAAAGGGTCTGATGCGTGGTCTTTGGGGGGAATTGGGGATTATTTTTGGTTTTCTTTTCTTTTAATTTTTTTAGTTAGTTTTGTTTTTTTTATTTATTTTATTTATTTTGTTTAGTTTGTTTTCTATTTTTTATATTTCTCTTTTCTTTTATTTTTCTTAGCTTGTATTATAAATACCCCCCTTTGGGGTTATTCTCTTCTAACTTTCAATTAACTTTCAATCAACATTTTTATTCTACCCTAAATTAGATTAGAGTAGTTTAGCCTCTTTTATTTTCTCTCTCTTAGGGTTAGATTAGGAGTTTCTCTCTCTAGTTTAGGAGTAGTTTAGAGAGAGAAAGCTTGGATTTTTCATGGAGTTTTGAGAGGTTGAAGATACAATTTGTGGATTTTTCTTCTCATTAATTCAATGAGGCTTTCGAACTTTTTCTCACCTTTATTGCTTTCATTTATTATTGTTTTTGCTTATTTATTTGTTTATTTGAGTAGATTAATTAGTTTAGTTGTTTGATTCTTGTTTTTATTATTATTTTACCTCATTTTCCATGTTTTTGTTCATCGTGTTAGCTTTGGTTTTGTTCTAGAGAAATGGATGAAGGTTATGTTGATTAATTTAATGATTGATTGTGATTAGTATGAAATTGTTTCTTGATTATTGTGTATGGATGATGCTTTTATGGATTAGAATCTTTCTAGCTAATTGATTCTATGTTCTTAATTGTATTTTCAATCAATTGCGCGAGAGAGAGTTGGTTGAGAGCCCTAAATTCCTCCATACCTTTGGTAGACTAGTTGCACGAAAGTGAATTAGTTTAGTAGGATAATTAACATGCTTAATTGTGCGAGAGTGAGTTAAATGTGTTGACTGTTCCTAATCGAGGTCATTTTCATCTAATTGTATGATATTGTTGAATGCCTTGATGTAATTGGATTCCACTTTCCCTAGTTTTAGTTATTTGCTCTTAGTAGTGTTTAGTTGAACCTCTCTTTCTATCTCACAAGCTTTCCTAGTAGTCTAATTAGCATAGATTGATACATTTAGTCCTTTTGGGTTCGACCCTTTACTTACCCCTATAATCGTATTAGGGTAGTTTAGGTTTTATAAATTTCTAATTTGATTAGGGTTAGTAGACCAACGACAATACTTAATCCCCCGATCAATAGCCTTCAATTTTGGAATTTTTTGACCTTTTTTCGCCCGGAAATAAAAATTGCTGAGATGTTTACGATGGTTCCTAATACCCTCCGGGAGTCAAATTGAGTGGGTGAAACCATCCAATATGCCTTAAAACAATCAATTTACCCGTTCCAAATGTGCACCGATTTCGTAAACTGAATCCTACCACGGCTATTTTGTAAAACATATAAGGGTCATATATGGTTCCAAACGTCATTATATGACCCTAAGATATATCCCCTAAGGTCTCAAGACATTTCGCCACTAGGCCCTGTAACCTCAAAATTCCTCAAAAAGCGTGGATTATAGCCTTCAATTTCGAAATTTTTTGACCTTTTTTCGCCCAGAAATAAAAATTGCCGAGAAGTTTACCATGGTTCCTAATACCCTCCGAGAGTTCAATTAAGTGGGTGGAACCATCCAATATGCCTTAAAACGGTCAATTTACCCGTTCGATTTTTGCACCGATTTCGTAAACTGAAGCCTACCCCGGCTATTTTGTACAACATATAAGGGTCATATATGGTTCCAAACGTCATTATATGACCCTAAGATGTATCCCCTAAGGTCTCAAGACTTTTCGCCACCGGGTCCCATAACCTCAAAATTCCTCAAAAAGCTTGAATTATAGCCTTCAATTTTGGAATTTTTTGACCTTTTTTCGCCCGGAGATAAAAATCGCCGAGATGTTTACCATGGTTCCTAATACCCTCCGGGAGTCCAATTCAGTGGGTGGAACCATCCAATATGCCTTAAAACGGTCAATTTACCCGTTCCAAATTTGCACCGATTTCGTAAACTAAAGCCTACCAAGGCTATTATAAACAACATATAAGGGTCATATATGGTTCCAAATGTCATTATATGACCCTAAGATGTATCCCCTAAGGTCTCAAGACTTTACGCCACCGGGCCCCGTAACCTTAAAATTCCTCAAAAAGCGTGGATTATAGCCTTCAAATTTGGAATTTTTTGACCTTTTTTCGCCCGGAAATAAAAATGCCGAGATGCTTACCATGGACCCTAATACACCCTGGGAGTCTATTTGGGTGTGTCCAACAATCCAATATGCCTTTAAACAGTTCCAAACTTGCACAGATATCGTGACTTCAACCCTACCACGGACATTTATGGCAACATATAATGGTCATATATGGTTCCAAACGTTATTATATGACCCTAAGATGTATCCCCTAGGGTCTCAAGACTTTTGGCCACCATGCCCCGTAACCTCAAAATTCCTCAAAAAGCATAGATTATAGCCTTCAATTTTGGAAATTTTTGCCCTTTTTCGCCAGGAAATAAAATTGCCGAGATGCTTACCATGGACCCTAATACACCCTGGGAGTCTATTTGGGTGTGTCCAACCATCCAATATGCCTTTTAACAGTCAATTTACCCGTTCCAAACTTGCACCGAAATCGTGACCTCAAGCCTACCATGGACTTTTATGGCTACATATAATAGTCATATATGGTTCCAAACGTCATTTTATGACCCTAAGATGTATCCCCTAAGGTCTCAAGACTTTTCGCCACCGGTCCTATAACCTCAAAATTCTTCATAAAACGTGGATTATAGCCTTCAATTTTAGAATTTTTTGACCTTTTTTCGCCCGGAAAAAAAAATTGCCGAGATGTTTACCATGTTTCCTAATACCCTCCGGGAGTCCAATTGAGTGGGTGGAACCATATAATGACGTTTGGAACCATATAATGACGTTTGGAACCAAATAATGGCTATTTTATACAACATATAATGACGTTTGGAACCATATATGACCTTTATATGTTGTACAAAATAGCCGTGGTAGCCTTCAGTTTACGAAATCGGTGCAAATTTGGAACGAATAAATTGACCGTTTTAAGGCATATTGGATGGCTCCACCCACTCAATTGGGCTCCCGGAGGGTATTAGGAACCATGGTAATCATCTCGGCAATTTTGACTTCTGGGCGAAAAAAGGTCAAAAAATCCCAAAATTGAAGGCTATATAATCCACCCTTTTTGATGAATTTTGAGGTTACGGGGCCCGGTGGCGAAAAGTCTTGAGACCCTAGGGGATACATCTTAGGGTCATATAATGACGTTTGGAATCATATATGACCATTATATGTTGCCATAAACGTCTGTGGTAGGCTTGAGGTCACGTTATCGGTGCAAGTTTGGAATAGATAAATTGATTGTTTAAGGCATATTGGATGGTTCCACCCACTGAATTGGACTCCCAGAGGGTATTAGGAACCAAGGTAAAGATCTCGACAATTTTTATTTCCGTGCGAAAAGAGGTCAAAAAATTCCAAAATTGAAGGCTATAATCCACGCTTTTTAGGGAATTTTAAGGTTACGGGGCCCGGTGGCGAAAAGTCTTGAGACCCTAAGGGATACATCATAGGGTCAAATAATGACGTTTGTAACCATATATTACCATTATATGTTTCCATAAATGTCCGTGGTAGGCTTGAGGTCACGATATCCGTGCAAGTTTGAAACGGGTAAATTGACTGTTTAAAAGCGTATTGGATGGTTGGACCCACCCAAATAGACTCCAAGGGTGTATTAGGGTCCATGGTAAGCATCTCGGCATTTTATAGTTCCGGGCGAAAAAAGATTAAAAAATTCCAAAATTGAAGGCCATAATCCACGCTTTTTGAGGAATTTTTTGGTTACGGGGCCCGATGGCTAAAAGTCTTGAGACCTTAGCGGATACATCTTAGGGTCATATAATGACGTTTGGAACCATATATGACCCTTATATGTTGTAAAAAATAGTCGTGGTAGACTTTAGTTTACGAAATCGGTGCAAATTTGGAAGAGGTAAATTGACCGTTTTAAGGCATATTGTATTGTTCCACCCACTCAATATGCCTTTGAACAGTCAATTTACCCGTTCCAAAATTGAAAGCTATAATCCACGCTTTTTGAGGAATTTTGAGATTATGGGGCCCGGTAGCGAAAAGTCTTGAGACCCTAGGGGATACATCTTAGGGTCATATAATGATGTTTAGAACCATATATTACCATTATATGTTTCTATAAATGACCGTGGTAGGCTTGAGGTCACGTTATCTGTGCAAGTTTGGAACGGGTAAATTGACTGTTTAAAGGCATATTGGATGGTTGGACCCACCCAAATAGACACTTAGGGTGTATTAGGGTCCATGGTAAGCATCTCGGCATTTTTTATTTCCGGGCAAAATAGGTCAAAAAATTCCAAAATTGAAGGCTATAATCCACGTTTTTTTAGGAATTTTGAGTTGACGGGGCCCGGAGGCGAAAAGTCTTGAGACCTTAGGGGATACAACTCAGGGTCATATAATGACGTTTGGAACCATATATTCCCCTTATATGTTGTACAAAATAGCCGGGGTAGGCTTCAGTTTACGAAATTGGTGCTTATTTGGAACGGGTAAATTGACCGTTTTAAGGCATATTGGATGGTTCCACCCACTCAATTGGACTCCCAGAGGGTATTAGGAACCATGGTAAAAATCTCGGCAATTTTTATTTCTGGGCGAAAAATGGTCAAAAAATTCCAAAATTGAAGGCTATTATCCACGCTTTTTGAGGAATTTTGATGTTACGGGGCCCGGTGCCGAAAAGTCTTGAGACCCTAGGGGATACATCTTAGGGTCATATAATGACGTTTGGAACCATATATGACCATTATATGTTGCCATAAATGTCCGTGATAGGCTTGAGGTCACAATATCGTTGCAAGTTTAGACCGGGTAAATTGATTGTTTAATGGCATATTGGATGGTTGGACCCACTTAAATAGACTCCCAGGGTGTATTAGTTTCCATGGTAAGCATCTCGGCATTTTTTATTTCCGGGCGAAAAAAGGTCAAGAAATTCAAAAATTGAAGCCTATAATCCACGCTTTTTGAGGAATTTTGAGGTTTCGGGGCCCGGTGGCGAAAAGTCTTTAGACCTTAGCGGATACATCTTAGGGTCATATAATGACGTTTGGAACCATATATGACCCTTATATAGCTGTGGTAGGCTTCAGTTTACGAAATCGGTGCAAATTTGGAACGAGTAAATTGACCGTATTAAGGCATATTGGATGGTTCCACCCACTCAATTGGACTCCCGGAGGGTATTAGTAACCATATTGGATGGCTGGACCCACCCAAATAGACTCCCAGGGTGTATTTGGGTCCATGGTAGCATCTCGGCAATTTTTATTTCCGGGCAAAAATGGGTTAAAAAATTCCAAAATTGAAGGCTATAATCCACGCTTTTTGATGAATTTTGAGGTTTCGAGGCCCGGTGGCAAAAATTTTGAGACCTTAGGTGATACATCTTAGGGTCATATAATGAAGTCTGGAACCATATATGACTATTATATATTTTCATAAATGTCCGTGGTAGGCTTAAGGTCACGATATCGGTGCAAGTTTGGAACGGGTAAATTGACTGTTTAAAGGCATATTAGATGGTTGCACCCACCCAAAGAGACTTCCAGGGTGTATTAGGGTCCATGGTAAGCATCTCGACATTTTTTATTTCCGAGCCAAAAAAGGTCAAAAAATTCCAAAATTGAAGGCTATAATCCACGCTTTTTGAGGAATTTTGAGGTTACGGGGCCTGGTGGCGAAAAGTCATGACACCTTCGGGGATATATCTTAGTGTCATATAATGACGTTTGGAACCATATATGACCCTTATATGTTGTACAAAATAGCCGTGGTAGGCTTAAGTTTACGAAATCGGTGCAAATTTGGAACGGGTAAATTGATTGTTTTAAGGCATATTGGAAGGTTTCACCCACTCAATTTGACTTTCGGAGGGTATTAGGAACCATGGTAAACATCTCGGAAATATTTATTTCCGGGCAATAAAAGGTAAAAAAATTCCAAAATTGAAGGGTATAACCCACGCTTTTTGAGGAATTTTTAGGTTGCGGGGCCCGGTGGCGAAATATCTTGAAACCCTAGGGGATACATCTTAGGGTAATATATTGACGTTTGGAACCTTATATCACCATTATATCTTGCCATAAATGTCCGTGGTAGGCTTGAGGTCACGATATCGGTGCAAGTTTGGAACGGGTTAATTGACTGTTTAAAGGCATATTGGATGGCTGGACCCACCCAAATAGACTCCCAGGGTGTATCAGGGTCCATGGTAAGCATCTCGGCATTTTTTATTTCCGGGCGAAAAAGGGTCAAAAATTCCAAAATTGATGGCTATAATCCTCCCTTTTTAAGGAATTTTGAGTTTACGGGGTCCCGGTGGCGAAAAAACTTCAGACCTTAGGGGATACATCTTAGGGTCATAAAATGAAGTTTGGAACCATATATGATCCTAATATGTTGTACAAAATAGCCGTGGTAGGCTTCAGTTTACGAAATCGGTGCAAATTAGAAACGGGTAAATTGACCGTTTTAAGGCATATTGGATGGTTCCACCTAATCAATTGGACTCCCGGAGGGTATTAGTAACCATATCGGATGGCTGGACCCACCCAAATAGACTCCCAGGGTGTATTTGGGTCCATGGTAGCATCTCGGCAATTTTTATTTCCGGGCAAAAAAGGGTCAAAAAATTCCAAAATTGAAGGCTATCCACGCTTTTTGATGAATTTTGAGGTTTCGGGGCCCGGTGGCGAAAAGTCTTGAGACCTTAGGTGATACATCTTAGGGTCATATAATGACGTTTGGAACCATATATGACCATTATATGTTGTCATAAATGTCCGTGGTAGGCTTTAGGTTACGATATCGGTGCAAGTTTGGAACGGGTAAATTGACTGTTTAAAGGCATATTGGATGGCTGGACCCACCCAAATAGACTTCTAGTGTGTATTAGGGTCCATGGTAATCATCTCGGAATTTTTTATTTCCGGGCGAAAAAGGGTCAAAAATTCCAAAATTGAAGGCTATAATCCTCCCTTTTTGAGGAATTTTGAGTTTACGGGGGCCCGATGGCGAAAAAACTTCAGACCTTAGGGGATACATCTTAGGGTCATAAAATGAAGTTTGGAACCATATATGATCCTAATATGTTGTACAAAATAGCCGTGGTAGGCTTCAGTTTACGAAATCGGTGCAAATTAGAAACGGGTAAATTGACCGTTTTAAGGCATATTGGATGGTTCCACCTAATCAATTGGACTCCCGGAGGGTATTAGTAACCATATCGGATGGCTGGACCCACCCAAATAGACTCCCAGGGTGTATTTGGGTCCATGGTAGCATCTCGGCAATTTTTATTTCCGGGCAAAAAAGGGTCAAAAAATTCCAAAATTGAAGGCTATAATCCACGCTTTTTGATGAATTTTGAGGTTTCGGGGCCTGGTGGCGAAAAGTCTTGAGACCTTAGGTGATACATCTTAGGGTCATATAATGACGTTTGGAACCATATATGACCATTATATGTTGTCATAAATGTCCGTGGTAGGCTTGAGGTTACGATATCGGTGCAAGTTTGGAACGGGTAAATTGACTGTTTAAAGGCATATTGGATGGCTGGACCCACCCAAATAGACTTCCAGTGTGTATTAGGGTCCATGGTAATCATCTCGGAATATTTTATTTCCTGGCGAAAAAGGTCAAAAATTCCAAAATTGAAGGCTATAATCCACGCTTTTTGAGGAATTTTGAGTTTACAAGGCCCGGTGGCGAAAAGTCTTGAGACCTTAGAGGATACATCTTAGGGTCATATAATGAAGTTTGGAACCATACATGACCCTTATATGTTGTACAAAATAGCCGTTGTAGGCTTTAGTTTACGAAATCGGTGCAAATTAGAAACGGGTAAATTGACCGTTTTAAGGCATATTGGATGGTTCCACCCACTCAATTGGACTCCCGAAGGGTATTAGGAACCATGGTAAAAATCTCGGCAATTTTTATTTCCAGGCGAAAAAAGGTCAAAAAATTCCAAAAGTAGGCTATAATCCACGCTTTGTGAGGAATTTTGAGGTTTTGGGACCCGGAAGCGAAAAGTCTTGAGACCCAAGGGGATACATCTCAGGGTCATATAATGACGATTGGAACCATATATGACCGTTATATGTTGCCATAAATGTCTGTGGTAGGCTTGAGGTCACGACACTACTACATTTTCGACCAAATGCGACGCCAAAAAATGAGCTAATGCAACGCCCTATTCAATGTCGTCGCAACAGATAGCCTGATGCAACGGTTGGATTAACTAATACAACAATCAATTATATATCATATCTAATGCGACGGTCCCTTATCTGCCGTTGCATTAGATTGGGCTAATACAACGGCAACAAGAGCTAACACAACGGCTGCTAAATTTTTCAATATTATATTCTTTCCCTCCCTATTTTATACCCAAAATTTTGAAATTCGAAATTAAAGACCCCAAATATTTTAAACCGTGCTGTTCTCTTATCTCCGTTATCAGAGTTACGTACAAATTAAAAAAAAACTCTAAATTCCCCTTCTTCTCCCGTATAAAAAAAAAAAAAATTCCCCTTCTTCTAGAAAAAAGTTGAGTTTTAGAGTGATTCCAAAGTTCCTAAATTTTCTTTCAAAAATAAGATTGGAGTAGTAGAGATTCACATTTTTCTTCATTTTTTTTTTGTGGATTTTCAATTTATATGGTTAGGGTTCGTAATCTGGTAGATCTCATATTTTCAATTCCAAAGTTATCTCATATTGAGGGGCACCAAGGGTTCGTAATTTGGTAGATTTGGTGCGGCATCTTCGAATCCGGCAATCTGATGCCGCGGCGGTGTGTACAGTGGTGGCCCTATCCCTCCAAAAATAGCCCAGTTAAAAAGAGGAGAGAGAACAACGGTGTAGGAAGAAGAAGAAAAAATAATTTTGCTAGTCTTGCAAAGCTCTTATGACGGCTGTGTTTGGGGATTTGTTCTTGAATTAGTTGTTGCTACACACCTACAGCATCTGGTAACTCATCTATTAATTATCAATTTTCTTTTTATTGAGTATTTTTTGAGTTTTGAATTTAGTAACGGTGATTATTGCTGTTTTAGGGTTAGCTATTGTCAATAATTTTGAATTTAGAAACTTGTTTAATTGATAATTGCTTATTGATGTGCATTTTTTATATTTGAAGGCGATAATGTGATTATTACATCTTTTACAGGAAAATTTGACTGTCATCTTGCTTAGAAATTAATGATAAATTGATAAGATAGTTTTTTTTCCTGTGCATGTCATTAACTTGTTGTTGCACTTCTATTTCATCTTGCCTGTCTTTTTGCTGAAATTGAAATAAGGGCCTCAAGGCTGTTGAATTTGGGTCAATAATGTTAATTGTTAAATACTATGGATTAGTGGAGGATAGAAAGATGTATAGTAATTCCTTTTGTTATGTAATGTAGATTATTTATGGCTGAAATTTCAATTTAATGAACTATGTTTACCTATGGACTTATTTAATTCGAAATAACACAATCTATTGATTTGAATGACAGCTTTGCATCATCGCATTCGAGTAATTTAATGGTAACAGGGGAATGTTGGGGTTGGAACCGGAAAATTGGGGTGAACTTAAAAGGATTTAAATGTTGGTAGTATATGTCTATAATATGGAATAGATAGGACTCAAGTTTGGGTGTTTTGGGGCGGTAAATTGATAATGTTTGATGTAATTCTCAACTTTATCATGGTTGTAATCAAACTAAGAGTTATGTATTTGTCACCTAAGAAAACCAAAGGTTGTGATGCAATATTTGAGTGTCTGTGTATTAAGATTTGTTATTCATGGAGCCTAGTTGGAATTACTTCGTAGAAAATGATTTTTTAATCTTTAATTAGTGTCTAATAGATAGCTGGAAGTACATTAGTACATACTTGTTTAGTTTGACAGAGGTATTATGGTCGATTTGTGTATCCTATCAGTAGATTTATTTACTAAAATGTGTTTTACGACCCTTCAATTTGTGTATAGTTTCATTTATAGAATGATGGTCATGATGTAAATTGGTTGTGATTATAAGAGTTAAATGGTCTAATTCTAGCTTATATTATTCTTTCTTTTTTTTTGACAAGTAGCTTATATTATTCTTAGTAGTTGTATATTATACCTTTTTTTTTTTTTTAAAACAGTTGTATATTATACCTTATATATAACTAATTATATGAAAGTGACTGGCATTAACTATGTATATTTCTTATATATAATGTATGCAAGGGCTATAATTGATAACGGTTACCGCGGGCTATATGAGGAAAATTACAGACTTTCAACTAATTATGGTGGCAATACTTAATTTTTTGTCAAATTCTTTACTTTTTATTGATGTAAAAGTTTATGTTCGTCCTATAACCAAACAGATGTTAGTGATATTTGTACTTGTAATTTTTTTTAGAATGAGCATTGTATACATAAACTCTTAGTTTTTTTTAATCTCAATGAAATTTCCTTTTATTTTTCCATTTATTATATGGATTCATATATATATAGTAACAATATCAATAATAATAATAATAATAAATAAATAAATAATACTAATAAAATAAATAAATAAAAAATAATGGTCGTTGTGTAGCTGTAATGGTCGTTGTGTTAGCTATATTGCCGTTGCTTTAGCTATATGTAGTTGCCGTTGCATTAGATAATAGCTAATGCGACGACTATATGTATACCGTTGCGTTAGGTCTATATACCGTGGCATTAGAGCTATTGCCACGCCAGCAGAAGCCACGGTATAGAGCCGTGGCATTAGGTCTATTACAACGGATTTTGGGCCCTATTGTAACGGATTTGAGCGTCGCATTAGCCCTTAAATGTAGTAGTGCGATATCGGTGCAAGTTTTGAACAGGTAAATTGACAGTTTAAAGGCATATTGGATGGTTGGACCCACCCAAATAGACTCCCAAGGTGTATTAGGGTCCATGGTAAGCATCTCGGCATTTTTTATTTCCGGGAGAAAAAAGGTCAAAAAATTCCAAAATTGAAGCTTTTTGAGGAATATAAAGGTTACGGGGCCAGTCTAAAGACCTTAGGGGATACATCTTAGGGTCATATAATGAAGTTTGGAACCATATATGATCATTATATGTTGCCATAAATGCCCGTGGTAGGCTTGAAGTCACGATATCGGTGCAAGTTTGGAACAGGAATTTGACTGTTTAAAGGCATATTGGATGGTTGGACCCACCCAAATAGACTCCCAGGGTGTATTGGGGTCCATGGTAAGCATCTCGGGAATTTTTATTTCCGGGCGAAAAAAGGTCAAAAAATTCCAAAATTGATGGCTATAATCCACGCTTTTTGAGGAATTTCGAGGTTACGAGGCCTGGTAGCGAAAAGTCTTGAAACCTTAGGGGATACATCTTAGGGTCATATAATGACGTTTGGAACCTTATATACCCCTTATATATTCTACAAAATAGCCGTGATAGGCTTCAGTTTACGAAATCGGTGCAAATTTGGAACGGGTAAATTGACCGTTTTTAGGCATATTGGATGGTTCTACCCACTCAATTGGACTCCCGGAGGGTATTAGGAACCATGGTAAACATCTCGATAATTTTTATTTCCGGGCGAAAAAAGGTCAAAAAATTCCAAAATTGAAGGCTATAATCCACGCTTTTTGAGGAATTTTGAGGTTACGGGGCCCGGTGGCGAAAAGTCTTGAGACCTTAGGGGATACATCTTAGGGTCAGATAATAACATTTGGAACCATATATGACCCTTGTATGTTTTACAAAATAGCCGTGGTAGGCTTCAGTTTACGAAGTCGGTGCAAATTTGGAACGGGTAAGATGACCGTTTTAAGGCATATTGGATGGTTCCAGCCACTCAATTGGACTCCCGGAGGGTATTAGAAACCATGGTAAACATCTTGGCAATTTTTAATTCCAGGCGAAAAAAGGTCAACAAATTCCAAAATTGAAGGCTCTAATCCACGCTTTTTGAGGAATTTTGAGGTTACGGGATCCGGTGGCGAAAAGTCTTGAGACCCTAGGGGATACATTTTAGGGTATAATGAAATTTGGAACCATATATGACCACTATATGTTGCAATAAATTAAATGTCCGTGGTAGGCTAAAGGTCATGATATCGGTGCAAGTTTGGAACGGGTAAATTGACTGTTTAAAGGCATATTGGATGGTGTGACCCACCCAAATAGACTCCCAGGGTGTATTAGGGTCCATGGTAAGCATCTCGGCATTTTTTATTTCCGGGCCAAAATTGAAGGCTATAATCCACGCTTTTTGAGGTTACGGGGCCCGGTGGCAAAAAGTCTTGAGACCTTAGGGGATACATGTTAGGGTCAAATAATGACGTTAAGAACCATATATGACCCTCATATGTTGTACAAAATAGCCGTGGTAGGCTTCAGTTTACAAAATCGATGCAAATTTAGAACGGGTAAATTGAATTGTTTTAAGGCATATTGGATGGTTCCACCCACTCAATTGGACTCCCGGGGGGTATTAGGAACCATGGTAAACATCTCGGTAATTTTTATTTCCGTGCGAGAAAAGGTCAAAAAATTCCAAATTTGAAGGCTATAATCCACGCTTTTTGAGGAATTTTAAGGTTCGGGGCCCGGTGGCGAAAAGTCTTGAGACCTTAGAGGATACATCTTAGGGTCATATAATGACGTTTGGAACCATATATGACCATTATATGTTGCCATAAATAGCCGTGGTAGGCTTCAGTTTACGAAATCGGTGCAAATTTGGAACGGGTAAATTGACTGTTTAAAGGCATATTGAAAGGTTCCACCCACTCAATTGGACTCCCGAAGGGTATTAGGAACCTTGGTAAGCATCTCGGCATTTTTTATTTCCGGGCAAAAAAGGTTAAAAATTTCCAAAATTGAAGGCTATAATCCACGCTTTTAAAGGAATTTTTGGATAAGGGGCCCGGTGGCAAAAAGTGTTGAAACCTTAGGGGATACGTCATTTGGTCATATAATGACGTTTGGAACTAGGGGTGCTTATAATGTGAGTCGAGCTCGAGTTTAGCTGAGCTCGACTCGAACTTGAAACTCGCGAGCTCAAAAAAATGGAGCTCGAGTCGAACTCGAAAGCCTATTACTTATACTCGACTCGAGCTCGAACTCGAATCGAACTCGTTTTTCATTCAATACACAAGGTCACAAAGATTATGATAATTGAATTTAAACAGCACTTTTTAACAAATTCACATAGGAAATGAAAAATATTGTACAATCAAGCTACAATAACATTAGCCACCAGCCAAATTACACGACATATACTTCTCAAAATGCTAAGCATATCACCAATTTTCCTTAATCAAACAAACTAATAACCACACTAAAAACCCCTTAGTTAAGTTACCAACTTACTGATTCTCTCACAAAAACCCAATGTATATCCAATCTACAGAACAAGAACAGAATTTTAAGAAACTTTTGGTTAAAAAAACTGTATAAAAAATAAATGAAATAAAGAGAAATTTGTCCGCGTTAAGGACGAGACGTAGTAGTTGGAGTTACGGCGGTTGGCGATGGGTTAATATTATACTGTGTAATTGAATTTTAGCAATTAGTAAAGAACATAGCAGAGGAAAAAGAGCATAGAAGATGAAAGAGAACATAGATGAGAAAAGTGACGGCTAGATTATTCAAGAATCATGAAGAAAAAACTGAAGCAAAGTATTTAGGCCTTTAGGGTATCCCTCAAAAAAAAAATGCGAAGTATCTAAAATTTTTGATATAGGTTTGCACTTTGGCCCATAATTCCTAGGTGTAAATTTGAATATGTTACACTCTATGCTCATGAGTTTGGCCCAATATTATCAATTATCGAAATAAGAAAATTAAGGTTTAAGATATTATTACTTTATTAATTTAATCAAATACATATTTCAAAGTCTATTACAAAATCGAGTTTCTCACGAGCTTTTCGAGTCAAGTAATAAGTTGCTCGACTCGACTCATTAACATTTCAAGTCGAGCCCGAGTTCGAGTCAATCTCACTCGAGTCGAGGTTTGACCGAGTTTTGACCAAGTTGAGACCGAGTAGCTCGCGAGTTGTCTCGCATCATAAGCAACCCTATTTGGAACCATATATGCCCCTTATATGTTGTACAAAATAGCCATGGTAGGCTTCAGTTAACGAAATCAGTGCAAATTTGGAACGGTTAAATTGACCGTTTTAAGGCATATTGGATGGTTCCACCCACTAAATTGGACTCCCGGAGGGTATTAGGAACCACGTTAAACATCTCGGCAATTTTTATTTCCGGGCAAAAAAAGGTCAAATAATTCCAAAATTGAAGCCTATAATCCACGCTTTTTGAGAAATTTTGAGGTTATGGGGCCTGGTGGCGAAAAGTCTTGAGACCCTATGGGATACATCTTCGGGTCATATAATGATGTATGGAACCATATATGACCATTATATGTTGTCATAAATGTCCGTGGTAGGCTTGAGGTCACGATATCGGTGCAAGTTTGGAACGGGTAAATTGACTGTTTAAAGGCATATTGGATGGTTAGACCCACCCAAATACACTCCCAGGGTGTATTAGGGTCCATGGTAAGCATCTCGGCATTTTTTATTTCCACGCGAAAAAAGGTCAAAAAATTCCAAAATTGTAGGCTATATATCCACGCTTTTTGAGGAATTTTGAGGTTACGGGGCCTGGTGGCGAAAAGTCTTGAGACGTTAAGGGATATATCTTAGGGTCATATAATGATGTTTGGAACCATATATGACCCTTATATGTTCTAGAAAATAGCCGTGGTAGGCTTCAGTTTACGAAATCGGTGCAAATATGGAACGGGTAAATTGACCGTTTAAAAGCATATTGGATGGTTCCACCCACTCAATTGGACTCCCGGAGGGTATTAGGAACCATGGTAAACATCTCGACTTTTTTTATTTGCGGGCGAAAAAAGGTTAAAAATTTCCAAAATTGAAGGTTATAATCCACGCTTTTTGAGGAATTTTGAGGTTACGGGGCCCGGTGGCGAAAAGTCTTGAGACCTTAGGGAATACATCTTAGGGTCATATAACGACGTTTGAAAACCACATATGACCATTATATGTTGCCATAAATGTCGGTGGTAGGCATAAGGTTACGATATTGGTGCAAGTTTGGAACGGGTAAATTTACTATTTAAAGGCATATGGGATGGTTGGACCCACCCAAATACACTCCCAGGGTGTATTAGGGTTCATGGTAAGCATCTCGGCATTTTTTATTTTCGGGCGAAAAAAAGGTCTAAAAATTCCAACACTGAAGGCTAAAATCCACTTTTTTTGAGGAATTTCGAGGTTACGGGGCCTGGTGGCGAAAAGTCTAAAGACCTTTGGGGATACATCTTTGGGTCATATAATGACGTTTGGAACCATATACGACCCTTATATGTTGTACAAAATAGCCGTGGTAGGCTTCAGTTTACGAAATCGGTGCAAATTTGGAACGGGCAAATTGACTGTTTTAAGGCATATTGGATGGTTCCACCCACTCAATTGGACTCCCGGAGGGTATCTGGAACCATGGTAAACATCTTGACTTTTTTTGACCTTTTTCCGCTCGGAAATAAAAATTGCGGAGATGTTTACCATGGTTCCTAATACCCTCCGGGAGTCTAATTGAATGGGTGGAACCATCCAATATGGCTTAAAACGGTCAATTTACCCGTTCCAAATTTGCACCGATTTCGTAAACTAAAGGCTACCACGGCTATTTTGTACAACATATAAGGGTCATATATGGTTCAAAACGTCATTATATGAACCTAAGCTGTATCCCCTAAGGTCTCAAGACTTTTCGCCACCGGGCCCCGTAACCTCAAAATTCCTCAAAAAGCGTGGACTATATCCTTCAATTTTGGAATTTTTTGACCTTTTTTCGCCCGGAAATAAAAATTGCCGAGATATTTACCATGATTTCTAATACCCTCCGGGAGTCCAATTGAGTGGGTGGAACCATCCAATATGCCTTAAAACGGTCCATTTGCCCGTTCAAAATTTGCACCGATTTCGTAAACTAAAGCCTGCCATGACTATTTTGTACATCATATAAGGATCATATATGGTTCCAATCGTCATTATATGACTCCAAGATGTATCTCCTAAGGTCTGAAGACTTTTCGCCACCGGTCGCCGTAACCTCAAAATTCCGCAAAAAGTAGCCTTCAATTTTGGAATTTTTTGACCTATTTTGCCCGGAAATAAAAAATGCCGAGATGCTTACCATGGACCCTAATACACCCTAAGTGTCTATTTGGGTGGGTCCAACCATCCAATATGCCTTTAAACAGTCAATTTACCCGTTCCAAACTTGCACCGATATCGTGACCTCAAGCCTACCACAGACATTTATGGCAACATATAATGGTCATATATGGTTCCAAACGTCATTATATCACCCTAAGATGTATCTTCTAGGGTCTCAAGACTTTTCGCGACTGGGCCCAGAAACCTCAAAATTTCTCAAAAAGCGTGGATTATAGCCTTCAATTTCGGAATTTAATGAAATTCTCTCTAGTTTTATAGAGCATCTCTCTCTAAACTCTTTCTCTAAACTCTACACTTCCAAATCCTATCTTTCTCTACTTTTCTATTATTTTCTGTTCCTATGTTTTTGAGTTGAGCTTTTCAACATTGCATATATCATGAACCACGCCATATCTGTCTTTATTAATCCAAGAAAAATGGGACCTGTCTTTAGACCAACCAAGGCAGAAGAGTTGAAAGCCTTGAACGATAAAAGTATTTTGGTAGTAGGGAAATTTAAGGACTGGAGAGGTAATGCCTTCTCAGAAGAGGAGATACAGAGTTGGATTTACTCCTCCTGGAGATTCAGAGGCTTGATAATTGTGGAGAAAGTTGATAGTCTTTTTCTTTTAAAGTTCACTAGGGAGGATGATTGTAATGAACTACTTAGATATGGACATGGTAACTATAAGGGTGCATTAATCATTTTTAAGAAATGTTACATTGGTCATGCACTACGATCAATGAACTTTGATGGTGCCTATCTGTGGGTACGAGTTGAGGGTCTGCCTGTACATTACAGCAATGTTTCCATTGCAAGTAGGGTTCTCTTTAGGATAGGGCGTGTGCTATGTTTTGATAGTGAGTCGCTTTGACCTCCAGTAAGAGAAGCATTTAGAGCGAAGATTTGGTTAAGCCTGAATAGACCTTTGATTCCAGGGTTCTATTTTGAATTCGAGCAGGGGAGTTTTGAATGGGTTGACATCAGGTATGAAGGAGTGTTTGTACTGTGTAGGACTTGTGGGAGAATAGGTCACAAGGATAAATACTGCAGATTGAGCCCTCAGAAGAGAAGCAGAGAACTACAGGCGGCAATGTATGCGGCGTGTGATAGCTCGGGAGAGATCAGAGTTGACCCAACATACTTGCCCCTCTACACGAATAAAATAATGGGTCTGAAACGTGTGGAACGGAATAGAACTTCCATGCTCAATCTAATTGAAATCAACAACTCGAGAGAAAGCAAAGGAGACAGTGAATCAGAGATGGACTGGTCACCTGAAAGTCCAAGAGAAGAGGATGTGGATAATTAAGAAGATGAGGAACAGACAGGGGAGGGTGAAGATGATGAGGATGGTAGTTCAGGCTCATCAAATATGAAGGATAAGGAAGGTGATGAGAGTGAGGATGATGATGATGATGGGGATGACAGCTCTGGAGGAGGGAATAGTAATGGTGGGGGTAGTAAGAAGGAAGGAGATGGGAAAGGTAGGGATAATGATAGAAATGAAGATGGTGGGAATGGAGGACATAATGCTGGTGGTGGTAGTGAGCATGGTGGAAGTAAGAGAAAGAGAGATGACGATGATGATGGCCGGAGAACACTGTATAAGAGGAGAGGTGTAAAATTTCTTGCATAATTTGCCCGAAGAAACGAGCTCGGGGTGGCGCGTGGGGGACACGGATAAACAAGAAAAGTGACAGTGAGTTAATGGTTTCTGAAATTTTAGCAGGACCCGACTTTGCTGCAGTTCGGATGGGTTGCATTTTGAATAATATGGCCTATAAGGTGAATAAGGAGCTCCGAAAGCAAAAAGGGGGACATGCGACTTAATGATGCTTCAGATGGGAGCAGTTTTTTGGTTGAATTCTGCAAAAAAAGAAGAGTGTTAATTGCTACTAGGAGTATATTTATTTGGAGAGCAGCTAATATGGGATATCTACTTTGGGCATTTATTCTGGTTGTCTTACTCAGTTGCTCAATTGGTGAATCCGTTTTATTCTCATTCTCATTCTAAATGGACCCCTACTTCCCTCCATCTATTATTTTCCTCATATTTTCACTTCTATCCGCATTCATTGAGTCTGAATAATCTTAAAAATGAAATCACCCACCCTTAAATAATTTATGTTGACTTTCCTCATTTGGTTATCCTTTCTTTTTTTATTGCTTTGGTCCCCTACATTTTCCTACTTGTCCTTTTCAAATCCCTTTGTTTGTACTACCCAAACCCAACAACCACACTTGTTTTACTTTTTTTATTGCATGAATATGGACAATTATGAATCACTTGCGGATATCCTACTCCATGATGACTCGTCCACAGAATTTTTCTCTATTGCTTCATCTCCTTCGATTTTTGAGGAAAATGACAAGCTGGATGAAGACAAGCCGAAGTTAGTGGATGTGGACAACACTGTGATTTTCTCTCCACCTAGTCCGAAAAATTTAGCGTGGAAACATGAGCCAGACTCTCCGATACATAGCTTCGCCCAGGCACTTCTGGACCTAGGCCTATCAACCAGTGACAGTGGTGGAGAAGCCCAGGGAAGTGCCTCGGACCCAGCAAGCCCAGCCTTGGGGAAGGAAGGATGTGTAAGTAACACTCAATTTGACTCTTGTGATGAATTAGGAAAAATTGGTGGATCTTTCTTGAGTCATGTTGTAGAAAATGGCCCATGCTCTGTCTCTCAGCCCAAAGAAAAACCCACAAAAGAAAATAGCCCAACGAATTTTCTAGCATATAAAATTCCCTTCGAAGAACAATGCCCGAACCCGCCGAATTCTCCAGTTTCACCCACTGCCGTTAATTCCCCACCCATTCATCCACTATCGGACCTTGTAGTAGCCCAAATGAAGAAGCTCCATAATTTAAATGTGGATCTGGCCCAAGCAGAATTGAACAAAGACCGTAAGAGCAGCAGCACGGGCTTTCAGTCATTGGATAAGGGGAAGGGAATTATGAAGAGTCCGGAAAGCCCAAAGCGGATCAGGCCGGCCTTCCATTTGAGATTCAGCCCATAAATTGTTGAAATAAGTTCAGATTTGGAAGATCAAGTGGGAAATTTTGATTTGAACGAGGTACCTAATGCAGAAGAAGAGGAAATTACTTTTATGATCGTCTCAGCTGGTAAGAAGAGAAAGAAGAGTGGTGATGCGAGAAAGGGGAAGGGAGTGAAACTTGGATTATCTGATGGAGATAGTGCTGACACGTCGGATGATCAAATGGACGGGGAGTTTAAGTCTAAGAAAGTCTACAGAGGAAAGGCTGCGAGTGAAGGGAAAGGGTGGAGGTTCCAAATGCCGAGAGGATGTCGCTGCTTCTGCGGGTGCGTAAGGGGCTTGGTGGCTGGCTCGAAAGAGCCACAGGGAGACAAATGAGACTTTGGAGTTGGAATTGTAGAGGTCTAGGTAACAAAGAAGCCTCTGCAATTCCTTTCATTAGTAGTATGTGTAATAAGCTTAATTTAGATGTTTGTTGTCTTTCAGAAACAAAATGTAGTGCTAGTAATCTAGTTCCAGTCTTTGTTAGAATGGGGTTCAAAGATCATTTTGGTGTAGATGCTTCAGACGAGGGTTCGGGGGGGATTTTTCTTGCTTGGACTTGTAATCTAGTAGTAGTGTCTTATTCTCCCAGCACTAATTGTTGTAAAGTGTGGGATGTGTTAAATAATGAAATATATGTCACTTTTGTTTATGGGTCGCCTTATCTGGATCGAAGGAAGGATGTATGTGATATACTAGATGAGTTCCTTAATGCTCATGAAGGGGTTCATATCCTAATGGGTGACTTTAACAAGGTTGAATGGAGCAGCCAAAAGCGGGGAGGAAGTAACGTCATCAGGGGTGCTCTTGACTTCACGAAGTGGAGACTTGATCATGGCCTTATAGAGCTCCCACACAGAGGGGTAGAATATACTTGGACAAATAATAGATTAGGGGAGGAGAATATTATGAAAAGACTAGACGAGGCTTATTGCAACTCAGCTTACAGGGATTGCTTCCTGGAGGCTCTGCTGTGGAACCTTCCCATTTTTATTTCTGATCATGGCCCAATTATGCTTGATTCGAAACCTCAGCAGATAGAAAGGTTGAATAGACCATATAGAGTGGAAGCATGGTCCCTAGACTTTGATGAGGTGAGAAGGGCGATTGAAGAAAATTGGAAAGTGGAGGTTTGAGGCTCGAGGATGTACTCTCTGCAGCAGAAAATTAAGAGTACTCGAACAACAGTAAAGAAATGGTGCTTGGATTATAGAGATACACATATGATCAATTGGGAGAGAATAAGAGAATCGCTGAATGAAGCTTAACAATTGGGGCTATCTGATAACACCATTCGGCAAGAGAAGGAGCTGCGAGAATAGCTTGAACAGGAAGTAACGATCAAGAACTTATTCTAGAAGCAGCGTGGAAAGAGTAGGTGGGATCAGTTGGGAGATAGAACAACTTCGTTCTTCTTCAGATTAGTTAAAGGGAGGAAATTAAGAAATGAAATAAGGGCATTACAACTGGATGATGATAATTGGAGTTGGGATCCAGGGACTATCAAACAGGAATTTGTGAAGTATTTTAAGACCATATACTGTGGAGATACCTTGCAGGAAACCGATATGAATGAAAGGGACTTGGAACAGGACAGGGAATGGCTCCAACATCTCCCAAAGCTGACCGACTCCCATCTGAGTCATCTGAATAAAGAATTCCCTTTGGAGGAAGTACGGAAAGCTGTCTTTGATATGAAATCGTTGAAGGCTCCAGGTCCTGATGGCTGCCCTCCGGTGTTGTTTTAAAAGTACTGGAGTACAATGGGTGCGGATATTTTTGCAGCTTTTCAGAGCTTCTTTGTTGGTGGATACATCCTTAAGGAGTGGAACAAAACGTTTATCTGCCTAATACCGAAAGAGGAGAACGCGAGCAGGGTTGAGCTGTTTAGGCCCATCGGATTCTGCAACACGATCTATAAGGTCATTTCAAAATGCCTGGTAAATAGGTTGAAACCGATTCTTGGAGATTTGATTGGTGAATTTCAGAACGCTTTTGTACCAGGAAGACTCATGACAGATAATGCAATGATGGGGCTTGAGCTGATTCAATGCATAAAGGGAAGGAAAAGGAAAGATGGAATATTTGCAGGGGTCATGAAGGTGGACTTAAATAAAGCTTTTGACAGGGTCAGGTGGGATTTCATAATCAATATCCTAAGGCAGATGATGTTCCCGGAAAGATGGATCCAGTGGTTAGAACAGTGCATAACGATAGTCCGGTATGCTGTGCTGGTAAATAGGGATCAGACTGAATGGTTCTACCCGGGTGTTGGACTTCGGCAGGGGACCCTCTGTCCCCATATCTATTTATACTCTGTATGGAAGTTCTATCCAGGAGGCTGTTGTGGCCGCAGCAACAAAAAAGAATCATTGGGCTGAAAGCTGCTAGAAAGAGCCCAGAAATCTCGCACTTATTTTTCGCTGATGATGCTTTGATCTTCTTCAGGCCAAGCCCAGAAGTTTGTAAGGAGTTGCGCTCTGCGTTAGATGAGTTCTGCAGGATCTCAGGGGAACTGGTGAGTGCAAAGAAATCCTTCGTTATGTTTAGTCCGAATACCCCTTCAACGTTTGTGAGATTGCTGAGGAAAACTTTGGGAATGGCGAGCAAAAATAGGTTCGGGACCTATCTAGGTTGTCCCATGGAAGTAGATGGAAGGAACCTCTCGCAGTTTAATGGATTAGTGGAAAAGTTGACAGGAAAAATGCTCACATGGAAATTTAATTCTCTTTCTCAAGCTGGGAGACTTATCTTAATAAATTCCATCCTGGTTGCTATGCTCTCCCATATCCCAGCACTATACCTATGACGTGGGAAAATTAGGTCGTTGGACTAATCCTCCTAAGCCAAACAAAATTTATAAACACTCAACAAACCTAAATACAAGTATAGAGGTAAGTCAAGGGTCGAACCCAAAGGAACGGTAATGTCTAAGTGCTTCCAATTATGTGCCTAAGCTAGGTCGAAGACAAAGGGTAAAAGAGGACACTAACAACTACTAAGACAAAGAAACCAAACAAGTAAAATGCTAGGGATTAGGATTCACTTATAATAGCAATGAACATTGCAAATTGGTTTAGGAAGTTGACTAAGTCAAGCAATGTGAGGGAAGATCAATTATGCAACCAAAAGAGCATATCAAGCTATTCTCCTAGAGGTCTAACTAGCGTCAACTACGATAAACTCTAGCTAGGAAACATCACAAGACACCTCAATCGTGTAAATGCAAGCCACAAATCAATGGTCCGTATCAATGTGAACTTACAATGCAATCTAGTGTGAATAACTAGGGTGATCAAGCCTAAATCAAACACACACATGCACATAATCAATTAACCAATTTAATCACATCATCAACTCCATCAAAATCCCCAATCTACATCATTCCATTACATAATCCAATCTTCACCAAATCCCTAACCAAACAACTACTCTAGCAACATCATCAATTCAACAAACAACTAAAGTAATCAACAATCTACAATTAAAGAATCAACAATCAAAGAAGAACAATAACTCTAATCAAACATCAACCATCAAATCATCAAAATCTAATCAAAATCAAACAATCTAAACATGAATACTAAACAAAACAATAAATGAGATAGAGTTTAGAAATGCTCATTGATAATAGAGTAGATCTCCAATACAATTGTCACCATTGGATCTTCAATCTCTCAATCACCATTGAAATTCTTCACTTTCTCTCTCTAAAATCTACTCCTAAAACTAACCCCTAAATCTAGAGAGAGAAGCTCTCAACTAAGCTAAGAATATGATCTAATTCTATTATGAAACTTCTTACAAAAATTGGGTTCAAATAGGTATAAGAAGAGAGAGAAAATCGTCGAAATCCGTTCGGAAAAGACCCACGTTGGTGCGGCCGCACAATAGAGGATGTGCGCCCGCACCACCATGATGTGCGCTTGCACCACCATGGTGTGCGACCGCACATCCTTCGTGTGCGCCCGCACCTTCTGCACGTGCGGCCGCACTCAGCTGGTTTTCTTCGAATCTTTCAACTCTTCAAGCTCAAGGGGTGCATACATGATTTATGATGGTGATGGGCACTAGGAGTGGCAGTAGCTAAGGCTTAATATTGAGGGCACACACTTCTTTTGAAAGGAGCACAAGAGAAGAGCCAAGACTTGGAACTTCCACTTCTTTGCATCTTGAGCTTCCCAAATTCCATGAACTTGATCCAAAAGCTTCTTCCACCATAGTGGATCACCAAAATCAAGACCCGAATCTCGTCCAACACCTACAACAACGAAAACAAAGCAAATAAAGAAGAAAAGGCTAGAAAACCAACGAAATATACAAAAGCTACAAAATAAGAGAAGAAAGGTAAAACTAAGCAACAAACATAAAACTAAGCACTTATTAAGCATTAAAGCTATGAAAAGAGAATAGAAATGACCTAAATGCTCATCAAATGTGTGCCATTTATGACACACATCAACCTAATGCCAAAAAAGATGTTAGCGAGGATAAGATCACTTTGCTTGAGATTCTTCTGGGCAGGGACAGGAGATAAGAAGCCGATCTACTGGGTAAAGAAAGAATTGCTCGAGAAGCACAAAGTAGAAGGGGGATTAGGGATGAGAAATGTTCTAAATTTTAATCATGCACTGTTGGCAAAGCAAGCTTGGAGGATTCATAAACAGAGGGATTTGCTGGTAAGCAGGATTATGATTGGAAAGTATGGAGGTTCACCAGTGGATAAGGTACTCATAGGGAAGGAAGTGCAGAGAAGTTCGTGGGTTTACCGAGGAATGATAAAATCAATTGGGAAAATAAAAAGAGCTTTCTAGTTCAGAGTGGGACATGGGAAAAATGTGAAGATTGAAGGAGACAAGTGGACTGTGGCAGGAAGAGTCACTTTGAAAACAGGCATTGGGGAGGAGGATAGAAACAGATACAGAACGGTGGCAGATCTTTTGAATGACAGAGGGGAATGGAAAGTAAGGGAGATTTGGACACTGTTTACATTGGAGAATGAAAAAAAAAATCCTATGTACTACTCCGAATGTTGGGGAGGATGATGAAGTCCTTTGGGGAGAGACTCACAATGGAGAGTACACTGTCAAATCTGGGTATAGGTGGTGGATGGGTGGATCAGGTAAGGAGAGGGAGAATAGGTTTTGGAAGGAGTACTGGAAACTATCATTAAAGCCTGCCTGGTTATTACTCGGCTGGAAAGTCATACAGGGTGCATGTAGCGTTAAGATAGGACTGTTGAAGCGAGGGCTGAATATTAACCCTATCTGTGTCTTGTGTAATGAAGAGCAGGAAACTACAGCACATCTCTTCCGAGATTGTCAGGTGGTCAGAAGAGTTTGGTTATGCAGCCACTTGGGCATCAGGGCTTATGGTGAAAAAACCCTCAGTATTGCGGATTGGATAAGGAACCTTATGCGTTATGCGATAGAATCAGAGTCTACAAATCCAACTCTTGCAGGTTCAATTTTGGAAATTCTTTGGAGTGTGTAGACACACAGGAATGACATAATTTTCAGAGGAGGGTTGCACTCACTCCAAAGAATGACATAATGGAGCTTTGTAGTGAGAATATTGCGAAAGTCTACAGGGACGTGAAAAGGAAAGGAGAATTGAAGGCGAAGGGGCAAAACGCATTCTCGGGAAAAGAAGATCTAAATTATTGGCAAAGAGGAACGCATGATTCAAACCAGGTAGTTACAGTCACGGTGGATGGAGCTTAGAAAAAGAGAACGAGCAGGTTAGATGAAGCGGCAGTGGGTTTGGTTGTGGAGAAGGATGGGGTGAAACTTAAGGAAGGATGTAAGCGAGTTTTAGGGTTCTCGACTATGCACGGTGAATTGTTAGCCGTTAGGGAGGGAATGTTGGACGCATGTACAGATCATACTCAGTTGGAGATCAGAACTGACAGCAAGCTAGCATTCATAGCCATAAAAGACTCGTACTCTGCTCCCAAGAAGTTAAAGGGCCAGGCTCAGGATATCCTTTCCATTAGTTCTAGACTTTCATATGTTTGTTTCTGTTATGTGCCACGAAATGTGACCTCCAAAGCCCATGACCTGGCGATTAAAGCCAGGAAAGGGGTGTAGAGGACACTTCTATGCTTTTGTATTGTTTACCAGCTGTCATAATAATAAAAAATAAAAAAATAAAAAAAAAATTTGGAATTTTTTGACCTTTTTTCGTCCAGAAATAAAAATTGCCAAGATGTTTTCCATGGTTCCTAATACCCTCCGGGAGCCAATTGAGTGGGTAGAACCATCCAATATGCCTTAAAACGGTCAATTTACTCGTTCCAAATTTGCACCGATTTCGTAAACAGAAGTCTACCACGACTATTTTGTACAACATATAAGGGTCATATATGGTTCCAAACATCATTATATGACCCTAAGATGTATCCCCTAAGGTCTCAAGACTTTTCGCCACCGGGACCCGTAACCTCAAAATTCCTCAAAAAGCAGAGATATAACATTCAATTTTGGAATTTTTTGACCTTTTTTAGCTCGGAAATAAAATGCCGAGATGATTACCATGGACCCTAATACATCCTGGGAGTCTATTTGGGTTGGTCCAACCATCCAATATGCCTATAAAACCAGTAAATTTACCCGTTCCAAACTTGCATTGATATCGTGACCTCAAGCCTACCAGGGACATTTATGGCAACATATAATGGTCATATATGGTTCCAAAAGTCATTATATGACCCTAAGATGTATCCCCTAGGGTCTCAAGACTTTTCACCACCAGGCCCCACAACCACAAAATTCCTCAAAAAGCGTGGATTATAACCTTCAATTTTGGAATTTTTTGACCTTTTTTCGCCAGGAAATAAAAATTGCTGAGATATTTACCATGGTTCCTAATACCCTCCGGAAGTCCAATTGAATGGGTGGAACTATCCAATATGCCTTAAAACGGTCAATTGACCCGTTCCAAATTTGCACCGATTTCGTAAACTGAAGCCTACCACGGCTATTTTGTACAACAGCTAAAGGTCATATATGGTTCCAAACGTCATTATATGACCCTAAGATGTATCCCCTAAGGTCTCAAGACTTTTAGCCACCGGGCCCCGTAACCTCAAAATTCCTCAAAAAGCATGGATTATAGCCTTCAATTTTGGAATTTTTTGACCTTTTTTCGCCCGGAAATTAAAAAAGCCGAGATGCTTATCATGGACACTAATACACCATGGGAGTCTATTTGGGTGGGTCCAACCATCCAATATGCATTTAAATAGTCAATTTACCCGTTCCAAACTTGCACCGATATCGTGACCTTAAGCCTACCACGGACATTTATGGAACCATATAATGGTCATATATGGTTCCAAACGTCATTATATGACCCTAAGATGTATCCCTTAGGGTCTCAAGACTTTTCGCCACCGGGCCCCGTAACCACAAAATTCCTCAAAAAGCATGGATTATAGCCTTCAATTTTGGAATTTTTTAGATCTTTTTTCGCCTGGAAATAAAAATTGCCGAGATGTTTACCATGGTACCTATTACCCTCCGGGAGTCCAATTGAGTGGGTGGAACCATTCAATTTGCCTTAAAACGGTCGATTTACCCGTTCCAAATTTACACCGATTTCGTAAACTGGAGCCTACCACGGCTATTTTGTACAACATATAAGGGTCATATATGGTTCCAAACGTCATTATATGACCCTAGCTAAGATGTATCCCCTAAGGTCTCAAGACTTTTCGCCACTGGGCCCCGTAACCTCTAAATTCCTCAAAGAGCGTGGATTGTAGCTTTCAATTTTGGAATTTTTTGACCTTTTTTCGCCAGGAAATAAAAAATTCCCAGATGCTTAACATGGACCCTAATACCCTCCGGGAGTCCAATTGAGTGGTTGGAACCATCTAATATGCCTTAAAACGGTCAATTTACCCTTTCCAAATTTGCACCGATTTCGTAAACTGAAGCCTACCACGGCTATTTTGTACAACATATAGGGGTCATATATGGTTCCAAACGTCACTATATGACCCTAAGATGTATCCCCTAAGGTCTAAAGACTTTTCCCCACCGGGCCCCGTAACCTCAATATTCCTCAAAAAGCGCGGATTATAGCCTTCAATTTTGGAATTTTTTGACCTTTTTTTGCCCGAAAATATAAAATTCTGAGATGCTTACCATGGAACCTAATACACCCTGGGAGTCTTTTTGGGTGGGCCCAACCATCCAATATGCCTTTAAACAATCAATTTACCCGTTCCAAACTTGCACCGATATCTTGACCTCAAGCCTACCACGGACATTTATGGCAACATATAATGGTCATATATGGTTCCAAACGTCATTATATTTCCCTAAGATGTATCTTCTAGGGTCTCAAGACTTTTCTCCACCGGGCCCTGAAACCTCAAAATTCCTCAAAAAGCGTGGTTTATAGCCTTCAGTTTTGGAATTTTTTGACCTTGTTTCGTCCGGAAATAAAAATTGGCGAGATGTGTCCCATGGTTCCTAATACCCTATGGGAGTCCAATTGAGTGGGTGGATCCATCCAATATGCCTTAGAATGGTCAATTTACCCGTTCAAAATTTGCACCGATTTCGTAAAGTGAAGCCCACCACGGCTATTTTGTACAACATATAAGGGTCATATATGGTTCCAAACATCATTATATGACCCTAAGATGTATCCTTTGTTGAGTAATTAGGTTTTGATGATTGTAAACTAATGATGATTATCTATCTAACGTGTTTGTTAAGTTGTGCATAGAAAGAACAAGTTATGGTTGGAACAGGATACAAGGAACCTTAGCAATGACAAGTATATAAGGAACTTAAGTAATATATGATAAGCAATAGAAGAACAAGAACAATGATGAGTGTTATGGTTGATAAGCATGATGATGGCTAAGGAACCATGAAGGTAACTATGCAAATAGGTGTTTGCATATGTTAGCTTCATGAGGTAAGTACACTATGCATACATGAGTCGTATATGTGTAGGAGTATTTACATAAGCTTTAAGTTTAATTTGTTCTCTCACTTGAAGTTTGTTTATGACAAACAAACTTCAATCTAATGTTTCTCTTAAGTGTTTATGTGAAGACAGGAACTGACTTAGGTGAAGTCAATGGGTTGGAACATAGAAGACTTCAAGAGGAACAAGAGAGAATGAATAAACCTAAAGCAGATTCTCCCACGAGAACTAAACTACGAAGGAACCTGAAGGTATTCTCTAACAAGATCCAGAAGGAATTTTCGGCAGGCTTTCCCACGAGAGCCGGAGCATGTTCCCTAACAGGTACATGAAGAGTTCCATGTTCCCTAACAGGTACATGAAGAGTTCCCTAACAGGAACTTAATTCTCTAACAGGAACTTAATTCTCTAACAAGAACTATCTAAGTGCCCTAACAGGAACATGAAGACAGCAAGTTCCAATAGGAACTTGGCTTGCGGTTCTAGAAGTGGAACGTTGCCCCGAGAACTAGAATACATCAATACTACAAGATTCCTGAACAAGAGTTTCAAAGAAACAACATGAAGACGGAGAAATCGAAGTATATCGCTCTAGGATTCATGTAAGTATGTTGGACATAAAAGTCAGTCTGGAACAAGTCTAAAGAACCAAGGTGAACTCATGATAGTCAATGAAATTAGAGTTACTGACTTGTCAGGAACTCAGAGACTGTCAGAGTTCCAAAACCTAATTGGAACTTATGTCTGCACGTCGTTAAAGGTCGCAGGTCGAATTTTATGATTATATATTTATCTACCACGTGCATATCTTTTAAGGATTTGGTTTTACAGAATAAAGATATTTATTTTCTAATAAATACTTTTGGAAAAAGATAAGTTATTTTTGGAAAATATTTTCAGCAAAATAAGTTTTGAATAAAATCTAATTTTATGGCAAGTTTATCTTTTGTAAAAAGATATGCTAAGATATATTAGTATATTTGGAAAATATATGATCTAGATAAAATCAAATTTTATGGTAATTATATCTTATTATTATTGACAAAATATATTCTTGACAAAAGATATAATTATGGAAAACTTATCTTTGGAAAATATCTTTTATTTCTATCTTTTAATAAAACTTATCTTTTACGAAAAGAATAATTTGGGTGTACTATAAATATGCTCATATGTATTCATTCAAAGTCGAGGTTGGCGAAACTGAGTGGTCGTGCTTTATGGTTTCATCCTTCACCACGAAGCTAAGTCAGTCTTCCAGCTCGAAGTTCCAGTCAGGTTTGGTTTCAGTTCGTGCAGACAGTTCCAGATCAGATCTTGAATGTCAAGCATATTAGTTTTATCTCTTTATTCATTGGTATGTATTTAGAGTTATTCATTGAGATCTTGTAATTGGGAAAAAGGGTTTTGAGTGTTTTATGTATTGGGGTGTGAGAGTTTGTGAGGATTCTCGTTATAATTATATTGTAAGAGTGCAATGTGTTAGCTTCTAGTGTGAAGCCGATTGAGCTTCTAGTGAGAGGCCGAGTGGGTAGTACTTTGGTAGTACGAGTGAAACTAAGTGTGGGACTTAGATTGGGTAGGATAGGGTCTTATCGAGTAGCAAGTTTCCGAGCAGGAACTTGTGAGTAAAGGTCTGTGCATAATAGGTTGTTACTTGGTGTTTGCCCTATTTTAATGAAGTGGTTTGTGTTTGAAATCCCTATGGTAGGGTCGAGGTTTTACTTCTAGTTGGGCCCTGGATGGATTCCTCGTAAAATCCAAATTGCACTGTCTAAGTTCCTAACAACAATCAGTTTTATATTCCGCGAAAAGTAGGCACTAGGAACATACTACAATTCACCCCCCTCTTGTAGTATATCATCCGAAATAACAATTGGTATCAGAGCTAGTGCTCTTGATAAACCGGGCAACCCCAAGGAGCAAGTTCCAGGCTAGGATGGATATCTACGAGGAATGCAGCGATTAGAACTCAGATCCAGAATGTTCCCAACACGACAGAAAGACCAAAATTTGCTTGTAAAGCAAAAGTAATTCAAATATTAACATATTGGAGGTAAGTGTCTCGTCTTTGAATTCTTTGTTATATGCATGTTATTATGTGTGCGAGTTCCTTGTAGTATATCTAGTTAATTTGTTGATTTAATTGTTAATATTTTAAAATCAATTTTGTGTAACCTCAAATCTGATTTCTAGTGTGAAAAGATTATTCAGATTTACAAATTGATTAATTTTCAGTTTACAAGAAATAGTTCAAGGAACTTATTGTATAGAATAATGCATATTTGGTCTTTCGGAACCTGGACTAAGCTTGAATGGAAACTTAATTCTTTGGGCAAGGTAATGAACGTATATTGTGAATATTTTCCAAAGACTCACCTTAGCATGTGTCCTTATTATTCTGATTATTTATTATGTAGACACATGATGTTAATTGTTAGTAAAGATAGTTGGTTAGACCATAGTTGTTTTAATTATGGATTATTGACGTCTATTACTAACATGAAGGTACCCAATATATATTGGGTAATCCTCGTAAAATCCGCTTTGCACTGTCTAAGTTCCTAACAGCAATCAGTTTTATATTCCGCGAAAAGTAGGCACTAGGAACATACTACAATTCACCCCCCTCTTGTAGTATATCATCCGAAATAACATCCCCTAAGGTCTCATGACTTTTCGCCACCGGGCCCCGTAACCTCAAAATTCCTAAAAAAGCGCGGATTATAGCCTTCAATTTTGGAATTTTTTGACCTTTTTTCGCCCGAAAATAAAACATGCCGAGATGCTTACCATGGAACCTAATACACCCCGAAAGTCTTTTTGGGTGAGTCCAACCATTCAATATGCCTTTAAACAGTCAATTTACCCGTTCCAAACTTGCACCGATATCGTGACCTCAAGCCTACCACGGACATTTATGGCAACATATAATGGTCATATATGGTTCCAAACTTTATTATATGACCCTAAGATGTATCCCCTAGGGTCACAAGATTTTTCGCCACCGGGCCCTGAAACCTGAAAATTCCTCAAAAAGCGTGGATTATAGCCTTCAATTTTGGAATTTTTTTACTTTTTTTTGTCTTGAAATAAAAATTGCGGAGATGTTTTCCATGGTTCCTAATACCCACCGGGAGTCTAATTGAATGGGTGGATCCATCCAATATGCCTTAAAACGGTCAATTTACCAGTTGCAAATTTGCTTCGATTTCGTAAAATGAAGCCAACCACGGCTATTTTGTACAACATATAACGGTCATGTATGGTTCCAAACGTCATTATATGACCCTAAGATATATCCCCTAAGGTCTCAAGACTTTTCGCCATTGGGCCCCATACCCTTAAAATTCCTCAAAAAGCGTGGATTATAGCCTTCAATTTTTGGATTTTTTGACCTTTTTCGCCCGGAAATGAAAATTATCGAGATTTTACCATGGTTCCAAATACCCTTCGGAAGTCCAATTGAGAGGGTGGAACTATACAATATGCCTTAAAACGGACAATTTACCCGTTCCAAATTTATACCGATTTCGTAAACTGAAGCCTACCACGGCTATTTTGTACAACATATAAGGGTCATGTATGTTTCCAAACGTCATTATATGACCCTAAGATATATCCCCTAAGGTCTCAAGACTTTTCGCCACCGGGCCCCGAAACCTCAAAATTCAACAAAAAGCGTGGATTATAGCCTTCAATTTTGGAATTTTTTGACTCTTTTTTGCCCGGAAATAAAAATTGCCGAGATGCTACCATGGACCCAAATACACCCTGGGAGTCAATGTGGGTGGGTCAAACCATCCCATATGCCTTTAACCAGTCTATTTACCCATTCCAAACTTTTACCGACATCGTGACCTCAATCCTACGACGGACATTTATGGCAACATATAAGGGTCATATACAGTTTCAAACGTCATTATATGATCCTAAGATGTATCCACTAAGGTCTCAAGACTTTTCGCCACCGGGCCCCGTACCCTCAAAATACCTTTAAAAGCGTGGATTTTAGCCTTCAATTTAGGAAATTTTTGACCTTTTTTGGCCCGGATTTTAAAAATGCCGAGATGCTTACCATGGACCCTAATTTACCCTGGGAGTCTATTTGGGTGCGTCCAATCATCCCATATGCCTTTAAACAGTCAACTTACCCGTTCTAAACTTACACCGATATCGTGACCTCAAGCCTTTCACGGACATTTATGGCAACACATAATGGTCATATATGGTTCCAAACTTCATTATATAACCCTAATATATATCACCTAGGGTCTCAAGACTTTTCGCCACCAGGCCCCGTAACCTCAAAATTCCTCAAAAAGCGTGGATTATAGCCTTTAATTTTGGATTTTTTTGACCTTTTTCCGCCTGGAAATAAAAATTGCCGCGATGTTTACCATTGTTCCTAATACCCTCCCGGAGTCAAATTGAGTGGGTGGAACCATCCAATATGCCTTAAAACGGTCAATTTACCCGTTCCAAATTTGCACTGATTTTGTAAACTAAAGCCTACCACGGCTATTTTGTACAACATATTAGAGTCATATATGGTTCCAAACGTCATTATATGACCCTAAGATGTATCCCTAAAGGTCTAAAGACTTTTCGCCACCAGGCCCCGTAACCTCAAAATTCCTCAAAAAGAGTGGATTATAGCCTTCAATTTCGGAATTTTTTGACCTTTTTTCGCCCGGAAATTAAATTGTCGAGATGTTTACCATGGTTCCTAATACCCTCCCCGAGTCCAATTGAGTGGGTGAAACCATCCAATATGCCTTAAAACGGTCAATTTACCCGTTTCAAATTTGTACCGATTTCGTAAATTGAAGCCTACCACGGCTATTTTGTACAACATATAAGGATCATATATGGTTCCAAACGTAATTATATGACCTTAAGATGTATCCCCTAAGGTCTCAAGACTTTTCGCCACCGGGCCCCGTAACCTCAAAATTCCTCAAAACGCGTGGATTATAGCCTTCAATTTTGGAATATATTGACCTTTTTTCGCCCGGAAATAAAAAAATGTCGAGATGCTTAACATGGACCCTAAAACACCCTGGGAGTCTATTTGGTGGGTCCACCCATCCAATATGCCTTTAAACAGTTAATTTCCCCGTTCCAAAGTTGCACTGATATCGTGACCTTAATTCTACCACGGACATTTATGGCAACATATAATGGTCATATACGGATCCAAACGTCATTATATGTCCCTAAGAAGTATCCCCTAGGGTCTCAAGACTTTTCGAACACCGGGCCCCGTAACCTCAAAATTCCTCAAAAAGCGTCGATTATAGCCTTCAATTTAGGAATTTTTTGACCTTTTTTCTCCCGGAAATAAAAATTGCCGATATGTTTACCAAGGTTCCTCTTACCCTTCGGGAGTCCAATGGAGTGGGTTGAATCATCCAATATGCCTTAAAACGGTCAATTTACCCATTCCAAATTTGCACCGATTTCGTAAACTGACGCCTATCACGGCTATTTTGTACAACATATAAGGGTCATATATGGTTCCAAACGTCATTTTATGACCCTAAGATGTATCCCCTAAGGTCTCAAGACTTTTCGCCACCAGGCCTCGTAACCTCAAAATTCCACAAAAAGCGTGGATTATAGCCTTTAATTTTGAAATTTTTTGACCTTTTTTCGCCCGGAAATAAAAATTGCCGAGATGTTTACCATGGTTCTTAATACCCTCCGGTAGTCCAATTGAGTGGGTGGAATAATCCAATATGCCTTAAAACGGTCAATTTACCCAATCTAAATTTGCAACGACTTTGTAAACTAAAGCCTACCACGGCTATTTTATACAACATATAAGGGTCATATATGGTTCCAAACATCATTATATGACCCTATGATGTATCCCCTAAAGTCTCAAGACTTTTCGCCACCAGGCCCCGCAAACTCAAAATTCCTCAAAAAGCGTGGATTATAGCCTTCAATCTTGGAATTTTTTCACCTTTTTTCGCTTGGAAATAAAAATTGCCGAGATGTTTACCATGATTCCTAATACCCTCCGAGAGTCCAATTGAGTGGGTGGAACCATCCCATATGCCTTAAAACGGTCAATTTACCTGTTCCAAATTTGCACCGATTTCGTAAACTGAAGCCTAGCACGGCTATATTGTACAACAAATAAGGGTCATATATGGTTCCAAACGTCATTGTATGACCCTACGATGTATCCCCAAAGGTCTCAGGACTTTTCGCCACCGAGCCTCGTAACCTCAAAATTCCTCAAAAAGAGTGGATTATAGCCTCAATTTTGGAATTGTTTGACCTTTTTTCGCCCGGAAATAAAAATTGCCAAGATGTTTACCATTGTTCTTAATACCCTCCGGGAGTCCAATTGAGTGGGTGGAACAATCCAATATGCCTTAAAACGGTCAATTTACCCGTTCCAAATTTGCAACGATTTTGTAAACTGAAGCCTACCACGACTATTTTGTACAACATATAAGGGTCATATATGGTTCCAAACATCATTATATGACCCTAAGATGTATCCCCTAAAGTCTCAAGACTTTTCGCCTCCGTGGCCCGTAACCTCAAAATTCCTCAAAAAGCGTGTATTATAGCCTTCAATCTTGGAATTTTTTCACCTTTTTTCGCCTGGAAATAAAAATTGCCGAGATGTTTACCATGGTTCCTAATACCCTATGGAAGTCCAATTGATTAGGTCGAACCATCCCATATGCCTTAAAACGATTAATTTACCCGTTCCAAATTTGCACCGATTTCGTAAATTGAAGCCTAGCACGGCTATTTTGTACCACATATAGGGGTCATATATGGTTCCAAAAGTCATTATATGACCCTAAGCTGTGTCCCCAAAGGTCTCAAGACTTTTCGCCACCGGGCCTCGTAATCTCAAAATTTCCCAAAAAGCGTGGATCATAGCCTTCAATTTTGGAATTTTTCGACCTTTTTTCGCTCAGAAATAAAAATTGTTGAGATGTTTACCATGGTTCCTAATACCCTATGGGAGTCCAATTGATTGGGTGGAACCATCCTATATGCCTTAAAACGATTAATTTACCCGTTCCAAATTTGCACCGATTTCGTAAACTGAAGCCTAGCACGGCTATTTTGTACAACATATAAGGTCATATATGGTTCCAAACGTCATTATATGACCCTAAGATGTATCCCCTAAGGTCTCAAGACTTTTCGCCACCGGGCCTCGTAACCTCAAAATTTCTCAAAAAGCGTGGATTATTGATGAGTGACATTTATGGTACTCATTTGATCTCTTTTTGGATGAATTTTATTACTCTTTTCTTTAGTTTTCCTTAGTTTTATTCTTATTTTCTCCATTTTATGCTTTTCATAGTTAGTTTCTCTATTTTGTGCATTTTCTTGGTTACATGTTATTTTTCCCTTTTATTTGCCTTTTCTCCTTTGTTTGTAGGTTGTGATTGATTGTCCAAGAATTCCCGAGCTTCTTCTCCTTGGTTTTTCATTGCTTTTCATGGCTTATGCTTGTGCAAAGAGTTTCAAGTCAAGTGGGATCCGAGGAGCAAGCTTCAAGACCTTGGTTATGCTCTTTTCATGGCTTATATTCTTCAAGAATTACAAGGAAGTTGCTGCCTACCTTGTCCTCCATCACCATCATCTAAGATGTGTGCACCACATGAGCTAGGACGAAGAGAAGAGAGGGTCTCTACCCAGATTGGTGCGGGCGCACTTGGGGAGTGTGCGGCCGCACATCTGGTGCGTGTGGGCGAACCTATCTGGGTGTGTTTCCCGTGCGCGCCACTCTCTCTCCTACGTGCGACCGCACCGGCGTGGGTTTATTTTTGGGCGTCAAAACCGACCTCTTCTTTGTATATATAGTTATTTCCTTTTATTTTTGGCTAAGAAGTTTTATATTAGATTTCAATTGCTAATTTTTTATTAGAATTTTAGAGAGAGAAACTCAAGGATTGAAGAGAGAGAAACTCATGGTTTTTGGTTGATTGTTCAAGAATTCTCCATTGTAATTGATCTTTTGATCAAAGTTTGTAAGGATCTTCATATTTGATTTCAATATAAGTTTGTTTTTAGTTGATTTCATTTGTTTTTCATATTATTGTTGATTGATTGAAGTTTGTTTGATGTTTGATTGAAGTTTGATTGGAGTTGAATTGATTGTTGATTTGACCTTTGAATTCTAATATGTTGATGATGAAATCGATGATTAGTGTAGTTTTGATCTTAATTTCAATGGCTAGTGAGTAGTTTTCTAGCTAGGGTAATGGTGAAGCATGTATGAGTGATGGATTAGAGTAATTTGGGGATAATTAATGGATTTGATGATATGATTAAACTTGGTTGATAATTAATGTGCATGTGTTTAATTGATTGAAGCTTGGCCATCTGTAATTGTTGCACTAGATTGCATTGTAAGCTTGCTATGATACGGACCATTGATTAGTAACTTGCAATTTCTTGATTGAGGTACCTTGTGACGTTTCCTAGTTAGTGTTTAGCGTAGTTGGCTCTAGTTAGACCTCTAGGAGAAATATCTTGGTATGCTCTTTTGGATACATGATTGATCTTCCTTCATATCACTTGACTTAGTTGGTTTGACCTCCCAAATTACCATTCTCCATTACAATTACATGTGGATCCATTCCCCTAGTGTCTTTTAAATTGATTTTATACAAGTTTATTGCATTGATTAGCTCTAGCTCTAGTCCTTTCCACAAACCCCGCATTTGACTTCGGATTAGCTTGACACTAGGCAATATACATTCAATTTCCATTCCTTTGGGTTCGACCTCGACTTACCACTACACTTCCATAGGGGTTTGTTGAGTTATCAAAATGGCGCCGTTGCCGGGGAATGGTGCTTTGAGTGCATATTGTTGTTGAGTCTATTCCACTTTATTTGCAAAATACAAAAGATTTTACTCTTTAGGCTACACTTGTAGCCTTGCTACTAACATTTTCTTTGAGTTTTGTATGCATAGGTCCCGAGATCGTTCAATTATTCCCTTTGATCCGGAGATTGAAAGAACTCTCTCAAGGAGGAGAGTAGCAAACAAGTCTTTGGATTATATTTCTTCTAGCGAAGAAGAGATTGAACAAGAGCAAGTTATGGGAGAAAATCCGAGAGTTGCCTTAAAGGAATTGGGAGTGCCCGGTGCATATAGGTTTGAGAGCGGCATAGCTCCACCTACAACACCGGCAAACGACTTTGAAATTCGGCCGGCAATGATCACCCTAATTGAGAGGAGACAATATAGTGGGGCTAAGAATGAGAGCCCATTGAACAATCTTAAGGAGTTTGAAAAATATTGCAACACAATCAAGGTTAATGGAGTGTCTCAAGAGTTTATCCGCCTTAAGTTGTTCCCTTTCTCACTCATAGGAAGATCTTTGGAATGTCTAGACAAAGAGGTGAAGCCCAATTCATTGAGAACGTGGGATGATGTCACTAAAGCTTTCTTGTCCCGTTTCTATCCTCAAAAGAAAACGGCGGAGGCAAGGGCTTTAATTCAAGGGTTCAAGCAAAAGCCAAATGAGAGTCTCTATGAAGCATGGGAAAGATTCAAGGAGTATCAAAGAGAATGTCCTCACCACGGAATTCCGACATACCAAGTGATCCAAATCTTCTATGGTGGTTTGAGTCCTCAAGGCAAGTCATGCCTTGATGGAGGGGCCGGTGGTCCTATCATGAACAAGACCGAAGAAGAAGTTGTGGACATTATAGAAGATGTGGTGACCTACTATAGAGATTGGAAAGATGGGGAAAGAGATTTTTCAAGCTAAGCAAGCAATCTTCGTTGTATTCAGTGGACCATCTAAATGCCATTAATAATCTTTCCTCTCAAATGACAAACTTGAGAAAGGAGGTGACCGCAATCAAAGCCAAGTTGGAGAGTGTTTCTTCCTCTTCTCAAGCTTCAAATCTTCCCTCCCAATTTAAAGGGAGAGGTACTTCTTCTAACTCTCAAACCCCTCCCACTTCACATAATATGCCTATGGGTTGTTTGTTTTGTGATGCATGTGGATCATATGATCATGACTCTAGCAATTGCAATAATGAATATGTTGATGAGTTTGATAACAATGAGTGTGAGCCTGTGAATTTTGTGTCAAACAACAATGTTCAAAGGTTTGATAATCAAAGAGGCCAATGGAATAGGAATTACCAAAACCAAGGCAATTTTGACAACTATAATCATGGTGGTGGTTATAGGAACCAAGGGAATCAAGGTTCTCGTGGTAACCATAATAACCAAGGTTATAGCTGCCAAAATCAAAGCCAAAATTATGGTAATCAAAACCAAGGCTATGGTAATCGAAACCAAGGTTATGAAAATCATAACCAAGGTAATGGTAACCATAATCAAGGTGGTGGTAACCATAATCAAGGTTATGGTCAAAATCAAAATAGGGGTACTTGGAATAATCAAGGAACGGGCAATTTTCAAAACAATGCTCAAAGAGGTACCCCACCCGGATTTGTTCCAAAGACTCAAGGTGAAAATTCCTATTCACAACTTTCTTCTCCTAGGACTAATTTGGAAGAATTAATTGATAATCAAACCAAGATCATTAACACCTATGGCGGTAAGTGATAAGAAGTTCAATGAAATGATGACTTACAATAAGATGCTTGAGACTCAAATAACCCAACAAGCAAACACTCTTAAGGATTATGCTAGTCCTTATTCTATACCTTCCCAAGGTGTTGAACCGAAGAAACCCGTGTATTCTATTACCACTAGTTGTGGGAGTGACCTTAGTGAGGGAGTTTCTTGTTCAATGGAGGGAGAAGATGAGAGAAGTGCTTTGGAGAATGAAGTTGAGAGGGTTGAGTCTAAGGAAGTCTATTGTGAGGATGAGGAAAAAGAAGAAAGTGTTGTTGAAAAGATGTGTGAGGAAGAGAGATTTCCTGATCTACCACACCCCCTAAAATTCTTAAGGTTCAAAATGGATGAGAAATTTGGGAAGTTCCTTGAAGTTCTTAAGGAAGTTCATGTTTCCACACCCTCTACCGAGCCAATTCCCGAAATGCCTAAGTACTCCAAGTTTCTTAGGGAGATACTAGAGGAGAAGGAAGATTGTAAGAGGGCAATTCGGTGGAAGGAGGGAAATGTTTTATTGCTCTTGTCTATGGTGAGCTTCCGGAGAAAATGAAGGATCCGGGAAAATTTTCAATTCCTTGCAAGATTAAGAAAATGATGTTTGAGAATGCTCTATGTGATCTAGGGCCTAGTGTGAGTATCATGCCCTATTCGGTTTTCAAAATACTTGAGCTATGTGAGCTTCAACCATCCAATATAACCCTTCAATTGACCAATCGCTCTATTAAGTTTCCTAAGGGGAGAGTTGATGATGTCCCTCTTAAGATTGGAGAGTTTGTTTTTCCCGTAGATTTTGTGGTTTTGGATATTGAGGAAGATGAGCATATTCCAATCATTCTAGGGAGACCTTTCTTAGCTATCTCGGGAGCTTTGATAGATGTGAAAGCAGGCCGCATTACTTTGAGATGTGGTAAGCTAGAAGAGAGTTTTAAGTTGAAACCAATGCATGAGTCTCTATCTTTTGTGTAAGATATAGCATGTGCTAGTCTTTCTCGTTCTATTGGCAATATATGCATGATTGATTCTTCTACTAACAATGCTTTTGAGAATTTTGATGATGTTTTTGCAAGTTTTGATAGCATGAAGGTTAGTGAAGAAGAAATTGTGATTCCCAAGCTAAAAGATGATGAGGAAGTTGAGATTCCAAGTTGGTTTGAGCTTAATTCTCAAGAAGAAGAGAAAGTCTCTATGGTTTTGGATGATAAAGTTCCATCTATATTGAACAAAAAGCCGAAGAAAAAGGCTCGTGATTCAACGAAATTGAGAAAAAGAAAGAAATTGAGAAAAGAGAAAAGTGAATTTGAGAAGAATTTTGTGGAGGTTTCATCAAGCAACAATGAGAAGTTGCTCAAGATTGAAGAAGATTTTGCTCTTTCAACTACCTTGAAGAAGGTGGTGTTCTTTGACCCTCCATGATTTGGAGGAAGGGTCGAGCTTAGGACCTTAAGCAAGCGCTTCCCGGGAGGCAACCCGGAGATTCTAACTTTTCTTTTGATTTTTGAGTTTTCTTGTTTTTGTTTCTTTTATTACCTTTTCTTTTCTTTCACTTTTCTACTTGTTTAGATTTTTAGGATGAATTTTGCGGGATTGGATTTCTTCAAGAATGCATGGTGAATGGAAGGTGTTCGTGGCACATATCATAATTTTGTTCGATTCCAATCCAAATTTGAGGTAAAAGGGGTAAGAATTTTAGAGAGGTAAGATAGAAAATTCATGTTTTAAAGGTTGGAGGAAATTGATACTTAGTGAATTTTTGTGGTGAGCACATGAATCTTCAACTTTGAGCTCTTGAAAAATGATTTTAGCTACTGCCTATGGTGTTCCTCATCACCATCATGATTCATGTGCGCACCGAAATAGGCAGTAAGTATCAAAGAAAAGAGAAAAAGAAAGAAAAGAAGGGGAAGCAAAGTGTGCGGCCGCACACCCATCAGGTGTGGGCGCACACGATGCGTGTGGGGGCGCACACCCGATAGGTGCGGCCGCTCCTGCTTGCCGTGCTCCCTTATCTTTCTTCCTCCTCCTTCCTCCCTTCATTTCATCATTTCCCCTCTTCTTCCTCACGCATATCCTCCCTCAAAACCCTCACTTTTGCGCACCCCTCACTCACCATTCACCCTCAAAAATCCTTCAATTCTTCACTAAAATCACTCCATTTTCATCAAATTTCACTCACAAACCTTCCTATACATAAAATTCCTCACATTTTGACCCAAATTTCACTCATTCTCTCTCCTACAATTGGTGACAGAAATTTGGGGCTTTTGTTTGGGATTGAAATTGGTGGCTCAAACTTGGTTAATCTTGCATCTTGTATGGTATAATCACTTATCCTTGCTTTAATTTTGTCAATTATATCATAATTTTGCTAAGATTGAAATTTTGTATGAGCATGATTAGTGTAGTATGGGTTTTGTTATTTTTGATGATTGATCTTGATATTGGATGTGATTTTGTGATGTTTGTTAATTGATTTTGCATAACATTGTGTTGTTTGTTGGTTTTGTACCAATTTTCATCATCTTTGGTTGATAATTTGTGAGTTGGATTTTTGGAAGTTGGGTAGTAAGTGTTGATTGTTGGTATTGGTTTTTGGTTGTTCTTGGATAGTTTGAAAGGAGTTTTTCTTGGATTATTGGTGTTTTGATTGGATTGGAATTGAATTTGGTGGAAGGAAGTGTGAAGTTGTGAATTGGTGAATTTGGTAGTAAGTTGTGATTTTGGTGTGGTGTTCTTGGTTCATTGGTATTGCTCTTTGATTGTTATTGGTGACCTTTCCCAAAGCCTCAAACATGTCTAAATACCTAAAGAAACTCACCAAAAAGAGAAAGACCGATGTTTGTCATCGAGGAACCTCTCCCAAGTACTTCTTCAAGGCCTAGCACTTCTTCTAGGCCAAGTACATCAAACCCCTCTTCCTCTCAAACACGACCACCCACCTCTCTTCCCAAAAAGAAAAACTTCACAAACGAACAAAAAACCTTCTACTAACAATTGAAGGAAGAAAGAACCCTTAAACAAACCCGCCACTATCTCCAGCGTGATATGGTTAAATTGGGGATAGATGATGATGTGCGGTCCTTGCTCTTGAATCTACTAATGGGTTCTTTCATCAACAATGCCTATCGCACCTACAAGGAGCCAACTTTGGAATTTTTGGCTACCTTGGAGCTTGTGCCCTTGGGAGGTCAATATAGGGTGCGCTTCCAAATATTCAACCTCTACTTCGATCATTCTTTGGAAGAGTTCAACGCGGCTTTGGACTTTGATCCCCATGGGGATATCTTGAACGTTGAACACTACATCTTCCCGGAGTACGACCATAACTCTTGGTGGGAAGACATTTCGGGTGGGAATGTATTCATCACCAACAAAGCCAAGATCTCTTCGGTGTACCAACCTTGCCTTAGGGTTGTGCACCGCCTTTTGGGCTATGTGGTGTTCCCCAAGCAAGAGTTGGGGAAGATGAGCAAGCTTGAGCTCAAAGTGCTATGGTTGTCTACTCGCTCGGAGTATGTGGGCCGTTTAAACTTGGGGTACATTTTCGCCCAATATTGTGTCGATCTTTGTGGCCGGAGCACGGGAGAGATTCCTTGCGAAGGCATGGTGACTAGGCTCTTGACTCGCCTTCGCCTTGAAGCATATCTTCCCTTTTGCAAGGAGATTGGAGACAACACCACCCTATACCTCGACTTGAGGCAATTGGGTCAAATTCAATTCATCTCCAAGAACTAGAGGGATGGGAGATATGAGTGGTTAAGGAACAATGAGCATTGGTGCTTTTTGCCTAACCCTGGATTGACTTCATTGGCCCGGATCGCCGACAATGTGTGGCATGTCCCTAGGTCTTTTCGGCGTCCCAACTTCGACTCCGATGAGGATGATGAAGATGATGATGAAGAGCTCCAAGGAGCCCAACAACAACAACAACAACAACAACAAATTCCACAACAACAAGTTCCTCAAGAACAACAACAAGAAGGGCAACATGCTTATGAAAATGCCGACATGAGGGCTCTTAGTGAGCAAATGAGTGGATTGAAAATCCATTTGGACGGCATGCATGATCAAGATTTTGGGGCTATCTACGAACAATTGAGAGGTATCCAAGAAATGCAACAAGGTATGTTTGCACAACAACAACAAATTTATGATGCGGAAGTTGACCGCGGGAACATTGTTCCCCCGGTTAACTATCCGTACTTCCCGCCCCAACAAGGTCATCTACCTTCATATGGGCATCCATATTGGTTGGGTCCTTCTGACCCTGATACCGAGCGTCGCTACTACCCGGATGAGCATGGTAACTATGATTACAAGGCTCCGGGTGGAAGTGACTATAGGGGTGATCCTAACTACCCCCCATGTCCATGAAAACCACCCCTACGAACTAACCTTGCCCGATAACTTCACCCCTCTTGCTCCTTGGCAACAAAATCTTTTCAAGGGGCACTATGGGTGGCCCGAGGGTTATACCGGAGGATGGGAGCCTTACCCTCATCCCTTCGATGACTCCGAGCGCAACATTGACCCCAATGGGGCCGGGCCTAGCGGTAGTGGTAGTGGTGGTGGTGATGGTAGTAGTCATTAGTTCCCTTGTGCTTTTTGTGCTTTTTGCCTCCATCCCTTATATTTTTTATGCTTGTTTTGTATTCCTTGGGTTGTTGAGATGTATTTTTATCTAGCTTGGGGGAACTAATGCTATGCTCGGTGACCAATATTTGTTGTTGTGTACATACCTTAGTTGTTTGCATGCTTATTTTTGTTCCTCTTGTTTGATTTCCTCTTTTTCTTGATCTCTAGGCTAATTTCCTTGTAGCTAGTATGCTTGCCCAATTTGTTTGGATACTTGTTGTTTGTGATGATGCTTTCCTTGTGATGTTGTTGTTGTGTTTGATCCCTAATATCCAAATCCCTTTAATCCAAAACAATTTGATCCAAATTCCCAAAAATCCAAATCTTGTAGTTTAGTTTAGTTTAGTTCTTTAGTTAGTTTAGTTACTTTCTTGCTTTCTTAGTTTCCTTTCTTTTATTCTTTTTATTCTTTGATTAGTTTAGCTTTTATTTTCCCTTAGTTGTATAAACTTTTTGCTTAGTTTAGTTTCCTTTTATTTGTTGTTTCGTTTTCTTTGTTTTGAAGTTACTAACCATTTTCTTTGTTTATAGTTTCTTTTATTTTCTTTTTCTCACTTGGTTTCTTGAAGAAGCTTTTGGATATGGAATGCGACGAGGTGGTTTCTACTTGCTTCGTTTATTTTTGCTAAGCTTGGAGCCCGGTGAGATCTTTCTTATTTTTCTGTTTATTTTCCTTGGTTGCATAGAATAGGATTAGTTTAGGGGAAGTTGAATGGTTTGAGGATGGATGCTTGTTAACACGTAATGTGTTTGGGATCGATGACGATGATGTCGATCGATCAGTTGTTTGTCGATTGGGATTATTATGTGTTTAACTTGCTTTCTAGTGCACTTCTTATTATTTCTCCTATTTTCCTTTTCTATGTTTCCATTACTTTTCTTTTATTTTCTTTTATTTTCCTTTTCTTTTATTTCCTTTTATTTTTCTTTTCTTATTTGTGGTATGATTTTGAGGCCTTATTTTTCATTTTTCTTTTGAATTGAACTTTGTACATTGGACTTGTCTTTTGCATGATTTTCTTCCTAGGTTGTAAAGGTATGCACGGTTTGAGACTATGTTGGGTTGTCTCTAGGATAGGTGTATGCTAGGGTAGTTGGTTTGAACTAGAAGGATCATGAAGCCGGATTCTACTTGTTTGTGGCATGCTTGGTAGTTGCTCCCTATAGTCAATTTGACACCATTAGTGAGTTTTTGCTACATCCTTGTGAGGTTACTTGTTTTTGTAGCCTTCAACATTCTTTGTATGAGCGGCATAGATCCTTGACTATGCAAACCTAATCTAATAAAGCTTGATGTATGATTCTTAAACCCGAGACCGAACTATCTAGGAAGGACAAAGGCACGTTTTTCGGGGTACGTGGTATTTTTCATTTTTGTTATTTTCTTTATTTTTGGGTTTACATTTGCCTTCTTGCAACCATTTGAGCCTTATCCTTTATTTTTAAGCCACATCTTTAGTTCTTTGACCTTTTGTTTCATTTTCTTTCTATTCTTGGTTTTTGTGAAGCAAAATGATCGTTTGTGATGGAGTATGTGGTAGATGAGTTGGAATTTTAGTTTTTATGAATGCAAGTTTGTGATATCATTTTCCTTGTTAATAATGGAAAATATTTGAGAAAAAGCCGCCCTACTTTATAAAAGGCATGGACTAATAAGTTGCATAATAGAAAAAGCCGTCCGAATTAAGTAAAAGGCAAGGACATTGCAAATTCAATTACAAAACACAAAAATAAAAATTGAAAAAAGTGAAAAATTCAAAAGTATTTTGTTGTTTTCTTTTCTCCTTCTAAGCATTGAGGACAATGCTTCATTTTAGCTTGGGGGAGAAGCCTGTACGCTTTTTGTATATATTTCTTTGTGAGTATAGCTTCTAGTAAGCTTGGGGGTGTTGTTTTTGTTTGGTAATTTCTTGATTGTGGTGTTAAGGATTGATCACCCTTTTGCTTCAATTTTTAGGAAAATCACCAAATTTTAAATTTTAGCCTACCTTCACCCTTTATGCCTTACGTTACAACCTTGGGGAAAGACCTTTCCACCTAGATAGTTGAGTCACTATTTGAGGGAGGGCATCATGGGTCATTGCCTAAGGAAAGGGGATGCATAGTCGAGATTGTCGAGTAGCCTAAATAAAATTCTTTTTCCGGTTCCTTTGAGGAATCATTGGGATACTCACTAAGGGAGATTTGAGACTAGTGGGGAGAACGCGGTAAGATTGTTTGGGATGAACGTGGATTGTGATGTCTAGTTCCTATGCCTAGCATACCTTATGTTTCAATCAACCTTAGATATCTTGAAAAGTGCATACCTTAACTACTTGAGAAAGATTTTCATTCATTTGCATTATAGTCTTTATGTTAGTTCATTCCGCAAAGGTTTGTTTTCATTTTCATTTGATCTCTTTTTTGATGAATTTCATTTCATTTTATTACTCTTTTCTTTAGTTTTCCTTAGTTTTATTCTTATTTTTTTCATGTTATGCTTTTCATAGTTAGTTTCTCAATTTTGTGCATTTTCTAGTTTACTTGTTATTTTTCCCATTTATTTTCTTTTTCTCCTGTGTTTGTAGGTTGTGATTGATTGTCCAAGAATTCCCGAGCTTCTTCTCCATGGTTTTTCATTGCTTTTCATGCCTTATGCTTGTGCAAAGAATTTCAAGTCAAGGGGGATCCGAGGAGCAAGCTTCAAGACCTTGGCTATGCTCTTTTCATGGCATATATTCTTCAAGAATTCCAAGGAAGTTGCTGCCTAACTTGTCCTCCATCACCATCATCTAGGATGTGTGCACAACATGATATAGGACGAAAAGAAGAGAGGGTCTCTACCCAGATTGGTGCGGGCGCACTCGGGGAGTGTGCGGCCGCACATATGTCGAGTGCGGCCGCACATCTGGTGCGTGCGGGCGAACCTATCTGGGTGTGTTTCCCGTGCGTGCCACTCTCTTTCCTACGTGCGACCGCACCGGCGTGGGTCTATTTTTGGGCGTCAAAACCGACCTCTTCTTTGTATATATAGTTATTTCCATCTATATTTGGATAAGAAGTTTTACAATAGATTTCAATTGCTAGTTTTTTATTAGATTTTAGAGAGAGAAACTCAAGGATTGAAGAGAGAGAAACTCATGGTTTTTGGTTGATTGTTTAAGAATTCTCCATTGTTATTGATCTTTTGATCAAAGTTTGTAAGGATCTTCATCTTTGATTTCAATATAAGTTTGTTTTTAGTTGATTTCATTTGTTTTTCATATTATTGTTGATTGATTGAAGTTTGTTTGATGTTTGATTGAAGTTAAATTGATTGTTGATTTGATCTTTGATTTCTAATATGTTGATGATGAAATCGATGATTAGTGTAGTTTTGATCTTAATTTCAATGGCTAGTGAGTAGTTTTCTAGCTAGGGTAATGGTGAAGCATGTATGGGTGATGGATTAGAGTAATTTGGGGATAATTAATGGAGTTGATGATATGATTAAACTTGGTTGATAATTCATGTGCATGTGTGTAATTGATTGAAACTTGGCCATCTTTAATTGTTGCACTAGATTGCATTGTAAGCTTGCTATGATACGGACCATTGATTAGTAACTTGCAATTTCTCGATTGAGGTACATTGTGACATTTCCTAGTTAGTGTTTAGCGTAGTTGGCGCAAGTTAGACCTCTAGGAGAAATATCTTGGTATGCTCTTTTGGATACATGATTTATCTTCCTTCATATCACTTGACTTAGTTGGTTTGACCTCCCAAATTACCATTCTCCATTACAATTACATGTGGTTCCATTCCCCTAGTGTCTTTTATATTGATTTTATACAAGTTTATTGCATTGATTAGCTCTAGCTCTAGTCCTTTCCACAAACCCCGCATGTGACTTCGGATTAGCTTGACACTAGGCAATATACATTTAATTTCCATTCCTTTGGGTTCGATCTCGACTTACCACTACACTTCCATAGGGGTTTGTTGAGTTATAAATATTGTTTGATTGGGTGGGGAGGTAGCCCAACGACCTACCGTTTCTTGTCCCATCAATTGTCGAGATGCTTACCACGGACCCTACAAACATCCTTGGAGTCTATTTCGGTGGGTCCAACCATCCAATATGCCTTTAAACAGTCAATTTACCCATTACAAACTTGCACCGATATTGTGACCTCAAGCCTACCATGGACATTTATTGCAACATATAATGGTCATATATGGTTCCAAACTTCATTATATGACCCTAAGATGTATCCCCTAGGGTCTCAAGACTTTTCACCACCGAAACCCGTAACCTCAAAATTCCTAAAAAAACGTGGATTATAGCCTTCAATTTTGGAATTTTTTGACCTTTTTTTACCTAGAAATAAAAATTGTCGAGATGTTTACCATGGTTTTTAATACCCTCCGGGAGTCCAATTGAGTGGGTGGAACCATCCAATATGCCTTAAAACGGTCAATTTACCCGTTTCTAAGTTTGCACCGATTTCGTAAACTGAAGCCTACCACGGCCATTTTGTACAACATATAAGGGTCATATATGGTTCCAAACTTCATTATATGACCCTAAGATGTATCCCCTAAGGTCTCAAGACTCTTCGCCACCGGGCCCCGTAACCTCAAAATTCCACAAAAAGCGTGGATATAGCCTTCAATTTTGGAATTTTTTGACCTTTTTTTGCCCAGAAATAAAAATTGCCGAGATGTTTACCATGGTTCTTAATATCCTCCAGGAATCCAATTGAGTGGGTGGAACCATCCAATATGCCTTAAAACGGTCAATTTACTCGTTTCAAATTTGCACTTATTTCGTAAACTGAAGCCTACCACGGCCATTTTGTACAACATATAAGGGCCATATATGGTTCTAAACATCATTATATGACCCTAAAATGTATCCCCTAAGGTCTCAAGAATCTTCGCCACCGGGCCCCGTAACCTCAAAATTCCTCTAAAAGAGTGGATTATAGCCTTCAATTTTAGAATTTTTTTACCTTTTTTCGCCCGGTAATAAAAATTGCCGAGATGTTTACAATGGTTCCTAATACCCTCCGGGAGTCTAATTGAGTGGGTGGAACCATCCAATATGCCTTAAAACGGTCAATTTACCCGTTCCAAATTTGCACCGATTTCGTAAATTGAAGCCTACCACGGCTATTTTATACAACATTTAAGGGTCATATATGGTTCCAAACGTCATTATATGACCCTAAGATGTATCCCCTAGGGTCTCAAGACTTTTGGCCACCGGGCCCCGTAAACTCAAAATTCCTCAAAAAGCGTGGATTTCAATTTTGGAATTTTTTGACCTTTTTTCGCACGGAAATAAAAAATGCCGAGATGCTTAACATGGACCCTAATACACCCTAGTAGTCTATTTGGGTGGGTCCAACTATCCAATATGCCTTTAAACAGTCAAGTTACCCGTTAAAAACTTGCACTGATATCGTGACCTCAAGCCTACCATGGACATTTATGGCAACATATAATGGTCATATATGGTTCAAAACGTCATTATATGACCCTAAGATATATCCCCTAGGGTCTCCAGACTTTTCGTCACCGCACCCCGTAACCTCAAAATTCCTCAAAAAGCATGGATTATAGCTTTCAATTTTGGAATTTTTTGACCTTTTTTCGGCGGGAAAAATATTGCCGAAATCTTTACCATGGTTTCTAATACCCTCCGGGATTCCAATTGAGTAGGTGGAACCATCCAATATGCCTTAAAACGGTCAAATTACTCGTTCCAAATTTGCACCGATTTCGTAAACTTAAGCCTACCGCGGCTATTTTGTACAACATATAAGGGTCATATATGGTTCCAAACGTCATTATATGACCCTAAGATGTATCCCCTAGGGTCTTAAGACTTTTCGCTACCGGGCCCCGTAACCTCAAAATTCCTCAAAACGCGTGGATAATAGTCTTCAATTTTGCAATTTTTTGACCTTTTTTCGCCCGGTAATAAAAAATGCCGAGATGCTTACCATGGTTCTTAATACACTCCGGGAGTCCAATTGAGGGGGTGGAACCATCCAATATGCCTTAAAACGGTCAATTTACCCGTTCCAAATTTGCACCGATTTCGTAAACTGAAGCCAACCACGGCTATTTTGTACAACATATAAAGGTCATATATGGTTCCAAACGTCATTATATGACCCTAAGATGTATCCCCTAAGGTCTGAAGACTTTTCGCCACTGGGCCCCGTAACCTTAAAATTCCTCAAAAAGTGTGGATTAAAGCCTTCAATTTTGAAATTTTTTGACCTTTTTTCACACGGAATGCCGAGATGCTTATCATGGACCCTAATACACCCTGGGAGTCTATTTGGGTGGTCCAACCATCCAATACGCCTTTAAAGAGTCAAATTACCCGTTCCAATCTTGCACTGATATCGTGACCTCAAGCCTACCACGGAAATTTATGTCAACATTTAATGGTCATATATGGTTTTAAACGTCATTGTATGACCCTAAGATGTATCCCCTAGGGTCTCAAGACTTTTCGCCAACGGGCCCCGTAACCTCAAAATTCCTCATAAAGCGTGGATTATAACCTTCAATTTTGGAATTTTTTGACCTTTTTTCGCCCGGAAATAAAAATTGCCGAGATGTTAAACATGGTTCCTAATACCCTCCAGGAGTCCAATTGAGGGTGTGGAACCATCCAATATGCCTTAAAACGGTAAATTTACCCGTTCCAAATTTGCACCGATTTCGTAAACTGTAGCCAACCACAGCTATTTTGTAAAACATATGGGGATCATATATGGTTCCAATCGTCATTATATGACCCTAAGATGTATTCCCTAAGGTCTGAACACTTTTCGCCACCGGGCCCGTTACCTCAAAATTCCTCAAAAAGCGTGGATTATAGCCTTCAATTTAAGAATTTTTTGATCTTTTTTCGACCAGAAATAAAAAATGCCGAAATGCTTACCATGGACTCTAATACACCCTGGCAGTCAATTTGGGTGGGTCCAACCATCCAATATACCTTTAAAGAGTTAATTTACCCGTTCCAAATTTGCACTGATTTCGTAAACTAAAGCCTACACGGCTATTTTGTACAACATATAAGGGTCATATATTGTTCCAAACGTCATTATATGACCCTAAGATGTTACCCCTAAGGTCTCAAGACTTTTCACCACCAGGCTCTGTAACCTCAAAATTCCTCAAAAAGCGTGGATTATAGCCTTCAATTTTGAAATTTTTTGACCTTTTTTTTGCCTGGAAATAAAAAATGTCGAGATGCTTACCATGGACCCTAATACACCCTGGGAGTCTATTTGGGTGGGTCCAACCATCCAATATGCGTATAAACGGTCAATTTACCCGTTCCTAACTTGCACCGATATCGTGACCTCAAGCCTACCACGGACATTTATGGCAACATATAATGGTCATATATGGTTCCAAACGTCATTATATGACCCTAAGATGTATCCCCTAGGGTCTTAAGTCTCTTTGCCACCGGGCCCGTAACCTCAAAATTCCTCAAAAAGCGTGGATTATAGCCTTCAATTTTGGAATTTTTTGTCTTTTTTTCGCCCGGAAATAAAAATTGCCGAGATGGTTACAATGGTTTCTAATACCCTTCGCGAGTCCAATTGAGTGGGTGGAACCATCCAATATGCCTTAAAACGGTCAATTTACCTGTTCCAAATTTGCACCGATTTCGTAAACTGAAGCCTACCACGGCAATTTTGTACAACATATAAGGGTCATATATGGTTCTAAACGTCATTATATGACTCTAAGATGTATCCCCTAAGGTCTCAAGACTTCTCGCCACCGGGCCCCGTAACCTCTAAATTCCTTAAAAAGCGTGGATAATAGCTTTCAATTTTGGAATTTTTTTACCTTTGTTCGCCCAGAAATAAAAATTGTCGAGATGTTTACCATTGTTCCTAATACCCTCTGGGAGTCCAAATGAGTTGGTGGAACCATCCAATATGCCTTAAAACAGTCAATTTACCCATTCCAAATTTGCACCGATTTCGTAAACTGAAGCCTACCTAATCTATTGTACAACATACAAGGATCATATATGGTTCCAACCGTGATTATATGACCCTAAGATGTATCCCCTAAGGACTCAAAACTTTTTTCCACCGGGCCCCGTAACCTCAAAATTCCTCAAAAAGCGTGGATTATAGACTTCAATTTTGGAATTTTTTGACCTTTGTTCGCCCGGAAATAAAAATTGCCGAGATGTTTAACATCTTTCCTAATACCCTCTGGGAGTCCAATTGAGTGGGTGGAACCATCCAATATGCCTTAAAACGGTCAATTTACCTATTCCAAATTTCCACCGATTTCGTAAACTGAAGCCCACCACGTCTATTTTGTACAACATTCAAGGGTCATATATGGTTCCAAACGTCATTATATATCCCTAAGATGTATCCCCTAAGATCTCAAGACTTTTCGCCACCGGGCCCTGAACCTCAAAATTCCTCAAAAAGCGTGGATTATAGACTTCAATTTTGGAATTTTTTTACCTTTTTTTGCCCGGAAATAAAAATTGCCGAGATGTTTACCATGGTTCCTAATACCCTCTGGGAGTCCAATTGAGTGGGTGAAACCATCCAATATGCCATAAAACAGTCAATCTACCCATTCCAAATTTGCACCAATTTCATAAACTGAAGCCTACCACGTCTATTTTGTACAACATACAAGGGTCATATATGGTTCCAAACGCCCTTATATGAACCCAAGATGTATCCCCTAAGGTCTAAAGACTTTTCGCCACCAGGCCCCGTAACCTCAAAATTACTCAAAAAGCGTGGATTATAGTCTTGAATTTCGGTATTTTTTGACCATTTTTTGGCCGGAAATAAAAATTATCGAGATGTTTACCATGGTTCCTAATACCCTCCGAGAGTCCAATTGAGTGGGTGGAACCTTCCAATATGTCTTAAAACAGTCAATTTACTCGTTCCAAATTTGAACCGATATCATGACCTCATGCCTACCACGGACATTTATGGCAACATATAAGGGTCATATATGGATCCAAACTTCATTATATGACCCTAAGATGTATCCCCTAAGGTCTCTAGACTTTTCGCCACCGGGCCCCGTAACCTCAAAATTCCTCAAAAAGAGTGGATATAGCCTTCAATTTTGGAAATTTTGACCTTTTTTCGCCCGGAAATAAAAAATGCCGAGATGTTTACCATGGACCCTAATACACCCTGGGAGTCTATTTGGGTGGGTCCAACCGTCCAATATGCCTTTAAACAGTCAATTTATTCGTTCCTAACTTGGACCGATTTCGTAAACTGAAGCCTACCACGGCTATTTTGTACAACATATCAGGGTCATATATGGTTCCAAACGTCATTATATGACTCTTAGATGTATCCCATAAGGTCTCAAAACTTTTCGCCACCGGGCCCCGTAACCTCAAAATTCCTCAAAAAGCGTGGATTATAGCCTTCAATTTTGGTATTTTTTGACCTTTTCTCGCCCGGAAATAAAAATTGCCTAGATGTTTACCATGGTTCCTAATACCCTCCTGGAGTCCAATTGAGTGGGTGGAACCATCCAATATGCCTTATAACAGTCAACTTACCTGTTCTAAATATGCACCGATTTCGTGAACTGAAGCATACCACGACTATTTTGTACAACATATAAGGGTCATATATGGTTCCAAACGTCATTATATGACCCTAAGATGTATCCCCTAAGGTCTCAAGACTTTTCGCCACAGGGCCCCGTAACCTCAAAATTCCTCTAAAAGCGTGGATTATTGCCTTCAATTTTGGACTTTTTTGACCTTTTTTTCACCCAAAAATAAAAAAATGCCGAGATCCTTACCATTGACCCTAATAAACTATGGGAGTCTCTTTGGGTGGGTCCAACCATCCAATATATCTTTTAACAATCAGTTTACCCGTTCCAAACTTACACCGATATCGTGATCTCAAGCCTACCACGGACATTTATGGCAACATATAATGGTCATATATGGTTCCAAACGTCATTATATCACCCTAAGATGTATCCCCTAGGGTCTCAAGACTTTTCGCCACCGGGCCCCGTAACCTCAAAATTCCTCAAAAAGCATGGATTATAGCCTTTAATTTTGGAATTTTTTTAATCTTTTTTCCCCTGGAAATAAAAAATGATGAGATGCTTACCACGGACCCTAATACACCCAGGGAGTCTATTTGGGTGGGTCCAACCATCCAATATGCCTTTAAACAATCAATTTACCAGTTCCAAACTTGCACCGATATCGTCCTTTCAAGCCTACCATGGACATTTATGGCAACATAAAATGTTCATATATGGTTCCAAACATCATTATATGACCCTAAGATGTATCCCCTAGGATCTCAAGACTTTTCGCCACCGGGCTCCGTAACCTCTAAATTCCTCAAAAAGCGTGGATTATAGCCTTCAATTTTGCAATTTTTTGACCTTTTTTCGCCCGAAAATAAAAAATGCCGAGATGCTTACCATGGACCCTAATACATCCTGGGAGTCTATTTAGGTGGGTCCAACCATCCAATATGCCTTTAAACAGTCAATTTACCCATTCCAAACATGCACCGATATCATGACCTCAAGCCTACCACAGACATTTATGGCAACATATAATGGTCATATATGGTTCCAAACGTCATTATATGACCCTAAGATATATCCCTAGGGTCTCAAGACTTATCGCCACCGGGCCCCGTAACCTCGAAATTCAATAAAAAGCGTGGATTATAGCCTTCAATTTTGGAATTTTTTGACCTTTTTGCGCCCTGAAATAAAAATTGCCGAGATGTTTACCATGCTTCCTAATTACCCCCCGGTAGTCCAATTCAGTGGGTGTAACCATCCAATATGTCTTAAAACGGTCAATTTACCTATTCCAAATTTGCACCGATTTCGTAAACTAAAGCTTACCACGGCTATTTTGTACAACATATAAGGGTAATATATGGTTCCAAATGTCATTACATGACCCTAAGATGTATCCCCTAAGGTTTCAAGACTTTTCGCCACCGGGCCCCGTAACCTCAAAATTCCTAAAAAAGCGTGGATTATAGCCTTCAATTTTGGAATTTTATGACCTTTTTTTGCCCTTCAATAAAAAATGCCGAGATGCTTACCCTAGGAATCTATTTGGGTGGGTCCAACCGTCCAATATGCCTTTAAACAGTCAATTTACTTGTTCCAAACTTGCACCGATATCGTGACCTCAAGCCTACCGTGGACATTTATGGCAACATATAATGGTTATATATGGTTCCAAACGTCATTATATGACCCTTAGATGTATCACCTAGGGTCTCAAGACTTTTCGCCACCGGGCCCCGTAACCTCAAAATTCTTCAAAAAGCGTGGATTATAGCCTTCAATTTTAGAATTTTTGACCTTTTTTCGCCCGGAAATAAAAATTGCCGAGATGTTTACCATGGTTCTTAATAACCTCCGAGATTCCAATTGAGTGGGTGGGACCATCCAATATTCTTCAAAACGGTCAATTTACCCGTTCCAAATTTGCACCGATTTCGTAAACTGAAGCCTACCACGGCTATTTTGTACAACATATAAGGGTCATATATGGTTCTAAACGTCATTATATGACCCTAAGATGTATCCCCTAAGGTCCCAAGACTTTTCGCCACCGGGCCCTGTAACCTCAAAATTCCTCTAAAAACGTGGATTATAGCCTTCAATTTTGGAATTTTTTGACCTTTTTTCGCCCGGAAATAAAAAATGCCGAGATGCTTACCATGGACCCTAATACACCATGGGAGTCTATTTGGGTGGGTCCAACCATCCAATATGCATTTAAACAGTCAATTTACCCGTTCCAAACTTGCACCGATATCGTGACCTCAAGTTTACCACGGACATTTATGGCAACATATAATGATCACATATGGTTTCCAACATCATTATATGACCCTAAGACGTATTCCCTAGGGTCTCATGACTTTTCGCCACCGGGCCCCGTAACCTCAAAATTCCTTTAAAAGTGTGGATTATAGCCTTCAATTTTGGAATTTTTTGACATTTTTTCGCCCGGAAATAAAAATTGCCGAGATGTTGACCTTTTTTCGCCCGGAAATAAAAATTGCACAAGGTGTCATTAGGTTACGACCCCGGGCTGTGAACACCCAACTTGTTGTGCTATTTGTGCCAATTGATTCTCAATTATCTTGTTGTGTGCTTGAAGTTGTTGGATGTTTGCTTGCATATCCGCATTGCTTCTTCCTTGTTGTGGAATGAAGGTCTCAAGTGCGGCTTCAAGACTAGAATTTTGAGGAGGTGGGGGAGCGGGTTGGTTATATTATTGCCTTTGTTGGTCTTGGTTGGGATGGCGATATGGAGCTTGTCGGTTTTGAGAGTGAGGTTGGTAGTAGTGGTTTTGGGTTTGGTTTTGGCCTTGATTGTAGCTATTTTGGGGGGGCCCTTGGTTTTGTTGCTTCCATCCCGTACCTTGTTGGGGTTTCCAACCTTGATTGTAGGATTGGGGGTATGGCTCATTTCTTTGCCCAATTGCTGCCGCTTGCTCTTGGTTAGTTGAGTAGCAATAAGAGGACATATGATCGTTTCCTCCACAAGTCTCACAAGACATGACTTGTTGTGAGGAAGAGTTTGGAGATGTTAGAGTGGCTTGATCTAGCTTATGAGCTAGCATGTCAAACTTTGATGCATTAAGGTCTATTGCACTAAGATCGTGGATTCCGGCCTTCTTTACTTGAGGTTGCCTTCTATCACCCCCATATGCATAGTGCTTAGCCACTTCTTCAATCATTTTATATGCTTCATCCACCAATAGCTTTTTAAGGCTACCACCGGCCCCGTTATCAAGATTGGCTCTTGAAGTAGGAGTAAGACCATCATAAAAGCTTTGAACAATGATCCATGATGTGAAACCATTGTGTGGGCATTTTCTAATGTAGTCCTTGAAACGCTCCCAAGCTTCACTCAAAGTCTCATCAATCTCTTGGTTGAACTTGGTGATTTTCCTCCTTAGCTCAACGGTCTTTTCGGGTGGAAAATATTTTCCAAGGAAAGCTCTAGTGACTTCATCCCATGTTGTCAATGATCCCTCTTCCACCGTTCTCAACCAATGCTTTGCCTTGTCATGGAGGGAGAATTGAAACATGAGCATACGGATGAACTCTTCCATAATGTTGTTTTGCTTGATGGTGGTGCACAATTCGAGAAAGTTGTCCGAATGAGCAAAAGGACACTCATGAGAACTCCCACCAAATTGATTACCTTGTATCATACGGATGAGTTGAGGCGATAGCTCAAAATTGTTTGCATTAGTGGTGGGGAGACGTATGCCACTCCGAAGTGTGAAGGAATTGGGGTGATCATAATCTCGTAGCAATGGTGGAGCAGGATTGATGTCACCCATGTTCTCTTCTTCGTCGGTTGAAAAGATTTCTTCCAGATCCGAATCCGAATACACAATGGAGAACTCGGGTGTGCCTTGCAAAAGTCTCCTGACATTTCTCAAAGTCCTATGTAGCTCCGGATCAACGGGAATAAGCGATGATTGCTTACTCTTCCGTGTCATGCAAAGTCAAACAAAGCTAAGAAAAACGTTAGCAATGACTATCACAAGATGAAAACACAAATATACACAAATAAATAAGAAAAATTATGATACAAAAATTCACACACTTCGACTCATTCAACAATAATACATTCAATGTGACTTTGCCTCCCCGGCAACGGCGCCAAAAGTTTGATAGGCCGTCGTTGAGCCTACCAAAGAATAAGTCCTATCTTGGTCTCACTAGCTAATAGCAAGGGTAAGAAAGGATCGAACCCAAGAGAGGCGTTGAATCAACCACCAAAATAATACCGCATAAATAAGCTAAGCGAAGTCGAAGTTGGTTTGGTTTTGTATAACAAGTACTAGTTCCAGTTAACTAAAGCTAGGGGAATTAACAATATTTAGAGGATTCTAGGGCTCGGGTTATACCACTCAACGTCATCACAAATAACGATTAGCATGCATAAACAAGGTAAAATAAGGGGTATAATAGGGGAAATCATCTAAAGCACCCAACTACTCTCTCAAACTAGAGGGATTACTTGAATCATGAATACAACCTACTCTCGTGGTTACAAAGCATAAAACAAGTGTTAAAGCATAATCACGATGACATAAACATTCCCTTGACTAGAAATTCCTATTCTCATGGCATTTCAAGTCAATCAAGCATAAGGGAGCTAACTCAAGTTCATCTCTCGATCCTTCATTGAGAAAGCTTGGACAATAGTTCTAGCAATGGCCATATACAAGAACTAAGCAATTAAACCACTTAAGCTCAACTAATTAACACCCAATGATGAGTCTATTTTATATATATTTTTATTCCCCGTCCCACGGTCATATTTGTGTTAATTTGAGCTCTGCGAAGCTATTTTTATTACTAATGTACGTTTTCTAGTGTTTTTGTAGAGTTGGTATTATTTTGTAGGAATCTGCAGATTTATGACGATTCCCGAGCTTATTAAACCACTATGAAGATATTGGAGAGGGATTGTATTTTTATGACCGTATATTTAAAGCACAAGACCGAGTTAAAGAAATTTAGTTCGGTGATTAAGGGCTCGGTATATGAAAAGGCCCAAGATTTTACAAGTTATTATTATGGACCAATTAAGGAAGAAGAATTGGGCCAAAGTTAGAGGTTCAATCATTTCCACGCTCAAGAGTCAAGCCCGAGTTTACTCCAAGCAATCGGCCCGATCGGATGAAGAATATATTATAGCTGCCTTATTTCGTGGGCCTCACTCTAGCTATTTAATGTCGGTTTACGAATTTTATAGCTTTGTTGAAGAATCACGCATATATATATATATATATTTGAGGACTTAGATTGAGATTAGGCTTTTAGTCTTGTTTTAAAAATTAGTTTGCAGCTTTATTCTGGAGTTTAGTTTTTGGTTAGAGTTGACTTTTCATTCTTTTCTTATCTTAGTTTTGCTGCTATTTAGTTTGGAGTATTTAGTTTTTAGTTTACGACGGAACTTTGGGTTTTGCTTATGTTTTTATACTATTTTCTTCGTATGAGTTTTGATATTATTATTTCTTATTTGCTTACTTTAATTCTTTTATTTAATTACTTAGCTTAATTGCTTATTGTTTTTAATCATGCTTCCTTTAATTGGTTTGATTAGTTTAGTTTTAATTATGTCTGAGTAGTTTTCTTTCTAGGGTTTGTGGGGATCCATAAATAATGTGAAGGGGTAATTTATTATTGTTAATTGTCAATGCTAGATTAATTTCCTATTGATTGATTTAATGCTCTGCAACTAGATTAGCGCTGATTTAATTGTATGAGTTTAGCAATATTGATTCGAAATTCGAGAGATGAGAATTGATATTTAGGCCTAGTTTCAATAGGCAGTTTAATTTATAAATGGTTAAGTCGAGATTCGAGTGATGAGATTTAATACCGGTAAATTAACTCTGTGATTGTAATACGTAGCGAAAGCCCTTTATGATCTGATTAATTGATACATTGATGATTGATTTATATGTTTTACCCTGGAGTATTATTTATTGGTGAACCTATGCCCTAGGTCCTTTATTCACAGTTTTCCCCTACTTTTATTTCCCCCTATTCATATTCTTCGTAGTATAGTCCTTTAAACAACAACTCTTGGTTACTTTAATAATTTAGATTATAATAATTAATTAAGAATAGAAAGACTTGTTTCCCTACGGATTCGACCCTACTTCCCAATCTACATTAGTTAGATGACTTAGGTAATTACTTTTGATTAGGGTACACGACTTTACCCTGTCACCCAACAAGTACCAAATTAGCACATACAACAAGTAATTATTGACTACATTGAGGGTTCTACCCAAACCCTAGAAAATTAGACTACTCAAAATCCATGGAGATTAAAGCAATTAAGGATTTCAAACAACTCATGAGCATAATTAAACTAAGAATTAAGCTAATTAACAATCTAAACATACAAGAATCAAGCAAATAATTAACAACAAAGCAAGAAGAAATAGGGAAAAAAGTAAGAAAAATATTACTAGAAGCTTGAACTTGAATAACAATGGTGGAGCTTGTCTTCTACAATGATTGAGATTGAAAATTCCAAGCTAATAATTAAAATCTAACTAATGATTTGAGAGTATTTGTGTTTCTAGAATTACAAACCAAGAGGAAGCACTAAAAACTTGGATGCCATACAATTGAGCCCAAGGGGGTATTTATACGACCCTCAAATAAAAAGGACGGAGAAAACGAGAGTCGAGAATTTCTGCAGGTGCGCACGGACGTGCAGCCTAAGTGGCACAGACGTGCCACCCTAAGCACGGTCGTGCAGATTTGGGCATTAGTTCAAACTTGGGCCAGGTGAACTGCACGGGCATGCAGCTTATGGCACGGACGTGCTGGCTGAGCTGCACGGACGTGCTGAAGCCTTGCACGTCTGTGCCAAATCGGGCAGTAGCTTGGTTTGGCTGGGACACTCCTGCACGGCCGTGCAGGGTCTTCTAGGCCCTTCTCTTAACATTTTCTTCGGTTTTGCTCCATTCTCACAACTTCTAAACATGGTTTATCATCCATATGCCTCAAATGATCGTTTTTGGACCTAAAATCTCAACAAAAACACTAACAACCCATGAAGCAAGGGATACACAAAAATTGAACGAAAATAGGATAGAAGTGAACCAAAATGCCAATATATCGAGTAAACAAGGTTCAAAATCACCCTAAAACCATATCAAATAACAAGTTATCAATATGTTGTACAAAATAGCCGTGGTAGGCTTCAATTTACGAAATCGGTGCAAATTTGGAACAGGTAAATTGACCGTTTTAAGGCATATTGGATGGTTCCACCCACTCAATTGGAATCCCGGAGGGTATTAGGAACCATTGTAAACATATTGGCAATTTTTATTTTCGGGCGAAAAAAGGTCAAAAATTCCAAAATTGAAGGCTATAATCCACGCTTTTTGATGAATTTTGAGGTTACGGGGCCAGGTGGCAAAAACTCTTGAGACTCTAGGGGATACATCTAGGGGTCATATAATGACGTTTGGAGCCATATATGACCATTATATGTTGCCATAAATGTCCGTGGTAGGCTTGAGGTCACGATACCGGTGCAAGTTTGGAACGGGTAAATTGAATGTTTAAAGGCATATTGGATGGTTGGACCCACCCAAATAGACTCTCAGGGTGTATTAAGCTCCATGGTAAGCATCTCGACATTTTTTATCTCCGGGCGAAAAAGGTCAAAAAATTCCAAAATTGAAGGCTATAATCCACGCTTTTTCAGGAATTTTGAGTTTACGGGGCCCGGTGGCGAAAAGTCTTGAGACCTTAGGGGATACATCTTAGGGTCATATAATGACGTCTGGAACCATATATGACCCTTATATGTTGTACAAAATAGCCGTGGTAGGCTTCAGTTTACGAAATCGGTGCAAATTTGGAACAGGTAAATTGACCGTTTTAAGGCATATTGGATGGAATCACCCACTCAATTGGACTCCCGGAGGGTATTAGGAACCATGGTAAACATCTCGGAAATTTTTATTTCCGGGCGAAAACGGTAAAAAAATGACAAAATTGAAGGCTATAATCCAAGCTTTTTGAGGGATATTGAGGTTACGGAGCTGTAGGGAATATTTCAAGCATTATGATAACCCCAAACTTGAACCCCACTGTGATCATACACTAAAGTACGGTGGCGTTCCAAAGGAAAAGACAAAGAGCAAAAAGAGTCGCCAACAAGTTTTAGGAACTTGTAAACCCAAAAGACAATCCAAAAGGACCATCAACTACTCCATAAGGTCTTGAACCAAACAGGGTCCGGGGATGAGGGTACGAATCCAATCTACAAAAGAAAGGACCCGCCCTATAAAATAGGCCTCTACTTTGTTCTGCTCGTATTCATGCGCGCTTTTTGAATAACATACAAACATTATATTAATCCTACCCTGTTTATCTATGTTGGTTGAATATTAATGCACAAATAAATCTATTATTGGCGATCACTTGTATTAAAATCACATTGGCCTAAACCAAATTAATAATTATCTTATTAAGCGTGATTTCAAGTACAAATTCCCTTTAACATGCATAAAAGGTGTGATCAAGCAATAACAATAAAAATATCAAGCAACATAAATTATAAACAATAATAAATAATAATAATCATAGCATGATAAGGCATAATAAAGCTTGAATATAATAGCAAGATCCTAGGCATGATACTAACAAGATTAATAACAAATCCTAGCATGTCACTAAACATTAAAGATCAAAGCTTTAATACTAACATGGTACTAACATGATAACATGACATTAGAAAAGAGTAAAGGCACCCTAAACATGATACTAGAAAGCATAAAAAGCATCCTAACATGATACTAGAAAGAATTAAAAGCATCCTAACATGATACTAGGAATCATAAACAATAATAAGCATGCAATCTACATTGTGAAAGAAATAGGAAGTAAGCCAATCTACTTACTTTGAAGCCTCGTACCTCTTTCGAATAACAAAATACACAAGTTAGTAAACTTCAATGAAAATAATAAAGAACAATTAAAGAATTTAATTGAAATCAAATTAAATAAAGTTTTGACTAGCTTTGGACCAAACCCTCAGAAATTATCAACCTTTCACGTCTAGGGCGAAGGCAACTTCGAACTTAGCTAGATGACTCTAAGTCTAATGAATGCGGAATTGTGTATGTAAAAAGCTAGTTTAGAGAGAAAGAAAGCAAATATTGCTCAAGAGAGAAAAGAGAGAATTAAAGAAGAGTTAATGAGAATTGATGATTCTGAAAACAGGAATTCGGACGCTATTTATAATGAAAATAATCCGGAAAATCATAGAATTTGATAAGGAATAAAACTCCACGCTGTCGCCAGGAATTAACTCTGTCGCGACGCGACAATGTCTGTCGCGAGGCGACGGGGTCTGTCGCGCGGCGACGGGGTCTGTCGCGCGGCGACAGCCTGTATTAGCGTGTTTTTCTTCACGCGGAATCCGATCATTAATCAACTTGATCTACGGAATCTGTACAGAAGATAAAATACGTATTTTTAAGATAACAAAACAATATTTTATTCCAAATAAAAATCTTTTAAAGATAATTAATTATTAAATCTAACAATATTAGAATTAAAAGGAACTTCCTAGAAACTTCTAGAAAACTATAATTAATCCTAATAATTTTAGGAATAATAATTAATATTGGGCCCTCCTCTAGATCATTGGGCCGTATTAAAATAAATAACTGGGCCCAGTTTAGTATTTTGGCCATAACTTCCTCAATATTCATCGGAATCGGGCTTATAATATATCGTCGGAAAGGTCTCTTCGAGCCCCATCCAACTACACCATTATTGGACCCTTATCATGGACCAAAATAAACTGAAATGGACGTTTTCAAATAAATAAGGTCATTTTCAAAAACAGAGAGAGAAGAATTTAATTAAAACTAAACCGCAACATTTGGCTTTCGAATCACTTTCACCTAATTCGATAATAACACAACGCGCAAGGCATTCATCACTGGGTTTGGTTTTGGGGAGACACAAATGGGTGTCTACAGAAGCCCCCACTTTGACTGAGTTTGAAGAAACTTGTGTTTCGAAAAACAAGAGTCAAAGTATCGATAGGGACGGAGAATGATTCAAAATGTTCTGCAATTCCAAATCATTCTTATAACGCCGATATCTGCAAAACTAATCATTAGCTAAACAGATAAAAGAGTTAAGAAACGCGTATCTTGCACCGTCGAGCACACGTCTCTGAGCGTAACCATTTTGCTGTTGCTTCATATGTTGTTTGTGACAACCTCCACTGTGCCTCGTGAACGCCATCTTTGAAGATAACCATATGTCGTCGCCTTCAATATTCTTGGTGATAATCCTCCACAGTATTTCGGGAACATCATCGAAAATAACTGTATGTCGTCATCTCCAGGGTGTGGCCATACGTCGCCACAGCAGTATGTCGCCGCTATAGACAATCTCTTCTTTACCTTGAAGGACCGCCGAAGGTAGCCTTGCTTCGCCATCTCCACCATTTGTGACACTACCTCGTCACGACCGTACTTCGCCGCTAAACAATTTCCCTTTATGTTGAGACATTGCCAAAGAATCACTTTACCTATTGACCCTTAATATCATTATTTATCATTGCTTTTATATTTGTGCCAGTACTTTGGTGCTTTTGCCTTTGTGAACCATTACTTTGGTGCGTTTACTGAACCAATATTTCGGTGCCTTGAACCATTATTTCGGTGCCTTATTTGTTGAACCATTATTTCGGTGCCTTATTACGAGCCAATACGTAGGCGCTTTAAGCTAAAGTGAGACGATCTTTCATCAAGTCGATCACTCAGTGCATTTTGATCAAGCTGACTAAATCATGTCAATTACTTAAAGGGGCTAACTGGCGTACCAAGGAACCCAAATTACTAAAATGGACCCACAAAACCATAAGGAAGAGCCCAACACTCTGTCGCCGCTCCAGCGCTGACCAAATTCTTGCTCATTTCTCAACCAAATTCGCTCAAACTTGTTGCAAATCGAAGCTTTTCTTATCTATTTTCCTGATCTATGTAAGTTTTGCTCAAACTCTACTCGGTTTTTGATGAATTACGCGTTCTTGTTTGCGTTTTTTCCTAAAATTCGAAACTCATTCTGCTTAATTTGCTTTGCTCGTTGAATTTTATGCCTTGAATTTGTTTAATTATGCTTGTATATTACTTTGGGAGTATTTTGAGACTTGTTTGACTCAATTTGGTGAAGAAATAAACAATTCACCATTGTAGGACCTCTTAAGGTCGTGAAGAACAATGTGGGTCGTTCTTTGCATTTTGACTGCTTTTACTTGTACAATTTGTCACAATATTCATCAAATGTTTGCAAGAAATTGTTTATTTGCTCAAAGAACACTTCCATGCTTGTTTGAGATTTTCCTCTGTTTTAGTACTACGTACTCTGTTTTTTTGAACATAGTATCATGCGGCTTAGGCGAACTTTAGATACTGTAGAAACTTAAGTTTAATTACTTTTACATACTTTAGCATGGCTAGACGACGTGGTTCCGGTTCTCGGTCGAGGGACACACGTCGAGAGGACGAGCCCACCAGTGAGGGCGAAGACGTGCCTTCTACTTCCAAGCTGGGTGTCATGCCTGATTGGGACGAGCGCACTCTATTTCACGCGCCGGTTCATCATCTGTCGGAGAGAATCCGACGAGGTCTAGCGAGTGGGAGGACCCGTAGCCATGGCTCGGGTAATTCCACCATCATCTCCCTGTACGACAACTTCATCTGCCGCGATGAGGGGCTTCGTCGTCTTTGGGAGTCATGTGGGTTGACTCCTCTGCTGCAGGCCACTCGGGCCATGTTTTCATACGATGGGGGTAACCTCGTCGTTCGGGCTTTGGTGGAGTTCTTATGGGACACCACCAACACTTTTCACTTTCCCTGAGGTGAGATGACAGTCACTCCAGCTGACTTTAGTCTCATCACGGGGCTAGAGTTCCAGTCTACTCCTCTACCTTTCGATGCTGGCGTTACTGTTTACTCGCCGGAGGTTTTGGAGTTATTGGGGCCGATCGTTATTCGGGCCCAGGCTGAGGCTCAGTCGGGACAGCTGAGTTCCCGATGTATCCGTCGCTGCACGTTGGCTGCAGCTTTCGAGGATGATGCGACTACCCGAGAGCAGCAGGTGCGCATCTTTGTGCTGATTCTGCAATCAGGGACATTTTCCCCTGATCGAGGTAGTAGAGTACTTTTATACTACCTGTCCGCCATTCGCGACCTCCAGTTGGTCGGGACATATGACTGGGCCAGCATGGCCTATGCTGATTTTTTACTGGGCTTGCGGCGTTCCTGTCGTCACAAGGCCCTGTCTGGGGAGATTGCCCTTTCCAGTTTCTGGAGGGTTGTAGAGGTATATCTCATTTTCCCTATTTAGATTTTAACTCTAGATTTTAGGAGCACAATTTTTACTGATTTTCACTTTTTGTATAGATTTGGTTCTACGAGTACTTCCCTTCTCTTGCGCCTGCGAGGCCTTCTCCTCGCGTGCTCCCCATTGCTGCTAGTTGGGGAAGCCGCAGAGGTCCGCCGGAGGTGCTACGCCTTCGAGAGATGATTCTCACGGTGGGTTTTTCTTTAATTCTTACTTTCTCTTTTATCACCTTTTAGCGTTAGTATCTTACTTAGTGATGTTTCAGGAGCCTAGCCCGGTATATCGACCTTGGGCTGCTTTTCCTATCTCTGCGCTGGCGGCGCAGTATACAGCTGAGCGTCGTTACTTTCTGGGGACGTATGACGCGGTGGTCTACCTAGGGGAGAGGGTGGCCATCCAGCACTCCTCAGATACTTTCGTTGTTCCCGCTCCTCCACCACGGCATATGTTCCACGATGCCCTGCAGTGGGATCGTGCTGGTGGGCCTTCGCGAGGTACTCCCTGGAGGTCATACGTTCTCCTCGAGCAGAGCTATAAGGAGGACCTGCTACCGTTGCTAGCGCCGGCTCCTGTCCCTTCAGAGGAGGCAGCGGTATGCTTTTATTCGTTTAGTTTATCTTTCTTAGGTAGCCCCCAAGTATCTTTCTAACTTTTACTTTTAGCAGGCCGGTCCTAGGGAGTTCATCCCTCCGAGGATGTCTATACGCTACCAGGGTACGTATGGACCGATCGAGGAGCTTATTCCGCCAGCTCCAGAGGGAGAGCAGTTTGTGGAGCGGTCTATTCCTCGTCACCAGACTCGAGTAAGTAGTTTGGCTATTTTATACCATCCTTATGTTGGCTTTATAATTGTTATTGACTTTGACTATTTTGGCAGTTCTCTCGTGAGGTGGTGACGGCTATGGCCAGGTGCATTGACGCCTTTCGCAGCCAGCTTGTGAGGTTGCGGAACCGTGCTACCTGTCGTAGCAACGGCGCTGAGGAGGTATTACTTTTACTTTTACTGCTTTTGGCTTTATTTTCGTTGCATTTGCTAACTTTGATTTACTTTTGCAGGGGCAGCCTACTCCTTCTCCACGCACTCGATCGAGGCCCGAGCCTAGGAGGGAGACTACTAGGTCCGACTCGAGGCGTCGCCGGACTACTTCTGGTGGTCGAGGTGGTCGTTCTGAGGCCGCCGCTGTAGAGGATTCGGCGTCATCACCTGAGGACATTCCGACCGGGCCGACCGTTCGAGGTGGGATGGGTGGTGGGACATACGAGTTTGGCTCGTCGTCGCAGCAGCCTTTGTAGCCCCAGCCTCTTTCCGTCGGGTTTCAGGGTGAGGTTAGATGGCCTGGTCCTGAGCCGCAGTTTGCGCCGTTTGGTGGTCCAGGGGACGATAATGGACATACTCCGCGGAGTAGGGCATTTTTCGATACATTTGGCATTCCTCGCGACTTGCGACCTCCAGCGCCATAGTTGTACCTGTGTTTGTTTTATGTTTGACTTTTGTAGGACTTTGCCTATTGTATTTATATGACTCATGTACCAGACACTTGTATATATATATATGCATTTTATTATTTATTGAACTTTTTATTTACTTAGTTTGTTACTTTATAATGCATGAATTGTGTATGTAATTGTGTGAGAAAGTGTAATTTTTGCGCAAAATTTTTCCGTCATTTTTAATATTAATGGAGGGTACCGACTCTCTCCCCCAAAAAAAGAAAAAAGAAAATGAAGGCAAGCTTAAAATTAATTAAGCGTTACTATAATAATAATAATAATAATAATAATAATAATAATAATAATAATAATAATAGGAGTAATAATAATAGTAATAATAAAAATAATAAAAATCATAATATTGAGGGTATGAGAAGAGGAATAGAACAGTAAGTCAAGTCAAAGTCGAAATCAAATACGTAAAAACACGGTTTCCTACGCGCAATAGGTGACGCTGCTAAGGAATAAACTGGCGCCGCGTAAACCATCCTGTCGCCACGCGACAGACGCGCTTTCCTGTTTCCTACAGGAATTGAAGTCTGTCGTGCAAAAAAAGTTATAAATAGCCCCCGAATCATCCGTTTAATGCATAATTTAACCAGCTTATTAAATAGTTAATTAACTAGTAATCATGCCTTTAGCTAAAAGAACCTTTTGTGGGTACATGGATGAATGGTGTCGTCACTTAACTGCTAAAGATAAAAAAGCATTAGATCTTTCTCATATGGGGGGTATGTTTGGAGTCAAGGGGATGAGTCTTGATATTGACTTTATATATTCTGCCATAGACTAATGGAATATTGATACTCATTGTTTTAGATTTTTTCATGATGAAATATGTCCTTTACCGGAAGAATTTGGGGCCATCATAGGTTATTATTCCACAGACCTTGCGGTAATGCCTAGAATCAATGAATATTACTATAAGGATTTCGAACACTTTTTTGATTTGAGGGGGACGGCTTTAAAACACATAGTGCATGGTAACATAGTTAATTTGACAGAATTTGCACATTATTTTTATGATAATCCCAATCCCGATTTCCGTGTCTATAAAAGAAGGGCTTTCCTTTATTGTTTATTTAACCAATTGCTCTTAGTGAGTGGTAAAGATAATGAAGGGCAATCGATAATTATATCTGTTATAGAACAAGTTGAATCTGGGAGAAATCCAATGCCATTAATTGTTGGAGAGACTATGCTAAGGTTAGATGCACTAAGAAAGAATTCAAGAGCACCTTTAAGAGGTTCTCCAATTTTATTACAGGTATAAAATAATGTTATTATTAATTTATCAAGAACTAAAGAATATTATTTTTACACTGTAATATTAATTTAAATACATATTTTGCAGATATGGCTCATGGAGAGGCTGAAGCTTATTAATCCTCCTGATGATATTCACATATATGTTCCAAATTTCATAGTCCGCCGAAAGAAACGATTTTTGAAAATCGGTCGACGCGAGTGGAGGAAGGTGTTCGCTGCCGGTGACTTTACCATAAACTGGATTGTTCCTTGGTGGAAGATTGAGGCGATGATTGGTTGTAGTAACCAAGCATATTTTCGTCTCCCGAGCTTGTCGAGACTAACCTTTTATTTTCCTTGTAGAGTCATGAGACAATATGGTCTCGCACAAACCATCCCTATAGGAGATCTTCGTCGTCCTTATGAATTTCCTGTGTCACAAGAGATTGAGCGCTTTGATGGATACTGGAGTAGTAGGCCCTTATGGGAGGTGATTACCCATAAGGAACCACCTTGCTTGTCAAATAAAGTGAAGCAATGGCTTGATGGAAGATTCCAAAAACTTTAAGTTACAATTGAAAAGACCAATGTGAAGGATCGTCTAGGTGACAAGAAGATCCCTGCTAAAGAACGCCTAGGGGAAAGATTTGAATTCAAGACTCCTATTATGCCTAGAAAGAAGAGTGCTAAGAAGAATCAAGGAAAAAGAAAAGTCGACTCTACTAAGAAGGAAGCTTGGGTAGAGAAGAAACATGGAGTCCTAGCGGAAGGAGAAACTATCTATACTAAAATAGAGTGTAGATCTTCTAACGGTTGTCTCCTAGCGAAGGTTATGGATCAAGAGGAAGAGAATGAAGACACAAATTGGAAAAGAATGAAGAAGGAGAAAAAAGATTAGAACATTGCTTTTCTTTTGATTTATTAGACAAAGTTAATTTGTTTTAGTTAATTTTTCAGCTTTTATTTTATCAATAATGTACTTTCTTTATTAATCAATAAAATTTTAGCTTTTATTTTAATTAACTTTCAATTAGAGCAATGAAAACAATTACAACATTTATTTTTCGGAGAATTAATTCGAGTACGAGAGTCGAATAAATTTCCAGAATACGTGAAACTTGTCTAGACACTTGCAGAAGACTGGCGCTGCTATCTGATGCACTGTCGCTGACAATTTAGCTCTGTCGCCTGGCGACAAAATTGTCGTCTGGCGACAGAGTCTATTTTCTGGCGCCAGTCTTGAAATTTTGCGGACGTGCATTTTTTACTTCGGGGATACAGAATTTGAAGGAATTAAAGTGGCCGCACCCTGTACGGGTTGCCTACGTATCCTTTATTTAAGGAATCAGGCCAAACGTAGCTCTCTTGAGTGTTTCACTCAAGTACTTATGGGTAGTATTTCTTAAGTTGGTCAAGGTTTGTCATGTTTGAAAATTCATTGCCATCCATATCAGTTAATTTAGCCGCGCCTCCTGACAGGATTGTTTTGACAATATATGGTCCAGACCAATTAGGCCGGAATTTGCCTCTTGGATCTAAGACATTTTTCCTTAATGCTTTTAATACCAAGTCCCCAACCTTGATATTTCTAGTCTTGACCTTTTTGTTGAAATGTCTAGCCATGCGGGTTTGATAACATTGGGTATGAGGTAGAGCTTCTAGTCGTTTTTCATCGAGTAGGATTAGCTCTTCATATCGTGCTCTAGTCCACTCAACTTCATCGAGTTTACTTTCTAACGCAATACGTAAAGAAGGTATTTCTAACTCTACAGGTTGTACGGCATCCATTCCATATACTAAATTGAATGGCGTATTTCTTGTTGATGTTCGGATTGACGTGCGATAACCCCACAGTGCGAAGTGAAGTTTGTCAGGCCAATCTTTATAATTTTCAGTCACCTTCTCAATGATCGTTTTCAAATTTTTATTAGCGGCTTCAACTGCTCCATTTGCTTGAGGTCTATACGGGGAAGAATGGTGATGTTGAATACCATACTTTTGTAGCAATTCTTCGCATTCTGCTTGAAAGTGAGTTCCATTGTCACTTATCATTTCATGTGGGACTCCGTATCGACAAATTATGTTTCTTTCAATAAAGAGTGCTACATGCTTGGCGGTGAGTTTAGCATATGATTGTGCTTCCACCCACTTTGTGAAGTAATCTATTGCAACCAAGATGTATTCATGACCTCCTGTTCCGGGAGGTGTAATCTTTCCAATTATGTCTATTCCCCATGTAGAGAAAGGCCATGGTGAAGTGTAGGTGTAGAGAATAGATGGTGGGATATGTTGCAAATTTGCGTAAATTTGACATTTTGGGCATCTTTTTACATATTGATGACAATCTTTATTCATGGTAGTCCAGTAATATCCTTCTCGCATTATCTTTTGGACTAGCATTTTGCCGTTAACATGTGTTCCGCATATACCCTCATGGATTACTCTCATAGCCCTTTGAGCATCTTTTTTGCCTACACATAATAGAGCTCGTCCCTTAGGTACCCTTTTGTGTAGTTCATTTTCTATGAGTACAAACTGGGAAGCTAAGAGTCTTAATGCTCTTTTCGCTCTTTTGTCAGCATGAGGAGGATATTCTCCTTTGGTGACATAATTCAATATATCTAAGAACCATGGTTCCTCCTCTGGTTCTTCTTCTTGAATTACTTCGTCGTCTTCTATGGCCTGAATGTATGCTGGTTTATGCCTTTTTTCTATGGTTAAAGGCATTTGCTCAATTTCCTTAGGTATTCTAACCATTGAGGCTAGCCTTGCCAAGGCGTCGGCGAATTGGTTTTCCTCTCTAAGTAGGTAAGTGTATTCCACTTTTTCCAATTGATCGGTGAGAGTTTCCAAATATGTTTGTTAAGGAGCTAAACTTTCACTCCTAACCTTCCATCTTTTGGAGATTTAATTAATAATTAGGGATGAATCTCCAAATATCCGGAGTTTCTTTACGCCTAGGGCTAAAGCGGTTTCGAGGCCTACCACGCATGCTTCATATTCAGCTGCGTTGTTGGTGACGTCGAAATCTAATTTGATGGATATAGGGACATGTTCTTCCTTAGGTGATACTAATAAGACTCCTACGCCGCACCCCTTTTGGTTTGAGGCTCCATCAAAATATAGAGTCCATGTATCATCCTCTGTCATCATTAAATTTTCGTCTGGGAATTCATTCTCTTCTAAGGGTGTTGAATCTTCTATTGGGAAATCTGCTAGAAAATCCGAGACCACTGATCCTTTAATTGCTTTTTGAGGCATAAACCTTATGTCGAATTGGGCCAAATTTACTATCCATCTTGAGATTCGTCCATTAAGTGTAGATCTTTCGAATAGGTATTTTAGGGGATCCATTCGTGAGACTACGTAAACGGTATGCACGAGCATGTAATGTCTCAATTTAGTTGTGGCCCACACCAACGCGAGGCACAGCTTTTCCAATGGTGTGTAGCGTGTTTCATACTCGAGCATTTTCTTACTTAAGTAGTAAATAGCATTTTCTTTGCTTTCTACCTCTTGTGCGAGCATAGCTCCCATTGTTTCCTTTGTGACGGTTAAGTATAGTCTTAAGGGTATTCCAGGGAGTGCTGGGGCTAATACGGGAGGATTCGAAAGATAGGCTTTGATCTTCTCAAAGGCTTTTTGACACTCATCGTCCCATATGATTGGTACATTTTTCTTAAGCTTTTTGAATATTGGTTCGCATATCGTGGTTAACTTGAATACGAACCTACTTATGTATTGGAACCGGCCAATAAATCCTCGAATTTGTTTTTCGGTTTTGGGCGGTGGCATGGACATGATTGCTTTAATTTTGGTGGGATCTATCTCTATTCCTCTAGAGCTTATGACATAACCCAAGAGTTTCCCTGAGGTAACTCCAAAAGCACATTTAGAGGGGTTTAACCTCATGTTGTATTTTCTTAATCTTTCAAAGAATTTCTTTAAAGCTATTGGGTGTCCTTGGCGGTCTTTTGATTTTACAATCATGTCATCCACATAGACCTCCACTTCTTTATGCATCATATCATGGAGTAGGGCAGTTGCTGCTCGTTGGTAAGTAGCACCCGCGTTTTTTAACCCGAATGGCATTACCGTATAGCAATAAGTACCCCAAGGCGTTATGAATGTTGTTTTCTCCATATCTTCTTCGGCCATGAGGATTTGATTGTATCCTGCGTATCCATCCATAAACGAGAGAAGTGCATGGTTTGCTGTGTTATCTACCAAAATATCGATGTGTGGCAAAGGGAAGTCGTCCTTTGGACTTGCCTTATTTAAATCTCGATAGTCGACACACATTCGAACTCTACCATCTTTTTTCGGAACCGGGACAACATTGGCGACCCATTCGGGGTATTTGGATACCCGGATAAAACCTGCAGTTATTTGTTTTTGTACTTCTTCTTTTATTTTAAGGGCCACGTCGGGTTTCATTCGACGTAACTTTTGTTTTACAGGTTTCATTCCTGGAATTAATGGTATAGTGTGTTGAGCTATTTCTCTATTAATGCCTGGCATATCTTCATATGACCAAGCAAATACATCGATAAATTCTTTAAGTAGATTAATTAAATCGGTTCTTTCTTCTTTGTTTAGCGTCAGTCCGATTTTAACTTCTCTTTTAATGGTTGGGTCTTTTGAGATATCAACCGTTTCTATATCCTCAATTATTGGTGTCTTATTTTCAAGTGTTTCCATTGCTTTAATTATTTCTTTGTCATTTTCATCATTAGTTAAGCAATGCTCGTCATCTTTAGATAAAGAAAAACAAGAGGAATAAGGGGAAGAAGACATATTATTAAACTCAGAAATCATTACATCAAATAAAGAGATGTCCGTCGGGACTTGATTGCTAACTATCCTAGGAGTAGAAAAAGAAGGTGAGGGTGCTACAACTAAAGACTTAGAAGACTCGATGAGAGAAGACTCTAACTCAGACTCTGACTCAGACGACTCTTCGAATATTGGTCCTTGCCCTGTAGTTATTGAAATTTTCTTTCCGTTTGTAGTGACTATCTTCACTGTCTTGCGCCATCCACGCTCTTGATCTTCTATTGGAGTGATAAGTTCGGAGGGGTCGAAATTTTCGCTTTGGAGAACTGCTTGGATAAGTGAAGAATCATCTTCCATGTATCTTAATTCGTTCTTTTCCCTTCCAAAGAGGAGTCCCATGACATTAAAGTCGAAACAAGGAGGTGCCTTTTCCTTATATGTTGGAGCTGGGATCTCGTCTAGGAAACAACAATCCAAAAAGATTTCGAATCCAGGCTGCCTTATACCATTCACAACAAAAGGTTCAGGAAATTCATGACAAGGGTAATCCTCTCCTTCTCTTATAAATTGCCCGTTTAAAGTGAGAGGATATTGATCCATGGGTATTTCCTTTTTTTGTATGCGGGCATTTCTTCGTGCTTTTGATTTTTCCTGGGCTCGTTTAAGGTCTTCGCGGGTTGGTTCAAAACCAAGTCCGAAAGTATCCAATTTAGGGAGGCCAGGTAAGCCCATGTGTTTAGCTACTCCTTTCTTCTTTCCTAGAGTCATTCCAGGAAAGTGTCCTTGTTTTCTTAGGATAGCATTTGTTATCATGTTTGAGTGGAGGTCATAATGAAGAGGGGTCCTTTCATCTTCCTCTATTAAGGAGACATCTTCGCTAAAGCCCCACAAATCTTCATCGTTTTCATCGTGTTCCACATTAATTAGAGGATTTTCTACTGTTTTAATCCTCATAGATGAAGCATCAATGGTTATTGGAATGCCTCCAACTATAGCCTTTACTTGTTGATGGAGAGACGAAGGGACGGCCTTTAAATCATGAAGCCAAGGGCGTCCTAATAGCAAGTTAAAAGATGCTTTGATATCTACTACTTGAAATGTAGTAGCATGTTTAATTGCGCCTGCCGTTACATTCATAGTGATCGTCCCTAATGCTTGACGACGTGAATTATCATAGGCTCTTATTCCTTGGGTTGACGGGGAAAAATCCTCATCTCTTATTCCCAAAATTCTTGCGGTTCTAAGTGGGCACACATTAATTGCTGAACCGTTATCCACAAGATCATAGGGACATTCATTCTTTTGCTTATGACTGTGAGGTTTAGAGCTTTATTGTGTTTGTCACCTTCTGGTGGTAGATCTTTATCCGAAAAAGTGACCAAATTAATTGGACTTGGGAGATCGCTCGTGAGGAAGTTTGCAAGTCCCTCAGGAGTGGTGTCCGAATCTATGCCTACCTTAGCCAGTGCATCCATGACTGCAACTCTATGTTCTCGAGATGTGGCTAAAAGTTTCCATACATTCATTTCTACTTTAGTCTTTTTTAGCTGTTTGACAACATCGTTGTCTTCTATAATAGGCACGGGAATTTGCTGAATAGAAGGTATGGGTTGTGTTGAAATGGGAGGTTGTATTCTCCCGGGCCTAGTGAGGACATCTATGGGTGAGTCCTCCTCATCCCAAATGTCACTTACTGGGTATATTGTTGATAGAGGAGTTTCTTCAATGTCTTTAAGGTAAACATCCTCATCGTCACTGTCCCATACTCCATTAATCATGGCATCTTGTGGAAGTTGAACTAACTTTTTCTCATCAATCAAACGTTGAACCAAGTCCTTAAACTTGAAGCATTGCTCTATTGTATGTCCTCCTGATTGATGATATGCACAATAATATTTGTCTGTCCTTTTCAGCGATTCAAATGGTCTTAGCTCGAGAGGTTGGATTTTTCCATTCTCGAAGAGCATCTTGAATATATTTGTGTATGATGTCCCAATTGGAGTATATTTCCTATTGTTCTTTTTGGGAGTGTCAATTACTTGGAGAGAAAATGGTTTCTTTTGCTTAAGTGGAGGTTTATTTTTAAGCAACTCATTTTTCTCTTTTATGGCCTCAAAGGTTTGTGAGATTAATTCTTTCAATTCCGAAAGTATTAATGTCAATGCCAATACTTCTTGCTTAGTTGCGGGTTCCTGACCGGAGAATTCGAGAGCATCTTCGAAGATTTCTTCTTCAATGGTCTCGATAGGCTCTATGAGACTAGATGGATCCTCTTGGTTTTCTTCGTCGGAAATAGCCAAAGAATCCGATAGCGGTGCAATATTGATACTTGGCTTCTTACTTGCAGGAGGTAATGGGAGCTTGTTACTATCAATCAAATCTTGAATGGCTTCCTTTAATCTCCAACAATTCTCTGTAGGATGACCCCTACCTTGGTGATATTTGCAATGTGCATTTGGGTTCCAGCTAGCCGTTCTCCTTTCGACAGGTGGGTCCCCAAATGGTCCAATGGGAGTTATAAGACCTTTTGCATGTAAGCGATCAAATGCGGTGTCATAAATCATACCAATAGGAGTATAATTCTTCCTAAATGGTTTCTTTTGTCCTTGATTATTATTCATTGCCAATACTTCATTAAGAGGAAAAGTGCTAACATTATTTGAGTGGGTAGATTTGGATGAAGAAGGATTGTCGTTCTTCTTATTTTTCCAGCCACTACTTGAGTTGTTATTAGCAATTTTTTGTTTAGCAAGGTCATCTTCAATGTTAATTCCAATATCATATACCGCTTTGAAAGTATTTAAGTTGCTTTGGTATTTGAGATGCTTAGAATATTTTTCTTGGAGGTTTTTAATGAACATCCTGACGGATTCCTTTTCACTAGGCACTTCAACCATTTTTGCAGTGGTTTCCCTCCATTTATTGAAGAAGGAGGTGAAACCCTCGTTTTCTTTTTGTTTCAGCATTTCTAATTCTCTATGATCGGTTTCAACTTGTATATTGCATTTATACCTTTCAATGAAAGCGCTCACAATAGATTCCCAACTAGAGGTCTTTTCTTTATCAAGTGAAAAGTACCACTGTTGACATACAGCTTCTAAGGATAATGAAAATACAGAATGAAATGCTTTTCTATCTATCCCCTTAATACTCATTACAGTTTCAAAAGCTCTTAAATGAAAATAGGGATTATCCATAGCCTTGAACTTAGGGATGTCGTTGGGATTGAACTTTTGTGGAAGAAGGTCCTTATCCACCGAGACCCCTTGGGAGCTAATCTCTTGAAATCTGAAATCGTTGGACAGTTTGCCCAAGCTTTCCTGGATTAGGTCCATTTGTTTTTGTTTTTCAGGATTACTTATTTGCAGCGATAAGTTTTGCAACATCTCAGCCAAGTTGGCTACTTGTCCCTTGACTTCATTAAGTTCTTCTTGACTAGCCATTGCCTTCTTAGCTTTCCTTTTCCTACCGATTGGCTTGTCGAAAAGTAAAACTTGAACAAAAGTGTTGTCCTTGATTAAACGCCATTCCTTTCTTGACCACGCGCTGTAATTTAAACCATATTTGTTTTAATATTTGACTCTAATTGACTTGACTTTAAAAAGAAAAGGAAGAAAAATACAAATGGGGTATATATTTTAAGGGAAGTTGAAAATTGGAGGATTAATATCCGACTTACCCCCCCAAAAAAAATGACGGAAAACACGCATTCAAGACTCTCTAGACATGGTTATAATGTGACAAACATGTTATGTGTGTGCTTCATGTGTATGTGAGTGACATGCCTTGACTACTAGTGTGTGACCATGGGACTTTTAAATGCCTAAACTCAATTAAATACTTAAACATGGTTTGAAATATTAACAAACTGATTAATCCGATTAGTAGACTGTTAATTAGACTCGTCGTGGTGACTCAAGCAAGAAAACTGGACTGTCGCTAAAACAACAGGACTATCGCCACCGTTTAGAGCCTGTCGCCAGACGACAAAATTGTCGCCAGGCGACAGACACTAGACTGCAGCGCCACAGTCCAAATTCCTGCGCCATTGCTGGAACATTAATCTGGACTGTTTCCAGTAATTTTACTCTAAATGGACATGCCTAAAGTCGTACTAAGTCGAATTGATTAAATTATTAGCCTTTAATTAATTCGAAATTAATTAATTAATTGATTAGACAAAGTCCTTTTAGTCATTGGTCAATTTATTTAGTCTTTAACACAAGTCAAACAAACGGTTAACACACATATAATATATACAAACAAAGGCACAAGTAGTTCACATAGTCACAACATGATGAGTTTACAACCTAACCATGGCTCTAGTTCTCTAAAGTTCGAGGATATGGGTTAAGTCTAAAAGGTCCATGGTTAAGAATCCATATGCATTGCACACAAGCCTACCGGGAGGGTTGGAGCGAATGGACAGGATTCCGCGAGTTCGTGATGAAATCGAACTCGACGCCACGGTTTGGTGGATTCACAAACATTACACGTACCCAAATCTTAACTTTGCACATGATAGTGGAATATTCCATTGGGCAGGTGAAGCAGGAACCCCCATAGGGTTATATCCATATGTAGAACACATATGGGTTCAGAAAAGTGAGAAAATGACTCAATCAATAAGCAAAATCGAGCCAACAACACTAGAAATGGTCAAAGCAAGAAGACAGACCCCTGGCTCGGTATTGGAAGAACTTGGCGCCAGACTACAGGGACTGTCGCCGCAAAAAAGCCTCTGTCGCCAAGCGACAGAACTGTCGCCAGGCGACATAAACTTTTTACGGGCGACAAGCCCTGTTTTCTAGACGCTAGTTTCTACATGCCTTGGCAAGTTTCTGTGTTCTTCGAATTTTCCAGATTTCGTATTATCTTTTCGATTCTAGTCATGAAAGATATTTCCTAAATTTCCTACGTGTAAAATTCCTATGGATTGACTCATGGGGTACTCCCATGAGGACCTTTTAATGCATATGACAATAATGTTAATCAAATCACGCACATGAAATACTTAGAATTTTTCGAGTCTCATCCGCTCATTCTAAATAATTGCCAAAATTAAATAAATTTCAGGAATATAAATAGAAATCCTCCCCAAAGGAGTCGCCAAAAACTGTAGGGAATATTTCAAGCATTATGATAACCCCAAACTTGAACCCCACTGTGATCATACACTAAAGTACGGTGGCGTTCCAAAGGGAAAGACAAAGAGCAAAAAGAGTCGCCAACAAGTTTTAGGAACTTGTAAACCCAAAAGACAATCCAAAAGGACCAGCAACTACTCCATAAGGTCTTGAACCAAACAGGGTCCGGGGATGAGGGTAAGAATCCAATCTACAAAAGAAAGGACCCGCCCTATAAAATAGGCCTCTACTTTGTTCTGCTCGTATTCATGCGCGCTTTTCGAATAACATACAAACATTATATTAATCCTACCCTGTTTATCTATGTTGGTTGAATATTAATGCACAAATAAATCTATTATTGGCGATCACTTGTATTAAAATCACATTAGCCTAAACCAAATTAATAATTATCTTATTAAGCGTGATTTCAAGTACAAATTCCCTTTAACATGCATAAAAGGTGTGATCAAGCAATAACAATAAAAATATCAAGCAACATAAATTATAAACAATAATAAATAATAATAATAATCATAGCATGATGAGGCATAATAAAGCTTGAATATAATAGCAAGATCCTAGGCATGATACTAACAAGATTAATAACAAATCCTAGCATGTCACTAAACATTAAAGATCAAAGCTTTAAACCTAACATGGTACTAACATGATAACATGACATTAGAAAAGAGTAAAGGCACCCTAAACATGATACTAAAAAGCATAAAAAGCATCCTAACATGATACTAGAAAGCATTAAAAGCATCCTAACATGATACTAGGAATCATAAACAATAATAAGCATGCAATCTACATTGTGAAAGAAATAGGAAGTAAGCCAATCTACTTACTTTGAAGCCTCGTACCTCTTTCTAATAACAAAATACACAAGTTAGTAAACTTCAATGAAAATAATAAAGAACAATTAAAGAATTTAATTGAAATCAAATTAAATAAAGTTTTGACTAGCTTTGGACCAAACCCTCAGAAATTATCAACCTTTCACGTCTAGGGCGAAGGCAACTTCGAACTTAGCTAGATGACTCTAAGTCTAATGAATGCGGAATTGTGTATGTAAAAAGCTAGTTTAGAGAGAAAGAAAGAAAATATTGCTCAAGAGAGAAAAGAGAGAATTAAAGAAGAGTTAATGAGAATTGATGATTCTGAAAATAGGAATTCGGACGCTATTTATAATGAAAATAATCCGGAAAATCATAGAATTTGATAAGGAATAAAACTCCACGCTGTCGCCAGGAATTAACTCTGTCGTGACGCGACAATGTCTGTCGCGAGGCGACAGGGTCTGTCGCGCGGCGACAGACTTGTCGTTTGGCGACAGCCTGTATTAGCGCGTTTTTCTTCACGCGGAATCCGATCTTTAATCAACTTGATCTACGGAATCCGTACAGAAGATAAAATACGTATTTTTAAGATAACAAAACAATATTTTATTCCAAATAAAAATCTTTTAAAGATAATTAATTATTAAATCTGACAATATTAGAATTAAAAGGAACTTTCTAGAAACTTCTAGAAAACTATAATTAATCCTAATAATTTTAGGAATAATAATTAATATTGGGCCCTCCTCTAGATCATTGGGCCGTATTAAAATAAATAACTAGGCCCAGTTTAGTATTTTGGCCATAACTTCCTCAATATTCATCGGAATCGGGCTTATAATATATCGTCGGAAAGGTCTCTTCGAGCCACATCCAACTACACCATTATTCAACCCTTATCATGGACCAAAATAAACTAAAATGGACGTTTTCAAATAAATAAGGTCATTTTCAAAAACAGAGAGAGAAGAATTTAATTAAAACTAAACCGCAACATTTGGCTTTCCAATCACTTTCACCTAATTCGATAATAACACAACGCGCAAGGCATTCATCACTGGGTTTGGTTTTGGGGAGACACAAATGGGTGTCTACAGGAGCCCGGTGGCGAAAAGTTTTGAGACCCTAGGGGATACATCTTAGGGTCATATAATGATGTTTGGAACCATATATGACCATTATACGATGCGTTAAATGTCCGTGGTACGCTTGAGGTCACGATATCGATGCAAGTTTGGAACGGGTAAATTGATTGTTTAAAGGCATATTGGATGGTTGGACCCACCCAAATACACTCTTAGGGTGTATTAGGGTCCATGGTAAGCATCTTGGCATTTTTTATTTCTGGGCAAAAAATGGTCAAAATTAAAAATTCCAAAATTGAAGGCTACAATCCATGCTTTTTGACGAATTTTGAGGTTACGGGGCCCGGTGGCGAAAAGTCTTGAGACCTTCGGGGATACATCTTAGGGTCATATAATGACGTTTGGAACCATATATGACCCTTATATGTTGTACAAAATAGCCGTGGTAGGCTTTATTTTACGAAATCGGAGCAAATTTGGAACGGGTAAATTGACCGTTTTAATGCATATTGGATGGATCCACCCACTCAATTGGACTCCCAGAGGGTATTAGGAACCATGATAAACATCTCAGCAATTTTTACTTCCGGGCGAAAAAAGGTCAAAAACTTCCAAAATTGAAGGCTATAATCCACGCTTTTTGAGGAATATTAAGGTTACGGGGCCCGGTGGCGAAAAGTCTTGAGACCCAAGGGGATACATCTTAGGGTCATATAATGATGTTTGGAACCATATATGACCATTATATGTTGCCATAAATGTCCGTGGTAGGCTTGAGGTCACGAAATCGGTGCAAATTTAGAACGGGTAAATTGACTGTTTAAAGGCATATTGGATGGTTGGACCCACCCAAATAGACTCCTAGGGTGTATTAGGGTCCATGGTAAGCATCTTGGCATTTTTTATTTCCGGGCGTAAAAAGGTCAAAAAATTCCAAAATTGAAGGCTATAATCCACGCTTTTTGACGAATTTGGAGGTTACGGCGCCTGGTGGTGAAAAGTCTTGAGACCTTAGAGGATACATCTTAGGGTCATATAATGACGTTTGGAACTATATATGACCCTTATATGTTGTACAAAATAGCCATGGTAGGCTTTAGTTTACGTAATCGGTGCAAATTTGGAATGGGTAAACTGACCGTTTTAAGGCATATTGGATGGTTCCACCCACTCAATTGGACTCCCGGAGGGTATTAGGAACCATGTTAAATATCTCGGCTATATTTATTTCCGGGCGAAAAATGGTTAAAAAATTCCAAAATTGAAGGCTATAATCCACGCTTTTTGAGGAATTTTGAGGTTACGGGGCCCGGTGGCGAAAAGTCTTGAGACCCTAGGGGATAAGTCTTAGGGTCATATAATGACGTTTGGAACCATAGCTGACCATTTAATGTTTCCATAAATGTCCGTGGTAGGCTAGAGGTCACGATATCGGTGGAAGTTTGGAACGAGTAAATTGACTGTTATAAGGCATATTGGATGGTTGGACCCACCCAAATAGATTCCCAGAATGTAATAGGGTCCATGGTAAGTATCTCGACATTTTTTATTTCCGGGCGAAAAAAGGTAAAAAATTCCAAAATTGAAGGCTATAATCCACGCTTTTTGAGGTATTTTAAGTTTACGGGGCCCGGTGGCGAAAAGTCTTGAGACCTTCGGGGATACATCTTAGGGTCATATAATGACGTTTGGAACCATAAGACCCTTATATGTTGTACAAAAAAGCCGTGGTTGGCTTCAGTTTACGAAATCGGTGTAAATTTGGAACAGGTAAATTGACCGTTTTAAGGCATATTGGATGGTTCCACCCACTCAATTGGACTCCCGGAGGGTATTAGGAACCAAGGTAAACATATCAGCAATTTTTATTTCCGGGCGAAAAAAGGTCAAAAAATTCCAAAATTGAAGGCTATAATCCACGCTTTTTGAGGAATTTTGAGGTGACGGGGCTCGGTAGCGAAAGGTTTTGAGACCCTAGGGGATACATATTAGGGTCATATAATGACGTTTGGAACCATATATGACCATTATATGTTGCCATAAATGTTCGTGGTAGGCTTGAGGTCACGATATCGTTGCAAGTTTGGAATGGGTAAATTGACTATTTAAAGGCATATAGATGGTTGGACCCACCCAAATAGACTCCCAGGGTGTATTATGGTTCATAGTAAGCATCTCGGCATTTTTTATTTTCGGGAGAAAAAAGGTCAAAAAATTCCAAAATTGAAGGCTATAATCCACGCTTTTTGAGGAATTTTAAGGTTAAGGGGCCTGGTGGCGAAAAGGCTTCAGACCTTAAGGGATACATCTTAGGGACATATAATGACGTTTGGAACCATATATGACCCTTATATGTTGTAAAAAATAGCCGTGGTAGGCTTCAGTTTACGAAATCGGTGCAAATTTAGAACGGGTAAATTGACCGTTTATGGCATATTGGATGGATCCTCCCACTCAATTGGACTCCCGGAGGGTATTAGGAACCATGGTAAACATCTCGGCAATTTTTATTTCCGGGCGAAAAAAGGTCAAAAAAATTTCAAAATTGAAGGCTATAATCCACGCTTTTTAAGGAATTTTGAGGTTACGGGGTCTGGTGGCGAAAAGTCTTGAGACCCTAGGGGATATATCTTAGAGTCATATCATGACGTTTGGAACCATATATGACCATTATATTTTGCCATAAATGTCCGTGGTAGGCTTGAGATCACGATATCGGTGCAAGTTTGAACGGGTAAATTGACAGTTTAAAGGCATATAATATGGTTGGACCCACTCAAATAGACTCCCAGGTTGTATTAGGGTCCATGGTAAGCATCTTGACATTTTTTATTTCCGGGCGAAAAAAGGTCTAAAAGTACCAAAATTGAAGGCTATAATCCACGCTTTTTGAGGAATTTTGAGGTTACGGGGCTCGGTGGCGAAAAGTCTTGAGACCCTACGGGATACATCTTAGGGTAATACAATGACGTTTGGAACCATATATGACCATTATATGTTGCCATAAATGTTCGTGGTAGACTTGAGGTCACCATATCGGTGCAAGTTTAGAACGGGTAAATTGACTGTTTAAAGGCATATTAGATGGTTGGACCCACTCAAATAGACTCCCAGGGTGTATTATGGTCTATGGTAAGCATCTCGGCATTTTTTATTTTCGGGCGGAAAAAGGTCAAAATATTCCAAAATTGAAGGCTATAATCCACGCTTTTTTAGGAATTTTGAGGTTACGGGGCCTGTGGCGAAAAATCTTGAGACCTTAGGGGATACATCTTTGGGTCATATAATGACGTTTGGAACCATATATGACCCTTATATGTTGTACAAAATAGCCGTCGTAGGCTTCAGATTACTAAATCAGTGTAAATTTAGAACGGGTAAATTGACCGTTTTGAGGCATATTGGATGGATCCACCCACTCAAATGGACTCCCGGAGGGTATTAAGAATCATGGTAAACATCTCGAGAAATTTTATTTCCGGGCGAAAAAGGTCAAAATATTCCAAAATTGAAGGCTATATTCCACGCTTTTTGAGGAATTTTGAGGTTAAGGAGCCCGTTGGCGAAATGTCTTGAGACCCTAGGGGATACATCTTAAGGTCATATAATGACGTTTGGAACCATATATGAGCATTATTTGTCGCCATAAATGTCCTTGTTAGGCTTGAGGTCACGATATCGGTGCAAGTTTGGAACGGGTAAATTGACTGTTTAAAGGCATATTGGATGGTTGGACCCACCCAAATAGACTCCCAGGTTGTATTAGTCTCCATGGTAAGCATCTCGGCATTTTTTATTTCCGGTCGAAAAACGTTCAACAAATTCCAAATTGAAGGCTATAATCCATGCTTTTTGACGAATTTTGAGGTTACGGGGCCCGGTGGCGAAAAGTCTTGAGACCTTAGGGGATACATCTTAGGGTCATATAATGACGTTTGGAACCATATATGACCCTTATATGTTGTACAAAATAGCCGTGGTAGGCTTCGGTTTACGAAATCGATGCACATTTGGAATGGGTAAATTGACCGTTCTAAGGCATATTGGATGGTTCCACCCACTCAATTTGACTCCCGGAGGGTATTAGGAACCATCATAAACATCTCGACAATTTTTATTTCCGGGCGAAAAAAGGTCTAAAAATTCCAAAATTGAAGGCTGTTGATCCGGGTATTAAGTAGTGTCGTTGGTCTACTAACCCTTTTCAAATTAGAAATTTATAAAACCTAAACTACCCTAATACGAGTATAGGGGTAAGTAAAGGGCCGAACACAAAAGGACTAAGTGTATCAATCTATGCTAATTAGACTACTAGGAAAGTTTCTGAGATAGAAAGAGTGGTTTAACTAAACACTACTAAGATGATCAAATAACTAAAACTAGGGAAAGTGGAATCCAATTAAATCAATGCATTCAACAATATCATACAATTAGATGAAAATGACCTCAATTAGGAACAATCAACACATTTAACTCACTCTCGCACAATTAAGCATGTTAATTATCCTACTAAACTAATTCACTCTCGTGCAACTAGCCTAGCAAAGGTGTAATACCCCGTATTTTCATACGTATTTTCCTAATTATTAGTTAGGAATTATTTTATAAAAAGGGTATTTTAGTAAATTTATTATTTGGAGCTAAATAATATTTGATTTTTGGCGCTAAAAGTATTTTGAAAACTAATCATTATTTTGGATAAGATTTATTATCCATTTATCCTATTTTAAAAACCGAATTATTTATATATTTCGGATATTTTAATTAAGGAAAAAGCTATATTTTAGTATTATTTTAATAAGTCCGAAAATCCCATTTATTTAGCTAATAATTTCAGATTTTCTTATGTATGAAATCTGATTTTATAAGTTAAATTATTTGGTGAATATTTGGTATTTTATTATTTAATTAATTATTACAATATCCTTAAAACTAGCAAAATGTATTCCTAAATACTAAATAGGAATGCCAAAAATATGAGCTTAGGAAAGCTCAATAATTTTGGCCATCCCATAAAGATTTTGGTAAAATATTTTGGTAATTTGTATTTTTAATTATCTCCCTAAAATCTCCTACTTTCCATAATTCTAATTCTCCATCTTTTTGATATCCAATTATTATATTTTGTTTCCATTCATTCTTCTTAATTATTCCCCAAGCAATTCCAATTTCCTTAATATTTTTCATGACATACATACCTTCCATATTCAATTATGCACAATCCCTTCAAATATCAAAACTTTCTTAAATCTTTGCTTACTTCTCCAAGTAATCTATTAAACCCTAATTACCATAATTATTCCTACATTTTCCTACCATAATTCATGCTCATACTAGCCTATAAATACCCCTTCATACCTCTCACATTTTTCACACAAATTCTCTTCTTTTCTTCTCCTTAATTTTACACAAATCATTCCGTTTATCTTTGAAGCCAATTTTCGGGCATTTCTGGTCTGTTTTTGGGGTATTAACGTTTCACAAAAGATTGTTCCTCTCGAAAAATCCTTGAGGTTAGGCTCAAGAATCACCCAATTCGGAGTTATATCGAAGGAGTTATAGCCTCTGAAAGTTCTGCCTATTATTTCCTACGCAAATCCAATTCTTCTCTTTTCCTTGGCTTCTTATCTTTTCTTCTTCTCTTCTCTTATTCAAGTATTATTATTATTATTATGGGGGATTTATAAATATTATTATGAGTAGTTTTAATTATATAAAATCATATTTTTAATCATGTTTATGAGAAATTAATTAAAAGGTTCATGTACATATAGTTGGGGGTTTTTAATTATTTGTTAACCTTATATTGATTAAGGTTATATATTTATTTGTAGGGTGTGTTCTATCAAGATTCTTGAGGTTCTTTTGGTGTGTATAGCTAAGCAAGGATCAAGGTACGTTAGGTGGCTAGATACCTTTGAAAGTAATTGGTTTGAATAACATGTTTTATATGATTTGATTGGTGATTGAATTAAATTGATTTAAATTGTGATTTTGAAATAAATTATGTTTGGAGGTATTAATAAAAGTATTTTGAATGATTGATTTTTAAATCATGTTTTGAATGGTTTGATCGAATTACTTATCATGTTTAAAGGAATTGATTTGAAAAGTTTATTGAATTAAATAAAAGGTTTTCAAGGAAGAGTTATTGATTTTGAAAAGTATTAATATGAGATTTTATTCTCAAGTATTTATTTAAAAGGTTTTGATTTTGAAAGCATGTGGAAGGAGTTTGAATTATATTGGAATTATTGGGTATTAAAAGGATTTATTATTCAACCATTGAAATATTATTATTAATGCTTTATAAGCATGTTGGTAATCCCACTATGCGGATTTGGTTTATTGATAAGACTATGGACTTTGTATGACCTAGTCTTTCCTCAAGAATAGCCTTGTAATATAAGGAGACTAGCTTGAGGGGTGTGCACACTTGGGTGAGGAATTGGATTTAAAGAAATTGGTTCAAAAAGGAATTGGATTTTTAAAGGAATTGGTTTATCAATTATTTGAATGTTGAATCATTAGAATTGGTTTTGAATCATGAGTTTTGGAGTTATTGGATTATTTATTGGAATTGGTTTTAAAAGCATGTTTGCAAATAAATTGAGTTTACATTATCTTGTACTTATCGTACATAGCATATTTTTCTAATCCGTATTTCCTATTTGTTTTGGTTCGCCCCGTTTACCGTAATGGTAAGCAGTGTTGACTATTTTCAGGTGGAGTCATGAATGAGCATATGGGAGTCTTGGGATTTGCTTCACCTAGTTTAGGAATGTTGGTCTTGTGTTTATTTAGAGTACTCATAACAATGTTACTATTTTCATAAGTATTAATAAAAGAAAGTTGAGTTTCCGCTGCAAAGTATTGGTTTTATTTAGTAAGTTTGAGTAGCCCTGCGTAATCACGCGGCGGTAACACGCCCAAGTCTATATCTACGATATAATTATACGTATTATACTAGTATTTCCGTAGAGGGAGATTTGGGGGTGTTACAAAAGGTATGGAGGAATTTAGGGCTCTCAACCAACTCTCTCTCGCGCAATTGATTGAAAATACAATTAAGAACATAGAATCAATTAGCTAGAAAGATTCTAATCTATAAAAGCATCATCCATACACAATAATCAAGAAACAATTTCATACTAATCACAATCAATCATTAAATTAATTAACATAACCTTCATCCATTTCCCTACAACAAAACCTAAGCTAACACGTTGAACAAAAACATGGAAAACGAGGTAAAATAATAATAAAAACAAGAATCAAACAACTAAACTAATTAATCTACTCAAATAAACAAATAAATAAGCAAAAACAATAATAAATGAAAGCAATAAAGGTGAGAGAAAGTTAGAAAGACTCATTGAATTAATGAGAAGAAAAATTTACAAATTGTATCTTCAACCTCTCAAAACTCCATGAAAAATTCAAGCTTTCTCTCTCTAAACTACTCCTAAACTAGAGAGAGAAACTCCTAATCTAACCCTAAGAGAAAGAAAATAAAAGAGGCTAAACTACTCTAATCTAATCTAGGGTAGAATAAAAATGTTGATTGAAAGTTAAAAGAGAATAACCCCAAAGGGGGGTATTTATAATACAAGCTAAGAAAAATAAAAGAAAAGAGAAATATACAAAAATAGAAAACAAATTAAACAAAATAAATAAAAATAACAAAACTAACTAAAAAAATTAAAAGAAAAGAAAACCAAAAATAATCCCCAATTCCCCCCAAAGACCACACATCAGACCCTTTCACTCCACACCCACGCATTCCACCTTCTGCTTCAATTCGAATCTAATGGCTGCTCTGACTTCTGATCTTCACCATTCACACATCATAAGCGCACATCATCATCATAAATAGAAGATCAACGACAATCACCAAGCTTCAATTGTTTGATCTCATTAATTATCACGTGTGAAGCTCGTGAAGTGGTTCGATCGAATCGAAGGTGGGTTCGACCAAACTATGGGTTAGTTCGGTCGAACAATGGGTGTGTTCGACCACTCCTCTAAAAATCAGAAAACATCGAATGATTCTGCTTGTTTTCGCCCTTTTAATTCGACCGAACTTCTCAATGGGTTTGCTCGAACCCAATTGATTTGAATTGCTCTAAATTTTGGGCGCTGTTGTTGTGCGATTTGGTGATTTGGTGATGGTGGTTCAGTGGCGGTGATTGGAGGTGGTGTGAGTTGGTGTGGTTGCGTGGGCTGGTGTGGCAATTGGTGTTTTGCGTGGTGGTGTAGCGCTGGTGGGAGCAGGAGATTTGGCTGGTGGATTTGTGGTGTTGGGCTGCAGATTTGCTGTTGGTTTTAGGGGCTGGAATGCGTGGTGGAGTTGAATGGTGGCTGCGTGTGGAGTGATTGGTGGTGGCTGGTTGAAACAGGGGCTGCGCGCAGAGGTAGTGCTGTTGGAGTTGTTATTGGTGAGTACGAGGGAGTTGCGTGGGTGGTGTTGTGTGAGCTGTTGTGCTAGCAGCAGCGTGAGGCTGCTATGGCTGTGGTGTTGGTTGCGTGAAGAGCTGGGAGCAGGGGAGAAGCTGTGTGGTTGTGGTGGAGGTTAAGAAGGTGGGGTGATGGATAGGAGGCAGCAGGGGCTTGATGTTGGAAGCTTGTGAATTGTGAATCGACCCTTTAAGCTCCAAACCGAACACGTACCTACACATCAACCAAACCGAGGAGAGAAGTAGGGACAAAAACTAAAAATAAAAAATAAAGATAAAATAAAGTAAAGTAAAATACTAAGACTAAACGAAATAATAAAATCAAAAGAAAATAAAAAAAATAAAATAAAGAAAACAAACTAGAAAATAAAAGAAAAATAAGAGGAAAACGAGAATACCTCAAAAAAAAAAAAAAAAAAAAAAAAAAAAAAAAAAAAGAGGAAAACGAGAAGAAAAATAATAACAAGAACCTAGACTAAGAACAAAAGAGAATAAGAAACATAAATAAATTACGAAATTAAACTAAAAATTATTAAAAACTACAAAATACTCAAATAAAAAGATAAAAGACGAGAATAAGCAAATAAAAGGAATAAAGGACAAAATGGGCTAAATTATTGGAAAATAAGCCGGAACACGACTCAATAAACACCTTAAAAGTGACATAAAAGTCACTTATCAAACTCCCCTAAGCTAACCTTTTGCTCGTCCTCGAGCAAATTAACATGAAACACGGGAGAAGGAGAATAATTTATTCAAGCAAAACTAAGACACTAAAGTAGACAAGAATGTACACTAACTCACTTTCGTAGGATTCACGGTCAATTTTAGCGACAAATGACAAGCCCTTTATACCCCTAGATCGCCCTAGAGGACGAGTGTGCTCTCGTGAGGGTGTCCTAAGAGTTTAACCCACAACTCTAAATAAAAACCAAGGCAAGGCAATAAAAAGGAAAGAAAAAGAAACATAAAAAGAGAAAGAAAACACAAATTCATATTTGGACAAGAGATAGGAACATACACCAATGAATGCAAATCTTTCTAAGTAGACAAATGTATGCACGTTCTAAGATGTCAATGGTTGATTGAAACATAACATATGCTAAGCATAGAGAACTAATAAGGACTCAATCCACCCTAGCCCCAACCAATCGGGCCGCGTTCTCTCCACTAGCTTCAAATCAACCCTTAAGCTAGCTTCTCATGATTCCACGAAGGAACCGGAAAAAGATAAAGAAGTGAAAAACTTTGAGAAGGTAATCCTGACATCTCAACTATACATACTTTCTCCATAGGTTTGAAATCTATCTCCCTCCACCGTTCTTTGACCTAACCCCACTAAAATCTAAGGGTCTTTTATTGGGTTGAAACGTAAGGCTAAGGGTTAAGGCGGGGTAAAAATTTGAAAATTTTGGTGATATTTCCTAAGTGAAGCAAAAGAGTGGCCTACTCTAAAAAACAAACTCAAGAAGTCACAAAATATCAAACAAAAATACCAGTAATGCCATCTCCCCCAAGCTTACTCAACACTAACTCACAATATATACAAAAAATGAAGGAACGCTCCCCCCAAGCTTGAACGAAGCATTGTCCCCAATGCTTAAACTAGGGTAGAAAACAAAACCAAACTAAAATATAGTTGTTTTTGTTTTTGTTTTTTATTTTTTTTTATGTCCTTGCCTTTTTTTACTATGGACGGCTTTTTCTTGAAACTTCATTTGATTTTCTTGAATTGCATATTTCTTCTCAAACTTTTTTGCGTATTCTTTTCAAGCTCAACTTTCAATACCGTATTTAAACCAATTCACAAAGTTTTCTTGCTCATGATCAACACACCAAAAAACTCAAACCTCACATGCCAATGCTTCACTCACTAAAAGGGTTGGTAAACATAGGCCATTGGGTTTGTAATGTGGTTAAGACAAGAAAGGGAAACATTAGGCTCAAATTGTTTAATAAGTAGGTTGATGCAAAATAGAAAACCAAATTTGTAACAAAATTAAAAGAAGATAAAGAAAAATGAGAAAATGTGCCCTTTTCCTCCCCTAGAGTGGCTCGGTCACGATCTCGGGAGCTAGAGGTCAAAACAAGGATTAAGACATGCATAGTCAAGGATCCTAAATTGCCACTCAACAAGGTGATGAAGGCTAGAACAAATGAAGCTCACAAGGGATTATAACCAAAAAAATACCAACCAAGGGTTTCAAATCCACTATAGAGAGCAACTCCATCTTACCACATTCCCGTGAACTAAGGCTTCATGAACCCCTAAAAGTTCTTAACCCGACTACCTTAGCATATAGTATCCTAGAGTAAACCAATGACACTCTCAAACCGTGCATACATTTACCACTTAGGAAGAAAAACATTCAAGAATACAAGTCCCAAAACAATATATCCAAAATAAGAACAAACAAAACACATTTTGCCAAAATTACCTTGAAAGTAAACAAAAATATTTTTGAACTTTTCAAAATATAAGAAAAGATATGGAAATGCATATGCTCAAGTGCATGGCATAAGTAAATCCACATCCCACCAAACATGATAGAATACCCTCCCCCAAGCTTGAATGAGACAATATACTCAAACATAAACCAAATAAACCATGGGAGGGGAAAAGAAAGAAATCAACCCAACAAACCAACACGTGTCCAACGAGTCACCAGGCCAACCATTAGAGAAAGAGCTAGGAAAGATATGACCGGATATTGGTGGGTGTAAATACCCGCAAATGAACCAATTTAACCTTTCAAAGCCGATTTCCTTTTAAAGTGAATCTCGTTTTCCATGTGCTAGCAAAAATAGGCATCAAACTTCCTTGATTCTTTATCCAAACCAATGCATAAGTATATATCAAGTCATGTACCTAGCAAAAGGCACACAAACATTTCCATGAGAGAAAATCTAATCTAAAAAGAAAAGAAAATGAAAGCAATAAAAACCTCGGGTTACTTCCCGAGAAAGGCTTGTTTAACATCCAAGCGAGACCGCTCTAGTAAATAATATTGCAACGAACGCAAGAGCTTATCAAATGCACTACTACACATTTCATAAGATAACAAGTAGGCAAATGACGGAAAGAGGACGTGCAACAAGACTATTGCACGTAAGTGAGAAGGAAGATGCTAAAAGAAAGAAGAAAAATCAAAAGAAAAATCAAGAAAATAAGAAGAGAAAGAAGAAGAAAAACAAGGCAAACTCTCCTCAAAATCTTTTTGGGTGGCATAATCACCCATTTCTTCAAAATGGCAGGATGAGAAAGAAGAGTCTCATCAAAGAAGAGAGGGTCCTCAATAGGCTTTAAGACAAAAGAGGGGAGGAACATAGGATAGTAAGGGATGTGGTCAAATTTCCTTGAGAAAGGGACATAAGGAAGGGGAGGAGAAACAATGGTCTCACAAAGCCTCACATCACCAATGAGGGCATGAAAATCAATCTTAGAATCCTCAAAAGAACACTCTTGACTCACATCTCCCTCAAACAAAAACTCTCCAAGAAAAACAACCTCATCTTCCTCTCTATCACAACGATGAACAACAACTCCCTCAAGATCCTCAAAGCCTAGAGTCTCTAACCCATGCATGAAAGGATAAAGGTTTCTCTCAAACTCATCCCTTTCCCATGAGGCATTGCCAATAAACTCTCTCAAAAGGCTATAGTGCTTTGTTACACCTTCAATGAATAAACTAGCCATAACCTCAAAAGAATCCAAAGACTCATGGATAGAAGGGTCACAAACATGCAAGCTAGACTCATTAGGATGGGGAAGAGGGTTGGAATCCTCAAAATTGACATTTTCTTCATTCACAACTCTTCCATTATCACTCAAGGGACTCTCAGTCTCTCTTGGTAGCTCAAACTCATCATCATCATCCTCATGAACTCCTTCATTCAAACATGAAGATGGCTCACTCACATCCTCACCAAGGGAAGCTCTCAAAGGGGGCGAATACGGGGAAGGATGGCACTCAAGTTCAAATGGGGAATGAAAAGGAGCAAAATCCTCAAAAATCCTCTCATCACAAGAAAATCTCTCCTCACCTGCACACCCTTGGCCCACATCATCCTCAAAAACACTCTCACACTCCAAATCAGGTGCCTCACATCCATTTACATCAACCATAGCACTCATCACTTGGGCAAGCCTCACTTCTCTCAATTTTTGTTCCTCTTGAAGTTGTTGGGTGAGATATTGCATTTGAGAAAGAATTTGGGAAGTAATGTTATCGGGTTGAGGTTCATGATCAAAATCAAATTGCAAATTATCAAAATTAGCACAAACCTCATGACAATGAGCATAAGAGGGGAGGGGGTCAACATGCATATTTGGATCATCACAAGGCACATTAGAAGTATCAAGAGAATTCATGCAAAACTTAAAAGAATCTTGACATTGAGAATCAAAACAAGAAACATTACATTCTCTATCATAAGAATCTCTAGGAAGCCAAGTGAACAAATTCCAAGCATCATGCATAGACAAATGACGGAATATACCATTGTGCATATTCTCAACCATACCCCTAGTATACTCATTCATGCCCCAATAAGCTATTCCACAAGCATCACTAAGAGAACACCCATGATAACTAAGGAAACCATCTAATCTATCAAAGTAAGAATAAAAGGGTTCATTATCAAATTGAGGAAAAGATAAGCATGCCATTTTATACAAGGAATAAAAAGAAAAGCAAATAAAAACCAAATAATATACAAGAACCTAGCTAATGTAATCAACACAAACTAATGAACGCCTTAGTCCCCGGTAACGGCGCCAAAATTTGATCGGGCTAGGATAGGTCGTTAAACTATTAACCCTAATCAAATTAACAATTTATAAAACCTAGACTTTACACTAAACTAGTTAGTGGCAAGCAAGGGTCGACCCACTGAGGAAGCTTTCTCATTTAATATCAAAATCACCATGCAAGAGTAAGAAAGGGGTATATTTTGTTGGAAATTGGAATGTAGACACTAGAACTATAAATAAACAAGTAAAAAGAGTGATTTAATCAAGATAAAACAACGCTAGGGATTAGGGGGGTTTCAAATATGATTGAAATGAGGGTTGAAATGAGGGAGAACAAAATTAAGCATCATGATTAACATGCCAAAGAATATAAAATCCTACATAAACAATTCATTTTCATGCAATAGTTTAGGCAAACCAATAAAAGTGGTCTAAGCTAATTAGGATCATTTTCATGCATCCCATTAGGCACAAGCTAACCCAAGAATAAAGAGGCACAATACATGGAACTCCATTTCAATAACTCATTATCATGCAATCATTAAAATAGAGGTGATCTAAATCTAGTTCAAATCATTCTCATGCATTTAAACTAGAAGGCAATCAAATAAAGTGCTACAATAATCTCAAGTCAATAAAAATCATATCTTTCATTGATTTAAGGCATGTAATCAATCCACTAATCATCATTCATCCATCATTCAATACATATTTTACACCCCCCTTCCCCTAGCTAAGAAACTAGCCTAGAAAAGGGGGATTAGACATGATAACAAAACTAAATGAAAACAAAACAAACATGAAGGCAACTTGAGTAATACTACACTTTCTCTCTCTAAGATTAGGGTTTAATTGTTTCTAAGATAAGGGTAGATGATCCACTAATCCACCCTATGACCTATATATATATATATATATATATATATATATATATATATATATATAGGTCCATTAAAAGATACAAAAATACAAAATAAAAAAAAAAAACTGAAACTCAGCGGTGCGCGCCCGCGCATATACACTGCGCGCCGACGCAAATGTTGTGCGTGCGCCCTCTCAGATCTTGTGCGCCCGCAGATATGTGGCAACCAGGGAATTAAACTCCTGGATGCGCGCCTTCTCCCAGCATCCTGCACGCTCGCACGTGAAGAGTGTGCGCCCGCACACATGTCGCACAAGAGGCGCGCACAACTTCCTGTTTTGGCTCTGCTTCTGTTTCTATCTCGTGCGAGTTCACCCAGGGCCGCGCGCCCGCACAGTTCAAAGGCACGCGCCCGCACATAAAGCGCGCACAAGGCGCACAAAACCTTCTGATTCTGTTCTGTTCTTGAAGCAATCCTGCGCGGATTCTCACAGTGCTGCGCGCCCGCACACAGGGGATTTTGAGGGTCAATTGCTCTTCTTCCAATGCCTTGATTCCTACAAAACGAAAGCAAATAAAACAAGGAGGAAGGAAAATAAAGAAAAGAAGAACAAAAAGGAGAGAAAAAGGGGGCAAACAAGCTACAAATGGGAGGGAAAACCCGTAAAAAAGCACTAAATCGTGGCATAAATGCCACTCATCAAATTCCCCCACACTTGCCACTTGCTTGTCCTCAAGCAAAGGAAACCATGGAAAAAGACAACATACATAACAAACACAACATGACAAGGTTCAAGAAAATCAATCAAGTACCATGGTGAGAAATGCTCAATTCGGACTCAAATATAACGACATTGATCAAAGAATGCTTACCTTTCTCAATTCAAGAGGGAAAACACGTTTTAAGATGTTCAAGGTTGAAAGGGACAAACTAAGCTAAGCATAGAGAACTAATGATTTCATCCTCCTCCCTAGCCCCATCCAAGACAGTCCACGTTCTCTCTGCTAGCTTCAAATCAACCCTTAAGCTAGCTTCTCATGATTCCACGAAGGAACCGGAAAAAGATAAAGAAATGAAAAACTTTGAGTAGGTAATCCCGACATCTCAACTATGCATACTTTCTCAATAGGTTTGAAATCTATCTCCCTCCACCGTTCTTTGACCTAACCCCACTAAAGTCTAAGGGTCTTTTAATGGGTTGAAACGTAAGGCTAAGGGTTAAGGCGGGGTAAAAATTTGAAAGTTTTGGTGATATTACCTAAGTGAAGCAAAAGAGTGGCCTACTCTCAAAAACAAACTCAAGAAGTCACAAAATATCAAACAAAAATACCAATAATACCATCTCCCGCAAGCTTACTCAACACTAACACACATTATATACAAAAAATGAAGGAACGCTCCAAACAATCCACGCTTTTTGAGGAATTTTTAGGTTACGGGGCCCGATTGCAAAAAACTTGAGACCTTAGGGGATACATCTTAGGGTCATATAATGACGTTTGGAACCATATATGTGAAGGAGTTATGTCTTCGATAAGTGCAATTACTAGATATATCAAAGGATCACAGTTATGGAGAAAATAAGTTCATACTATATGGTTGCCAATGTCTATTGCTAGATATGACAATTGGACTTTGGGCTTGTCAAATGGTCCAAAGCCTTATAGCATGGATCCTACAAGGTCACACACTAGAGTATTGGGTTAAACAAGTTAGAGGCCCATTATTGGGCCTCATGAGTATATGACACACCTTATGTTTGGGCTTGGATTTGTAGGTAGAGTTCAATTAGGATTTGGACATGGTTTTATTTCTAGATATGATCTATAAATATAAACCATGCATAGGGTTGCATGACATAACAATTTACACACTGTGAATTGTCAGATAAGCAACCAAGAGATCCCAAACCCTAATTCTCTCTCTCACTTTCGGCCCTCCCTTTCTCCTCCCTTAATCCGTGCGTCTCCCCTCCATTGGTGGTGCGTGTGGTGGTACGTGGGTGGTGTTGTGGTGTGCTCGTGACTCTAATCTCCGTTGAAGGTTGATTGAAGCGTTCGGTCACAACTAACTAGCATTAGTGGAGGTTTAATCCGTGCTCGTTTACTAAGTAGAGGAATCACATGTGGGGTTCTTTGTCTCCCTTGTTCTTGCTCGATCACTTGTGGAATCACGCTTCGAAGGTATAATTCTTACTTCTTTATGTGTTATGCATGAGATCCTTGGTTTGGTGCTATGTGAATATGATTCATGTTATTTCCGCATTTAGTACCTATATTCTCCTATAGTGGTATCGGTTAGCCTCTTGCATTTACATATATTGAGTAATAATTCTTTGATAATCCACAATTTTAATTCAATTAGGAGGGAGAATATTTAATTATGGGTCAATTGTTATTTTAAATGTGATTTAACAATATAGAATCATTAAAGGTGTTTGATTTGCTCCATATTAGACATAATTTGATCCTAATTTTGCCCTAAATTCATCGAAAAATTCGACCCCCTAAACCCTAATTTCGAAAATTTCGAAATTTTAAACCCTAATTTGTAAAATTTTGTGTTTAATTTTGATTTATTTCGATGGTAATATGTTTAAGGAATTTAATCTATTTGATTACATGTTGAAATTATGAATTTTTCATGATCAAATTATTTATTTAAATGTTAAATTAAATTGGGGATTAATTTCATCAAGAACCCTAATTTTAAAATTGAATATGATTTAGTTTTGGAATTAATAGGACCACATAGAGTTTAAATTTAATTTATTTTTACAAAATCTGTTTTGTTTTAATTAATTAAAAAAAAAGGGTGAAATTACAGCAGCAGCACCGCGGCTGGGTGGCGCTGCCTCGGTGGTTCCGCTGCTGGTGGTCCAGGAGGGAAGGGCGGGGCTGGGATCAGGCAGCAAAGGGGCAGCGCAACAGTGCACCACCCCGTTGCGTGTGCTGCTGCTGCTGTTCCTGCGTCACTGCAGGGGCAGCGCACACCGCAAGGTGTGCGGCCACCGTGGCTGGCTTGGGCTGGCCACACCATGGTGGCTGACGCGGTTTTTTCAAAAAAAAAAATTTTTTTTTTATTTTTTTTTAGATAAAATCAGATTTTAAATTTTAAAATAAAAGGATAAGTTTAAATTTTGAAAAGATAATTAACAAAATTAAAGTTGTTATTTTTGTTAAGTTTGGATAATTATGGAGCAAAAGATTCTATTTGGATAATAATTGATTAAATAATGTGATTATCCCATGATTATTTATGGATAATAATTGATTTAAAATATGTGATTGCATAGTAATTAGGATAGAATTTCCTAAATTAGTTAGGATAATCATGGAAAATAAATATGATTTATCTTCCATAATTCAAATAATATTTGATTCTATCTCATTCCTAAATAAGATTTGATTCTATCTCATTCCTAAATTAAAATATATTATATTTTATGGTTGGTCATGAATAATATATGATATTATCTAATTACAGTAATTAATTAAAATATGAGATATTTATAGCCATGTTTCCTTTATTGTGAACATTCGATATTGTAGTTTAGGAAAGCATGATGAGTGATTTATTATATGGCACTTTATAATATATTATATTGTTTATTGCTATATATAGACTAGCTTAGTATGGCCCATAGATTCTAAATACGATCTGCGCATCGTGATGTATTTTTGTAATCTAAATACGGTCTGCGTACAGTTAAGTATTTTTGTAATTTATTTTATTTTATTCAAGTAGTAGATAGAGTAGAATAAAATTACAGGTTGCAGTTGATCCAAAAGCTAATGAAGTGAAGGCCCAATGGAGCAAGATGGATGAGATCCATGAAGGTTCAAGTGGGAGCATTTTGCTTTATTAGTTTTCTTAGGATTAAGGGGCCATACTATGTCATGTTTTATTGCATTAGTAGATTATGCATGTTTAGGTTTATTTATGTTGCTTGATGATGCGCTAGAGTTCACTATATAATCACAACATAATAAATCTAGATCCAAGTAATATTGATGCAGCTTTTCCAATTAAAAACCCGATGAAAACCTTGATCGTTTGTGATGGGTCGGCCTCAGCAGAGCGTCATAATATATCTTGGGGAAGTGGGGGTAGATCACGTTCTACACTTTTAATTGGTTATATTCAACAAGGTTACCTAAAGATCAGTTTAAAACCTTGAAGCTAAAGGTAATAATTAAACATGTGATGGTTAATTATTCAACCAAGAATTACAAGAGTTGTAATCAGTAAAGAGTTTACTCACCTTGAAAATGAAATGGTTGATGGCAGGGCCTCAGTCCGGTTAATTATTGCACAAATAAAGGATCTTGGAATCATTTTATTCAATGGGGATCATTTAATATTGAATAAGTGCTTTAAAGTTACCAATAACTTCTAAAATTACTTGTGGTACTTTAAATTTATTAAACATAATTATTGAATTTTGCCTCGTTTTGTTTTTGTTTGTAGATGAATAACTTATATGACAACACAGATTTACCAATGAAACTCAATTTAAGGCTTAATCTCAAAAACTACAGGCAATGGGAGGACGAATTGAGAAATGTTCTCACAAGCCACAAGCTTGAAGCTCGTCTGTATGTACCCATTGAGAACAAGTGTGCTCCTGTCAGGACCCTAAAATGCATGCAAAATTAGTTTTGGATGCACAAAAGGTCAAGTACCTAATACTGGAATCTATTCCAAACTGTTGGTATAATAGGTTCAGACGGTATGAGGTGACCAACTTATATCAATGTCTTCGTGCTATCTGTAGAGGTGGCATGGGGGCATTGGGTAGCGGAGGTGCCAACGATCCACATGTAAGAGAGATCGTTAACTCAATCCCTCAGATTTACTATTCCTGGGCTGACAGTTTAAGGTATGAGACTTACAGGATTCATGGTAAGTTAATGGCAAAGAAACTCTTACCTGGTCAGTCAGTGAGGAACCATGTCAATGAATTGGTTGATATGATCAATCAAATGGATGTCCTCGGGAAACCGATCGATGATGATTCTGCGCGTGACATTATTTTGTTCTCGCTCCATGCTGGTTTTGACATTGTAAGACTCTCTCATAATGATGAGGGATCATCAGCAAATTTGATCAACATCTTACTTAACCATGCTGAGGAGTACCTGATAAGGAGAGATTGCCAGTGCTTCTTTTGTGGTGGATGGCAAGCCCATACACCAGGGTGTCCCCATTCCACACCAGTGAAAACAGAAGGTAAGGAGTTACTTGATGTTTTTGTTGTAGAGATTAATCTTACTTCATCTTCCACTTGGGTATTCGATACCGGTTGTGGTGCTCATATCGTTAATGACGTGCAGGGCTTGAAAGGAAGTAGGAAGCTAGATCCAGGGGAAGTAACACTTCGAGTAGGAAATGGAGCAAAAGTTGCTGCACTTGCTATTAGGAATTATCATTTGAGACTTCCTTCTGGACTCATTTTAGTACTTAATAACTGTTATTTTGTTCCCAGCATTACTAAAAACATTATTTCAGTTCCAGTTTTAGATACTGAAGGTTCTTCATTTGAAATAAGAGACAAACGTTGTTTTATTTCGAAAGAAAGTATGTTATATGCTAATGCTAAGTTAATTAATGGTTTGTATGTTTTAGAATATACAACTCATGTCTACAACATAGATCATAAAAAGCAGAAAACAGATGGTTCAAACCCAACTTACCTATGGCATTGTAGGCTTGGACATATTAACCAAAAGCGCGTCAAGAAATTACATAAGGATGGACTTCTTTCTTCTTTTGATTATGAATCATTTGAAAACTGTGAGTCATGCTTGCTTGGGAAAATGACTAAGTCACCCTTTACGGGTATAGGTGAAAGAGCTAGTGACCTTTTGGGACTCATACATACAGATGTGTGTGGACCAATGAGTTCAAAAGCTAGGGGTGGGTTTAGCTACTTCATTACTTTTACTGATGATTTAAGTAGATATGGCTACATTTACTTAATGAAGAACAAGTCGGAAGCCTTTGAAAAGTTCAAAGAATTCCAGAATGAGGTACAAAACCAACTTGGGAAAACAATTAAGGCATTACGATCTGATCGTGGTCGCGAATATTTAACCCAAGAATTTGATGAACATCTGATTAATTGTGGAATACTTTCACAATTAACCCCTCCAGGGACACCTCAATTAAATGGAGTGTCAGAAAGGAGGAATAGGACTCTACTAGATATGGTTCGGTCCATGATGAGCTTTAATGATCTTCACATATCCTTTTGGGGTACGCATTAGAAGCAGCTGCAAGGATACTAAACAGAAGCCCATCTAAAGCCGTAGAAAAGACTCCATATGAGATGTGGAATGGAAGAGCTCCAAAGTTGTCTTTTCTCAAGATTTGGGGATGTGAAGCCTATGTAAAACGTTTACAAGGCGATAAACTACACCCTAAATCAGACAAATGTTTCTTTGTGGGCTACCCCAAAGAAACAAAAGGGTATTACTTCTACAATCGCGAAGATAACAAAGTGTTTGTTGCTCGTGACGGTGTCTTTCTAGAAAAGGAATTTCTATCTAGAAAGCCAAGTGGGAGTAAAGTGGTTCTCGAAGAAATTCGAGACGAGCAACAAATGGATGTGGATAACACCACGTCAGAGGCAAATGCGCATGAGATGATTAATCATGCGTCGGAACAAGCTAATTCCACTAACGAGACTCCTATCGTCCCACTTGAATCTAATTCATGCGAAAATCTTCAAGGAGTTGGAGAGAAAATTTCTATTGTTGCTCATACCCCACGTAGGTCTACCAGAATCAGAAACAAACAGTTTGTTGTGGTTCTGTTAACTGAGGATTCTGAAATCTTCTTATTGGAGAATGAGGAACCCACAACCTACAAGCAAGTTTTGGAGAGCCCCAACTCAGATAAATGGCTTGAGGCCATGAAATCCGAATTGGAATCGATGTCTGAAAATAAAGTGTGGAACCTAGTAGACTTGCCTAATGGGGTAAAACCCATTGGTTGCAAATGGGTCTACAAGATTAAAACAGACAATGATGGAAATGCCTACATCCATAAAGCAAGACTAGTTGCAAAAGGGTACAGACAGATTCATGGTATTGACTATGATGAAACCTTCTCCCCAGTAGCAATGCTTAAGTCCATTCGGATTCTTCTAGCGATTGCCGCGTTTTTAGATTACGAAATTTGGCAGATGGATGTCAAAACCGCCTTCTTGAATGGGTTCTTGACGGAGGAAGTGTACATGACACAACCTGAGGGTTTTGAAGATCCAGAAAATCCAAGAAAGGTATGCAAGCTTGAGAAATCCATTTATGGATTGAAGCAGGCATCCAGGAGTTGGAATCTTCGTTTTGATGAAACAATCAAAAGGTTTGATTTTGTCAAAAGTGAAGAGGAACCTTGTGTATACAAGAAGTCTAGTGGGAGCAGCGTAGTTTTCTTAGTCTTGTATGTGGATGACATACTTCTCATGGGAAATGACATACCAATGCTTGAATCAGTCAAGGAATGGTTGAAAAGTTGTTTTTCCATGAAAAACTTAGGAGAGGCCGAATACATATTGGGGATCAAAATCCATCGAGACAGGTCTCGAAGGATGATTGGATTAAGTCAAGAGACTTATATTGATAAGGTTCTTGATAGGTTTTCCATGAAAGACTCTAAGAGAGGATTTCTCCCCATGTCTCATGGCATCACTCTCAGTAAATCTCAGTGCCCTAAAAAGGCAGAGGAGATGAGACGGGTAAGTGATAAACCTTATGCTTCGGCAATAGGATCAATCATGTATGCCATGATATGTACAAGGCCGGATGTTGCATATGCTCTAAGCATGTGTAGCAGGTTTCAGGCAAATCTAGGAAAAGCACACTGGACAGCTGCCAAGAACATCCTTAAGTACTTGAGAAGGACTAAAGAGAAGTTTCTAGTATATGGTGGCGAAAAGGAATTGGTTGTCACAGGTTATACGGATGCGAGTTTCCAAACAGACAGAGATGACTTCAGATCTCAATATGGATACATTTTCTGTCTAAATGGAGGAGAAGTGAGCTGGAAAAGTTCGAAGCAAAGCACTGTCGCAGACTCTACGACAGAATCAGAGTATATGGCTGCTGTTGAAGCAGCTAAAGAAGCAGTTTGGATAAAGAAGTTCCTAATTGAGCTGGACATTGTGCCAAGTGCTCAAAAGGGAATCGAGTTGTTTTGTGACAATAATGGTGCTATTGCTCAATCAAAAGAAGCTAGGTCACATTTCAAATCCAAGCATGTAGAGAGGAAGTATTACCTCATTCGAGAGATCGTTGACAGAGGAGATGTCAAGATGTGCAAAATTCATACGGATGAGAATATCGCTGATCCACTTACTAAACCCCTTCCAACTCCAAAGCATGAGAAACATGCAAATGAAGCTGGATTGAGGCGGATGATGTAATTAGAAGTTGTTTTTTGTTTTGAGAAAATAAATTACATATGTAATACATTCATTTGCAGAAGTATGTTTAAATCAGAAATTCTATTATTTCTCTTATTTAATTGTGGTTTTAATATTAAATAAAATGTCCAAAATAATTATGAATTGATGGGCTCACTAGGTTGATGACCTTTTGAATGAAACCCCACAGGTGAACAAAATTCATATATTATTTAAGTTCCTAGTTCGAAATCATTGAACTGGAGATAAATGATTTCACAAATTAGAACTAGCATGTAAGATTGATTGGATAGTGCAGTTTCATGGGCTATGGGAGCATAGTGATAATGCTCGGTCAATCACATGGATATGCATGAATGATGCATGATCGAACTATAGACCTACTTTGAAGTTCAAGTATAGAACTTCCGGATATATTAGGGATTCCTTTGACATGAGTGGAACATTGATTCTATTTAATGATTGTTTTGATTGTGGTACATTCAAACGTCTTGCCTTAACTGGAGATTATAAAGGATGTTTCCCGGTCACTTCATGAATTGAGTGGGATCCTTAGTTGCCACAAGATTGGATTGAGTCTACCTATTGACTAGGAATGTGTCTTGGCCCCTTGAAGAGGGAGAATTCAGAAAAATGCATGGCCGTGCTCAAATGTGTTACATAATAACCATTTGTTTTGTGATTCTAACTCAGTTTTCAAGAAAAGATTTGTAGACTAATATGATCATGACATGATATGTAATCATATTATCAAATCGACACACATTGACTTAAGGAATTTGAATATTGTGCACTTGTCTCAGACAAGTGGGAGATTGAAGGAGTTACGTCTTCGATAAGTGCATTTACTAGATATATCAAAGGATCACAGTTATGGAGATAATAAGTTCATACTATATGGTTGCCAATGTCTATTGCTAGATATGACAATTGGACTTTGGGCTTGTCAAATGGTCCAAAGCCTTATAGCATGGATCCTACAAGGTCACACACTAGAGTATTGGGTTAAACAAGTTAGAGGCCCATTATTGGGCCTCATGAGTATATGACACACCTTATGTTTGGGCTTGGATTGTAGGTAGAGTTCAATTAGGATTTGGACATGGTTTTATTTCTAGATATGATCTATAAATATAAACCATGCCTAGGGTTGCATGATATAACAATTTACACACTGTGAATTGTCAGATAAGCAACCAAGAGATCCCAAACCCTAATTCTCTCTCTCACTTTCGGCCCTCTCTTTCTCCTCCCTTAATCCATGCGTCTCCCCTCCATTGGTGGTGCGTGTTGTGGTACGTGGGTGGTGTTGTGGTGTGCTCGTGACTCTAATCTCCGTTGAAGGTTGATTGAAGCGTTCGGTCACAACTATTGGTTACGGGGCCCGTGGCGAAAAGTCTTGAGACCTTAAGGGATACATCTTAGGGTCATATAATGACGTTAGGAACCATATATGACCCTTATATGTTGTACAAAACAGCCGTGGTAGGCTCCAGTTTACGAAATCGTTGCAAATTTGGAACGGGTAAATTGACCTTTTTAAGGCATATTGGATGGTTCCACCCACTCAATTGGACTCCCGGAGAGTATTAGGAACCATGGTAAACATCTCGGCAGTTTTTATTTTTGGGCGTAAAAAGTTAAAAAAACTCCTAAATTGAAGGTTATAATCCATGCCTTTTGAGGAATTTTGAGGTTACAGGGCCCGGTGGCGAAAAGTTTTGAGACCTTAGGGGATACATCTTAGGGACAAATAATAACGTTTGGAACCATATATGATCCTTATATGTTGTACAAAATAGCCGTGGTAGGCTTTAGTTTACGAAATCGGTGCAAATTTGGAAAGAGTAAATTGACTTTTTTAAGGATATTGGATGGTTCCACCCACTCAATTGGACTCCCGGATGGTATTAGGAACCATGATATACATCTCGGCAATTTTTATTTTCGGGCAAAAAAGGTCTAAAATTCTAAAATTCAAGGCTATAATCCACGCTTTTTGAGGAATTTTAAGGTTACGGGGCCCGGTGGTGAAAAGTCTTGAGACCTTAGGGGATACATCTTAGGGTCATATAATGACGTTAGGAACCATATATATTTTACTAAATAGCCATGGTAGGCTTCAGTTTACGAAATCGGTTCAAATTTGAACGAGTAAATTGACCGTTTTAAGGCATATTGGATGGATCCACCCACTCAATTGGACTCCCGAAGGGTATTAGGAACCATGGTAAAAATCTCGACAATTTTTATTTCCGGGCGAAAAAAGGTCAAAAAATTCCAAAATTGAAGGCTATAATCCACGCTTTTGAGGAATATTGAGGTTACGTGGCCCGGTGGCGAAAAGTCTTGAGACCTTAGGGGATACATCTTAGGGTCATATAATGACGTTTGGAACCATATATGACCCTTATATGTTGTACAAAATAGCCGTGGTAGGCTTCAGTTTACGAAATCGGTGCAAATTTGGAACGGGTAAATTGACCGTTTTAAGGCATATTGGATGGTTCCACCCACTCAATTGGACTCCCGGAGGGTATTAGGAACCATGGTAAACATCTCGGCAATTTTTATTTCCGGGCGAAAAAAGGTCGAAAAATTAAAAAATTGAAGGCTATAATCCTCGCTTTTTGAAGAATTTTGAGGTTACGGGACCCGGTGGCGAAAAGTCTTGAGACCTTAGGGGATAAATCTTAGGGTCATATAATGACGTTAGGAACCATATATGACCCTTGTTTTGGGTGTTTTTGTCCCTCGGGAGAGTTACAGCTCGAAGACTGGTCCGGAGCGGCCTGTACCTGCAAGACAAACAGAGACACCTATTCGTTGGTGCTCCGCCTCCGACGATCAAGTTAGTAACTTGAAATGCGAGAAAAAGGTGCGGAAATTTAGGTGGGGATCTGCTAGGATTTCTAGCTCAGTTGTCTCTATCAAAGGGACAGTTTTTAATAAATGGAAATAACGTGTCCTCCAAAAGAGGGGAATCTCCCTATTTATAGGTTCCTTGAGAATTGTGCCCCTGATTAGGTCACAGAACCCTAATCAGTGGTGGGCTGTGCCGCATTGCGGCTTTCTCGGGATTTGGGCCTGAAGGCCGACATTTTTCCCCAAATATCTTGGATGACACGTGTCAAGCAAGGATAGGTCCATTTTGGACCATCCCTGGGCTGACACGTGTTGCCCTCTGATTGGGCCACATGGCGGGGTAAAATTACCCTAAACATTTGCCCCTCACATATGTGACGTGGCACGCCACGTGGCATCTGTGACAAGTGTCACTCTTTGAATGGTGGTAATTTTACCGCCAAAATTTTACTGTTCACCTTCTGGGTAAATTACGGGAATACCTCTTCATTTACCCTCTTTATATAGCCGTTTACCCTCATATTTTTGGTACCTTTAACAAAAATTTTCAGAGTAAACTTAGAGAGAGAATCTTGAAAGAGAGAGCAGAAGTCACCCGTCTGAGTCAAGCGCAAGTTTTAAGAAAACTCAGCCTCTTCAACACAGGCGGACCCGTCTGTAGGTGTCGTTTGAAGTGCGCCTACGTAAAAGCATGTTGTGAATATGCTTGGCACTCATAGGAAGTGGGAATTGACATAACGATTAGGGACACGACTAGGGACAAATAGAGTAGGGAGCCGCCAACAAGTTTTTAAGGAACTTGTAAACCGTTCACGGATCATTTAAGGCAACCACGATTAAGGGACAACGATAGGCAACAACGATTGACCCGTGAAGGTTACACCCCATTCATAATCCATGAGATTACTAACTCCATATGGTTCGGAACCACGAAAGGAGGATCGGGGATGATGGTACGAAGTGAGTCATGGAGTCACATTCGCCCGTATTGGCCTCTACTCGATTCTTATAGTGAAAATTATTCCTGTGATCTCAAAGGCATACAAACAAAATTCAATTCGCTCCAAACTATTATTATGCTAAATTGGTTTAATATTAATGCAACACATAATTCTAATTATTAGTGATCACTTCGATTTAATAGTAAGATTAAAAGGAACCTAAACCGGTTGTCCAAATTATCTTATTAGTCGTGATTTTCAAATACATATTCCCTTTAACATGAAATATGGTGATCATAAATAATAGTAGAACAAACATTAATATTGGAAGCAATATAGCAATAATTCCAACAATATAAAACCGTTAGAATAATAATAGAAATAAAAGGAACATGATTCTTACTTTGATTTTGCTTGCTTGCTACTATAAAAACAATAAACGCGTTAGTAACTTCAAGGAAAATAATTAAACAATAATTAAAATGGAATTAAATTAAATTAAATGAGAATTGATTTGGGGCCAAACCCTCAAACAGTTCTACCTTTCACACCGTGGCTTAAGTACAGAACCTCGGGTAAAGTATGGAATCCTTGGAGTGCTTAAGGAAGGTATTTTGAAAGAGAGAAGGGTAGGCTAGTGTTTAGGCTAGAGCATAGAAGAGAAAATGAAAGATTATTTGATGCCCCGTACATCAGAAATGAGGGGTTATTTATAGGGAAAATGTGCTGAGGGAGCACACGGAACCCTAAAATGATAGAAACCCTAAAACAGTATCCCGTGACACGACAAAGTGTATCGTGACACGGTAAATTCTACCGTCAGACGGGAGAAAAATCCCGTGACACGGTACTCTTTTGAGTGACACGGGAGAATTTTAAATAAACGGGAAAGAAAACGCGTTAGGGTTTACGCGGAAGGGACACATACTGTACCCGTGTCACATCAGGTCTCCCGTGACACGGGACACTTTGCCGTCAGACGGGAAAGTTTCCCGTGGCGCGGGATTCCTTGTCGTGACACGGGACAGTTTTGTCCTTTTTTCCCTCTAAATTCACTTTTTACCCTAATTTTACTCAGCCTTTTAGGTGCCGATTGATAATTTCGGGCCATTTTTATTAAAATCGGGCTAAAATCAGAAATAATTAAAAAGAGACAAATAAAAGGTTTGGGCCAATATAAAAACTATGCTTTTACCAAACATCGAGACTAATCCACGGGCTATTCAGAAATACGAATTTAATTAAATATGATTTTTAAGCACTCTCGGGGTTAAATACTAAACCCGACCAATAGTGGCGGTGAAAGGTTGTTCATCATCGGGTTTGGTTTTGGGGAGACATTTTTAGGTGTCTATAGAAGCCCCCACTTTGACTGTGTTTGTAGAAACGTAAGTTTCGAAAACGATAGTCAAAGTATTCGATAGGGACGGAGAATGATTTAAGACGTTCTGCGATCCTAAATCACTCTGTATACGCCGATACCTGCAGAAAAACATTAGTTCCATAGATAAAAGAGTAAAGGGATAGAATACGTATCTGACACCAGTGTATCGGTGACAAATTAGTTTGGCAGCTTCCTATGCTTGAAGGAATCCACCGGATTATGTTTCGCTGAAATGCTTTCCATGCCTGAGGAAAGCCGACTGATGGATTTGGTAGTTTTCTATGCTTGAAGAAATCTACCGGAGAACATTTTCCATGCTTGAGGAAAATCGACAGATGATTTTGGCGGTTTTCTATGCTTGAAGAAATCCACCGATAATGCTTTCCATGCTTGAGGAAAACCGACAGATGAATACTTTCCATGCTTGAGGAAAGTCAATGAATGAATACTTTCCATGCTTGAGGAAAGTCGGTGAATGAATGAAATAACCGTTGACTTCTTCGTGTTGAGAGGTGGCAACGACCGACAATTTTCCATGCTTGAGGAAAAAATTTGTCTATTGAAATTACAAGTCTCTGTGTATCGAGAACCTCGCGTCGAAATAATAGTGGTTCGATTGTCCCCGAACGTGGGCCGTAGATGATTTACCTTCAAGTTGACTTTTCGACCATATTAGGTGTCGAAAAATAGACTTTGACGCTTGCTAGGGGTAAAATAGTAATTTTGGTCCCCTTTAAATATCAGTTAGAACCTTCGGCGCTTTTTCCATGAGAAAATAACTGTCCAAAAACCTTGGAAAAATTGTTCAAACTGGTCAAAAAGGCCAAGAATATTCGCTGACGGCTTCGAAAAGCGTGCAGGACAAGCGTAGAGGTTCCGTGCCATGTGGATAAATCCCGCGACACGGTGAGCCTTTGCCGTCAGACGGGATTATTTCCCGTGTCGCGGAGATTTTTTTGGCTTAAAATATCCCACGTGGGACTTTGGATGTTGTAGAATTGGTCAGATGGCTCGGATTCTTGTACCTTTGACCGCTAGAAATGACGCGCCACGTAAGGAGGTTACCGTTACGAGGTAACGGTCTCCGTGGCACGGTGAACGGGGCATAACGGCTATATTTTTTGCTTTAAATTCGAGCTCATGTTTCGCCATTTCGCCATTTTTGCTGCTCAATTTTTTTTTATTTTCCTTTTCTCCTTCGGCTCCACTCACCGAGGCTCGGCACAGTTCACCGGCGCTCGTCTTTTATCACCGCGACACGGTTCTAGCCACCGGGACACGGCGTCTTTTCTTTGCTTTTGCGTGACTGCTGCTGTGTGAGGCCGTTCGTTTCACTGCCTGCACCCTGCTGCTGCTGCCGGGGATCCACCGTCGCCGCCAGTTCTTCACCGTCGCCGTTCCTTTCCATCGTGACACGGGTGTTAGCCACCGGGTCACGGTTTTGGTTTCCCGAGCTGCGGTGAACAGGAGTTTTTCCGGAGCTTTTTTCGAGTCCTTGCTGCTCCAAATTCACTCCATTTTTTGCTATACTCCTCGTATTCGAACCTCCATCAAGGATCTATGTAAGTTCCTCTTACTTTGTCTCGAATTTGCCACTAATTTCAAGTGAAAACCTTGAAAAATCAAATTGGGGATTTTAATTTTGAGGTTATATGTCACAATTATTGCAATGAATTTGCTTGTATATGTATATATGTGTGTTTGTGAGAAATTGGAGACAAAAATTGCATGATTTGGTGGAGAATTGAACAAAACACCATTTTTGGGTACTACTTCTTGTGAAATGATGTTCTTGTTGCTCATGTTGTTTCTTTGCACTTGAAATGATGAAATATTGGTGGTAGAATATGCCATGATATGTTGATCTATTGTTTTGTGCAATTTCGAAACATATTTTTGTGTATGTACTATATTGTCATGGAGAACATAGTATCATGCGGCTAGGAAAACTGTAGTATTAGTTTGTCATGGAGAAACTTAATACTAGGAATAATTCTATTATTTTGCTAATTTTTAGCCTTGAGGTAAGAATTTAGCATACAATAGAAGAAGAAACCGGAGATAATTGATAGTAAATAAATAAATAAATAGCTTAGGAAATGATGCTAAGCCTTTAGATTTTTATTTTGAAATAGCATGCCTAGACGGCGGGATTGCGATCTTTCCACACGTGGCCGGCGTCAGGCTTTTCGAGAGGACACTCCCACAGTTCCTGAAGGTGCGGAGGACGACGCCCTAGATACCGAGCCGCGCGCTTCTTCGAGTAGGGGTAGATGGGTTCCGCCTCCCTGGACACCCGATCAGTTGGTTTTCAGTCATGAGAACCACGTTTCTCACCGTCCACTTGCCGGCATAGTCGATGGCACGCTTCGCCATCATGGATCCGGAGCTGGAGATCTTATTCCTCGTCTGCATGAGATTATCACGGGGGATCTTGTTACGAATGCCCTGTGGATTTCTACTGGTTTAGTGGACTTCTATTCTGCGGTCGTAGGGTTTCACAGCCCCCGGGGTTGCGGCCCGACAGTTGTTCGTGCATTGTTGGAGTATTTCTGGGATACTACCAACACTTTTCATTTTTCTTGGGGGGAGATCACCGGTCTGCGCTTCACCGATCAGGCCGTACGACAGCTTCCTGACCTTACTTGGGGGGCAGCTGAGGTAGCGGATCTGTTAGGTCCGGTCGTTCAGTATATTAGGACTCGACCGGTATCTCGAGGTGGTCCGAGGAGCGGGCGATCGGAGCTGGCCTCCGTTCTGGCCCAGGGTTTTGACATGGTGGAGACGTCTCCTGAGCAGCGAGTGCGGATTTTCATTCTGATTCTGGTTTCTATGACTCTTTCTCCTGATAGGAGTTCACGCGCGCTCGTCTGCTATCTTCCTTCTTTAGTTAGGATCAATGAGATAGGATCTCTTAACTGGGCTGGCATTGGATATGCGGATCTTCTTCTGTCGTTGCGTCATGGCTCCAAGCAGCTGAATGACCAGTCCCCGGTGACTGTTTACGGCTTATGAAGAGTCGTGGAGGTAATGATCTTTCCTTTCCTTGTTTTGTTCGAATCTGTTTGATTCTTGTGCTCAGATATTACCTTTTATTGCAGCTTTGGTTCTATGAGTATTTCCCAAGGTTGGCCCCTCGTCGACGTCGTGGAGCGGTTCACGACTTCCCTGTTGGAGATAGCTGGCGTGACCGAGGCGAGTCACGAGTGGAGTCTGTCTCCATGTTGCGTGGGTTGTTACGCCGAGGCACTACTTCTGTTGGTGTAAGAGTTAATTTTTGCAGTCTACCCTTCTTCATCTTGACGTCATTTTCAGCATCTCATCGCGACTTTTTATGGTTTTCAGGTGGCTATTGATGTCCAGTATCGACCTTGGGCTAGGATGACTGACCTTCCTGAGGCCTTGCAGCTTTCAGCGCACCGTACTGTTTTTGTTGGTACTGGTCGCTTTGTTTGGTATCTTGGAGAGCGTGTCGTTCGCCAGCACAGCGATGATCGCTTCGTGGTGCCTTTGCCTCCACCAGAGTCGATGTTAGACTCACGTCTGCTCAGGGACTTGATAAACAGAGGAGAGCAGTTCACTTTCCCTTGGCAGGGTCTCGTGCACATAGGGGGTGATTACTCGCGGGACGTGCTTCCCCTTTTGGCTCCTCCACCCCGTCTTCCCGAGGTATGATTTTCTTTTGAGCATCTTATCACTAGTCTCTGTTTAAATCGTCGAATAACCTGATTATTCGATCGTATTTTCAGACGACTGTTCGCCCTGTGGGGAGGATTGAGATACCTCCTTAGTCTGTTCGTTACCCAGGGCCTATTGGTATTACTGAGGACCACATTGCTGACGCTCCAGAGGGTTACAGACAGGCACAGGAGTCTTTGCCTGACGTGTTTGAGCCGGTAAGCTTTTGATATATTGTTCATCCTCTTTAAGACCTCTTGTTACTGATTTTTCTTTGCTTTGTTCTCAGCCTAACCACCCGGAGATGATGGGATTCATGAAGCTGGTTGACGCCTTGACGTATTGCATCATCAAGCTTCTGCGTGGCGCGAGTTGTCGAGGCGGTTCTGGTGACGTCCTTGAGGTATATTCACCTTTTTATTTTTGCCATTTGTTTTATCTTGCATCATTGACATCTTTGATTACATGTTTTTTCAGGAGCGACGGAGGTCCCGATCGCGCTCGAGGCACAGAGACTCGGACGAGGGGGAGCCTAGTCGTGGCAGACGATCTCCACAGGTTCGTCGGCATTCTCAGTCTCAGCGAGAGACGCCGTTTTCTCAGCCGTCTCGTGAGGCTCAGTGGCAGCAGCCTCAGCCTTCCCAGCCGTTTCAGCATTTTCAGGGTCAGTGGCATCAGCATTCATTTTCACAGCCTTCACAGCCTGAGTTCACTCCAGTCATCACTCCTGTGGATCGGGGCTTATATTCAGCTCCGTTATCAGGGGGGATACCGTCACCTATGCCTGGCTTGTTTTCAGTTCCACTGTCTGGGACGATGCCTTCACCGACGCTTCCTACTTCATGGAGTCAGTCTTCGCCGTTTATCAGTTGGACGGGCCCTGCTCTGACCATGTCTTCTACTGGAGTTGTTGGGACTAGTAGGGACACTACTCCTCGTACTCGGATGATGGAAGGACTCTTTGGTTCTCAGCCCCCGCATACTCAGGATACTTAGGCTGGAGATGATACTGAGAGTAGTTCTAGTGACTTTTGACCAAGGGTTTATATTTGTACTTTGCTTGATGACACTTGACACTATCTATGTACTATGACTTACTTTGTATATTGTATTCACACTCTATTTTTTATTTTATTCAATGTGTATGTTAGTGTGTGCTTGAGACTAATTGTGTGTGCTGTGTGTTTATTAACGACGCAAAAAAAATACCGTTATATTTCGTAAGTGGAGGGTACCGACCTTCTCCCAAAAGAAAAAAAACAAAAGAAACGAAAGAATACAAAGGCTAATTTTACAACTTTCCCAGAATAAAAATGGAGCGAGTTTAATAACTTCCCCAAAATAAAATAGAGCAAGTTTAGCAACTTCCTCAAAAATAAAACAAAATAAAAAAGAGCAAATAAAATAAAATAAAATAAGATAAAATAAAATAAAAAAATGGGAATAAAACTCTCGAAATAAGAGCGGAAGATAAACGATAAGCAAAAAATATCCGGAAAAATAGGTCAGGGATAAAAAAAATGGAAAGCGTGTGCGCACCGTGACACGTAATATTGTACCGTGTCACGGTAAAATGTCCCGTGACACGGTAGGGGTTCCCGTGTCACGGTGGGAATTCCCGTGTCACGGTGCAGACTCCCGTGGCACGGGGATAAAAAATTGCAGCCGCATTTTATGCGCGTGTAACTTGATAAATTTTTACACGTTCCGCCCCTTTTCGCCTATAAATACGACCAATAATTCATGATATGCATAATTACAAAATACAAAATAATTAGAATTTTATATTTCAATAATAATGTCTCAGAATTTTGATAATGTATTGCGTGATTGGTCGTATTCTTTGACCGCTGCTGACAAAAGAGAATTGGAGTTGTTTTATGTGAGAGGTTTATTAGCCCTGAGACATGTCGTGATTGAGCATGATTTTCTGAGGGCAGCCCTAGATTACTGGAGTCCAGAAACCCATTGTTTTTGATGAGTGTCATTTATGGCACTCATTAGGTAGTCTTTTAGGTTATTTCTTTCCCTTTTTGTTGCTTTCTTCTTTTAGTTTTGGCCCTTTTTCCTTTAGTTTCTCCTTTTTCCTCTTTCTTCATGTTTCTCGTGTTTTTATTGTGTTTTTCCTTTATTTTGCTCTTTTTCCCTTTTATTTCCTTCCTTTGTTTACTTGTGTAGGTATTGTGAGATCCACCTTGGCAAAGGATGCAATTCGGGACCTCAATGATCAAGCAAGGAAGGAGCATTTGGCTAGAGAGGGCTTAGAGAGACCTTGCAGAGACCTCGGAGAGGTCTCCATGGTTTTCCACCAGGCCGCGGGCGCGGGACTTCAAGCCGCGGGCGCGGGCTCTTTTGTTCAAAAATGCCAAAAAGTTGGCAGGAACTAGCCGCGGTTGCCCCGCGGTCTCTCCGCGGGCGCGGGCAATTTGGAGAGGTCTCTCCACTCAGAGAGACCGCGGCTCCCCTGATCAGCCTTTGGGAGCAGGGGACTTCGCCGCGGGTGCGGGTCATCAAGCCGCGAGCGCGGGCCTTTGAGGCCGCGGGCGCGGGTGCTGCCCAGGCAGCCCGCGGAGGGTTCCGTACCCATTTTTCCGCGGGCGCGGGTTTATCGAGAGAGACCGCGGGAGCTGCCGTTTTCTTCTTTGTCTATAAATAGAATTGTATTTCCCTTTTGAATCCAACTTTTTGATAATTTTCATTAGCTTAGTTTTAGAGAGAGAAGTTAGAGAGAAGTTAGAGAGAAGTTCTTGGTTTTGGATTTGTAACTCAACATTTGATCAATCAAGTTTGGATTTCTTCATTTTCAATCATCAATTTTAGTGAGTTTCTTTTCTTTCTTTCATCTTTTACTTACTTGTTATTCGATTCTTTTGCTTGATGTTTGTTTTTCTTGGATTTGAGTTTGATAATATTGAATACTTTGATTTCTATTAGATTTTGATATAGAATGATGATCAATGCAATTTCTAGTTATTTGTTCTTCAATTTCACCATGAGTAGTGAGTAGATTAGTTGCTAGGGAAAGGGGGAAGCATGTTTGATTAATGGAAATGCTAGTTGATGCTCTTTGATTGGTTGATTTGTTGCAATTAAATTGGTTGACATAGTTTTGCATGAGATTGATTATATTAGGATTGATCACCCTATAAGATTAATCTAGATAGCATTGCAACTCTTAATGACATGACCAATTGATTTAAAGGTTGCTCTAATTGATTGAGTTTGCTTATGATTCTTCTTGGTTTGCCTTTCATAGTGACCACTAGATTGGCCTATAGGAGATAGTATTTGAACTCTCTTGATTGCTACTATTGTTTGTCCATTGCAATACTTGAATTAATTGATTGAGCTTTAATCTAGCATTATCATTGATTTTGCATGTGGAACACATATCCCTAGTGTTTAGACCTTTGATTATTTGTTGAATTTGATCTAGTTCATTTTAGTACCAACCAATATCTCATTTTCGACTCCGAGGTAGCTTGACTTAGACTTTAGTTTTCATCATTGCATTCCCTTGGGACCGACCCTTAACTTACCCTATATTCACATAAGGTTGGTTAGGTGTTTACAAATTTAGTTTGGCTTGGGGAAAGGGTAGAAAACGACATGCATTTTCCTCTTGTCAAAATGGCGCCGTTGCCGGGGATTGCTATTGGTGCTTAGCTTTTGTTGTTGAGTCTACTTCATTTTATAAAAAAAAAACAAAAAGATTTTGTTTCTTTAGGCTGCACTTGTAGCCGTGCTACTAATATTTTTGTTTGAGTTTTGCATGCATAGAACCCGTGATCTTTCCCTTGTTCCCCTTGATCCGGAAATTGAGAGGACTCTTTCAAGAAGAAGAGTGGATAATAGATCCTTGGGTTATATCTCTTCAAGTGAAGAAGAAATTCAAGAAGAGCAAGGAATGGGTGAAAATCCTAGAATAGCCTTGAAGGAGATTGGAGTGCCCGGGGCATATAGGTTTGAGAGTGGAATAGCTCCACCTACTACCCCGGCAAATGACTTCGAAATTCGGCCGGCAATGATCACCTTGATTGAGAGAAGGCAATATAGTGGGGCTAAGAATGAGAGCCCATTGAACCATCTAAAAGAGTTTGAAAAATATTGCAATACCATCAAAGTCAATGGGGTTTCTCAAGAATTCATCCGCCTTAAGTTGTTCCCTTTCTCTCTAATAGGAAGATCTTTGGAGTGGCTAGACAAAGAGGTGAAGCCCAACTCCTTGAGAACTTGGGATGATGTTACAAAGGCTTTCTTGTCCCGTTTCTATCCCCAAAAGAAGACGGCGGAGGCAAGAGCCTTGATTCAAGGGTTCAAGTAAAGGCCGAGTGAAAGCCTTTATGAAGCATGGGAGAGATTCAAAGAGTATCAAAGGGAGTGCCCTCACCACGGAATCCCCACATACCAAGTGATCCAAATCTTCTATGGCGGTTTAAGTCCCCAAGGCAAGTCTTGCCTTGATGGAGGGGCCGGGGGCCCTATCATGAACAAAACCGAAGAAGAAGTTGTGGACATCATTGAGGACGTGGTGACATATTATAGGGATTGGCAAGATGGGGAGAGGGACTCTTCAAGCAAGCAATCTTCATTGTACTCGGTGGACCATCTAAATGCAATCAACAACCTTTCCTCCCAAATGACAAACTTAGGAAAGGAGGTCACCGCAATCAAAGCTAAGTTGGAGAGCACTTCTTCCCCTTCTCAAGCTTCGAATCTTCCCTCCCAATTTAAGGGGAGAGGTACTCCTTCTAACTCTCAACCCCCTCCCTCTTCACATAATATGCCTTTGGGTTGCTTGTTTTGTGATGCATGTGGATCGTATGATCATGACTCTAGTGCTTGTCCTAATGAATGTGTTGATGAGTTTGATAACCACGAGAGTGAACATGTGAATTATGTGTCAAATAATAATGGTCAACGGTTTGATAATCAAAGGGGTCAATGGAATAGGAACTTCCAAGGCCAAGGCAATTTTGACAACTATAACCAAGGCGGTGGTTATAGAAACCAAGGGAACCAAGGTTCTCGTGGTAGCTATAATAATCAAGGTTATAGTGGCCAAAATCAAGGCCAATATTATGGTAATCAAGGCCAAAATTATGGTAACCAAAACCAAGGTTATGGAAATCATAACCAAGGTAGTGGTAACCATAATCAAGGTGGTGGAAACCATAATCAAAGTTATGGCCAAAATCAAAATAGGAGTAGTTGAAACAATCAAGGACGGGGTAATTTTCAAAATAATTCTCAAAGAGGTCCCCCACCCGGGTTTGTTCCAAATACTCAAGGTGAAAGTTCCTATTCTCAACCTTCTTCACCTAGGACTAATTTGGAGGAGATAATTGAGAATCAAACCAAGTTGTTGAACACATACATGGCCGTGAGCGATAAAAAATTCAATGAAATGATGACCCACAATAAAATGCTTGAAAACCAAATCTCTCAACTTGCTAATGCCTTGAAAGATCATGCAAGCCCTTCTTCTTTACCTTCCCAAGGCCTTGACCCCAAGAAACCCGTGAATGCTATTGTTACTAGGAGTGGAAAGGTTCTTGAGGAGGTATTGCCTAGGAAGGGTGTAGATAAGGAGGTTCCTAGGGAGATTTTGGTTGAGGATGAGGAAAAAAGGGCATCATTGGATGAGGTAGTTGTTGAGACACCTAGAGAGGTGAGAGTAGAGAAAGAAATTGTGAGACCCAAACTCCCCTACCCACAAAAATTCATGAGACACAAATTGGATGAACAATTTGGGAGATTCATTGAGATGCTAAACCAACTCCACATTTCTCTACCTTTTACCGATGTGATCAACCAAATGCCAAACTATGCCAAATTCCTCAAGGACATTTTGAGTGGGAGAAGAACTTGTGAGGTTGTGGAGACCATCAATTTGACCGAAAATTGTAGTGCTATCATCATGAACAAAATGCCACCCAAGTTGAAGGACCCCGGAAACTTCTCCATCCCTTGTGCAATCAACAAAATGCAAATCGATAATGCCTTATGTGACTTGGGAGCTAGTGTGAGCCTAATGCCATATTCGGTTTATCAAAGACTTGAGCTAGGGGAACTTTTACCTTCTAACATTACCTTGCAATTAGCGGATAGGTCTATCAAATTTCCAAAAGGTAAGGTAGAAGATGTCCCTTTGAGGGTGGGGAAATTTGTGTTTCCCGTGGATTTTGTTGTTCTTGAAATGGATGAGGATGCCACCATTCCCATCATTTTAGGTAGACCCTTTCTTGCTACCTCGGGAGCCATGATTGATGTGAGAAATGCTAAGATCTTCCTTAAGGTGGGAGAAGAGGTTATAGAATTTGATTTGAATGAAAGCATGAAATATCCATGTTCTTCTTTGGAAAATTGTATGATGATTGATTCACTTGATATTGTTGTGTCTTCCATGCATGAGCACTTGCTCACTTCTAACGATGCTCTTGAGAATGTTTTGTTGAACAAAGACAAGGTAGGTGTTTCATGCAAGGAGATGACTTTCTATGAGGAGTTACTTGATGGAAGTGTGGAGGACATGGATGAGCAAACATGTTTTGGAATCTCAAGCCATGAAGCTTTGCAAGTGGCCACATCACAAGAAGGTAATGGTGTGCCTATGGTGGAGCTCAAACCTCTACCATCACACCTTAGGTATGAATTCTTGGGCCCTCATTCTACTTACCCCGTGATAGTTAGTGCATCCTTGAGCGAGAGCCAAGCTCAAGCGTTATGTGGTGTTTTGAGAAAACACCAAGGTGCTTTGGGGTACACAATTGATGACCTTAAAGGTATAAGCCCCGCTTTGTGCCAACACCACATAACGCTTGAGAAAGGCGCCCTTCCTTCTATTGAACGACAAAGGAAACTACATCCCCAAATGGGAGAAGTAGTCAAGAAAGAGATCACCAAGCTTTTGGATGCGGGAATCATATTCCCCATCTCAAGCTCAAGGTGGGTCTCCCCCGTGCATGTCGTTCCTAAAAAGGGGGGTATGACCGTAGTTGAGAATGAGAAAGGTGAGCTCATTCCAACTAGAACGGTCACCGGTTGGAGGATGTGTATAGACTATAGACGTCTAAACACATCAACCAAAAAGGATCACTTCCCTCTCCCTTTTATTGACCAAATGCTTGAAAGGTTGACTAGGCACAAATTCTATTGCTTCCTTGATGGATATTCGGGATTCTTTCAAATTCCTATTCATCCCGAGGATCAAGAAAAGACAACCTTCACATGCCCCTATGGTACTTTTGCATATAGAAGAATGCCCTTTGGATTGTGTAATGCTCCGGCGATCTTTCAAAGGTGTATGATGAGCATTTTTGGGGACATGCTTGAAGAGGAAATGGAAGTCTTTATGTATGATTTTTCTGTGGGAGGTGTTACATTTGAGGATTGCCTCAAAAATCTTGAAAGATGCCTAGAGAGATGTGAAAAGGTCAACTTGGTGCTTAATTGGGAGAAGTGCCACTTCATGGTGGAGGAAGGTATAGTGCTTGGGCACAAGATTTCAAATAAGGGCATTGAGGTGGATAAGGCAAAGATTGATGTGATTGAAAAACTTCCACCCCCGATAAATGTCAAAGGAGTGAGATCGTTCCTTGGTCATGCGGGTTTTTATAGGAGATTCATTAAGGACTTTTCACTCATTGCTAAGCCCCTAAATGACCTTCTTCAAAAAGATGTTGAGTTCAATTTTGATGACAAATGCTTGAAGGCATTTGATACATTGAAGAAGGCCCTAATCTCTACTCCTATTGTTCAAGGCCCAAGGTGGGATCTTCCTTTTGAGTTGATGTGTGATGCGAGTGATTGGGCAATTGGAGGTGTTTTGGGACAACGGGTAGACAAGAAACTTCATGTGATTTACTATATGTCCAAGATTCTCAATGGGGCTCAAAAGAACTACACAACAACGGAAAAGGAATTTTTGGCAATTGTGCACTCTTTTGAAAAATTCCGATGTTACTTGTTGAGTTCCAAGACCATAGTCTTCACGGATCATGCGGCCCTCAAGTATCTCTTTGCTAAAAAAGAGTCCAAGCCAAGGTTGATTCGATGGGTGCTTGAATTGCAAGCTTTTGAGATTGAGATTAGGGACAAGAAGGGTGCGGAGAATGTTGTGGCGGACCATCTTTCTCGCCTTGAAGGGGATCAAATTCATGATGATGGTCTACCAATTGAAGATAGAATGCTTGATGATTTCTTATATGCCATAGAGGTGAAGGAACTCCCATGGTATGCCGATTTGGTCAATTTTCTAGCATGTGGGGAGTTTCCACCCTCTTTCTCCAAGAACCAAAAGAAGAAGATCAAAAGAGAGGCAAGGCACTATTTGTGGGATGACCCTATTTTATACAAACGTGGGGTTGATGGCTTACTTAGGCGTTGTGTTCCAAACGAAGAGGTGCCTACTGTTTTAAAAATGTGCCACTCGGATCCTAGTGGTGGACACATGGGTGTTTCCAAGACCGCTACCAAGGTTCTTCAAAGTGGTTTTTGGTGGCCACATCTCTTCAAGGATTCATGGGGCTTTGTTAAGTCATGTGACCGATGTCAACGAGTTGGGAACATTTCCAAGCGAAACGAGATGCCTCAACAACCTATCCTTGAATTGGAGGTGTTCGATGTGTGGGGAATTGACTTCATGGGACCATTCCCCTCTTCATACGGGAATCAATATATTCTTGTGGCGGTGGACTACGTTTCTAAGTGGGTTGAGGCCATTGCCTCTCCAACAAATGATCACAAGGTTGTATTGAAGTTGTTCAAGAAGATCATCTTTCCAAGGTTTGGTGTCCCAAAAGCGGTGATAAGTGATAATGGATCCCACTTTTTCCATAATGCCTTCAAAAGATGTTGAGGAAACATGGTGTGCATCAACGATTTGGGCTTCCCTATCATCCTCAAACGAGTGGCCAAGTTGAGGTTTCAAATCGTCAACTCAAGCTTATTCTTGAAAAGACGGTTTCTCGCAATAGAAAGGATTGGTCGGACAAATTGGATGATGCTCTATGGGCTATTAGGACGGCTTTTAAGACACCCATTGGTACCACTCCATATCGCCTTGTCTATGGCAAATCATGCCATCTCCCGGTTGAGCTTGAACATCGTGCCATGTGGGCCATCAAGAAGATAAATTTTGACTTAGCAAGTGCGGGAGAGAAGAGGTGGTTGGACCTTCATGAATTAGAGGAACTTCGACTTGATGCTTACGATTGTGCCAGCACCTACAAAGCTCGATCCAAAGAGGTTCATGACAAGTTGATTGAGAAAAAGGAGTTTTTTGTAGGTGACAAAGTCCTCCTCTATAATTCTAGAATGAAGTTGTTCCCCGGAAAACTCATGTCAAGATGGAGTGGTCGGAGTGGTCCGTTCTTGGTGAAGGATGTTTTTGGTAATGGTGTCGTGGAAATTTCTCCTTTGGATTCCTCATCTTCATTTAAGGTTAATGGTCATCGGCTCAAGAAGTACTTTGATGGAGTGTTTGTTGGTCTTGTTCACAAAATGATTCTTTTCCAACCACCTTGAGTGGGGTGACGCTCGTCGAGCTAACGACGTTAACCAAAAGCGCTTACGGGAGGCAACCCGGATTCTCATCTCATTTTTCTTTTCTTTTCCTTCCTTTTCATTTTCCTTGTTTAGTTTCGATTTTATTTAGTATTGGTTTTGTGTTTGTTTTGTAGGTTGCCCATTGTCATTACTTGTTGGAAAGAAGGGGTTTTATGTAGAGTTTAGAGTGTAGGGGAGAGGGCTCCCCGAGGGCTTGGAGAGACCTCGGGGGCCTCTCCAGCTTTCAAAGAGAATTCCAATCAGGAACTCCCCGCGGTTGCCCCGCGGTCACTCCGCGGGCGCGGGGGAGTTTGGAGAGGTCTCGGCATATTGGAGAGGGCGCGGCCCTTATTACAGCTAAAATCAAGAATTTGGATCAGGAACTTCCCGCAGTTGCCCCGCGGTCTCTCCGCGGCCGCGGGAAGTTTTGGAGAGGGCGCGGCTGTTTTGGAGAGGGCGCGGCACCCACCAGGTAAGAAAATCGCAAAATTGGGCAGGAACTCCCCGCGGTTGCCCCGCGGTCTCTCCGCGGGCGCGGGAGAGTTCCCTAGACCGCGGCTTTATCGGGAGAGGGCGCGGGTTCCTGGGTCTTCTTTAACCCGGAATCACATTCCTCTCTCTCTCCTCTCTTATTTTCTCACACTCTCTCTAATTTTCCCCTTTCTCTCTCTATAAACTCTCAAACCCTAACCCCCAAATCATCAAATCCTTACTCCTTTCTTCAAATTTCCATCAAATTTTCACAAAATCTACCTTATTTCTCCATTAACATCATCTCAACTCAAGTTTCTCGTGGTTTTTCGGCGAATTTCGGTAGAGTGTGGTGTTCTATTCTTGATTTGTGTCTCCAATCTTGGTATACTTCTAACCTTTGTATTATTCTTGCCAATTTCACTTGATTTCTTTACATTGGTTGGTATTATCTTGATTTTGAGCATGATTTTGTGTTTCATGGCTATTTTTTGTGAAATTTGGTATTTTTGAGTGATGATTGTTTTTCTTGATAAGTCTTGCATATATTTGATGGATGTTTGTTGATATTGGTCTTGTTGTTTTGTTGCTTGTTGTTGATTGTTTCTTTGGATGATGTTTTTGGGATTTTCTAAAAAAAAAACAGAAAAAAAAATTTTGGTTTTGATGATGATGGGTTCTTCTAGGTCTTTGTATATAGTTAGTGTTTTCGTTTTTCTTTATTGTTTCCTTTTGTTTGGAAGTTACTAACAATTTCACTTTGTATATATAGCTTTCTTTTCTTTTACTCACCTTGTTCGTAGCTCATGCTTTGGATTGCGGAGCCCTTTGGAGAAGCTTGTTCTCACTCTTTGGGTACTTTAGTCTAGCACGGACGCTTGGTGAGGCCTTTCTTATTTTACTTCTTTTTATTTTCACTACTTTATTTTCTTGGTTGCTTAGATTAAGATTAGACTTAGGGGAAGTTGAACGGTTCGAGGTTGTATGAATTTAACACCTAGTGTGTTTGGGGTCTTTGGTGATGTGGCCATTAGACCACTTGTATGTCGATTGGGATAAATGTGTTATGATTGCATCTTTGCCCTTTCCTCTTTCCCTTTCTTATCTTTGTCTTAGTTTTCCATCTTTTCCTTTCTTTTCTTATCTTTTGTTCTTGTTGGTGTGCATATCTTTTTGAGGCTTTCTTTTTACTATTTCTCTTTTTGAAAGTCGGACTTGTATGCAATGGACTCTTGCTCTTGAATAATAGTCTTCCTAGGTAATTATGGTATGCACGGTTTGAGATTACGTTTGGTTGATTCTAGGATAAAGCATGCTAAGGTAGTTGTCTAGAACTAGAGGGATCATGAAGCCGGATTCTACTTGTTTGTGGCATGTTTGGTAGTTGCTCCCTATCTTCGATTTGACAACCTTAGTGAGTTTTTGCTACAACCATGTGAGGTGTATATTTGTTCAAGCTTTCATCAAATTCTTGCATGAGTGGCATGGATCCTTGATTTTCGCAAACCTAATCTAGAATCATAGCATATGATTCCTAAGACCGTGACCGAACTACCTAGGAAGGACAAAGGCAGCTTTTTCAGGGTGGTATTTCTCATTTTTAGGATAGTTTTATTCTTTTTCTTTATTTTTGGGTTTACATTTGCCTTCTTGCAACCATTTGAGCCTTATCCCTTCTTTTCAAGCCACATCTTTAGATCTTTGGCCTTTTGTTTCATTTTCTTTCTTTCCTTGTTTTTGTGAAGCAAATTGATCATATTTGATGGAGTTTGTGGTGGCGAAGTTGGATGTTGGGTTTTCATGAGTGCAAGATTGTGTCTTTGTGAATAATGGCAAGTGTTCGTGTAAAAGCCGTCCTAATTCATAAAAGGCATGGACTAATAAATTGCATTATAGAAAAAGCCGTCCGAATTTAGCAAAAGGCAAGGACATTGCAAGTTTAAATAAAAACAAAAAAAAAAAAAAAAAAAAAAAAAAAAAAAAAAAAAATTGAAAAAAAGTAAAAATTCAAAAATATTTTGTTGTAATCTTTTCTCCTTCTAAGCATTGAGGACAATGCTTCCTTTAGCTTGGGGGGGGGGGAAAGCGTTATTTCTTCACGCTTTTTGGTCTTATTTTAGTAGAGTATTGCGTTGAATAAGCTTGGGGGTGTTAATACATTTTTGTTTGGTGATTACTTAAGTTTGGTGTTGAGATTTGGCCGGTCTTTGCTTCACATTTTAGGATAACCACCAAATTTTTAAATTTTTAGCCTACCTTAACCCTTCTTGCCTTACGTTACAACCTTGGGGAAGACCTTTGGACCTAGGAGTTGAGTCTTTCATCGGTGGAGGGAATCATAGGTTGTGGACTAAGGAAAGAGGATGCGAAATCAAGATGTCGAGTAGCCTAAAAACTTTGATCTTTTTCCGGTTCCTTCGCGGAATCTATGAGATGCTCACTAAGGGGAGATATGAGATTAGTAGGGGGAACGCGGTAAGATTGTTTGGGATGAAGGTGGAGTGTGATAACTAGTTCCTATGCTTAGCATATTTATGTTTCAATCAACCTTAGGTATCTTTTAACGTGCATGCCATAATTCACTTTAGAAAGGGTGTTATTCATTTGAATTATAGTCTCTTTGTAAAGTCCATTTCGTAAAGAATTTGTTTCCTTTTTCCTCTTTCTGCTTTTTCCTTGGTTTGCCTCTTGGGGGTTTGGTGGAGAGTTATGGGTAAACTCTTAGGAAACCCTTACGAGAGCATCACTCGTCCTCTTGAGCGATCTAGGGGTTCAAAATGGCTTGTTGTAGCTAAAAACAACCGTGATTCCTACGACAGTGAGTCCTAGTGTAAATTCTTACCCCTCTTTTTTTTCTTTTTTTTTATTATTTTTTCCCTCCTTATTCCTTCTTGGCCTTTGTTTTGCTCGGGACGAGCAAAAGTCTAGCTTGGGGGAATTTGATGAGTGTCATTTATGGCACTCATTAGGTAGTCTTTTAGGTTATTTCTTTCCCTTTTTGTTGCTTTCTTCTTTTAGTTTTGGCCCTTTTTCCTTTAGTTTCTCCTTTTTCCTCTTTCTTCATGTTTCTCGTGTTTTTATCGTGTTTTTCCTTTATTTTGCTCTTTTTCCCTTTTACTTCCTTCCTTTGTTTACTTGTGTAGGTATTGTGAGATCCACCTTGGCAAAGGATGCAATTCGGGACCTCAATGATCAAGCAAGGAAGGAGCATTTGGCTAGAGAGGGCTTAGAGAGACCTTGGAGAGACCTCGGAGAGGTCTCCATGGTTTTCCACCAGGCCGCGGGCGCGGGACTTCAAGCCGCGGGCGCGGGCTCTTTTGTTAAAAAATGCCAAAAAGTTTGCAGGAACTAGCCGCGGTTGCCCCGCGGTCTCTCCGCGAGCGCGGGCAATTTGGAGAGGTCTCTCCACTCAGAGAGACCGCGGCTCCCCTGATCAGCCTTTGGGAGCAGGGGACTTCGCCGCGGGCGCGGGTCATCAAGCCGCGGGCGCGGGCCTTTGAGGCCGCGGGCGCGGGTGCTGCCCAGGCAGCCCGCGGAGGGTTCCGTACCCATTTTTCCGCGGGCGCGGGTTTATCGAGAGAGACCGCGGGAGCTGCCATTTTCTTCTTTGTCTATAAATAGAAATGTATTTCCCTTTTGAATCCAACTTTTTGATAATTTTCATTAGCTTAGTTTTAGAGAGAGAAGTTAGAGAGAAGTTCTTGGTTTTGGATTTGTAACTCAACATTTGATCAATCAAGTTTGGATTTCTTCATTTTCAATCATCAATTTTAGTGAGTTTCTCTTCTTTCTTTCATCTTTTACTTACTTGTTATTCGATTCTTTTGCTTGATGTTTGTTTTTCTTGGATTTGAGTTTGATAATATTGAATACTTTGATTTCTATTAGATTTTGATATAGAATGATGATCAATGCAATTTCTAGTTATTTGTCAATTTCACCATGAGTAGTGAGTAGATTAGTTGCTAGGGAAAGGGGGAAGCATGTTTGATTAATGGAAATGCTAGTTGATGCTCTTTGATTGGTTGATTTGTTGCAATTAAATTGGTTGACATAGTTTTGCATGAGATTGATTAGATTAGGATTGATCACCCTATAAGATTAATCTAGATTGCATTGCAACTCTTAATGACATGACCAATTGATTTAAAGGTTGCTCTAATTGATTGAGTTTGCTTATGATTCTTCTTGGTTTGCCTTTCATAGTGACCACTAGATTGGCCTATAGGAGATAGTATTTGAACTCTCTTGATTGCTACTATTGTTTGTCCATTGCAATACTTGAATTAATTGATTGAGCTTTAATCTAGCATTATCATTGATTTTGCATGTGGAACCCATATCCCTAGTGTTTAGACCTTTGATTATTTGTTTAATTTGATCTAGTTCATTTTAGTACCAACCAATATCTCATTTTCGACTCCGAGGTAGCTTGACTTAGACTTTAGTTTTCATCATTGCATTCCCTTGGGACCGACCCTTAACTTACCCTATATTCACATAAGGTTGGTTAGGTGTTTACAAATTTAGTTTGGCTTGGGGAAAGGGTAGAAAACGACATGCATTTTCCTCTTGTCAGTTTTAAGTTTGATTATGATGAACTCTGTCCTCTGCCAGAGGAATTTCGTGCCATCTTTGGCTTTCCTGCTAGGAATCTCGTTACCATGCCTATTCTGCGCGAATATTATTACCAGGATTTTGAACGTTATCTGAATTGGAGAGATCCTGATTTGAATAGGATTGTATGCGGTAATGAAGTAGATCTAGAAAAGCTTGCAAATTTATATTTTAATCGCCCTGTCTCTGAGTCATATCACGTATACCGTAGAAGGGCTTATATTTTTTGCATGTTTAGCAAGCTTTTATTTGCAAACGGTAGGGTAGGACATGCTTGTTTAGCGTCTGTGCTTGAACATGTTGAATCTGGAAGATCCCCTATGCCTAATTGCCTTGGGGAAACTTTGCGTGGCTTTGACGAAGCAAAATCTGACCGGAAAGCCATCAGGAAGGGCTCTCTAGTACTGTTGCAGGTAAAGATGGCCTCGGATTAATTCCCGTGACACCTGGCAGGCACCGTGTCACGGTAAAGATCTCCCGTGACACGGTGCAATCTGCCGTGTCACGGTGGGAAATCTGCATTTTTTTTTAAATTTTTTTTTTATTATTATTTTTTATTTATTTATTTTTTTTTTTTTTAGGAACTGACTTCCTTTTTTTTTTTTTTTTTTTTTTTTTTTTTTTTGCAGATTTGGTTGATGGAGCGTTTAGAACTTTTTGAAGCCCCTAACGATATTGAAAAATATGGTCCCAATGATCTGATCCGAAGAAAGAAAAATTACTCTGCAAACATGTCGTATGATGACTGGAAGGTGTTCTTTGCAAAGAGAGAATATTCCATTCGATGGGTGGTACCTTGGTGGAGACTTACTAGGATGGTTGGGGCACATGATACACCGTAATGTCGTATTCCTAGTATATCAAAAATGACTTTTTATTGTCCTTCTCGAGTGATGCGACAATATGGACTGGAACAAATAATTCCGCGCTATAATGATAGTCCTCGTGAAGTATCATTGCATGAAAGTAATGTTCACAAGTACGAGCTCTATTGGATTGCAAGACCTATGTGGACCGTTTCTGCGAGTGATCAAGCTCCTCCCCCCTTATCTAGTTCATACAAGGCATGGTTGAATCCCCGAAGTAGAAGGGAGAGGTTTGGATCACGTAAATTTGGTATGAAGGAACGACTTGGAAGTAAGAAGGCGCCCCCTAAAGATCGTCTTGGTCCGAGAACACAAGGAATTGAATTTAAAACTCCTATAATGCCTAAGAAGAAGACTTATGTGAAAGGAAAGGGTAAAGAAAAGATGGTTTATAGGGAAAAGCAACCTAGGAACTATAACAGGGATGAAAGGGAGGAGAGTTCGACAAGGGGTGTGACGGTTCGGGCTACAAGGGACACACTAATGGTGAAGGCCGACTTGGTGGACAAGAAAGATGAAGCTTCGAAGGTGAAGAAGGATTAGATCAATATTGCTTTGCTGTTATGATTTTAAGTTTAATTTTTAAATAAGGCGTATGGTGCCAATAAGTGTAGTCACATTTATTTCAATAATAATAGCGTATTTAATTTCGCCTTAATTAAAAATTACAATGACTTTTTTTTTTTTTTTTTTTTTATCCGAGTCTAGAAGTCGGACGCAATGGAAGAATAATAATAATTACCGAACATTCGAGAAAGTAACTAAAATAACTAAAATTACAGTATCTGAATTGCCGTGTCACGGAGAAATCTGCCGTGTCACGGTTAAAAAGAACGTGTCACGGTGAAATGTGGTGCGCCGCGGAATCAGTTTGAGTTAATGAACAAAGAACAGTTCTGCCGTGACGCGGCAGTTTCTACCGTGACACGCTGACATCTGCCGTGTCACGGTGAGTTCTGCCGTGTCACGGTGGATTTTACCGTGGTGCGGTGGCTTCTACCGTGTCACGGTTGATTTTCCTTTGTAAATTTGTTGCGTTTTTCTGCCTTATGTGCCATATTTAGTCGACGAAGAAGGGATTTTTGTTTTTAAAGTGGCCGGGCCCCCTTGAGGGGTTGCCTACGTATCCTTTAAAAAGGAATCAGGCCAAACGTAGCTCTATTGGGTCATGAACCCATGCAATTAGGCATAAAACTTCTTGAGTTGATCCAAATTGGTTAAGTTGTGGAACTCGTACCATCCATGTCTACTAATTGTGCTGCTCCGCCAGACAAAATAGATTTAACGATGTATGGACCTGACCAGTTCGGTCTAAATTTTCCTCTTGGATCAAGCACGTTTTTGCGAAGCGCTTTAAGCACCAAATCACCTTCCTTGAAATTCCTAGTCTTGACTTTTTTATTGAAATGTCGTGCCATACGCTGTTGGTAGGTTTGGACGTGATGCAAAGCTGCCAAGCGTTTTTCGTCAAGTAAGACTAGTTCGTCATATCTTGCTCTAATCCAGTCGACTTCATCTAATTGGCTTTCCAGTGCAATGCGTAGAGAGGGGATTTCAAGCTCTATTGGTTGTACGGCTTCAACTCCATAGACCAAAGAGAATGGGGTAGCCCCCGTTGATGTACGAACAGAAGTTCGATAACCCCAAAGGGCGAAATGTAGCTTGCTCGGCCAATCCTTATAATTTTCCGTCATCTTTTCGATGATAGTTTTCACATTTTTGTTAGCCGATTGGACTGCACCATTTGTTTGTGGTCTGTAGGGTGATGATCTGTGATGTTTGATATGATATTTCTGTAGTAATTTTGCACACTCGGCTTGGAAGTGTGTCCCATTGTCACTGATCATTTCGTGAGGTACCCCATAGCGGCATATAATATTTTTCTCAATGAACTGAGCTACATGTTTTGCCGTTAACTTAGCATATGAGGCAGCTTCGACCCATTTAGTGAAATAATCGATTGCTACGAGGATGAATTCATGTCCTCCTTGCCCTGGTGGCGTTATTTTGCCAATGATGTCGATACCCCAAGTAGAGAAAGGCCATGGGGAAGTGTATGTGTAAAGAAGCGAAGGTGGAACGTGCTGTAGGTTTGCGTAGACTTGACACTTCATACATTTCCTGACGTATTCGTGACAATCTCTCTCCATAGTAGTCCAATAATATCCTTGTCGTTGAATCTTTTGGACTAACATCTTAGCATTCATATGTGTTCCACATATTCCAGCATGAAGGTTCTCCATGGTCTTATATGTTTCTTTCCCGGCTATGCACAAGAGATTTCTCCCTAGCGCAGTCCTTTTGTGGAGTTCTCCCCTGATGAGCACATACTGTGAGGCCAGGAGCCTCAAAGCACGGCGTGCCCTTTTATCAGTATTAAGAGGGTATTCACCCTTGGTCACGTAGTTAAGGATATCCATATACCATGGTTCTTCATCTTCTTCTTGTGACTCTTGTTCATCATCAAGTGCATGAACATAGGCTGGCTCATATCTTCGCTCTATAGTTAGCGGCATCCTAATTGTGTCCGTCGGAATGCGCACCATTGATGCTAACTTTGCCAGTGCATCAGCAAATTGGTTTTCTTCTCTAGGCAAATACGTATATTCCACTTCATCTAGTTACTCCGTGAGAGTTTCCAGATGAGCTTGATACGTAGCGAGACTTTCACTTCTCACCTTCCATCTCTTAGAGATCTGGTTAATGATTAGTGATGAATCACCGTAAATTCTGAGCTTCTTAATTCCTAAGGCCACCGCTGTTTCTAATCCCAAAATGCATGCTTCATATTCTGCGGCATTGTTGGTGACATCAAAGTCGAGTTTCATGGAAATTGGGATGTGTTCTTCACTGGGTGATACCAACAAAACCCCTACACCACACCCTCTTTGGTTTGAAGCTCCATCGAAGTAGAGCGTCCATCTATCATCTTCAGTCATAAGTAGATCCTCGTTAGGGAAATCATACTCATCTTCTTCTTTCTCAACTTCTTCCAGTGGAAAGTCCGCTAGGAAGTCAGAAACCACAGAACCTTTGATGGCCTTTTGTGGTACGAATTTTAAGTCAAACTGAGCAAGGTTGACTATCCATCTTGACAACCTACCATTGAGCGTTGCTTTTTCGAACAAATATTTGAGAGGATCCATCTTGGACACGACATGTACTGTATGAGTAAGCATATAATGTCTTAATTTCTGTGCAGCCCACACAAGCGCGAGGCACAACTTCTCAAGTAATGTGTATCATATCTCATATCCTTGAAGCTTCTTGCTCAAATAGTAGATTGCATTCTCCTTGCTTTCAATCTCTTGTGCTAGCATTGCCCCCATCGTTTCTCTTGTGACCGTAAGGTAGAGTCGAAGAGGAAAGTCAGGCATTGCTGGTGCTAGCACAGGTGGGTTTGACAGGTACTCTTTGATCTTGTCGAAAGCTTTTTGGCAATCATCATCCCATGTCACTAGAACATTCTTCTTGAGCTTTTTTAATATAGGTTCGCATATCGCTGTGAGTTTGGATATAAACCTACTTATGTATTGCAATCTTCCAATAAAGCCTCGAATCTCCTTCTCAGTCTTGGGTGGTGGCATGGCCATGATTGCTTTGACTTTCGTGGGATCTATTTCAATCCCTCGACAACTGATCACATAGCCAAGCAATTTGCCTGATGTAACTCCGAATGCACACTTTGCTGGATTTAATCTCATGTTGTACTTGCGAAGTCTTTCAAAGAACTTGCGAAGTGCAATGATGTGGCATGGGCGATCTTTTGATTTGACGATCATATCATCAACATAGACTTCCACCTCTTTATGCATCATATCATGTAACAATGCTGTGGCTGCTCTTTGGTAGGTGGCACCCGCCTTTTTCAACCCGAATGGCATTACCGTATAGCAGTTTGTTCCCCATTGTGTGATGAATGTGGTTTTCTCCATGTCTTCCTCGGCCATAAGTACTTGGTTATATCCAGCGTAACCATCCATGAAGGAAAGGAGTGCATGGTTTGCTGTGTTGTCGACCAGAATGTCAATGTGAGGTAGAGGGAACCCATCTTTTGGACTTGCTTTGTTGAGATCCCTGTAATCAACACACATTCTGACCCTTCCATCCTTTTTTGGGACCGGAACTACGTTAGCTATCCATTCCGGATATTTGGACACTTTGATGAAACCTGCAGCTAGTTGTTTTCTGATTTCTTCTTTGATCTTAAGAGCTACGTCTGGCTTCATACGACGCAACTTTTGCTTGACGGGCTTCATACCTGGAATGAGTGGTATAGTATGTTGTGAAATATCCCTGTCAATACCTGGCATGTCTTGGTAAGACCAAGCAAATACATCAACAAATTCACTAAGTAAGTTAATTAACTCTTTGCGTTCTTCTTGACTTAGTGTTAACCCAATTTTTACTTCTTTGGTAGTCGTATCATTGGAAATATTGATTGTTTCTGTATCTTCGATAATTGCCGTTTTATTATCGTGTTCTTCCATTGCTTTTATTATTTCTTTGTCATTTTTATCATTAGCAAAGCAATATTGATCAGGGTTAGGGGAATGATACACATCGTAAGCAAAGGTACTCATTTCATTGAAATCATTGGTTGTTAGATCAAGGAGGGCAAGGTCAGCTGCGACCTCGCCAGAATTATTTGGAATAGAAAGGGAAGACTCAACAAGAGACTCAGCACTAGAGGGAACTATAGAAAAAGACTCGATAGCAGAAAGGGGGTCGGCCTTAGATCCTAAGGGTTCATTAACAGACTCAAACTTGAACTCGGACCCAGACGATTCAGGTTCATCAAACATGGGGCCTTCGCCAGCGGTTACTTCAAGTTTTTCTCCATTTGGCATAGTGACCTTCACCGTCTTGCTCCATCCTTTCAGAGCACCGTCAGCTGGGGCAATTAACTCCGAAGGATCAAAATCCTTGCTTGACATGACCTCTTGAACGAGCGCAGAGTCGTCATTGTTGGTGGGCCTAGGTTCATTCTTTTCCAACCCGAAAAGAAGACTTATGTTCATATCATCGGAACCTGGGCTAGCTGTTGAGGAGACATCACCTTCGTCAATGAAGTCACAATCCATGAACACCTCAAAACCTGGTTCACGCTTCCCCTTGTAGACGAAAGGTTCAGGAAATTCATAGCACGGGAAGTTCTCTCCTTCCTTGACGAATTGACCATTGAGCGTAAGGGGATAGGGATTTATAGCCATCTCCTTATTCTCTTTTCGAGCTGCGTTCCGAGCAACCATCTTGATCACAGCTTGCTTTACATCTTCCTTTGTTGGTATGAATCCCAGGCCAAAGGTGTCCTTCTTTAATGAGCCTTGATGGCCCCATAGTTCAGCTATCTTCTTCTTGATACCTAGGGTCATTCCAGGGAAGTGCCCTTGTTTCTTCATAATTGCATTGATATTATCTTTAGAATAGGGGTCAAACTCGAGGTGGCACTTCTCGTCTTCCTCGATCATAAGTACATCTTCTAAAGAAAATCCCCAGAGGTCCTCATCTTCCTCATCATGCTCGACATGAACAATAGGGGTATCAATGACTTGGATACGCATGGGAGAAGCATCAATGGTGATTGGAACTCCTCCAACTATAGCCTTAACTTTCTGGTGCAGTGATGATGGGATCGCCTTTAACTCATGAAGCCAAGGGCGACCTAACAGTAGATTGAAAGAAGCCTTGATGTCCACCACCTGAAACTTGGTGCGACGTTCAATGGCTCCAGTAGTGATATTCAACATGATAGTACCCACGGCTTGACGGAGAGTATTATCATAAGCTCGGATTCCCTGAGTGGAGGGAATTAATTCTTCATCTTTTATGCCCAACTTCTTTGCAGTGCGCAACGGGCATACATTGATTGCTGAGCCATTATCAACTAGGCTCATGGGAATATTCATTTGCCTACATACCACAGTAAGGTGTAGGGCTTTGTTATGTTGATCCCCTTCCGGGGGCAAATCCTTGTCAGAAAAGGAAATCAAGTTGCTAGGACTTGGCAACTCAGTAGTGAGAAAGCTGACTAGTCCTTGAGGAGTCATGTCACTATCAACTCCTATCTTCACAAGAGCATTCATCACAGCCTTCCGATGCTCATGAGACGTAGCCAACAGCTTCCAAACATTCATTTCCACCTTGGTTTTCTGCAATTGTTTGATCACATCGTTGCTTACAGGGTCGATGGGTTCAACTATTGGTTGTGCTTGCGGTGGAGGTGTGGATAGGGTAGGTTGCTGTAACCTTCCAGTTCTAGTGAGAACCTTGACTTCAGGATCTCCCCAAACATCTTCGCTATCTTTCAGACTGACAACGCCAAGAGATGAACAAACTATGTCTTTGAGATAGACGTCCTCATCATCACTATCCCAAATTCCGTTAACTTCTTCACAGCTTGAAATATAAACAACTTTTGGTAAGGGTTCATCCACAGGTTGTATGAGTGTTGACGGATCAAAGGAGACTTCATCTCCCATGATAGCCAAAGCATCAGAAAGAGGACCTGTTTGAATATTAGGCTTCTTGCCCCCTGGAGGGACAGGAAGTTGATTAGCATCAATCAAGTCCTGGATCGCATCCTTCAACTTCCAACATTTTTCAGTAGTATGACCTTTGCCTTGAAGGAACTTGCAATGAGCATTGGGGTCATAGCTAGCGGTTCTGTTCCCTGGTCGAGGTTCTAGAAAAGGTCCAATGGGCATAATCAATCCTTGACTATGCAAGCGATCAAAAGCCGCATCATAAGTCATTCCCAAAGGCGTGTAAACCCTCCTTGGCCTTTGGAATCTTTGAGGGGCAGCATTAAGAGCCAGCACATCATTCATGTTGACATTGTTGGTAGCATTATTGGGCTTGGAAGACGAAGAAGAAGGACTGCCGTTCTTATTGTTTTTCCAAGTGTTATTGTTGTTATTGCTGTTGCTACCAGCAGTCTTCATCAGTTCATCTTCGATATTGATTCCAATATCGTATACAGCTTCAAAAGTGTTCAGCGGCAGGAATTTCAAATGTTGCTTATACTTGTGAGTCAGATTTGCAATAAACAGGCGAACCATCTCTTTCTCTTTGGGAGGATCCACCAAGAGTGCAGTTGTTTCCCTCCACCTGCTTAAATAAGTAGTGAAGCCTTCATTCTCTTTCTGTTTGAGAATGGAGCGTTCACGTTCAGAAGTTTTAGTTTGGATGTTACACTTGTAGCGGTTCATGAAACTTTCAGTAACGTCCTCCCAAGTTGCAACGTGCTTGGATTCCAAAGAGTAGAACCATTGCTAACAGGCATGCTCTAGGGAGAGAGGGAACACAGTAGGGAAGAGTGTTACATCTAACCCCTTAAGAGCCATAGTTGCAGAAAAGGCCTTTAAGTGAAATATAGGGTTATCAGTAGGCTTGAACTTGGGAATGTCAGCAGTGGAAAACTTCTCAGGCAGCCTGTCCCTTATGTTCAGGGAAGTGGCAAGTTGTTCTACATAGGTGAACTCCTCATAAATCTTACTCATTTGTTCCCTGATTTTGTCTATCGCAGCTGCAGCGGTATTTCTTTGATTGTTCTGTTCTACCGTGTGAACCCTGGTAGTGAGTGCTTCCATCATAGCAGATAACCTGTCAATGGCATGGTTAAGGTTTTCCATATCTTCCTTAGTGGCCATTGGTTGAAAGTAAATGGGAGATGGATTTCGTGGAGATGCTTGTGGTGGTTTTCTTGTACTCCTCTTAGGTTGTTGAGGTAGCGACTCAAACCGTAACAATCTACCCCTGCTTCTTGACCAAGTGCTGTGACATTGAAATGAACGCACATTTAATGACTAGACTTATCCTTGACCCATCCGGAAAATAAAAAGGGAAAGAAAAGAGTTTTAAAAACAAAGTAAATATGTATGGGAGGATACCATCCGACTTACTCCTAAAAAAAACGGAAAAAAGACGCAAGACTTTCCTAATGTACGGTCACGAACAAAATAGTGAAAGACTCGAGGAAAAAGTGTGTGAACTCGACACGACTTGTGAGTGATTATGTGAGGTTATGGACACGTTTTATGACCGTACAGCTATACTTGATACCAAACTCGACACATAGACCACATATGTACGCACACAGAACCAAAAAGGACTGACGGGACATTTTCCTGGGCACCGTGTCACGGTGCTAACTGTCGTGACATGGTACAATCCACCGTCAAACGGTAGGAAGTACCGTGTCACGGCACTGTTCACCGTGTCACGGCAGACTTGCTGTGACGCGATGCTCAGTTCCAGACCTATTTTTCCAGATTTTAATTGATTTTATGGTCCGTTCTAATTACTAAGTGGAAATAAAAACCCTCTGTCATAGATTAGTCCAAAAACAAAATGAACAAACACATGTGGGTTAGTACCAAATAAACCACGTAGCATTTAGTCACGATGATGCAAGCCTATGGTCAAGTTCTCAACCTAAAGTCAAGTTCTACGTTCGACTATGGTCAAGCTTTGGGTGTCAAAAGGGTACCATGGTTAAGAGTTTGGACACGTTAGCAAGGCAGCCTCCCTTGAGGGTGTATGCCAACGGGCGGCTCCGCGAGTTCGTGATGAAATCGAACTCGACTCCATGGTTTGGGTGGATTTAATAACTCGGATGAACCCTTATTTCCATGAGCGTTTTTGGGTTGATAGAGCTTAAATCCCCCGGGGCTAAGACGTATGTAGAACACATACGGTTTTTCAGAAAAATCGAAGGAAGTCAACTGTGAGAAGAGAAAATAAGCCACCGGACTGATTTTAGGACTGCCGTGACACGGCAGAAATTCACGTGTCACGGTACAGTGCACCGTCAGACGGTACATTGTACCGTGACACGGCAGACTTTGCCGTGACACGGCAGTCAGTAAATCTGACTGGTGCCCTATTTTTCTTCGACCGCAATCAAGTTGTTCAATTTTTCCTACGGGACAGATCTAAATTCGATGTTAAAACGTCGATGCTTATGCAAAAATGCCAAATTAATCACAGGAATAATTTTCAAGAATCTTTCAAGTCTCATCCACTCATCTCGATTAAATACCGATCACTCAAATCGATAAATAACCAAGAATCCTTCCCAGTGGAGTCGCCAAATTGTAGGCGTCGTTTGAAGTGCGCCTACGTAAAAGCATGTTGTGAATATGCTTGGCACTCATAGGAAGTGGGAATTGACATAACGATTAGGGACACGATTAGGGACAAATAAAGTAGGGAGCCGCCAACAAGTTTTTAAGGAACTTGTAAACCGTTCACGGATCATTTAAGGCAACCACGATTAAGGGACAACGACAGGCAACAACGATTGACCCGTCAAGGTTACACCCCATTCATAATCCATGAGATTACTAACTCCATATGGTTCGGAACCACGAAAGGAGGATCGGGGATGATGGTACGAAGTGAGTCATGGAGTCACATTCGCCCGTATTGGCCTCTACTCGATTCTTATAGTGAAAAGTATTCATGTGATCTCAAAGGCATACAAACAAAATTCAATTCGCTCCAAACTATTATTATGCTAAATTGGTTTAATATTAATGCAACACATAATTCTAATTATTAGTGATAACTTCGATTTAATAGTAAGATTAAAAGGAACCTAAACTGGTTGTCCAAATTATCTTATTAGTCGTGATTTTCAAATACATATTCCCTTTAACATGAAATATGGTGATCATAAATAATAGTAGAACAAACATTAATATTGGAAGCAATATAGCAATAATTCCAACAATATAAAACCGTTAGAATAATAATAGAAATAAAAGGAACATGATTCTTACTTTGATTTTGCTTGCTTGCTACTATAAAAACAATAAACGCGTTAGTAACTTCAAGGAAAATAATTAAACAATAATTAAAATGGAATTAAATTAAATTAAATGAGAATTGCTTTGGGGCCAAACCCTCAAATAGTTCTACCTTTCACACCGTGGCTTAAGGACAGAACCTCGGGTAAAGTATGGAATCCTTGGAGTGCTTAAGGAAGGTATTTTGAAAGAGAGAAGGGTAGGCTAGTGTTTAGGCTAGAGCATAGAAGAGAAAATGAAAGATTATTTGATGCCCCGTACATCAGAAATGAGGGGTTATTTATAGGGAAAATGTGCTGAGGGAGCACACGGAACCCTAAAATGATAGAAACCCTAAAACAGTATCCCGTGACACGGCAAAGTGTATCGTGACACGGTAAATTCTACCGTCAGACGGGAGAAAAATCCCGTGACACGGTACTCTTTTGAGTGACACGGGAGATTTTAAAACAAACGGGAAAGAAAACGCGTTAGGGTTTACGCGGAAGGGACACATACTGTACCCGTGTCACATCAGGTCTCCCGTGACACGGGACACTTTGCCGTCAGACGGGAAAGTTTCCCGTGGCGCGGGATTCCTTGCCGTGACATGGGACAGTTTTGTCCTTTTTTCCGTCTAAATTCACTTTTAACCCTAATTTTAATCAGCCTTTTAGGTGCCGATTGATAATTTCGGGCCATTTTTATTAAAATCGGGCTAAAATAAAAAATAATTAAAAAGAGACAAATAAAAGGTTTGGGCCAATATAAAAACTATGCTTTTACCAAACATCGAGACTAATCCACGGGCTATTCAGAAATACGAATTTAATTAAATATGATTTTTAAGAACTCTCGGGATTAAATACTAAACCCGACCAATAGTGGCGGTGAAAGGTTGTTCATCATCGGGTTTGGTTTTGGGGAGACATTTTTAGGTGTCTACACCGTCTACCTTCAGATCTCAAATCTAAAGGTACCGTCTCTGACTCTCTCAGCTCTTTTTTCATTTTCCGCTTGTATATATTCCTTGCAATAAATGGATTCATCACCAACACACACGGCACAACCTAGGGTAGAATCCAGCCGTTCACCAGGGACGGCTGAGTCTAGGACTGGTAGTGTCGTCTCAGGGTGTTGGGACCACCCTCATGCTTGGATTCTGACCATTTACGCGTCTGTGCAGGACACAATGGCCCGGACAATGCAGACGGCACATGACCCAAACTATAGAAGCGAAGGCTCAGGCGGCCACACACCTGAGGGAGAGACGTCTTGCTCTGAACACCAGACGGCTCCGGAGAGATCCCCTCCGCGCGGCCCCCCTACTCTTCCTGACTCGTTTTTGGACGAGTGTAACCAAGACGAGGAGGAGACCATCGACCAAGGCGGTGAGGAGGCCGCCTCAGCTTCCGTTTCCCAATCTGGGGAGGAGACGGGAAGTAGACTTGACGTCTCTTCCTCAGAGAGCAGCGACGATCTTCCTCCGCTTGAGGATAGCGAGGAAGAAGAAAGGAAGAAATGGAAGGAGAAGGATGATCCCTTCAAAATCCACGTCTCCCTCAAAGATAGAGACCTTATGGAAAGAGGTCTTGAAAACTTCTTGAAGATGCACCCAATGAGAGACGGGTGGAAAATAAGGGTGCCTCCCCCAGACGGCACCGTTTCTTGGGAAGACACTGAACGAAACGCAAACGGCTACTTCGGCTGTTATGAAGCAACGTTCAAGGCGGGGTCTTCGTTTCCCCCTTCACGAGGCAGTGAAGGCAATTTTGAGAGGCTATGGCCTCGGAGTCAGGCAACTTACACCCAACTCTTGGGAAAATATTCTGGGGTACGTTGCCGCCTGTGAATTCCAAGGGATTCACCCCGGCTGGGAAACCTTTGCTAAGATGCATTATCTTAGCCGAAACCCAGGCGGGGACAGAGTGTGGTATACTCTAACCACGTTTCTTCAGTACATGATGACCTTAGACAAGGTCTCAAAATTCGACAGCTGGAAGAACAGATTCTATCTGTTGACGGCTCCCACCAGGCGGGAGAACTTCGAGCTCCGTCAATACAATAAAAAGCCCAACCTTCTAGGTCGGAAATGCTGTCTTCCCCGGATCCCGGATGAGGACTATGACAAAATAATTGAGGCCGACTTCTTCGGCCTCACAGACGCCACATTCTCAACCAGGGAGAAAATAAAAGTCCCCAAGAACTGGATCCCTAAGAGCGTCTGGCTCAGGGACGAGTGCTTTCTAGCCGCCTGCGGGCTAGGGCACATGTTCGACAGACGTATGCGCCTGAATACCCTCCGTCTGTAGTACTTTTGTGTCGGAAATGCTTTTTGATGATGTACTAATTGATTTCCCATTTGTTTTTGCAGAAGAAGCGTTGAACATGTTGCCAGAAGAGAAGACCCCCAGACAGTCCTCTGCGCTGATCCGCCGTGACTTGGCGAAGGCCCAGGTGCGGGAGCTTAAGGCCAAGGTAAACGCCTGACCATTTTGTGAGTTTACTTTCAAAGTTTTCTTTCTTCGTCTGCTAACGTTAAGTTGTTATTTTTTTAGGGAGGAAAAGTGGACAAGACATTTAAGAAAACCCTTAAACGGGCTAGGGAGGAGACCATAGCCTCTAACCCCAGCAAGTCCTCGAAGAAGGCCACCTCCACTGCAACTCCCAACGCCCTAGTCGGGAGACAAATGCGGGTAGGGGGGAGAAAAGAGAAAGTGACTAGTTCTCTTGGCCTTGACTTGGCCAACCCTCTACCTGCAACCGGGGGGTTCTCTATGCCTTCCAGCGGCTCTCGCCTGGCCGGCTCTGCTAGTAAGAACCCTTTTGAATCCCCGCTTGAGCTGGGATGGCCGTTGCGAGTGAAATCACACTCCCAGCAGACGTCATCCTCAGACGCTCGAAACCAGATAGGCGCTGCTTCAGTATCTCAATATGACGCTGATTATGGTGCAGATCAATCTCCCCTTTGGCCAGACGTCCAGAAGCATGCCAAGGCCATGCTGGATGCTGTCAGCAAACGGGATAAGGATACTATCCCGGGGATTGAGACGTTCAACCTTGAACGTATTCTGACCCTCCTGGCTGAGGTAGTATACTTAATCAATTTTTCAATTACTTTTTCCAAGTCTTTCTCCGCCTGCATTATTAACCTTGTTTGTTTTTGCAGGCCTTACTACGGGTAGACGGGCTCAAGCGTCCTTACACCCGCAAACGGGACGAGGTAAGACGGTCCAAGCAGGCCGCCACAGACGCCGATAATGTTGCTTTGTACTCATGTATAGTTAACGATCTTGAAACTAAAGCAACCCAAATGACACAGGCAGCCAGGATTACAAAGCTGGAGACGAGTCTGCAGGCGGCCAACAAAAGGGCTGAGGATGCCGAGACGGCCCAGAAGCAGGCGGAGGTGGACCTCCCTAAACTCAGGGAGGACCTCAAGAAAGCCCAAGAAGACCTCCAAAAGCTCCAAGTCTCTTCAGAGAATACTGATCTGAAGAGTAAAATTGCTAAGTTGGAGGAGGAGGCGGCCAAAGCTCAGGAGAACTTCTGAGAAACTCTCCAGGCGGAGGAAAACCGCTTGGTTGCTGAGATGGCTGCCGATAATGAGGCTATAATGAAGATCGCCTGGGACGCCTTGTATCCCAACAAGAATTATGGCGTCTGGGCTCTGGCTCACAAGTATGCTGATGAAGTTATATACTTGAGATAGAAGGGTGAGCCAGAGCCTGAATCCTTCCTCGCTTGAGCTGAAACTGAGCATCCTGAGCCTAAAGCCGAAGCTGAAGCCGAAGCTCTAGAGACTGAGGCTCCTGAAGAAGGGGAGAAGGACCAACAGGGGCCGTCTGCAGGGCAGTGATTTCAGTGGCTGTGTGCCAACTTTCTTTTTTTTATTTTTATCTGCGGAAGTATGCTATTAGTTGCTTTTCCAGCCTGTGCGCAGAGTATATGTGTATCTTTACCGGATGAGGAGCCGTGTTTGTCAAACAATTTCTCTTTCCCGGACGGGGTCCGAATAACAATTAATCGATCACAGCCGTTTGGTTGGGTGAAAATTTAATGAATGCACCGACTGAGTCGGTTTTTATTACTTTGCGCTTGTGTTTGCACTTTTCAATTTTTGCATTTTCAATTTTTGCCTAACTTATTGAAAGCATCAGGCGAATTTTAGCCTAACTTATCAAAAGTACGCGGCTGTCCTTGCCCCTGGACGGCTGAGTGGTTGGTTTCAAATGGAGTTGGTTGATTGACTTGGGAACGTCTGATGCTGCAAAGAGCATGATACGTTTGTAAGTCAATCAATCACAATAGTGATTGCCCCAAACCAAGTGCACAGCCGTACATTAACAGGCGTTTCAGCTTCTACTTAGACGGTGTTGTCCGTCTAGGTGAAGTTCATATAGCCATTGCACAACTCTTTTGCCCCAAACGGGGAGGTGTACAATTTAAAAGCGAAAAAATGCTAAGTAAGAAATACAGTCGGTTCCAAACCTTGATCATTCCTTAGGCTGTTCAAGAAGACGGCTATGAATGGCTGATTCAGCCGTCCAATTGTGGCCGCCTGCATTGTTACGTAGAGTAAGCAAGTTGGCTTCTCTCTGCGACGATTGCACCCGGAGGGGTGTCGCCGGACGCCTTGGTCCATGTTGGGACAGGCGAATTTATGGGGAAAGCAGCCGTCTGGCCATTGGCCTCTGGTCTTGTTTGAGACCGGTTGTATAGCCACTAAGTGTTTTTGTGCATAGCTTAATTATCTGGTCATTGGCCTCTCGTCAATAAGACGTTAATTCAATTTCGAAGTATCAAACTCAGAGAAACAAACATGTAACCCGTCTGAAATTCAGACGGGGTATAAGACAATAAAAAATGAAAACAGACAGCAACTTCTCATTAATACACTTTTTGTTTACAAAAATTATTACAAAATCTCTGAAGTAGTATTTTTTCAAATTATCTACATTCCAAGTTCTAGGCAGGCGCCTGCCGTCTAGAGTTTCCAGGGGGTAGGTGCCGTCTCTTACTTCTTCATAAATCCGATAGGGACCTTCCCAATTAGGAGTTAGCTTTCCAAGCTCATTGGCCCTACCGGTTGCCTCCATTTTCCGTAACACTAGGTCGTCCACTTTCAAAGGACGCATGTGTACTCTCTTGTTGTAGGCTCTAGTCATTCTTAGACGGTAGATCTCATGACACAAGGCAGCATTGCCCCTGCGCTCTGGAAGTGAGTTTCCCCTTTTCTGGGGTTACGCACTTCAAAAGAGGCTTAAGAAACCCCGCCTTGAAGAACTCTCCATTTCTCAACTCGAAGCTTGTGGCTCGCTTTTTCAGAACGGGTGCCTCCTATGGCGAATCAGGAAGTGTCCCGTCTTAGAGATATGCCCGGATGCCATCCATCCAGGTAGAGCTTCGGTTTAGGACTCCAATGGGATCTTCATAGATGCTTCTTTTTCAAGTACTTCCCAAAAGACTGACCGAGGCGTATCATGACAGGCGAAGGATGCATGCTTTGACAGTGCATCCGCCTAGTTGTTATCAGACCTGGGTACTTGATTCAAATGAAACTGCTCAAGTGACCCAACCTCCTCTTTGACCGCCCGAAGATATTTGATCATAGCCGGGTGAGTTGCCTCAAATATTCCCTCATATTGGCTAACGACCAACTGTGAAGCAGAGTAGGCGTCAATTTTTGTTGCCCCTGCCGCCTTACACATGCGGATTCCGGCTAGCAGTGCTTCATATTCCGCCTCATTGTTTGAGGCCTGAAACTAGAACCGTAGTGCATACTCATATCTGTCCCCCTCAAGAGACTCATAAATTACGCCTGCACCACAGTCGTTCTTTGTAGAACTCCCGTCTACATACACTTTCCAAACCTGATCAAGATTATCCGGAGCCACCGGACGGGTCATTTCCACAATGAAGTCGGCAAACGCCTGACCTTTCTCTGCCTTTCTTGGTTCGTAAGTGATTTCAAGACTTTGCATTTCAATAGCCCGTTTTAACATTCTGCCGGATGACTCCAAGGTAGACATTGGCCGCTTGAGTGGCTGGTCGGTGTAAATCACCACCGGATGAGCCAGAAAGTAAGGCTTCAACTTTTTGAATGCCATGTACAAAGCAAGACCAAATTTTTCAACCACGGGGTACCGGAGTTCAGCATTTTTAAGGACATGGCTAATGAAGTAAACCGGGAGTTGAAAGCCGTCTCGCTCAGCAAGGAGAACAGCACTGAGAGCATGATCTGAGACGGCTAAATACAACTACAACGTCTCCCTAGGTAGAGGGCTGACCAGCCTAGGCAGAGAGTGCAAGTGCTCTTTTAGCTTTTGGAATGCCTTCTCAGCATCGTCTCCCCATTCAAACCTGGTCTTCTTCCTGATTGCTTGGAAGAAGTAAAGGCATTTGTCACCTGACCGGCTGAGGAACCTTCCCAAGGCGGCCAGGCAACCTGTTAATCTTTGAACTTCCGTGACAGAACAGGGTGACTTCATGTCAATTACCGCCTGTATCTTTTCGAGGTTAGCCTCTATCCCCCTTTGATCAATCAGGAATCCGAGAAACTTCCCAGACTCAACACCAAAGACGCATTTCTTGGGGTTTAACATGACCTTATGCCGCCTGAGGGTGGTGAATGTTTCTCGGAGATCAGCAAGGTGATCCGTCTGTTGCTTGGATTTGACTATCATGTCATCTATGTACGCCTCCACATTCCTCCCAATTTGATTAATGAAGACCGTATTAATCATTCGTTGGAAGGTGGCAGGCGCATTCTTCAAGCCAAATGGAATCACAGTATAGCAGAATAACCCCAAATCAGTGACAAAGGCCGTCTTCTGTTGATCTTTTTTCCAGAGGGGTATCTGATGGAAGCCGGAGTAGGCATCCATAAAGCTCATCAAGGCGTGACCGGCTCTAGAATCGACCAGACTGTCGATCTTTGGAAGCGGGTAACTGTTCTTTGGACACGCCTTGTTGAGGTATGTGTAGTCAACACACATGCGCCAGGTCCCATTCGGTTTCTTAACAAGGACCACATTGGCCACCCAGTCGGGGAAATTACAGGGCCGGATGAACCTGGCGTCTAGCAGCTTTTTGACTTCGGCAGCTGCCGCGTGACTTCTTTCCTCGCCGTGGTTTCTTTTCTTTTGCCAGATGGGCTTCTTTTTGGGATCCACGGCAAGTTTGTGGACAGCGAGATCCAGGCTGACGCTTGGCATCTCTTCCACTTCAAAGGCAAAGATGTCTTTGAATTCTTTCAGCAGAAGGTGCAAGCTTGCACCCAGAGTAGCATAAGCCACCGTCCCAACCTTCACCGTACGCTCTGGACGGCTGTCGTCCAAACGAGATCAACATTTTCTCCAGCTGGTTGGGGACGGAGCTCGTCTGACCGTTCCCCGGTCAGTGATTGCTATTTTTTCTCTTTCTTCACCTCCACCAGTAGAGGCGCTTTTCTTTTCTTAACAACGGCTGGTGGGGCAGGGTTGGCATCCTTGACATCGTCAAGGTCTATTGGTTCCTTCTCTTGGTCGTCTGGGGCCACAGTATCTTTCACGGCTGAGAGGTATCACTCCCTAGCCGTCTTCTGATCCCCGTTCAAGGAACCAACAGAGCCGTCATCCTGCTCATACTTGATGAGCATGAGAGACGCGATGATCACCGCCTTGGCTTCGTTGAGGGTTGGCCTACCAAGGATTATATTGTAGGCGGTCAACTCCTCCACGACCAAGAACCTGACGACAATATGTCCTCCCTGGCCTTTTTCTCCCAGCCGGATGGGCAAATCAATTCTGGCGGCTGGGTAGACCATCCCACCCCCAAAACCAACCAAGGGGTGGGTTACCGGATGCATGCTGCTGACATTGTATTTCAGCTTCTGCAGGCACCGGAGGCTGATAATGTCCGACGAGCTGCCGGTGTCAATAAGGATCCGTCCAACCAGCTGGTTGGCAACCTTACATTCAATGACGATCGGGTCGTCATGCGGACGGCGGACGCTGCCCCTGTCCTTCTCAGTTATGAGGACGTCTAGGAAGGTGGAAGAAGCAGACGCCTGCTCATCATCATCCTTGTCCATCTTTCGAAGATGGCTTTTGGTGCCCCGGATGGTAGGGCCACCACATGAAAATCCGCCTGCTATTGTGTAGACCGGATCCTTGTCGGTTTCCGAACTATTAGTAGGCTGGGGGGTAGCCTTGGAGGACTGACCCTTGTTCTTCTTCTTTGCCCCAGCTGGGGACTTAGAAATGTAGGACTTTAGAAGCCCTTTGTCAGCCAGACGGTCCAACGTCCGCTGTAGAATGAAGCAGTCGTTGGTGTCATGGCCAACCTCCTCATGGAACTATCAAAATTTATTTTTGTTCCGTGACTGGACGGAACTCTTCATCAGATTCAGCTTCTCAATAGACAGCCGATCCTTTACCTCCATGAGGATGGAGTTGCAATCTTTGTTAAACTCGTACTTGGGGACCTACGGTTTAAACTCTTTCTTTTTCTTCTGGGTCGGCTGGTCAGAATCACTAACCGCCCAGACTTCTTTTCTCTTTTTGCTCTCTTCTTTTTTTTTACCCGGCTGAGCTGACCGGCTTTCTTTTTGTTTGTCAGACTTCTTGGAGTCTGACTGGCTACCAGGCGTGCAGAGGTCGGTAGCTTGTATGTAGCTCTCCGCCTCCCTCAGGGCCGCCTGTAGCGTAAAAGCCCCTTTTCGAACAAGGTCGAACTTAAAAGCCGACCCGTCCTTCAGACCCTTGAAAAAGTCTATGAAGGCTACCTCGTCAGACAGTCCCTGGATCTATATTCTGACTAGGTTGAACCGCCTGACATATGAGCGTAGCCCTTCTCTCTCACCCTGCTTAACGGTGCTCAAATCAAGGCTCGTTTTCTTGGCAGGGATGTTCATTGAGAAGTTGGTGGCAAACAAGAAGGCTAGCTTCTTGAAGCAATCAATAGAGCCGGCTGGCAAGTTGCCAAACCACTGCTGGGCAATGCCCTTCAATGTAGCCGGGAAACATCGACACCAGGTGGCATCGTCCCAACCCTATAAGCACATGAGGTTGGTATATGCCATCATGTGGTCTTCTGCGTTGGTGGTACCATCATAGGTGCCCACCAACACATTCTTAACCTTGGCCGGCTAAGCCGCCTCGGTTATATTGGCTGCAAAGGCAGACGGCTGTTCGCCTAGCCTCATTAGCCGGAGCTGCCAGTCCAGAGGCTGGACAGGGGTATATGTCGCCTGACCTCCAAATGGAGGTGGCTGCATGAATTGGAGGCCATATTGCCCATACTGCGCCTAGGGTGCGTATGGCATAGACCCTATCATCAGCTGAGGTTCGGTGTTGACGGATTTACCGCCTGTCCGACTCTTATACAAGGACATAGAATTCCTTGCAGAAGCTTCCTTGAAGCTTCTGGAAAGCTTGAGGTAGAAGCTGACTCAGACTGTTGTTGTCTCCTCCTATTAATGACATGTCTCGCATCGAAGGTAGACGCCTTTTTGGCCTCCGGCTGGGGTCGCCGAGGCATCGGAATCTTAGACCAGTCAAGTTTTGCGGCTGCCTTCTCCTTTGGATGAGGAGTTGGCTGCCTGTCCTTGACTGGCTTCTTCTTCTTCCCATCATTGGGAGTCTTTTTAACCGGCTGACTCTTGCTAGAGCCTGCCTTATTTTGGTTGATCATGGCCTTGATTTCACCTTTGAAAAAGGTCATGAATTTCATGAGCTCATCTCGGGTGACTGGGGCTTGACCTTTAGCCTTCTAGGTTTCCCCTTCTGGCCTTCCAGGTGGGCGCCTGCTTGGGCCCGCCTTGTCTACATTTCGCTCCAGTTGATCCTTGGAACGAATGGATTTAGAGATGAGGGAACCATCCTTAGATATGTAGGTCTCCACATCATTGTCTTCTTCTTCTTCCTCCTCCTCAGTGAATACCTCTAGCTAAGGCTGAGGTGGAGGCCGAGGGATTTCAAACCCTTCCGGCTGAATAACCGGTTGCAAGTCGTTTGGATTACCCGTTTGAGTACCCGGACGTAGAGAGGTAGAATTGAGAATTGGTACAGAACTTTGAACCATCTTGAAGTACTCTCCGCACAGACGGCGCCAAATGTTTTGGGTGTTTTTGTCCCTCGGGAGAGTTACAGCTCGAAGACTGGTCCGGAGCGGCCTGTACCTGCAAGTCAAACGGAGACACTTATTGGTTGGTGCTCCGCCTCCAATGATCAAGTTACTAACTTGAAAGGAGAGAAGAAGGTGCGGAAATTTAGGTGGGGATCTGCTAGGATTTCTAGCTCAGTTGTCTCTATCAAATGGACAGTTCAGTTGTCTCCGTGGTAGGCTTCAGTTTACGAAATCGGTGCAAATTTTGAACGGGTAAATTTTCCGTTTTAAGGCATATTCGATGCTTCCACCCACTCAATTGGACTCCCCGAGGGTACTAGGAACCTTGGTAAACATCTCGTCAATTTTTATATCCGGGCGAAAAAAGGTCAAAAAATTCCAAAATTGAAGGCTATAATCCCCGCTTTTTAAGGAATTTTGAGGTTACGTGGCCCGGTGGCGAAAAGTCTTGAGACCAAAGGGGATACATCTTAGGGTCATATAATGATGTTTTGAACCATATATGACCCTTATATGTTGTACAAAATAGCCGTGGTAGGCTTTAGTTTACGAAATCGGTGCATATTTAGAACGGGTAAATTGACCGTTTTAAGGCATATTGGAAGGTTCCAAACACTCAACTGGACTCCCAGAGGGTATTAGGAACCATGATATACATCTCGGCAATTTTTATTTTCGGGTAAAAAAAGGTCTAAGATTCTAAAATTGAAGGCTATAATCCACGCTTTTTGAGGAATCTTAAGGTTACGGGTCTGGTGGCGAAAAGTCTTAAGACCTTAGTGGATACATCTTAGGGTCATATAATGACGTTTGGAACCATATATGAGCCTTATATGTTTTTAAAAATAGCCGTGGTAGGCTTCAGTTTACGAAATAAGTGCGAATTTGAAACGGGTAAATTGACCGATTGAAAGCATATTGGATGGTTCCACCCACTCAATTGGACTCCCGGAGGGTATTAGGAATCATGGTAAACATCTCGGCAATTTTTATTTCCTGGCGAAAAAAGATCAAAAAATTCCAAAATTGAAGGCTATAATCCTCGCTTTTTGAGGAATTTTGAGGTTACGGGGTCAAGTGGCGAAAAGTCTTGAGACCTTAGGGGATACATCATAGGGTCATATAATGACGTTTGGAACCATATATAACCCTTATATGTCGTACAAAATAGCCGTGGTAGGCTTCAGTTTAAGAAATCGGTGCAAATTTGGAACGGGTAAATTGACCGTTTTGAGGCATATTGGATGGTTCTACCTACTCAATTGGACTCTCGGAGGGTACTAGGAACCATGGTTAACATCTTAGCCATTTTTATTTCCGGGCGAAAAAAGGTCAAAAAATTCCAATATTTCCTAGAATCCACGCTTTTGTGGAATGTTAAGGTTGCGGGACCCGATGGCGAAAAGTCTTAAGACCTTAGGGGATACATCTTAGGGTCATATAATGACGTTTGGAACCATATATAACCCTTATATGTTGTACAAAATAGCCGTGGTAGGCTTCAGTTTATGAAATCGGTGCAAATTTGGAACGGGTAAATCGACCGTTTTGAGGCATATTGGATGGTTCCACCCACTCAATTGGACTCCCAGAGGGTACTAGGAACCATGGTAAACATGTTGGCAATTTTTATTTCCGGGCGAAAAAAGGTAAAAAAATTCCAAAACTGAAGGCTATAATCCACGCTTTTTGAGGAATTTTGAGGTTACGGGGCCAGGTGGTGAAAAGTCTTGAGACCTTAGGGGATACATCATAGGGTAATATAATGACGTTTGGAACCATATATGACCCTTATATGTTGTACAAAATAGCCGTGGTAGGCTTCAGTTTACGAAATCGTTGCAAATTTGGAACGGGTAAATTGACTGTTTTTCGGCATATTGGACGGTTCCACCCACTCGATTGGACTCCCGGAGGGTACTAGGAACTATGGTAAACATCTCGGTAATTTTTATTTTCGGGCGAAAAAAGGTCAAAAAATTCCAAAATTGAAGCCTAGAATCCACGCTTTTGTGGAATGTTAAGGTTGCGGGACCAATGGCGAAAAGTCTTAAGACCTTAGGGGATACATCTTAGGGTCATATAATGACGTTTGGAACCATATATAACCCTTATATGTTGTACAAAATAGCCGTGGTAGGCTTCAGTTTATGAAATCGGTGCAAATTTGGAACGGGTAAATCGACCGTTTTGAGGCATATTGGATGGTTCCACCCACTCAATTGGACTCCTAGAGGGTACTAGGAACCATGGTAAACATGTTGGCAATTTTTATTTCCGGGCGAAAAAAGGTAAAAAAATTCCAAAACTGAAGGCTATAATCCACGCTTTTTGAGGAATTTTGAGGTTACGGGGCCCGGTGGCGAAAAGTCATGAACCTTAGGCGATACATCTTAGGGTCATATAATTACTTTTAGAACCATATATGACCCTTATATGTTGTACAAAATATTCGTGGTAGGCTTCAGTTTACGAAATCGGTGCAAATTTGGAACGGGTAAATTGGCCGTTTTTCGGCATATTGGATGGTTCCACCCACTCAATTGGAATCCCGGAGGGTCCTAGGAACCATGGTAAACATATCGACAATTTTTATTTCCAGGCGAAAAAAAGTCAAAAAATTAAAGGCTATAATGCACGCTTTTTATGAAATTTTGAGGTTACGGGGCCCGGTGGCGAAAAGTCTTAAGACCTTAGGGGATACATCTTAGGGTCATATAATGACGTTTGGAACCATATATGACCCTTATATGTTGTACAAAATAGCCGTGGTAGGGATCAGTTTAAGAAATCGGTGCAAATTTGGAACGGGTAAATTGACCGTTTTGAGGCATATTGGATGGTTCCACCCACTCAATTGGTCTCCCGAGGGTATTAGGAACCTTGGTAAACATCTCGGCAATTTTTATTTCCGGGCGAAAAAAGGTCAAAGAATTCCAAAATTGAAGGCTATAATCCCTGCTTTTTGAGGAATTTTGAGGTTACGGGGCTCAGTGGCGAAAAGTCTTGAGACCTTTGGGGATACATCATAGGGTCATATAATGACGTTGGGAACTATATATAACCCTTATATGTTGTACAAAATAGCCGTGGTAGGTTTCAGTTTATGAAATCGGTGCAAATTTGGAACGGGTAAATTGACCGTTTTGAGGCATATTGGATGGTTCCACCCACTTAATTGGACTCCCGGAGGGTACTAGGAACCATAATAAACATCTCGGCAATTTTCATTTCCGGGCAAAAAAAGGTCAAAAAATTCCAAAATTGAAGGCTATAATCCACGCTTTTAGAGGAATTTTAAGGTTACGGGACCCGATGTCGAAACGTCTTAAGATTTTAGGGGATTCATCTTAGGGTCATATAATGACGTTTGGAACCATATATAACCCTTATATATTGTACAAAATAGTCGTGGTAGGCTTTAGTTTAAGAAATCGATGCAAATTTAGAACGGGTAAATTGACCGTTTTGAGGCATATTAGATGGTTCCACCCACTAAACTGGACTCCCGGAGGATACAAGGAACCATGGTAAACAACTTGGAAATTTTTATTTCCGGGTGAAAAAAGGTCAAAAAATTCCAAAATTGAAGGCTATAATCCACGCTTTTTGAGGAATTTTGAGGTTACGGGGCCCGGTGGCGAAAAGTCTTGAACCTTAGGCGATACATATTAGGGTCATATAATGACGTTTAGAACCATATATGACCCTTATATGTTGTACAAAATAGCCGTGGTAGGCTTCAGTTTACGAAATCGGTGCAAATTTGGAACGGGTAAATTGACCGTTTTTCGGCATATTGGATGGTTCCACCCACTCAATTGGACTCCCGGAGGGTAAACATCTCAATAATTTTTATTTCCAGGAGAAAATAGGTCAAATAATTCCAAAATTGAAGGCTATAATCCACACTTTTTATGTAATTTTGAGGCTACGAGGCCTAGTGGCGAAAAGTCTTGAGACCTTAGGGGATACATCTTAGGGTCATATAATGACGTTTGGAACCATATATGACCCTTATATGTTGTACAAAATAGCGGTGGTAGGCTTCTGTTTAGGAAATCGGTGCAAATTTTGAACGGGTAAATTGTCCGTTTAAAGGCATATTGGATGGTTCCACCCACTCAATTGGTCTCCTCGAGGGTATTAGGAACCTTGGTAAACATCTCGGCTATTTTTATTTCCGGGCGAAAAAAGGTCAAAAAATTCCAAAATTTAAGGCTATAATCCCCGCTTTTTGAGGAATTTTGAGATTACAGGGCCCGGTGGCGAAAATTCTTGAGACCTTAGGGGATACATCATAGGGTCATATAATGACGTTTGGAACTATATATAACCCTTATATGTTGTATAAAATAGCAGTGGTAGGCTTCAGTTTAAGAAATCGGTGCAAATTTGGAACGGGTAAATTGACCGTTTTTCGGCATATTGGACGATTCCACCCACTCAATTGGACTCCCTGAGGGTACTAGGAACTATGATAAACATCTCGGCAATTTTTATTTTCGGGGGAAAAAAGGTCAAAAAATTCCAAAATTGAAGGCTATAATCCACGCTTTTTGAGGAATTTTGAGGTTATGGGGCCCGGTGGCGAAAAGTCTTGAACCTTAGGCGATACATATTAGGGTCATATAATTACGTTTAGAACCATATGTGACCCTTATATGTTGTACAAAATAGCCGTGGTAGGCTTCAGTTTACGAAATCGGTGCAAATTTGGAACGGGTAAATTGACCGTTTTTCGGCATATTGGATGGTTCCACCCACTCAATTGGAATCCCGGAGGGTACTAGGAACCATGGTAAACATCTCGACAATTTTTATTTCCAGGCGAAAAAAAGTCAAAAAATTCAAAAATTGAAGGCTATAATCCACGCTTTTTCTGAAATTTTGAGGTTACGGGGCCCAGTGGCGAAAAGTCTTGAGACCTTATGGGATACATCTTAGGGTCATATAATGACGTTTGGAACCATATATGACCCTTATATGTTGTATAAAATAGCCGTTGTAGACTTTTGTTTACGAAATCTGTGCAAATTTTGAACGGGTAAATCGTCCGTTTAAAGGCATATTGGATGGTTCCACCCACTCAATTGGTCTCCTAGAGGGTATTAGGAACCTTGGTAAACATTTCGGCAATTTTTATTTCCGGGCGAAAAAAGTTCAAAAAATTCCAAAATTGAAGGCTATAATCCACGCTTTTTGAGGAATTTTGAGGTTACGGGGCCAGGTGGCGAAAAGTCTGTAGACCTTAGGGGATACATCATAGGGTCATATAATGACGTTTGGAACTATATATTACCCTTATATGTTGTACAAAATAGCCGTGGTAGGTTTCAGTTTATGAAATCAGTGCAAATTTGGAACGGGTAAATTGATCGTTTTGAGGCATATTGGATGGTTCCACCCACTCAATTGGACTCCCGGAGGGTACTAGGAACCATGGTAAACATCTTGGCAATTTTTATTTCCGGGCAAAAAAAGGTCAAAAAATTCCAAAATTGAAGGATATAATCCACGCTTTTTGAGGAATTTTAAGGTTACGGGGCCCGGTGGCAAAAAGTTTTGAGACTTTAAGGGCTACATCTTAGGGTCATATAATGACGTTTGGAACCATAAATGACCCTTATATGTTGTAAAAAATAGCCGTGGTAGGCTTCAGTTTACGAAATCGGTGCAAATTTGTGACGGGTAAATTGACCGTTTTAAGGCATATTGCATGCTTCCACCCACTCAATTAGACTCCCAGAGGGTATTAGGAACCATGGTAAACATCTCGGAAATTTTTATTTCTGGGCGAAAAATGGTCAAAAAATTCTAAAATTGAAGGCTGTAATCCACGCTTTTTGAGGAATTTTGAGGTTACGGGGCTCGGTGGCAAAAAGTCTTGAGACCCTAGGGGATACATCTTAGGGTCAAATAATGACGTTTAAAACCATATATGACCCTTATATGTTGTACAAAATAGTCGTTGTAGGCTTCAGTTAAGGAAATCGGTGCAAATTTGGAACGGGTAAATTGACCGTTTTAAGGCATATTGGATTGTTCCACCCACTCAATTAGACTCCCAGAGGGTATTAGGAACCATGGTAAATATCTCGACAATTTTTATTTCCGGGCGAAAAATGGTTAAAAAATTCCAAAATTGAAGGCTATATAATCCACGCTTTTTGAGGAATTTTTAGGTCAAAAAATTCCAAAATTGATAAGTCTTGAGACCCTAGGGGATACAAATTAGGGTCATATAATGACGTTTGGAACTATATATGACCATTATATGTTGCCATAAATGTCCATGGTAGGCTTGAAGTCACTATACCGGTGCTAGTTTGGAACGAGTAAATTGACTATTTAAAGACATATTGGATGGTTGGACCCACCCAAAAAGACTCCCAGGGTGTATTAGGTTCCATGGTAAGCATCTCAGCATTTTTTATTTTCGGGCGAAAAAAGGTAAAAAAAATTCCAAAATTGAAGACTATAATCCACGCTTTTTGAGGAATTTCGAGGTTACGGGGCCCGGTGGCGAATAGTCGTGAGACCTTAGGGGATACATCGTAGGGTCATATAATGACTTTTGGAACCATATATGACCATTATATGTTTCCATAAATGTCCGTGGTAGGCTTGAGGTCACGATATCGGTGCAAGTTTGGATTGTGTAAATTGACTGTTTAAAGGCATATTGGATGGTTAGACCCACCTCAATAGACTCCCAGGGTGTATTAGGGTCGATGGTAAGCATCTCGGAATTTTTTATTTCCGGGCGAAAAAAGGGCAAAAAATACTAAATTTGAAGGCTATAATCCACGCTTTTTGAAGAATTTTAAGGTTACGGGGCTCGGTGGCGAAAAGTCTGGAGACCTTAGGGGATATGTCGTAGGGTCATATAATGACGTTTGGAACAGTAAATTGACCGTTTTAAGGTATATTGGATGGTTCCACCCAGTCAATTGGACCCCCGGAGGGTATAAGGAACCATGGTAAACAACTCGGCAATTTTAATTTACGGGCGAAAAAAGGTCAAAAAATTCCAAAATTGAAGGCATCCACGCTTTTGGAGGAATTTTGAGGTTACAGGGCCCGGTGGCGAAAAGTCTTGAGACCCTAGGGAATACATCTTAGGGTCATATAATGACGTTTGGAACCATATATGACCATTATATGTTGCCATAAATGTCTTGGTAAGCTTGAGGTCACGATATCGATGCAAGTTTTGAACGGGTAAATTGACTGTTTAAAGGCATATTGGATGGTTGGACCCACCCAAATAGACTCCCAGGGTGTATTAGGGTCCATAGTAAATATCAAGGTATTTTTTATTTCCGGTAAAAAAAGGTTAAAAGAATTCAAAATTGAAGGCTATAATCCACAGTTTTCGAGGAATTTTGAGTTTACGGGGCGCGGTGGCGAAAAGACTTGAGACCCTTAGGGGATACATCTTAGGGTCATATAATGACGTTTGGATCCATATATGACCCTTATATGTTGTAAAAAATAGCCGTGGTAGGCTGACGTGGGAAAATTAGGTCGTTGGACTAATCCTCCTAAGCCAAAAAAAATTTATAAACACTCAACAAACCTAAATATAAGTATAGAGGTAAGTCAAGGGTCGAACCCAAAGGAACGGTAATGTCTAAGTGCTTTCAATTATGTGCCTAAGCTAGGTCGAAGACAAAGGGTAAAAGAGGACACTAACAACTACTAAGACAAAGAAATCAAACAAATAAAATGCTAGGGATTAGGATTCACTTATATTAGCAATGAACAAAGCAAATTGGTTTAGGAAGTTGATTAAGTCAAGCAATGTGAGGGATGATTAATTATGCAACCAAAAGAGCATATCAAGTTATTGTCCTAGAGGTCTAACTAGCGTCAACTACGATAAACTCTAGCTAGGAAACATCACAAGACACCTCAATCGTGTAAATGCAAGCCACAAATCAATGGTCCGTATCAATGTGAACTTACAATGCAATCTAGTGTGAATAACTAGGGTGATCAAGCCTAAATCAAACACACACATGCACAAAATCAATTAACCAATTTAATCACATCATCAACTCCATCAAAATCCCCAATCTACATCAATTCATTACATTATACAAGCTTCACTAAATCCCTAACCAAACAACTACTCTAGAAACATCATCAATTCAACAAACAACTAAGAAATCAACAATCTACAATCAAAGAAGAACAATAACTCTAATCAAACATCAACCATCAAATCATCAAAATCTAATCAAAATCAAACAATCTAATCATGAATACTAAACAAAACAATAAATGAGATAGAGTTTAGAAATGCTCATTGATAATAGAGTAGATCTCCAATACAATTATCACCATTGGATCTTCAATCTCTCAATCACCATTGAAATTCTTCACTTTCTCTCTCTAAAATCTACTCCTAAAACTAACCCCTAAATCTAGAGAGAGAAGCTCTCAACTAAGCTAAGAATATGATCTAATTCTATTATGAAACCTCTTACAAAAATTGTGTTCAAATAGGTATAAGAATGAGAGAAAATCGTCGAAATCCGATCGAAAAAGACCCACGTCGGTGCGGCCGCACAACAGAGGATGTGCGCCCGCACCACCATGATGTGCGCCCGCACCACCATGGTGTGCGGCCGCACATCCTTCGTGTGCGCCCGCACCATCTGCGCGTGCGGCCGCACTCAACTGGGTTTCTTCGAATCTTCAACTCTTCAAGCTCAAGGGGTGCACACATGATTTATGATGGTGATGGAGGACAAGGTAGGCTGTAGCTAAGGCTTAATATTGAGGGCACACACTTCCTTTGAAGGTAGCACAAGAGAAGATCCAAGACTTGGAACTTCCACTTCTTTGCATCTTGAGCTTCCCAAACTCCATGAACTTGATCCAAAAGCTTCTTCCACCATAGTGGATCACCAAAATCAAGACTCGAACCTCGTCCAATACCTACAACCACGAAAATAGAGAAAATAAAGAAGAAAAGGCTAGAAAACCAACGAAAAGCACAAAAGCTACAAAATAAGAGAAGAAAGGTAAACTAAGCAACAAAGCATAAAACTAAGCACTTATTAAGCATGAAAGCTATAAAAAGAGAATAGAAAGGACCTAAATGCTCGTCAAATGTGTGCCATTTATGACACACATCATAGGCTTCAGTTTAAGAAATCGGTGCAAATTTGGAACGGGTAAATTGACCGTTTTAGGGCATATTGGATGGATCCACCCACTCAATTGGACTTCCGGAGGGTATTAGGAACCATAGCAAACATCTCGTTAATTTTTATTTCCGAGCGAAAAAAGGTCAAAAAATTCAAAAATTGAAGGCTATAATCCACGCTTTTTGAGAAATTTTGAGATCACGGGGCCCGATGGCAAAAAGTCTTGAGACCTTAGGGGATACATCTTAGGGTCATATAATGACGTTTGGAACCATATATGACCAATATATGTTGCCATAAATGTCCGTGGTAGGCTTGAGGTCACGATATCGGTGCAATTTTGGAACGGGTAAATTGACTGTTAAAGGCATATTGGATGGTTGGACCCACCTAAAAAGACTCCCAGGGTGTATTTGGTTCCATGGTAAGCATCTCGGCATTTTATATTTTCGGGCGAAGAAAGGTCAAAAAATTCCAAAATTGAAGGCTATCCACGCTTTTTGAAGAACTTTGAGGTTACGGGGCCCGGTGGCGAAAAGTCTTGAGACCTTAGGGGATACATATTAGGGTCGTATAATGACGTTTGGAACCATATATGACCCTTATATGTTTTACAAAATAGCCGTGGTAGGCTTCAGTTTACGAAATCGGTGCAAATTTGGAACGGGTAAATTGACCGTTTTAAGGCATATTTGATTTATCCACCCACTCAATTGGACTCCCGGAGTGTATTAGGAACCATAGTAAACATCTCGGAAATTTTTATTTCCGGGCGAAAGAGGTCAAAAAATTCAAAAATTGAAGGCTATAATCCACGCTTTTTGAGGAATTTTGAGGTTACGGGGCCTAGTGGCGAAAAGTCTTGAGACCCTAGTGGATGCATCTTAGGGTCATATAACGACGTTTGGAACCATATATGACCATTATATGTTGTCATAAATGTCCGTGGTAGGCTTGAGGTCACGAAACCAGTGCAAGTTTGGAACGGGTAAATTGACCGTTTAAAGGCATATTTAATGGTTGGACCTACCCAAATAGACTCCCAGGGTGTATTAGGGTCCTTGGTAAGCATCTCGGCATTTTTTATTTCCGGGCGAAAAAAGGTCAAAAAATTCCAAAATTGAAAGCTATAATCCACGCTTTTTAAGGAATTCTGAGCTTACGGGGCCCGGTGGCGAAAAGTCTTGAGACCTTAGGGGATATATCTTAGGGTCATATAAAGACGTTTGGAACCATGTATGACCCTGATATGTTGTACAAAATAGCCGTGGTAGGCTTCAGTTTACGAAATCGGTGTAAATTTGGAACGGATAAATCGACAGTTTTTAGGCATATTGGATGGTTCCACCCACTCAATTGGACTCCCGGAGGGTAATAGGAACCATGGTAAACATCTCGGCAATTTTTATTTCCGGGCGAAAAAAGGTCAAAATATTCAAAAATTGAAGGCTATAATCCACGCTTTTTGACGAATTTTGAGATTACGGGGCCTAGTGGAGAAAAGTCTTGAGACCCTAGTGGATACATCTTAGGGTCATATAATGACGTTTGAAACCGTGTATGATCATTATATGTTGTCATAAATGTCGTGGTAGGCTTGAGGTCACGAAATCGGTGCAAGTTTGGAACGGGTAAATTAACTATTTAAAGGCATATTGGATGGTTGGACCCACCCAAATAGACTTCCAGGGTGTATTAGGGTCCATGATAAGTATCTCGGCATTTTTCAATTTCCGGGCGAAAAAAGGTCGAAAAATTCAAAAATTGAAGGCTATAATCCACCCTTTTTGAGGAATTTTGAGGTTACGGGGCCCGGTGGCAAAAAGTCTTGAGACCTTAGGGGATTCATCTTAGGGTCATATAATGCCGTTTGGAACAATATATGACCCATATGTTGTACAAAATTAAATCATATTTTGTACAACATATAAGGGTCATATATGGTTCCAAACGTCATTATATGACCCTAAGATGTATCCCCTAAGGTCTCAAGACTTTTCGACACCGGGCCCCGTAACCTCAAAATTTCTCATAAAGCGTGGATTATAACCTTCAATTTTGGAATTTTTTGACCATTTTTCGCCCGGAAATAAAAATTGCCCAGATTTTTACCATAGTCCCTAATACCCTCAAGGAGTCCAATTGAGTGGGTGGAACCATCCAATATGCCTTAAAACGGTCAATTTACCCGTTCCAAATTTGCTTCCATTTTCGTAAATTGGAGCCTACCACGACTATTTATGTCAACATATAAGGGTCATATATGGTTCCAAACGTCATTATATGACCCTAAGATGTATCCCCTAAGGTCTCAAGACTTTTCGCCACCGAGCCCCTGTAGACACCCATTTGTGTCTCCCCAAAACCAAAACCCAGTGATGAATACCTTTCTCGTCAAATCATAATCGAATGAGGTGAAAGTGTGAAAAGTCTTGTGTTGCGGTTAGATTTTATTAAAATTCTTTTCTTTCTGTTTCCGAAAACCCACTCAATTTTATGAAAACGTTCAATCCAGTTAAGTTTGGTCCATGATAAGGGTCCAATAATGGTGTAGTTGGATGAGGCTTGAAATGACCCTAACAACTATATATTATAAGCCCAATTCTGATGAATAATGAGGAAGTTATGGCCAAAATACTAAACTGGGCCCAAACCGGATTTTACCTACGACCCAATGATCATTAGGAGGGTCCAAAGGTTTAATTCTATTCCTAAACTAATTAGGATTGATTAGAATCTTCTATAAGTTTTTAAAATATCTTAATTATCCTTTTTTGAAAAGATAAGATCATGGAATTTGATTTGAATATAAACTTTCCTTTTTTAAAACTTTCCTAATTCTATTCGGATTTTAAAGATGTTCAAAGATAGTCAGATATTATTTTCGTGCCTCATATTTTTTTATCCAAATTTAATATGGTTGGATATATCTTTAAATTATCTTTCCAATGATATATTATAATATTAATTCCGAGCTATAACGAAAAAGATGTGAAAGATATACGAAACTCTATCCTAAACTAACACCCTTTCACTTTTTCGGCTATATCTTTTTATGTACAAAAGATTTTAATCTGATTCTAATTTCATTGGAAAGTATATTTCAAGAGCTTTCCAACGACATATTATATGACTTATTTGGACGTCTAGATCAAAAGATATGATAAAAACAATATCCGCAAAAACTGTCTCTGTCGCCAAACGACAGGTTTGTCGCCTCGTGACAAGATAAATTTCTGGCGACAAGGTCGGTTTGTTAGCGACAGAGTGGAGTTTTATTCCTTATAAAATTCTATGATTTTTCGGACTGTTTTCTTGTAAATAGGGTTTCGAACCTCTGTTTTTATTCAATCAACTCTCATTAAGAATTACTCAATTCTTTCTTTCTCTCTCTCTTTCTAAGCCAACCTTTTATAAAAACAATATTTCGCATTCACAAGACTTAGAATCACTTAGCCAAGTTCGAAGTAGCCTTCGCCCTAGACGTGCAAGGTTTACTATTTTCGGAGGGTTTGGTCCAAATCTAGTCAAAACTTTATTTAATTTGATTCCAATTTAATTATTTAATTACTCTTTATTAATTTCCTTGAAGTTTACTAACGCGTGTATTTTGTTATTAGAAAGAGGTACGAGGTTTCAAAGTATGTAATCTTATTACTCTCTTTCAATGTAGAAAGCATGTTTATTATTTATTAATTCCTAGTGTCATGTTAGGATGTTATTTATTGCTCTCTACTATCATGCTTAGGTTGCCTTTTACCCTTTTCTAATATCATGTTAGTACCATGTTAGGTTTGAAGCTTCGATCTTTATTGTTTAGTGACATGCTAGGATTTGTTATTAATCTTTTTAGTATCATGCCTAGGATCTTGCTATTGTTATTAAGCTTTATTATGCCTTAATATGATTTTGATTATTATTATTATGATTATGATTATTGTTATTTATTGTTTATTATTATGTTGCTTGATATGTATTTTATTGTTATTGCTTGATCACGCCTTTTATGCTTGTTAAAGGGAATTTGTACTTGAAATCACGCTTAATAAGATAATTATTAATTTGGTTTAAGCTAATGTTCTTTTAACTCAAGTGATCACCAATAATAGTTTTATTTGTGCATTAATATTCAACCAACATAGATAAACATGTTAGGATTAATATAATGTTTGTATGTTATTCGAAAAGCGCGCAAGAATACGAGCAGAACAAAGTAGGGGCCTATTTTATAGGGCGGGTCCTTTCTTTTGTAGATTGGATTCTTACCCTCATCCCCGAACCCTGTTTGGTTCAAGACCTTATAGAGTTGATGGTCATTTTGGATTGTCTTTTGGGTTTACAAGTTCCTAAAACTTGTTGGCGACTCTTTTGCTCTCTTTTCTTTCCCTTTGGAACGTCACCATACTTAAGTGAATGATTACAGTGGGTTCAAGTTTGGGATCATAATGCTTGAAATATTCCCTACAGCCCCGTCACCTCAAAATTCCTCAAAAAGGGTGGTTTATAGCCTTCAATTTTGGAATTTTTTGACCTTTTTTCGCCCGGAAATAAAAATTTCCGAAATGTTAACCATGGTTCCTAATACCCTCCGGGAGTCCAATTAAGTGGGTGGAACCACCCAATATGACTTAAAACGGTCAATTTACCCGTTCCAAATTTGCAACGATTTCGTAAATTAAAGCCTACCGCGACTATTTTGTACAACATATAAGGGTCATATATGGTTCCAAACGTCATTATATGACCCTAAGATGTATCCCCTACGGTCTGAAGAGTTTTCGCCACCGGGTCCCGTAAACTCAAAATTTCTCAAAAAGCGTGGATTATAGCCTTCAATTTTGGAATTTTTTGACCTTTATTCGCCCGAAAAAAAAAAAATTGGAGAGATGTTTACCATGGTTCCTAATAACCTCCGGGAGTCCAATTGAGTGGGTGGAACCATCCAATATGCCTTAAAACAGTCAATTTACCCGTTCCAAATTTGCACCGATTTCGTAAACTGAAGCCTACCACGGCTATTTTGTACAACACAAAAGAGTCATGTATGGTTCCAAACGTCATTATATGACCCTAAAATGTATCCCCTAAGGTCTCAAGACTTTTAGTCACCGGGCCCCGTAACCTCAAAATTTTTGAAAAAGCGTGGATATAGCCTTCAATTTTGGAATTTTTTGACCTTTTTTCGCCCTAAATAAAAATTGGCGAGATGTTTACTATGGTTCCTAATACCCTCCGGGAGTCCAATTGAGTGGGTGGAATCATCCAATATGCCTTAAAACAGTCAATTTACCCGTTCCAAATTTGCACCGATTTCGTAAACTGAAGCCTACCACGGCCATTTTGTGCAACATATAAGGGTCTTATATGGTTCAAACGTCATTATATGATCCTAAGATGTATCTCTAAGGTCTCAACACTTTTTGCCACCGGGCTCTGTAACCTCAAAATTCCTCAATAAGCGTGGATTATAGCCTTCAATTTTGGAAGTTTTTGACCTTTTTCGCCGGGAAATAAAAATACGGAGATGCTTTCCATGGACTCTGATACAACCTGGGAGTCTATTTGGGTGGGTCCAACCATCCAATATGCCTTTGAACAGTCAATTTACCTGTTCCAAACTTGCACCGATATCGTGACCTCAAGCCTACCACGGACATTTATGGCAACATATAATGGTCATATTTGGTTCCAAACGTCATTATTTGACCCTAAGATGTATCCCCTAGGGTCTCAAGAGTTTTTCCCTCCGGGCCCCGTAACCTCAAAATTCCTCAAAAAGCGTGGATTACACTACTAAAATTCGGTCAAATTGCGACCGATTTTTTACGACCGCCACAAAAACGGTCGCAAAATATAAAATCTGCGACCGGTTATCAGACGGTTGCAAATTTGCGACCGTTTTTAAAGCGGTCGCAGATTTGCGACCGTTTTTTGGCTATAAAACGGTCGCAAAAGTAATTAATCAATTTTTTAAATAAAATTTATATGAAAAATAATTCAAAATTAATTGCGACTGGTAAAACGGTCGCAAATGTGTTATTATTTTTATTAAAAAAATAGATGTATATAATTGTGCATCTCCTAACCCTAAATTATTGAACAGCCGCTCCTCTCCTCTTCTCCTCTCTTTCTCTCTCTTTCTCTTTCTTCTTCTCCTAACCCTAAATTGTTGAACAGCCGCTTCTCCTATTCTCCTCACTTCTCTTTCCTTTCTCTCTCCTCTTCTCACGCCAGAATTTTCACCTCTCACGCTCCAAATTTCAACCTCTTCTCCTTCTATTTCCTCTTCTCCTTCTATTTCCTTTATTGGCGAGTCAACTTCTTCTCAGGGCGATCCGTTTCTCTTGCTTGGTTCGATTCGTAGGCGGTGGTATAACAAGTTAATGGTTTTAAGGTGGAATTCGACTATGAAAACTCTAGATCTAGAGTTTTCATGGTCGAATTTGGCCTAATGAAACCAAATTCGAGATGAATTTTGAAGTCAAATCGGGGTTTGAGGTACTTTTTCTTGTTTATAAGGTATTTGTTCGAATTTAATTTGATTTTTTTTTTGTCGAATTCTGTTTGGGTTTATGTTCGAATTTCTTGTTTAAGCATGATTTTTTATGTTTGATTTTTGTTCAATTTAGATTTGATTGTCGTTATTTATTTTTGTTAATTTTGTACTGGCTTTGATTTTTTGTTATATTTTTTCTGATCTTTTTGTTTTTTTTTTATTTTTGTTAATTTCGTTTTTCTTGCTTCTGTTTTTTATTTATTTTTGTTTTTCTATTTTTTTTGGTTATATATTTTTTTTTTGATTTGATTTTTTGTTAATTTTTTATCTGGTTTCTTTTTGTTTTCTATTAATGGTTTTTTTAATTGGTTTAATATTCATTTGATATATTGTTTGATTTTGTGCGTTTTTGTTTTTGTTTTTGATCTTTGTTCAATGTGGGTTTTGTTTGATTTCTGTTGTTTTGTTTTGGATTTTTGTTGTCAGATTTTGTGGGTTAGTTTAGTGTGGTGGTGGGGGGTTAAGGTTGTTAAGGGTGAGATGCCAGCGGTGGCGGCGGTGGTAAAAGTTTCTGGTGGGGTGTATAGCAGTGGGATGGGCTGGGTAGGGTAGTACATTCTGTTTTTTTTTTTAATTTTTTTAATAATTTTTGCGACCGCCAAGACAGTCGCAATCTGATTTTTTTTTGCGACCGACCAGAAAACAGTCGCAATAAATAAAAATTGCGACCGTTTATCAATCGGTCGTTGAAATTAGGAAAACGGTCGCTAAAAAATCTGCGACCGTCAACCGGTCGCAATTTTCAATTTTTGCGACCATAAAAATTACGACCGTCTTGTTGCGACCGTTGACGGTCGCAAATACTGTTAGCGATCGTTTTCCCTATATTTTGCGACCGTTTGAGACGGTCGCAAAAACCTTCATTTTTAAGTGTTATAGCCTTCAATTTTGGAAATTTTTTACCTTTTTTTGCCCGAAAATAAAAATTGCCGAGATGTTTACCATGGTTCCTAATACCCTACGAAAGTCCAATTGAGTAGGTGGTACCATCCAATATGCCTTAAAACGGTCAATTTACCCGTTCCAAATTTACACTGATTTCGTAAACTAAAGCCTACCACGGCTATTTTGTATAACATACATGAGTCATATATGTTTCCAAACGTCATTATATGACCCTAAGATGTATCCCCTAAGGTCTCAAGACTTTTCGCCACCGGCCCCCGTAACCTCAAAATTCCTCAAAAAGCGAGGATTATATCATTCAATTTTGGAATTTTTTGACCTTTTTTCACCCGGAAATAAAAATTGCCGAGATGTTTACCATGGTTCCTAATACCCTCCAGGAGTCCAATTGAGAGGTGGAACCATCCAATATGCCTTAAAACTGTCAATTTACCCGTTCCAAATTTGCACCGATTTCGTAAACTGAACCCTACAACGGCTATTTTGTACAGCATATTAGGGTCATATATGTTTCCAAACGTCATTATATGACCCTAAGATTTATCCCCTAAGGTCTCAAGACTTTTCGCCACCGGGCCCCGTAACCTCTAAATTCCTCAAAAAGCGTGGATTATAGCCTTCAATTTTGGAATATTTTTAACTTTTTTCTCCCGGAAATAAAAAATTCCGAGTTGCTTACCATGGACCCTAATACACCCTGAGAGTCTATTTGGGTGGGTCAACCCTTCCAATATGCCTTTAAACAGTCAATTTGCCCTTTCCAAACTTGCACCGATATCGTGACCTCAATCCTACCACGGACATTTATGGCAACATATAATAGTCATATATTGTTCTAAAAGTCATTATATGACCCTAAGATGTAGCCCCTAGGGTCTCAAGACTATTCAACACCGGGCCCCGCAACCGCAATATTCCTCAAAAAGCGTGAATTATACCGTTCAATTATTAAATTTTTTGACCTTTTTTCGCCCGAAAATAAAAATTGCCAAGATGTTTACCATGGTTCCTAATACCCTCCGGGAGTCCAATTTTGTGGGTGGAACCATCCAATATGCCTTAAAACGGTCAATTTACCCGTTCCAAATTTGCACCGATTTCGTAAAATGAAGCCTACCACGGCTATTTTTTTCAACATATAAGGGTCATATATGGTTTCAAACGTCATTATATGACCCTAAGATGTATCCCTTAAGGTCTCAAGACTTTTCGCGACCGTGCCCCGTAACCTCAAAATTCCTCAAAAAGCGTGGATTATAGCCTTCAATTTTGGGATTTTTTGATCTTTTTTCGCCCGGAAATAAAAAATGGCGAGATTCTTACCATGGACTGTAATACTCCCTTGGAGTCTATTTGGGTGGGTCCAACCATCCAATATGCCTTTAAACAGTCAATTTACCTGTTCCAAACTTGCATCGATATCGTGACCTCAAGCCTACCAAGGACATTTATGGCAACATGTAATGGTCATATATGGTTCCAAACGTCATTATATGACCCTAAGATGTATCCCCTAAGGTCTCAAGACTTTTCGCCACCTGGCCCCGTAACCTCAAAATTCCTCAAAAAGCGTGGATTATAGCCTTCAATCTTGAAATTTTTTGACCTTTTTTCGCCCGGAAATAAAAAATGCCGAGATACTTACCATGCACCCTAATACAACTTGGGAGTCTATTTGGGTGGGGTCCAACCATCCAATATGCCTTTAAACAGTCAATTAACCCGTTCCAATCTTGCACCGATATCGTGACCTCAAGCCTACCACGGACATTTATGGCAACATATAATGGTCATATATGGTTCCAAACGTCATTATATGACCCTATAATTTATCCCTTAGGGTCTCCAGACTTTTCTCCACCGGGTCCCGTAACCTCAAAATTCCTCAAATAGCGTGGATTATAGCCTTCTAATTTGGAATTTTTTGACCTTTTCTTGCCCGGGAATAAAAATTGCCAGGACGTTTGCCATGGTTCCAAATACCCTCCGGGAGTCCAATTGAGTGGGAAGAACCATCCAATATGCCTTAAAACCGTCAATTTACCCGTTCCAAATATGAACCGATTTCGTAAACTGAAGCCTACCACGCCTATTTTTTACAACATATAAGGGTCTTATATGGTTCCAAACTTCATTATAACCTCAAAATTGACCAAACCGTAATTTGCGGTTTGATTTGGTTTAGACTCAAACCGCACCAAACAAAACCATGTTCACCCCTAGCTATAATCCACGCTTTTTGAGAAATTCTGAGGTTACGGGCCCCGGTGGCGAAAAGTCTTGAGACCTTAGGGGAGATGTAGGGTCATATAATGATGTTTGGAACCATATATGACCCGTATATGTTGTGCAAATTTGGAACAGGTAAATTGACCGTTTTAAGGCATATTGGATGGTTCCACCCACTTAATTGGACTCCCGGAGGGTATTAGGAACCATGGTAAACATCTCGACAATTTTTATCTCCGGGCGAAAAAAACGTCAAAAAATTCCAAAATTGAAGGCTATAATCCAAGCTTTTTGAGGAATTTTGAGGTTACGGGGCCCGGTGGCGTAAAGTCTTGAGACCTTAGGGGATACATCTTAGGGTCATATAATGACGTTTGGAACCATATATGACCCTTATATGTTGTACAAATTAGCCGTGGTAGGCTTCAGTTTACGAAATCGGTGCAAAAATGGAACGGGTAAATTGTCCGTTTTGAGGCATATTGGATGGTTCCACCCACTCAATTGAACTCTCGGAGGGTATTGGGAACCATGGTAAACATCTCGGCAATTTTTATTTTCGGGCGAAAAAAGGTCAAAAAATTCCGAAATTGAAGGCTATCCACGCTTTTTGAGGAATTTTGAGGTTACGGGGCCCGGTGGAGAAAAGTCTTGAGACATTAGGGGATAGATTATAAGGTCATATAATGACGTTTGGAACCATATATGAACCTTATATGTTGTACAAAATAGCCGTGGTAGGCTTCATTTTACAAAATCGGTGCACATTTGGAACGGGTAAATTGACCGTTTTACGGCATATTGGATGGTTCCACCCACTCAATTGGACTCCCGGAGGGTATTAGGAACTATCGTAAACATCTCAGCAATTTTTATTTCCGGGCAAAAAAAGGTCAAAAAATTCCTAAATTGAAGGCTATTGATCGGGGGATTAAGTAGTGTCGTTGGTCTACTAACCCTAATCAAATTAGAAATTTATAAAACCTAAACTACCCTAATACGATTATAGGGGTAAGTAAAGGGTCGAACCCAAAAGGACTAAGTGTATCAATCTATGCTAATTAGACTACTAGGAAAGCTTGTGAGATAGAAAGAGAGGTTCAACTAAACACTACTAAGAGCAAATAACTAAAACTAGGGAAAGTGGAATCCAATTACATCAATGAATTCAACAATATCATATAATTAGATGAAAATTACCTCGATTAGGAACAGTCAACACATTTAACTCACTCTCGCACAATTAAACATGTTAATTATCCTACTAAACTAATTTACTCTCGTGCAACTAGCCTAGCAAAGGTATGGAGGAATTTAGGGCTCTCAACCAACTCACTCTCGCGCAATTGATTGAAAATACAATTAAGAACATAGAATCAATTAGCTAGAAAGATTCTAATCCATAAAAGCATCATCCATACACAATAATCAAGTAACAATTTCATACTAATCAAAATCAATCATTAAATTAATTAACATAACCTTCATTCATTTCCCTAGAACAAAACCTAAGCTAACACGATGAACAAAAACATGGAAAACAAGGTAAAATAATAATAAAAACAAGAATCAAACAACTAAACTAATTAATCTACTCAAATAAACAAATAAATAAGCAAAAACAATAATAAATGAAAGCAATAAAGGTGAGAAAAAGTTAGAAAGACTCATTGAATTAATGAGAAAAAAAATCCACGAATTGTATCTTCAACCTCTCAAAACTCCATGAAAAATCCAAGCTTTCTCTCTCTAAACTACGCCTAAACTAGAGAGAGAAACTCCTAATCTAACCCTAATAGAGAGAAAATAAAAGAGGCTAAACTACTCTAATCTAATCTAGGGTAGAATAAAAATGTTGATTGAAAGTTAATTGAAAGTTAGAAGAGAATAACCCCAAAGGGGGGTATTTATAATATAAGCTAAGAAAAATAAAAGAAAAGAGAAATATAAAAAAAATAGAAAACAAACTAAACCAAAATAATTTTGTACATTCATAAAAACGACTTTCTCTCTCTAACCCATCCCTATCCTTTCACCGCCTCCACCGCCTTCCTTATTCTCAGAACCTGCTCGCCGGCGACTGGCGCGGTCCGCCTAGCCGTCGCCGGCGAGCCCAGCCCTTCCTTTTTTTCGTTATTTTCTATTTAGTTCTCGTTAGTTGGGTCTCTTGGTGAAGTAAATAAAGGAAGTTGCAGGGAGGTTTGGTTCTTCTCGTTTATCGGAGTTTCGGGGTATCGTCAAGTGATTTAGTTCTAATTAACCAACGAAATGAAGTGCCAAGGCTATTCTTAACGCCGCCGTCGAAAGGAATTTTGTTAATTGTTTTCCCGACTGTAAAGGTGAAGTTAAGTATAGGGTTTCGTCCCTAAATCCAAGGTTTGTTTTGGGGAAACGGTCTTCTACCGTTGGCCTTGACGACTGGTTGGGGTTTGGTCTTTGCCGGTGAGGTAATTTCGGGTACCTTTGCTTCTTCCTGGTCTCACGAGTCCCTTTGTTAGTGTCTTTGTTGTTCTTGTCCTGGTTTGTTGTTTAGTAGTTTTGCCTTGGTTTATTTATGCTTTTAGTGTATTTTTTGCTGGTGATGATGTTGGAGTTTTTAGTCTTCTTTAGTACCCTTACTTTGTGTGTTTTTAAGTTGGAGGTTCTTAGGGTAATCCTAGATTTGGAGGCTTTCGAAGTGGTGTTGTTGTATTTGGGGTCTGGTTAGTCAGCTTTGGACTTGAATCCACGGGTCCCAAAGTTCGTTTGTACTTGGCTTGTTTGGCTGTTGGTCCTTGTAGTTGCTTTATCGGGGTGGGACTATGTTAGGGGGAGTTTTCTAGTTGGATGTGAGGCTCCCCTTGTTGTTAGTTTGGATGGTTTTCTCTGTCCTGTTTGTCAGAGATTAGTGTTTGATATGCAGGCAAAAGGTTTTCCTTGCATTTGGAGTTGGTAAGGAGAAATTAGTTGGTGGGGGAGAGGTAGGGTAGCTTTTCCTGTTGCATCTTGGTTGTGGGATGATATGGGTATCCATTCAGTTTCTATCATCCACTGGTGTTGGTGATGACAATGTCAGTTGACTTGGGGAAAACTATGTCGTTGAACTAATCCTCCCTACGGTCAAACAAATTTATAATCACTCAACTCCCTAAATACAAGTATATAGGTAAGTCAAGGGTCGAACCACTAGGAACGGTTATGTTCAAGTATTTCTAATTAACGCCTAAGCTAGGTCGAAGTCTAAGGTGAAAGGTAGCGCTATTCTACTTCCTAAATCAAGAATCAAACAAATGAAATACTAGGGAATGGGGATCAACATGCATTCATGATAACCAAACTAATTAGGGAGTCAAGCAATCCAAGCAATGCAAAGACAAATAGTAGGAGCAATTAGGGGCATTCAACTAATCATCCTCACACTCTCTAACATAGATTTCTCTAGTGCTAAACAATATGAAGAAACATAATCAAATACTCAACTAATTATGATCAAATCGATATCAAGTGGTCATGTCAATCAATTCAATCATGCAATAAATGCTAGCAATCATGGTTAGCTACTCCAATCAAACTTATGCAACATGCAAACCTCTAAGAATCAATTTAATCACAATACAAGAACTACTCAAATTCCCAAATCAATCTCAATCCATCAACCACACATGTTTACCCAAACCCTAGCAAGTAAACTACTCAAGAAACATCGTCATCAAATCTACTATCAACTATAGAGAACAAGAATCAACAAAATATCAAGAACAAATACTCTAATCAAACATCAAATATCAAAATCAAACCAAACAAACATCAAATTAAACAAAACAATTGAATGAGATAGAGTTTAGAAATGCTCATTGATAATTAGGAAGATCTCCAACACAATTGTCACACTTGCATCTTCAATCTCTCAATCACCATTGAAATTCCTCACTTTCTCTCTCTAAAACTACTCCTAATCTAGAGAGAGAAGCTCTCAACCTCAGAGAGAGAAAACTATTCTAAAACTAAAGAATTACATGGATGAAGAATAAAGGAAACCAAAAACTATATAAACAAAAGGAGAAAAGAAGCTTAAAATCGTAAAAGACCAAGAAACCCGCGCCCGCGGAGAAATCGGCCACGCCCACGGAGAAGAACGGACACCCAGATAGCCGCGCCCGCGGCCCAAGCCCGCGCCCGCGGGGCCAAGGCCCGCGCCCTCGGGGAGCCCTCGGGACAACCGCGGGTGCTTACTGCCCAAAAACGGCAGTTTTGGAGCTGCAGCAACCCCGCGCCCGCGGGTACTGTAGCCCGCGCCCGCGGCAGAATTTCAGGGCTAACTTCGGAAGGTTGTAACTCTCAATCTATGAATCGTATAAGGGCGTGCGACCTATCATTGGAAAGCTCTTTAAGTCTAGTTTCCAACCCAACTAGAATCACATCAATCCAATCTGTAGAACTTGAGATATGGATGAAACAATGCACAAAGGTCCTATTTGATACTTTGCAATCCTTCGTTTTTTTTTGTTTCAAACTCAAATTCAATTCCGAAAAGTGCATATTGAAGCTAGTGGGTGCTATTTTCAAATTCCATGCATATAGCCCGCGACGTACCTACAAAACAACACGAAGAAACATAGAAGCAAGAGAAATAGCCGAGAAATGAATAAAATGATAAGAAAACCATTAAAAGCATGCATTTCTCTAAACTAACACAAAATAACACAAATCGAGCATTATTCTCTATAAACACGACACAAACGACTAAAAACGAGCATAGAAATATAAAGAAAACATAGCCTAAAGGTGCCATAAATTGCACGGATCATCAGTCATCGCTGTTAAATTCAATCTTGAAGGAGGCTCCCCATCTTTAATGTTTGGGGTAAGCAAAGTCCTCCATTTTCTTGCATTCTCTATTAGTAGAATTGCAGGAAAGGAACCTGCATTTTGGTGCAAGGTTTCTCATTGCAGGGTCGTCAAGACATACGACTCTCTTGGTTGGGCTCCAGGACTCTTAGGAGGTAGCTATGCTTTTACATCCCTAGGAGTGGAGTCGTGTCACGGGTCTCTTCACCAGCAACATGGTAATTTGCTTAGGTGTCAATGCAAGTTTCGGTTCCCTTCTCTTGTATCGTCCTGCATTTTCTGTCCGTCTCGAGGGTTACGGTTCGTTTGGCAACTTTTGGTCCAGGAAAGGGTTTTGGTAAGTTACTTATGGTTGTCCAGGCTTCAAGGTATGTGGTATGTTTCAAGACTGCTGTGGTTTAATTCACTTCGTTCCTCCTCAACTCGCAAGTGGCAATACCCAGGGTTTGTTTGGATGGGTTACCTCAGCCACGTTACTCAAGTGTTTTCGTTTGATGTTTTAGTTGGGTATGTAGGTTTGGTTTTTTTTTAATTGATTTTAGTTCTAGGTTGTAATTTGTCTTTGTTATTTAATTATGAGTTCCCTTTGTCAAAAAAAAAAAATAAAAAAAAAAAAATAAATAAAAATAACAAAACTAACTAAAAAAATGAAAAGAAAAGAAAACCAAAAATAATCCCCAATTCCCCCCAAAGACCACGCATCAGACCCTTTCACTCCACACCCACGCATTCCACCTTCTGCTTCAATTCGAATCTAATGGTTGCTCTGACTTTTGATCTTCACCATTCACGCATCGTCAACGCACATCATCATCACAAATAGAAGATCAACGACAATCACCAAGCTTCAATTGTTTGATCTCATTAATTATCACGTGTGAAGCTCGTGAAGTGGTTCGATCGAATGGAAGGTGGGTTCGACCGAACTATGGGTTGGTTCGGTCGAACCATGGGTGTGTTCGACCACTCCTCTAAAAATCAGAAAACATCGAATGATTCTGCTTGTTTTCGCTCTTTTAATTCGACCGAACTTCTCAATGGGTTTGCTCGAATCCAATTGATTTGAATTGCTCTGAATTTTGGGCGCTGTTGTTGTGCGATTTGGAGATGTGAAATTACTGCTCCAAAGTGGTTATTGATGGTTGTTCAGTGACGGTGATTGGAGGTGGTGTGAGTTGGTGTGGTTGCGTGGGCTGGTGTGGCAATTGGTGTTATGCGTGGTGGTGTAGCGCTGGTGGGAGCAGGAGATTTGGCTGGTGGATTTGTGGTGTTGGGCTGCAGATTTGCTGTTGGTTTTAGGGGTTGGAATGCGTGGTGGAGTTGAATGGTGGCTGCGTGTGGAGTGATTGGTGGTGGCTGGTTGAAACAGGGGCTGCGCGCAGAGGTAGTGCTGTTGGAGTTGTTATTGGTGAGTACGAGGGAGTTGCGTGGGTGGTGTTGTGTGAGCTGTTGTGCTAGCAGCAGCGTGAGGCTGCTATGGCTGTGGTGTTGATTGCGTGAAGAGCTGGGAGCAGGGGAGAAGTTGTGTGGTTGTGGTGGAGGTTAAGAAGGTGGGGTGATGGATAGGAGGCAGCAGGGGCTTGATGTTGGAAGCTTGTGAATTGTTAATCGACCCTTTAAGCTCCAAAAATGAATTTTATTTAAAACCCGTGCCTCGACCCGAACACGTAGGTACACATCAACCAAACCGAGGAGAGAAGTAGGGACAAAAATTAAAAATAAAATAAAGATAAAATAAAGTAAAGTAAAATACTAAAACTAAACAAAATAATAAAATCAAAAGAAAATAAATAAAATAAAAAAAAGAGAACAAACTAGAAAATAAAAGAAAAATAAGAGGAAAACGAGAAGAAAAATAATAACAAGAACCTAGACTAAGAACAAAAGAAAATAAGAAACATAGATAAATTACGAAATTAAACTAAAAACTATTAAAAACTAGAAAATACTCAAATAAAAAGATAAAAGACAAAAATAAGCAAATAAAAGGAATAAAGGACAAAATGGGCTAAATTATTGGAAAATAACCCGGAACACGACTCAATAAACACCTTAAAAGTGACATAAAAGTCACTTATCAAACTCCCCTAAGCTAACCTTTTGCTCGTCCTCGAGCAAATTAACATGAAACACGGGAGAAGGAGAATAATTTATTCAAGCAAAACTAAGACACTAAAGTAGACAAGAATGTATACTAACTCACTTTCGTAGGAATCACGGTCAATTTTAGCGACAAATGACAAGCCCTTTAAACCCCTAGATCGCCCTAGAGGACGAGTGTGCTCTCGTGAGGGTGTCCTAAGAGTTTAACCCACAACTCTAAATAAAGGCAAGGCAATAAAAAGGAAAGAAAAAGAAACATAAAAAGAGAAAGAAAACACAAATTCATATTTAGACAAGAGATAGGAACAAACACCAATGAATGCAAATCTTTCTAAGTAGACAAATGTATGCACGTTCTATGATGTCAATGCTTGATTGAAACATAACATATGCTAAGCATAGAGAACTAATGAGGACTCATTCCACCCTAGCCCCAACCAATCGGGCCGCGTTCTCTCCACTAGCTTCAAATCAACCCTTAAGCTAGCTTCTTATGATTCCACGAAGGAACCGGAAAAAGATAAAGAATTGAAAAACTTTGAGAAGGTAATCCCGACATCTCAACTGTGCATACTTTCTCCATAGGTTTGAAATCTATCTCCCTCCACCGTTCTTTGACCTAACCCCATTAAAGTCTAAGGGTCTTTTATTAGGTTGAAACGTAAGGCTAAGGGTTAAGGTGGGGTAAAAATTTGAAAATTTTGGTGATATTTCCTAAGTGAAGCAAAAGAGTGGCCTACTCTAAAAAAAAAACTCAAGAAGTCACAAAATATGAAACAAAAATACCAATAATGCCATCTCTCCCAAGCTTACTCAACACTAATACACAATATATTCAAAAAAATGAAGGAACGCTCCCCCCCAAGCTTGAACGAAGCATTGTCCCCAATGCTTAAACTAGGGTAGAAAACGAAACCAAACTAAAATATAGTTGTGTTTTTTTTTTTTGTTTTTTTTTTTGTTTTTTTTTTTGCTATGTACAGCTTTTTCTTGAAACTTCATTTGATTTTCTTGAATTGCATATTTCTTCTAAAACTCTTTTGCATATTCTTTTCAAGCTCAACTTTCAATACCGTACTTAAACCAATTCACAAAGTTTTCTTGCTCATGATCAACACACCAAAAAACTCAAACCTCACATGCCAATGCTTCACTAACTAAAAGGGTTGGTAAACATAGGCCATTGGGTTTGTAATGTGGTTAAGACAACAAAGGGAAACATTAGGATCAAATTGGTTAATAAGTAGGTTAATGCAAAATAGAAAACCAAATTTGTAACAAAATTAGAAGAAGATAAATAAAAATGAGAAAATGTGCCCTTTTCCTCCCCTAGAGTGGCTCGGTCACGATCTCGGGAGCTAGAGGTCAAAACAAGGATTAAGACATGCATAGTCAAGGATCCTAAATTGCCACTCAACAAGGTGATGAAGGCTAGAACAAATGAAGCTTACAAGGGATTACAACCAAACAAATACCAACCAAGGGTTTCAAATCCACTATAGAGAGCAACTCCATCTTACCACATTCCCGTGAACTAAGGCTTCATGAACCCCTAAAAGTTCTTAACCCGACTACCTTAGCATATAGTATCCTAGAGTCAACCAATGACACTCTCAAACCGTGCATTCATTTACCACATAGGAAGAAAAACATTCAAGAATACAAGTCCCAAAACAATATATCCAAAATAAGAACAAACAAAACACATTTTGCCAAAATTACCTTGAAAGTAAACAAAAATATTTTTGGACTTTTCAAAATATAAGAAAAGACATGGAAATGCATATACTCAAGTGCATGGCATAAGTGAATCAACATCCCACCAAACATGATAGAATACCCTCCCCAAGCTTGAATGAGACAATATACTCAAACATAAACCAAATAAACCATGGGAGGGGAAAAGAAAGAAATCAACACAACAAACCAACACGTGTCTAACGAGTCACCAACCATTAGAGAAAGAGCTAGGAAAGGTATTACCGGACATTGGTGGGTGTAAATACCCGCAAATGAACCAATTTAACCTTTCAAAGCCGATTTCCTTTTGAATTGAATCTCGTTTTCCATGTGCTAGCAAAAATAGGCATCAAACTTCCTTGATTCTTGATCCAAACAAATGCATAAGTGTATATCAAGTCATGTACCTAGAAAAAGGCACACAAACATTTCCATGAGATAAAATCTAATATAAAAATAAAATAAAATGAAAGCAATAAAAACCTCGGGTTACTTCCCGAGAAAGGCTTGTTTAACGTCCAAGCGAGACCGCTTTAGTAAATAATATTGCAACGAACGCAAGAGCTTGTCAAATGCACTACTACACATTTCATAAGATAACAAGTAGGCAAATGACGAAAGGAGGACGTGCAACAAGACTATTGCACGTAAGTTAGGAGGAAGACGCAAAAAGAAAGAAGAAAAATCAAAAGAAAAATCAAGAAAATAAGAAGAGAAAGAAGAAGAAAAACAAGGCAAACTCTCCTCAAAATCTTTTTGGGTGGCATAATCACCCATTTCCTCAAAAATGGGAGGATGAGAAAGAAGAGTCTCATCAAAGAAGAGAGGGTTCTCAATAGGCTTTAAGACAAAAGAGGGGAGGAACATAGGATAGTAAGGGATATGGTCAAATTTCCTTGAGAAAGGTACATGAGGAAGGGGAGGAGAAACAATGGTCTCACAAAGCCTCACATCATCAATGAGGGCATGAAATTCAATCATAGAATCCTCAAAAGAACACTCTTGACTCACATCTCCCTCAAACAAACACTCTCCAAGAAAAACAACCTCATCTTCCTCTCTATCACAACGATGAACAACAACTCCCTCAAGATCCTCAAAGCCGAGAGTCTCTAACCCATGCATGAAAGGATAAAGGTTTCTCTCAAACTCATCCCTTTCCCATGAGGCATCGCCAATGAACTCTCTCAAAAGGCTATAGTGCTTTGTTACACCTTCAATGAATATACTAGCCATAACCTCAAAAGAATCCAAAGACTCATGGATAGAAGGGTCATAAACATGCAAGCTAGACCTCATCAAGATGGGGAAGAGGGTTGGAATCCTCAAAATTGACATTTTCTTCATTCACAACTCTTCCACCATCACTCAAGGGACTCTCAATCTCTCTTGGTAGCTCAAACTCATCATCATCATCCTCATTAACTCCTTCATTCAAATATGAAGATGGCTCACTCACATCCTCACCAAGGGAAGCTCTCAAAGGGGGAGAATATGGGGAAGGATGGCACTCAAGCTCAAATGGGGAATGAAAAGGAGCAAAATCCTCAAAAATCCTCTCATCACAAGAAAATCTCTCCTCACCTGCACACCCTTGGCCCACATCATCCTCAAAAACACTCTCACACTCCAAATGAGGTGCCTCACATCCATTTACATCAACCATAGCACTCATCACTTGGGCAAGCCTCACTTCTCTCAATTTTTTTTCCTCTTGAAGCTCTTGGAGTTGTTGGGTGAGATATTGCATTTGAGAAAGAATTTGAGGAGTAATGTTATCGGGTTGAGGTTCATGATGAAAATCAAATTGCAAATTATCAAAATTAGCACAAACCTCATCACAATGAGCATAAGAGGGGAGGGGCTCAACATGCATATTTGGATCATCACAAGGCACATTAGAAGTATCAAGAGAATTCATGCAAAAATTAAAAGAATCTTGACATTGAGAATCAAAACAAGAAACATTACATTTTCTATCATAAGAATCTCTAGCAAGCCAAGTGAACAAATTCCAAGCATCATGCATAAACAAATGACGGAATATACCATTGTGCATATTCTCAACCATACCCCTAGTATACTCATTCGTGCCCCAGTAAGCTATTCCACAAGCATCACTAAGAAAACACCCATGGTAACTAAGGAAATCATCTAATCTATTAAAGTAAGAATAAACGGGTTCATTATCAAATTGAGGAAAAGATAAGCATGCCATTTTATACAAGGAATAAATAGAAAAGCAAATAAAAACCAAATAATATACAAGAACCTAGCTAATGTAATCAACACAAACTAATGAACGCCTTAGTCCTCGGCAACGGCGCCAAATTATGATCGGGCTAGGATAGGTCGTTAAACTATTAACCCTAATCAAATTAACAATTTATAAAACCTAGACTTTACACTAAACTAGTTAGTGGCAAGCAACCCCACTGAGGAAGCTTTCTCATTCAATATCAAAATCACCATGCAAGAGTAAGAAAATGGTGTATTTTGTTGGAAATTGGAATGTAGACACTAGAACTATAAATAAACAAGTAAAAATAGTGATTTAATCAAGATAAAACAACTCTAGGGATTAGGGGGGTTTTAAATATGATTGAAATGAGGGAGAATAAAATTAAGCATCATGATTAACATGCCAAAGAATATAAAATCCTACCTAAACAATTCATTTTCATGCAATAGCTTAGGCAAACCAGTAAAAGTGGTCTAAGCTAATTAGGATCATTTTCATGCATCCCATTAGTCACAAGCTAACCCAAGAAAAAAGAGGCACAATACGTGGAACTCTATTTCAATAACTCATTCTCATGCAATCATTAAAATAAAGGTGATCTAAATCTAGTTCAAATCATTCTCATGCATTTAAACTAGAAGGCAATCAAATAAAGTGCTACAATAATCTCAAGTCAATACATATTTTACACCCCCCTTCCCCTAGCTAAGAAACTGGCCTAGAAAAGGGGGATTAGACATGATAACAAAACTAAATGAAAACAAAACAAACATGAAGGCAAACATGATAAAAAACAATGAAAATACCAAAAGATATAATCCACAAAATAGAGAGAAATAAACAACTAGAGTGCAAATAAACAAAGCTAAGAGAAAGGATTAGAGATTACTAGATAGGCAATAGTAGAAAGATTAAAACTTGCAAAGTTGCTTGATGGATTGAAATGAAAGTTGAACCAAAGTTGCATACAAGAAGATAACTTGAGTAATACTACACTGTCTCTCTCTAAGATTAGGGTTTAATTGTTTCTAAGATAAGGCTAGATGATCCACTAATCCACCCTATGACCTATATATATAGGTCCCCTAAAAGATATAAAAATACGAAATAAAAGAAAAACTGAAACTCAGCGGTGCGCGCCCGCGCATATACACTGCGCCCGCGCAGATGTTGTGCGTCTCAAATCTTGTGCGCCCGCAGATCTGTGGGTACAGGGAATTAGACCCATGGATTCGCGCCTTCTCCTAGCATCCTTCACGCTCGCGCGTGAAGATTGTGCGCCCGCACACATGTCGCACAAGAGGCGCACACAACTCCCTATTTTTGGCTCTGCTTCTGCTGCTATCTCGTGCGGGTTCACCTAGGGCCGCGCGCCCGCAAAGTTCAAAGGCGCGCGCCCGCACACAAAGCGCGCACAAGGCGCACAAAACCTTCTGTTTCTGTTCTGTTCTTGAAGCAATCCTGCGCGGGTTCTCACAGTGCTGCGCGCCCGCACACAGGGGATTTTGAGGGTGAATTGCTCTTCTTCCAATGCCTTGATTCCTACAAAACAAAAACAAAGAAAACAAGAAGAAAGGCAAACAAAGAAAAGAAGAACAAAAAGGAGAGAAAAAGGGGGCAAACAAGCTACAAATGGGAGGGAAAACCCGTAAAAAGAGCACTAAATAGTGGCATAAATGCCACTCATCAAATTCCCCCACACTTGGTTCTTGCTTGTCCTCAAGCAAAGGAAACCAAGGCAAAAGACAACATACATAACAAACACAACATGACAAGGTTCAAGAAAATCAATCAAGTACCATGGTGAGAAATGCTCAATTCGGACTCAAATATAACAACATTGATCAAAGAATACTTACCTTTCTCAATTCAAGAGGGAAAACACGTTTTAAGATGTTCAAGGTTGAAAGGGAAAAACCTAAGCTAAGCATAAAGAACTAATGATTTCATCCTCCGCCCTAGCCCCATCCAAGACGGTCCACGTCCTCTCCGCTAGCTTCAAATCAACCCTTAAGCTAGCTTCTCATGATTCCACGAAGGAACCGGAAAAAGATAAAGAAATGAAAAACTTTGAGAAGGTAATCCCGACATCTCAACTATGCATACTTTCTCTATAGGTTTGAAATCTATCTCCCTCCACCATTCTTTGACCTAACCCCACTAAAGTCTAAGGGTCTTTTATTGGGTTGAAACGTAAGGCTAAGGGTTAAGGCGGGGTAAAAATTTGAAAATTTTGGTGATATTTAAAAAAGTGAAGCAAAAGAGTAGCCTATTCTCAAAACCAAACTCAAGAAGTCACAAAATATCAAACAAAAATACCAATAATGCAATCTCCCCCAAGCTTACTCAACACTAACACACAATATATACAAAAAATGACGGAACGCTCCAAACAATCCACGCTTTTTGAGGAATTTTAGGTTAAGGGGCCCGATTGCGAAAAATTTGAGACCTTACGGGATACATCTTAGGGTCATATAATGACGTTTGGAACCATATATGACCCTTATATGTTGTACAAAAAAGCCGTGGTTGGCTTCAGTTTACGAAATCGGTGCAAATTTAGAATGGGTAAATTGACCGTTTTAAGGCATATTTGATGGTTCCACCCACTCAATTGGACTCCCGGAGGGTATTAGGAACCATGGTAAACATCTCGGCAATTTTTATTTCCGGGCGAAAAAAGGTCAAAAAATTCCAAAATTGAAGGCTATAATCCACGCTTTTTGAGGAATTTAGAGGTTAAGGGGCCCGGTGGCGAAAAGTCTTGAGACCTTAGGGGATACGTCTTAGGGTCATATAATGACGTTTGGAACCATATATGACCCTTATATGTTGTACAAAAAACCATGGTAGGCTTTAGTTTACGAAATCGGTGCAAATTTGGAACGGGTAAATTGATCTTTTTAAGGCATATTGGATGGTTCAACTCACTCAATTGGACTCCCGGAGGGTATTAGGAACTGTGGTAAATATCTTGGCAATTTTTATTTCCGGGCGAAAAAAGGTCAAAAAAATTCCAAAATTGAAGGCTATAATCCACGATTTTTTAGGAATTTTGAGGTTACGGGGCCTGGTGGCGAAAGGTCTTGAGACCTTAGTGGATTTATTTTAGGATCATATAATGACGTTTGAAACCATATATTACCCTTATATGTTGTAAAAAATAGCCGCGGTAAGCTTCAGTTTACGAAATCGGTGTAAATTTGGAATGGGTAAATTGACCGATTTAAGGCATATTAGATGGTTTGACCCACTCAATTGGACTCCTGGAGGGTATTAGCAACCATGGTCAACATCTTGACAATTTTTATTTCCGGGCGAAAATAGGTTGAAAAATTCCAAAATTGAAGTCCACGCTTTTTAAGGAATTTAGAGGTTACGGGGCCGGTGGCGAAAAGACTTGAGACCCTAGGGGATACATCTTAGGGTCATATAATGACGTTTGAACCATATATGACCCTAATATTTTGTACAAAATAGCCATGAAAGGCGTCAGTTTACGAAATCGGTGCAAATTTGTAACGGGTAAATTGACTGTTTTAAGGCATATTGGACTGTTCCACCCACTCTATTGGACTCCCAGAGGGTATTAGAAACCATGGTAAACATCTCGGCAATTTTTATTTCCGGGCGAAAAAAGTCAAAAAAATTCCAAAATTGAAGGCTATAATCCACGCTTTTTGAGGAATTTGAGGTTACGGGGCCCGGTGGCGAAAAGTCTTGAGACCCTAGGGAACAAATCTTAGGGTCATATAATGACTTTTGGAATCATATATGACCATTATAAGGGTCAAAAAACCAAAGCCTACAACGGCTATTTTGTACAACATATAAGGGTCATATATGATTCCAAACGCCATTATATGACCCTAAGATGTATCCCCTAAGGTGTCAAGAATTTTCGCCACCGGGCCCCGTAACCTCAAAATTCCTTAAAAAGTGTGGATTACAGCCTTCAATTTTGGAATTTTTAGACCTTTTTTCGCCTGGAAATAAAAAATGCCAAGATGCTTACCATGGACCCTAATACACCCTGGAGTTTCTTTAGGTGGGTCCTGTAGGAGATTATAGGTACTAAATGCGGAATTAACATGAATCATATTCACATAGCACCAAACCAAGGATCTCATGCATAACACATAAAGAAGTAAGAATTATACCTTTGAAGCGTGATTCCACGATGATCGAGCAAGAACAATGGGGAGCTAAAGAACCTCAAACGTGATTCCTCTATTTGGTCCACGGGCACGGATTAAGACCTCCACTAATGCTAGTTAGTCGCGAAAGAACACTTCTATCGACCTTCTACGGAGATGAACGAACGATCAACTAGCCAAGAACCACCGCGCAAACACCACGTGCCCACTAGGGGTGGCCGGCCGTGGGTGAGAGGGGAGAGTGAGTGGCGTGCGTGTGAGAGAGAGAGGGAGAGGGCTTTTGGATGATGGTTGCTTGATTCACAATTCATTGTATGTCAATTGTGACTTATTCCTCAACCCTAGGCAAGGCTATTATTTATAGATCGTATCTCTAAATAATAGTCCAAGTCCAAATCCAAACCCAATTCCTAATCCCACTCAAACTATACTTAGCCCAATCATGCTTATGACTAATTAATTGCTCATGAGGCCCATTAATGGGCCTCTAACTTGCTTAACCCAATACCCTTGTGTGTGACCAATATAGGATCCATTCTAAAGGGCTTTGGGCTATTTGACTAGCCCAAAGATCATATCTCATAGTCTATTAATAGAGGATGACGCCCCAATAGAATGAACTTATTATCTCCATAATAGTGATCCTTGATATATCTAGTAATTGCACTTATCGAAGACACAATTCCTTCAATCTCCCACTTGTCTAAGACAAGTGCGCAATATTCAAATTCCTTAAGTCATTTTGTGTCGATTTAATGATATGATTGCATCTTATGTAATCAATATTAATCTACAAATCATTTCTTGAAATCTGAGTTAGAATTACAAAACAAATGGTTACTATGTAACACATTTGAGCACGGCCATGCATTTTCTGAATTCTCCCTTTTCAAGAGGCCAAAACATGACACATTCCTAATTTAATAGGAAGACTCTATCCAATCTTGTGGCAACCAAAGCTCCCACTCAACTTCTAAAATAACCAGGAAACACCCTTTATAATCTCCAGTTACGGGCAGACGTTTGAATGTACCACAGTTATATCATCCATTGAATGAGATCAATGTTCCACTCATGTCAAAGGAATCCACTAATATATCTGGAAGTTCTAAACTTGAACATCAAAGTAGGTCTATAGTTCGATCAAGCATCATTCATGCATATCCATGTAATTGACCGAGCATCACTACGCTCCTATAGCCCATGAAACTGCGCTATCCAATCAATCTTAACATGCTAGTCCAAATTGAAATCATTTATGTCCACTTTAATGATTCCGAACTAGGAACTTAAATAATGTATGAATTTTGTTCACCTGTGGGGTTTCATTCAAAAGGTCATCAACCTAGTGAGCCCATCAATTCATAATTATTTTGGACAATTTATTTAATCTTGAAACCACGATTAAATAAGAGAAATGATAATTTCTGATTAAGCATAATCCTGCAAATAAGAGAAATGATAATTTCTGATTAAGCATAATCCTGCAAATGAATGTATTACATATGTAATTTATTTTCTCAAAACAAATAACAACTTCTAATTACACCATTCGCTTCAATCCAGTTGCACTAGTATGCTTCTCATGCTTAGGCATTGGAAGGGGTTTAGTAAGCGGATCAGCGATGTTCTCATCCGTGTGAATTTCGCTCATCTTGACATCTCCTCTGTCAACGATATCTCGAATGAGGTGAAACTTCCTCTCTACATGTTTGGATTTGAAGTGTGACCTAGCTTCCTTCGATTGAGCAACAGCTCTATTATTGTCACAGTATATCTCGATACCCTTTTGAGCACTTGGTATGATATCCAGCTCAGTCAGGAACTTCTTTATCCAAACAGCTTCCTTAGCTGCTTCAATAGCAGCCAAATACTCTGATTCTGTCGTAGAGTCTGCGACAGTGCTCTGCTTCGAACTCTTCCAGCTCACTGCTCCTCCATTCAGACAGAAAATGTATCCAGATTGAGATATGAAGTCATCCCTGTCTGTTTGGAAACTCGCATCCGTATGACCTTTGACAACCAACTCATCTTCGCCACCATACACTAGAAACATTCCTTTCGTCCTTCTCAAGTACTTCTTCCTAATAGCTTCAAATCGACCTCTAATGAGCATCCCATTGATTCCACGAAGGAACCGGAAAAAGAGAATTTTTAGGCTACTCGACATCTTGAGTTTTGCATCCCCTCTCCCTATTCCTAAAACTCACATTCCTCTCCACCGATGAATGACTCAACCATTTAGGTCAAAAGGTCTTTCCCCAAGGTTGTAACGTAAGGCAATAAGGGTGAAGGTAGGCTAAAAATTTGAAATTTGGTGGTTTTCCTAATAGTGAAGCAAAGATTGCGCATTTCTTTACACCAAAACCAAGTTATCACCAAACAAAACCAACAACACCCCCAAGCTTATTCAAAGCTACACTCACAAACATATACACAAAAAGCGTGAGAACGCTTCCCCCCAAGCTTAAATGGAGCATTGTCCTCAATGCTCAAAAAGGGAGAAAACTCACATCAAAATATTTTTGAATTTTTTCATTTTTCACTTTTTTTTTTCCTTTTTTTTCATTTTAATAGTGCTTTGTCCTTGCCTCTTTTAACTTTGGACGGCTTATTCTATTTTGCACTTATTTGTCCATGCCTTTTATAAAGTAGGACGGCTTTTACTCATACTCATTTGCCATTATTCACGAAGAAAATATAACACAACCTTGCTATCATAAAAACCAAACATTCCAATTTCTCCACCACAAACTCCATCAAGAATGATCAATTGCTTCACAAAAACCAAGAAAAGAAAGAGAATGAAACAAAAGGCCAAAGATCTAAAGATGTGGCTTGAAAAGAAGGTATAAGGCTCAAATGGTTGCAAGAAGGCAAATGTAAACCCAAAAATAACAAAAAATGAATAAAACTATCCTAAAAATGAAAAATACCACCCCGAAAATATGCCTTTGTCCTCCCTAAATGGCTCGGTCTCGGATTCAAGATCTATGAGTCAAGTTTCAAGATTAGGTTTGCAAGAAGTCAAGGATCCATGCCGCTCATACAAGTATAGGTAGAAGGCTTGAAAAACAAAGAACTCACACGGATGTAGCAAAAACTCACTATTGGCGTCAAATCGACTATAGGAAGCAACTACCAAACATGCCACAAACAAGTAGAATCCGGCTTCATGTTCCCACTAGTTCTAAACAACTACCTTAGCATGCTTTATCCTAGAATCAACCAAGCGTACTCTTAAACCGTGCACACCATTACCATTTAGGAAGAAAAGCATTCAATTATACAAGTCCAAATGTTATTATGTCCAAAGCAAGAACAAAACAAAACACATTGCAATTTGCCTTGATAGAAACAAAAATCTTTTTGGAGTTTTTCAAAATATAAGAAACATGGAAAAGCATATACAAAGGTGCATAACTCATAAGAATCAACATTCCACCAAACATGATAGAATACCCTCCCCCAACCTTGAATGAGACAATACACTCAAACAAAAATCATATAATCCATGGGAGGGGAAAACAAGGAGATTAATCCAACAAACCAACATATGTCCAACAAGTCATCATCCACTAGAGAAAGAGCAAGGAAAGATATTACCGGATATTAGGTGGGTGTAAATACCCGCAAATGACCAAATTAAACCTTTAAAAGCTAATTTCTCAAGAATTGAACCTTGTTTCCATGTGCTAGTAAAAGTAGGAGTCAACCTTCCTTGATTCTTGATCCAAATCGAAGCACCAAAGTATATCAAGTCATGTACCTAGCAAAAGGCACACAAAAATTTCCATGAGAGAAAAATCTATTCTAAAAAGAAAAAGGAAAATCTAATCTAAAACACGGGCTACTTCATGAGAAAGGCTTGCTTAAGGTCCAAGCTTGACCGCTCTAGTAAAATAATAATTCAACGCACGCAAGAGCTTGTCAAATGCACTACTACACATTTCATAATAAGAAAGTATGTGTGCACATGACAAAAATAAGGCATGCAACAAGCATAGTGCACACCTATGAGGAGAGAGATGCCAAGAGAAGGAAGAAGAATTAAAAGAAAACTCAACAAAATAAGAAGAAGAAGAAGAAGAAAAAGAGGAAGAAAAGGAAAAAGAAGGCAAACTCTCCTCAAAATATTTTTGGGTGGCATCGTCACCCTTTTCCCAAATTGGAGACAAATGAGCCACATTCAAATCTTCATAGACATAAGGATCCCCAATAGGCTTACCAATAAAGGAAGGGAGAAAAATAGGGCAATAAGGGAGGTGATTAAACTTTTGAGAGAAAGGGGTATGAGAAATAGGCAAAGGGTTTGCTACTCCCTCAACATAAGGTCTCACATCACCAATGAGGGCATGAAAATCAATCATAGAATCCTCAAAAGAAGAACACTCATGATCACCATCTCCCTCAAACATCCAACTCCCAAGAGGAACCACATAATCTCCTCCACTACCTTCATGAACAATAGCTCCCTCAACTTCCTTAAAGCCTAGAGTCTCAAAACCATGCATGAATGGAGGCAAATTAATTTCAAAACCATCTCTCTCCCATGAAGCATCAATCAACGAACTTGCTTAAAAGGCTATGCCTATTCCCTATGCACTCAACAAACACATATGTCATAACCTCAAACGAGTCCAAATACTCATGGATAGAAGAGTCACATTCATACACTTGAAACTCATCACAATCAACAAAGGAAGAGATGTCTAGACTTAAAATTTCATCAAACTCATTATCACTCTCAACTCTCTCTCCTTCACTCCTATGCTCAACAATAGGATCCTCACACACTCTTGGTTGCTCAAAATTACCATCATCACCCTCAACACACACATTGGATTTGTAACTTTCACACATAAGCATCAAAGATGACAATTGGCTTCCTAGCTGTTCATTTCTCCTTCTTCCCTCCTCAAGACGCTCCTCACTCTTTTTCATCATCTCCAATTGACTTCTTAAACAATTAAGAGTCGACTCTTTTGTAGGCCCAAGATCATCACGAAGCTCAACATGCCTAATTTGAGTTTCCAAGGTAGCAATAAGAGATTCGAAAGGGGTAGGAGATTGAGGCTCAACAAGAGAAGAAGAAGTACAACCAAAAGTGGGATCATCATCATTACAAACATGAGCATTTTCATCAAATAGGGGGTTGGGGGCATTTTCAAATGTATGAGATTTGCTAGCTTGAACATGCAACACATTATCATGAGCAAATAAGGAAATAGAATTGGAAGTACTTGTTCTAGGTTCAACTATGGGGTCATGTGACACATCATGGTAAATCATGCTAACATTGGAAGAATTAACACATTGCACATCAAAAATAGAAGCACGTTTACCCTTGTTATAAACTTCCCAAGCAAACCAAACATAAAATTTCCAAGCATCTTCAATAGAAAATGCTCTAAAATTACCATTATGCATTCCTTCAACTATATCCCTAGTTTGCTCATTCAAACCATGATAAAAAATCTCACAAGCTTCCCAAAGATTACAACAATTATAGTCAAGAAATTCCTTAAGTCTATTGAAATATTCACAAAAAGGCTCATCATCATGTTGAGAAAAAGATTGACATGCCATTTTTACAAAGGAAACAAAAACAAAATAAAAGAAAAGTATACACAAAGACCTAGACTCAAGCAATCAAAAACACTCAAACATAGACACCGTTCCCCGGCAACGGCGCCATTTTGACGTGGGGAAAACTAGGTCGTTGGGCTAATTCTCCCTAAGCCAAACAAAATTTATAAACACTCAACAAACCTAACTACAAGTATAGAGGTAAGTCAAGGGTCGAACCCAAAGGAACGGTAATGCCTAAGTGCTTCCAATTATATGCCTAAGCTAGGTCGAAGACAAGAGATAAAAGGTGACTCTAACAACTACTAAAACGAAGAAACCAAACAAATATAAGAGCTAGGAATTAGGATTCACTTATAATAGCAATGAACAATGCAAATTGGAATGGAAAGTCGACTAAGTCAAGCAATGTGAGGGAAAATCAATCATGCAACCAAAAGAGCATGTCAAGCTATTTTCGTAGAGGTCTAACTAGCGTCAACTACGATAAACTCGAGCTAGGAAACATCACAAGACACCTCAATCGTGTAAATGCAAGCCACAAATCAATGGTCCGTATTAATGTGAACTTACAATGCAATCTAGTGCAATAATCAAAGTTAGCTACTCTCTAATTAATCACACACATGCACATGATCAATCAACCAAGTTTAATCACATCATCAACTCCATCAATTATCCCCAATTTACATCAATTCATTACATCATAAGCTTCACCAAATCCCTAACCAAACAACTACTCAAACATGATCATCAATTCTACCAATACAAACATGAATATCCAAAATCATACCCAAAAATCATAAAATTCCAATCAAATCAATCAATCAAAACAATGAATATTAAACAAAGCAATAAATGAGATGGAGTTTAGAAATGCTCTTTGATAATAGAGTAGATCTCCAATACAATTGTCACATTTGGATCTTCAATCTCTCAATCACCATTGAAATTCCTCACTTTCTCTCTCTAAAATCTACTCCTAAAATTAACCCTAAAAACTAGAGAGAGAAACTCTCAACTAAGCTAGGAAAAATGATCTAATTATCTACTTCTCTAATTGTCTAATTGTTTCTCTCTCTACCCAAAAATGGGTATTTGTAGAATACAAGTATTAAGAGAAAATAAAAGGGAAAAGAAAATAAATAAAAGGAAAAGAAAAGGAAAGAAAGGAAAAGAAAATAAAATAAAATAAGAAAAGAAAATGGAAAAGAAAAATAAAATAAAATAAAAAGGAAAACTAAAATCAAAAGAACTGAAAAGGAAAAGAAATGGAATTGCTGCTCATTCCAAAGGGAATTAATCCCATGCCTCGCACAGCCATCACTCGAATCGCGAACAATCACAACCACTCATCATCATCAATCAACGGCCCAAATTATACCCAGCTGTATGCGGCCGCATTTATTGAATTTGCGCCCGCACCTACTGAGGTTCGAAGCGGCTAGCTGCGGTGGTTGTTGGAGGAATTAGTGAGCTGCGGCTGGTGGTTGTTTGCTGAAGGAAAGGTGGCTGGCTGTGGGTGGAAGTTGCGGTTGTTGCTGCTGTTTGTGTTGCGGTAATGGCGGCTGACTTGATGTTGCTGCAATTGTTGTTGTTGCGTGAGGTAGAAGGTGGAATTAGTGGCTGTTGGTTGATGTGGGAGCTGCGGTGTTGCGTGGGTGGCTGGTGGAGTGTAATTGGAGGTGATTGGGTGCGGCTGGAGTAGGGGAGCTGCGTGAGGATGGTTATTGTGGGATGATTGGTGGCAGATTTGGTGTTTGCTGGTGGTGGAGTGTGCGGTGGCAGCAGCTATGAGTGATGAATTGGGGAAACGGAGGAGCAGGGGAGATGAGGTCTTGGTGGCTATTGGGTGGTGCAAGGTGGCAGCAGCTATGAGGAGTTATAGTTGTTGTTGGAGTCGATGTTGCTGTTGTGAAGAGCTTTGCTGCTGCTGAAATATGGAGCAGGGGAAATAAGGGAGTAGCTTCTGGTTGCAAGCATCACCATCACCATCATCACCATGATGGTGATGAAGACTCAACTATGCAGTAGCTAAGCACCAAATTGGACTTGGGACAAACACCTACAAAGCACACATAAAATCGAGAAATAAAATAAAGTAAAATAAAACTAAAACCGACAAATAAAATTAAAAGAAATAAAATGAAAATAAAAATAATAAAAGAAAGGAAATATAATAAAATGAAAATAAAATAAAGTAAAGGAAATGAAATGAAAATAAAATCAAATAAACTAAAAGAAAATAGAACTAAATCTATAAAATCTAAAATATAGAGAAAACAGCTAAAATAACGAAAATAAAAGAAATAAAGGAGAAAATACTATAAAACCATAGAAAGGTAGAAAAGAGAGAGAAATCATAAAACCGAGCATTTATTGAGCAAGAAAGCAATGAAAAAAGGACAAAAAGGACCTAAATGCTCATCAAATGTGTGCCATTTATGACACACATCAACATCTCGGCAATTTTTATTTCCAGGCGAAAAAAGGTGAAAAAATTCCAAGATTGAAGGCTATAATCCATGCTTTTTGAGGAATTTTGACATTATGGGGCCCGGAGGCGAAAAGTCTTGAGACCTTAGGGGATACATCTTAGGGTCATATAATGATGTTTGAAACCATATATGACCCTTATATGTTGTACAAAATAGCCGTGGTAGGCTTCAATTTACGAAATCGTTGCAAATTTGGAACGGGTAAATTGACCGTTTTAAGACATATTGGATTGTTCCACCCACTCAATTGGACTCCCAGAGAATATTAAGAACCATGGTAAACATCTCGGCATTATTTCCGGACGAAAAAAAGTCAAAAAATTCCAAAATTGAAGGCTATAATCCACGCTTTTTGAGGAAATTTGAGGTTACGAGGCCCGGTGGCGAAAAGTCTTGAGACCTTTTGGGATAGATCTTATGGTCATATAATGACATTTGGAACCATAAATGACCCTTATATGTTGTAAAAAATAGCCGTGCTAGGCTTCAGTTTACGAAATCGGTGCAAATTTGGAACGCGTAAATTGACTGTTTTAAGGCAAATGGAATGGTCCACCCACTCAATTGGACTGCTGGAGGGTATTATGAACCATGGTAAACATCTCAGCAATTTTTATTTCCAGGTGAAAAAAGGTGAAAAAATTCCAAGATTGAAGGCTATAATCCACGCTTTTTGAGGAATTTTGAGGTTACGGGGCCTGGTGGCGAAAAGTTTTGAGACCTTAGGGGATACATCTTAGGGTCATATAATGATGTTTGGAACCATATATGACCCTTATATGTTGTACAAAATAACCGTGGTAAGTTTAAGTTTACGAAATCAATAAAATTTGGAACGGGTAAATTGACTGTTTTTAGGCATATTGGATGGTTCCACCTACTCAATTGGACACCAGGAGGGTATTAGGAACCATGGTAAACATCTCGGCAATATTTATTTCCGGAAGAAAAAAGGTCAAAAAATTCCAAAATTGAAGGCTATAATCCACGCTTTTTGAGGAATTTTGAGGTTACGGGGTCCGGTGGCGAAAAGTCTTGAGACCCTAGGGGATACATCTTAGGTTCATATATTGACATTTGGAACCATATATGACCCTTATATGTTGTACAAAATAGCCGTGGTAGGCTTCAGTTTACGAAATCGGTGCAAACTTGGAACGGGTAAATTGACCGTTTTAAGGCATATTGGATGGTTCCGCCCACTCAATAGGACTCTCGGAGGGAAGTGGGAACCATGGTAAACATCTCGGCAATTTTTTTTCCGGGTGAAGAAAGGTCAAAAAATTCCAAAATTGAAGGCTATACTCCATGCTTTTTGAGGGATTTTGAGGTTATGGGGCCTGGTGGCGAAAAGTCTTGAGACCTTAGGGGATACATCTTAGGGTCATATAATGACGTTTGGAATCATATAAAACCCTTATATGTTGTACGAAATTGCAGTGGTAGGCTTCAGTTTACGAAATCAGTGCAAATTTGGAACGGGTAAATTTACCGTTTTAAGGCATATTGGATGGTTCCGCCCACTCAATAGGACTCCCGGAGGGAAGTGGTAACCATGGTAAACATCTCGGCAATTTTTATTTCTAGGCGAAAAAAGGCCAAAAGCTCCAAAATTGATGGCTATCATCCACGCATTTTGAGGTATTTTGAGGTTACGAGGCCCAGTGGCGAAAAGTCTTGAGACCCTAGGAGATACATCTTAGGGTCATAGAATGACGTTTGGAACCATATATGACCCTTATATGTTGTACAAAATAGCCGTGGTAGGCTTCAGTTTACGAAATCGGTGCAAATTTGGAATGGGTAAATTTACAGTTTAAAGGCATATTGGATGGTTCCACCCACTTAATTGGACTCCCAGAGGGTATTAGGAACCATGATAAACATCTCGGCAATTTTTACTTTCGGGCGAAAAAAGGTCAAAAAATTCCAAAATTGAAGGCTATCATCCACGCTTTTTGATGAAATTTCAGGTTACGGGGCCCGGTTGCAAAAAGTCTTGAGACCTTAGGGGATACTTCTTACGGTCATATAATGACGTTTAGAACCATATATGACCATTATATGTTGCCATAAATGTCCGTGGTAGGATTGAGGTCACGATATCGGTGCAAGTTTGGAACAGGTAAATTGACTATTTTTATGCATATAGGATGGTTCCACCCACTCAATTAGACTCCCGGAGGGTATAAGGAACCATGGTAAACATCTCGGCAATTTTTATTTCCGGACGAAAAAAGGTCAAGAAATTCCAAAATTGTAGGCTATCCACTCTTTTTGAGGAATTTTATGGTAACGGGGCCCGGTGGCAAAAAGTCTTGAGACCTTAGGGGATACTTCTTAGGGTCATATAATGACGTTTAGAACCATATATGACCATTATATGTTGCCATAAATGTCTGTGGTAGGATTGAGGTCACGATATCGGTGCAAGTTTGGAACGGGTAAATTGACTGTTTCAAGGCATATTGGATGGTTGGACCCACCAAATAGACTCCTAGGGTGTTTTAGGGTCCATGATAAGAATCTCGGCAATTTTTTTTCCGGGAGAAAAAAGGTCAAAAAATTCCAAAATTGAAGGCTATAATCCACGCTTTTTGAGGTATTTTGAGATTACGGGGCCTGGTGGCGAAAAGTCTTGAGACCTTAGGAGATACATCTTAGGGTCATATAATGACGTTAGGAACCATATATGACCCTTATATGCTGTACAAAATAGCCGTTGTAGGCTTGAGTTTACGAAATCTATGCACATTTTGAACGGGTAAATTAACAGTTTTAAGGCATATTAGATGGTTCCACACACTCAATTGGACTCCCGGAGGGTATTAGGAACCATGGTAAACATCTCGGCGATTTTTATTTCCGGGCGAAAAAAGGTGAAAAAATTCCAAAATTGAAGGGTATAAATCCACGCTTTTTGAGGAATTTTGAGGTTACGGGGCCCGATGGCGAAAAGTCTTGAGACCTTAGGGGATACATCTTAGGGTCATATAATGACGTTTGGAACCATATATGACCCTTATATGTTGTACAAAATAGCCGTGGTAGGTTTCAGTTTACGAAATCGGTGCAAATTTGGAACGGGTAAATTGACTGTTTTAAGGCATATTGGATGGTTCCACCCACTCAATTGGACTCCCGGAGTGTATTAGGAACTATGGTAAACTTCTTGGCAATTTTTATTTCCAGGCGAAAAAAGGTCATAAAATTCCAAAATTGAAGGCTATAATCCACGCTCTTTGAGGAATTTTGAGGTTACGGGACCCGGTGGCAAAAAGTCTTGAGACCCTAGGGGATACATCTTAGGGTCATATAATGACGTTTGGAGCCATATATGATCATTATGTTTTTCCACAAATGTCTGTGGTAGGTTTGAGGTCACGATATTGGTGCAAGTTTGGAACGAGTAAATTGACTATTAAAATGAATATTGGATGGTTGGACCCACCCAAATAGACTCCCAAGGTGTATTAGGGTCCATGGTAAGCATTTCGTCATTTTTTATTTCCGGGGGAAAAAAGGTCAAAAAATTCCAAAATTGAAGGCTATAATCCACGCTTTTTGAAGAATTTTGAGGTTACGGGGCCTGGTGGCAAAAAGTTTTGAGACCTTAGGGATATATCTTAGGGTCATACAATGACGTTTGGAACCATATATGACCCTTATATGATGTAAAAAATAGTCGTAGTAGGCTTCAGTTTACGAAATCGGTGCAACTTTTGAATGGGTAAGTTGACAGTTTTAAGGCATATTGGATGGTTCCACCTAGAGCTGTCAAAAGTTGACCCGACCCGAAATACCAACCCTAACCCTAACCCGTCTGAACCCGAAAAAAATGGTGATCCGAACCCGACCTAACTCGACCTGAAACCAACCCTAGACCCGAGTTGACCCGAGTATTTGAGATCCGAACCCGACCATGCAACGATCTAGAGAGGACCCGACCCGAATGTGACCCGTAAATTATTAACCTGAATCGAACCCAACTCGAACCCGAGAATGACCCAAACCTGATTTAACCCGTCAAAACCCGAATTCAACCCGACCTGTTACTGTAACACCCCCGATTTACTAACTAATAATAAACAATAAATAAAGGAAAAACAAACAACCTTTAAATAAAATTTGCGGAAGCATACACCTAAATCGGAGGTATTACCGCCACACTCGACAATCTGTCAAGTGTTAAGGCTTACAAAATCCCAATAACTACAACCCAATAAACTAGGTGAGCTATTTATACAACTTTATAAACTCGTTATAGCATACTAATCGATCACTTGAGCTCCTTTAGCTACGATCACTTGATCAACCTGCTAAAACAATCTTGTCTGCTCACCATTAAGGAAAAATTCCAAAATAGATCGTCGCAGGGCCACCATAAGAAAAGAAATGGCCGCAAACACAAGTAGCACAACAAAAAATACACACACGTCAGCAAAAAGCTGAGTAATCACCACATATCAGAATACAGAGTATAACAGAATAATCAACATTACTAGCTCAATTAAACAATGTAGTTCAAACTACATTACACGTTGTACTCTGAAAAAGTAACCATTGATCAACTCAACCTCGAATAATAATACGAACCTTTACTCAATCAACTCATATAACCCATAAGTGTGCCATGCTCGTTGTTCCATACCTAGCCTTGGACATGGGTAATTCGAATAAAACCAACAAGTATAAAAACTTGAATACTCCCAATAAGGAGAAAACACCTTGAACCAGACCACATACGGGCCAATTCCCACTGTAGGGGACCATAGAAAAATAAATAAAATAAAGATTGTACCTCATTCTTAACTCATGATTATCATCTCCTTACCAACATGCCAAGGACTAAGGTCTATAACGCCGAGCCTCAAACCAAGAATAAAATATAATTCTCAACCTTTGATCTTATACATCGATCAAATAATAATTCACAAACTAATAATAATAACTCAACGATGGCACAAGTTCCCAAATAATACAACAATTTGATTCATAAAACATCTCAACTCTTAGGGAAATAATACTATCACCCAAAAATAATTAATTCACAACCCAAATTAATACTCTGCATTACTAACCCTAAAACCTCGGTAAAACAATACTCCCTATAACAACAACACTAAAAATCTAGAATAACACAATCAATCAATGCGACAATTAAATCGTATAATACCACATACCAATCATATACGTATAAATCATGATCATATATAATTCACAAATTATAAGATTTAAACATAACAATACAAAGTACAATTAATACTAACAATTTGTAACCAAACAAATTACAAAATTAATTGAGATCATGTGATTACCTCGCGGAAGCATGGTTAAATTTCCGGATAAAATGACTTGCGCAAGGTAATAGTGGGCTCTAATTGGTTAATAAATGGGGGTAATTGCTTTAATTTGGTATTTGATCATCAAAAGAGTAATGATTGCCGCATGATAATACATTGAGCATAAAACAATTAAATTAGCTAAAACAAATTCGCAGAGGTCAACTCTTTGAGTTTTGAGAAGGGAAAAACACGCTGCACCCTACGGACGTATATACGGCCATATATATAATGTATATAGGGTTTAAGATAATTTAGGTATAAAAATAAACAATAATAATTATTAATAACTTTTTGATAATAAAATAATCCACACTTTTTGAGGAATTTTGAGGTTACGGGGCCTGGTGGCGACAAGTCTAGAGACCTTAGGGGATACATCGTAGGGTCATTTAATGACGTTTGGAACCATATATGACCCTTATATGCTGTAAAAAATAGCCGTGGTAGGCTTCAGTTTACGAAATCGGTGCAAATTTGGAACGGGTAAATTGACCGTTTTAAGGCATATTGGATGGTTCCACCCAGTCAATCGGACCCCTGGAGGGTATAAACATCTCGTAAATTTTATTTTATGGGCGAAAAAAGATCAAAAAATTCCAAAATTGAAGGCATCCACGCTTTTTAAGGAATTTTTAGGTTACGGGGCCTGGTGGCGAAAAGTCTTGAGACCCTAGGGGATACAGCTTAGGGTCATATAATGACGTTAGGAATAATATATGACCATTATATGTTGCCATAAATGTCCGTGGTAGGCTAGAGGTCACGATATCGATGCAAGTTTGAACGGGTAAATTGACTGTTTAAAGGCATATTGGATTGTTTGAACCACCCAAATAGACTCCCAGGGTGTATTAGGGTCCATGATAAGTATCATGGAATTTTTTATTTCCGGTCAAAAAAAGTTAAAAAAATTCCAAAATTGAAGGCTATAATCCATGCTTTTTGAGGAATTTTGAGGTTACGGGGCGCGGTGGCGAAAAGTCTTAAGAACTTAGAGGATACATCTTAGGGTCATATAATGACGTTTGGAACCATATAGGACCCTTTTATGTTGTACAACATAGCCGTGGTAGGCTTTAGTTTACGAAATCGGTGCAAATTCGGAACGGGTAAATTGACCGTTTTGATGCATATTGGAAGGTTCCACCCACTCAATTAGACTCCCGGAGGTTATTAGGAACCATGGTAAACATAGTGGCAATTTTTATTTCAGGGCGAAAAAAGGTCAAAAAATTCAAAAATTGAAGGCTAATCCACGCTTTTTGAGGAATTTTGAGGTTACAGTGCCGGGTACGAAAAGTCTTGAGACCCTAGGGGATACATTTTAGGGTCATATAATAAATTTTGGAACCATTTATGACCATTATATGTTGCCATAAATGTCCGTGGTAGGCTTGAGGTCACGATACCGGTGCAAGTTTGGAACGGGTAATTGATTGTTTAAAGGCATATTGGATGGTTGGACCCACCCAAAAAGACTCCCAGGGTATATTAGGTTCCATGGTAAGTATCTCGGCATTTTTTATTTTCGGGCGAAAAAAGGACAAAAAATTCCAAAATTGAAGGCTATAATCAACGGTATTGAGGAATTTTGTGGTTACGGGGCCCGTTGGCGAAAAGTCTTGAGACCTAAGGAGATACATCGTAGGGTCATATAATGACGTTTGGAACCATGTATGACCATTATATGTTGCCATAAATGTCCGTGGTATGCTTGAGGTCACGATATCAGTGCAAGTTTGGATCGGGTAAATTGACTGTTTAAAGGCATATTGGACGGTTGGACCCACCCAAAAAGACTCCCAGGGTATATTAGGTTCCATGGTAAGTATCTCGGCATTTTTTATTTTCGGGCGAAAAAAGGTCAAAAAATTCCAAAATTGAAGGCTATAATCCACGCTTTTTGAGGAATTTTGATGTTACGGGGCCAGATGGCGAAAAGTCTTGAGACCCTAGGGGATACATCTTAGGGTCATATAATGACGTTTAGAACCATAAATGACCCTTATATGTTGTACAAAATAGCCGTGATAGGCTTTAGTTTACGAAATCGATGCAAATTTTGAAAGGGCAAATTGACTGTTTAAGGGCATATTGGATGGTTACACCCAATCAATTGGACTCCCGCAAAATATTAGGAATAATGGTAAATATCTCAGCAATTTTTATTTCCGGGTGAAAAAAGGTGTAAAAAGTGAAAAAATTCCAAAATTGAAGGCTATAATCCACGCTTTTTGAGGAATTTTGAGGTTTTGGGACCCGGTGGAGAAAAGTGTTGAGACCCTAGGGGATACATCTTAGGGTCATATAATGACGTTTGGAACCATATATGACCATTATATGTTGCCATAAATGTCCGTGGTAGGCTTGAGGTCACGATATCGGTGCAAGTTTGGAATGGGTAAGTTGACTGTTCAAAGAGATATTGGATTGTTGGACCCACCCAAATAGTCTCCGAGGGTGTATTAAGGTCTATGGTAAGCATCTCAACATTTTTTATTTCCGGGCGAAAAAAGGTCAAAAAATTTCAAAATTGTAGGCTATAATCCACGCTTTTTGAGGAATTTTGAGGTTACGGGGCCTAGTGGCGAAAAGTCTTGAGACCTTAGGGGATACATCTTAGGGTCATGTAATGATGTTTGGAACCATATATGACCCTTATATACTGTACAAAAAAGCCGTGGTACGCTTCTGTATACGAAATCAGTGCAAATTTTGAACGGGTAAATTGACAGTTTTAAGGCATATTGGATGGTTGGACTCACCAAAAAAGACTCCCAGGGTGTATTGGGTTTCATGGTAAGCATCTCGGCATTTTTTAGTTTCGGGCGAAAAAAGGTCTAAAAATTCAAAAATTGAAGGCTATAATCCACGCTTTTTGAGGAATTTTGAGGTTACGTGGCCTGGTGGCGAAAAGTCTTGAGACCTTAGGGGATACATCTTTGGGTCATATAATGACGTTTGAAACCATATATGAACCTTATATGTTGTTCAAAATAGCCTTGGTAGGCTTTAGTTTACGAAATCGGTACAAATTTGGAAGGGGTATATTGACCATTTTAAGGCATATTGGATGGTTCTACCCATTCAATTGGACTCCCGGAGGGTATTAGGGTCCATGGTAAGCATCTAGGCATTTTTCATTTCCGGGCGAAAAAAGGTCAAAAAATTCCAAAATTGAAAGCTATAATCCACACTTTTTAAGGAATTTTGAGGTTACGGGGCCCGGTGGGGAAAAGTTTTGAGACCTTAGGGGATACATCTTAGGGTCATATAATGACGTTTGGAACCATATATTACCCTTATATGTTGTACAAAATAGCCGTGGTAGGTTTCAGTTTACGAAATCGGTGCAAATTTAGAACGGGTAAATTGACCGTTTTAAGGCATATTGGATGGATCTACCGTTTTAATTGTACTCCCGGAGGGTATTAGGAACCATGGAAAACATCTCAGTAATTTTTATTTCAGGGCGAAAAAAGGTCAAAAAATTCAAAAATAGAAGGCTAATCCACGCTTTTTAAGGAATTTTGAGGTTACGGGGCCGGGTACGAAAAGTCTTGAGACCCTAGGGGATACATTTTAGGGTCATATAATAAATTTTGGAACCATTTATGACCATTATATGTTGCCATAAATGTCCGTGGTAGGCTTGAGGTCACGATACCGGTGCAAGTTTGGAACGGGTAATTGACTGTTTAAAGGCATATTGGATGGTTGGACCCACCCAAAAAGACTCCCAGGGTATATTAGGTTCCATGGTAAGTATCTTGGCATTTTTTATTTTCGGGCGAAAAAAGGTCAAAAAATTCCAAAATTGAAGGCTAATCCACGCTTTTTGAGGAATTTTGATGTTACGGGGCCACATGGCGAAAAGTCTTGAGACCCTAGGGGATACATCTTAGGGTCATATAATGACGTTTGGAACCATAAATGACCCTTTTATGTTGTACAAAATAGCCGTGATAGACTTTAGTTTACGAAATCGATGCAAATTTTGAAAGGGTAAATTGACTGTTTAAGGGCATATTGGATGGTTGGACCCACCCAAAAAGACTCCCAGGGTGTATTAGGGTCCATGGTAAGCATCTCGGCATTTTTATTTCCAGACGAAAAAAGGTCAAAAAATTCTAAAATTGAAGGCTATAATCCACACTTTTTAAGGAATTTTAAGGTTACGGGGCCTGGTGGCGACAAGTCTAGAGACCTTAGGGGATACATCGTAGGGTCATTTAATGACGTTTGGAACCATATATGACCCTTATATGCTGTAAAAAATAGCCGTGGTAGGCTTCAGTTTACGAAATCGGTGCAAATTTGGAACGGGTAAATTGACCGTTTTAAGGCATATTGGATGGTTCCACCCAGTCAATTGGACCCCTGGAGGGTATAAGGAACCATGGTAAACATCTCGTAAATTTTATTTTATGGGCGAAAAAAGATCAAAAAACATCTCATCAGAGCTAAGGGACTGCCGACTGGTGCCAGCAGGGTCCTCCCTTAGACTCTCTACCGGCGCCTGTTCAGAAGGCCCGGCTGCATAGGTTTCATCTGCCTCCTCCAGTATCCTATCACTAGGAGTACCGCTTGAAGAGGGCGAATGGTAATAAGTGGGGGTAGGAGGAAGACAAGAAGGGCTATCAGGGTGTTCCGACACCTCACTTCGAGGCACCCTCATTGAGCCATCAGAATAAAGCGTTGAACCATCCGACGGGAAAAAAGATTCATCGGAGTTGGGTTTTCTTGCTGTTCTTTTTGTTCTGGCCATCGTGTCCTGCATAGACGCAAAACCAGTCGGATTCGGAGAAGTTCGCAAAGCACAGTCGCTGGCAAAGCAGTCGGCACTACAAGTTCTAGATTCAGTCGTCCCCGGTGACCGGCAGATCACTATCCTATACTGTGCCGCATGCGATTGGGAAACCATTTTTTCGAAAACAAAGAAAAAATGAAAAGTAAAAGAAGAAACAGGCGTTACCTTTAGAAGAAGGGTGAGAGACGCTTGGTTGGATGGGAACGGTCGGACAGCGGGCCGAGTGTCGGATGCTTGAGAACTAAGAAACACTTAGGGAATTTTGAGATTCTTAAAGTCAAAAGTCCAAGATTCTCCAAAGATTCGCAAAGGTGTAAAAAATCCGGGGGTGAAAACTTTCTATTTATAGAGGGGTTAAAAACCCTAAATTTTCCCTCCACAGTAACTTTTCAAAATCCGACCAATCGGATGCTGACACCTGTCACAGGTAACGCGTGCAAGCACGTGTCACCTGTGAGGGGCAAATAATTTGGGTAAAAATACCCTAGGCCAGTTGGCCCAATCAAAGTCCGCCACGTGTCACTGAACGGGACGCCACCTTGGACCTCTCAGGGAACGACACGTGGCAGACAGATAAAAGAACCTGGGATTGGCGGCTTTCAGGCCCAAATCCCGAGGTCTGCAAAAGCTGCGTAAATATTTCCTAGGGCACGAAACCCTAGGGAGTGCACGTTTTTCGAGAAGCCTATAAATAGGAGATGACCTCCTCATTTATGGTTACGTTATGTTACGTTCTTTTCCACGTGATACGTACAGACAAACACTTTACACTCCTTCCGGGGAATATTCAGTGATTGCTAATCATTGTCAGAACTGTCACTCTCAAGAGAACAGTACACCCGAGCTCGGAATCCGAGCAGATAACCCTTTACATTCCGCACCTTATTCTTCGGACTTAGACTAACTTAAGCTTCGGAGGCGGACCACCAACCATTCGGTGCTCCGTTGTTTTGCAGGTACTGGCATCCAAGCGAGCATCCAGTCTTAGTGTTGTAACTCTCCCAAGGGACTCAAAAAACCCTGAAACATTTGGCGCCGTCTGTGGGGAGAGTACCTCTAAGATGGCCTCTTTGGAAACTGTACCAATTTCTGTAACTAACCGGCCTCCAGAAACCAATCGGCCACTGGAGACTAATCAACAACCAGAGACCAATCGGTCCCTGGACGAAGTGTTGGTCCAGACGGACCATGATTCAGGTGACGACGGTGACGTCGAAACCTATACTGCTAGAGATGGGTCTCTCATCTCCAGGCGCGTCCGCAGCAAGGAAAAGCGGGAGCGCCCTCACTCTCAGAATGCTCCGAGCAAACCAGCCGGACATTCGAAGAAGCCGTCTGATTCTACCCACGCGGAAGGGTCAGATCCAGTAACTAGAGATGAGCTCATGAAGCTTGTGAGCACTCTCCGTGGCGAGATTAAACAACTCACCAACAAGAAGTCGGCTACTCCTGCCAAGGAACAGTCGGCCAAGAAGTCAGCCCAAATGGGCAAGAACAAATCGGTCAGGGACCGACAACCGACTCCTCATCCCAAGGAAACGGCTCGGCCTCAGTTTGACCTCTCTAGACTCCGTTTCCCAGAAACGGTTGCAAGGAAAGCCATTCGACATGTCCAGCCGGAGGGTAACAAGAAAACATTCTCTGATGCTCGACATTACATCGAGCAGAGAAGGAATGAGCTTTCAGAGTCGGCCTCAACGTCGACTTACCATGACAGCTTCCAGCATACCTCGTTGAGGTATTCACAATCTGCACATGAGACTCCAGTAAGCAGCCCCCGGGTTCAAGCTGGACCTCATGTCATCCAGCAGGCTCAGTACATGGCTCAGCCATTGTACCAAACGCCCGCTCAACCTTACATCCAGCCTATCTTCCTTGGAGGACAGGCGGCATTCGGCTATCAGCCCATGGACTGGCAGCTTAGGCTGCAGCACCTTGGAGATCAACCCTCTGCTTTCTCTAAGGAAATAACCGACGCCGAACAGCCGGCCAAGGTTAAAAATGTGTTGGTAGGAGCCTATGATGGGACCACCAACCCAGAAGACCACCTGCTAGCATACACCCACCTCATGTATTTACAAGGGCTGGATGATGCCGCATGGTGCCGTTGCTTTCCAGCCACGCTGAAGGGCATAGCTCAACAGTGGTTCGGCAACTTGCCGGCTGGTTGCATTAACAGCTTCAAGACGCTTGCGTTCTTGTTTGCCTCCAACTTCTCTATGAACATCCCTGCCAAGAAGACAAGTCTAGATCTTGGCAATGTACAGCAGGGAGATAGAGAAGGCTTGCGTTCCTACGTCAGGCGGTTCAATCTGGTACGAATCCAGATCCATGGGCTATCTGACGAGGTCGCCTTTATAGACTTCTTCAAAGGTCTAAAGGACGGTTCTACATTTAAGTACGAACTTGTCCGAAAGCAAATCTTCACTCTACAGGGAGCGCTGCGAGAGGCGGAGGCCTATATAGGCGACCGAACTCTGCTCCTCCAACAGACAGTCGGACTCCAAGAGGTCCGACTGACAGAAGGAGAGTCGGCCTGCTTAGCCGGCTCCCAAGCCAGAACAGAGCAAAAAGAAAAAGCAAGTCTGGGCCGTTGATAACTCTGATCAGCCGGCCCAGAAGAAGAAGAAAGAGTGGAAACCGTACGTCCCAAGGTACGAATTCCACAAGGACTGTTGCTCCATCTTGATGGAAATAAAAGATCGGCTGACTCTTGAGAAGCCGACTCCAATGAGAGGTTCCATTGAAAATCGGAACAAAAATAAACATTGCCATTTCCATGAAGACGTCGGTCATGACACCAATGACTGTTTTAGCCTCAAGCGAGAGCTTGACCGTCTGGCCGACAAAGGACAGCTAAAGTCCTATGTGAAGTCCAAAGTGACTTCAAAGGCGAATCAGGGGCTGTCCAAAAAGAAGGCTCCCCAGCCGACTGTTAGTACCGACACCGATGAAGATCAGGTATATACCATAGCAGGCGGATTCGCTGGGGGTGGCCCGACTATTCCGGGCACCAAGGATCATCTGAAAAAGATGATCCATTCTGTTGAAGAGGGAGAGGCGACAAGCACATCCGCCTTCCATGAGGTCATCATCACCGAAAAGGACAGAGGCAAAGTCCGTCGGCCGCATGATGACCATGTTGTCATTGAATGCAAAGTGGCCAACCAACTGGTTGGTCGAATCTTGATCGACACAGGCAGTTCCTCTGAGCTCATCAGCCTCAAATTCTTGTCTAATCTCAAGTACAAGCCAGACAGCATGATGGAGGTCTCTCACACCCTTGTAGGGTTTGGGGGAGGGTTAGTGCACCTAGTCGAACGGATAGATTTGCCCATCTGGCTGGGGCAAATGGGAAACGGTCGGCATATGACCATCCGTTTCCTCGTGGTTGAAGAGCTTACTGCCTACAACCTCATCTTTGGTCGACCCACACTTAACGAGTGCAAGGCCGTCATCATTCCTGCCCTCATGCTCGTTAAGTACGAGAGGGATGATGGCACAGTCGGCTCCCTTAATGGGGACCAGAAGACAGCTCGGGAGTGCTATCTCTCGGATGTCAAGCCCGCGGCCGCAGCAGCTGTCCAGGGCAAACAAACATTCGACCTTGATGATGACAAGGAAGACCAAGCGGCCCCACCAGCTAAGAAAAAGAGAAAAATTGATCAACCGGTGGTGGTCAAAAAAGAGAAAAAATAGCAATCACTGACCGGGGAACGGTCGGATGATCTCCGTCCCCAGCCGACTGGTGAACACATTGATATCCCTCTGGACGACTCTCGGCCAGAGCGGACTATTAAGGTGGGGACGGTTGCATTTGCTAAGCTAGGTGTCAGTCTGCATCAGCTTCTGAAAGAATTCAAAGACATCTTTGCCTTTGAAGTGGAAGAGATGCCTGGCATAAGCCCGGATCTTGCTGTCCACAAACTCGCCGTTGATCCTAAAAAGAAGCCCATTCGGCAAAAGAAAAGAAATCACGGCGAAGAAAGAAGTCAGGCGGCAGCAGCTGAAGTTAAAAAGCTGTTGGACGCCAAGTTCATTCGGCCCTGTAACTTTCCTGACTGGGTAGCTAACGTTGTGTTAGTAAAAAAGCCGAACGGAACTTGGCGGATGTGTGTTGACTACACCGACCTAAACAAGGCATGTCCGAAGGACAGTTATCCATTGCCAAAGCCTGGTTGATTCGACAGCCGGCCATGCCTTAATGAGTTTTATGGACGCCTATTCAGGTTTCCATCAGATTCCCCTGTGGAAAAAAGATCAAGAAAAGACGGCATTCGTCACTGATCAGGGGTTGTTCTGTTATACTGTGATGCCGTTTGGTTTGAAGAATGCGCCTGCAACTTTCCAAAGAATGATTAACACAGTATTCATTAATCAGATTGGAAGTAATGTAGAAGCATACATTGATGACATGATAGTCAAATCCAAACTACAAGCGGATCATCTTGCTAATCTCCGAGAAACATTCGCCACACTCAGGCGGCATAAGGTCATGCTAAATCCAAAAAAGTGTGTCTTTGGTGTTGAGTCTGGGAAATTTCTCGGATTCCTGATTGATCAAAGGGGAATAGAGGCCAATCCTGAGAAAATACAGGCGGTCATCGACATGCAGTCGCCACGAACTGTGAAAGAGGTTCAAAAGCTTACAGGTTGTATGGCGGCCCTGGGGAGATTCCTCAGTCGGTCAGGCGATAAGTGTCTCTACTTTTTCCAGGCAATCAGGAAGAAGACTAATTTTGAATGGGGAGATAATGCAAAGGCGGCCTTTCAAAAGTTAAAAACTCATTTGCACTCTTTGCTGAGGCTTGTTAGCCCTTTGCCCAAAGAGACGCTCTTCATGTATCTGGCCGTCTCCGATCATGCCCTCAGCGCTGTTCTCTTAGCTGAAAGAGACGGCACTCAGCTCCCGGTCTATTTCATCAGCCATGTTCTCAAGAACGCTAAGCTTCGGTATCCCATGGTTGAAAAGTTTGGTCTCGCCCTCTACATGGCCATCAAGAAATTGAAACCTTACTTCTTGGCACATGCGGTAGTGGTCTACACTGACCAGCCGATTAAACGACCTCTGACAACCTTGGAGTCTTCTGGACGAATGCTCAAATGGGCGATTGAAATGCAAGGATTGGAAATCACTTACGAACCCAGGAAAGCAATAAAGGGGCAAGCATTCGCCGACTTTATTGTGGAAATGACAAGGCCGGTTGTTCCGGATGATACTAGTCAGGTTTGGAAAGTGTATGTAGACGGGAGCTCTACTACGAATGGCTGTGGTGCAGGGATTATCTGTCAGTCTCCTGAGGGGGACAAATTTGAATATGCACTACGGTTCAAGTTCCAGGTCTCCAATAACGAGGCCGAATATGAAGCCCTGCTTGCTGGTGTTCGGTACTGTAAGGAAGCAGGGGCAAAGAAAATTACCGCCTGCTCAGACTCACAATTGGTCGTACTCCAAGTCAATGGAACGTACGAGGCCACTCATCCGGCCGTGGTAAAATACCTGCAGGCGGTCAAGGCTGAAGTTGGGACACTTGAAGAATTTTCACTAAGTCAAGTGCCTAGGTCTTCCAACAATCAGGCGGATGCTTTTTCCAAGCTGGCATCATCCGCCTCCTGTGAAACGCCTCGGTCAGTCTTCTGGGAGGTCATGGAAAAAAGGAGTATCTCTGAAGAAGACCCCATTGGAGTTCTTGACCGAAGATCAACCTGGATGGACAACATCCGGGCTTACCTTACAGACGGCACGCTCCCTGTCTCACCGCAGGAGGCGGCTGTTTTGAAAAAACGAGCGGCTAACTTCGAGTTGCGACAAGGGGAACTCTTCAGGGCTGGGTTTCTGAAACCTCTATTGAAGTGTGTTACCCGCGAGAAGGGTAAGGAAGTCCTCGAAGAGTTGCATGCGGGATTCTGCGCCTCCCATATAGGGGGCAGATCCCTTGCTGCCAAAGACAGGCGGCTTTATTTCTGGCCTACACTAGAGTCGGATGCAATGGAATTGGTGAGAAAATGTGACAAATGTCAAAAGTTTGGCAAGCTCTTTCATCGTCCGGCTATTGACCTGACGGCCATCCACAGCCCAATACCCTTCGCCAAATGGGGCATGGACATTTTGGGGCCATATACAGCCGCACCAGGCGGCAAGCGCTACATATTGGTGGCTGTGGATTACTTTACTAAATGGGTAGAGGCGGAGGCAGTCAAAAACATTAAGACAAAAGATGTTATTTCCTTCATCTGGAGAAACATAATCACTCATTTCGGGGTGCCCATGTCTATGGTTTTCGACAATGGTCCTCAATTTGAAACGCCTCAACTCAAGACTTGGCTGGGAGACCAAGGGATCTCTAGCTTTTTTGCATCAGTCGGCCGGCCTCAAGCAAATGGCCAGGTCGAGGCCTTTAACAAGTTAATCTCAGACGGGATTAAGAAGAAAATTGAACGGGCTGGTGGCCTTTGGGCGGATGAATTACCACACGTCCTCTGGTCCATCAGGACGACTGCTAAAGGGGCAACTGGAGAGACCCCATTCCTTATGGTGTATGGTGCAGAAGCTGTCTTGCCCATTGAACACTATGAGCCGACTCTTCGAATCATGTTGTATGATGAGGAGGCGAATTGGGAGGCCATGTGTCTAGCATTGGACTCACTACCAGAGCGCAGGGGCAATGCTGCCTTGCGCCATGAGATAAACCGTTTGAGAATGACTCGGGCTTACAACGAAAGAGTACACAAGCGTCCTCTCAAAGTAGGGGACTTTGTGCTACGAAAAATGGAAGCAGTCGGTAGCGCGAATGAGCAGGGTAAGCTTACCCCAAACTGGGAAGGCCCCTACCGAATCTATGAGGAAGTAAGAGACGGCACCTACCGCCTGGAAGAACCAGACGGCAGGCAGCTGCCTAGGACTTGGAATGTAGACAACTTGAAAAAGTACTACTTCTAAGTACGAATGTAAATACTTCAATTTTGTTATCCCAAAGTTTTGTTAATGAGATATGCTTCCATGTTCCAATTTGTTCTACTATCTTAAATTTTTTAGTACCGTCTGTACCAGCTACAGACGGCCCCTATGAAGGAGCCGACTGTTCTAAAAAGTTGTTCCTACGAAATTTTATTAAGTTTATACCAACACTTAATCAATTGTGAGGCCCAAGGCCAGATAAAAACAAAAAGAGACCGAATGGTCACAGTCTTCTCCAACATGAGTATGACCGTCTGCTCCAACATGAGTCAGATAACCAGCGACGCCCATTCGGGTGAATTCGTCGAGGAGAAGCATCTCCCATTTGGGTGGCACATTGCTCTACGAAAATACAAGCGGCCCAACCGAATGCTAAGGCAGCATTCGCAGTCGTTTGTTTCAATCGAAAGTGAAATCTAAAAGGCCAAGTTTTCCATCTGTTCTAGCACAGTTCGGAAATGGTCACTGTTTCATAAGTAGAGGCTAACCGAAGCAAAATCCGGATGCGTCTGTTTTAGCCTAGGGGCAAAACAGGCGGAATAACTTTATAAAAAATATGATAAGTTACTTATCATTTATTTAAGGCCATTGGCCGGATGACGCCTGATCTTTACCTATGAGGCAAGACAGGCGGATGAGTTACTTTTACGAAAATTAGTTAAGTCCCAGACTTAACACTTTAATCTCAATGAGGCCAATGGCCGGATGCGCCTGTTTTTGCCTTAGGGGCAGAACAGGCGGAGATCTTTCCTTAGCAAAACAGCTAAGTTAGAAATTCGAGTTTGTTCGAGTCGATGGCCGAATGAACACTTATCTTCGCCAAAATCTGGATGGACGTCTGCCGCGTGGTTTGGGGCAATCACCATAGTGATTGATTGACTTAGAAACCATGAATACTCTTCTAAGTATCAATAATTTCCAAGTCAATCAATCCCATAAACCGAAACTACTCGACATTCGTCCAGGGGAAAGAACATTCGCATGGTATACAGGTTATAATACTTAGCCAAAAAACATGCAAAAATTTCAAACAATTCAAAGGACAAAATATGAAAAACTTCAGCCAAATGGCCGAATGATTCAAATTAAAAAGACCAATCGCCACTAGACGATTGGTTGAAATTGTTATCTGGCAAAGCTAGAGGAATTGTCAAATCACCCGACCCCTCGGTCGGTAAAAATACACAAATACTCGACACACAGGCCGGAAAAGCAAGTACTTGGCCATTCGGCCGCAGAAACAAAAAAAAATAAATAAAAAGCTTAAGTGATCAGGGGAGAGCCTTTTCATTGGCAGCCGGACTGTTGCCCTTCGGCTGCTCTTCATCATTTTTCTCCTGCTCCTCGCCTGATCTTCCTCCTCCTCCCCAGAGGACGACTCCTCAGAAGAGTCGGACCTAGAGCCTTCGGCAGCCTCGGCCTCAGCATCAGCCTTGGAAGCCTCTTCCATCTCCTCAAGGAGGCGATCGTCGAGAGCTTTGCTGAGCTCATCAAACTTGGACTTCCAAATTTGGTAGTCCGAGTCTGGCTGAACAGCCGCCCAAGTGTCCCGCATGATGGCCTCATTATCCCAAGTGCCCAAGTTCAGCTCTTTCTTGCTCGGCCCGGGACTCGAACTTGGTCCTCAGCTGATGCTCCTGGTTGGTGAGCTTATGCTACAGGCGGCTCACCCTATTCTGGGCCCTCTCGGCCTCATCCTTGGCGTCTTGAAGGGGCTCGAGCTCTGCCTTAAGGGACTTGATCTCCTTCTTGAGGTTGGAGATTTGAAGGCGGGCCGAGTCCAGATCCTTCTTCACCTGCAGATTGGCCTCCGACTGCGAATACATCATATCAAGCGTCAGAAATTCATTCTGAGCAATATCAAATTGAGCCCTATCCAAGGCGGACTCGGCCTGAGCCTTAGCAGCTTTTACCTCTTTAGTCTTTTCCTTAAGGGGTCTGCTAAGCCCTTGGATGCGCAGCATGGCCTGCAAAAAGAAGCCGGATGGTTAAGAACCAGGCGGACAAAAAAAAAACGAATGTTAAGGCAAGGTTAAGTCTATACCTCACAAAGGTTCCCTAGAATACCATCAAGGTCTAGGGTGCCGACTCCTCTGACGGATGCTTTATCATCCGGATCAATCGCCCTCAGCATGGACTTGGCCTCTGTATGGGGACTGTAAGAAGAAAAAGTTAGAAAAATATTCAAGTATGGATAACTTGAAGAAAGGAAAAGGTGGACGAATGGTTCTTACCATCGTCCTCATCCACCTCCTCTTCCCCCAGAATCCTCTTCGGACCGGATAAAGAGGCGGGCTTCTTCCCCAGAGACCTCTTCGGGTCGGATGAAGAGGGGGGCTTTTCCCCCAGAAACCTCTTCGGACCGGTGGACGAGGGGGGCTTTTCCCCTAGAAACCTCGTCTCACCAGCAGGGGTGTCTGAGGGCCTCTTTGGCTTATGAGCAATGTGCTTCCGGCCGCCCTTGCCGGATGCGCTCACATCACCAGCCCTAGTCTTCTTGAGTTGGGGTCGGATGGTTTGGACGGGGATTTTGAGGAGGTACCCTGTGTCATTGAAGAGAAAACAAGATCAGTAAACATTCGGCAAAAGATCAGCATTAATCAGAAAAATGCTAAGTATAAAATCTCACCCCTTGGGTACCGGCTGGTTGCTGCTCTTCCACCCTTGTGGTGGCTTCCGTCCTGTTAAGGACGTTTGATCTGTATCTGGCAGCAGATACAGCCGGCTTCCTGGAGGCCGAGAGTTTTTCCATCGCTTTGTCTGCAAAAAAGAATCAAGTGTTAGTCACATTTAACTAGTAAAGACAAGCAAAATAAAAAGGGCATATTAAACAGACGGCCGACTACCTCTCGGCATCTCAGTACTTAGCCCACAAGCGGCCAAGAATGTCCCTTCCTCAAACCATTTGTACAAAGGGAGATAGCTTTGAGGGGTGACTTCTTTGTCCCCCTCATCATTCGTCTTCACAGACACGGTGAACAAACCCGCGTCCATGATCTCCTCCTTTGATCGTCTAGGTTGAGCTGGCAATGCACTCCTGCCTACTAGGAGAGGTAGATCCTTGTTCCACCTGTTATACTTTAGGTTCAGGCGGCTGTCGGCGGTTTTGACTATATAGAACTTAGTTCTCCAGTCTTTCCACTTGTTTTCTTTACCAACAGCCATGATGTACCCCTTGCAAGTAGTCAAGGTGTACCAGCCCTCGCCACCCCTAGCAGGCGCCCTGCTAAGATAATGCATGAGGGCGAAAGCTTCAAAACTCGCCTCCACCTGCAGCATCTCGCAGGCGGCAACGTACCCCAGAATGTTGATCCAGGAATTGGGTACAAGTTGCCAGATACCAAGTTGGTATCCATCCAAAATCCTCTCCACAGCCGGATGGAGAGGGAAGCGCAAGCCAGCCTGAAAGGCCGCCTCATAACAACCGAATGCTCGGTCCTGGTAGCTGGCCATGCTCGGCCAAGTAATGGTGTCGTCCTTATTAGGGACGCACAAAGTAAAGCCATGGCCCAACACAACCTTGCGCCTAAAACCTGCAAGGCCGTTTGCCATGGTGTTCCGCCTGCCCTGCGGAACATGATGATAGTAAGGGGCTTTCTCCGAATTCCTGGAAGCGCTCGGCTCGGCCCAGGATTCCCCCTTCTCAACTGCCAGGGACTCCTTGGCAGTGTCTATTCTTGCCCTTGCCTCCCCTGAAGAGACGGAGGCATTATCTGAAGAAGATGACGAGGCCGACTCGTCATCAGAACTGTCATCAGAGCTAAGGGACTGCCGACTGGTGCCAGCAGGGTCCTCCCTTAGACTCTCTACCGGCGCCTGTTCAGAAGGCCCGGCTGCATAGGTTTCATCTACCTCCTCCAGTATCCTATCACTAGGAGTACCGCTTGAAGAGGGCGAATGGTAATAAGTGGGGGTAGGAGGAAGATAAGAAGGGCTATCAGGGTGTTCCGACACCTCACTTCGAGGCACCCTCATTGAGCCATCAGAATAAAGAGTTGAACCATCCGACGGGAAAAAAGATCCATCGGAGTTGGGTTTTCTTGCTGTTCTTTTTGTTCTGGCCATCGTGTCCTGTACAGACGCGAAACCAGTCGGATTCGGAGAAGTTCGCAAAGCACAGTCGCTGGCCAAGCAGTCGGCACTGCAAGTTCTAGATTCAGCCGTCCCCGGTGACCGGCAGATCACTATCCTATACTGTGCCGCATGCGATTGGGAAACCATTTTTTCGAAAACAAAGAAAAAATGAAAAGTAAAAGAAGAAACAGGCGTTACCTTTAGAAGAAGGGTGAGAGACGCTTGGTTGGATGGGAACGGTCGGACAGCGGGCCGAGTGTCGGATGCTTGAGAACTAAGAAACACTTAGGGAATTTTGAGATTCTTAAAGTCAAAAGTCCAAGATTCTCCAAAGATTCGCAAAGGTGTAAAAAATCCGGGGGTGAAAACTTTCTATTTATAGAGGGGTTAAAAACCCTAAATTTTCCCTCCACAGTAATTTTTCAAAATCCGACCAATCGGATGCTGACACCTGTCACAGGTAACACGTGCAAGCACGTGTCACCTGTGAGGGGCAAATAATTTGGGTAAAAATACCCTAGGCCAGTTGGCCCAATCAGAGTCCGCCACGTGTCACTGAACGGGACGCCACCTTGGACCTCTCAGGGAACGACACGTGGCAGACGAAACCCTAGGGAGTGCACGTTTTTCGAGAAGCCTATAAATAGGAGATGACCTCCTCATTTATGGCTACGTTACGTTACGTTCTTTTCCACGTGATACGTACACACAAATACTTTACACTCCTTCCAGGGAATATTCGGTGATTACTAATCATTGTCAGAATTGTCACTCTCAAGAGAACAGTACACCCGAGCTCGGAATCCGAGCAGATAACCCTTTACATTCCGCACCTTATTCTTCGAACTTAGACTAACTTAAGGTTCGAAGGCGGACCACCGACCATTCGGTGCTCCGTTGTTTTGCAGGTACAGGCATCCAAGCGAGCATCCAGTCTTAGTGTTGTAACTCTCCCAAGGGACTCAAAAAACCCCGAAACATATGGTTCCAAACGTCATTATATGACCCTAAGATATATCCCTTAAGGTCTTAAGACTTTTCGTCACCGGGCCCCCTAACCTCAAAATTCCTCAAAAAGCGTGGATTATAGCCTTCAATTTTGGAATTTTTTGACCTTTTTTCGCCCGAAAATTAAAAAATGTCGAGATGCTTACCATGGACCCTAATACACCCTGGGAGTCTATTTGGGTGGGTCCAACCATCCAATAAGTTTTAAAAGTCAAATTACCCGTTCCAAACTTGCACCGATATCGTGACCTCAAGCCTACTACGAGTATTTATGGCAACATGTAATGGTCATATATGGTTCCAAACGTCATTAAATGACCCTAAGATGTATCCCCTAGGGTCTCAAGACTTTTCGCCACCGGCCCCGTAACCTCAAAATTCCTTAAAAAGCGTGGATATAGCCTTCAATTTTGGAATTTTTTGACCTTTTTTCGCCCGAAAATAAAAATTGCCGAGATATTTACCATGGTTCTTAGTACCCTTCGGGAGTCTAATTGAGTGGGTGGAACCATCCAATATGCCTTAAAACGATCAATTTACCCATTTTAATTGCACCGATTTCGTAAACTAAAGCCTACCACGGCTATTTTGTACAACATGTTAGGGTCATATATGGTTACAAACGTCATTATATGACCCTAAGATGTATCCCATAAGGTCTCAAGACTTTTCGCCACCGGGCCCCGTAACCTCAGAATTCCTCAAAAAGCGTGGATTATAGCCTTCAATTTTGCAATTTAATGATCTTTTTTCGCCCAGAAATAAAACATGCCGAGATGCTTACCATGGACCCTAATACACCCTGGGAGTCTATTAGGGTGGGTCCAACCATCCAATATGCCTTTTAACAGTCAATTTACCCGTTCCAAACTTGCACCGATATCGTGACCTCAAGCTTACCACGGAAATTTATGGCAACATATAATGGTCATAGATGATTCCAAACGTCATTATATGACCCTAACATGTATCCCCTAGGGTCTTAAGACTTTTCGCTACCTGGCCCCGTAACATCAAAATTCCTCAAAAAGCGTGGATTATAGCCTTCTATTTTGGAATTTTTTGACCTTTTATGGCCCGGAAATAAAAATTGCCGAGATGTTTACCATAGTTCCTAATACCCTCCGGGAGTCCAATTGAGTTTGTGGAACCATCCAATGTGCCTTAAAACAATCAATTTACCCGTTCCAAATTTGCACCGATTTCGTAAACTGAAGCTACCACGGCTATTTTGTACATCATATCAGGGTCATATATTGTTCCAAACGTCGTTATATGACCCTAAGATATATCCCCTAAGGTCTCATGACTTTTCGCCACCTGACCCCATAACCTCGAAATTTCTCAAAAAGCGTAGATTACTACAATTTTGGAATTTTTTCACCTTTTTCCGCCCGGAAAAAAAAAATACAGAGATGCTTACCATGGAACCTTATACACCCTGGGAGTCTATTTGGGTGGGGCTAACCATCCAATATTCCTTTAAACAGTCAATTTATCCGTTCCAAACTTGGAATAATATCCTGACCTCAAGCCTACCACGGACATTTATAGCAACATATAATGGTCATATATGGTTTCAAACGTCATTATATGACCCTAAGATGATTTCCCTAGGGTCTTAAGACTTTTCGCCTTCAATTTTGGAATTTTCTGACCTTTTTTCGCTCCGAAGTAAAAATTGCCGAGATGTTTACCATGGTTCCTAATACCCTATAGGAGTCCAATTGAGTGGGTGGAACCATCCAATATGCCTTACAACAGTCAATTTACTCGTTCTAAATTTGCACCGATTTCGTAAACTGAACCTACCACGGCTATTTTGTACAACATATAAGGGTCATATATGGTTCCAAACGTCATTATATGACCATAAGATGTATCCCCTAAGGTCTCAAGACTTTTCACCACCGGGCCCTTGTCTTTAAAATTCCTCAAAAAGCGTGGATTAGCCTTCAATTTTGGAATTTTTGACCTTTTTTCGCCTAGAACAAAAAAATGCCAAGATGCTTAACATGGACCCTAATACACCCTAGGAGTCTATTTTGGTGGGTCCAACCGTCCAAAATGCCTTTAAACAGTCAATTTACCCGTTCCAAACTTGCATCAATATCGTGACCTCAAGCCTACCACGGACATTTATGACAACATATAATGGTCATATATGGTTCCAAACGTCATCATATGACCCTAAGATGTATCACCTAGAGTCTCGACACTCTTCGCCACCGGGCCCCGTAACCTCAAAATTCCTCAAAAACCGTGGATTATAGCCTTCAATTTTTAAATTTTTTGACCTTTTTTCGCCCGGAAAAAAAATTGCCGAGATGTTTACCATGGTTCCTAATACCCTCCGTGAGTCCAATTGAGTGGGTGGAACCATCCAATATGCCTTAAAACGGTCAATTTACCCGTTCCAAACTTTCACCGATTTCGTAAACAGAAGACTACCACGGCTATTTTGTACAACATATAAGGGTCATATATGGTTCCAAACGTCATTATATGACCCTAAGATGTATCCCCTATGCTCTCAAGACTTTTCGCCACCGGGCCCCGTATCCTTAAAATTCCTCAAAAAGCGTGGATTAAAGCCTTCAATTTTGGAATTTTTTGACCTTTTTTCTTCCGGAACTAAAAAATGCCAAGGTGCTTACCATTTACCCTAATACAACCTGGGAGTCTATTTGGGTGGGTCCAATCTTCCAATATGCCTTTAAACAGTCAATATACCCGTTCCAAACTTACAACGATATCGTGACCTAAAGCCAACCATGGACATTTATGGCAACATATAAGGGTCATATATGGTTCCAAATGTCATTATATGACCCTAAGATGTATTCCCTAAGGTTTCAAGACTTTTCGCCACCGGGCCCCGTAAACTCAAAATTCCTCAAAAAGCGTGGATTATATAGCCTTCAATTTTGGAATTTCTTGACCTTTTTTCGCCCGGGAAAAAAAATGCTGAGGTTCTTACCATGGACCATAATACACCCTGAGAGTCTATTTGGGTTGGTCCAACCATCCAATATGCCTTTAAACAGTCAATTTACCCGTTCCAAACTTGCACCGATATCGTGACCTCAAGCCTACCACGGACATTTTGTACAACATATTGATAACTTGTTATTTGATATGGTTTTAGGGTGATTTTGAGCCTTGTTTACTCGATATATTGGCATTTTGGTTCACTTCTATCCTATTTTCATTCAATTTTTGTGTATCTCTTGCTTCACGGGTTGTCAGTGTTTTTGTTGAGATTTTAGGTCCAAAAACGATCATTTGAGGCATATGGATGATAAACCAAGATTAGAAGCCGTGAAAATTGATAAAAACCGAAGAAAATGTGAAGAGAAGGGCCTAGAAGACCCTGCACTGCCGTGCAGGAGTGTCCCAGCCAAACCAAGCTACTGCCCGATTTGGCACGGACGTGCAAGGCTTCAGCACGTCCGTGCACCTCAGCCAGCACGTCCGTGCCATAAGCTGCACGCCCGTGCAGTTCACCTGTCCCAAGTTTGAGCTACTGCACAAATCTGCACGGCCGTACTTAGGGTGGCACGGCCGTGCCACCTCTGGCACGTCCGTGCTCACTTGCAGAAATTCCCGACTCTCGTTTTCTCCGTCCTTTTTATTTGAGGGTCATATAAATACCCCCTTAGGCTCAATTGTACGGCATCCAAGTTTTTAGTGCTTCCTCTTAGTTTGTAATTGTAGAAACACAAATACTCTCAAATCCTTAGTTAGATTTTAATTATTAGCTTGGAATTTTCAATCTCAATCATTGTAGAAGACAAGCTCCACCATTGTTATTCAAGTTCAAGCTTCTAGTAATATTTTTCTTACTTTTTACCCTATTTCTTCTTGCTTTGTTGTTAATTATTTGCTTGATTCTTGTATGTTTAGATTGTTAATTAGCTTAATTCTTAGTTTAATTATGCTCATGAGTTGTTTGAAATCCTTAATTGCTTTAATCTCCATGGATTCTGAGTAGTCTAATTTTCTAGGGTTTGGGTAAAACCCTCAATGTAGTCACTAATTACTTATTGCATGTGCTAATTTGGTACTTGTTGGGTGTTAATTAGTTGAGCTTAAGTGGTTTAATTGCTTAGTTCTTGTATATAGCCATTGCTAGAACTATTGTCCAAGCTTTCTTAACGAAGGATCGAGAGATGAACTTGAGTTAGCTCCCTTATGCTTGATTGACTTGAAATGCCATGAGAATAGGAATTTCTAGTCAAGGGAATGTTTATGTCATCGTGATTATGCTTTAACACTTGTTTTATGATTTGTAACCACGAGAGTGGGTTGTATTCATGATTCAAGTAATCCCTCTAGCTTGAGAGAGTAGTTGGGTGCTTTAGATGATTTCCCCTATTATACCCCTTATTTTACCTTGTTTATGCATGCTAATCGTGATTTGTGATGAAGTTGAGTGGTATAACCCGAGCCCTAGAATCTCTAAATATTGTTAATTTCCCCTAGCTTTAGTTAACTGGAACTAGTACTTGTTATACAAAACCAAACCAACTTCGACTTCGCTTAGCTTATATATGCGGTAGTATTTCAGTGGTTGGGTTCAAACTTTTCTTACCCTTGCTATTAGCTAGTGAGACCAAGATAGGACTTTTTCTTTGGTAGGCTCAACGACGGCCAATCAAATTTTTGGCGCCGTTGCCGGGGAGGCAAAGTCACATTGAATGTATTATTGTTGAATGAGTCGAAGTGTGTGAATTTTTGTATCATAATTTTTCTTATTTATTTGTGTATATTTGATGTGTGTCATAAATGGCACACATTTGACGAGCATTTAGGTCCTTTCTATTCTCTTTTCATAGCTTTCATGCTTAATAAGTGCTTAGTGTTATGCTTTGTTGCTTAGTTTTACCTTTCTTCTCTTATTTTGTAGCTTTTGTGCATTTCGTTGGTTTTCTAGACTTTTCTTCTTTATTTGCTCTATTTTCGTGGTTGTAGGTATTGGACGAGGTTCGGGTCTTGATTTTGGTGATCCACTATGGTGGAAGAAGCTTTTGGATCAAGTTCATGGAATTTGGGAAGCTCAAGATGCAAAGAAGTGGAAGTTCCAAGTCTTGTCTCTTTTCTTGTGCTCCCTTCAAAGGAAGTGTGTGCCCTCAATATTAAGCCTTAGCTACTGCCACTCCTAGTGCCCATCACCATCATAAATCATGTGTGCACCCCTTGAGCTTGAAGAGTTGAAGATTCAAAGAAATCCAGCTGAGTGCGGCCACACGCGCAGTAGGTGCGGGTGCACACGAAGGATGTGCGGGCGCACACCATGGTGGTGCGGGCGCACATCCTCTGTTGTGCGGCCGCACCAACGTGGGTCTTTTCCGATCGGATTTCGACGATTTTCTCTCTCTTCTTATACCTATTTGAACCCAATTTTTGTAAGAAGTTTCATAATAGAATTAGATCATATTCTTAGCTTAGTTGAGAGCTTCTCTCTCTAGATTTAGGGGTTAGTTTTAGGAGTATATTTTAGAGAGAGAAAGTGAAGAATTTCAATGGTGATTGAGAGATTGAAGATCCAATGGTGACAATTGTATTGGAGATCTACTCTATTATCAATGAGCATTTCTAAACTCTATCTCATTTATTGTTTTGTTTAGTATTCATGTTTAGATTGTTTGATTTTGATTAGATTTTGATGATTTGATGATTGATGTTTGATTAGAGTAATTGTTCTTCTTTAATTATAGATTCTTTGATTGTTGATTGTTGATTTCTTTAGTTGTTGATTGAATTGATGAAGTTGCTAGAGTAGTTGTTTGGTTAGGGATTTGGTGAAGCTTGTATTAGGTAATGGATTGATGTAGATTGGGGATTTTGATGGAGTTGATGATGTGATTAAATTGGTTAATTGATTATGTGCATGTGTGTGTTTGATTTAGGCTTGATCACCCTAGTTATTCACACTAGATTGCATTGTAAATTCACATTGATACGGACCATTGATTTGTGGCTTGCATTTACACGATTGAGGTGCCTTGTGATGTTTCCTAGCTAGAGTTTAACGTAGTTGACGCTAGTTAGACCTCTAGGAGAATAGCTTGATATGCTCTTTTGGTTGCATAATTAATCTTTCCTCACGTTGCTTGACTTAGTCAACTTCCTAAACCAATTTGCATTGTTCATTGCTATTATAAGTGAATCCTAATCCCTAGCATTTTATTTGTTTGATTTCTTTGTCTTAGTAGTTGTTAGTGTCCTCTTTCACCCTTTGTCTTCGACTTAGCTTAGGCACATAATTGGAAGAACTTAGACATTACTGTTCCTTTGGGTTCGACCCTTGACTTACCTCTATACTTGTATTTAGGTTTGTTGAGTGTTTATAAATTTTGTTTGGCTTAGGAGGATTAGTCCAACGACCTAATTTTCCCACGTCAAAATGGCGCCGTTGCCGGGGAACGGTGCCTATGTTTGAGTGTTTTTGATTACTTGAGTCTAGGTCTTTGTGTATACTTTTTTCTTTTATTTGTTTTTGTTTCTTTTGTAAAAATGGCATGTCTATCTTTTTCTCAACATGATGATGAGCCTTTTTGTGAATATTTCAATAGACTTAAGGAATTTCTTGACTATAATTGTTGTAATCTTTGGGAAGCTTGTGAGATTTGTTATCATGGTTTGAATGAGCAAACTAGGGATATAGTTGAAGGAATGCATAATGGTGATTTAAGAGCATTTTCTATTGAAGATGCTTGGAAATTTTATGTTTGGTTTGCTTGGGAAGTTTATAACAAGGGTAAACGTGCTTCCATTTTTGATGTGCAATGTGTTAATTCTTCCAATGTTAGCATGATTTACCATGATGTGTCACATGACCCCATAGTTGAACCTAGAACAAGTACTTCCAATTCTATTTCCTCATTTGTTCATGATAATGTGTTGCATGTTCAAGCTAGCAAATCCCATACATTTGAAAATGCCCCCAACCCCCTATTTGATGAATATGCTCATGTTTGTAATGATGATGATCCCACTTTTGGTTGTACTTCTTCTTCTCTTGTTGAGCCTCAATCTCCTACCCATTTTGAATCTCTTATTGCTACCTTGGAAACTCAAATTAGGCATGTTGAGCTTCGTGATGATCTTGGGCCTAACAAAGAGTCGACTCTTAATTGTTTAAGAAGTCAATTGGAGATGATGAGAAAGAGTGAGGAGCGTCTTGAGGAGGGAAGAAGGAGAAATGAAGAGCTAGAAAGCCAATTGTCATCTTTGATGCTTATGTGTGAAAGTTACAAATCCAATGTGTGTGTTGAGGGTGATGATGGTTATTTCGAGCAACCAAGAATGTGTGAGGATCCTATTGTTGAGCATAGGAGTGAAGGAGAGAGAGTCGTGAGTGATAATGGGTTTGATGAAATTTTAAGTCTAGACATCTCTTCCTTTGCTGATTGTGATGAGTCCCAAGTGTGTGAATGTGACTCTTCTATCTATGAGTATTTGGACTCGTTTGAGGTTATGTCAAATGTGTTTGTTGGGTGCATAAGGAATAGCCATAGCCTTTTAAGCAAGTTCATTGATGATGCTTCATGGAAGAGAGATGATTTTGAGTTATATTTGCCTCCATTCATGCATGGTTTTGAGACTCTAGGCTTTAAGGAAGTTGAGGGAGCTATTGTTCATGAAGGTAATGGAGGAGATTATGTGGTACCTCTTGGGAGTTGGATGTTTGAGGGAGATGGTGATCATGAGTGTTCTTCTTTTGAGGATTCTATGATTGATTTTCATGCCCTCATTGGTGATGTGAGACCTTGTGTTGAGGGAGTAGCTAACCCTTTGCCTTTTTCTCATACCCATTTCTCTCAAAAGTTCAATCACATCCTTTATTGCCCTATTTTTCTCCCTTCCTTTGTTGGTAAGCCTATTGGGGACCCTTATGTCTATGAAGATTTGAATGTGGCTCATTTATCTCCAATTTGGGAAAAGGGTGATGTTGCCACCCAAAAATATTTTGAGGAGAGTTTGCCTTCTTTTTCCTTTTCTTCTTCTTTTTCTTTTTCTTTTTCTTCTTATTTTGTTGAGTTTTCTTTTGATTCTTCTTCCTTCTCTTGGCATCTCTCTCCTCATAGGTGTGCACTATGCTTCTTCATAGGAATTTTGAGGTTACGGTGCCCGGTGGGGAAAAGTCTTGAGACCTCAGGTGATACATCTTAGGGTCATATAATGACGTTCGGAACCATATATGACCCTTATATGTTGTACAAAATAGTCGTGGTAGGCTTCAGTTCATGAAATCGGTGTCAATTTGGAACGGGTAAATTGATCGTTTTAAGGCATATTGGATGGTTCCACCCACTCAATTGGACTCCCGGAGGGTATTAGGAACCATTGTAAACATCTCGGCAATTTTTATTTTTGGGCGAAAAAAGGTCAAAAAATTCCTAAATTGAAGGCTATAATCCACGCTTTTTGAAGAATTTTGAGGTTACGGGACCCGGTGGCGAAAAGTCTTGAGACCTTAGGGGATACATCTTAAGGACATATAATGACGTATGGAACCATATATGACCCTTATATGTTGTTCAAAACAGCCGTGGTAGGCTTCGGTTTACGAAATCAGTGCAAATTTGGAACGGGTAAATTGACCGTTTTAAAGCATATAAGATGGTTCCACCCACTCAATTGGACTCCCGGAGGGTATTAGGAACCATGGTAAACATCTCGGAAATTTTTATTTCCGGGCGAAAAAGGTCAATAAATTCCAAAATTGAAGGATATAATCCACGCTTTTTGAGGAATTTTGAGGTTACGGGGCCCGGTGGCGAAAAGTCTTGAGACCATAGGGAGTACATCTTAGGGTGATATAATGACGTTAGGAACCATATATGACCATTATATGATGCCATAAATGCCCGTTGTAGGCTTGAGTTCACGATATCAGTGCAAGTTTGGAACGCGTAAATTGACTGTTTAAAGGCATATTGGATGGTTGGACCCACCCAAATAGACTCCCATGGTGTATTAGGGTCCATGGTAAGCATCTCGGCATTTTTTATTTCTTGGCAAAAAGAGGTCAAAATATTCCAAAATTTAAGGCTATAATCCACGCTTTTTGAGGAATTTTGAGGTTACGGGGCCCTGTGGGGAAAAGTCTTGAGACCTTAGGGGGATACCACTTAAGGACATATAATGACGTTTAGAACCATGTATGACCCATTTATGTTGTTCAAAATAGCCGTGGTAGGCTTCAGATTACGAAATCGGTGCAAATTTAGAACGGGTAAATTGACCGTTTTAAGGCATATAAGATGGTTCCACCCACTCAATTGGACCCTTGGAGGGTATAAAGAACCATGATAAACATCTCCGCAATTTTTATTTCCGGGCGAAAAAAAGACAAAAAATTCTAAAATTGAAGGATATAATCCTCCTTTTTTGAGGAATTTTTAGGTTACGGGGCCCAGTGGCGAAAAATCTTGAGACCATAGGGGATACATCTTAGGGTGATATAATGACGTTTGGAACCATATATGACCATTATATGTTGCCATAAATGACCGTAGTAGGCTTGAGTTCACGATATCAGTGCAAGTTTGGAACGGGTAAATTGACTGTTTAAAATCTTATTAGATGGTTCCACCCACTCAATTGGACTCCTGGAGGGTATTAAGACCCATGGTAAACATCTCGGCAATTTTAATTACCGGCGAAAAAAAAGTCAAAAAATTCCTAAATTAAAAGCTATAATCCACGCTTTTTGAGGAATTTAGAGGTTACGGGGCCCGGTGGCGAAAAGTCTTGAGACCTTAGGGGGATACATCTTAGGGACATATAATGACGTTTGAAACCATATATGACCCTTATATGTTGTACAAAATAGTCGTGGTAGGCTTAAGTTTACGAAATCAGTGCAAATTTGGAATGAGTAAATTGACTGTTTAAAGACACAACTCGGCAATTTTTATTTCGGGGCGAAAAAAAGGTCAAAAAATTCCAAAATTGAAAACTATAATCCACGCTTTTTGAGGAATTTTGAGGTTACGGGGCCCGGTAGCAAAAAGTCTTGAAACCCTAGGCGATAGATCTTAGGGTCATATAATTACGTTTGGAACCATATATGACCCTTATATGTTGTACAAAATAGCCGTGGTAGGCTTCAGTAAACGAAATCGGTGCAAATTTGGAACGAGTAAATTGACCGTTTAAAGACACATTGGATGGTTCCACCCACTCAATTGGACTCCCGAGGGTATTAGGAACCATGGTAAAAATCTAGGCAATTTTTTTTTTGGGCGAAATAAGGTCAAAAAATTCCAAAATTGAAGGCTATAATCCATGCTTTTTGAGGAATTTTAAGGTTACGGGGCCCGGTGACGAAAAGTCTTGAGACCCTAGGGGATACATCTTAGGGTCATATAATGACGTTTGGAACCATATATGACCCTTATATGTTGTACAAAATAGTCGTGGTAGGCTTGAGGTCACGATATCGGTGCAAATTTGGAACGAGTAAATTGACAGTTTATAGGCAGATTGGATGGTTGGACCCACCCAAATCAACTACTAGCATGTATTAGGGTCCATGGTAAGCATCTCGGCATTTTTTATTTTCGGGCGAAAAAAGGTCAAAAAATTCCAAAATTGCAGGCTATAATCCACGCTTTTTGAGAAATTTTGAGGTTACGGAATCCGGTGGCGAAAAGTCTTGAGACCTTAGGGCATACATCTTAGGGTCATATGATGATGTTTGGAACCATATATGACCCTTATATGTTATGCAAAATACCCGTGGTAGGCTTCAGTTTACGAAATCGGTGCAAATTTGGAACGGGTAAATTGACCGTTTTAAGGCATATTGGATGGTTCCACCCACTCAATTGGACTCCCGGAGGGTATTAGGAACCATGTTAAATATCTCAGCAATTTTTATTTCCGGACGAAAAAAGGTCAAGAAATTCCAAAATTGTAGGCTATAATCCACGCTTTTTGAGAAATTTGAGGTTACGGGCCCGGTGGCGAAAAGTCTTGAGACCTTAGGGGATACATCTTAGGGTTATATAATGACGTTTGGAACCATATATGACCATTATATGTTGTACAAAATAGCCGTGGCAGGCTTTAGTTTACGAAATTGGTGCGAATTTGGAACGGGTAAATTGATCGTTTTAAGGCATATTGGATGGTACCACCCACTCGATTGGACTCGCAGAGGATATTAGAAATCATGGTTAACATCTCGGCAATTTTTATTTCCGAGCGAAAAAAGGTTAAAAAATTCTAAAATTGATGGCTATAATCCACGCATTTTGAGGAATTTTGAGGTTACGGGGCCCGGTGGCGAAAAGTCTTGAGACCCTAGAGAATACATCTTAGAGTCATAGAATGACGTTTGGAACCATACATGACCATTATATTTTGTACAAAATAGCTGTGGTAGGCTTTAGATTACGAAATCGGTGCAAATTTTAAACGTGTAAATTGACCGTTTTAAGGCATATTGGATAGTTCCACCCACTCAATTGGACTCCTTAAGGGTATTAGGAACCATGGTAAACATTTTGGCAATTTTTATTTCCTGGCGTAAAGAGGTCAAAAAATTCTAAAATTGAAGGCTATAATCCACGCTTTTTGATGAATTTTGAGATTACGGGGCCTAGTGGCGAAAAGTTTTGAGACCCTAGAGGATACATCTTAGGATCATATAATAACGTTTGGAACCATATATGACCCATATATGTTCTAAAAAATAGTCGTGGTAGGCTTTAGTTTATGAAATCGGTGCAAATTAGGATCGGGTAAATTGAACGTTTTAAGGCATATAGGATGGTTCCACCCACTTAATTGGACTCCCAGAGGGTATTAGGAACCATGGTAAACATCTAGGCAATTTTTATTTCGGGACGAAAAAAAGGTCAAGGAATTCCAAAATTGAAGGCTATAATCCACGTTTTTGAGGAATTTAGAGGTTACGGGCTCGGTGGCGAAAAGTCTTGAGATTTTATGGGATACATCTTAGTGTCATATAATGACGTGAGGTACCATATATGACCCTTATATATAGTACAAAATAGCCGTGGTAGGCTTCACTTTACGAAATTAGTGCAAATTTGGAACGGGTAAATTGACCATTTTAAGGCATATTGGGTGGTTCCACCCACTCTATTGGAATCCCAAAGGGTATTAGGAACCATAGTAAACATCTCTGCAATTTTTATTTCTAGGCGAATAAAGGTCCAAAAATTCCAAGTTTGAAGGCTATAAACCACGCTTTTTGAGGAAATTTTAGGTTACGGGCCCGGTGGCGAAAAGTCTTGAGACCTTAGGGGATAGATCTTAGGGTCATATAATGACGTTTGGAACCATATATGACCTTTATATGTTGTACAAAATAGCCTTGGTAGGCTTCAGTTTACGAAATCGGTGCAAATTTAGAACGGGTAAATTTACTATTTTAAGGCATATAGGATGGTTCCATCCACTCAATTGCACTCCAGGAGGGTATTAGGAACCATGGTAAATATCTCGGAAATTTTTTTTTCCAGACGAAAAAAGGTCAAGAAATTCTAAAATTGTAGGCTTTAATCCACGCTTTTTGAAGAATTTTGAGGTTACGGGGCCCGGTGACGAAAAGTCTTGAGACCTAAGGGGATACATCTTAGGGTCATAGAATGACGTTTAGAACCATATATGACCCTTGTATGTTGTACAAAATAGCCGTGGTAGGCTTCAGTTTACGAAATCGGTGCAAATTTGGAACGGGTAAATTGACTGTTTTAATGCATATTGGATGGCTCCACCCACTCAATTAGACTCCCGGAGGGTATAAGGAACCATGGTAAACATCTCGGCAATTTTTATTTCCGGACGAAAAACGGTCAAGAAATTCCAAAATTGTAGGCTATAATCAACACTTTTTGAGAAATTTGAGGTTACGGGGCCCCGTGGCAAAAAGTCTTGAGACCTTAGCGGATACATCTTAGGGTCATATAATGACGTTTGGAACCATATATGACCATTATATGTTGTACAAAATAACCGTGGTAGGCTTCAGTTTACGAAATCGGTGCGAATTTGGAACGGGTAAATTGACCGTTTTAAGGTATATTGGATGGTTCCACGCACTCAATTGGACTCCTTGAGGGTATAAGGAACCATGGTAAACATCTCGACAATTTTTTTTTCCGGACGAAAAAAGGTCAAGAAATTCCAAAATTGAAGGCTATAATCCACGCTTTTTGAGGAATTTTGAGGTTACGGGGCCCGGTGGCGAAAAGTCTTGAGACCTTAGGGGATACATCTTAGGGTCATAGAATGACGTTTAGAACCATATATGACCCTTATATGTTGTACAAAATAGCCGTGGCAGGCTTCAGTTTACGAAATCGGTTCAAATTTGGAACGGAAAAATTGACTGCTTTAAGGAATACAGGATGGTTCCACCCACTCAATTGGACTCCCGGAGGGTATTAGGAACCATGGTAAATATCTCGGCAATTTTTATTTCAGGACGAAAAAAGGTCAAGAAATTCCAAAATTGTAGTCTATAATCCACGCTTTTTGAGAAATTTGAGGTTACGGGGCCCGGTGGCAAAAAGTCTTGAGACCTTAGGGGATACATCTTAGGGTCATATAATGACGTTTGGAACTATATATGACCATTATATGTTGTACAAAATAGCCGTGGTAGGCTTCACTTTTCGAAATCGGTGCGAATTTGGAACGGGTAAATTGACCGTTTTAAGGGATATTGGATGGTTCCACCCACTCAATTGGACTCCTGAAGGGTATTAGGAATCTTGGTAAACATCGCGGCAAATTTTATTTCCGGACGAAAAAATGTCAAGTAATACCAAAATTGAAGGCTATAATCCACACTTTTTGAGGAATTTTGAGGTTACTGGGCCAGGTGGCGAAAAGTCTTGAGACCTTAGGGGATACATCTTAGGGTAATATAATGACGTTTGGTACCATATATGACCCTTATATGTTGTACAAAATAGCCGTGGTAGGCTTTAGTTTACGAAATCAGTGCAAATTTGGAACGGGTAAATTGACCGTTTTAACGCATATTGGATGGTTTCACCCACTCAATTGGACTCCCGTAGGGTATTGGGAACCGTGGCAAATATCTCGACAGTTATTATTTCCAGGCGAAAAAAGGTCAAAAAATTCCGAAATTCAAGGTTATATAATCCACGCTTTTTAAGGAATTTTAGGGTTATGGGGCCTAGTGGAAAAAAGACTTCAGACCTTAGGAGATACATTTTGGGGTCATATAATGACGTTTGGAACCATACATGACCCTTATATGTTGTACAAAATAGTCGTGGTAGGCTTCAGTTTACGAAATCGGTGCAAATTTGAAACGGGTAAAATGACCGTTTTAAGGCATATTGGATGGTTCCACCCACTCAATTGGACTCCCGTAGGGTATTAGGAACCGTGGTAAACATCTCGGCAGTTTTTGTTTTTCGGGCGAAAAAAGGTCAAAAAATTCCAAAATTGAAGGCTATATAATCCACGCTTTTTGAGGAATTTTAAGGTTACGGGGCCCGGTGGCGAAAAGTCTTGAGACCTTAGGGGATACATCTTAGGGTCATAGAATGACGTTTCGAACCATATATGACCCTTATTTGTTGAACAAAATAGCCGTGGTAGGCTTCAGTTTACGAAATCGGTTCAAATTTGGAACGGAAAAATTGACTGCTTTAAGGAATACAGGATGGTTCCACCCACTCAATTGGACTCTCGGAGGGTATTAGGAACCATGGTAAATATCTCGGCAATTTTTATTTCCGGACGAAAAAAGGTCATGAAATTCCAAAATTGTAGGCTATAATCCACGCTTTTTGAGAAATTTGAGGTTACGGGGCCCGGTGGCAAAAAGTCTTGAGACCTTAGGGGATACATCTTATGGTCATATAATGACGTTTGGAACTATATATGACCATTATATGTTGTACAAAATAGCCGTGGTAGGCTTCAGTTTACGAAATCGGTGCGAATTTGGAACGGGTAAATTGACCGTTTTAAGGGATATTGGATGGTTCCACCCACTCAATTGGACTCCTGGAGGGTATTAGGAATCTTGGTAAACATCTCGGCAATTTTTATTTCCGGACGAAAAAATGTCAAGAAATACCAAAATTGTAGGCTATAATCCACACTTTTTGAGGAATTTTGAGGTTACAGGGCCAGGTGGCGAAACGTCTTGAGACCTTAGGGGATACATCTTAGAGTAATATAATGACGTTTGGTACCATATATGACCCTTATATGTTGTACAAAATAGCCGTGGTAGGCTTTAGTTTACGAAATCGGTGCAAAATTGGAACGGGTAAATTGACCGTTTTAAAGCATATTGGATGGTTCCACCCACTCAATTGGACTCCCGTAGGGTATTGGGAACCGTGGTAAACATCTCGACAGTTATTATTTCCGGGCGAAAAAAGGTTAAAAAATTCCGAAATTGAAGGTTATATAATCCACGCTTTTTAAGGAATTTTAGGGTTATGGGGCTTGGTGGCAAAAAGTCTTGAGACCTTAGGAGATACATTTTGGGGTCATATAATGAAGTTTGGAACCATACATGACCCTTATATGTTGTACAAAATAGCCGTGGTAGGCTTCAGTTTATGAAATCGGTGCAAATTTGGAACGGGTAAAATGACCGTTTTAAGGCATATTGGATGGTTCCACCCACTCAATTGGACACCCGGAGGGTATTAGGAACCGTGGTAAACATCTCGGCAGTTTTTATTTTTGGGGGAAAAAAGGTCAAAAAATTCCAAAATTTAATGCTATATAATCCACGTTTTTTGACGAATTTTGAGGTTACGGGGCCCGGTGGCGAAAAGTCTTCAGACCTTAGGGGATACAACTTAGGGTCATAGAATGACGTTTGGAACCATATATGACCATTATATGTTGTACAAAATAGCCGTGGTAGGCTTCAGTTTACGAAATAGGTGCAAATTTGGAACGGGTAAATTGACAGTTTTAAGGTATATTGGATGGTTCCACCCACTCAATTGGACTTCCTGAAGGTATAAGGAACCATGGTAAACATCTCGACAATTTTTTTTTCCGGACGAAAAAAGGTCAAGAAATTCCAAAATTGAAGGCTATAATCCACGCTTTTTGAGGAATTTTGAGGTTACGGGGCCCGGTGGATAAAAGTCTTGAGACCTTAGGGGATACATCTTAGGGTCATAGAATGACGTTTCGAACCATATATGACCCTTATATGTTTAACAAAATAGCCGTGGTAGGCTTTAGTTTACGAAATCGGTTCAAATTAGGAACGGAAAAATTGACTGCTTTAAGGAATACAGGATGGTTCCACCCACTCAATTGGACTCCCGGAGGGTATTAGGAACCATGGTAAATATCTCGGCAATTTTTATTTCCGGACGAAAAAAGGTCAAGAAATTCCAAAATTGTAGGCTATAATCCACGCTTTTTGAGAAATTTAAGGTTACGGGGCCCGGTGGCAAAAAGTCTTGAGACCCTAGGGGATACATCTTAGGGTCATATAATGACGTTTGGAACTATATATGACCATTATATGTTGTACGAAATAGCCGTGGTAGGCTTCAGTTTACGAAATCGGTGCGAATTTGGAACGGGTAAATTGACCGTTTTAAGGGATATTGGATGGATCCACCCACTCAATTGGACTCCTGGAGGGTATTAGGAATCTTGGTAAACATTTCGGCTATTTTAATTTCCGGACGAAAAAATGTCAAGAAATACAAAAATTGTAGGCTATAATCCACACTTTTTAAGGAATTTTGAGGTTACTGGGCCAGGTGGCGAAAAGTCTTGAGACCTTAGGGGATACATCTTAGGGTAATATAATGACGTTTGATACCATATATGACCCTTATATGTTGTAAAAAATAGCCGTGGTAGGCTTTAGTTTACGAAATCGGTGCAAATTTGGAACGGGTAAATTGACCGTTTTAAAGCATATTGGATGGTTCCACCCACTCAATTGGACTCCCGTAGGGTATTGGGAACCGTGGTAAACATCTCGACAGTTATTATTTCCGGGCGAAAAAAGGTCAAAAAATTCCGAAATTGAAGGTTATATAATCCACGCTTTTTAAGGAATTTTAGGGTTATGGGGCCTGGTGGCAAAAAGTCTTGAGACCTTAGGAGATACATTTTAGGGTCATATAGTGACGTTTGGAACCATACATGACCCTTATATGTTGTACAAAATAGCCGTGGTAGGCTTTAGTTTACGAAATCGGTGCAAATTTGGAACGGGTAAAATGACCGTTTTAAGGCATATTGGATGGTTCCACCCACTCAATTGGACTCCCGTAGGGTATTAGGAACCGTGGTAAACATCTCGGCAGTTTTTGTTTTTCGGGCGAAAAAAGGTCAAAAAATTCCAAAATTGAAGGCTATATAATCCACGCTTTTTAAGGAATTTTGAGGTTACGGGGCCCGGTGGCAAAAAGTCTTGAGTCCTTAGGAGATAAATCTTAGGGTCATATAATGACGTTTGGAACCATACATGACCCTTATATGTTGTACAAAATAGCCGTGGTAGGCTTTAGTTTACGAAATCGGTGCAAATTTGGAACGGGTAAATTGACCGTTTTAAAGCGTATTGGATGATTCCACCCACTCAATTTGTCTCCCGGAGGGTATTAGGAACCGTGGTAAACATCTCGGCAGTTTTTTTTTCTTGCGAAAAAAGGACAAAAAAATTCCAAAATTGAAGGCTATATAATCCACGCTTTTTGATGAATTTTGAGGTTACGGGGCTCGGTGGCGAAAAGTCTTGAGACCTTAGGGTATACATCTTAGGGTCATATAATGACGTTGGAACCATACATGATCCTTATATGTGGTACAAAATAGCCGTGGTAGGCTTCAGTTTACGAAATCGGTGCAAATTTGGAACGTGTATAATGACCGTTTTAAGGCATATTGGATAGTTCCACCCACTCAATTGGACTCCCGGAGGGTATTAGGAACCATGGTAAACAACTCGACAATTTTTATTTCCCGGCGAAAAAAGGTTAAAAAATTCCAAAATTGAAGGCAATAATCCACGCTTTTTGAGAAATTTTGAGGTTACGGGGCCCGGTGGCGAAGAGTTTTGAGACCCTAGGGATACATCTTAGGGTCATATAATGACGTTTGGAACCATATATGACCACAATATAATTCCATAAATGACTGTGCTAGGCTTGAGGTCACGATATTGGGGCAAGTTTGGAATGGCTAAGTTGACTGTTCATGGTAAGCATCTCGGCATTTTTTATTTCCGGGCGAAAAAGGTCAAAAAATTTCAAAATTGAAGGCAATGCACGCTTTTTGAGGAATTTTGAGGTTACGGGGCCCGGTGGCGAAAAGGCTTGAGACCTTAGGTGATACATTTTAATGTTATATAATGATGTTTGGAACCATATAAGACCCTTATATGCTGTACAAAATAGTTGTGGTAGGCTTTAGTTTACGAAATCGGTGCAAATGTAGAACCGGTAAATCGACAGTTTTAAGGCATGTTGGATGGTTCCACCCACTCAATTGGACTCCCGGAGGGTATTAGGAACCATGGTAAACATGATGGCAATTATTATTTCCGGGCGAAAAAAGGTCAAAAAATTCCAAAATTGAAGGCTATAATCCACGCTTTTTGAGGAATTTTGAGGTTACGGGGCCCGGTAGAGAAAAGTCTTGAGACCTTAGGGAATACATCTTAGGGTCATATAATGATGTTTGGAACATATATGACCCTTATATGTTGTACAAAATAGTCGTGGTAGGCTATAGTTTACGAAATCGGTGCAAATTTGGAACAGGTAAATTGACTGTTTTAAGGCATATTGGATGGTTCCACCCACGCAACGCAATTGGATGGTTCTAACCATGGTAAACATATCGGCAATTTTTATTTCCGGGCGAAAAAAGGTCAAAAAATTCCAAAATTGAAGGCAATAATCCACGCTTTTTGAGGAATTTTGAGGTTACGGGGCCCGGTGGCGAAAAGTCTTGAGACCCTAGGGGATACATCTTAGGGTCATATAATGACGTTTGGAACCATATATGACTATTATATGTTGCAATAAATGTCCGTGGTAGGCTTGAGGTCACGATATCGGTGCAAGTTTGGAATGGGTAAATTGACTGTTTAAAGACATATTGGATGGTTGGACCCACCCAAATAGACTCCCAGGGTGTATTAGAGTCCATGGTCAGCATCTCGGCAATTTATATTTCCTGGCGAAAAAAGGTCAAAAAATTCAAAAATTTAAGGCTATAATCCACGCTTTTTGAGGAATTTTGAGGATACAGGGCCCGGTGGCGAATATTCTTGAGACCTTAGGGGATACATCTTGACGTCATATAATGACGTTTGGAACCATATATGACCCATATATGTCGTACAAAATTGCAGTGGTAGGCTTTAGTTTACGAAATCGGTGCAAATTTAGAACTGGTAAATTGACTGTTTTAAGGCATATTGGATGGTTCCACCCACTCAATTTGACTCCCGGAAGGTATTAGGAAACCATGGTAAACATCTCGGCAATTTTTATTTCCGGGCGAATAAAGGTCAAAAAATTCCAAAATTTAAGACTATAATCCACGCTTTTTTAGGAATTTTGAGGTTCTGGGGCCCGGTGGCGAAAACTCTTGAGACCTTAGGGGATACATCTAAGGGTCATATAATGACGTTTGGAAACATATATGACCCTTATATGTTGTACAAAATAGCCGTGTTAGGCTTTATTTTACGAAATTGGTGCAAATTTAGAACGGCTAAATTGACAGTTTTAAGGCATATTGGATGGTTCCACCCACTCAATTGGACTCCCGGAGGATATTAGGAACCATGGTAAACATCTTGGCAATTTTCATTTCCGGGCGAAAAAAGGTCAAAAAATTCCAAAATTGAAGGCTATAATCCACGATTTTTTATGAATTTTGAGGTTACGGGGCCCGGTGGAGAAAAGTCTTGAGACTCTAGGGGATACAGCTTAGGGTCATATAATGACGTTTGGAACCATATATGACTATTATATGTTGCCATAAATGTCCGTAGTAGTCTTGAGGTTAAGATATCAGTGGAAGTTTGGAACAGGTAAATTGACTGTTTAAAGGCATATTGGATGGTTGGACCCACCCAAATAGACTCCCAGGGTGTATTAGAGTCCATGGTAAGCATCTCGGAATTTTTTATTTCCGGGCGAAAAAAGGTTAAAAAATTCCAAAATTGAAAGCTATAATCAACGCTTTTTGAGGAATTTTGAGATTACAGGCCCCGGTGGCGAAAAGTCTTGAGACCTTAGGGGATACATCTTAGGGTCATATAATAACGTTTGGAACCATATATGACCCTTATATGTTGTATAAAATAGCCGTGGTAGGCTTCAGTTTACGAAATCGGTTCAAATTTGGAATGGGTAAATTGACCGTTTTAAGGCATATTGGACGGATCCACCCACTCAATTGGACTCCCGGAGGGTATTAGGAACCATGGTAAACATCTCGGCAATTTATTTCCGGGCGAAAAAAGGTCAAAAAATTCCGAAATTGAAGGCTATAATAATCCACGCTTTTTGAGGAATTTTGAGTTACGGGGCCTGGAGGCGAAAAGTCTTGAGACCCTAGTGGATACATCTTAGGGTCATATAATGACGTTTGGATCCATATATGACCATTATATGTTGCCATAAATGTCCGTGGTAGGCTTGAGGTCACGATATCGGTGCAAGTTTGGAACGGGTAAATTGACTGTTTAAAGGCATATTGGATGGTTGGACCCACCCAAAAAGGCTCCAAGGGTGTATTAGGTTCCATGGTAAGCATCTCGGCCTTGTTTATTTTCGGGCGAAAAAAAGGTCAAAAAATTCCAAAATTGAAGGCTTATAATCCACGCTTTTTGAGAAATTTTGAGGTTACGGGGCCTGGCGGCGAAAAGTCTTGAGACCTTTTGGGATACATATTAGGGTCATATAATGATGTTTGGAACCATATATGACCATTATATGTTGTTATAAATGTCCGTGGTAGGCTTGAGGTCACGATATCGGTGCAAGTTTGGAAAGGGTAAATTGACTGTTAAAGGCATATTGGATGGTTGGACCTACCCAAATAGACACCCAGGGTGTATTAGGTTCCATGGAAAGCATCACGACATTTTTTATTTCCGGGTGAAAAAAGGTCCAAAAGTTCCAAAATTAAAGGCTATAATCCACGCTTTTTGAGTAATTTTGAGCTTACGGGGCCCTGTGGAGAAAAGTCTTGAGACCTTAGGGGATACATCTTAGGGTCATATAAAGACTTTTGGAACCATATATGACCTTTATATGTTGTACAAAATAGCCGTGGTAGGCTTCAGTTTACGAAATCGGTCCAAATTTGGAACGGGTATATGGACCGTTTTAAGGTATATTGGATGGTTCCACCCACTCAATTGGACTCTTAGAGGGTATTAGGAACTGTAGACACCTAAAAATGTCTCCCTAAAACCAAACCCGATGATAAATAACCTTTCACCGCCACTATTGGTCGGGTTTAGTATTTAATCCCGAGAGTGCTTAAAAAATCGTATTTTATTCAATTCATATTTTTGAAAGGTCTATGGATTAGTCTTGATGTTTGGTAAAAGCATATTTTTAATTTTAGCTCAAGCTTGTTAATTAATTTTAAGCCCAAACCTTTTTATTTTATGATTTATTTTTGGCCCAAACATTTTAATATATTTATTTTATTATTTTCTTATTTTAGCCCGAATAATAAAAGTCATAAATGAGCCTGAAATTATCAATCGGCACTTAAAAAGCCGAAAGAAATTAGGGTTAAAAATGAATTTAAACGGAAAAATGGACTGGAAGTGACCGTGTCACGGTATAGTCTGACCGTGTCACGGGAATCCTTCCCGTCTAACGGTGGGACTTCCCGTGACACAGGAGGTCTGTCGTGACACGAGATGTTTCGTGTCCTTTCCGCGTAAACCCTTAACGCGTTTTTCATTCCGTTTTTTGAAAATTTCCCGCGTCACTCCAAAACTGTACCGCGTCACGAGAAAGTGTACCGTTTGACGGTAGAGTCTGACCGTGTTACGGTACAGTCTGGCCGTGTCACGGGATACTTTTTAGGGTTTTTATCATTTTAGGGTTCCGTGTGCACCCTCAGCACATTTTCCTTATAAATACCCCCTCATTTCTGATGTACGGGGCAACTAGAATTGATTATTATTATTTTCTCTCTTCTATGCTATTAACCTAAATACTAGCCTACCCTTTTCACTTCAAAATTTCTTCTTCAAGCACTCAAAGGAGTCCATATTTTACTCGAGGTTGTGTCCTTTAGCCAAGGCGTGAAAGGTAGAATCGTTTGAGGGTTTGGCCCCAAAATCAACCTTATTGTGTTTAATTTAATTTAGTTATTGCTTTATTATTTCCTTGAAGTTACTAACTCGTTTATTATTTTGTAGTTGCAAACAAACAGATTGAAAGTAAGGATCATGCTCTATTTATTATTATTATTTTTCTAACGATTTTTATGTTGTTGGAATTATGATTAAATTGGTTTTTATATTAATATTGATTCTATTATTTATTTTGATCACCATATTGCATGTTTAAAGGGAATATGTAATTGAAAATCACGTCTAATAAGATAATTTGTACAACCGGCTTAGGATCCTTTTAATCTTATTATAAATTGAAGTGATCACCAAATTTTTAGAATTATGTGTGCATTAATATTTAACCAATTTAGTTAAATAATAGTTTCGATCGAATTGAATTATTGTTTGTATGCCTTTGAGATCGCAGGAATGCTTTTCAATATAAGAATCGAGTAGAGGCCAATACGGGCGAATGTGACTCCATGACTCACTTCGTACCATCATCTCCGATCCTCCTTTCGTGGTTCCGAACCATATGGAGTTAGTAATCTGAATGGGGTGTAAACTTCACGGATCAATCGTTGTTGCCTATCGTTGTCCCTTAATAGTGGTTGCCATAAATGATCCGTGAACAGTTTACAAGTTCCTTAAAAACTTGTTGGCGGCCCCCTACTTTCCTTGTCCCTAATCGCGTCCCTAATCGTATGTGTCAATTCCCACTTCCTATGAGTGCGAAGAACATTCACAACATGCTTTAACGTAGGCGCACATCGAGCGAACGGTACAGTGCACTGCCGTGTCACGGTACAGTGCACTGCTTAACGGGGTACCGTACCGTTCGGGCCGTGTTACGGTACAGTCTGGCCGTGTCACGGGATACTTTTTAGGGTTTTTATCATTTTGGGGTTCCGTGTGCCCCCTCAGCACATTTTCCTTATAAATACCCCCTCATTTATGATGTACGGGGCAACCAGAATTCGATTATTATTATTTTCTCTCTTCTATGCTATTAACCTAAACACTAGCCTACCCTTTTCACTTCAAAATTTCTTCTTCAAGAACTCAAAGGAGTCCATATTTTACTCGAGGTTCTGTCCTTTAGCCAAGGCGTGAAAGGTAGAATCGTTTAAGGGTTTGGCCCCAAAATCAACCTTATTGTATTTAATTTAATTTAGTTATTGATTTATTATTTCCTTGAAGTTACTAACTCGTTTATTATTTTGTAGTTGCAAACAAACAGATTCAAAGTAAGGATCATGCTCTATTTATTATTATTATTATTTTTCTAACGATTTTTATGTTGTTGGAATTAAGATTAAATTGGTTTTTATATTAATATTGATTCTATTATTTATTTTGATCACCATATTGCATGTTTAAAGGGAATATGTAATTGAAAATCACGTCTAATAAGATAATTTGTACAACCGGCTTAGGATCCTTTTAATCTTATTATAAATTGAAGTGATCACCAAATTTTTAGAATAATGTGTGCATTAATATTTAACTTATTTAGTTAAATAATAGTTTCGATCGAATTGAATTATTGTTTGTATGCCTTTGAGATCGCAGGAATGCTTTTCAATATAAGAATCGAGTAGAGGCCAATACGGGCGAATGTGACTCCATGACTCACTTCGTACCATCATCCCCGATCCTCCTTTCGTGGTTCCGAACCATATGGAGTTAGTAATCTCATGGATTATGAATGGGGTGTAACCTTCACGGATCAATCGTTGTTGCCTATCGTTGTCCCTTAATCGTGGTTGCCTTAAATGATCCGTGAACGGTTTACAAGTTCCTTAAAAACTTGTTGGCGGCTCCCTACTTTCCTTGTCCCTAATCGCGTCCCTAATCGTATATGTCAATTCCCACTTCCTATGAGTGCCAAGCACATTCACAACATGCTTTAACGTAGGCGCACATCGAGCGAACGGTACAGTGCACTGCCGTGTCACGGTACAGTGCACTGCTTAACGGGGTACCGTACCGTGGCACGGGAATGTCGACCGTGACACGGTGGAATTTTCAAAAAAAAAAAAAAAAGAAAAGAAAAGAAAGCGTCAGTCAAGTTTTCAGTGTTAATTTGGTCCTCGCATCAGTCATTTTGGTTACTCTTCACATGTCTAGCCATACGATCATACCACGAGTCTTATGACATCACTTAATCATTCATGAGTCAAGAATAGTCTACACACTTTCTTTATGTTTCGACTTGAGTCGTGCACCATGTCGTTTATGATCGTATACTAGGTTCATGCACCCTTTTTCCGTCATAATAAAAAAATGAGTGGAGTTTTCTCACCTGTTTTCAAATGTCTTTTTCCTTTCTTTCCTATCTTGAGCAATGAGTCAAACAATTAAGTGATTTTATTTCATTTCACAGCACTTGGTCAAGAAGCAGGGGTAGACTGTTACGGTTTGAATCGCTACCTCACCAACCTCTTATACCTAAGAGGCGTACAAGAAAACCACCACAACCATCCCCACAGAATCCATCTCCTATTTACTTTCAACCAATGGCCACTGAGGAAGATATGGAGAACATGAACCAGGCCATCGAAAGGTTGTCTACTATGATGGAAGCACTCACAACCAGGGTTGTCACGGAAGAGCAAAACAATCAAAGCAATGCCAATGTAGCTGCAATAGACAAGATCAGAGAACAGATGAGTAAGATCTCTGAAGAGTTTACCTATGTAGAGCAACCTGCCACTTCTCTGAACATAAGGGATAGGCTTCCTAAGAAGTTTTCCACCGCTGACATTCCCAAATTCAAGCCTACTGATAACCCTATGTTTCATTTGAAGGCTTTTTCTGCAACCATGGCTCTTAAGGGATTGGACGTAACACTCTTCCCTACGGTGTTCCCTCTCTCCTTAGAACATGCTTGCCAACAATGGTTTTATTCCCTAGATGCCAAGCTTACTACGACTTAACAAGATGTCACCGACAGTTTTATGAACCGTTACAAGTGTAACATTCAAAGTAAAACTACTGAACGTGAACTCTCAATTCTCAAACAAAAAGAGAATGAAGGATTCACAGCTTACCTGAATAGGTGGAGGGAAACAGCTGCACTCTTGGTAGATCCTCCCAAAGAAAAAGTGATGATTCGCCTCTTCATCAAAAATCCGACTCACAAGTACAAGCAACATCTCAAATTTCTTCCGTTGAACACTTTTGAAGCTGTATATGACATTGGCATCAATATCGAGGACGAGCTAATAAAGACTGCTGGTAGTAACAATAACAACACTTGGAAAAACAAGAAGAACGACCTTCCTTCTTCTTCGTCTTCTAAGCAGGAAAGTACTACCAACAATATAAGCCAAGTTGATCTCAATGAAGTATTAGCTCTTGATGCTCCATTGCCCAAGAAAAGGAGAACCTACACTACTTTAGGAATGACTTATGATGCGGCCTTTGATCGCCTTTACGGACAAGGCTTGATCACACCTATTGGGCCATTTCCAGAGCCCAAACCTGAAGAAAGGAGCGCCAAATGGAACCCCAACGCCCATTGCAAGTTCCATCAAGGAAGGGGTCACTCTACCGAACAATGCTGGAATTTGAAGGATGCTATTCAGGATTTTGTTGATGCCAACAAACTTCCAGTCCCTCCAGGTGGTAAAAAGTGACAAGCAGCAATGAAGACAAGGCGCGCGACGAGCTCCTCGTGCAAGATTTCATGATTTTTTCCCTTTCCCCCTTTTAAGTCTAGCATAGATTTCCCATCCTAAGTTTAGTGTTTAGATTTCCTTTTTCTATAATTTGATAATTTTGTTATCTTATTCACCATTTCCATCAATAAAATGAGCATTATTCCTTTATATCTCGATTTATAGCAATTTTTATTTTTTTTTTTTAAAAAAATAAATTGCCGAAGTAAACACAAGGTACACCCATGATTTGAGGCACCTTTGCAACCCATTCATTCCTTTAAAACATTTTCAAACACTCATTCCATTTCTTCGTCAACCACTTTGAGCCTCGTCTAACGATTGACCTTATTTATTCAACCTACATTCACTTAACCCAGAGATGGAAAGATGTGCAATTTTTGTAACAGTAAGAAAGCAAGTTCAAATAATAAAAATTAAAATAAATAAAAAAAAGAAAATAATAATAAAAAACAATGTCTAAAGGCAAGTGTTCCAATGTCTTCGATATGAACACGTCTCAAATTGCGTCTCTCATCGAGTGCTTGGTACCGTGCCTGAGAAACATGAATGCTAAGTGAGTGATGAACCGCATGATCTAAGATTGCCTACATTGATTCAAAAGAATGAAAAAAAAGAGAAAGAAAAGAATTTTAAAGCAAAAAATATGTGAAAAATAAAACTTGCAAATTCAAAGTTTTCAAATACACAATTACACATCTCGGGGGGGTTTCTCTCGAGTTTTGAGCCTTTTATCCCTTTCTTCCGTAAACCATCAACTTAACCACATTACAACCCTTGAAAGACCTCTTTGAGGTTTACATACACTTGTGTAAAGTTCGGTTAGAGCTACGTTCGGCCTGATTCTTAACGGATACGTAGGCAACCTCACATTGAGGTGCGGCCACATTCATATTTATATCCATGCATGATTGAGTCAAAGAATATCCAATGCTTGTCCCTTACCATTTAGAGCTAGACTTGGGGGCTTGAACCCACATCACTTAGCTTACCCAGCCCAACAAGAGTCATCATCTTTGACTCTTCTCACATCTATTTCCATCACCACAACCTTTGCAGCCAACCTTAGTATCACTTTCACACACATCACTCACACATACATGGCCATATCATCACCCTTCCCTTTAGGAACCCTTTTTCATGAAATCTTGTTTCAACACAGTGCATGTTTCATCATCTTTCAAGGCACCATTCATTGTAAGAAACATTGTATGTGCTTAGCTTCCAAACCTAAGCAATATTCATTGTTTCATGTATAGCATATCGTGCTTAGCTCCTTGACCTAAGTAACATTCATTATGCGATACTCATCGATCACTTCATCTATATACGTGCTTAGCTTCCAGACCTAAGTGACGTTCAAGATCGCGTCTTTACACCATATATGATGCTTAGCTCCATGACTTAAGTTCATTCATCTATCGTGTCACATGATGTAATTGTCCTTAGCCTCCTGGCCTAAGAACATGCATCATGCATACATTATTTTCTGGACAAGCAATTCAATCCATACGATTCATTTTGTCTTGCTCAAGGAGGAAGTTCAAAACTTCTTCCCTTTTTCGTTATTTTATTTTGGGGAAGTTCAAAAACGTTTTTAAAATTTTCTCATCAAGGGAAGTTCGGAAATAAAACTTCATTTTTTTCACATCTTTCTTTTTCGGGAGAAAGTCGGTACCCTCTACTCATCCCATTACGAAAATGACTGAAAATTTTTTGCTTTTGCATTTTTGGTTGCTTGTGTCAGTGCACACACTCACTCGAGACACTCACACACACAAGTCGTACATATGTCATGTCATGTCGTGTCAAGTCAAACTTGGCCAAGTTAGTTGGTCAAGTCAATCATAGTCTATACGAGTCCCTTGGCAAATTTAATTTTGTAGGTCTCATCTACAGCCCACGTCCGGGGAAAAGTGGACCATCTACAGCCCACGTCCGGGGACAAGCGGACCATCTACAGCCCACGTTCGGGGACAAGTGGACCATCTACAGCCCACGTCCGGGGACAAGCGGATCATCTACAGCCCACGTCCGGGGAAGAGCGGACCATCTACAACCCACGTCCGGGGACAAGTGGAGCATCTACAGCCCACGTTCGGGGACAAGCGAACCAATTACATCCCACGTTCGGGGACAAGCAAACCATCTACAGCCCACGTTCGGGGACAAGCGAACCAATTACAGCCCACGTTCGGGGACAATCAAACCACCATCATTTCATGGCGCAAGGATCAGACAAGTATTTCAACCAAGCATTGAAAATTGTCATCTATCGACTTTCCTCAAGCATGGAAAGTATCTCAACCGGTGGGTTTCTTCAAGCATAGAAAACTGCCAACATCATCTGTCGACTTTCCTCAAGCATGGAAAGTATCATTCGGCGGATTCCTTCAAGCATAGGAAGCTACCAAACTCATTTGTCACCAATACACTTGTGTCAGATAAGCATTCTAACCCTTTACTCTTTTATCTGAGGAACTAACATTTTTCTGCAGGTATCGGCGTATACAGAGTGATTTAGGATCGCAGAACGTCTTAAATCATTCTCCGTCCCTATCGGCTACTTAGACTATCGTTTTTGAAACTGACGTTTCTACTAACTCAGTCAAAGTGGGGGCTTCTGTATACATCTATAAATGTCTCCCCAAAACCAAACCCGATGATAAATAACCTTTCACCGCCCATATTGGTCGGGTTTAGTATTAAATCCCGAGAGTGCTTAAAAAATTGTATTTTATTAAATTCATATTTTTGAAAGGTCTATGGATTAGTCTTGATGTTTGGTAAAAGCATAGTTTTAATTTTACCCCAAGCTTGTTAATTAATTTTAAGCCAAAACCTTTTTATTTTATTATTTTATTTATTTTAATTTTATTATTTTCTTATTTTAGCCCGAATAATAAAAGTTAGAAAGAAGCCTGAAATTATCAATCGGCACTAAAAAAGCCGAAATAAATTACGGTTAAAAATGAATTTAGACGGAAAAATGGACTGGAAGTGACCGTGTCACGGTACAGTCTGACCGTGTCACGGGAACCCTTCCCGTCTGACGGTGGGACTTCCCGTGACACGGGAGGTCTGTCGTGACACGGGATGTTCCGTGTCCTTTCCGCGTAAACACTTAACGCGTTTTTCATTCCGTTTTCCGAAAATTTCCCGCGTCACTCCAAAACTGTACCGCGTCACGAGAAAGTGTACCGTCTGACGGTAGAGTCTGACCGTGTCACAGTATAGTCTGGCCGTGTCACGGGATACGTTTTTAGGGTTTTTATCACATTAAGGTTCCGTGTGCCCCCTCAGCACATTTTCCTTATAAATACCCCCTCATTTATGATGTACGGGGCAACCAGAATTCGATTATTATTATTTTCTCTCTTCTATGCTATTAACCTAAACACTAGCCTACCCTTTTCACTTCAAAATTTCTTCTTCAAGAACTCAAAGGAGTCCATATTTTACTCGAGGTTCTGTCCTTTAGCCAAGGCGTGAAAGGTAGAATCGTTTGAGGGTTTGGCCCCAAAATCAACCTTATTGTATTTAATTTAATGTAGTTATTGCTTTATTATTTCCTTGAAGTTACTAACTCGTTTATTATTTTGTAGTTGCAAATAACCAGATTGAAAGTAAGGATCATGCTCTTTTTATTATTATTATTATTATTATTTTTCTAACGATTTTTATGTTGTTGGAATTATGATTAAATTGGTTTTTATATTAATATTGATTCTATTATTAATTTTGATCACCATATTGCATGTTTAAAGGGAATATGTAATTGAAAATCACGCCTAATAAGATAATTTGGACAACCGGCTTAGGATCGTTTTAATCTTATTATAAATTGAAGTGATCACCAAATTTTTAGAATTATGTGTGCATTAATATTTATCCAATTTAGTTAAATAATAGTTTGGATCTAGTTGAATTATTGTTTGTATGCCTTTGAGATCGCATGAATGCTTTTCAATATAAGAATCGAGTAGAGGCCAATACGGGCGAATGTGACTCCATGACTCACTTCGTACCATCATCCCCGATCCTCCTTTCGTGGTTCCGAACCATATGGAGTTAGTAATCTCATGGATTATGAATGGGGTGTAACCTTCACGGATCAATCGTTGTTGCCTATCGTTGTTCCTTAATCGTGGTTGCCTTAAATGATCCGTGAACGGTTTACAAGTTCCTTAAAAACTTGTTGGCGGCTCCCTACTTTCCTTGTCCCTAATCGCGTCCCTAATCGTATATGTCAATTCCCACTTCCATTGAGTGCCAAGTATATTCACAACATGCTTTAACGTAGGCGCACATCGAGCGACCCCTACAGGAACCACGGTAAACAACTCGACAATTTTTATTTCCGGGCGACAAAAGGTCAAAAAATTTCAAAATTGAAGGCTATAATCCACGCTTTTTGAGGAATTTTGAGGTTACCGGGCCCGGTGGCGAAAAGTCTTAAGACCTTAGGGGATACATCGTAGGGTCATATAATGACATTTGGAACCATATATGACCCTTATTTGTTGTACAAAATAGCCGTGGTAGGCTTCAGTTTACGAAATCGGTGCAAATTCGGAACGGAAAAATTGACCGTTTTAAGGCATATTGGATGGTTCCGCCCACTCAATTGGAATCCCGGAGGGTATTAGCAACCATGGTAAATATCTCGGCAATTTTTATCTCCGGGCGAAAAAAGGTCAAAAAATTCCAAAATTGAAGGCTATAATCCAAGCTTTTTGAGGAATTTTGAGGTTACTGGGCCCGGTGCCAAAAAGTCTTAAGACCTTAGGGGATACATCTTAGGGTCATTTAATGACGTTTGGAACCATATATGACCCTTATATGTTGTACAAAATAGCCGTGGTAGGCTTTAGTTTACGAAATCGGTGCAAATTTGGAACGGATAAATTGATCGTTTTATGGCATATTGGATGGTTCCGCCCACTGAATTGGACTCCGAGACGATATTAGGAACCATGGTAAACATCTTGGCAATCTTTATTTCTGGGTAAAAAAAGATCAAAAAATTCCAAAATTGAAGGCTATAATCCATGCTTTTTGAGGAATTTTGAGGTTATGGGGCCCGGTGTCGAAAAGTCTTGAGACTTTAGGGGATACATCTTAGGGTCATATAATGACGTTTGGAACCCTATAAGACCCTTATATGTTGTAGAAAATAGCCGTGCTAGGCTTTAGTTTACGAAATCGGTGCAAATTTGGAACGGGTAAATTGACCGTTTTAAGGTATATTGGATGGTTCCACCCACTCAATTGGACTCCCGGAGGGTATTAGGAACCATGGTAAATATCTCGGCAATTTTTATCTCCGGGCGAAAAAAGGTCTAAAAATTTCAAAATTGAAGGCTATAATCCAAGCTTTTTGAGGAATTTTGAGGTTACGGGGCCCGGTGGCGAAAAGTCTAGAGTCCTTAGGGGATACATCTTAGGGTCATATAATGACGTTTGGAACCATATATGACCCTTATATGTTGTACAAAATAGCCGTGGTAGGCTTCAGTTTACGAAATCTGTGCAAAAATGGAACGGGTAAATTGACCGTTTTAAGGCATATTGGATTGTTCCACCCACTCAATTGGAATCCCGGAGGGGATTAGGAACCATGGTAAACATCTCGGCAATTTTTATTTTCGGGTGAAAAAAGGTCAAAAAATTCCGAAATTGAAGAATCCACGCTTTTTGAGGAATTTTGAGGTTACGGGGCCCGGTGGTGAAAAGTCATGAGACCTTAGGGGATACATCTTAGGGTTATATAATGACGTTTGGAACCATATATGACCCTTATATGTTGTACAAAATAGCCGTGGTAGGCTTCAGTTTACGAAATCGGTGCTCATTTGTAACGGGCAAATTGACCGTTTTAAGGCATATTGAATGGTTCCACCCACTCAATTGGACTCCCATAGGATATTAGGAACCATCGTAAACATCTCAGTAATTTTTATTTCTGGGCGAAAAAAGGTCAAAAAATTCCAAAATTGAAGGCTATGGATCGGGTGATTAAGTAGTGTTGTTGGTCTACTAACCCTAATGAAATTAGAAATTTATAAAACCTAAACTACCTTAATACGAGTATAGGGGTAAGTAAAGGGTCGAACCCAAAAGGACTAAGTGTATCAATCTATGCTAATTAGACTACTAGGAAAGCTTGTGAGATAGAAAGAGAGGTTCAACTAAACAGTACTAAGAGCAAATAACTAAAACTAGGGAAAGTGGAATCTAATTACATCAATTCATTCAACAATATCATACAATTAGATGAAAATGATCTCGATTAGGAACAGTCAACACATATAACTCACTCTCGCACAATTAAGCATGTTAATTATCCTACAAAACTAATTCACTCTCGTGCAACTAGCCTAGCAAAGGTATGGAGGAATTTAGGGCTCTCAACCAACTCCCTCTCGCGCAATTGATTGAAAATACAATTAAGAACATAGAATCAATTATCTAGAAAGATTCTAATCCATAAAAGCATCATCCATACACAATAATCAAGAAACAATTTCATACTAATCACAATCAATCATTAAATTAATGAACATAAGCTTCATCCATTTCCCTAGAACAAAACCTAAGCTAACACGATGAACAAAACCTAAGCAAAAACAATAATAAATGAAAGCAATAAAGGTGAGAGAAAGTTAGAAAGACTCATTGAATTAATGAGAAGAAAAATCCACAAAGTGTATCTTCAACCTCTCAAAACTCCATGAAAAATCCAAGCTTTCTCTATCTAAACTTCTCCTAAACTAGAGAGAAAAACTCCTAATCTAACCATAAGAGAGAGAAAATAAAAGAGGCTAAACTACTCCAATCTAATCTAGGGTAGAATAAAAATGTTGATTGAGTTAATTGAAAGTTAGAAGAGAATAACCCCAAAGGGGGGTATTTATAATACAAGCTAAGAAAAATAAAAGAAAAGAGAAATATAAAAAAATAGAAAACAAACTAAACAAAATAAATAAAAATAACAAAACTAACTAAAAAAATTAAAAGAAAAGAAAACCAAAAATAATCCCCAATTCCCCCCAAAGACCACGCATCAGACCCTTTCACTCCACACCCACGCATTCCACCTTCTGCTTCAATTCGAATCTAATGGCTGCTCTGACTTCTGATCTTCACCATTCACGCATCATCAACGCACATCATCATCACAAATAGAAGATCAACGGCAATCACCAAGCTTCAATTGTTTGATCTCATTAATTATCACGTGTGAAGCTCGTGAAGTGGTTCGATCGAATCGAAGGTGGGTTCGACCGAACTATGGGTTGGTTCGGTCGAACCATGGGTGTGTTCGACCACTCCTCTAAAAATCAGAAAACATCGAATGATTCTGCTTGTTTTCGCCCTTTTAATTCGATCGAACTTCTCAATGGGTTTGCTCGAACCCAATTGATTTGAATTGCTCTGAATTTTGGGCGCTTTTGTTGAGCGATTTGGTGATGTGAAATTGCTGCTCCAAAGTGGTTGTTGATGGTGGTTTAGTGGCGGTGATTGGAGGTGGCGTGAGTTGGTGTGGTTGCGTGGGCTGGTGTGGCAATTGGTGTTTTGCGTGGTGGTGTTGCGCTAGTGGGAGCTAGAGATTTGGCTGGTGGATTTGTGGTGTTGGGCTGCAGATTTGCTGTTGGTTTTAGGGGCTGGAATGCGTGGCTGCGTGTGGAGTGATTGGTGGTGGCTGGTTGAAACAGGGGCTGCGCGCAGAGGTAGTGCTGTTGGAGTTGTTATTGGTGAGTGTGAGGGAGTTGCGTGGGTGGTGTTGTGGGAGCTGTTGTGCTGGCAGCAGCATGAGGCTGCTGTGGCTGTTGTGTTGGTTGCGTGAAGAGCTGGGAGCAGGGGAGAAGCTGTGTGGTTGTGGTGGAGGTTAAGAAGGTGGGGTGATGGATAGGAGGCAGCAGCGGCTTGATGTTGGAAGCTTGTGAATTGTGAATCGACCCTTTAAGCTCCAAAAATGACTTATTTAAAACCCGTGCCTCAACCCGAACACGTACCTACACATCAACCAAACCGAGGAGAGAAGTAGGGACAAAAACTAAAAATAAAATAAAGATAAAATAAAGTAAAGTAAAATACTAATACTAAACGAAATAATAAAATCAAAAGAAAATAAATAAAATAAATAAAATAAAATAAAGGAAACAAACTAGAAAATAAAAGAAAAATAAGAGGAAAACGAGAAGAAAAATAATAACAAGAACCTAGACTAAGAACAAAAGAGAATAAGAAACATAAATAAATTACAAAATTAAACTAAAAACTATTAAAAACTACAAAATACTCAAATAAAAAGATAAAAGACGAGAATAAGCAAATAAAAGGAATAAAGGACAAAATGGGCTAAATTATTGGAAAATAAGCCAGAACACGACTCACTAAACACCTTAAAAGTGACATATAAGTCACTTATCAAACTCCCCTAAGCTAACCTTTTGCTCGTCCTCGAGCAAATTAACATGAAACACGGGAGAAGGAGAATAATTATTCAAGCAAAACTAAGACACTAAAGTAGACAAGAATGTACACTAACTCACTTTCATAGGAATCACGGTCAATGTTAGCGACAAATGACAAGCCCTTTAAACCCCTAGATCGCCCTAGAGGACGAGTGTGCTCTCGTGAGGGTGTCCTAAGAGTTTAACCCACAACTCTAAATAAAAACCAAGGCAAGGCAATAAAAAGGAAAGAAACATAAAAAGAGAAAGGAAACACAAATTCATATTTGGACAAGAGATAGGAACAGACACCAATGAATGCAAATCTTTCTAAGTAGACAAATGTATGCACGTTCTAAGATGTCAATGGTTGATTGAAACATAACATATGCTAAGCATAGAGAACTAATGAGGACTCAATCCACCCTAGCCCCAACCAATCGGGCCGCGTTCTCTCCACTAGCTTCAAATCAATCCTTAAGCTAGCTTCTCATAATTCCACGAAGGAACCGGGAAAATATAAAGAAATGAAAAACTTTGAGAAGGTAATCCCGACATCTCAACTATGCATACTTTCTCCATAGGTTTGAAATCTATCTCCCTCCACCGTTCTTTGACCTAACCCCACTTAAGTCTAAGGGTCTTTTATTGGGTTGAAACGTAAGGCTAAGGGTTAAGGCGGGGTAAAAATTTGAAAATTTTGGTGATATTTCCTAAGTGAAGCAAAAGAGTGGCCTACTCTCAAAAACAAACTCAAGAAGTCACAAAATATCAAACAAAAATACCAATAATGCCATCTCCCCCAAGCTTGCTCAACACTAACACACAATATATACAAAAAATGAAGGAACGCTCCCCCTCAAGCTTGAACGAAGCATTGTCCCCAATGCTTAAACTAGGGTAGAAAACGAAACCAAACTAAAATATAGTTGTGTTTTTTTTTTTTTTTTTTTTTTTTTATGTCCTTGCCTTTTTTTTTTTTTTTTTTTACTATGGATAGCTTTTTCTTGAAACTTCATTTGATTTTCTTGAATTGCATATTTCTTCTCAAACTTTTTTGCATATTCTTTTCAAGCTCAACTTTCAATACCGTACTTAAACCAATTCACAAAGTTTTCTTGCTCATGATCAACACACCAAAAAACTCAAACCTCACATGCCAATGCTTCACTAACTAAAAGGATTGGTAAACATAAGCCATTGGGTTTGTAATGTGGTTAAGACAAGAAAGGGAAACATTAGGCTCAAATTGGTTAATAAGTAGGTTGATGCAAAATAGAAAACCAAATTTGTAACAAAATTAAAAGAAGATAAAGAAAAATGAGAATATGTGCCCTTTTCCTCCCCTAGAGTGGCTCGGTCACGATCTCGGGAGCTAGAGGTCAAAACAAGGATTAAGACATGCATAGTCAAGGATCCTAAATTGCCACTCAACAAGGTGATGAAGGCTAGAACAAATGAAGCTCACAAGGGATTATAACCAAACAAATACCAACCAAGGGTTTTAAATCCACTATAGAGAGCAACTCTATCTTACCACATTCCCGTGAACTAAGGCTTCATGAACCCCTAAAAGTTCTTAACCCGACTACCTTAGCATATAGTATCCTACAGTCAACCAATGACACTCTCAAACCGTGCATACATTTACCACTTAGAAAGAAAACCATTCAAGAATACAAGTCCCAAAACAATATATCCAAAATAAGAACAAACAAAACACATTTTGCCAAAATTACCTTGAAAGTAAACAAAAATATATTTGGACTTTTCAAAATATAAGAAAAGACATGGAAATGCATATACTCAAGTGCATGGCATAAATGAATCAACATCCCACCAAACATGATAGAATACCCTCCCCCAAGCTTGAATGAGACAATATACTCAAACATAAACCAAATAAATTAAACCATGGGAGGGGAAAAGAAAGAAATCAACCCAACAAACCAACATGTGTCCAACCAGTCACCAACCATTAGAGAAAGAGCTAGGAAAGATATTACCGGATATTGGTGGGTGTAAATACCCGCAAATAAACCAATTTAACCTTTCAAAGCCGATGTCCTTTTGAATTGAATCTCGTTTTCCATGTGCTAGCAAAAATAGGCAGCAAACTTCCTTGATTCTTGATCCAAACCAATGCATAAGTGTATATCAAGTCATGTACCTAGCAAAAGGCACACAAACATTTCCATGAGAGAAAATCTAATCTAAAAAGAAAAGAAAATGAAAGCAATAAAAACCTCGGGTTACTTCCCGAGAAAGGCTTGTTTAACGTCCAAGCGAGACCGCTGTAGTAAATAATATTGCAACGAACGCAAGAGCTTATCAAAAGCAGTACTACACATTTCATAAGATAACAAGTAAGCAAATGACGGAAGGAGGACGTGCAACAAGACTATTGCACGTAAGTGAGGAGGAAGATGCCAAAAGAAAGAAGAAACATCAAAAGAAAAATCAAGAAAATAAGAAGAGAAAGAAGAAGAAAAACAAGGCAAACTCTCCTCAAAATCTTTTTGGGTGGCATAATCACCCATTTTCTCAAAAATGGGAGGATGAGAAAGAAGAGTCTCATCAAAGAAGAGAGGGTCCTCAATAGGCTTTAAGACAAAAGAGGGGAGGAACATAGGATAGTAAGGTATGTGGTCAAATTTCCTTGAGAAAGGGACATGAGGAAGGGGAGGAGAAACAATGGTCTCACAAAGCCTCACATCACCAATGAGGGCATGAAAATCAATCATAGAATCCTCAAAAGAACACTCTTGACTCACATCTCCCTCAAACAAAAACTCTCCAAGAAAAACAACCTCATCTTCCTCTCTATCACAACGATGAACAACAACTCCCTCAAGATCCTCAAAGCCTAGAGTATCTAACCCATGCATGAAAGGATAAAGGTTTATCTCAAACTCATCCCTTTCCCATGAGGCATTGCCAATGAACTCTCTCAAAAGGCTATAGTGCTTTGTTACACCTTCAATGAATATACTAGGAATAACCTCAAAAGAATCCAAAGACTCATGGATAGAAGGGTCACAAACATGCAAGATAGACTCATCAAGATGGGGAAGAGGGTTGGAATCCTCAAAATTGACATTTTCTTTATTCACAACTCTTCCACCATCACTCAAGGGACTCTCAATCTCTCTTGGTAGCTCAAACTCATCATCATCATCCTCATGAACTCCTTCATTCAAATATGAAGATGGCTCACTCACATCCTCACCAAGGGAAGCTCTCAAAGGGGGTGAATATGGGGAAGGATGGCACTCAAGCTCAAATGGGGAATGAAAAGGAGCAAAATCCTCAAAAATCCTCTCATCACAAGAAAATCTCTCCTCGCCTGCACACCCTTGGCCCACATCATCCTCAAAAACACTCTCACACTCCAAATGAGGTGCCTCACTTCTATTTACATCAACCATAGCACTTATCACTTGGGCAAGCCTCACTTCTCTCAATATTTGTTCCTCTTGAAGCTCTTGGAGTTGTTGGGTGAGATATTGCATTTGAGAGAGAATTTGGGAAGTAATGTTATCGGGTTGAGGTTCATGATGAAAATCAAATTGCAAATTATCAAAATTAGCACAAACCTCATCACAATGAGCATAAGAGGGGAGGGGGTCAACATGCATATTTGGATCATCACAAGGCACATTAGAAGTATCAAGAGAATTCATGCAAAAATTAAAAGAATCTTGACATTGAGAATCAAAACAAGAAACATTACATTCTCTATCATAAGAATCTCTAGCAAGCCAAGTGAACAAATTCCAAGCATCATGCATAGACAAATGACGGAATATACCATTGTGCATATTCTCAACCATACCCCTAGTATACTCATTCATGCCCCAATAAGCTATTCCACAAGAATCACTAAGAGAACACCCATGGTAACTAAGGAAACCATCTAATCTATCAAAGTAAGAATAAAAGGGTTCATTATCAAATTGAGGAAAAGATAAGCATGCTATTTTATACAAGGAATAAAAAGAAAAGCAAATAAAAACCAAATAATATACAAGAACCTAGCTAATATAATCAACACAAACTAATGAACGCCTTAGTCCCCGGCAACGACGCCAAAATTTGATCGGGCTAGGATATGTCGTTAAACCATTAACCCTAATCAAATGAACAATTTATAAAACATAGACTTTACACTAAACTAGTTAGTGGCAAGCAAGGGTCGACCCACTGAGAAAGCTTTCTCATTTAATATCAAAATCACCATGCAAGAGTAAGAAAAGGGTATATTTTGTTGGAAATTGGAATGTAGACACTAGAACTATAAATAAACAAGTAAAAAGAGTGATTTAATCAAGATAAAACAACGCTAGGCATTAGGGGGGTTTCAAATATGATTGAAATGAGGGAGAACAAAATTAAACATCATGATTAACATGCCAAAGAGTATAAAATCCTACCTAAACAATTCATTTTCATGCAATAGTTTAGGCAAACCAATAAAAGTTGTCTAAGCTAATTAGGATCATTTTCATGCATCCCATTAGGCACAAGCTAACCCAAGAATAAAGAGGCACAATACATGGAACTCCATTTCAATAACTCATTCTCATGCAATCATTAAAATAGAGGTGATCTAAATCTAGTTCAAATCATACTCATGCATTTAAACTAGAAGACAATCAAATAAAGTGCTACAATAATCTCAAGTCAATAAAAATCATATCTTTCATTGATTTAAGGCATGTAATCAATCCACTAATCATCATTCATCCATCATTCAAAACATATTATACACCCCCCTTCCCCTAGCTAAGAAACTAGCCTAGAAAGGGGGGATTAGACATGATAACAAAACTAAATGAAAACAAAATAAACATGAAGGCAAACATGATAAAAAACAATGAAAATACCAAAAGATTTAATCCACAAAATAGAGAGAAATAAACAACTAGAGTGCAAATAAACAAAGCTAAGAGAAAGGATTAGAGATTACTAGATAGGCAATAGTAGAAAGATTAAAACTTGCAAAGTTGCTTGATGGATTGAAATGAAAGTTGAACCAAAGTTGCATACATGAAGATAACTTGAGTAATACTACACTTTCTCTCTCTAAGATTAGGGTTTAATTGTTTCTAAGATAAGGCTAGATGATCCACTAATCCACCCTATGACCTATATATAAAGGTCCCCTAAAAGATACAAAAATACGAAATAAAAAAAAACTGAAACTCAGCGGTGCGCGCCCGCGCATATAAATTGCGCGCCCGCGCAGATGTTGTGCGTGCACCCTCTCAGATCTTGTGCGCCCGCAGATCTGTTGGTACGGGGAATTAGACATGGTAAACATCTTGGCAATTTTAATTTTCGGGCGAAAAAAGGTCAAAAAATTCCAAAATTCAAGGCTATAATCAACATCTTAGGGTCATATAATGACGTTTGGAACCATATATGACCCTTATATGTTGTACCAAATAGCCATGGTAGGCTTTAGTTTACGAAATCGGTGCTAATTTGGAACGGGTAAATTGACCGTTTTTCGGCATATTGGATGGTTCCACGCACTCAATTGGAATCCCAGAGGGTACTAGGAACCATGGTAAACATCTCGACAATTTTATTTTCGGGCGAAAAAAGGTAAAAAATTTCCAAATTTGAAGGCTATAATCCACGCTTTTTATGGAATTTTGAGGTTACGGGGCCCGGTGGCGAAAAGTCTTGAGACCTTAGGGGATACATCTTAGGGTCATATAATGACGTTTGGAACCATATATGACCCTTATATGTTGTACAAAATAGCCGTGGTAGGCTTCAGTTTACGAAATCTGTGCAAATTTGGAACGGGTAAATTGACCGTTTCTCGGCATATTGGACGGTTCCACCCACTCAATTGGACTCCCGAAGGGTACTAGGAACCATGGTAAACATCTCGACAATTTTTATTTCCGGGCGAAAAAAGGTCAAAAAATTCCAAAATTGAAGGCTAATCCACGCTTTTTATGGAATTTTGTGGTTACGGGGCCCGGTGGCGAAAAGACTTGAGACCTTAGGGGATACATCTTAGGGAAATATTATGACGTTTGGAACCATAGATGACCCTTATATGTTGTACAAAATAGCCGTGGTAGGCTTTAGTTTACGAAATCGGTGTAAATTTAGAACGGGTAAATTGACCGTTTTAAGGCATATTGAATGGTTTCCACCAACTGAATTGGACTCCCGGAGGGTATTAGGAACCATGGTAAACATATCCGCAAATTTTTTTTTCCAGGCGAAAAAAGGTCAAAAGATTCCAAAACTGAAGGCTATAATCCACGATTTTTAAGGAATTCTCATGTTACGGGGCCTGGTGGTGAAAATTCTTGAGACCATAGGGGATACATCTTAGGGTCATATAATGACGTTCAGAACCATATAAAACACTTATATGTTGTACAAAATAGCCGTGGTAGGCTTTAGTTTACGAAATCATTACAAATTTGGAACGGGTAAATTGACCTTTTTAAGGCATATTGGATGGTTCCACCCACTCAATTGGACTCTTGGAGAGTATTAGGAACCATGGTAAACATCTCGGTAATTTTTATTTTTGGGCGAAAAAAGTTTAAAAAATTCCTAAATTGAAGGCTATAATCCATGCTTTTAGAGGAATTATGAGGTTACGGGGCCCGATGGCTAAAAGTCATTTGATCTTAGGGGATACATCTTAGGGACAAATATTGACGTTTGGAACCATATATGACCCTTATATGTGGTACAAAATAGCCGTGGTAGGCTTCAGTTTACGAAATCAGTGCAAATTTTGAACGGGTCAATTGACCGTTTTAAGGCATACAAGATGGTTCCATCCACTCAATTGGACTTCCGGAGGGTATTAGGAACCGTGGTAAACATCTCGGCAATTTTTATTTCCGGGCGAAAAAAGGTCAAAAGGATCCAAAATTGATGGCTATAATCCACGCTTTTTGAGGAATTTTGAGGTTACGGGGTCTGGTGGCGAAAAGTCTTGAACCTTAGGCGATACATCTTAGGGTTATTAAATGACGTTTGCAACCATATATGACCCTTATATGTTGTACAAAATAGCCGTGGTAGGCTTTAGTTTACGAAATCGGTGCAAATTTAGAACGGGTAAATTGACCGTTTTTCGGCATATTGGTAGGTTCCACGCACTCAAAAGTTTAAAAAATTCCAAAATTGAAGGTTATAATCCACGCTTTTTGAGGAATTTTGACGTTACGGAGCCTGGTGGCGAAAAGTCTTGAGACCCTATTGGATACATCTTACGGTCATATAATGACGTTTGGAACCATAAACGACCATTATATGTTGCCATAAATGTCTGTGGTAGGCTTGAGGTCACATTATCGGTGCAAGTTTGTAACGGGTAAATTGACTGTTAAACGTCATATTGGATGGTTGGACCCACCCAAATGGACTCCCAGGGTGTATTAAGGTCCATGGTAAGCATCTCAGCATTTTTTATTTCTGGACGAAAAAGGTCAAAAAATTTCAAAATTGAAGGCTATAATCCACGCTTTTAGAGGAATTTTGAGATTACGGGGCCAGGTGGCGAAAAGTCTTGAGACCTTAGGGGATACATTTTAGGGTCATATAATGAAGTTAGGAACCATATATGACCCTTATATGTTGTAAAAAATAGCCGTGGTAGGCTTCAGTTTACGAAATCGGTGCAAATTTGAAACGGGTAAATTGATCGTTTTAAGGCATGATGGATGGTTCCACCAACTCAATTGGACTCCCAGAGGGTATATGGAACCATGGTAAAAATCTCGGCAATTTTTATTTCCGGGAGAAAAAAGGTGAAAAAGTTCCAAAATTGAAGCCTTCAATCCACGCTTTTTGAGTAATTTTGAGGTTACGGGGCCCGGAGGTGAAAAGTCTTGAGACCCTAAGGGATACATCTTAGGGTCATATAATTACGTTAAGAATCATAAACGACCATTATATGTTGCCATTAATGTCTGCGGTAGGCTTGAGGTCACGATATCGGTGCAAATTTGTAACGGATCAATTGACTATTTAAAGGCATATTGGATGGGTGGACCCACCCAAATAGACTCCCAAGGTGTATTAGGGTCCATGGTAAGCATCTCGGCATTTTTTATTTCCGGGCGAAAAAAGGTCAATAAATTCCAAAATTAAAGGCTATAATCCACGCTTTTTGAGGAATTTTGAGGTTATAGGGCCCGGTGGCGAAAAGTATTGAGACCTTAGGGGATACATCTTAGGGTCATATAATGACATTTGGAACCATATATGACCCTTATATATGTACAAAATAGCCGTGGTAGGTTTCAGTTTACAAAATCAGTGCAAATTTGGAACGGGTAAATTGACCGTTTTAAGGCATATTGGATGGTTCCACCACTCAATTGGACTCCCGGAGGGTATAAGGAACCATGGTAAACATATCGGAAATTTTTATTTTCGGGCGAAAAAAGGTTAAAAAATTCCAGTATTGAAGGCTATATTCCACCCTTTTTGAGGAATTTTAAGGTTACGGGGCCCGGTGGCAAAAATTCTTGAGACCTTAGGGATACATCTTAGGGTCATATAATGACGTTTGGAACCATATATGACCTTTATATGTTGCCATAAATGTGCGTGGTAGGCTTGACGACACGATATCGGTGCAAGTTTGAAATGGGTAAATTGACTGTTTAAAGGCATATTGGATGGTTGGACCCACCAAAATAGACTCCCAGGGTGTAATAGGGTCCATGGTAAGCATCGCGGCATTTTTTATTTCAGGACGAAAAAAGGTCAAAAAATTCCAAAATTTAAGGCTGTATAATCCACGCTTTTTGAGGAATTTTGAGGTTACGAGGCCCGGTGACGAAATGTATTGAGACCTTAGGGGATACATCTTAGGGTCATATTATGACGTTTGGAACCATATATGACCCTTATATGTTGTACAAAATAGCCGTGGTAGGCTTTAGTTTACGAAATCGGTGCAAATTTGGAACGGGTAAATTGACCGTTTTAAGGCATATTGGATGGTTCCACCCACTCAATTGGACTCCCGGAAGGTATTAGGAACCATGGTAAACATCTCGGCAATATTTATTTCCGGGCGAAAAAAGGTTAAAAATTCTAAAATTGAAGGCTATAATCCACGCTAAATTTTGATGTTACGGGGCCTGGTGACGAAAAGTCTTGATACCTTAGGGGATACATCTTAAGGTCATATAATGACGTTTGGAACCATATATGACCCTTATATGTTGTACAAAATAGCTGTGGTAGGCTTCAGTTTACGAAATCGGTTCAAATTTGGAACGGGTAAATTGACTGTTTTAAGGCATATTGATGGTTCCATCCACTCAATTTGAATCCCGGAGGGAATTAGGAACCATGGTAAACATCTTGGAAATTTTTATTTTAGGACGAAAAAGGTTAAAAAATTCCAAACTTTAAGGCTATATAATCCACGCTTTTTGAGGAACTTTGAGGTTACGGGGCCCGGTGGCGAAAAGTCTTGAGACCTCAGGGGATACATCTTAGGGTTATATAATGACGTTTGGAACCATATATGACCCTTATATGTTGTACAAAATAGCCGTGGTAGGCTTCACTTTACGAAATCGGTGCAAATTTGGAACGGGTAAATTGACCGTTTTAAGGCATATTGGATGGTTCCACCCACTCAATTGGACTCCCAGATGGTATAACGAATCATGGTAAACATCTGGCAATTTTTATTTCCGGGCGAAAAAAGGTCAAAAAATTCCAAAATTAAAGGCTATAATCCACGCTTTTTATTGAATTTTGAGGTTACGAGGCCCGGTGGCGAAAAGTCTTGAGACCTTAGGGGATACATCTTAGGGTCATATAGTGACGTTCGGAACCATATATGACCCTTATATGTTGGACAAAATAACCATGGTAGGCTTCAGTTTACGAAATCGGTGCAAATTTGGAACTGGTAAATTGACCATTTTAAGGCACATTGGATGGTTTCAACCACTCGATTGGAGACCCTGAGGGTATTAGAAACCATGGTAAACATCTCGACAATTTTTATTTCAGGACGGAAAAATGTCAAAAAATTTCAAAATTGAAGGCTATTATCCACGCTTTTTGAGGAATTTTGAGGTTACGGGGCCCGGTGGCGAAAAGTCTTGAGACCTTAGGGGATACATCTTAGGGTCATATAATGACGTTTGGAACCATATATGACCCTTATATGTTGTATAAAATAGCCGTGGTAGGCTTCAGTTTACGAAATTGGTGTAAATTTGGAACGGGTAAATTGACCGTTTTAAGGCATATTGGATGGTTCCACCCACTCAATTGGAGACCCTCAGGGTATTAGAAACCATGGTAAACATCTCGGCAATTTTTATTTCCGGACGAAAAAGGTCAAAATATTCTAAAATTGAAGGCTATAATCCACGCTTTTTGAGGAATTCTGAGGATATGGGGCCCGATGGCGAAAAGTCTTGAGACCTTAGGGGATACATCTTAGGGTCATATAATGACATTTGGAACCATATATGACCCTTATATGTTGTACCAAATATCCGTGGTAGGCTTCACTTTACGAAATCGGTGCAAATTTGGAACGGGTAAATTGACTGTTTTAAGGCATATTGGATGGTTCCACCCACTCAATTGGACTCCCGGATGGTATAAGGAACCTTGGTAAACATTTGACAATTTTTATTTTCAGGCAAAAAAAGTTCAAAAAATTCCAAAATTGATGACTATAATTCACGCATTTTGAGGAATTTTGAGGTTACGGGGCCTAGTGGCGAAATGTCTTGAGACCATAGGGGATACATTTTAGGGTCATATAATGACGTTTGGAACCATATATGTCCCTTATTTTTCAGCCGTCGTAGGCATCAGTTTACGAAATCGGTGCAATTTTGGAACGGGTAAATTGACCGTTTTATGGCATATTGGATGGTTCTACCCACTCAATTGGAGACCCGGAGGGTATTAGAAATGTAACACCCACAAATCTCCTTCTACGGAAATATTAGTTTAATACGTATAATTATATCGTAGAATTAGACTTAGGCGTATTACCGCCGCGTAATTACGCAAGGCTACTCAACTTACTAAAAATAATAATACTTTGCAGCGGAAACTTCAATCCTCTTCTTTATTAATAATAACTAATAATAGTAACCAAAGTCATGAGTAATTAAAATAGATACAAGACAAAATTCCTAATTTAGTGAAAACCAATCCCGAGACTCCAATGCATCATTTATGGACACCAACCTGAAAATAAGCAACACTGCTTACCATTACGGTAAACAGGATGAACCGAAACAATTAAGAAGTACGAGTTAGCAAAATATGCTAAGTACGATAAGTGCAAGATAATTAAACTCAATTTATTCGCAAACATGCTTTAAAACCAATTCTAATGACTCAACATTCAAAATAATTGATAAACCGATTCCTTTAAAATCCAATTCCTTATTGAACCAATTTCTTTAAATTCTATTCCTTACCCAGTGTGCACACCCCCCAAGTTAGTCTCCTTATATTACAAGGCTATTCTTGAGGAAAGACTAGGTCATACAAAGTCCATAGTCTTATCAATAAACCAAATCCGCATAGTGGGATTACCAACATGCTTATAAAGCATTAATAATAATATTTTAATGGTTCGATAATAAATCCTTTTATTATCCAAAAATTCCAATGTAATTCAAACTCCTTTTTAATAATTCCACATACTTTAAAAATCAAAACCTCTTAAACAAATACTTGAGAATAAAATCTCATATTAAAAACATTTCAAAATCAATAACTCTTCAATGAAAAACCTACTATTTATTTCAATAAACTTTCCAAATCAAATCCAAACATGATAAGTAATTCAAACCATTCAAAACATGATTTAAAAATCAATCATTCAAAACACTTTTATTAAAACAAATATTAAAATCAATGCCTCCAAACATGCTTTATTTCATAAATCATAATTCAATTCAATCACCAATCAAATCATGTAAAAACATGATATTTAAACCAATCACTTTCGAAGGTATCTAGCCACCTAAACGTACCTTGATCCTTGCTTAGCTATACACACCAAAAGAACATCAAGAATCTTAGTTGAACAAACTCTACAAATAAATATATCCTTAATTAATATAAGGTTAACAAATAATTAAAATCCCCAACTATATGTACATGAACCTTTTAAATTATTTTCTCATAAACATCATTAAATATATGATTTTATATAATTAAAAATACTCATTATAATTTTTTATAAATCCCCCATAATAATAATAATAATAATTGAATTAGAGAAGAGAAGAAGAAAAGATAAGAAAACAAGAAAGAGAGAAGTATTGGATTTGCGTTGGAAAGAATAGGCAGAACTTGAAGAGGCTATAACTCCGAATTGGGTGATTCTTGAGCCTAACCTCAAGGATTTTTTGAGAGGAATAATTTTTTATTAAACGTCAATACCCCAAAAACTGACCAGAAGTGCCCGAAAATTGGCTTCAAAGATAAACGGGATGGTTTGTGTAAAATTAAGGAGAAGAAAAGAAGAGAATTGGTGTGAATAATGTGAGAGGTATGAAGGGGTATTTATAGGCTAGTATGAGCATGAATTATGGTAGGAAAGTGTAGAAAGAATTATGGTAATTAGGGTTTAAGAGATTATTTGGAGAAGTAAGCAAAGATTTAAGGAAAGTTTGATATTTGAAGGGATTGTGTATAATTGGATATGGAAGGTATGTATGTCATGAAAAATAATAAGGAAATTAGAATTACTTGGGGAATAATCAAGAGGAACAAAAGGCAAGAGAATATGATGATTGGATACTAAAAAGATGAAGAATTAGAATTAAGGAAAATAGGAGATTCCCTTATTAGTATTTAAGAAGATTTTGCTCGGTTTAAGGAATAAAAATAATTGTGTAAATAATATAGAATATTTAAATAAATAATTAAAATACCAATTATTCACCAATAATTAACTAAGAAAATCATATTTTCTATACATAGAAAATCCAAATTTCCTTGCTAAATAAATGGGAATTTTCGGCCATAATAATTAATTTATAAAATATTATTTTTCTTAAATTAAGATATCCGAAATATGTAAATAATCCGGTTTTTAATATAGGATAAATGGATAATAAATCTTATCCAAAATAATAATTAGATTTCAAAATACTTTTGGCGCCAAAATTCAAATATTATTTTGGCTCCAAATAATAAATTTACTAAAATGCCCTTTTTATAAAATAATCCTTAATTAATTAATTAGGAAAATACGTATGAAAATACGGGGTATTACAGTCTACCCCCCTTAAAATAAGTTTCGACCCGAAACTTAGCCAAAAGAAATGAAAATCATTTTGAAATTATTGGTTCATGCACATCCTAACTTGACTCGAGACTCTTGACAAACTCAAGAAAGACTCGAAAATTACTCAAAAATGACTCGAAGAGCAAACGTGCGAAACTCTATCGCCCTCTACCCCCTTTAAAAGGAGTTACGCCCCCGTAACTCGACCAGCACCTTAATAAATCAACTGTATTCTCAATTCATCAACAATCATCAAGCCAAGTAAGGAAACCATAAAGTTTCAAACATTCATCAAAAATTCAATCATCTTTTCTCATAACTTCACATTCCTCAATCTAGTTGTTATAATCAATAATTTATCTTTAAAGTAATTCATTAATAACTCAATGCGATCATTGATTATTCCATCATTAATAATTTCTCTATATCAATAAACTTTGTCGTCAATCCCTTAGAGTAAAATCCTTTAAGTAACCATCCAAACAATCACTTTTTTTTTTTTTAATTAACTTCAATAAATCCCTTTACAAGTTATTATTTCTTCAAAATAAACTTCGAATTAAAACAAATTCCATTGTCTCAAATACATCATTTCACTTGAATTGACTAAAAATCCTCTAACTTTTGTATTAAGTTTCGTCAAAGATTCAACCATTAACAATTTTTCTTTAAATAATCACCACAATACTTATCCTTACACAATATGAATTCTCTCCACCTTTAGATACAAACGATCATAAATCAATGCTAATATCCAATTTGTATCTCCCAAAACTAAACACTTTACTCCAACACTTATATAGAACTAATTCAACTCATCATTACCACGAATAATATTTCTTTTCTCAACGTAAATCATATTCCAAAAATTAGTAAAGACTTGATAGCACAAATCCTCCAAATATTCATGATAACAATCCAAAATAACTCCTCATTCATCCCATGGTAATCACCAGATCCTTTAATCCCAAAATAACAACTCAATCATATTGACCATATGTAAAAGTCATATGATCTAAATACTTACCACCTATCACGTAGTTAATGGAACTTATTTCCCATTCTTGAAGACATAATTCCTGGTTATTCACACCATTCTTAAATATCAAAAGCAATACACCATGAAAACACTTAATTCATTCCAAAACATAGAAAAAAAACATTGAAACAAGAATCACTTCACTTAAAACATTTATTGCAAGCATATAAATTAATTCAACCACTTAATCTGAATTCTCATAATCAAAGTCTTTATTGGAAAGATCATAATCTTGATCATCATAGTTTACCTTACCATTAACTCAATAATCTTTAATAACTAGGCCAAGTGTAGTAGGATTTGTAGTTGGGTAAGCTGGGTTGTAATCACTATAATTTGGAGTATAGCCTGAGCTTTGATTTGGGTTATAAATTGGGCTATAGTGTAGGCTAGCACATCCACAAATTGGATTAGAAGAAACAACATTGGACCTTTGGAGAAGGTGGGTGATACTTTAGACTTGGTACTCTTTATATATGAATATGAACATTGGGCTTTATAATGTGAAGATTGGCTTTTGGGCTTGGACACCTACATGAGGTAGGAGTCTCATAACTTGGAGTAAGAGAAGGAGGATAATTCTTATGCTTTAAAAAAAAGTGGTATGGATTCATCAATAGAGGAAACAAGCTCTTTGTGAAGTCTTGGATAAACAAAAGAGTAGTTGGAAGTTCAAGTAATGAAGTTGGTAAAATTCTTTCAAGGTTTGGTTCTTCCCAACTTTGGTGGTTCCACAACTCTCCTCTTAGGTTCATATATAGTCATGTTTAAGGTAGTACAGATCACTTTTGAATTGAGTCAAGGTTGCTAGCCACTTTCCCTCATGATGGTGCTTCTCATTCTCAAAGAAAGGTTTATACTTTCTAGCTCTAGGTAAACAGGTTAGAAATAGTAGAACTAGCCATGGTGGTTGAGTAACACTTCAAGGTCAAACTTCTCAATAAGAGGTAGAACAAGGGTGGTTAATTAACATGTAATAATCCCTTCACCTTTCCAGTAATAAAAAAAATCAAAGAATTCCTTCCTCCCATTATCAATCATTTTTATCTTATTTACACATATAAATTATCAATTCTATGGAATTTCACATAAGCAACTTAACTCATTAATTCTATTTGCATTAAGCAATTCATAACGCAATGATAAACCAAGCATACTCAAGATCACCCAACCATGGGCAATAACTCAAAAATTCGGACCTCTAGACCATACTCTAAGGTGTTTTAACACCACCTTTAATGCACAAGCAATCACACCAACTCAAGCTTTGAAATAGTTTCAATTCTTTTTGTTTTTGAAAATAATACATATGTACATCAATCAAGATTAAAGGACGGTCAAGCCCGCGTCTCCCAGGAAAGTTACCTACGACGTTGAGGCGAGCCTTTCCTAGACAGAGAGACGTACCCATTATAGGCCTCCGTAGAGAACTCGAGAATCCTTTTCTCCTTCATCTTTTCACAAATAGGAAAATAGTTTTTAAGTAAAAATAAAGCTTTTGACTCTCACACAAATGCGAAACTCTATCTATCCTATATGCCCTTCTTAAGTCTACCCACAAGTTTTATTACTACTCCAATTTTTAATCTTTTTTAGGACCGTTAAAACTGATACCACTTTGTAACACCCCCAAATCTCCCTCTACAGAAATACTAGTATAATACGTATAATTATACCGTAGAGATAGACTTAGGCGTATTATCGCCGCGTGATTATGCAAGGCTACTCAACTTACTAAAAATAATAATACTTTGCAGCGGAAACTTCAATCCTCTTCTTTATTAATAATAACCACAAATAGTAACCAAAGTCATGAGTAATTAAAATAGATACAAGACCAAATTCCTAATTCAGTGAAAACCAATCCCGGGACTCCAATGCTCATTTATTGACTCCAACCTAAAAATAAGCAACACTGCTTACCATTACGGTAAACAGGGCGAACCAAAACAAATAAGAAGTACGAGTTAGCAAAATATGCTAAGTACGATAAGCGCAAGATAATTAAACTCAATTTATTCGCAAACTTGCTTTAAAACCAATTCCAATAATTAATCCAATAATTCCAAAACTCATGATTCAAAACTAATTCCAATGATTCAACATTCAAAATAATTGATAAACCAATTCCTTTAAAATCCAATTCCTTATTGAACCAATTTCTTTAAATTCTATTCCTCACCCGAGTGTGCACACCCCCAAGCTAGTCTCCTTATATTACAAGACTATTCTTGAGGAAAGACTAGGTCATACAAAGTCCATAGTCTTATCAATAAACCAATTCCGCATAGTGGGATTACCAACATGCTTATAAAGCATTAATAATAATATTTTTATGTTTTAATAATAAATCCTTTTAATATCCAAAAATTCCAATATAATTCAAACTCCTTTTTAATAATTCCACATACTTTCAAAATCAAAACCTCTTAAATAAATACTTGAGAATAAAATCTCATAATAATAATATTTCAAAATCAATAACTCTTCAATGAAAAACCTACTATTTATTTCAATAAACTTTCCAAATCAAATCCAAACATGATAAGTAATTCAAACCATTCAAAACATGATTTAAAAATCAATCATTCAAAACACTTTTATTAAAACAAATATTAAAATCAATGCCTCCAAACATGCTTTATTACATAAATCATAATTCAATTCAATCACCAATCAAATCATGTAAAAACATGATATTTAAACCAATCACTTTCGAAGGTATCTAGCCACCTAAACGTACCTTGATCCTTGCTTAGCTATACACACCAAAAGAACATCAAGAATCTTGGTTGAACAAACTCTACAAATAAATATATCCTTAATCAATATAAGGTTAACAAATAATTAAAACCCCCAACTATATGTACATGAACCTTTTAAATTATTTTCTCATAAACATCATTAAATATATGATTTTATATAATTAAAAATACTCATTATAATTTTTTATAAATCCCCCATAATAATAATAATAATAATAATTGAATTAGAGAAGAGAAGAAGAAAAGATAAGAAAACAAGAAAGAGAGAAGTATTGGATTTGCGTTGGAAAGAATAGGCAGAACTTGAAGAGGCTATAACTCCGAATTGGGTGATTCTTGAGCCTAACCTCAAGGATTTTTTGAGAGGAATAATTTTTTATTAAACGTCAATACCCCAAAAACTGACCAGAAGTGCCCGAAAATTGGCTTCAAAGATAAACGGGATGGTTTGTGTAAAATTAAGGAGAAGAAAAGAAGAGAATTGGTGTGAATAATGTGAGAGGTATGAAGGGGTATTTATAGGCTAGTATGAGCATGAATTATGGTAGGAAAGTGTAGAAAGAATTATGGTAATTAGGGTTTAAGAGATTATTTGGAGAAGTAAGCAAAGATTTAAGGAAAGTTTGATATTTGAAGGGATTGTGTATAATTGGATATGGAAGGTATGTATGTCATGAAAAATAATAAGGAAATTAGAATTACTTGGGGAATAATTAAGAGGAACAAAAGGCAAGAGAATATGATGATTGGATACTAAAAAGATGGAGAATTAGAATTAAGGAAAATAGGATATTCCCTTACTAGTATTTAAGAAGATTTTGCTCGGTTTAAGGAATAAAATAATTGTGTAAATAATATAGAATAATAAAATAAATAATTAAAATACCAATTATTCTCCAATAATTAACTAAGAAAATCATATTTTCGTTCTATACATAGAAAATCCAAATTTCCTTGCTAAATAAATGGGAATTTTCGTCCATAATAATTAATTTATAAAATATTATTTTTCTTAAATTAAGATATCCGAAATATGTAAATAATCCGGTTTTTAAAATAGGATAAATGGATAATAAATCTTATCCAAAATAATAATTAGATTTCAAAATACTTTTGGCGCCAAAATTCAAATATATTTTGGCTCCAAATAATAAATTTACTAAAATACCCTTTTTATAAAATAATCCTTAATTAATTAATTAGGAAAATACGTATAAAAATACGGGGTATTACAAGAAACCATGGTAAACATCTCGGTATTTTTATTTTCGGACAAAAAAAGGTCAAAAAATTCCAAAATTGAAGGCTATAATCCACGCTTTTTAAGGAATTTTGAGGTTACAGGGCCCGGTGACGAAAAGTCTTGAGACCTTAGGGGATAAATCTTGGGGTCATATAATGACGTTTGGAACCATATATGACCCTTATATGTTGTACAAAATAGCCATGGTAGGCTTCAGTTTACGAAATCTGTGAAAATTTGGAACGGGTAAATTGACCGTTTTAAGGCATATTGGATGGTTACACCCACTCAAATTAACTCTCGGAGGGTATTAGGAACCATGGTAAACATCTCGGCAATTTTTATTTCCGGGCGAAAAAAGGTCAAAAAATTCCAAAATTGAAAGCTATAATCCACGCTTTTTGAGGAATTTTGAGTTTACGACCCGGTGGCAAAAAGTCTTGAGACCTTAGGGGATACATCTTAGGGTCATATAATGAAGTTTGGAACCATATAAAACCCTTATATATTGTATGGTTCCACCCACTCAATTGGACTCCCGGAGGGTATAAGGAACCATGGTAAACATCAAGGCAATTTTTATTTCCGGGCAAAAAAAGGTAAAAAAATTCCAAAATTGAAGGCTCTAATCCACGCTTTTTGAGGAATTTTGAGGTGACGAGGCCCGGTGGCGAAAAGTCTTGAGACCCTAGGGGATACATCTTAGGGTCATATAATGACGTTTGAAACCATATATAACCATTATATGTTGCCATAAATGTCCGTGGTAGGCTTGAGGTCACGATATCGGTGCAAGTTTGGAACGGGTAAATTGACTGTTTAAAGGCATATTGGATGGTTGGACCCACCCAAATAGACTCCCAGGGTGTATTAGGGTCCATGGAAAGCATCTCGGCATATTTTATTTCCGGGCGAAAAAAGGTAAAAAAAATTCCAAAATTGAAGGCTAATCCACGCTTTTTGAGAAATTTTGAGGTTACAGGGCCCGGTGGCGAAAAGTCTTGAGACCTTAGGGGATACATCTTAGGGTCATATAATGACGTTTGGAACCATATATGACCATTATATGTTGTACAAAATAGCCGTGATAGGCTTCAGTTTACGAAATCGGTGCAAATTTTGAACGGGTAAATTGACCGTTTTTAGGCATATTGGATGGTTCAACCCACTCAATTGGACTCTCGGAAGGTATTCGGAACCATGGTAAACATCTCGGCAATTTTTATTTTCAGGCGAAATAAGGTCAAAAAATTCCAAAATTGAAGGCTATAATCCACTCTTTTTGAGGAATTTTGAGGTTACGGGCCTCGATGGCGAAAAGTCTTGAGACCTGAGGGGATACATCTTAGGGTCATATAATGACGTTTGGAACCATATATGACCCTTATATGTTGTACAAAATAGTCGTGGTAGGCTTCAATTTACGAAATCGGTGCAAATTTGGAACGGGTAAATTGACCGTTTTAAAGCATATTGGATGGTTCCGCCCACTCAACTGGACTCCCGGAGGGTATTAGGAACAATGGTAAACATCTCGGCAATTTTTACTTCCGGGCGAAAAAAGGTCAAAAAATTCCAAAATTGAAGGCTATAATCCACGCTTTTAGAGGAATTTGAGGGTACGGGCCCTGGTGGCGAAAAGTCTTAAGACCCTAGGGAACAAATCTTAGGGTCATATAATGACGTTTGGAATCATATATGACCATTATATGTTGCCATAAATGTCCGTGGTAGGCTTGAGGTCACGATATCCGTGCAAGTTTGGAACGGGACTGTTTGAAGGCATAATGGATGGTTGGACCCACCCAAATAGACTCCTAGGGTGTATTAGGGTCCACGGTAAGCATCTTGGCATTTTTTATTTCCGGGCGAAAAATGGTCAAAAAATTTCAAAATTGAAGGCTATAATCCACACTTTTTAAGGAATTTCGAGGTTACGGGGCCTAGTGGCAAAAAGTCTTGAGACCTTAGGGGATACATCTTAGGGTCATATAAATACGTTTAGAACCATATATTACCCTTATATGTTGTAAAAAAAACCGTGGTAGGCTTCAGTTTACGAAATCGGTGCAAATATGGAACGGTTAAATTGACCGTTTTAAGGCATATTGGACTGTTCCACCCACTCAATTGGACTCCCGGAGTGTATTAGGAACTACGGTAAACATCTCGGCAATTTTTATTTCTGGGCAAAAAAAGGTCAAAAAATTCCAAAATTGAAGGCTATATAATCCACGCTTTTTGAGGAATTTTGAGGTTACAGGTTCCGGTGGCGAAAAGTCTTGAGACCTTAGGGGATACATCTTAGGGTCATATAGTGACGTTTGGAACTATATATGACCCTTATATGTTGTACAAAATAGCCGTGGTAGGCTTCAGTTGACGAAATCGGTGCAAATTTGGAACGGGTAAATTGACTGTTTTAAGGCATATTGGACTGTTCCACCTACTCAATTGAACTCCCGGAGGGTATTAGGAACCATGGTAAACATCTCGGTAATTTTTATTGCCGGGCGAAAAAAGGTCTAAAAATTCCAAAATTGAAGGCTATAATCAACTCTTTTTGAGGAATTTTGAGGTTACAGGGCCCGGTGGCGAACAGTCTTGAGACCCTAAGAGATACATCTTAGGGTCATTGTAGGGAATATTTCAAGCATTATGATACCAAACTTGAACCCCACTGTGATCATACACTAAAGTACGGTGGCGTTCCAAAGGGAAAGAAAAGAGAGCAAAAGAGTCGCCAACAAGTTTTAGGAACTTGTAAACCCAAAAGACAATCCAAAAGGACCATCAACTCTATAAGGTCTTGAACCAAACAGGGTCCGGGGATGAGGGTACGAATCCAATCTACAAAAGAAAGGACCCGCCCTATAAAATAGGCCTCTACTTTGTTCTGCTCGTATTCATGTGCGCTTTTCGAATAACATACAAACATAATATTGATCCTACCCTGTTTATCTATGTTGGTTGAATATTAATGCACAAATAATTCTATTATTGGCGATCACTTGAGTTAAAATCACATTAGCCTAAACCGAATTATTAATAATCGTATTAAGCGTGATTTCAAGTACAAATTCCCTTTAAACAATCATAAAAGGTGTGATCAAGCAATAACAATAAAACAAATATCAAGCAACATAATAATAAACAAAATAACAATAATGATGATAATAACATGATAAGGCATAATAAAGCTTAAACATAATAGCAAGATCCTAAGCATGATACTAACAAGATTAATAACCAATCCTAGCATGTCACTAAGCAATAAAGATCAAAGCTTTGAACCTAACATGGTACTAACATGATATTAGAAAGGATTAAAGGCACCATAAACATGATACTAGAAAGCATTAAAAGCATCCTAACATGATACTAGGAATATTAAACAATAATAAGCATGCTTTCTACATTGTTAATAAAATAGGGAGTAAGCTAATCTACTTACTTTGAAGCCTCGTACCTCTTTCTAATAACAAAATACACAAGTTAGTAAACTTCAATGAAAATACTAGGAATATTAGAAAGGATTAAAGGCACCATAAACATGATACTAGAAAGCATTAAAAGCATCCTAACATGATACTAGGAATATTAAACAATAATAAGCATGCTTTCTACATTGTTAATAAAATAGGGAGTAAGCTAATCTACTTACTTTGAAGCCTCGTACCTCTTTCTAATAACAAAATACACAAGTTAGTAAACTTCAATGAAAATAATAAAGAATAATTAAATAATTAAATTGAAATCAAATTAAATAAAGTTTTGACTAGTTTCGGACCAAACCCTCAGAAAATATCAACCTTGCACGTCTAGGGCAAAGGCAACTTCGAACTTGGCTAAGAGACTCTAAGTCTTGTGAATGCGGAATTGTATTTAGGAGGTTGGTTTAGAAAGAGAGAGAAATAATAAGCTATATTACATAGAGGGAGAATAGAGAGAATTAAGGATGAGAGTTGATGATTATGAAAAACAGAGATTCGGACCCTATTTATAATGAAAATAGTCCGGAAAAATACAGAATTTGATAAGGAATAAAACTACACGCTGTCGCCAAGAATCGACTCTGTCGCGAGGCGACAGGGTCTGTCGCGTGGCGACTAGGGATGGAAATGGATCTAGACCCGACCCGGATCCGTGGATCCGTTTTTCACGGATCTGGGTCTTCAAATTTTGGACCCGACGGATCCGGGTCGGATCTGGGTCCTGCTGACAAAAAACGGATGTGGATCCGGGTCTAGCCCCAAACCCGGATCCAGATCCGTTTACCCGTTGTTTATTTTACATATTAAAAAAAAATTGTTTGTTTCTTTATTAAAATGTTGATGTTGTTAGTAGTGATAAAGATTATCCCTTTCAAGAGATGAATTTTGGATGCTCATATTGAATATATCATCTTATATGGAGCATCGTACTTTTTTCCGTTGTTTATAATTTTTATTACAAAATATAAGTGTATAAGTTAGTTACTTTGTGTTTTTACATTAGGTGTATAACATTAATTGAGGTTGAAATTAATAACCCCCAACGGAAGTTTAAAATAAATTTTTTGACCCAAACATTACATTTATTGTAAAAAATTAGGCAACATATATTGGACCCATTTTGGACCCGGATCCGTGGATCCGTCGGATCTGGATCCGGGTCTTCATTTTTCAGACCCGACGGATCCGGGTCGGATCTGGATCTTAGATACAAAAACGGATCTGGATTCAGGTCCATCCGGACCCGGTCCAGATCCAACCCATTGCCATCCCTAGTGGTGACAGACTTGTCGTTTGGCGACAACCTGTATTAGCACATTTTCTTCACGCGGAATCCGATCTTTAATCAACTTGATCTACGGAATCCGTACAGAAGATAAAATACGTATTTTTAAGATAATAATAATAATAAAATAATGTTTTACTCCAAATAAAAATCTATTTAAAAATAAATAATTATTAAATCTAATAATATTAGAATTTAAAAGAAACTTCTAGAAACTTCTAGAAAATTATAATTAATCCTAATGATTTTAGGAATAATAATTAATATTGGGCCCTCCTCTAGATCATTGGGCCATATGTAAATAATTAACCGGGCCTAGTTTATTTTTTTGGCCATAACTTCCTCATTATTCATCGGAATCGGGCTTATAATATATCGTTGGAAAGATCTTTTCAAGTCCCATCCAACTACACTATTATTGGACATTAATTATAGACCAAACTATACTGGTTTAGCTATTTTCAAATAAATAGAGTTATTTTCAAAAACAGAGAGAAGAGATTTTTAATAAAACTAAACCGCAACACTTGACTTTCAACCACTTTCACCTCATTCAATAACGGTTCAACGTAAAAGGCATTCATCACTGGGTTTGGTTTTGGGGAGACACAAATGGGTGTCTACAGAAGCCCCCACTTTGACTGAGTTTGAAGAAACTTATGTTTTGAAAAACGAAAGTCAAAGTATCAATAGGGACGGAGAATGATTCAAAACGTTCTGCAATTCCAAATCATTCTTATAACGCCGATACCTGCAAACTAATCATTAGTTAAAACAGATAAAAGAGTTAAGAAACGCGTATCTTGCACCGTCGAGCACACGTCTCTGAACGTAACCGTTTTGCTGTTGCTTTTGTTGTTTGTGACAACCTCCACAGTATTTCGTGAACGCCATCATTGAAAATAACCGTATGTCGTCATCTTCAATATTCTTAGTGACAATCCTCCACAGTATTTCAGGAACATCGTCGAAAATAACCGTATGTCGTCATCTTCAGGGTTGTGGCAGTACGTCGCCACGGCAGTGTATCGCCGCTATAGACAATCTTCTCTTCACTTTGAGGGACTGTCGAAGGTGACCTTATTTTTCCATCTTCAAAATTTGTGACATTACCTCGCCACGGCTGTATTTCGCCACTAGACAACTCCTCTCTATGTTGGGATATCGTCAAAGAATCATTCTACTTATTGACCCTTAATATATTACTGTTATTATTTGTTTATGCCAATACTTCGGTGCTTTTTGCCTTTGTAAACCATTATTTCGGTGCCTCTATTGAACCATTATTTCGGTGCCTTGTTATTAGGCGCTTTAAGCTAAGTGAGACGATCTTTTATCATGTCGATCACTTAATGCAACTGCAATCAAGCTGACTAAATCATGTCAATTTTGCTTAAAGGGGCTAACTGGCGTACCAAGGAGCCCAAACTGCCAAAATAGGCCCACAAAGTCATAAAGAGGGGCCCAACAGTCTGTCGCCGCTCCAGCGCCGGCCAGAGACACCTGTCGCGAGCATTTGCTCCTGTCGCCACGCGACAATTCTGTCGTTTGGCGACAGAATCAGGGTTTTAAAACCCGTCTTCTTCTTCATTTCCGCTGCTGCTCTGCTTCTCAAATTTTCGCAAAAAATTCAATTCACTCGTTCTTGCTCATTTTTCATCCAAATTCGCTCAAACTTGTTGCAAATCAAAGCTTTTCTCATCTATTTTCCCGATCTATGTAAAATTTGCTTAAACTCTACTCGGTTTTTTATGAATTACCCGTTCTTGTTCACGAATTTTCGAAAAATTCGAAACTTAATTTGTTTAATTTGTTTTGTTCGTTGAATTTTATGCCTTGAATTTGTTTAATTATGCTTATATATTACCTTGGGAGTATTTTGAGACTTGTTTGACTCAATTTGGTGAAGAAACGAACGATTCACTATTGTTGGACCTCTTGAGGTCGTGAAGAACAATGTGGGTCGTTCTTTGCATTTTTACTGCTTTTGCTTGTACAATTTGTCACAATACTGATCATATGTTTGCAAGAAATTGTTTATTTGCTTGAAAAATGCTTTCATGCTTGGTTGAATTTTTGCTCTGTTTTAGTATTACGTACTCTGTTTTGCGAACATAGTATCATGTGGCCTAGGCGAACCTTAGATACCGTAGAGCCTTAAATTTGATTATTTTTATATACTTTAGCATGGCTAGACGACGTGGTTCTGGTTCTCGGTCGAGAGACACGCGTCGAGAGGACGAGCACACCAGTGAGGGCGAGAACGTGCCTTCTACTTCCTGGCTGGGTCTCATGCCAGATTGGGACGAGCGAACCCTGTTCCATGCGCCGATTCATCATTTGTCGGAGCGAGTCCGACGAGGTCTTGCGAGTGGGAGGACCCGTAGCCACGGCTCGGGTAACTCCACCATCATTTCTCTGTACGACAACTTTATCAGTCCTGATGAGGGTCTTTGTCGTCTTTGGGAGTCATGTGGGTTGACTCCTCTCCTGCAGGCCACCCGGGCCATGTTTTCATACGATGGGGGTAACCTCGTTGTTCGAGCTTTGGTGGAGTTCTTTAGGTATACTACCAACACCTTTCACTTTCCCTGGGGTGAGATGACAGTCACTCCAGCTGACTTCAGCCTCATCACGGGGCTAGAGTTCCAGTCTACTCCCCTGCCGTTCGACGCCGGTGTCACCGTCTATTCGCCGGAGGTTCAGGAGTTGTTGGGGCCGATCGTTGTTCGGGCCCCGGCTGAGGTTTAGTCGGGACAGCTGAGTTCTCGATGCATTCGGCGCTGCACACTGGCCGCAACTTTTGAGGATGATGCCACCACCCGAGAGCAGCGGGTGCGCATCTTTGTGCTGATTCTGCTGTCAGGGACGTTTTCCCCTGATCGAGGTAGTAGAGTACTTCTTTATTACCTGTCCGCTGTTCGCGACCTTCATTTGGTCGGGACATATGATTGGGCCAGCATGGCCTACGCGGACTTTCTACTGGGCTTGCGACGCTCCTGTCGTTACAAGGCCTTGTTTGGAGAGGTAGCCCTTTCCAGCTTTTGGAGGGTCGTAGAGGTACATCTCCTTTCCTTTTTGAGGTATAACTTTAGATTTAGAAGCATAATCTTTACTAACTTTTTTCTTTTCATTTAGATTAGGTTCTACGAGTACTCCCCTTCTCTTGCGCCTGCGAGGCCTTCTCCTCGCGTGCTCCCCATTGCTGCCAGTTGTGGAGGCCGCAGGGGTCCACCGGAGGTGTTACGCCTTCGAGAGATGATTCTCTCGGTAGGTTTCTATAACTCATACTTTTCTTTTATCACCTTTGGGTATTAGTGCCTTATTTAGTGATTTTTGCATGAGCCTAGCCCGGTCTATCGACCTTGGGCTACTTTTCCTATCCTTGCGCTGGCGGCGCAGTACACAGCTGAGCGTCGTTACTTTTTGGGGACGTACGACGCGGTGGTCTACCTAGGGGAGAGGGTAGCCATCCAGTACTCCTCAGATGCTTTCGTTGTTCCTGCTCCTCCACCTCGGCATATGTTCCACGATGCCCTGCAGCGAGATCGTTCCAGCGGACCTACTCCGGGTACTCTTTGGAGGTCCTACGTTCTCCTCGAGCAGAGCTATGAGGAGGACTTGCTACCGTTGCTAGCGCCGGCTCCTGTCCTTTCAGAGGAGGCAGCGGTATACTTTAATTCATTTGGTTTATCTTCAGGTAACCCCCAGGTATTTTTCTAACCTTTTATTCTTAACAGGCTGGCCCTAGGGAGTTCATTCCCCCGAGGATGTCCATACGTTACCAGGGCATGTATGGGCCGATCGAGGAGCTTATTCCGCTAGCTCTAGAGGGGGAGCAGTTTGTGGAGCAGTCTATTCCTCGTCACCAGACTCGAGTAAGTAACTTCTCATATATTATCTTTATATTTGCTTCGTAATTGTTACTGACTTGGTTACTTTGGCAGTTTTCTCGCGAGGTGGTGACAGCTATGGCTAGGTGTATAGACGCCTTTCGTAGCCAGCTTGTGAGGTTGCGGAACCGTGCTACCTGTCGTAGCAATGATAAGTGGTTTATTTGACCACTTATTGTGTAAATTTAAACCCGATTTTGCGATCATTTCCCCTCTTTCGAACCCAATTTTGAATGAAAATGTTTTGTCTCGGCTTTCCCCCCTCTTGTTTTGTGTTTGTCCATGTTTTGCAGGTCTATGGACTCAATATGGCAAGCTTTCGGTGCATGAATCGTGTTTAAGACAAGAGGATTGAAGATTGGAGAGGGCGCTCCAGGGGAGCGGGCGTGCACCTCTCATGGAGCGGGTGCTCCTCGGCCTTGGCTACATTTCGCCCAAGTTCAGGTGCTGTTAGGAGCGGGCGTGCTCCTTACCAGGAGCGGGCGCTCCTCCCTTTGAAGCTGAATCTGCCCATGCTGCTGGAACAGGGGAGCGGGCGTGCAGCCGAAACGAGCGGGCGCTCCTAGCTTAGGAGCGGGCGCTCCTCATTGTGGGGCGGGCGCTCCTCGCTGGAAATACGTTTTCTTTTGACGGATTTTCCTATGTGTTTCAGGGAGTATAAATACTTCCCCTTTAGGTCTTTTAGAAATATAGAACAGTAGCCTAGTTTTCAGAAACCTCTCTTAGTTTGAACATTCCTCTTAATTAATTTAGCGTAGTTTTCATCAAATCAAATCATTGTATTAGTGAAATTCAAGAATTATTCTCAAAGTTTGGCAATTTGTATTCAACATTTGAAGCTTCAATTAGTAATTTCTCCAACCTTTTCCTACTTAATTTCAGATTTTATTTGGTATTTGCATGTTATTTAAATCTTCTTAGTTCTTGGTAATTTGTTATTGGATGATAGTTATTTCAATTGTTAACCACTTTTCCCAAATTATTGAAGTAGTTAGAACCCTAATTGTTGATTGCATGTTGATAAACATGAGTTGTGAGTAGTCTTCTTGCTAGGGGTTGGGTGAAGCTCAACCTTTTGGGTTAGTATGCAAATGTGGGAGAAACATTGATGTTTATTTTGCAATTTAATTGATTATATGAGATTGCTTGTTAGTTCTTCATGATAGGATTAGCTACCCCTGATTTAGGAGCTTGATAGCATGATATGCCTATTTTGACATGGAAGTGTAAATTGAGTATGTCATTACTTATTGCAATTTGATTATGTATCATCTATTGCTAGACTAATGAGGAATCTAAGTTTAGTAGTGTGAGTTGTTTTCTTATTGCATGAGGTTGATTTTACATATAGTCCTTGCTATATCTTGTCTATTTTACTCCCCGTTTGCCTAATTGCCTTGGTTGAGTGGATCCCATTCCCTAGTGTCTTTAATCCATTGATTTAAAACCATAGTTTGTTTGTTTACTTGACGAACCCCTATTCACCATTGACTTCGAATTAGCTTAAGTGTTAAGATCTTTAGCAACCATATCCCGTTCCTTGTGGACCGAACTCTTACTTGTCATTATGCTTGGTTTGTAAGGTGTTTGTTAATAAATGTGTTTGATTAAGTGTGGAATGAGCGACCGTTCTAACGCCCATCAAAATGGCGCCGTTGCCGGGGAGCGGTGTTGTTGATTGCTAATTGATTACTTGAGTCTAGTTAACCATAAACCATAAAAATTTCAAAAAGAATGTTTCTTTTTGGCTACACTTGTAGCCTTGGTACTAATTGTGTTTGTTGAGAGTGTATGCGCAGAACTCATAACAGGATCTTGGTACCTTACGATCCCGAGATTGAGCAAACTTATAGAAGGAGAAAGAGAGCCGGTTCTAGGCCGTTCAATACTCCCCCAACTAGAGAGACCAATTTCGAGGAGGATCGAGATCAAATGGGTGACGCGGAACCACCACCTCAAAGACCTTTAAAGGAGTTGGGAACTCCACGAGCTTATAGAGCTTCAAGCGGCATTGCTCCACCCGTCACTCAAGCCAATGACTTCGAGATTCAGCCCGCGATGATAAATTTTATTGAAAGGAGGCAATAGTGGAGCAAAACATGAGAGCCCTCTTGCACACTTGAACGAGTTCAAAAAATATTGCAACACAATCAAGGTAAATGGGGTAACTCAAGAGTTTTTGAGACTAAAGCTATTTCCTTTTTCTTTGATAGGAAGGGCTCTTGAATGGCTTGAGAAGGAGGTGAGGCCTAACTCCTTGAGAACTTGGGACGAGGTCACCACGGCCTTGTTAGGGAGATTCTATTCTCAAAAGAAGACGGCCGAGGCAAGGGCTTTGATCCAAGGCTTCCGTCAAAGGGCTAGTGAAACCATATATGAGGCATGAGAACGATACAAGGAATATCAAAGGGAGTGCCCTCATCATGGCATTCCATCATATCAAGTGCTTCAAATTTTCTATGGGGGCTTGAGCCCACAAGGAAAGACTAACTTAGATGCAGGAGCGGGTGGCCCGATTATGAACAAAACGGAGGAGCAAGTCATCGAGATAATTGAGGATGTGGTGAGACACCACATGGATTGGCAAGAAGGAGCGAGGGAGTCTTTAAGCAAAGGAGGGAATGCGGTCTACTCCGTCGATCACCTCAACGCCATCAATAATTTGACATCTCAAGTAGCCAATCTTGGCAAGGAGATGACATATATCAAGGCAAAGCTAGAGACTTCCACTTCAAAACAAGAGTATCCCTCCTAATCTAAGGGGAGAGGTATGAATTCTAACCCTTCTCCTTCTACATCTAATAACATGCCACATGGGTGTTTGTTTTATGAAAATTGTGGGTCATATGACCATGATACCTCCTCTTGTAATTATGATTCCCAACCCTAATCCCATTATGAAGAGGGTAATGATAATGAAAATGAACAAGTCAATGCTTTGTCTTATGATAATAGACCTAGGAATGACAATCAAAGATATTTACCACCTAATCAAAGGGAACAATGGGTAAATTCTTATAACCAAAGAGGAAATGATTATGATTACCATAACCAAAACTAATGGGGTAATAGGAACCAAAGGGACCAAAATCCCCAAGGCAACTACAACCAACAAGGTTCCAAGATAACTATTATGCCCAAGATAACTATTATGCCCAAGCACCACCTAGTAAGTCCAATCTAGAGGAAGTGATGGAAAGTCAAACCAAAATGTTCAACACTTTCATGGCCACGAGTGACAAGAAGTTTAATGAAGTAATGACTCATAATAAAATGCTTGAAACTCAAATTTCACAATTGGCCAATGCTTTGAAGGAAGGGGCTAGCACTTCCAAACTTCCACCCCAAGGACTAGATCCTAAGAGGCCCGTTAATGCCATATCTACTAGGAGTGGGAAGGTGTTGGAAGAGAGTGTTCCTAAGAAAAGCAATGACAGAGTGAACATGAGTGAGCCTTCCCTTGAGAGTGATTGTGAGCAAGAAAAAGAGAAAGATCAAGAGAGTGAAAGAGAAAAAGAATGTGAGAAAGAAAAAGAATGTGAAAAAGAGAATGATTTTGATAAAGAGAGTGAAGAGAAAAGAGAAAAAGATAGGGAAACAAAACAATTGCAAAAGCTACAATATCCTCATAAATTTGTTAGAAACAAATTAGATGTTCAATTTGGAAAGTTTCTTGATACATTGAAGCAAATTCATCTTTCAATTCCTTTTACCGATGCTATCAAGCAAATGCCTAATTATGCTAGGTTTTTAAAAGACATTTTGAGTGGAAGGAGAAAGTTTGAATTGGTTGAAACGGTGAATCTCACCGAGAATTGTAGTGCTATTATCATGAACAAGATGCCACCCAAATTGAAAGACCCCGGTAACTTTTCTATCCCATGTGCAATATACAAGATGCAAATTGATAATGCTTTGTGTGACCTAGGCTCTATTAAATTCCCAAAGGGTAAGGTAGAGGATATTCCTCTAAGGGTGGGAAAGTTTGTAATCCCGGTGGATTTTGTTGTGTTAGAGATGGACGAAGATGTTAACATTCCAATAATTCTAGGAAGACCTTTTCTTGCTACTTCGGGTGCTTTAATAGATGTTAAAAGTGCTAAAATTTCACTAAAAGTAGGAGATGAGGTAATAGAATTTGAATTGAATGAGAGCATGAAATATCCAAGCTCTAATCTTGATAATTGCATGATGATTGATACTATTGATTCTATTGTAACTTTCATGCATGAGCACTTGCTCACTACTAATGATGCCCTTGAGAATGTCCTTTTGAACAAGGAAAAGATAGGTGACCAAAGCAAAGAGATGGCATTTTATGAGGAGATGCTTGAAGGAAGTACGGAATCAAGCAATGAGCAGGTGTGCATGGGAATCACAACACATGATGCATTAGAAGTAGCTACCTCAAGAGAAGGTAAGGGTGTTGCAATGGTAGAGTTGAAACCTCTACCGTCACACCTAAGGTATGAGTTTTGGGCCCCAATTCAACTTTTCCGGTTATTGTGAATTCTTCTTTGAATGAGTGCCAAACTCAAATGTTATGTGGTGTTATGAGAGACCAACAAGGTGCTTTAGGCTATACCATAGATAACCTCAAAGGTATTAGTCCCGCTTTATGTATGCACCACATAACACTTGAGGAGGGTGCTAAGCCTTTCATTAAGAGGCAAAGGAAACTCAATCCTCAAATGGGGGAGGTGGTGAAGAAAGAAATCACCAAACTCCTTGATGCCGGCATCATCTTCCCCATTTCGAGTTCTAGATGGGTTTCCCCCGTTCATGTGGTCCCTAAAAAGGGAGGAATGACCGTAGTTGAAAATGAGAATGGTGATCTCATTTCAACTAGAACGGTGACCGGTTGGAGGATGTGCATAGACTATAGACGTCTAAATACATCCACCAAAAAGGATCATTTTCCTCTCCCTTTTATCGACCAAATGCTTGAAAGACTAACCAAGCACAAGTATTATTGCTTTCTTGATGGTCATTCGGGTTTCTTTTAAATCCCTATAAACCCGGATGACCAAGAGAAAACAACTTTTACTTGTCCCTATGGAACTTTTGCATATAGGAGGATGCCCTTCGGGCTTTGCAACGCACCGGCAACCTTCCAAAGATGCATGATGAGTATTTTTGGGGACATGCTTGAAGCCGAAATGGAAGTTTTCATGGATGACTTCTCGGTAGTGGGCCTTTCATTCGAGGATTGTTTGTCCAACTTGGGCAAGTACTTAGCAAGATGTGAGAAGGTCAATATAGTTTTGAATTGGGAAAAATGCCACTTTATGGTGGAAGAGGGAATTGTCCTTGGTCACAAGATTTCAAGCAAGGGGATTGAGGTCGACAAGGCCAAAGTTGAAGTGATAGAGAAGCTACTGCCACTAATCAATGTGAGAGGAGTAAGATCATTTTTGGGGCATGCCGGGTTCTATAAGAGATTCATCAAGGATTTCTCACAAATTGCTAGACCCCTAAATGCTCTTCTTCAAAAGGATGCCATCTTTATTTTTGATGAAAAGTGTCTCCAAGCTTTCAACAAATTAAAGGAGGCTTTAATCTCAACTCCAATTGTGCAAGGGCCAAGATGGGATTTGCCATTTGAACTTATGTGCGATGCAAGTGATGTTGCGATTGGAGGAGTATTGGGGCAAAGGGTAGAGAAGAAGCTTCACGTGATTTACTACATGTCTAAGACCTTGAATGAAGCTCAACGGAACTACACCACAACGAAGAAAGAGTTTCTTGCCGTGGTTCATGCTTTTGAGAAGTTTTGGAACTACCTCATTGGTTCCAAAACTATTGTTTATACCGATCACCCAGCCATTAGGTACCTTATTGCAAAGAAAGAATCCAAGCCACGTCTTCTTCGGTGGGTCCTATCTCTCCAACAATTTGATGTTGAAATCCGTGATAAAAAGGGGGCCGAGAATGTGGTTGCGGACCATCTTTCCCGACTAGAGAATGTGCAAGCTAGCGATGATGAAATCCCTATATTTGATGAATTGAGAGATGATGTGCTTTACATCTTGAATGAAAAGGAGCTTCCTTGGTTCGCCGACTTGGTGAACTACTTGGCTTGTGGAGAATGCCCACCCGATTTCTCAAAGAATCAAAGGAAGAAGTTAAAAAGGGAAGCAAGACATTACGTATGGGATGATCCCATTCTCTACAAACGAGGAATAGATGGTTTGCTCCGTAGGTGTGTCCCGGATGAACAAGTGCAAGGAGTGCTCAAGATGTGCGATTCCGATCCAAGTGGAGGGCATATGGGAGCCAACAAAACTGCATTGAAAATCTTGCATAGCGGTTTGTGGTGGCCTCACATCTTCAAGGACGCTTGGGGATTTGTGAAGACTTGTGACCGGTGTCAACGAACCGGCAACATATCCAAGCGCAATGAGATGCCCCAACAACCGATTCTTGAGCTTGAGGTATTTGATGTATGGGGTATGGATTTCATGGGGCCATTCCCAAATTCTCATGGAAATCAATACATCCTTGTGGCGGTCGACTATGTATCAAAATGGGAGGAAGCCATAACCTCCCCAACTAATGACCACAAGGTTGTCATGAAGATGTTCAAAAAAGTCATATTTCCAAGATTCGGTATTCCAAGGGCAGTGGTGAGTGACAATGGTTCACATTTTGTTCATAGTGCTTTTCAAAAGATTTTAAGAAAGCACGGGGTCCACCAAAGATTCGGCCTTACCTATCATCCACAAACAAGTGGACAAGCGGAAGTGTCTAACCGTCAAATAAAGCTAATCCTCGAGAAGATGGTTGCTAAGAATAGGAAGGATTGGTCGGAAAAGCTTGATGACGCTCTATGGGCATATAGAACGGCGTACAAGACCCCAATAGGCACAACTCCGTACCGTCTAGTGTATGGAAAATCTTGTCATCTACCGGTGGAGCTTGAGCACCGGACTCAATGGGCGATCAAGAAGATTAATTTCGACTTGGCTAGCGCGGGAGAGCAAAGATGGCTTGATTTGCATGAGCTTGAAGAGCTAAGTTTGGAAGCCTATGAGTGTGCTAGCAACTATAAGAATCGCACTAAGGATTGCCACGACCGGAACATTGAAAAGAAAGCATTTCTAAAAGGCGATAAGGTACTCCTCTATAATTCTAGGATGAAATTGTTTCCCGGGAAACTATTATCAAGGTGGAGTGGACCTTTTTTTGTCAAGGAAGTGTTTCCTCATGGAGCCATGGAAGTTTGGGATATGGACGGCAAGAGATCTTTCAAGGTGAATGGGCATCGCCTCAAGCTTTACTACGAGGGTGCTCATGTGGGTGTTTTAGAATCAACTCAATGTAATCTTACCTCCTGAGTGTGGAGGTCGTCAAGCTATTGACGTTAAAGAAGTGCTTCCGGGAGGCAACCCGAGTAAAAAAAAAAAAGAAAAAAAAAGAGAGAGAGAGAAGAGAGAGTCAAAAAAAAAAATAAAAGGAGTGAAAAATAAAACAATGAATGAGAGAAGAAAAGAATGAGTGTTGGGAATATCTGATTTTGGCCAATATTGTTGAATTTTGTTCTTGTGGTTTTGATATAGGTACTTGAAGCAAAATAAAGCCGAAGAAAACAAAACAAGAAGCTGTTAACAGCTAGGAGCGGGCGCTCCAACCTCTCTGCACGCCCGCTCCAAATGTCAAGTAAAACAGGCAGGAACTCGATTCCAACTAGGAGCGGGCGCTCCATCCTCTCTACACGCCCGCTCCATGTTTGGTTAAAACAAGCAGGAACTCTAATTCAGATTGGAGCGGGCGCTCCAACCTCTCTGCACGCCCGCTCCAAACTGGGTAAAAAGCTGGCAGGAACTCCACTTCGATAAGGAGCGGGCGCTCCAACTCACCTGCACGCCCGCTCCAAATGTCAAGCAAATATGGCAGGAACTCAACTTCAGTTTGGAGCGGGCGCTCCTACTCATCTGGACGCCCGCTTCGTGCTGGGTCAGAAAAGTCAGATTCTCAGTTTCAGCTAGGAGCGGGCGCTCCAACCTCTCTGCACGCCCGCTCCAAACTAGGTAAAATTTTGGCAGGAACTTCAATTCGGTTAGGAGCGGACGCTCTTACTCCTCTGCACGCCCGCTCCTAACTGTCCGGGTAAAAAAAAGAAGGGGTTTCTCCTCTCTTTTTATCACTTTACCCCTCATGTCTCACCACTCATTCAAACATTCATACTTTCTCTCCTCCTTCCCATTTACTTCTCTCTCTAAAAACCTCATATTCTCCAATTTCTCTCTTCAATATCATCATCAAATCTCAATATTTTTCACTAAAAATTCACAAAATCCTCTTCTCCATTAAATTTTCTATACAACAACACAAAATTTACACAAATTTTAGCACGAAAATTTCAAACCCTAGAACACCACCATTGAAAATCAAAGGAGAAATTGGATCTTTTTATGGAATTGGGACAAAGGAAGCAAGAATCAAGCAAAACTTGGAAGTTCTAGAGTATTTTCATACTCTAGTTGGTAAATTCCACTTCCCTACTTCACTCTTTTCAAGTTTTTCAAATATTGTTTATTTCATAAACATTGTGTAATTAGTTGCATGATTTGATGATTTCAAACAAATATTTTTGCTAATTGAAAATGGTTGGTGGAAAATTGTGATTGATTGTTGGAATAGTGAAATTGTGGTGATTTTGTGCATGTGATTGGTTTGAACTTGAAGTTCATTGTTGATTGTGAAATTGTGTGTTGGAAAATCCTTTTTGGTTGTGTGAAATTATTATTGAATTGTGAGCAGGTACCTTGGATTAATTTGGGGGTTTGAAGTAAAGGAGGTTGTGTTTTTTGAATTTTGGTGTTTGTGTGAGGAATTTTGAGTGAACCCTTTTTATTCCTTATTCCAAATTTGTCAAAATGGTGCTATGATTATTTGGAGGTGCGGTAGGAAAGAAAAGAAAGACTTCCGGCATCCAAATATCTGAAAACCAAAACCAAAGCCAAACTCAAAACCAAGACAATGCTCCTCCTCCCATTAGTTACCCCGAAAAATTCAAAAAGTATCACTCCGAGCTTTCAAAACGAAAAACCTTCCAACAAGATTTTACGACCAAACAACTTGCCATCTTTTAGGGATAGATGAAGGAATTCGGCGAGTGGCCGATAATTTCGGATGGTAAAACTTCCTCAATAAGAGGGAGCTAACCTACGAATCGATCACTCTCGAGTTCTTTTCAACCTTAACCATGCGCCGAATCAATGGTGAGGGAGAGCCTCTTGAGTGCGAAATTAAGTTTAGACTTTTCAATCAAGAAAAGACCCTAACCTTAACTCGCCTCAATGAAATATTTGAGTGGCCCGTGTTTAATCAAATAGACAACCCCGATAGTTTCTAACTTTCTAGCTACGAAGAGCAAAATTGGTGGAATACTATCGCGGGGTATCCTAACTTCACAACCCGGTCTAGCCATGCTAGCCACATCGTCCACCCCCGTACTCATGTTTTGGGTGTTTTTGTCCCTCGAGAGAGTTACAACTCGAAGACTGGAATGGAGCGGCCTGTACCTGCAAGACAAACGGAGACACCTGTTGGTAGGTGCTCCGCCTCCGACGATCAAGTTAGTAACTTGAAAGGAGAGAAAAAGGTGCGGAAATTTAGGTGGGGATCTGCTAGGATTTCTAGCTCAGTTGTCTCTATCAAAGGGACAGTTTGTAATAAATGGAAAAACGTGCCCTCTAAAAGACGGGAATCTCCCTATTTATAGGGTCCTTGGGAATTGTGCCCCTGATTAGGTTATAGAACCCTAATCAGTGGTGGGCTGCGCCGCATTGCAGCTTTCTCGGGACTTGGGCCTGAAGGACGTCATTTCCCCAAATATCTGGGATGACATGTGTCAAGCAGGGATAGGTCCACTTTGGACCATCCTTGGGCTGACACGTGTCGCCCTCTGATTGAGCCACATGGCAGGGTAAAATTACCCTAAACATTTGCCCCTCACAGATGTGACGTGGCACGCCACGTGGCATCTGTGACACGTGTCACTCTTTGAATGGTGGTAATTTTACCGCTAAAATTTAACTGTTCACCTTCTGGGTAAATTACAGGAATACCCCTTTATTTACCCTCTTTATATAGCCGTTTACCCTCATATTTTTGGTACGCTTCACAAAAATTCCAGAGTAAACTTAGAGAGCATCTTTAAAGAGAGAGCAGAAGTCATCCGTCTGAGTCAAGCGCAAGTTTAAGGAAACTCAGCCTCATCAACACAGGCGGACCCATCTACCTTCAGATCTCAAATCTAAAGGTACCGTCTCTGACTCTCTCAGCTCTTTTTCATTTTACCGCTTGTACATATTTCTTGCAATAAATGGATTCATCACCAACACACACGGCACAACCTAGGGTGGAATCTAGCCGTTCACCAGGGACGGCTGAGTCTAGGACTGGTAGTGCCGTCTCAGGGTGTTGGGACCACCCTCATGCTTGGATTCCGACCATTTGCGCGTCTATGCAGGACACAATGGCTCGGACAATGCAGACGGCACAAGATCCCAATTATAGGAGTGAAGGCTCAGGCGGCCAAACGCTTGAGGGAGAGGCGTCTGGCTCTAAACACCAGACGGCTCCGGACAAATCCCCTCCGCGTGGCCCCCCAACTCCTCCTGACTCGTTTTTGGACGAGTGCGACCAAGGCTGTGAGGAAGCCGCCTCAGCTTCCGTCTCCCAATCTGGGGAGGAGACGGGAAGCAGACTCGACGTCTCTTCCTCAAAGAGCAGTGATGATCTTCCTTCGCTTGAGGATAGCGAGGAAGAAGAGAGAAAGAAGTGGAACGAGAAGGACGATCCCTTCAAAATCCACGTCTCCATGAAAGACAAAGACCTCATGGAAAGAGGTCTTAAAAAATTTTTGAAGGCACACCCGATGGGAGACGGGTGGAAAATAAGGGTGCCTCCTCCAGACGGCACCATCTCCTGGGAAAATACTGAGCGCAACGCCAACGGTTACTTCGGCTGTTACGAGGCGGCATTCAAAGCGGGTTTGCGCTTCCCCCTTCACGAGGCGGTGAAGGCTATTTTGAGAGGCTATGGCCTCGGAGTCTGGCAACTTACCCCCAACTCTTGGGCAAATATTCTGGGGTATGTTGCCGCCTGTGAATTCCAAGGAATTCACCCTGGCTGGGAAGCCTTTGCTAAGATGCACTATCTTAGCTGCAGCCCAGGCGCGTATAGAGCATGGTATACTCTAACCACGTTCCCCCAATATATGATGACCTTGGATAAGGTCTCCAAGTTTGACGGCAGGAAGCACAGGTTCTACCTGATGACGGCTCCCACCATGCGGGAGAACTTCGAGCTCCGCCAATACAATAAGAAGCCCGACCTTCTGGGTCGGAAATGCTGTCTTCCCCGAATCCCGGATGAGGACTTCGACAAAATAATTGAGCCTGACTTCTTCGGCCTCACAGACGCTACACTGTCAACCGGGGAGACAATAAAAGTCCCTAAAAACTGGATCCCTAAGAGCGCCTGGCTCAGGAATGAATGCTTTCTAGCCGCCTGCGGGCTAGGGCACATGTTCACCAGACGTATGCGCCTGAATACTTTTCCGTCTGTAGTACTTTTGTGTCGAAAATGTTTTTGATGATGTACTAATTGATTCCCCTTGTTGTTTTTGCAGAAGAAGCTTTGAACATGCTACCAGACGAGAAGACCCCCAGACGGTCCTCTCTCAGATCCGCCAAGACTTGGCGGAGGCACAGGCGCGGGAGCTTAAGGCCAAGGTAAACGCCTGACTCTTATTGTGAGTTTACTTTCAAAGTTTTCTTCCTTCGACTGCTAACATTAACTTATTTTATTTTTTCAGGGAGGAGAAGTGGACAAGACGTTTGAGAAAAAACTCAAACGGGCTAGGGTAGAGACCACCGCCTCTAACCCCAGCAAGTCTTAAAAAAAGGCTACCTCCAATGCAACTCCCAACGCCCCAGTCGGGAGACAAATGCGATAGGGGGGAGGAATGAGAGGGTGATCGGCTCTGTTGGTCTTGATTTTGCCAACCCCCTATCTGCATCCGGGGGGTTCACCACGTCTGCCAGCGGCTCTCGTCAGGCCGGCTCTGCAGGTAAGAACCCTTTTGAATCCCCGCCTGAGCTGGGATGGCCGTTGCGAGTGAAAACACACTCCCAGCATACGTCATCCACAGACGGTCGAAACAAGATAGGCGCTGCTTTAGTATCTCAATCTGACGCTGATTATGGTGCAGATCAATCTCCTTGTTGGCCGGACATCCAGAAGCATGCCAAGGCCATGATGGATGCTGTTAGCAAACGGGATAAGGATACTATCCCGGGGATTGAGACGTTCAACCTTGAACGTATTCTGACCCTCCTGTCTGAGGTAAGAGACTTGAACAATTTTCAATAACTTTCTCCAAGTTTTTCTCCGCCTGAACTTCTAACCTTGTTTGCTTTTGCTGGCTCTACTGCGGGTAGACGGGCTCAAGCGTCCTTACACTCGCAAGCAGGATGAGGTAAGACGGGCCAAGCAGGCCGCCACAAACGCAGATAATGTTGCTTTGTACTCGTGTATAATTGACGATCTTGAAACTAAAGCAACCCAAATGACACAGGCGGCCAAGATTTCAGAGCTGGAGACGAATCTGCAGGCGGCCAACAAAAGGGCTGAGGATGCTAAGACGGCCCAAAAGCAGGCGGAGGTGGACCTCCCCAAACTCAAGGAGGACCTCAAGAAGGCCCAGGAAGACCTCCAAAAGCTCCAAGGAGTCTCTTCAGAGAATGCTGATGTGAAGACCAAAATTGCTAAGCTCGAGAAGGAGGCGACCAAAGCTCAGGATAACTTCCGAGCGACTCTCATGGCGGATTAAAACCGTCTGGTTGCTGAGATGGCCGCCGACAACGAGGCTATGATGAGGATCACCTGGAACGCCTTGTATCCGGAAAAGGATTATGGTGTCTGGGCTCTGGCTCACCAGTATGCTGATGAAGTTATATACTTGAGAGAGAAGGGTAAGCCAGAGCCTGAGTCCTTCCTCGCCTGGGCTGAAACTGAGCATCTCGAGCCTGAGCCTGAAGCTCCAGAGAGTGAAGCTCCTGAAAAAGGAGAAAAGGGCCAGGAGGGACCGTCTGCAGGGCAATGAATTCAGCTGCTGTGTGCCAATTTCCTTTTTTTATTTTTTCTGCGGCAGTGTGCCATTGATTGCTTTTCCGGCCTACGTGCCGAGTATTTGTGTATTTATCGGCTAAGGAGCCGTGTTTATTAAACAATTTCTCTTTTCCCGGACGGGGTCCGGATAACATTTGCCCCACCACAACCGTTTGGTTGAGTGGATAATTAATGAATGCACCGACTGAGTCGGTTTTGATCTTTCTTGCGCTTGTGTTTGCACTTTTCAGATTTTTTGCATTTTCAATTTTAGCCTAACTTATCGTTGGAAAGATCTTTTCAAGCCCCATCAAACTACACTATTATTGGACCTTAATTATGGACCAAACTAAACTGGTTTAGCTATTTTCAAATAAATAGAGTTATTTTCAAAAGCAGAGAGAAGAGATTTTTAATAAAACAAAACAGCAACACTTGACTTTCAACCACTTTCACCTCATTCGATAACGGTTCGACGTGAAAGGCATTCATAACTGGGTTTGGTTTTGGGGAGACAAAAATGGGTGTCTACAGTCATACAATGATGTTTGCAACCATATATGACCCTTATATGTTGTACAAAATAGCCGTTGTGGGCTTCAGTTTACGAAATAGGTGCAAATATGGAACGGGTAAATTGACCGTTTTATGGCATATTGGACTGTTCCACCCACTCAATTGGACTCCCGGAGGATATTGGGAACTATGGTAAACATCTCGGCAATTTTAATTTCTGGGCGAAAAAAGGTCAAAATATTCCAAAATTGAAGGCTATATATAATCCACGCTTTTTGAGGAATTTTGAGGTTACGGGGACTGGTGGCGGAAAGTCTTGAGACCTTAGGGGATACATCTTAGCGTCATATAATGACGTTTGGAACCATATATGACCCTTATATGTTGTACAAAATAGCGGTGGTAGGCTTCAGTTTACGAAATCGGTGCAAATTTGGAATGGGTAAATTGACCGTTTTTAAGCATATTTGATGGTTCCACCCACTCAATTAGACTCCCGGAGGATATTAGGAACCATGGTAAACATGTCGGCAATTTTTATTTGTGGGCGAAAAAAGGTCAAAAATTCCAAAATTGAAGGCTATAATCCACACTTTTAGAGGAATTTTGAGGTTACGAGGCCCGGTGGCGAAAAGTCTTGAGACCTTAGGGGATACATCTTAGGGTCATATAATGACGTTTGGAACCAAATATGACCCTAATATGTTGTACAAAGGAACCGGGGTAGGCTTCAGGTTATAAAATCGGCGCAAATTTGGAACGGGTAAATTGACCAGTTTAAGGCATATTGGATGGTTCCACCCACTCAAATGAACTCCCCGAGGGTATTAGGAACCATGGTTTACATCTCGGCAATTTTTATTTCCGGGCGAAAAAAAGGTCAAAAGATTCCAAAATTAAAGGCTATAATCCACGGTTTTTGAGGAATTTTGAGGTTACGGGGCCCGGTGGCGAAAAGTCTTGAGACCTTAGGTTATACGTCTTAGGGTCATATAATGACGTTTGGAACCATATATAACCCTTATATGTTGTACAAAATAACCGTGGTAGGCTTCAGTTTACGAAATCGGTGCAAATTTGGAACGGGTAAATTGAACGTTTTTAGGCATATTGCATGGTTCCACCCATTCAATTGGACTCCTGGAGAGTATTAGGAACCATGGTAAACATATCGGTAATTTTTATTTCTGGCCAAAAAAAGGTCAAAAAATTCCAAAATTGAAGCCTATAATCCACGCTTTTTGAGGAATTTTGAGGTTATAGGGCCCGGTGGCGAAAAGTCTTGAGACCCTAGGGGATACATCGTAGGGTCATATAATGACATTTGGAACCATATATGACCATTACATGTTGCCATAAATGTCCGTGGTAGGCTTTAGGTCATGATATCGGTGCAAGTTTGAACGGGTAAATTGACTGTCCATGGTAAGCATCTCGGCATTTTTTATTTCCATGCAAAAAAAGGTCTAAAACTTCCAAAATCAAAGGCTTTAATCCACGCTTTTTAAGGAATTTTGAGGTTACGGGCCCAGTGGCGAAAAGTCTTGAAACCTTAAGGGATACGTCTTAGGGTCATATAATGACGTTTGGAACCATATATGACCCTTATATGTTGTACAAAATAGTGTTAGTAGGCTCCAGTTTACGAAATCAGTGCAAATTTGGAACGCGTAAATTGACTGCTTTAAGGTATATTGGATGGTTCCACCCACTCAATTGGACTCCCGGACGGTATTAGGAACCATGGTAACACTTCGGCAATTTTTATTTTTGGGCGAAAAAAGGTCTAAATATTCCAAAATTGAACGCTATAATTAACGCTTTCTGAGGAATTTTGAGGTTACAAGGCCCGGTGGCGAAAAGTCTTGAGACCCTAGGGGATACATATTAGGGTCATATAATGACGTTTGGAACCAGATATGACCATTATATGTTGCCATAAATGTTCGTCGTAGGCTTTAGGTCACGATATCGGTGCAAGTTTGGAACAGGTAAATTGACTGTTTTAAGGCATATTGGATGGTTGGACCCACCCAAATAGACTCACAGGGTGTATTAGGGTCCATGGTAAACATCTCGGCAATTTTTATTTCCGGGCGAAAAAAGGTCAAATAATTCCAAATCTGAAGGCTATAATCCACGCTTTTTGAGGAATTTTGAGGTTATGGGGCCCGGTGGGGAAAAGTCTTGAAACCTTAGGGGATACGTCTTAGGGATATATAATGACGTTTGGAACCATATATGACCCTTATATGTTGTACAAAATAGCCGTAGTAGGTTACAGTTTACGAAATCGGTGCAAATTTGGAACGCCTAAATTGACTGTTTTTAGGCATATTGGATGGTTCCACCCACTCAATTAGACTCCCGGTGGGTATTAGGAACCATGGTAATATCTCGACAATTTTTATTTCTGGGCGAAAAGAGGTTAAAAAATCCCAAAATTGAAAGTTATAATCCACGCTTTTTGAGGAATTTTGAGGTTACGGGGCCCGGTGGCGAAAAGTCTTGAGACCCTAAGGGATACATATTAGGGTCATATAATGATGTTTAGAACCAGATATGACCATTATATGTTTCCATAAATGTCCGTCGAAGGCTTTAGGTCGCGATATCGGTGCAAGTTTGGAAAGGGTAAATTGACTGTTTAAAGGCATATTAGATGGTTAGACCCACCCAAATAGTCTCCCAGGGTGTATTAGGGTCCTTGGTAATCTTCTCGAAATTTTTTTATTTCCGGGCGAAAAAATTCTAAAAATTCTAAAATTGAAGGCTATAATCCACGCTTTTTGAGGAATTTTGAGGTTACGAAGCCCGGTGGGGAAAAGTCTTGAGACCTTAGGGGATACATCTTAGGGTCATAAAATGATGTTGGGAACCAAAATCTGACCCTTATATGTTGTACAAAATAGCCATGGTAGGCTTCAGTTTACGAAATCGGTGCAAATTTGGAACGGGTAAATTGACCGTTTTAAGGCATATTGGATGGTTCCACCCACTCAACTGGACTCCCGGAGGGTATTAGGAGCCATGGTAAACATCTCGTCAAATTATATTTCCGGTGGAAAAAAGGTCAAAAACATCCAAAATTGAAGGCTATAATCTATGCTTTTTGAGGAATTTTGAGGTTACGGGGCCCGATGGCGAAAAGTCTTGAGACCCTATGGGATACATCTTAGGGTCATATAATGACGTTTGGAACAATAGATGACCCTTATATTTTGTACAAAATAATCGTTTTAAGGCATATTGGATGGTTCCACGCACTAAATTCGCCTAGAAATAAAAAATGCCAATATGCTTACCATGGACCCTAATACACCCTCGGAGTCTATTTGGGTGGGTCCAACCATCCAATATGCCTTTAAACAGTCAATTTACTCGTTCCAAACTTGCACCGATATCATGACCTCAAGCCTACCACGGACATTTATGGAAACATATAATGGTCATATATGGTTCCAAACGTCATCATATGACCCTAAGATGTATCCCCTAGGGTCTCGAGACTTTTCGCCACCGGGCCCCGTAACCTCAAAATTCCTCAAAAAGCGTGGATTATAGCCTTAAATTTTGGAATTTTTTTACCTTTTTTTGCCCGGAAATAAAAAATGCCGAGATGCTTACCATGGACCCTAATACACCCAGGGAGTCTATTTGGGTGGGTCCAATCGTCCAATATGCCTTTAAACAATCAATTTACCCGTTCCAAACTTGCACCGTTATCGTGACCTCAAGCCTACCACGGACATTTATGGCAACATATAATGGTCATATATGGTTCGAAACGTCATTATATGACCCTAAGATGTATCCCCTAGGGTCTCAAGATTTTCGCCACTTGTCCCCGTAACCTCAAAATTCCTCAAAATGCGTGGATTATAACTTTTAATTTTGGGATTTTTTAACCTTTTTTCGCCCGGAAATAAAAATTGCCGAGATGTTTACCATAGTTCCTAATACCCTCCCGGAGTCCAATTGAGTGGGTGGAACCATCCAATATACCTTAAAACGGTCAATTTACCCGTTCCAAATTTGCACCGATTTCGTAAATTAAAACCTACCAGGGCTATTTTGTACAACATATAAAGGTCATATATGGTTCCAAACGTCATTATATGACGCTAAGATGTATCCCCTGAGGTCTCAAGACTTTTTCCCACTGGGCCCCGTAACCTCAAAATTCCTCAAAAAGCGTGGTTTATAGCCTTCAATTTTGGAATTTTTTGACCTTTTTTCGCCCGGAAATACAAAACGCCGAGATGCTTACCATGGACCCTAATACACCCAGGGAGTCTATTTGGGTGGGTCCAACCTTCCAATATGCCTTTAAACAGTCAATTTACCCGTTCCAAACTTGCACTGATACCGTGACCTCTAGCCTACCACAGACATTTATGGCAACATATAATGGTCATATATGGTTCCAAACATCATTATTTGACCCTAAGATGTATCCGCTAAGGTCTCAAGACTTTTCACCACTAGGCCCCGTAACCTCAATATCCCTCAAAAAGCTTGGATTATAGCCTTTAATTTTGGAATTTTTTGAACTTTTTTCGCCCGGAAATAAAAATTACCGAGATGTTTACCATGGTTCCTAATACCCTCTGGGAGTCCAATTGAGTGGGTGGATCCATCCAATATGCCTTAAAACGGTCAATTTACCCGTTCCAAATTTGCACCGATTTCGTAAACTGAAGTCTACCACGGCTATTTTGTACAACATATAAGGGACATATATGGAGCCAAACGTCATTATATGACCCTAATATGTATCCCCTTAGGTCTCAAGACTTTTCGCCAATCCTCTTAGGTCTCAACACTTTTCGCCACCGGGCCCCGTAAACTCAAAATTCCTCAAAAAACGTGGATTATAGCTTTCAATTTTGGAATTTTTTGATCCTATTTTCGCCCGACAATAAAAAATGCCGAGATTCTTACCATGGACCCTAATACACCCTGAGAGTCTATTTGGGTGGGTCCAACTATCAATATGCCTTTAAACAGTCAATTTACCCGTTCCAAACTTGCACCGATATCGTGACCTCAAGCCTACCACGGAAATTTTGTACAAAATATTGATAACTTGTTATTTGATATGGTTTTAGGGTGATTTTGAGCCTTGTTTACTCGATATATTGGCATTTTGGTTCACTTCTATCCTATTTTCGTTCAATTTTTGTGTATCCATTGTTTCACGGGTTGTTAGTGTTTTTGTTGAGATTTTAGGTCCAAAAACGATCATTTGAGGCATATGGATGATAGACCAAGATTAGAATCCATGAAAATGGAGCAAAACCGAAGAAAATGTGTAGAGAAGGGCCTAAAAGACCCTGCACGGTCGTGCAGGAGTGTCCCAGCCAAACCAAGCTACGGCCCGATTTGGCACGGACGTGCAAGGCTTCAGCACGTCCGTACAGCTTAGCCAGCACGTCCGTGCCATAAGCTGCACGCCCGTGCAGTTCACCTGGCCCAAGTTTAAGCTACTGCCCAAATCTGAACGGCCGTGCTTAGGGTGGCACGTCCGTGCCACTTAGGCTGCACGTCTGTGCCACCTCTGGCACGTCCGTGCGCACTTGCTGAAATTCCCGACTCTCGTTTTCTCTGTCCTTTTTATTTGAGGGTCATATAAATACCCCCTTGGGCTCAATTGTACGGCATCCAAGTTTTTAGTGCTTCCTCTTAGTTTTATTTGTAGAAACACAAATACTCTCAAATCATTAGTTAGATTTTAATTATTAGCTTGGAATTTTCAATCTCAATCATTGTAGAAGACAATCTCCACCATTGTTATTCAAGTTCAAGCTTCTAATAATATTTTTCTTACTTTTTTCCCTATTTCTTCTTGCTTTGTTGTTAATTATTTGCTTGATTCTTGTATGTTTATATTGTTAATTAGCTTAATTCTTAGTTTAATTATGCTCATGAGTTGTTTGAAATCCTTAATTGCTTTAATCTCCATGGATTTTGAGTAGTCTAATTTTCTAGGGTTTGGGTAGAACCCTGAATGTAGTCACTAATTACTTGTTGCATGTGCTAATTTGGTACTTGTTGGGTGTTAATTAGTTGAGTTTAAGTGGTTTAATTGCTTAGTTCTTATATATAGCCATTGCTAGAACTATTATCCAAGCTTTTTCAACGAAGGATCGAGAAATGAACTTAAGTTAGCTCCCTTATGCTTGATTGACTTGAAATGCCATGAGAATGGAATTTCTAGTTAAGGGAATGTTTATGTCATCGTGATTATGCTTTAACACTTGTTTTATGCTTTGTAACCATGAGAGTAGGTTGTATTCATGATTCAAGTAATCCCTCTAGCTTGAGAGAGTAGTTGGGTGCTTTAGATGATTTCCCCTATTATACCCCTTATTTTACCTTATTTATGCATGCTAATCGTGATTTGTGAAGAAGTTGAATGGTATAACCCGAGCCCTAGAATCCTCTAAATATTGTTAATTTCCCCTAGCTTTAGTTAACTAGAACTAGTACTTGTTATACAAAACCAAACCAACTTCGACTTCGCTTAGCTTATTTATGTGGTAGTATTTCGGTGGTTGATTCAACGCCTCTCTTGGGTTCGACCCTTTCTTACCCTTGCTATTAGCTAGTGAGACCAAGATAGGACTTATTCTTTGGTGGCTCAACGACGGCCTATCAAATTTTTGGCGCCGTTGCTGGGGAGGCAAAGTCACATTGAATGTATTATTGTTGAATGAGTCGAAGTGTGTGAATTTTTGTATCATAATTTTTCTTTTTTATTTGTGTATATTTGTGTTTTCATCTTGTGATAGTCATTGCTAACGTTTTTCTTAGCTTTGTTTGACTTTGCATGACACGGAAGAGTAAGCAATCACCGCTTATTCCTGTTGATCCGGAGCTAAATAGGACTTTGAGAAATGTCAGGAGACTTTTGCACGGCACACCCGAGTTCTCCATTGTGTATTAGGATTCGGATCCGGAAGAAATATTTTCAACCAACGAAGAAGAGAACATAGGTGACATCAATCCTCCTCCACCATTGCTACGCGATTATGACCACCCCAATGCCTTCACACTTCGGAGTGGCATACGTCTCCCCACCACTAATGCAAACAATTTTGAGCTATTGCCTCAACTCATCCGTATGATACAAGGTGATCAATTTGGTGGGAGTTCTCATGAGTGTCCTTTTGCTCATTTGGACAACTTTCTCGAATTGTGCACCACCATCAAGCAAAACAACATTACGGAAGAGTTCATCCGTATGCACATGTTTCAATTCTCCCTCCGTGACAAGGAAAAGCATTGGTTGAGAACGGTGGAAGAGGGATCATTGACAACATGGGATGAAGTCACTAGAGCTTTCCTTGGTAAATATAGTCCACCCGAAAAGACCGTCGAGCTAAGGAGGAAAATCACCAATTTCAACCAAGAGATTGATGAGACTTTGAGTGAAGCTTGGGAGCGTTTCAACGACTACACTAGAAAATGCCCACACCATGGTTTCACATCATGGATCATTGTTCAAAGCTTTTATGATGGTCTTACTCCTACTTCAAGAGCCAATCTTTATAACAGGGCCGGTGGTAGCCTTAAAAAGCTATCGGTAGATGAAGCATATAAAATGATTGAAGAAGTGGCTAAGCACTACGCATATCGGGGTGATAGAAGCAACCTCAAGTAAAGAAGGCCGGAATCCACGATCTTAGTGCAATAGACCTTAATGAATCAAAGTTTGACATGCTAGCTCATAAGCTAGATCAAGCCACTCTTACATCTCCAAACTCTACCTCACAACAAGTCATGTCTTGTGAGACTTGTGGAGGAAACGATCATATGTCCTCTTATTGCAACTCAACTAACCAAGAGCAAGCGGCGGCAATTGGGCAAAGAAATGAGCCATACCCCCAATCCTACAATCAAGGTTGGAAACCCCAAAAAGGTATGGGATGGAAGCAACAAAACCAAGGGCCCCCCCAAAATAGCTACAATCAAGGCCAAAACCAACCCTAAAACCACTACTAGAAAAAGGCTCAATTCCGACGGAAAAATTCCATCAGAACCACCCCAAAATTCCGGTGGTTTTTCAGCACCCGGAAATTCCGTTGGAAAATGTTTTTACAAACTTAAAAAAAAAAGGCCGCGCCACCACCGGCACGGCATATCACCCACCTCCAACCACCGGAACCCCTATCCAACTTACCCTAACCCACACTAACGAGCCCAGATCTACCACCCCACCTAACAAACCACCCCCAACATCCACCTAAAACCACCACTGCCACTGCATAAACAAAATCGCAACCCAAAAATTAAAAAAAAAAAGAAAATAAAATAAAATTCCTAATAAGATAATCAACCAGAAACCCGAAAAAAAAATGAAAATAGAAGGTAAAACAAGATAAAATTCAGAACAAAAAAAATTGAAAACAAATGATAAAAAAAATTATAGATCTACTACACTTACCACAACAATTAGACCACCACCACCGTCCGCCGAATCCCCCAACCTAAGCAAACCACCACCACCGTGGCCGTCGAATAACAGAATCACCAACAAAAATTAAAAAAAAAATTATAGAAAGAAAATTGAAAAAAAAAATACATACCTTAATTCGACCACACATGACCTCGAAATCGGGTTTAAGAGGCCAAATTCGACCATGAAAACTCTAGATATAGAGTTTTCATGGTCGAATTTGACCTGAAAACCTCTGTTATCAACATGAGAATAAAGCAAAAGGGCGAAAAAAATTAAAATTGTTGTTGATGTAGATGCCGGTGATGGTGTTATTGATGTCGGTGCTGCTGGTGTTTGTCTTGATGTCGGTGGTTACTGGTTAGAGAGGAGGAGCAAGTTAACGAGCAGAGCACGAGCAGAAAACGAGCAGGAAAGAAGAAGAGAACGAGATAGAGGAGTAGAGAGAAGGAAGAAGAGAACGAGATAGAGGAGCAGAGCACGAGCAGAAAACGACCAGAGAAAAGAAGGAGAACGGAGAGGGAATGACGAGAGGAGAACAGAGAGAGAATGAGCAGGAAAGAGGAGTGAGAACGGAGAGGGAAAAGGAGAGGAGATAGAGAATAGGAGGAAAGAGGGGAGAGAGAAGGAGAGGAAAGAAAAGCGACTGATGGAGAAGAGGGAGTTGTTAGGGTTTCTAAAGCTTTAAGTTTCTTTAAAAAAAATATATATATTTTCCGACGGACTATGAATCCGTCGGAAAACACATATATTCCGACGGATTATTATTCCGTCGTAAATTTCTGACGGATTAGTAAAATTCGTCATAAATAACCGACGGAATTAAAATCCGTGGGAAAATTCGATTCTCTGACGGAATAATGGGTCCGTCGGAACCAGTCCGTCGCTATTTTCCTGTTTTCTAGTAGTGTACAACTACAACCAACCTCACTCTCAAAACCGACAAGCTCCATTTCGCCATCCCAACCAAGACCAACAAAGGCAATAATATAACCAACCCGCTCCCCCACCTCCTCAAAAGTCTAGTCTTGAAGCCGCACTTGAGACCTTCATTGCACAACAAGGAAGAAGGAACGCGGATATGCAAGCGAACATCCAACAACTTCAAGCGCACAACAAGATAAGTGAGAATCAATTGGCACAAATAGCACAACAAGTTAGGAGTTCACATCCCGGGGTGGTAACCTAATGACACCTTGTGCAATTTTTACTTCCGGGCGAAAAAAGGTCAACATCTCGACAATTTTTATTTCCAGGCGAAAAAAGGTCAAAAAATTCTAAAATTTAAGCCTATAATCCACGCTTTTTGAGGAATTTTGAGGTTACGGGGCCCGTTGGCGAAAAGTCATGAGACCCTAGGGATACATCTTAGGGTCATATAATGACGTTTGGAACCATATATAATATGTTGCCATAAATGTCCGTATTAAGCTTGAGGTCACGATATCGGTGCAAGTTTGGAACAGGTAAATAGACTGTTTAAAGGCATATTGGATGGTTAGACCCAACCAAATAGACTCCCAAGGTGTATTAGGGTCCATGGTAAGCATTTCAGCATTTTTTATTTCCGTGCGAAAAAAGGTCAAAAAATTCCAAAATTGAAGGCTATAATCCACGCTTTTTGAGGAATTTTGAGGTTACGGGGCCCGGTGGCAAAAAGTCTTGAGACCTTAGGGGATACATCTTAGGGTCATATAATGAAATTTGGAAGCATATATGACCATTAAAAGTTGTACAAAATAGCCGTGGTAGGCTTCAGTTTATGAAATCGGTGCAAATTTGGAACGGGTAAATTGATCGTTCTAAGGCATATTGGATGGTTCCACCCACTCAATTGGACTCCCGGAGGGTATTGGGAACCACGGTAAACATCTCGGTAATTTTTATTTCCGGGCGAAAAAAGGTCAAAAAATTCCAAAATTGAAGGCTATAATCCACGTTTTTTGAGGAATTTTGAGGTTACAGGGCCTGGTGGCGTAAAGTCTTGAAACCTTAGGGGATACATCTTAGGGTCATATAATGACGTTTGGAACCATAGATGACCCTTATATGTTGTACAAAATAGCCGTGGTAGGCTTCAGTTTACGAAATCGGTGCAAATTTGGAACGGGTAAATTGACCGTTTTAAGGCATATTGGATGGTTCCACCCACTCAATTGGACTCCCGGAGGGTATTAGGAATCATGGTAAACATCTCAGCAATTTATTTCCAGGCGAAAAAAGCTCAAAAAATTTAAAAATTAAAGGATATAATCCACGCTTTTTGAGGAATTTTGAGGTTACAAGGTCCGGTGACGAAAAGTCTTGAGACCATAGGGGATACATCTTAGGGTGATATAATGACGTTTGGAACCATATATGACCATTATATATTGCCATAAATGCCCGTGGTAGGCTTGAGGTCACGATATCGGTGCAAGTTTGGAACGGGTAAATTGACTATTTAATAGCATATTAGATGGTTGGACCCTCCCAAATAGACTCCCATGGTGTATTAGGGTCCATGGTAAGCATCTCGGCATTTTTTATTTCTTGGCCAAAAACGGTCAAAATATTCCAAAATTTAAGGCATATAATCCACGCTTTTTGAGGAATTTTGAGGTTACGGGGCCTGGTGGCGAAAAGTCGTTAGACCATAAGGGATACATATTAGGGTGATATAATGACGTTAGGAACCATATATGACCCTTATATGTTGTACAAAATAGCCGTGGTAGGCTTTAGTTTACGATATCAGTGCAAAGTTGGAACGGGTAAATTGACCGTTTTAAGGCATATATGATGGTTCCACCCACTAAATTGGACTCCTAGAGGGTATTAGAAACCATGGTAAACATCTCTGCAATTTTTATTTCCGGGCGAAAAAAGGTCGAAAAATTCCAAAATTGAAGGGTATAATCCACGCTTTTTGAGGAATTTTGAGGTTACGGGGCCTAGTCGCGAAAAGTCTTGAGACCATAGAAAATACATCTTAGGGTGATATAATGACGTTTGGAACCATATATGACAATAATATGTTGTACAAAATAGCCGTGGTAGGCTTCAGTTTACGAAATTTGTGCAAATTTGGAAATGGTAAATTGACCGTTTTAAGGCATATTGGATGGTTCCGCCCACTCAATTGTACTCCCGGAGGGTATTAGGAACCGTTGTAAACATCTCGGCAATTTTTATTTTTGGGCGAAAAAAGGTCAAAAAATTCCAAAATTGTAGGCTATAATCCACGCTTTTTGAGGAATTTTGAGGTTACGGGGCCCGGTGGCGAAAAGTCTTGAGACCTTAGGGGATACATCTTAGGGTCATATAATGAAATTTGGAAGCATATATGACCATTATATGTTGTACAAAATAGCCGTGGTAGGCTTCAGTTTATGAAATCGGTGCAAATTTGGAACGGGTAAATTGATCGTTCTAAGGCATATTGGATGGTTCCACCCACTCAATTGGACTCCCGGAGGGTATTAGGAACCACGGTAAACATCTCGGCAATTTTTATTTCCGGGCGAAAAAAGGTCAAAAAATTCCAAAATTGAAGGCTATAATCCACGTTTTTTGAGGAATTTTGAGGTTACAGGGCCTGGTGGCGTAAAGTCTTGAAACCTTAGGGGATACAACTTAGGGTCATATAATGACGTTTGGAACCATAGATGACCCTTATATGTTGTACAAAATAGCCGTGGTAGGCTTCAGTTTACGAAATCGGTGCAAATTTGGAACGGGTAAATTGACCGTTTTAAGGCATATTGGATGGTTCCACCCACTCAATTGGACTCCCGGAGGGTATTAGGAATCATGGTAAACATCTCAGCAATTTTTATTTCCAGGCGAAAAAAGCTCAAAAAATTTAAGAATTAAAGGATATAATCCACGCTTTTTGAGGAATTTTGAGGTTACAAGGTCCGGTGACGAAAACTCTTGAGACCATAGGGGATACATCTTAGGGTGATATAAAGACGTTTGGAACCATATATAACCATTATATATTTCCATAAATGCCCGTGGTAGGCTTGAGGTCACGATATCGGTGCAAGTTTGGAACGGGTAAATTGACTATTTAAAGGCATATTGGATGGTTGGACCCTCCCAAATAGACTCCCATGGTGTATTAGGGTCCATGGTAAGTATCTCGGCATTTTTTATTTCTTGGCCAAAAACGGTCAAAATATTCCAAAACTTAAGGCATATAATCCACGCTTTTTGAGGAATTTTGAGGTTACGGGGCCTGGTGGCGAAAAGTCGTTAGACCATAAGGGATACATATTAGGGTGATATAATGACGTTAGGAACCATATATGACCCTTATATGTTGTACAAAATAGCCGTGGTAGGCTTTAGTTTACGATATCAGTGCAAAGTTGGAACGGGTAAATTGACCGTTTTAAGGCATATATGATGGTTCCACCCACTAAATTGGACTCCTAGAGGGTATTAGAAACCATGGTAAACATCTCTGCAATTTTTATTTCCGGGCGAAAAAAGGTCGAAAAATTCCAAAATTGAAGGGTATAATCCACGCTTTTTGAGGAATTTTGAGGTTACGGGGCCTAGTCGCGAAAAGTCTTGAGACCATAGAAAATACATCTTAGGGTGATATAATGACGTTTGGAACCATATATGACAATAATATGTTGTACAAAATAGCCGTGGTAGGCTTCAGTTTACGAAATTTGTGCAAATTTGGAAATGGTAAATTGACCGTTTTAAGGCATATTGGATGGTTCCGCCCACTCAATTGTACTCCCGGAGGGTATTAGGAACCGTTGTAAACATCTCGGCAATTTTTATTTTTGGGCGAAAAAAGGTCAAAAAATTCCAAAATTGTAGGCTATAATCCACGCTTTTTGAGGAATTTTGAGGTTACGGGGCCCGGTGGCGAAAAGTCTTGAGACCTTAGGGGATACATCTTAGGGTCATATAATGAAATTTGGAAGCATATATGACCATTATATGTTGTACAAAATAGCCGTGGTAGGCTTCAGTTTATGAAATCGGTGCAAATTTGGAACGGGTAAATTGATCGTTCTAAGGCATATTGGATGGTTCCACCCACTAAATTGGACTCCTGGAGGGTATTAGAAACCATGGTAAACATCTCTGCAATTTTTATTTCCGGGCGAAAAAAGGTCAAAAAATTCCAAAATTGAAGGGTATAATCCACGCTTTTTGAGGAATTTTGAGGTTACGGGGCCTAGTCGCGAAAAGTCTTGAGACCATAGGAGATACATCTTAGGGTGATATAATGACGTTTGGAACCATATACGACAATAATATGTTGTACAAAATAGCCGTGGTAGGCTTCAGTTTACGAAATTTGTGCAAATTTGGAAATGGTAAATTGACCGTTTTAAGGCATATTGGTTGGTTCCGCCCACTCAATTGTACTCCCGGAGGGTATTAGGAACCGTTGTAAACATCTCGGCAATTTTTTTTTTGGGCGAAAAAAGGTCAAAAAATTCCAAAATTGAAGGCTATAATCCACGCTTTTTGAGGGTTTTGAGGTTACGGGGCCCGATGGCGAAAAGTCTTGAGACCTTAGGGGATACATCTTAGGGTCATATAATGACGTTTGGAACCATATATGACCCTTATATGTTGTTCAAAATAGCCGTGGTAGGCTTCAGTTTAAGAAATCGGAGCAAATTTGGAACGGATAAATTGATCGTTTTAAAGCATATAAGATGGTTCCACCCACTCAATTGGACTTCTGGAGGGTATTAGAAACCATGGTAAACATCTCTGCAAATTTTATTTCCGAGCGAAAAAAGGTTAAAAAATTCCAATATTGAAGGGTATAATCCACGCTTTTTGAGGAATTTTGAGGTTACGGGGCCCTGTGGCGAAAAGTCTTGACACCATAGGGGATACATCTTAGGGTGATATAATGACGTTTGGAACCATATATGACCATTAAATGTTGCCATAAATGTCCGTGGTAGGCTTGAGTTCACGATATCCGTGCAAGTTTGGAATGGATAAATTGACTTTGTAAAAGCTTATTGGATGGTTCCACCAACTCAATTGGATCCCCGGAGGGTCTTAAGACCCATGGTAAACATCTCGGAAATTTTTATTTACGGTGAAAAAAGGTCAAAAAATTCCAAAATTGAAGGCTATAATCTACCCTTTTTGAGGAATTTTGAGGTTACGGAGTCCGGTGGTGAAAAATTCTTGAGACCTTAGGGGCATACATCTTAGGGACATATAATCACGTTTGGAACCATATATGACCCTTATATGTTGTACAAAATAGCCGTGGTAGGCTTCAGTTTACGAAATCGGTGTAAATTGGGAACGGGTAAATTGACCGTTTTATGGCATATTGGATGGTTCCACCCACTCAATTGGACTCCCGGAGGGTATTAGAAACCATGGTAAACATCTCGGCAATTTTTATTTCCAGGCGAAAAAAAGTCAAAAAATTCCAAAATAGAAGGCTATTATCCACGCTTTTTGAGGAATTTTGAAATCACGGGTCCCGGTGGCGAAAAGTCTTGAGACCTTAGGGGATACATCTTAGGGTCATATAATGACGTTTGGAACCATCTATGACCCTTATATGTTCTACAAAATAGCCGTGGTAGGCTTTAGTTTACGAAATCGGTGCAAATTTGGAGCGGGTAAATTGACCGTTTTATGGCATATTGGATGGTTCCACCCACTCAATTGTACTCCCGGAGGGTATAAGAAACCATGGTAAAAATCTCGGCAATTTTTATTTCCAGTCGAAAAAAAGTCAAAAAATTCCAAAATTGAAGGCTATTATCCACGCTTTTTGAGGAATTTTGAAGTTACGGGTCCTGGTGGCGAAAAGTCTTGAGACCTTAGGGGATACATCTTAGGGTCATATACCATATATGACCCTTATATGTTGTACAAAATAGCCGTGGTAGGCTTCAGTTTACGAAATCATGGACCCTAATACACCCTGGGAGTCTATTTGGGTGGCTCTTACCATCCAATATGCCTTTAAACAGTCAATTTACCCGTTCCAAACTTACACCGATATCGTGACCTCAAGCCTACCACGAAAATTTATGGCAACATATAATGGTCATATATGTTTCCAAACGTCCTTATATGACCCTAACACGTATCCCTTAGGGTCTCAAGACTCTTCGCCACCGGGCCCCGTAACCTCAAAATTCCTCAAAAAGCGTGGATTTATAGCCTTCAATTTTGGAATTTTTTGACCTTTCCTTCCCGAAAATAAAAATTGTCGAGATGCTTACCATGGACCCTAATACACCCCGGTAGTCTAGTTGGGTGGGTCCAACCATCCAATATGCCTTTAAACAGTCAATTTACGCGTTCCAAATTTGCACCGATTTCGTAAACTAAAGCCTACCACGGCTATTTTGTACAACATATAAGGGTCATATATGGTATATGACCCTAAGATGTATCCCCTAAGGTCTCAAGACTTTTCGCCTCCGGGCCCCGTAACCTCAAAATTCCTCAAAAAGCGTGGATTATAGCTTTCAATTTAGGAATTTTTAGTCCTTTTTTCGCCCGAAAATAAAAAATGCCGAGATGCTTACTATGGACCCTAATACACCCTGGGAGTCTATTTGGGTGGGTCTTACCATCCAATAGGCCTTAAAACATTCAATTTACCCGTTCCAAACTTACACCGATATCGTGACCTCAAGCCTACCACGGACATTTATGGCAACATATAATGGTCATATATGGTTCCAAACGTCATTATATTACCCTAAGATGTATCCCCTAGGGTCTCAAGACTTTTCGCCACCGGGCCCCGTTACCTGAAAATTCTTCTAAAAGCGTGGATCATAGCCTTCAATTTTTGGAATTTTTGGCAAATTTGACAGAAAAAACCTTTTTAATGGCTCATTTTGCAAGAAAAAACCTGTTAAAGCATTTTTTGTAAAAAAAAACCACCACGATCACTTTTTTGTTGAATGAAACCTGAGCCCTCTTTTCCGGCATTGACCGAGACTTTCAGTCGTTGACTCCCTTATTTTCCTACTTGCAGTCTACAGTTGGTTGATTATCCCTCCTCTTTTTAGCTCCCTTATTTCCCACTTATATAGTCTAGGAAAGCCCTCTCCAAATCACTGAATTCCAAATTAGACCATCTTTTCCCCAAAAATCAGATCAATTAATTGGTAAATTAGTGTTCATCATCAAGTTGTTTCACAGTTGTAGTCATCAAATCTCCAAACCTAACAAACACACCAACAAAAACAAAATTCCAGAAATTCAACAATCTAGGGCAACAATTCACAACTCCAATCAAAAATTTTGAGAAATCAAAACAAGCTTGCATGTATCATTTAAGCCAACATAATTCAAAATCATCAAACAATCAACAACAATTAGGTTAATTACGTTTGATTTATGTCAATTTTTGGCGATAAATCCTAACATTTTAAATGCAAATTGAGCAAATGAAGAACATACATGAGTTTGTAATTGGGCAACGTTGATTTGCTTCCAAGCGTCATCTTCCTTCATCCTTTACCCGTTGAAAACAGTAAAAATATTCAGAAAGTTTTCTTGTCTTGAACACAGTAAAACCCCAATTTTTTAGGGCGATTTTCGTGTTTAAAAGTGATTACTTTACACTTACCTCAATTTATTGATCAAGTATTTATGGCGAGCTGAGAGAGAGAAAGAGAGAAACCCAATTTGATGTGATATTGTTGCAGAGCAATCATGGAGAAGAAGAGAGGAGAGAGAGAATACAAAGGAAACAGTTTCAACTGAAAATTAGGAGAAGAAATAAAAGGGGGAGTTCAATTAACAAAACAAAAGGCAGCAAGTAGAAAAATAAGGGAGTCAACGCTTGAAAGTCTTAGTCAATGTCATAAAAGAGCGTCCAGGTTTCATTCAACAAAAAAAGTGATCGTAGTGGTTTTTTTTAACAAAGAATCCTTTAAAAGGTTTTTTCTTGCAAAATGAGCCATTTAAAAAGTTTTTTTCTGACAAATTTTCCGGAATTTTTATACCTTTTTTCGCCTGGAAATAAAAATTACCGAGATGTTTACCATAGTTCCTAATACCCTCCGGGAGTCCAATTGAGTGGGTGGATCCATCCAATATGCCTTAAAACGGTCAATTTACCCGTTCCAAATTTACACTGATTTCGTAAACTGAAGCCTACCACGGCTATTTTGTACAACATATAAGGGTCATATATCGTTCCAAACGTCATTATATGACCCTAAGATGTATCCCCTAAGGTCTCAAGACTTTTCGCAACTGGGTCCCGTAACCTCAAAATTCTTCAAAAAGCGTGGATAGCCTATAATTTTGGAATTTTATGACCTTTTTTCGCCCGGAAATAAAAAATGTCGAGATGCTTACCGTGGACCCTAATTAAACCTTCGATTCTATTTTGGTGGGTCCAACCATCCAATATGCCTTTAAATAGTCAGTTTACCCGTTCCAAACTTGCACCGATATCGTGACCTCAAGCCTACCACGGACATTTATAGCAACATATAATGGTCATATATGGTTCCATACATCATTATATGACCCTAAGATGTATCTCCTAGGGTCTCAAAAATTTACGCCACCAGGCCCCGTAACCTCAAAATTTTTCAAAAAGCGTGGATTAAAGCCTTCAATTTTGGAATTTTTTGACCTTTTTTCACCCAGAAATAAAAATTTCCGAGATGTACACCGTGGTTCCTAATACCCTCCGGGAGTCCAATTGAGTGGGTGGAACCATCCAATATGTCTTAAAACGGTCAATTTACCCGTTCCAAATTTGCACCGATTTCGTAAACTGAAGCCTACCACGGCTATTTTGTACAACATATAAGGGTCAAATATGGTTCCAAACGTCATTATATGACCCTAAGATGTATCCCTTAAGGTCTCAAGACTATTTGCCACCGGGTCCCGTAACCTCAAAATTCCTCAAAAAGCGTGGATTATAAGCCTTCAATTTTGGAATTTTTTGACCTTTTTTCGCCTGGAAATAAAGCATACCATCCAATATGCCTTTAAACAGTCAATTTACCCGTTCCAAACTTGCACCGATATCGTGACCTAAAGTCTACCACGGACATTTATGGCAACATATAATGGTCATATGTGGTTCCAAACGTCCTTATATGACCCTAAGATGTATCCCTTAAGGTCTCAAGACATTTCGCCACCGGGCCCCGTAACCTCAAAATTCCTCAAAAAGCGTTGATTATATAGCCTTCAATTTTGGAATTTTGGAACGGGTAAATTGAACGTTTTTAGGCATATTGGATGGTTCCACCCAATCAATTGGACTCCCAGAGGGTATTAGGAACCATTGTAAACATCTAATCAATTTTTTTTTCCGGGCGAAAAAGGTAAAAAAATTCCAAAATTAAAGGCTATAATCCACGCTTTTTGAGGAATTTTGAGGTTACGGGGCCCGGTGGCGAAAAGTCTTGAGACCTTAGAGGATACATCTTAGGGTCATATAATGACGTTTGGAACCATATATGACCCTTATATGTTGTACAAAATAGCCGTGGTACGCTTCAGTGGAACGGGTAAATTGACTGTTTTAAGGTATATTGGATGTTTCCACCCACTCAATTGAACTCTCGGAGGGTATTAGGAACTATGTGAAACATCTCAGCAATTTTTATTTTCTAGCGAAAGAAGGTCAAAAAATTCCAAAATTGAAAGCTATAATCCACGCTTTTTGAGGTATTTTGAGGTTACGGAGCCCGGTGGCAAAAAGTCTTTAGACCCTAGGGGATACATCTTAGGGTCATATAATGACGTTTCGAACTATATATGACCATTATATGTTGCAATAAATATCCGTGGTAGGCTTGAGGTCACGAAATCGGTGCAAATTTGGAACGGGTAAATTGAATGTTTAAAGGCATATTGGATGGTTGGACCCACCTAAAGAGACTCCCAGGATGTATTAAGGTCCATGGTAAGCATCTCGGCATTTTTTATTTTCGGGCGAAAAATGGTCAAAAAATTACAAAATTGAAGGCTATAGTCCACGCTTTTTGAGGAATTTAGAGGTTACGGGACCAGGTGGCGAAAGGTCTTGAGACCCTAGGGGATACATCTTAGGGGAATATAATGATGTTTGGAACCATATATGACCCTTATATGTTGTAAGAAATAACCGTGGTTGGCTTCAGTTTACGAAATCAGTGCAAATTTGGAACGGGTAAATTGACTGTTTTAAAGCATATTGGATGGTTCCACCCACTCAATTGGACTCCCGGAGGGTATTAGGAACCATGGTTAACATCTCGACAATTTTTATTACCGGGCAAAAAAAGTTCAAAAAATTCCAAAATTGAAGGCTATCATCCACGCTTTTTGAGGAATTTTTAGATTACGGGGCCCGGTGGCGAAAAGTCTTGAGACCTTAGGGGATACATCTTAGGGTCATATAATGACGTTTGGAACCATATATGACCCTTATATGTTGTACATAATAGCCGTGGTAGGCTTCAGTTTACGAAATCGGTGCAAATTTGGAACGGGTAAATTGACCGTTTTAAGGCATATTGGATGTTTCCACCCACTCAATTGGACTCTCAGAGGGTATTGGGAACCATGTTAAACATCTCAGCAATTTTTATTTTCTTGCGAAAAAAGGTCAAAAAATTCAGAAATTGAAGACTATAATCAATGCTTTTTGAGGAATTTTGAGGTTACGGGGCCCGGTGGCGAAAAGTCTTGAGACCCGAGGAGATACATCTTAGGGTCATATAATTATGTTTGGAACTATATATGACCATTATATGTTTCCATAATTGTCCGTGGTAGGATTGAGGTCACGATATCGGTGCAAGTTTGGAACGGGTAAATTGATTGTTTATAGGCATATTGGATGGTTGGACCCACCTAAAGAGACTCCCAGGGTGTATTAGGGTCCATGGTAAGCGTCTTGACATTTTTTATTTCCGGGCGAAAAATGGTCAAAAAATTACAAAATTGAAGGCTATAATCTACGCTTTTTGAGAATTTTGAGGTTACCGGGCCTGGTGGCGAAAACTCTTGAGACGCTAGGGGATTCATCTTAGGGTAATATAATGACGTTTGGAACCATATATGACCCTTATATGTTGTACAAAATATCCGTTGTAGGCTTTAGTTTACGAAATCAGTTCAAATTTGGAACGGGTAAATTGACCGTTTTAAGGCATATTAGATGGTTCCAACCACGCAATTGGACTCACGGAGGGTATTAGGAACCATGGTAAACATCTCGACAATATTTATTTCCGGGCGGAAAAAGTTCAAAAAATTCCTAAATTGAAGGCTATAATCCACGCTTTTTAAGGAATTTTAAAGTTACGGGGGCCGGTGGCGAAAAGTCTTGAGACCTTAGGGGATACATCTTAGGGTCATATAATGACGTATGGAACCATATATGACCCTTATATGTTGTACAAAATAACTGTGGTAGGCTTCAGTTTACGAAATCGTTGCAAATTTGAAACGGGTAAATTGACCGTTTTAAGGCATATTGGATGGTTCCAACCACTCAATTGGACTCACGGAGGGTATTAGGAACCATGGTAAGCATCTCGACAATTTTTGTTTCCAGGCGGAAAAAGTTCAAAAAATTCCAAAATTGAAGGCTATAATCCACGCTTTTTAAGGAATTTTAAAGTTACGGGGGCCGGTGGCGAAAAGTCTTGAGACCTTAGGGGATACATCTTAGGGTCATATAATGACGTATGGAACCATATATGACCCTTTATATGTTGTACAAAATAGTTGTGGTAGGCTTCAGTTTACGAAATCGTTGCAAATTTGGAACAGGTAAATTGACCGTTTTAAGGCATATTGGATGTCTCCACCAACACAATTGGACTCACGGAGGGTATTAGGAACCATGGTAAGCATCTTAGCAATTTTTATTTTCGGGCGAAAAAAGGTCAAAAAATTCCTAAATTGAAGGCTATATTCCACGCTTTTTGAGGAATTTTGAGGTTACGGGGCCCGGTGGCGAAAAGTCTTGAGACCTTAGGGGATACATCTTAGGGTCATATAATGACGTTTGGAACAATATATGACCCTTATATGTTGTACAAAATAGCCGTGGTAAGCTTCAGTTTACGAAATCGGTGCAAATTTGGAACGGGTAAATTGACCGTTTTAAGGCATATTGGATGGTTCCAACCACTCAATTGGACTCCAGGAGGGTATTAGGGTCCATGGTAAGCATCACGAAATTTTTTATTTCCATGCGAAAAAAGGTCAAAAAATTCCAAAATTGAAAGCTATAATCCACGCTTTTTGAGGAATTTTGAGGTTACGGGGCCCGGTGGCGAAAAGTCTTGAGACCTTAGGGGATACATCTTAGGGTCATATAATGACGTTTGGAACAATATATGACCCTTATATGTTGTACCAAATAGCCGTGGTAAGCTTCAGTTTACGAAATCGGTGCAAATTTGGAACGGGTTAATTGACCGTTTTAAGGCATATTGGATGGTTCCAACCACTCAATTGGACTCCAGGAGGGTATTAGGGTCCATGGTAAGCATCACGAAATTTTTTATTTCCATGCGAAAAAAGGTCAAAAAATTCCAAAATTGAAAGCTATAATCCACGCTTTTTGAGGAATTTTGAGGTTACGGGGCCTGGTGGCGAAAAGTCTTGAGACCTTAGGGGATACATCTTAGGATCATATAATGACGTTTGGAACCATATATGACCCTTATATGTTGTACAAAATAGCCGTGGTAAGCTTCAATTTACGAAATCGGTGCAAATTTGGAACGGGTAAATTGACCGTTTTAAGGCATATTGGATGGTTCCAACCACTTAATTGGACTCCAGGAGGGTATTAGGGTCCATGGTAAGCATCACGAAATTTTTTATTTCCAGGCGAAAAAAGGTCAAAAAATTCCAAAATTGAAAGCTATAATCCACGGTTTTTGAGGAATTTTGAGGTTACGGGGCCCGGTTGCGAAAAGTCTTGAGACCTTAGAGGATACATCTTTGGATCATATAATGACGTTTGGAACCATATATGACCCTTATATGTTGTACAAAATAGCCGTGGTAGGCTTGAGGTCACAATATCGGTGTAAGTTTAGATAGGGTAAATTGACTGTTTAAAGCCATATTGGATGGTTGGACCTACCCAAATAGACACCCAGGGTGTATTAGGGTCCATGGTAAGGATCACGGCATTTTTTATTTCCGGGCAAAAAAAGGTCAAAAAGTTCCAAAATTAAAGGCTATAATCCACGCTTTTTGAGGAATTTTAAGCTTACGGGGCCCGATGGAGAAAAGTCTTGAGACCTTAGGGGATACATCTTAAGGTCATATAAAGACGTTTGGAACCATATATGACCCTTATATGTTGTACAAAATAGCTGTGGTAGGCTTCAGTTTACGAAATCGGTGCAAATTTGGAACGGGTAAATGGACCCTTTTAAAGCATATTGGATGGTTCCACCCACTCAATTGGACTCTTGGAGGGTATTAGGAACTATAGACACCTAAAAATGTCTCGCCAAAACCAAACCCGATGATAAATAACCTTTCATCGCCACTTTTGGTCGGGTTTAGTATTTAATCCCGAGAGTGCTTAAAAAATCGTAGTTTATTAAATTCATATTTTTGAAAGGTCTATGGATTAGTCTTGATGTTTGGTAAAAGTATAGTTTTAATTTTAGCCCAAGCTTGTTAATTAATTTTAAGCCCAAACCTTTTTACTTTATTATTTTATTATTATTTTTGGCCCAAACATTTTATTTATTTTTATTTTATTATTTTCTTATTTTAGCCCGAATAATAAAAGTCAGAAAAAAGCCTGAAATTATCAATCGGCACTTAAAAAGTCGAAAGAAATTAGGGTTAAAAATGAATTTAGACGGAAAAATGGACAGGAAGGGACCGTGTCACGGTACAGTCTGACCGTGTCACGTGAACCCATCTCGTCTGACGGTGGGACTTTCCGTGACACGGGAGGTCTGTCGTGACACAGGATGTTCCGTGTCCTTTCCTCGTAAACCCTTAACGTGTTTTTCATTCCGTTTTCTGAAAATTTCCCACGTCACTCCAAAAGTGTATCGCGTCAAGGGAAAGTGTACCGTCTGACGGTAGAGTCTGACCGTGTCACGGTACAGTCTGGCCATGTCACGGGATACGTTTTTAGCGTTTTTATCATTTTAGGGTTCCGTGTGCCCCCTCAGCACATTTTCCTTATTAAATACCCCCTCATTTCTGATGTACGGGGCAACCAGAATTCGATTATTATTATTTTCTCTCTTCTATGCTATTAACCTAAACACTAACCTACCCTTTTCACTTCAAAATTTCTTCTTCAACCACTCAAAGGAGTCCATATTTTACTCGAGGTTCTGTCCTTAAGCCAAGGCGTGAAAGGTAGCATATTGGATAGTTCCACCCACTCAATTGGACTCCCGGAGGGTATTAGGAACCATGGTAAACATCTCGGTAAATTATATTTCCGGGCGAAAAAAGGTCAAAAAATTCCAAAATTGAAGGCTATAATAATCAACGCTTTTTGAGGAATTTTGAGGTTACAGGGCCCGGTGGCGAAAAGTCTTGAGACCTTAGGGGATACATCTTAGGGTCATATAATGACGTTTGGAACCATATATGACCCTTATATGTTGTACAAAATAGCCGTGGTAGGTTTCAGTTTACGAAATCGGTGCAAATTTGGAACGGTAAATTAACCCTTTTAAGGCATATTGGATGGTACCACACACTCAATTGGACGCCCGAAGTGTATTAGGAACCATGGTAAACATCTCGGCAATTTTTAAATCCGGGCGAAAAAAGGTCAAAAAATTCCAAAATTGAAGGCTATAATCCAGGCTTTTTGAGGAATTAGAGGTTACGGGGCCCGGTGGAGAAAAGTCTTGAGACCCTAGGGGATACATTTTAGGGTCATATAATGAAGTTTGGAACCATATATGACCATTATATGTTGCCATAAATGTCCGTGATAGGTTTGAGGTCACGATATCGGTGCAAGTTTGGAACGGGTAAATTGACTGTTAAATAAATATTGGATGGTTGGACCCACCCAAATAGACTCCCATGGTGTAATAGGGTCCATGGTAAGCATCTCAGTATTTTTTATTTCCGGGGGAAAAAAGGTCAAAAAATTCCAAAATTGAAGGCTATAATCCACGCTTTTTGAGGAATTTTGAGGTTACGGGGCCTGGTGGCGAAAAGTCTTGAGACCTTAGGGGATACATCTTAGGGTCATATAATGACGTTTGGAACCATATATGACCCTTATATGTTGTACAAAACAGCCGTTATAGGCTTCAGTTTACGAAATCGGTGCAAATTTGGAACGGGTAAATTGTTGTTTTAAGGCATATTAGATGGTTCCACCCACTCAATTGGACTTTCGGAGGGTATTAAGCGACATGGTAAACATCTCGGTATATTTTATTTCCGGGAGAAAAAAGGTCAAAAAATTCCAAAATTGAAGGTTATAATCAACGCTTTTTGAGGTATTTTGAGGTTATGGAGCCCGGTGGCGAAAAGTCTAGAGACCCTAAGGGATACATCTTAGGGTCATATAATTACGTTTGGAACCATATATGACTAATATATGTTACCATAAATGTCCATGGTAGGCTTGAGGTCACGATATCGGTGCAAGTTTGGAACAGGTAAGTTGACGGTTCAAATGCATATTTGATGGTTAGACCCACCCAAATAGACTCGCATGGTCAAAAAAATTTTATTTCCGGCGAAAAAAGGTTAAAAAATTTCAAAATTGACGGCTATAATCCACGCTTTTTGAAGAATTTTGAGGTTACTGGGCCTGGTGTCGAAAAATCTTGAGGTCTTAGTGGGTACATCTTAGGGTCATATAATGACGATTGGAACCATATATGACTCTTATATGTTGTACAAAATAGCCGTGGTAGGATTCATTTTACGAAATCGGTGCAAATTTGGAACGGTTAAATTAACCGTTTAAAGCATATTGGATGGTTCCACCCACTCAATTGGATACCCAGAGGGTATTGGCGAAAAAAGGTCAAAAAATTCCAAAATTTAAGGCTATAATCCACGCTTTTTGAGGAATTTTGAGGTTACGGGGCCTGGTGGCGAAAAGTCTTGAGACCTTAGGGGATACATCTTAGGGTCATATATTGACGTTTGGAACCATATATGACCCTTATATGTTGTACAAAATAGCCGTGGTAGGTTTCAGTTTACGAAATCGGTGCAAATTTGGAACGGGTAAATTTACCGTTTTAAGGCATATTGGATGGTTCCACCCACTCAATTGGACTCCCGGAGTGTAGTAGAAACCTTGGTAAACATCTCGGCAATTTTTATTTCCGGGCGAAAAAAGGTCAAAAAATTCCAAAATTAAAGGCTATAATCCACGCTTTTTGAGGAAATTAGAGGTTACGGGGCCCGATGGCGAAAAGTCTTGAGACCTTAGGGGATACATCTTAGGGTCATATAATGAAGTTTGGAACCATATATGACCATTATATGTTGTACAAAATAGCCGTGGTAGGTTTGAGGTCACGATATCGGTGCAAGTTTGGAACGAGTAAATTGATTGTTAAAAGAAATAATGGATGGTTGGACCCACCCAAATAGACTCCCATGGAATATTAGGCTCCATGGTAATCATCTCGGCATTTTTTATTTCCGGGGGATAAAAGGTCAAAAAATTTCAAAATTGAAGGCCATAATCCACGCTTTATGAGGAATTTTGAGGTTACGGGGTCTGGTGGCGAAAAGTCTTGAGACCTTAGGGGATACATCTTAGGGTCATATAATGACGTTTGGTACCATATATGACCCTTATATGATGTACAAAATAGCCGTGGTAGGCTTCAGTTTAAGAAATCGGTGCAAATTTGGAACAGGGAAACTGACCGTTTTAAGGCATATTGGATGGTTCCACCCACTCAATTGGACTCCCGGAGGGTATTATGAACCATGGTAAACATGTCGGAAATTTTTATTTCCAGGCGAAAAAAGGTCTAAAAATTCCAAAATTGAAGTCTATAATCCACGGTTTTTGAGGAATTTAGAGGTTACGGGGCCAGGTGGCAAAATGTCTTGAGAACATAGGGCATACATCTTAGGGTCATATAATGGCGTTTGGAACCATATTTGACCCTTATATGTTGTACAAAATAGCCGTGGTAGGCTTCAGTTTACGAAATCGATGCAAATTTGAAACGGGTAAATTGACCGTTTTAAGGCATATTGGATGGTTCCACCCACTGAATTGGACTCCCGGAGGGTATAAGAACCATGGTAAACATCACGACAATTTTATTTCCGGGCGAAAAAAGGTCTAAATATTCCAAAATTGAAGGCTATAATCCACGCTTTTTGAGGAATTTTGTGGTTACGGGGCCTGGTTGCGAAAAGTCTTGAGACCTTAGGGGATACATCTTAGGGTCATATAATGACGTTAGGTACCATATATGACCCTTATATAATGTACAAAATAGCCGTTGTGGACTTCAGTTTACGAAATCAGTGCAAATTTGGAACGGGTAAATTAACAGTTTTAAGGTCTCAAGACTTTTCGCCACCAGGCCCCGTAACCTAAAAATTCCTCAAAAAGCGTGGATTGTAGCCTTCAATTTTGGAATTTTTCGACCTTTTGTCGCTCTGAAATAAAAATTGCCACGATGTTTACCATGGTTAGTAATACCCTCCGGGAGTCCAATTGAGTGGGTGGAACCATCCATTATGCCTTAAAACGGTCAATTTACCCGTTCCAAATTTGCACAGATTTCGTAAACTGAAGCCCACCACGGCTATTTTGTACAACATATATGGGTCATATATGGTTACAAACTTTATTATTTGACCCTAAGATGTATCCCCTAAGGTCTCAAGAATTTTCGCCACCGGGCCCCGTAACCTCAAAATTCCTCAAAAAAGTGGATTATAGTCTTCAATTTCGGAATTTTTTGACCTTTTTTCGCCTGGAAATAAAAATTGCCGAGATTTTTACCATGGTTCCTAATACCCTCCGAGAGTCCAATTCAGTGGGTGGAACCAACCAATATACCTTAAAACGGTCAATTTACCCATTCTAAATTTGCACCGATTTCGTAAACTGAAACCTACCACGGCTATTATGTACAATATATAACAGCAATATATGGTTCAAAACGTCATTATATGACCCTAAGATGTATCCCCTAAGGTCTCAAGACTTTTCGCCACCGGGCCCCGTAACCTCAAATTCCTCAAAAAGCGTGGATTATAGCCTTCGATTTTGGAATTTTTTCATCTTTTTTCGTTTGGAAATAAAAAATGCCAATATGCTTACCATGGACCCTAATACACCCTCGGAGTCTATTTGGGTGGGTCCAACCATTCAATATGTCTTTAAACAGTCAATTTACCAGTTCCAAACTTGCACCGATATCGTGACCTCAACCCTACCACGGACATTTATGGCAACATATAATGGTCATATATGGTTCCAAACGTCATTATATGACCCTAAGATGTATCCCCTAAGGTCCCCAGACTTTTCGCCACCGAGCCCCGTAACCTAAAAATTTCTCAAGAAGCTTGGATTAAAACCTCCAATTTTGGAATTTTTTGACCTTTTTTCGCCCGAAAATAAAAATTGCCGAAATGTTTACCATGGTTCCTAATACCCTCCTGGAGTCGAATTGAGTGGGTGGAACCATCCAATATGCCTTAAAATGGTCAATTTACCCGTTACAAATTTGCACCGATTTCGTAAACTGAAGCCAACCACGGCTATTTTGTACAACATATAAGGGTCATATATGGTTCCATACGTCATTATATGGCCCTAAGATGTATCTCCTAGGGTCTCAAGACTTTTGGCCACCGGACCCCGTAACCTCAAAATTCCTCAAAAAGCGTGGATTATAGCATTCAATTTTGGAATTTTTTTACCTTTTTTCGCCCGGAAATAAATATTGCCGAGACGTTTACCATGGTTTCTAAAACCCTCCGAAAGTCCATTTGAGTGGGTGAAACCATCCAATATGCCTTAAAACGGTCAATTTACCCGTTCCAAATTTGCACCGATTTCGTAAACTTAAGCCTACCACGGCTATTTTGTACAACATATAAGGGTCATATATGGTCCCAAACGTTATTATATGACTCTAAGATATATCCCCGAAGGTTTCATGACTTTTTGCCACTAGGCCCCGTAACCTCAAAATTCCTCAAAAAGCGTTGATTATAGCCTCCAATTTTGGAATTTTTTTACCTTTTTCGCCCGAAAATAAAAAATGCCGAGATATTTACCATGGACCCTAATACAACCTGGGAGTCTATTTGGGTGGGTCCAACCATCCAATATGCCTTTAAACAGACAATTTACCTTTCCAAACTTACACCGATATTGTGACCTCAAGCCTACCACGGGCATTTATGGCAACATATAATGGTCATATATGGTTCCAAACGTCATTATATGACCCTAAGTTGTATCCCCTAGGGTCTCAAGATTTTTCGCCACCGGGCCCCTTAACCTTAAAATTCCTCAAAAAGTGTGGATTATAGCCTTCAATTTTGGAATTTTTGGACCTTTTTTCGCTCGAAAATAAAAATTGCCGAGATGTTTACCATGGTTCCTAATTCCCTCCAAGAGTCCAATTGAGTGTGTGGAACCATCCAATATGCCTTAAAACGGTCAATTTACCCGTTCCAAATTGGCACCGATTTCGTAAACTGAAGCCTACCACGGCTATCTTGTACAACATATAAGGGTCATATATGGTTCCAAACGTTATTATATGATCCTAAGATGTATTCCCTAATGTCTCAAGACTTTTCGCCACCGAGTCCTGTAACCTCAAAATTCCTCAAAAAGCGTGGATAGCCTTTAAATTTGAAATTTTTTGAACTTTTTTCGCCCGGAAATAAAAATTGCCGAGATGTTTACCAGGGTTACTAATACCTTCCGGGAGTCCAATTGAGTCGGTGAAACCATCCAATATGCCTTAAAACGGTCAATTTATCCGATTCAAATTTGCACCGATTTCGTAAACTGAAGCCTACCACGGCTATTTTGTACAATATATAAGGGTCATATATGGTTCCAAATTTCATTGTATGACCTTAAGATGTATCCCCTAAGGTCTCAAGAATTTTCGCCACCGAGCCCCGGAAACTCAAAATCCCTCAAAAAGCGTGGATTATAGCCTTTAATTTTGGAATTTTTGACCTTTTTTCGCCCGGAAATAAAAAATGCCGACATGATTACCACGGACCCTAATACACCCTGGGAGTCTATTTGGGTGGGTCCAACCATCCAATATGCCTTTAAACAGTCAATTTATCCGTTCCAAACTTCCACCGATATCGTGACCTCAAGCCTACCACAGACATTTATGGCAACATATAATGGTCATATATGGTTCCGTACGTTATTATGTGGCACTAAGATGTATCCCCTAGGGTCTCAAGACTTTTCGCCACCGGGCCCCGTAACCTCAAAATTCCTCAAAAAGCGTGGATTATAGCCTTCAATTTTGGAATTTTTGACCTTTTTTCGCCCAAAAATAAAAAATGTCGAGATGCTTCCCATGGACCCTAATACACCTTGGGAGTCTATTTCGGTGGGTCCAGCAATCCAATATGTCTTTAAACAGTCAATTTACCCGTTCCAAACTTGCACCGATATCGTGACCTCAAGCCTACCACGGACATTTACGGCAAGATATAATATGGTTCCAAACGTCGTTATATGATCCTAAGATGTATCCCCTAGGGTCTCAAGATTTTTCGCCACCTGGCCCCGTAACCTCTAAATTCCTCAAAAATCGTGGATTATAGTCTTCAATTTTGGAATTTTTTTACCTTTTATCGCCCAGAAATAAATATTGCCGAGATGTTTACCATGGTTTCTAATACCCTCCGGAAGTCCAATTGAGTGGGTGAAACAATCCAATATGCTTTAAAACAATCAATTTACCCGTTCCAAATTTGCACCGATTTCGTAAACTTAAGCCTACCATGGCTACTTTGTACAACAAATAAGGGTCATATATTGTTCTAAACGTAATTATATGAATCTAAGATATAACCCGAAGGTCTCATGACTTTTCGCCACCAGGCCCCGTAATCTTAAAATTCCTCAAAAAGCGTGGATTATAGCCTTCAATTTTGGTATTTTGTGACATTTTTTCGCCCGGAAATAAAAAATGTCTAGATTCTTACCATGGACCCTTGTACACCCTAGGAGTCTATTTGGGTGGGTCCAACCATCCAATATGCCTTTAAACAGTCAATTTACATGTTCCAAACTTGCACCGATATCGTGACCTCAAGCCTACCACGAGAATTTATGGCAACATATAATGGTCATATATGGTTCCAAACGTCATTATATTACACTAAGATGTATCCCCTAGGGTCTCAAGACTTTTCGCCACCGGGCCCCGTAACCTCAAAATTCCTCAAAAAGCGTGGATTATTCAATTTTGGAAATTTTTGACCTTTTTTCGCCCGGAAATAAAAATTGCCGAGATGTTTACCATGGTTCCTTATACCCTCCGGGAGTCCAATTGAGTGAGTGGAACCATCCAATGTGCCTTAAAACGGTCAATTTACCCGTTCCAAATTCGCACCGCTTTCGTAAACTGAAGCCTACCACGGCTATTTTGTACAGCATATAAGGGTCATATATGGTTCCAAACGTCATTATATGACCCTAAGATGTATCCCCTAAGGTCTCAACACTTTTCGCCACCGGGCCCCGTAACCTCAATATTCCTCAAAAAGCGTGGATTATAGCCTTCAATATTGGTATTTTTTGAAATTTTTTCGCCCGGAAATAAAAAATGTCGAGATTCTTACCATGGACCCTAATACACCCTAGGAGTCTATTTGGGTGGGTCCAACCATCCAATATGCCTTTAAATAGTCAATTTACATGTTCCAAACTTGCACCGATATCGTGTCCTCAAGCCTACCACGAGGATTTATGGCAACATATATTGGTCATATATGGTTCCAAACGTCATTATATGACCCTAAGATGTATCCCCTAAGGTCTCAAGACTTTTCGCCGCCGGGCCCCGTAACCTCAATATTCCTCAAAAAGCGTGGATTATAGCCTTTAATTTTGGTATTTTTTGACCTTTTTTCGCCCGGAAATAAAAAATGCCAAGATGCTTACCATGGACCATAATACACCCTGGAAGTCTATTTGGGTGGCTCCAACCATCCATTATGCCTTTAAACAGTCAATTTACCCCTTCCAAACTTGCAACAATATCGTGACCTCAAGCCTACTACGGACATTTATGGCAACATATACTGGTCATATATGATTCCAAACGTCATTATATGACCCTAAGATGTATCCCTTAAGGTCTCAAGACTTTACGCCACCGAGCCCCATACCTCAAAATTCCTCAAAAAGCGTTGATTATAGACACGTATATTTTGGAATTTTTCGACCTCTTTTCTCCCGAAAATAAAAATTGCCGAGATGTTTACCATGGTTCCTAATACCCTTCGGGAGTCCAATTGAATGGGTAGAACCAACCAATATGCCTTAAAATGGTCAATTTACCCGTTCCAAATTTGCACCAATTTCGTAAACTGAAGCCTACCACGGCTATTTTGTACAACATATAAGGGTCATAAATGGTTCCAAACGTCATTATATGACACTAAGATGTATCCCCTAGGGTCTCAAGACTTTTCGCCACTGGGCCACGTAACCTCAAAATTTCTCAAAAAACGTGGATTATATTGCCTTCTATTTTGGAATTTTTTGACATTTTATCGCCCGAAAATAAAAAATGACGTGATGCTTATCATGTTCCCTAATACAGCCTGGGAGTCTATTTGGGTGGGTCCAACCATCCAATATGCCTTTAAAAAGTCAATTTACCCGTTCCAAACTTGCACCGATAACATGACCTCAAGCCTACCACGGACATTTATAGCAACATATAAACGTCATGTATGGTTCCAAACATCATTATATGACCCTAAGATGTAACCCGTTCTTAATTTACCCGTTCCAAATTTGCACCGATTTCGTAAACTTAAGCCTACCATGGCTACTTTGTACAACAAATAAGGGTCATATATGGTTCCAAACGTAATTATATGAATCTAAGATATAACCCGAAGGTCTCATGACTTTTCGCCACCAGGCCCCGTAATCTTAAAATTCCTCAAAAAGCGTGGATTATAGACTTCAATTTTGGTATGTTGTGACATTTTTTCGCCCAGAAATTAAAAATGTCGAGATTCTTACCATGGACCCTTATACACCCTAGGAGTCTATTTGGGTGGGTCCAACCATCCAATATGCCTTTAAACAGTCAATTTACATGTTCCAAACTTGCACCGATATCGTGACCTCAAGCCTACCACGAGAATTTATGGCAACATATAATGGTCATATATGGTTCCAAACGTCATTATATTACACTAAGATGTATCCTCTAGGGTCTCAAGACTTTTCGCCACCGGGCCCCGTAACCTCAAAATTCCTCAAAAAGCGTGGATTATTCAATTTTGGAAATTTTTGACCTTTTTTCCCGCGGAAATAAAAATTGCCGAGAAGTTTAACATGGTTCCTAATACCCTCCGGGAGTCCAATTGAGTGGGTGGAACCATCCAATATTCCTTAGAACGGTTAATTTTTTCGTTCCAAATTTACACCGATTTCGTAAACTGAAGCCTACCACGGCTATTTTGTACAACATCTAAGGGTCATATATTGTTCCACACGTCATTACATGACCCTAAGATGTATCCCCTTATGTGTCAAGACTTTTCACCATCGGGCCCCGTAACCTCAAAATTCCTCAAAAAGCGTGGATTATAGCCTTCAATTTTGGAATTTTTTGACCTTTTTCGCTTGGAAATAAAAAATGCGGAGATTCTAACCATGGACCCTAATACACCCTGGGAGTCTATTTGGGTGGGTCCAACCATCCAATATGCCTTTAAACAATCAATTTACCCGTTCCAAACTTGCACCGATAACGTGACCTCAGGTCTACCACGAACATTTATAACAACATATAATGGTCATATATGATTCTAAACGTCATTATATGACCCTAAGAAATATCCCCTAGGGTCTAAAGACTTTTCGCCACCGGGCCCCGTAACCTCAAAATTCCTCAAAAAGTGTGGATTATATAGCCTTCAATTTTTGAATTTTTTGACCTTTTTTCGCTCGGAAATCAAAATTGCCGTGATGTTTACCATGGTTCCTAATACCCTCCGGGAATCCAATTGAGTGGGTGGAACCATCCAATATGCCTTAAAACGGTCAATTTATTCGTTCCAAATTTCCACCGATTTCGTAAACTGAAGCCTACCACGGCTATTTTGTAAAACATATAAGGGTCTTATATGGTTCCAAACGACATTATATGGTTCCAAACGTCATTATATGGTTCCATTCACTTAATTGGACTCCCGGAGGGTATTAGGAACCATGGTAAACATCTCGTTAATTTTTTTTTCCAGGCGAAAAAAGGTCAAAAAATTCTAAAATTGATGGCTATAATCCACGTTTTTTGAGGAATTTTGAGGTTACAAGACCGGTGGCGAAAAGTCTTGAGACCTTACGGGATACATCTTAGGGTCATAAAATGATGTTTGGAACCATATATGACTATTATATGTAGCCATAAAAGTCCGTGGTTGGCTTGAGGTCACGATATCGGTGCAAGTTTAGAACAGGTAAATTGACTGTTTAAAGGCATATTCGATGGTTGGACACACCCAAATAGACTCCCAGGGTGTATTAGGGTCCATAGTAAGCATTTCGGCATTTTTATTTCATGGCGAAAAAGGGCAAAAATTTCCAAAATTGAAGGCTATAATCCACGCTTTTTGAGGAATTTTGAGGTTACGGGGCCCGGTGGCGAAAAGTCTTGAGACCCTAGGGGATACATCTTAGGGTCATATAATAACGTTTGGAACCATATATGAACATTATATGTTGCCATAAATGTCCGTGGTAGGCTTGAGGTCACGATATCGGTGCAAGTTTGGTACTGTTTAAAGGCATATTGGATGGTTGGACCCACCCAAATTGACTCCCAGGGTGTATTAGTGTCCATAGTAAGCATTTCGGCATTTTTATTTCCGGGCAAAAAAAGGTCAAAAAATTCTAAAATTGAAGGCTATAATCCACGCTTTTTTAGGAATTTTGAGATTACGGGGCCCGGTGGTGAAAAGTCTTGAGACCATAGGGGATAAATCTTAGGGTCATATAATGAAGTTTTGAACCATATATGACCATTATATGTTGCCATAAATGTCTGTGGTAGGCTTGAGTTTACGAAATCGGTGCAAAAATGGAACGGGCAAATTGACCGTTTTAAGGCATATTGGATGGTTCCACCCACTCAATTAGACTCCCGGAGGGTATAAGGAACCATGGTAAACATCTCGGCCATTTTTAATTTCGAGCGAAAAAAGGTACTAAATTTCCGTAATTGAAGCCTATAATCCATGTTTTATAAGGAATTTTCAGGTTAGGGGACCCGGTGGCGAAAAGTCTTGAGACCTTAGGGGATAGATCTTAGGGTCATTTAATGACGTTTGGAACCATATATGACCCTTATATGTTGTGCAAAATAGTCGTGGTAGGATTTAGTTTACGAAATCGGTGCAAATTTGGAACGGGTAAATTGACCGTTTTAAGGCATGTTGGATGGTTCCACCCACTGAATTGGACTCCTGGAGGGTATTAGGAACCATGGTAAACATCTCGGCAATTTTTATCTCCGGGCGAAAAAAGTCAAAAAATTTTAAAATTGAAGGCTATAATCCAAGCTTTTTGAGGAATTTTGAGGTTACGGGGCCCGGTGGAGAAAAGTTTTGAGACCTTAGGGGATACATCTTAGGGTCATATAATGACGTTTGGAACCATATATGACCCTTATATGTTGTACAAAATAGCCGTGGTAGGCTTCAGTTTACGATATCGGTGCAAAAATGGAACGGGTAAATTGACCGTTTTAAGGCATATTGGATGGTTCCACCCACTCACTTGGACTCCAGGAGGGTATTAGGAACCATGGTAAACATCTCGGCAATTTTTATTTCCGGGCGAAAAAAGGTCAAAAAATTCCGAAATTGAAGGTTGTAATCCACGCTTTTTGAGGAATTTTGGGGTTACGGGGCCCGGTGGTGAAAAGTCTTGAGACCTTAGAGGATACATCTTAAGGTCATATAATAACGTATGGAACCATGTATGACCCTTATATGTTGTACAAAATAGCCGTGGTAGGCTTCAGTTTACGAAATCGGTGCACATTTGGAACGGGTAAATTGACCGTTTTAAGGCATATTGGATGGTTTCACCCACTCAATTGGACTCCCAGAGGATATTAGGAACCATCGTACACATCTCAGCAATTTTTATTTCCGGGCGAAAAAAGGTCAAAAAATTCCAAAATTGAAGGCTATTGATTGGGGGATTAAGTAGTGTCGTTGGTCTACTAACCCTAATCAAATTAGAAATTTATAAAACCTAAACTACCCTAATACGAGTATAGGTGTAAGTTAAGGGTCGAACCCAAAAGGACTAAGTCTATCAATCTATGCTAATTAGACTACTAGGAAAGCTTGTGAGATAGAAAGAGAGGTTCAACTAAATACTACTAAGAGCAAATAACTAATACTAGGGAAAGTGGAATCCAATTACATCAATGCATTCAACAATATCATACAATTAGATGAAAATGATCTCGATTAGGAACAGTCAACACATTTAACTCACTCTCGCACAATTAAGCATGTTAATTATCCTACTAAACTAATTCATTCTTGTGCAACCGGCCTAGCAAAGGTATGGAGGAATTTAGGGCTCTCAACCAACTCCCTCTCGCGCAATTAATTGAAAATAAAATTAAGAACATAGAATCAATTATCTAGAAAGATTCTAATCCATAAAAGCATCATCCATACACAATAATCAAGAAACAATTTCATACTAATCACAATCAATCATTAAATTAATTAACATAACCTTCATCCATTTCCCTAGAACAAAACCTAAGCTAACACGATGAACAAAAACATGGAAAACGAGGTAAAATAATAATAAAAACAAGAATCAAACAACTAAACTAATTAATCTACTCAAATAAACAAATAAATAAGCAAAAACAATAATAAATGAAAGCAATAAAGGTGAGAGAAAGTTAGAAAGACTCATTGAATTAATGAGAAGAAAAATCCACAAATTGTATCTTCAACCTCTCAAAACTCCATGAAAAATCCAAGCTTTCTCTCTCTAAACTACTCCTAAACCAATTGGTATTAGGTATTCCTGGAGTACCTATTATTGTACTCCAGGCCCAATCCAATAAATGGGCTAAAAACCCAGCTTAAAAAAAGCGCGCTAGAATTTATTTCGTGAAATAACAAATAACCAAAACGAAATAACATAAAAACATACCCTTATATATAAAAATCCGGAGGAAAAGCAGATCTATTTTTCAGTTTCAAAAAATCACTCTTCTTTTTTCTCTCTCTATTTCACTATTCGAAACTCTTGAAAATTCTTCAATTGCATCCATCGAAGACAAAAATTCTCCTCAAGCATGCCCAAAACTAACCTAAAATACTTTAAACGACATCAAGAGAAGTAAGTATTTGAATAATTGTAAATTATTTTTTTCTCAGCTTTATTGTTCTTCATCAATGGCGAATTTGAGAGCAATCGGAGGTAAATGCAGAGCTTTAATGGCGACCGCGAAGGCTTCTACTGCTGCTTCCGTTGAATCTTCAGCTACCAAGACGACTGCTGCTAAAAATTATTTTGCTAATTAGGGTTTAATTTTTGTTAATTTTTAAATTGTTGCATTTAATTTTAAATAACACTTGCAGATCTGGTGTAGGAGATGATAATGAAGATGGAGATAAACAATGTGCAGCAAAGTTGAAAAAACAGAAGACAAAAACTAACAATGATGAGTAAGTACATCTAATTTGAGTGAATTTTATTTAGCTTCATGTTATTTGGAGATGATATTAAATTATTTAGTTAGACACTAGTGTCCTAAAACTAAATCATTAGTCAATACCAAGGTTTTGAGTTAATCTTTGTGCATATTGTTGGCCATTTTCTTATTTTATTACTCAATAGTTAGCTGCATTGGTTGCCCACTAGTTGAGATGATGATTAATTGTTCTCATGAATATATATGTTATTTGAAGATGATATTATTTAGATTTCTAGAATTGTTATTTGTAGATGATATTATTTAGATTTGTAGAATTGTTATTTAGAGATGAAAAAGAGTGAGGGATAGAATTGTTAGCCTCTCTGTACCAAGCTTAGCCCCTTAAAACTCGTTAATTATGTTCTTGGTTATGGGTTTGATATGATGTGCAAGTAATTGGCATTCTATTAATAATATTGTTTGCATGTTGATTGATCCGATGCAACAACTAAACATGCATAATTAATTGTTGAAATCAACTATAGCAGGATGCAACTAGGGTGTAGTATTATATAGTAGAATAGACAAGTGGTGGATCACAATCATCCTTTTGATGTCAATTATTAATAATCAATGCTATTTAGATTTTTAAGTATAATTTTAGTTTTTCTCTTTCAGTCATATATGATGGGAGGGTTGTTAGCAAATTATGCACATATGCTAGTATATAGCTTTGGCTACACATATCCTACTGAGTCAATGATGTAGTTGTTTAAACTAGTGTTATTTTTTTTTTTATCATATATTATGTTATTTTCATCATTTAATATGTTATTTAGTTTTATACTCATGTTTTTTTCTTTATCTTTTTACTTATAATAATGTTTGTATTATTTCAGTGTTGAGAATGAGCAAGAGTTGCCTAAGAAAAGGAGGGTAAAACAAGTAGCAAGAAAGAAAGGAAGCGTGTCTAGAAAAATGGCTTTAGTAAATAAGCAGAATTCTACAGAAATTGTTACCAAAGAAACTCCTATCAAAACAGAATGTACAAAACGGAAAGCGATAATGGAGCCTAAAGAGAAGAAAAGGAAAATAAATGAAGTTGTAGAGGTAAATGATGGTGAAAGTGAGGAGGATGAAGGTGTGAAAATCAAGCGAGAGTTAGGTACATGTCTTAGGATCAATGTTCCTCCTGTTCAATTCATGACTGTTTTAGATATGATAAAGGGGAATAAGGAGTTTATTGAAGAAGAGGATGAAGAAGAAAAGAAGAGAAGGAGGAAAGAGAACAAGGAAAAAAAAGATAAAGGTAAAAAAGTTGAGATGGTTATAGAAAGAACCAAAAAAAAAGATTTTCTTAACCGATAAAGAAGGCAAGGCAAATGCTATAAAGGACATGGGATTTGGTCAGTTTTTGGATCTTAGTTTACCTTTGTACAACACCTCATTTGGGGCAAACTTGGTGAACAGCTTTGATCCTGATGGTTGCAAAATCTTTCTTCAACATAATGAGGTGTTGAAGATATGTTTAGAGGATGTTAATAGGGTGTATGGATTTCCTATGAAGCCTAATCTGGAAGATATTATTGAAAATGAAACTGAATTTGAAGTTGAAAAAAGAGATGAATGGAGTTTGTTTCTTAAGAATTGGAGGAGTTTTTGTGGAACAAATGAAAGCAGCCCTATGAACAAAAGGTTGAATATAAGGTTGATTGAAGCCCCTCTAAGTGATATGTGGAGAATGAGCTTTATTTGTGCATTGGTCAACACTTGCATAAGATCAAACCAAAACAACTTAGTGAGGTATAAGTTCCTTTATAAGTGCATGGATTTAAAGAATGTCAAAAACTTGAACTGGAACAAGTTTGTTTTGACTAGTTTGATCAGTGCAACTCAAGAATGGAAAGCAAAAAAGGATGGATACTTCACAGGACCATTTCCATTCCTACAGGTAAAAATTTAACTTTAGGAATTAAATAATGTTATTTTAAGCATTGTTTATGTTATTTTAAGATTTTCTTGTGTTATTTTATAATTTTGTTTTAAACTTGTGATATTAATTATGTTACTCTGTCTTATATTTATGATATTTTTAAGCATACCTTATGTTATTTTATTTAAAACTAGTGTTACCCCATAATATTCTTTATACTCGTACATTGTTTATTGTTTCAGATATGCTATTTTGATAGAGTTAAAAGGCAATTGAAAGAAGAGCCAAGAAGAATTCCTTTGATTTCTGTTTGGAATGAAGAAAGAATCAAGAATCGAATAGAAATTGAAGAAAAGCATGGGTTTGGAAAGGGAGAAATTCTATGTTTGATAGAAGAAGACAAGACAGTTGGAGAAAAAGAAACTGAAGCATCAATTAGTTCAAGTCCATTAACTTTGTTGAAGGTATATGTTATTCCAGTTACTAAACATGTTATTATTGTCATTGAACATATTATTTTACAATAGAAGCATACTATTTTCATTAGTAGAAATATTATTTTAGAACTAATAAATGTTATTTTATAAATTGAAGCATGTGAATATTTTTTTTTAACTTGGAATATCAATTCTTATAAAATATCATGCTTTTGTATTTAAGGTGTTCTTGGAGAGGTTTAGTAATCTGGCAAAATTACTTGCCGGAAACTTTGATGATTTGAATGAAATAATTGGAGAAGCAAGAAAATTGCTACCTGACAGCAACTTGGCCAATGACATGGCTGCTATGGTTGCAAAACTATTGGAGAAAAATAGTGTAGTGAAACAACAAGTGTCATAATCTCCAGATGTTCGAGAGCCTTCCATACTCAGTCAAACCACTTATCCGTTCGAAACAGAGAGCTTTATAGCAGAAGTTGAAAGATTTGAGAAGGAGGCTTTAGAGAACTTCAAAAATCCTAAGAATAAAAGGAAAAAATCAATATCTCCTCCATCGTTTAGTCTTCATCTTAGTCAGCCTCAAACACCTAGTAATGCTGGTGATGTGAGTTTGGATTTGGATCTCAACATTGGAACTAGTGTCACAAATGTTGCTGAAATTGCAGCACAAGTTCTTACTGAAAATGAAATTGCAGCACCAGATGAACAAACTGAAACCGAAATTGCTGCAAAAGATGTTGTTCAAACTGAAACCAAAACTGCTGCAAAAGATGTTGTTCAAACTGAAAAATCTCTTAAGAAAGTGGCTACTACAGCTACACCAGAGAGGGAAAAATCTCCTGAGAAAGTGGATATTTCAAGCTTAATGGAAACACCAGTTCTGGAATCAATTCATCAAATCTTCCCGGCATCAAATGAAGAAAAGGGTAACAACTGAAGTTGACATATGTTAATTATGTAATTTATAAAATAGCTTAACTATATATGTTCTAGACTCTAAAATCATGTAAGGATAATTTATAGATCTAGCTATGTAATAGTATAGTATAAAATGACTTTTTATTACTCTGATATGACTTTAAATTACTCTAATATGACTTGATATTATTCTGATGTGACTTGATATTATTTTGATATGATTTTATATTATTCTAATATGTCTGTATATTATTATATGACTTATTTGTGTTATTCTGAAATTATCTTATGTTATGTCTTATATTAGTCTAATATTGTAGCAGATTGTGGTAAAGAGAAAGGTAAGGAAATCATTCACGGAGAAAGGAGAGCCAAAAGGCTTGTACTTAAACTTCCAGCTTCATATAGGTCACCATTCTTGGCAAAAAACAGTGACACCTTCAAGAGCATACCCCACAAAAGGAAGATGGTTGTCGATTATGCATTTTGCAAAGAACTTCTAATGAAGTAAGTTATACTTTTTATGAGTTCTTGTTTTTTTTTTATGGTAAAATAGTTGTAGTTTGGAATTGAGTTAATGTTATTCTTACTAACAATAATTATGTATTTCATGTCTATTAATTTGAAACAAAAGAGAGGAAATCTATAAAGACTATAAGAGAACAATTACAAGGAAAGAAATGTTGACTATGTCTGGTGACAATCACATAGAGAGCAACATTATTGATGCTTGGTCATACATTATGAATTTTGAGAACTTGTCAAGAAAAGATACAGCACCAGGAAGATTTTTCTTCTCCACATATCCATTTGTAAGTACAAAATTTAATTTAATATTTTTATATTACTCTGATATGACTTGATATTATTCTTACATGACTTGATATTATTCTGATATGACTAGATATTATTTTGATATATATATTGTTGTTGTAGGTTATATTATTTGGAAATGCATACACTGAGAAGCAAAAGAAAATTGATGCTTTTTTGGATAGATTACAAAATGAGTTGATCGATTAAAGTAACACAGATGACACTGATTTACTTTGCAAGATAAAAAAAATTAAGCATGGTTACTTATTATCATTATACTGATATTATTTTGATATGACTTGATATTATATTGATATATATAAATATATTATTGTTTTTTTTTCAGGTTTTCTTCCCTGTAGTTAGAGGTGATCATTATTATCTTCTTTGCATTGACATGCAAAAATCAGCTTTTGAATTACTGGATAATAGAGTTTTGGAAGATGGAATATCCTTCAAGAAAAAATATGATAACCACCCAAAACAACTGGTAAATTCATTGATGTACTCCTATATTAAATGCATTGATTTACATATATATTGATGTATTGCTGATTTGAATGCAGTTGAGAATGTTCACCAAATTCCATCGGAATATAGGATATGACCAAGCAAAAGCAGACAATTTGGAGAAAAAATCAACAAAAACATTTAACATGAAATGGAGAAGCAACCAAAACTATGATGACTGTGGAATTTTTTTAATGAAGCATATGGAGACATATAATGGAGAGAAGGACACAGAATGGGATTGTGGATTAAAAACTAAATATGTAAGTACAGCTCATGTTATTTTCATCAATCCTTTTGTTGTTTTATTTTTCTAATAAATTTTGTGTTTTTTTTTTGTTTTTCAGGAAGTGCAGCTCAAGCATCTTAAAAAGCTTCGCGTAAAATATTGTGCAAAGATTCTATTGCATAAGGAAAATATACTTCATAACCAAGTCTTGAAATATGCAAGGGTACATTCAAAGGAGAAAGTTGAAGAAAAAAGATGATCAAATAATAGAAATGATAGTTGTTTTGGGTGATCAAAGGAGACAGCTGAAGAAAAAAGATGATCAAATGATAGTAGCTTACATATAATTTGAATGTTTCAAAACCAAAACAATAGCTTACATATATCCAATATTTCTTATAGTTGAAAAATGATATGTAAATTGAATCCATAAAACTACAAGTGTTGACTTACACGATACACATGTTACTTACATATTGAATATTATTTCCTTTATAGTGAGTGTTATTTTCATTAATTTGTTAACTGTTGCATACCTTAAATTTTTATTGCATAGAGTATTATTTTGGGATTCTCATAGATTATGTTATAAACATAAAAATGCATAAAATCAAGATTCTACTTACTAAAAAATATTTCTTATTATGTTTTCAAGTTAATAAAAGAAATACATGGACAAAAAATAAACCATGCAACTATTCAACTAAAATTTTATATGTATTCTATGTATCAAATCAATAAAAAAATTTGTAATTCAACAGTTGAGAATGTATTTCTAATTGTAGCCTCAAAAATCTAATTATAGCCTCCAACAATGTATTCCAAAGAGCCTGCCTTAAAGAATCTCGGGAGGAAGGAAGCTAACATTAAAGTAATTATCAGGCACATAAACTTCCAATCCTTGATTGTGATTTCTTGGATGACATATCATACCACCAGGTGGAAGATCATATTGACTCTACAAAAAAGAGTAAGAAGTAAAAAAAAATTAATTATGCAAAATTAAATAACATATAAACTTTAGTAAATAACATTAAACTCATTAAAAATAACATAGCTTACTAAATAAAATAACATAATTATAAAATCAAATAACATAATAAACACATGAAATAACATTTGAACATCATAAAAGAACTTATAAAAAAGTACCTACACAGAAAGTTGAGCTTTATCCTTTGTATACTCGATATATGCAGCTTGTTTATACTTCCATGACCTGATTTGACTACATTTTTTCTCCACAAAACTCTTTGGTCTATCATTTCTCACATACTTCTCCCTTCTTGTTGTAGGATCTTTCACATTATCATATGTAGTAGGAAGAAGCAGTTGATCACCACATGAAGTTGACAAATTAGCATTTTCATTGGGTAAACTACCAGAATTATTTTCAGCTTCTTGCTCCCCAGATTGTTTTGAAGTTGCTAATAAATCCTCAATTTCCTTCTTCATGTTCTCAAAACACAAGTCAATAACTTTCCTAGTACACAAGTCATTTTGACTAGAATTCACCAATTGGACCAAGTTCCTAATAATCAAATTTCTCCATACACATGAGGGAACAAATTTAGGATCATTCGTCACCTTTTCCTTTCCTCCATTAGTTGCCATAGCCGATTTGGTCCATCGAGGAAACACATACCAATCAGGAATTTTTTCGATACAATGAATAAGAAAGATCCTCAACGAATGCACACACAATATACCCGACTCACTAAACCCCTTGCAAGTGCAATCAACTTTAACCTCCTTACAATTGAAGGTAACAACATGCATAATATGATCTTTGGCTTCACGCCAAACATGATAAATGAAGACAGAATCTCTAACATCCAAAATCTTCTGTTTATATGCATTTGCAGTTATGTAATTTTCCTCAAACAACAAACCAATTTCCCTTGTATATATCTCCTTAGCATGCAAAATCAATCTAACCTCAGCAAATGCAAGATATCGATTGCCATTTGAAGTTTCAAAATCATCCCCATTTTCATCGTTCCTCCACTCATCAACAACATCGTTAAAATGCCTATAAAAATCACATAAGCCATCTGTTTTTGATAATCTGTGTGAAACTGACTTATTAGTTGTTTCACTCCTTTGAGAGGATAAAATACCACCTGAAAAGTACTCTTTGGAATAAGCTGGACACCACTTTTTTTTCAAATCATTTATCCCTTGAAGCCATTTATTATTCCAACACTTATACTTCTCCATCATTCTGAAAAATGAGAATAACACAACATATAAACCTCATGTAACATAAAGTTTTCTACATAATAGCATAAATTTTCCTACATAACAACATAAAGCCATAAGTGCAGTAATATTATAATTCGTATAAAATAAAATAACAAGAAGCTTTAAAATAAATAACATTAAAAAGATTCAACATAACATGATATATTCATGCATTAAAAATAACTTGCCCACATAAAATAACATGTAATTATACACGAGCTAACATATTCTAAAAATAAAATAATATGAAACACTCATCAGAATAAAATGAACTAAATAATACTAAATATAATTACCTTGCCCAGTAATGCTCAAACTCTGCTTCTGTATCAGTATACTTCAAGACATAATTGAAGATACTGTTAAATCCTTTCAAAGCTTTTAAGTGAGGAATATTCTTTGTTGCATTTTTACCAATATGCCAAGTACAAAGACGATGACAAGAATTAGGGAAAACAATAGAAATAGCTTTGGCCATTGATTGACATTGATCCGTCATGATAGTTATAGGCTGAACTTGTCCCACAAATCTCAGAAATGTATTGTACAGCCAAATGAAAGAATCATGCTTTTCATTCAAAAGAAACCCAACTCCAAACATGACATTTTTATTGTGGTGGTTCATTCCCACAAACGGAGCACAATCATGGCATATTTATTGGTTCGATAAGTTGTATCAAACACTAGCAAATCTGAAAATGTTTCATAATCTCGTTTCATAATCCCATCTCTCCAAAAGAAACTAATGATGTGCCCTTTCTCATCATCAAGCTCCAAATCATAGTAGAAGTCGGTCTCCTTAGCTTCCCTCTCAGCAAACATCTTTAACAACTACTTAGTGTCACAACCTTCAATCTTCTTTCTCTTCTCCTTTCCTACTGCATTATAAACATCTTTAACAACACAACCAACTGATTGAAAACCACCACTCTCTTTCCTAACAAATCGATATGCATCACTTACACCCATACCATTGTCTTTCCAGGAAGTGAACATATCCAATTGATCCTTACTTACATTTCTTTGAGATCTTAACCAATGTCTTTTATCAACATCAACCAATTTGTGGTTGTGGTCCATAACATGTCTTTTACAACGATGGACACCTGACTTATCAACAGCAAACAGTACATGAGCTTTGCATCCAGTCCTAAAATCTGTCTTAGTATATCGCTTTGGAAGACTTTGTTTTTTAAACCCTTCTTTTGAACAAACAAACTCCCTTGCACATACAGTCCCATCATTTCTAGGCCTTGTCTTCCCTTTGCGAATACTAAATCCAAACCTATAAGCATAATTGTTATACAGATTATATGCTTCATCAGCATCCTTGACTTCAGCATCAATCAATTCAGATGTATCTGCTTCTGAGTAAACGTGTTGACCAACTGAAAGAATCATCAAATATGCAAAATAATAAAAACTTCTTTCAGAATAACATATATACTTCATTAAAATAACATTTATTTGTTAATTAATCTGCATTACTAAAAATAAGAGAATAACATCAATTTCTTAAAAAATGACATACATTATTTACAAAATAACATCTAGTTCATGCAATTTAAAATTTAAGAATAACATATACTTCATTAAAAGTAACATTTAATTATTAATTGAAAAAAGAGAATAACATCAATTTCTCTAAAAAAAATTAACGTAAGTTATCTACAAAATAACATCCAATTCATGCAATCTACAATTTTAGAATAACATATAATTCATTAAAAATAACTTTAATTTAATATTACTGAAAAAAGAGAATAACATCAATATCTTACAAAAATAACATATAATTAAAAAAGATAACATCCAATTCATGAAAATCACGATCAATTGATTTGAATAAAATTTAAAAGCTTCACCTGCTGATGATGAATCAAATTCATGGTCGTCCGCTTGCTCTGTAATGATTTTCGCTTCAAACTCAACAAGAGCAGATTCAGTACAACGAGCATCATCGGCCTCAATACCTAGCAAATTTCGCAAAATCATATTCAAAAAAGTAATTGATGAAAAAGAAAAATCGGAGAGAAAAATTTGCAATTGAAAAAATAGAGGGAAAAAAGTATATCAAGAAGGGAGAAAATTGGGAAGGAGTGATAATGGAGAAAGAGCAGGTTGATTATATACTTAATGCCCCAGCAGCAGAACGCCGTCGTTTTGGAACCCGGAGTACCATGCTGACGGTACTCCGGGAGTAACATAGAAATTGCGCTCCTAAACTAGAGAGAAAAACTCCTAATCTAACCATAAGAGAGAGAAAATAAAAGAGGCTAAACTACTCTAATCTAATCTAGGGTAGAATAAAAATGTTGATTGAAAGTTAATTGAAAGTAGAAGAGAATAACCCCAAAGGGGGGTATTTATAATACAAGCTAAGAAAAATAAAAGAAAAGAGAAATATAAAAAAATAGAAAACAAACTAAACAAAATAAATAAAAAAAAAAAAAACTAACTAAAAAAATTAAAAGAAAACAAAACAAAAAATAATCCCCAATTCCCCTCAAAGACCACGCATCAGACCCTTTCACTCCACACCCACGCATTCCACCTTCTGCTTCAATTCGAATCTAATGGCTGCTCTGACTTCTGATCTTCACCATTCACGCATCATCAACGCACATCATCATCACAAATAGAAGATCAACGGCAATCACCAAGCTTCAATTGTTTGATCTCATTAATTATCACGTGTGAAGCTCGTGAAGTGGTTCGATCGAATCGAAGGTGGGTTCGACCGAACTATGGGTTGGTTCGGTCGAACCATGGGTGTGTTCGACCACTCCTCTAAAAATCAGAAAACATCGAATGATTCTGCTTGTTTTCGCCCTTTTAATTCGACCGAACTTCTCAATGGGTATGCTCGAACCCAATTGATTTGAATTGCTCTGAATTTTGGGCGCTGTTGTTGTGCGATTTGGTGATGTGAAATTGCTGCTCCAAAGTGGTTGTTCATGGTGGTTCAGTGGCGGTGATTGGAGGTGGTGTGAGTTGGTGTGGTTGCGTGGGCTGGTGTGGAAATTGGTGTTTTGCGTGGTGGTGTAGCGCTGGTGGGAGCTGGAGATTTGGCTGGTGGATTTGTGGTGTTGGGCTGCAGATTTGCTGTTGGTTTTAGGGGCTGGAATGCGTGGTGGAGTTGAATGGTGGCTGCGTGTGGAGTGATTGGTGGTGGCTGGTTGAAACAGGGGCTGCGCGCAGAGGTAGTGCTGTTGGAGTTGTTATTGGTGAGTGTGAGGGAGTTGCGTGGGTGGTGTTGTGTGAGCTGTTGTGCTGGCAGCAGCGTGAGGCTGCTATGGCTGTGGTGTTGGTTGCGTGAAGAGCTGGGAGCAGGGGAGAAGCTGTGTGGTTGTGGTGGAGGTTAAGAAGGTGGGGTGATGGATAGGAGGCAGCAGGGGCTTGATGTTGGAAGCTTGTGAATTGTGAATCAACCCTTTAAGCTCCAAAAATGACTTTTATTTAAAACCCGTGCCTCGACCCGAACACGTACCTACACATCAACCAAACCGAGGAGAGAAGTAGGGACAAAAACTAAAAATAAAATAAGGATAAAATAAAGTAAAGTAAAATACTAAAACTAAACGAAATAATAAAATCAAAAGAAAATAAATAAAATAAAATAATGAAAACAAACTAGAAAATAAAAGAAAAATAAGAGGAAAACGAGAAGAAAAATAATAACAAGAACCTAGACTAAGAACAAAAGAGAATAAGAAACATATATAAATAAATTACGAAATTAATTTAAAAACTATTAAAAACTTCAAAATACTCAAATAGAAAGATAAAAGACGAGAATAAGCAAATAAAAGGAATAAAGGACAAAATGGGCTAAATTATTGGAAAATAAGCCGGAACACGACTCAATAAATACCTTAAAAGTGACATAAAAGTCACTTATCAAACTCCCCTAAGCTAACCTTTTGCTCGTCCTCGAGCAAATTAACATGAAACACGGGAGATGGAGAATAATTATTCAAGCAAAACTAAGACACTAAAGTAGACAAGAATGTACACTAACTCACTTTCGTAGGAATCACGGTCAATATTAGCGATAAATGACAAGCCCTTTAAACCCCTAGAGGACGAGTGTTCTCTCGTGAGGGTGTCCTAAGAGTTTAACCCACAACTCTAAATAAAAACCAAGGCAAGGCAATAAAAAGGAAAGAAAAAGAAACATAAAAAGAGAAAGAAAACACAAATTCATATTTGGACAAGAGATAGGAATAGACACCAATGAATGCAAATCTTTCTAAGTAGACAAATGTATGCACGTTCTAAGATGTCAATGGTTGATTGAAACATAACATATGCTAAGCATAGAGAACTAATGAGGACTCAATCCACCCTAGCCCCAACCAATCGGGCCGCGTTCTCTCCACTAGCTTCAAATCAACCCTTCAGCTAGCTTCTCATGATTCCACGAAGGAACTGGAAAAAAATAAAGAAATGAAAAACATAGAGAAGGTAATCCCGACATCTCAACTATGCATACTTTCTCCATAGGTTTGAAATCTATCTCCCTCCACCGTTCTTTGACCTAACCCCACTTAAGTCTAAGGGTCTTTTATTGGGTTGAAACGTAAGGCTAAGGGTTAAGGCAGGGTAAAAATTTGAAAATTTTGGTGATATTTCCTAAGTGAAGCAAAAGAGTGGCCTACTCTCAAAAACAAACTCAAGAAGTCACAAAATATCAAACAAAAATACCAATAATGCCATCTCCCCCAAGCTTACTCAACACTAACACACAATATATACAAAAAATGAAGGAACGCTCCCCCCCAAGCTTGAACGAAGCATTGTCCCCAATGCTTAAACTAGGGTAGAAAACGAAACCAAACTAAAATATAGTTGTGTTTTTTTTTTTTTTTTTTTATTTTATTTTATATGTCCTTGCCTTTTTTTACTATGGACAGCTTTTTCTTGAAACTTCATTTGATTTTCTTGAATTGCATATTTCTTCTCAAACTTTTCTGCATATTCTTTTCAAGCTCAACTTTCAATACCGTACTTAAACCAATTCACAAAGTTTTCATGCTCATGATCAACACAATTCACTAACTAAAAGGGTTGGTAAACATAGGCCATTGGGTTTGTAATGTGGTTCAGACAAGAAAGGGAAACATTAGGCTCAAATTGGTTAATAAGTAGGTTGATGCAAAATAGAAAACCAAATTTGTAACAAAATTAAAAGAAGATAAAGAAAAATGAGAAAATGTGCCCTTTTCCTCCCCTAGAGTGGCTCGGTCACGATCTCGGGAGCTAGAGGTCAAAACAAGGATTAAGACATGCATAGTCAAGGATCCTAAATTGCCATTCAACAAGGTGATGAAGGCTAGAACAAATGAAGCTCACAAGGGATTATAACCAAACAAATACCAACCAAGGGTTTCAAATCCACTATAGAGAGCAACTCCATCTTACCACATTCCCGTGAACTAAGGCTTCATGAACCCCTAAAAGTTCTTAACCTGACTACCTTAGCATATAGTATCCTAGAGTCAATCAATGACACTCTCAAACCGTGCATACATTTACCACTTAGGAAGAAAAACATTCAAGAATACAAGTCCCAAAACAATATATCCAAAATAAGAACAAACAAAACACATTTTGCTAAAATTACCTTGAAAGTAAGCAAAAATATTTTTGGACTTTTCAAAATATAAGAAAAGACATGGAAATGCATATACTCAAGTGCATGGCATAAATGAATCAACATCCCACCAAACATGATAGAATACCCTCCCCCAAGCTTGAATGAGACAAATATACTCAAACATAAACCAAATAAACCATGGGAGGGGAAAAGAAAGAAATCAACCCAACAAACCAACATGTGTCCAACGAGTCACCAACCATTAGAGAAAGAGCTAGGAAAGATATTACCGGATATTTGTGGGTGTAAATACCCGCAAATGAACCAATTTAACCTTTCAAAGCCGATTTCCTTTTGAATTGAATCTCGTTTTCCATGTGCTAGCAAAAATAGGCATCAAAATTCCTTGATTCTTGATCCAATCCAATGCATAAGTGTATATTAAGTCATGTAACTAGCAAAAGGCACACAAACATTTCTGTGAGAGAAAATCTAATCTAAATAGAAAAGAAAATGAAAGCAATAAAAAACTCGGGTTACTTCCCGAGAAAGGCTTGTTTAACGTCCAAGCGAGACCGCTCTAGTAAATAATATTGCAACGAACGCAAGATCTTATCAAATGCACTACTACACATTTCATAAGATAACAAGTAGGCAAATGATGGAAGGAGGACGTGCAACAAGACTATTGCACATAAGTGAGGAGGAAGATGCCAAAAGAAAGAAGAAAAATCAAAAGAAAAATCATGAAAATAAGAAGAAAAAGAAGAAGAAAAACAAGGCAAACTCTCCTCAAAATCTTTTTAGGTGGCATAATCACCCATTTCCTCAAAAATGGGAGGATGAGAAAGAAGAATCTCATCAAAGAAGAGAGGGTCCTCAATAGGCTTTAAGACAAAAGAGGGGAGGAACATAGGATAGTAAGGGATGTGGTCAAATTTCCTTGAGAAAGGGACATGAGGAAGGGGAGGAGAAACAATGGTCTCACAAAGCCTCACATCACCAATGAGGGCATGAAAATCAATCATAGAATCCTCAAAAGAACACTCTTGACTCACATCTCCCTCAAACAAAAACTCTCCAAGAAAAACAACCTCATCTTCCTCTCTATCACAACGATGAACAACAACTCCCTCAAGATCCTCAAAGCCTAGAGTATCTAACCCATGCATGAAAGGATAAAGGTTTATCTCAAACTCATCCCTTTCCCATGAGGCATTGCCAATGAACTCTCTCAAAAGGCTATAGTGCTTTGTTACACCTTCAATGAATATACTAGCAATAACCTAAAAAGAATCCAAAGACTCATGGATAGAAGGGTCACAAACATGCAAGCTAGACTCATAAAGATGGGGAAGAGGGTTGGAATCCTCAAAATTGACATTTTCTTCATTCACAACTCTTCCACCATGACTCAAGGGACTCTCAATCTCTCTTGGTAGCTCAAACTCATCATCATCATCCTCATGAACTCCTTCATTCAAATATGAAGATGGCTCACTCACATCCTCACCAAGGGAAGCTCTCAAAGGGGGCGAATATGGGGAAGGATGGCACTCAAGCTCAAATGGGGAATGAAATGGAGCAAAATCCTCAAAAATCCTCTCATCACAAGAAAATCTCTCCTCACCTGCACACCCTTGGCCCACATCATCCTCAAAAACACTCTCACACTCCAAATGAGGTGCCTCACTTCTATTTACATCAACCATAGCACTCATCACTTGGGCAAGCCTCACTTCTCTCAATTTTTGTTCCTCTTGAAGCTCTTGGAGTTGTTGGGTGAGATATTGCATTTGAGAAAGAATTTGGGGAGTAATGTTATCGGGTTGAGGTTCATGATGAAAATCAAATTACAAGTTATCAAAATTAGCACAAACCTCATCACAATGAGCATAAGAGGGGAGGGGGTCAACATGCATATTTGGATCATCACAAGGCACATTAGAAGTATCAAGAGAATTCATGCAAAAATTAAAAGAATCTTGACATTGAGAATCAAAACAAGAAACATTACATTCTCTATCATAAGAATCTCTAGCAAGCCAAGTGAACAAATTCCAAGCATCATGCATAGGCAAATGACGGAATATACCATTGTGCATATTCTCAACCATACCCCTAGTATACTCATTCATGCCCCAATAAGCTATTCCACAAGCATCACTAAGAGAACACCCATGGTAACTAAGGAAACCATCTAATCTATCAAAGTAAGAATAAAAGGGTTCATTATCAAATTGAGGAAAAGATAAGCATGCTATTTTATACAAGGAATAAAAAGAAAAGCAAATAAAACCAAATAATATACAAGAACCTAGCTAATATAATCAACACAAACTAATGAACGCCTTAGTCCCCGGCAACGACGCCAAAATTTGATCGGGCTAGGATATGTCGTTAAACCATTAACCCTAATCAAATGAACAATTTATAAAACATAGACTTTACACTAAACTAGTTAGTGGCAAGCAAGGGTCGACCCACTGAGAAAGCTTTCTCATTTAATATCAAAATCACCATGCAAGAGTAAGAAAAGGGTATATTTTGTTGGAAATTGGAATGTAGACACTAGAACTATAAATAAACAAGTAAAAAGAGTGATTTAATCAAGATAAAACAACGCTAGGGATTAGGGGGGTTTCAAATATGATTGAAATGAGGGAGAACAAAATTAAACATCATGATTAACATACCAAAGAGTATAAAATCCTACCTAAACAATTCATTTTCATGCAATAGTTTAGGCAAACCAATAAAAGTTGTCTAAGCTAATTAGGATCATTTTCATGCATCCCATTAGGCACAAGCTAATCCAAGAATAAAGAGGCACAATACATGGAACTCCATTTCAATGACTCATTCTCATGCAATCATTGAAATAGAGGTGATCTAAATCTAGTTCAAATCATACTCATGCATTTAAACTAGAAGGCAATCAAATAAAGTGCTACAATAATTTCAAGTCAATAAAAATCATATCTTTCATTGATTTAAGGCATGTAATCAATCCACTAATCATCATTCATCCATCATTCAATACATATTTTACACCCCCCTTCCCCTAGCTAAGAAACTAGCCTAGAAAAGGGGGATTATACATGATAACAAAACTAAATGAAAACAAAACAAACATGAAGGCAAACATGATCAAAAACAATGAAAATACCAAAAGATATAATCCACAAAATAGCGAGAAATAAACAACTAGAGTGCAAATAAACAAAGCTAAGAGAAAGGATTAGAGATTACTAGATAGGCAATAGTAGAAAGATTAAAACTTGCAAAGTTGCTTGATGGATTGAAATGAAAGTTGAATCAAAGTTGCATACATGAAGATAACTTGAGTAATACTACACTTTCTCTCTCTAAGATTAGGGTTTAATTGTTTCTAAGATAAGGCTAGATGATCCACTAATCCACCCTATGACCTATATATATAGGTCCCCTAAAAGATACAAAAATACGAAATAAAAAAAAACTGAAACTCAGCGGTGCGCGCCTGCGCATATACACTGCGCGCCCGCGCAGATGTTGTGCGTGCGCCCTCTCAGATCTTGTGCGCCCGCAGATCTGTGGGTACGGGGAATTAGACATGGTAAACCTCTCAGCAATTTTTATTTCCGGGCGAAAAAAGGTCAAAAAATTCCAAAATTGAAGGCTATAATCCACGCTTTTTGAGTAATTTTGAGGTTACGGGGTCTGGTGGCGAAAAGTTTTGAACCTTAGGCGATACATCTTAGGGTCATATAATGACGTTTGGAACCATATATGACCCTTATATGTTGTACAAAATAGCCGTGGTAGGCTTTAGTTTACGAAATCGCTGCAAATTTGGATCGGGTAAATTGACCGTTTTTCGGCATATTGGATGGTTCCACCCACTCAATTGGACCCCCAGAGGGTACTAGGAACCATGGTAAACATCTCGACAATTTTTATTTCCGGGCGAAAAAAGGTCAAAAATTTCCAAAATTGAAGGCTATAATCCACGCTTTTTATGGAATTTTGAGGTTACGGGGCCCGGTGGCGAAAAGTCTTGAGACCTTAGGGGATACATCTTAGGGTCATATAATGACGTTTGGAACCATATATGACCCTTATATGTTGTACAAAATAGCCGTGGTAGGCTTTAGTTTACGAAATCGCTGCAAATTTGGATCGGGTAAATTGACCGTTTTTCGGCATATTGGATGGTTCCACCCACTCAATTGGACCCCCAGAGGGTACTAGGAACCATGGTAAACATCTCGACAATTTTTATTTCCGGGCGAAAAAAGGTCAAAAATTTCCAAAATTGAAGGCTATAATCCACGCTTTTTATGGAATTTTGAGGTTACGGGGCCCGGTGGCGAAAAGTCTTGAGACCTTAGGGGATACATCTTAGGGTCATATAATGACGTTTGGAACCATTTATGACCCTTATATGTTGTATAATCCTACATGCCTTGGCAAGTTTCTGTGTTCTTAGAATTTTCCAGATTTCGCATCATCTTTTCGATTCTAGTCATGAAAGATATTTCTCAAATTTCCTACGTGTAAAATTCCTAGGTATTGACTCATGGGGCTATCTCATGAGAACCTTTTAATGCATATGCAATAATGTTAATCAAATCATGCACATGAAATACTTAGAATTTTTCAAGTCTCATCCGCTCATTCTAAATAATTGCCAAAATAAATTTCAGGAATATAAATAGAAATCCTCTCCAGTGGAGTCGCCAAAAAACTGTAGGGAATATTTCAAGCATTATGACCCCAAACTTGAACCCCACTGTGATCATACACTAAAGTATGGTGGCGTTCCAAAGGGAAAGAAAAGAGAGCAAAAGAGTCTCCAACAAGTTTTAGGAACTTGTAAACCCAAAAGACAATCCAAAAGGACCATCAACTACTCCATAAGGTCTTGAACCAAACAGGGTCCGAGGATGAGGGTACGAATCCAATCTACAAAAGAAAGGACCCGCCCTATAAAATAGGCCTCTACTTTGTTCTGCTCGTATTCATGTGCGCTTTTCGAATAACGAACAAACATTATATTGAACCTAACCTGTTTATCTATGTTGGTTGAGTATTAATGCACAAATAAGATTATTATTGGCGATCACTTGAGTTAAAATCATATAAGCCTAAACCAAATTATTAATTATCTTATTAAGCGTGATTTCAAGTACAAATTTCCTTTAATAATCATAAAAGGTGTGATCAAGCAATAACAATAAAATAATATATCAAGCAACATAATAATAAGCATCATAAATATAATAATAATCATGTGAAGGCATAATAAAGCTCAATAATAATAGCAAGATCCTAGACATGATACTAACAAGATTAATAACAAATCCTATCATGTCATTAAACAATAAAGATCAAAGCTTTAAACCTAACATGGTACTAACATGCTATTAGGAATAAGAAATAATAAAGAGCATCCTAAACATGATACTAGAAAGCATTAAAATAACATCCTAACATGATACTAGAAAGCAATAAACAACATCCTAACATGATACTAGAAATAATAAATAATAAACATGCTTTCTACATTGAGAGAGAGTAATAAGATTACATACTTTGAAGCCTCGTACCTCTTTCTAATAACAAAATACACAAGTTTGTAAACTTCAATGAAAATAATAAACAACAATTAAATAATTAAGTTAAAATCAAATTAAATAAAGTTTTAACTAGTTTTGGACCAAACCCTCAGAAAATATCAAACCTTGCACGTCTAGGGCGAAGGCTGATGGGAAGGAGAACGGTAGGTCGTTGGGCTACCACCCCACCCAATCAAACAAAATTTGTAACTTAACAAACCCTTATTTAGTGTAATGGTAAGTCAAGGTCGAACCCAAAGGAATGGAGGTCAAATGCACGATGCCTAAGTTAAGCTATTCCGAAGTCTAGTAGGGGTTTAAGGTAGAAACTAAAGCTAAACTAGGCGATGCAAAAGGCTTTTACTAAATGAATGCTAAGGCACTAGGGGAATGGATCCACATGCATCAACGATGAAGTTCAATCAACTTGGGGAATTAACCAATCAAGTCAAGCAATGTGAGGGAAAACCGAAATTGCAACCAAGAGAGTACATCAAGCTATTCTCCTAGAGGTCTAATTAGCGTCAACTACATCAAACACTAGCTAGGAAACATCACAAGATATCTCAATCGAGTAAATGTAAGCCACAAATCAATGGTCCGTATCAATGTGAACTCACAATGCAATCTAGTGTGAATAACAAGGGTGATCAAGCCTAATCAAGCACACACATGCACAAAATCAATCAACCAATTTAATCACATCATCAACTCAATCAATTTCTCCCAAATTAATCTCAATTCATCATCAATACATGCTTCACCACTACCCTAGCAAATAAACTACTCACAATCCATAAAGAACAACAAAATCAAAGCTAAACTAATCATCATTCCCAAATTCATCAATTGAAATCAAATTGAAACCAACAAATTCAATCAAATCAATCAAACTATCAATTAACCAAATCAAACAACAATACTAATGAAATCAAACATTGAATTGCATTAAAGAGTAAAGAATCCTTACAAACTTGATAGAAATCAAATCAAATGAAGCAATCTTCAATCATCAATCATCAAACCCACACTTTCTCTCTCTAAAATCTAATCTAATCTAATTCTCTAATTGTCTAATTGTTTTTCTCTCTACCCAAAAATGGGTATTTATAAATACAAGGATTAAAAGAAAATAAAAGAGAAAAGAAAATAAAATAAAAGAGAAAAGGAAATAAAAATAAAAGGAAAGGAAAAGAAAAGAAATAGAAATAAAAATAAGAAAAGAAAAGGAAGGGAAAAAGAAAAATAGAAAATTAAAGGGAAAATGAGAAAATGATAATTCCCCTCAAGCAGGGCTCGAAACTGAGCTTCAAGGATGGGAATTAATCCCATGTTTCGCACCAAAATCGAAACCAACTGAACGCTTCATCATCAATCAATGCTTCAACTCGAATCCAGCTATGTGCGGCCGCATTCTTTGAATGTGCGCCCGCACCTGTTGAGGTACAAATGAAGTCGGAGCTGTAGAGGTGTTGCCGGAGGTGATAGGTGGCGCAATTGTTGCGGAAGCTTACTGGAGCTGCGCCGCTGCTTGGAGCTGCTTCAATTGTTGTTGTTGTGTGAGGTAGAAGGAGGAATTGGTGGCTGTTGATTGATGCGGGAGCTGCGGTGTTGCGTGGGAGGCTGTGATGATTTGGGGGTTCGATTGGTGGCGGAAATAAAGGGGTATTGGTGGTGAGAATTGGAGGAGGTTGGTGGCTAACTGGTGGCGGTTAATTGAGGGAAGAAAGGTGGTTTGCGTGGTGGAGTTGTTGGTGTTGCGTTGCTGCGTGTGCGGTGGTGTTGCGTGAGGTAGGTAGGCGCAATTGGTGCTGTGTGAAGTAGCTGCGCGAGTTGTTGCGGGGTATGAGGCAGCAGGGGCTTCATTGAGAGGAGTTGAAGTTGAAGCAAGGAGTGTGGGAACAGGGGAGTTGTTGGAGGAGTTCCTGCCTGCTGAGTTCACCATCAGCATCACCACCATGATGGTGATGAAGACATAGGAAAGCAGTAGCTATCACCAAATTGGACATTGGGACAAACACCTACAACACACATAAAACCGAGAAATAAAATAAAGTAAAATAAAACTAAAACTAACAAATAAAAGTAAAAGAAATAAAATGAAAATGAAAATAATAAAGGAAAGTAAATATAATAAAATGAAAATAAAATAAAGTAAGGAAAATGAAATAAAAATAAAATCAAATAAACTAAAATAAAATAAAACTAAATCTATAAAATCTAAAATAGAGAGAAAACAACTAAAATAAAGAAAATAAAAGAAATAAAAGAGAAAATACTAGAAAACCATAGAAATGCTCAAAAGCCGTAAAATAAGAGAAGAAAGGTAGAATAGAGAGAGAAAGCATAAAACCGAACATTTATTGAGCAAGAAAGCTATGAAAAGAGGATAAAAAGGACCTAAATGCCCATCAAATGTGTGCCATTTATGACACACATCAAATGCCCCCAAGCTTACCTTTTGCTCGTCCTCGAGCAAAACAAGACCAAGGGAGTAGAAATGACGAGCTTATTAAAACAAAGTAAACAAGACTCAAGCTAAGAATATACACTAAGACTCACTGTCGTAGGAATCACGGTTGCTTTTAGCTACAACAAGCCCTTTAAACCCCAAAGTCGCCTATGAGGACGAGTGAGGTCTCGTAAGGGTATCCTAAGAGTTGACCCATAACTCTCCACCAAACATCAATGAGGCAAACCATAAAAAAAAAGAAAGAAAATGAAATAAAAACAAACCTTTGCGAAATGAACCAACATAAAGACTATAATGCAAATGAATGACAATCTTTCTCAAGTAGTTAAGGTATGCATATTTCAAGATATCCAAGGTTGATTGAAACATAGGGTATGCTAGGCATAGGAACTAGTCATCACAATCCACGTTCATCCCAAACAATTTTACCGCGTTCTCCCTACTAGTCTCAAATCTCCCCTTAGTGAGTGTCCAAATGATTCCTCGAAGGAACCGGAAAAAGAATTATTTTTAGGCTACTCGACAATGTTGACTATGCATCCCCTTTCCTTAGGCAATGACCCATGATGCCCTCCCCCGAATAGTGACTCAACTATCTAGGTCAAAAGGTCTTTCCCCAAGGTTGTAACGTAAGGCAATAAGGGTGAAGGTAGGCTAAAATTTAAAATTTGGTGGTTTTCCTAATAGTGAAGCAAAGAATGCGCATATCTTTACACTAAGACTAAGTTGTCACCAAACAAAAACAACACCCCCAAGCTTACTTGAAGCTATACTCACAAAAATATATACAAAAAGCGTACACGCTTCTCCCCCAAGCTAAAACGAAGCATTGTCCTCAATGCTTAGAAGGAGAAAAGATACATCAAAATATTTTTGAATTTTTTTTTCATTTTTTCAATTTTTTTTTTGTTTTTTTTTTATTGTTATACGAATTTGCAATGTCCTTGCCTTATACTTAATTCGGACGGCTTTTTCTATATGCAACTTATTAGTCCATGCCTTTTATGAAGTTGGACGGCTTTTTCACAAAGATTTGCCATTATTCACAAAGAAAATCTTATCACAAATTTGCATTCATAAAAACCAAAACTCCAACTCATCTACCACAATCTCCATCTCAAATGATCATTATGCTTCACAAAAACCAAGAAAAATAGAAAATGAAACAAAAGGTCAAATAACTAAAGATATGGCTTGAAAAGAAGGGATAAGGCTCAAATGGTTGCAAGAAGGCAAATGTAAACCCAAAAATAGGAAAATAACAAAATATAACAAAAGTGAAAAATACCACCCCGAAAAATGTGCCTTTGTCCTTCCTAGATAGTTCGGTCTCGGGTTTGAGAATCATACATCAAGCTTTATTAGATAAGGTTTGCATAGTCAAGGATCCACGCCGCTCATTCAAGGAATGTTGAAGGCTAGAAAAACAAGTAACCTCACAAGGATGTGGCAAAAACTCACTAATGGTGTCAAATTGACTATAGGGAGCAACTACCAACATGCCACAAACAAGTAGAATCCGGCTTCATGATCCTCCTAGTTCAAACCAACTACCCTAGCATACACCTATCCTAGAGTCAACCGAACATAGTCTCAAACCGTGCATACCTTTACAACCTAGGAAGAAAATCATGCAAAAGACAAAGTCCAATGTACAAAGTCCAATTCAAAAGAAAAGTGAAAAATAAGGCCTCAAAATCATACCACAAAGAAAAATGAAAGAAAATAAAAGAAAGGGAAAATAAAAGAAAATAAAAGCAAAGTAATGGAACATAGAAAAGGAAAATAGGAGAAATAATATGAAATGGACTAGAAGGCAAGTTAAACACATAAGAATCCCAATTGACAAACAAGTGATCGATCGACATCATCGTCATCGATCCCAAACACATTACGTGTTAACAAGCATCCATCCTCGAACCATTCAACTTCCCTTAAACTAATCCTATTCTATGCAACCAAGAAAAATAAAGAGAAAAATAAGAAAGATCTCACCGGCTCCAAACTTAGCAAAAATTAACGAAGCAAGTAGAAACCACCTCGTTGCATTCCATATCCAAAAGCTTCTTCAAGAAACCAAGTAAGAAAAGGAAAATAAAAGAAACTATAAACAAAGAAAATGGTTAGTAACTTCAAAACAAAGAAAAGAAAACAACAAATAAAAGGAAACTAAACTAAGCAAAAAGTATATAGAACTAAAGGAAATAAAAGCTAAACTAATCAAAGAGTAAAAAAAGAATAAAAGAAAGGAAACTAAAGAAGCAAGAAAGTAACTAAACAAACTAAAGAACTAAACTAAACTACAAGATTTTGAATTAAAGGATTTTTGATGGTGAATGGTGAGTGAGGAGTGTGCACAAGTGAGGAGGGTTTGAGAGGGAGAGCGTGAGGTAGGAGATGAGGAATGAGGGAATGAATGAAAGAAGAAGGAAGAAGAAATAAAAGGGAACGGCTACAGGGGGGTGTGCGGCCGCACTTGTAGCTTGTGCGCCCGCACATGCAAGGTGTGCGCCCGCACACACCTGATGTGCGGCCGCACCTTGCTGTGCTTCTCCGTTCTTTCTTTTCCTCTTATTTTTGATACTCACTGACCACTTGGGTGCGCACATGAATCATGATGGTGATGAGGAACACCATAGGCAGTAGCTAAAATCATTTTCAAAGCCCTCAAAGTTGAAAATTCATGTGCTCACCACAAGAACTGACTAAGTATCAATTTCCTCCAACTTTCAAAACATGCATTTCCTATCTTTTCTCTCTAAAATTCTTACCCTTTTTTACCTCTAATTTCGATCGTAATCGAAAACATTCATGATAAGTGCCGCAAACACCTTCCATTCACCATGCATTCTCGAAGAAATCCAATCTCGCAAAGTTCACCTAAAAAAATCCAAACAAGTAGAAAAGTGAAAGCAAAGAAAAAGTAATAAAAGAAACCAAAACAAAACACAAAAAAAAAAAAACTCAAAAATCAAAAAGAAAAGTTAGAATCTCCGGGTTGCCTCCCGGGAAGCGCTTGCTTAAGGTCCTAAGCTCGACCCTTCCTCCAAATCATGGAGGGTCAAAGAACACCACCTTCTTCAAGGTAGTAGAAAGAACAAATTCCTCTTCAACTTCTAGCAACTTCTCGTTGTTGCTTGATAAGCTTTCATACAAAGACCTTTCAAATGCGAGCTTTTCTTTCCTCAACTTCATTCTCTTTCTCTTTTTCTTAGAAGCTCGGGCTCTTTTCTTTGTAAATGGTCCTTCACCATCTAAACTCATAGAAACATCACCTTCATCTTGAGGATGGAGTTCAAACCAATGAGGAATATCAACTTCCTCCTCGTCCATAAGCTTGGGAATCATCACTTTATCTTCACTAACCTTCTTGCAATCACAACTCAAAAGCACATCATCATTATTCTCAAGAAAATCGGTATGTGAAGAATCAATTGTGCATGCATCATCAATAGGGCGAGGGGAATTAACACACATAATTCCTTTTACAAGGGACAAAGACTCATGTGTTGGTTTCAAATCAAAACTTTCCTCATTCTTACCAATTCTCAAGGTAATACGACCTCTCTTAACATCTATCAAGGCTCCCGAGGTGGCTAAGAAAGGCCTTCCTAAGATGATAGGGATATGTTCATCTTCCGCAATCTCAAGCACAATGAAATCAACGGGAATGGTGAACTCTCCTATCTTGAGAGGAACATCCTCAACTCTCCCCTTAGGAAACTTGATAGACCGATCGGCCAATTGAAGGGTCATATTGGATGGAAGGAGTTCACCTAGCTTAAGTTTCTTAAAGACGGAATAAGGCATGATACTAACACTAGCACCAAGATCACAAAGAGCATTTTGGAACAATTTTCCTTTGATTTTGCAAGGTACGGAGAAATTTCCGGGATCCTTCAACTTTTGGGGTAAGTCGTTTTGAAAAAAGGCACTAAAGCACTCCCCTAGATTCACCGGTTCCACCAAATTGCAATCTCTCTTACCGCTCAAAATTTCCTTAAGAAACTTAGCATAGTTTGGCATTTGTTCTAAAACATCGGTAAAAGGAAGAGTAAGATGAAGTTGCTTAAGCATGTCGATGAATTTCCCAAATTGCTCATCCAATTTATGCCTATTGTGCCTTTGGGGGTAAGGAAGTCTAGGTTTGTAAACCTCATCTTGCTTTCGCTCTTTCTCCTTAGTCTTATCATTGGAATCCTCACTCAACTTGCTAGGCTCTTCATTCTTATTCTCTTCACTCAAATCATTCTCTTTTTCACTCTCCTTACTCTTCTTAGGAACACTCTCTTTAAGGACCTTACCACTCCTAGTGGTCATAGCACACATCGGTTCCCTAGAATCAACTTCTTGAGAGGGAAAAAGAGATGGACTAGCACAATCTTTCAAAGGGTTGGCTAGTTGAACGATTTGGTTCTCAAGCATCTTTCCATGAGTAAAAAGGACCTCAAACATTTTATTACAAGACAATGTGAATTCATTCAACATCTTAGATTGATCCATCATGAAATTTTCTAGCCTATTCAATTGGGATTGTTGAGTAAAGAAATCATCACCTTGGCTTTGAGTCTTTGGAGTAATTTGGGGTGGGGTATCTCTTTGAACATCATTTTGAAAATTTCCCCTACCTTGATTACTCCAATTACCCTTACCATGATTTTGGCCGAAATTTTAATTATGGTTACCATAACCTTGGTTATGATCCCCATATTCTTGGCCATAGCTTTGATCATTACAACAAAAGTTGTTATGGTTACCACAAAATTCTTGGGTCACACGGTTACCATTATCACTCTTTTGGTTGTAATTATCATAGCTCCCATTATTGTGATAATTCCTATTCCCAACAATCTTTTGAGCATTAAATCTAGGTCCAAAATCATTATTATCATCACAATTCACACGCACATTCTCATATCCATCATATCTATCACAAGGAACATTTGAGCAATTAGAAGCATCATGATCATTCTTGCCACACATATCACAAACCAAGCATTCTCTAATCATGCAACAAGAAGCAAAAAGAGGGTTAGAGTAGGAAGATGTACCTCTCCCCTTAAATTGGGAGGGAAAACTAGAAGCTTGTGAAGGACTCTCGAGCCTGTTCTTGAGAGAATTCACCTCCTTTCCTAACTCCGAGACCATTGTGGACAATTCGTTGATGACATAAGATTGATCGGTTGAGCAACTTGTGCTTGTCGATTCCCTCTCTACATCATGCCAATCCATGTAATTCCTTACCACATCATCTATTACATCCACAACCTCTTCTTCCGTCTTGTTCATGATTGGCCCTCCGGCTCCGGCATCTAGGCTCGATCTACCTTGAAAGCTCAAACCACTATAGAAGATTTGGATCACTTGATATGTTGGAATTCCGTGGTGAGGACATTCCCTTTGGTAGTCCTTGTACCTCTCCCATGCTTCATAGAGATTCTCTCTAGGCAATTGCTTAAAACTTTGGATTAAGGCTCTAGCCTCCGCCGTCTTCTTTGGTGGGTAGAAACGGGACAAGAAAGCTTTTGTGACATCATCCCATGTCTTCAAGGAATTGGGCTTCACTTCTTTGTCTAGCCATTCCAAAGATCTTCCTATGAGAGAGAAAGGGAACAACTTAAGGCGGATAAACTCTTGAGAAACTCCATTGACATTGATAGTGTTGCAATATTTTTCAAACTCCTTAAGATGGTTCAATGGGCTCTCGTTCTTTGCCCCACTATATTGTCTCCTCTCAATTAGGGTGATCATTGCCGGCCTAATTTCAAAATCGCTTGCCGGTGTTGTAGGTGGAGCTATGCCGCTCTCATACCTATATGCACCGGGCACTCCAAGTTCCTTCAAGGCAACTCTTGAATTACCTCCCATGGCTAGGGATCTAAGCACACAAAACTCAAAGAAAATGTTAGTAGCACGGCTACAAGTGTAGCCTAAAGTGTAAAATCTTTTTGTATTTTGCAAATAAAGTGGAATAGACTCAACAACAACATGCACTCAAAGCACCATTCCCCGGCAACGGCGCCATTTTGATGGGAAGGAGAACGGTAGGTCGTTGGGCTACCACCCCACCCAATCAAACAAAATTTGTAACTTAACAAACCCCTATTTAGTGTAGTGGTAAGTCAAGGTCGAACCCAAAGGAATGGAGGTCAAATGCACGATGCCTAAGTTAAGCTATTCCGAAGTCTAGTAGGGGTTTAAGGTAGAAACTAAAGCTAAACTAGGCGATGCAAAAGGCTTTTACTAAATGAATGCTAAGGCACTAGGGGAATGGATCCATATGCATCAACGATGAAGTTCAATCAACTTGGGGAATTAACCAATCAAGTCAAGCAATGTGAGGGAAAACCGAAATTTCAACCAAGAGAGTACATCAAGCTATTCTCCTAGAGGTCTAATTAGCGTCAACTACATCAAACACTAGCTAGGAAACATCACAAGATATCTCAATCGAGTAAATTTAAGCCACAAATCAATGGTTCGTATCAATGTGAACTCACAATGCAATCTAGTGTGAATAACAAGGGTGATCAAGCCTAATCAAGCACACACATGCACAAAATCAATCAACCAATTTAATCACATCATCAACTCAATCAATTTCCCCCAAGTTAATCTCAATTCATCATCAATACATGCTTCACCACTACCCTAGCAAATAAACTACTCACAATCCATAAAGAACAACAAAATCAAAGCTAAACTAATCATCATTCCCAAATTCATCAATTGAAATCAAATTGAAACCAACAAATTCAATCAAATCAATCAAACTATCAATTAACCAAATCAAACAACAATACTAATGAAATCAAACATTGAATTGCATTAAAGAGTAAAGAATCCTTACAAACTTGATAGAAATCAAATCAAATGAAGCAATCTTCAATCATCAATCATCAAACCCACACTTTCTCTCTCTAAAATCTAATCTAATCTAATTCTCTAATTGTCTAATTGTTTTTCTCTCTACCCAAAAATGGGTATTTATAAATACAAGGATTAAAAGAAAATAAAAGAGAAAAGAAAATAAAATAAAAGAGAAAAGGAAATAAAAATAAAAGGAAAGGAAATGAAAAGAAATAGAAATAAAAATAAGAAAAGAAAAGGAAGGGAAAAAGCAAAATAGAAAATAAAAGGGAAAATGAGAAAATGAAAATTCCCCTCAAGAAGGGCTCGAAACTGAGCTTCAAGGATGGGAATTAATCCCATGTTTCGCACCAAAATCGAACCCAACTGAACGCTTCATCATCAATCAATGCTTCAACTCGAATCCAGCTATGTGCGGCCGCATTCTTTGAATGTGCGCCCGCACCTGTTGAGGTACAAATGAAGTCGGAGCTGTAGAGGTGTTGCCGGAGGTGATAGGTGGCGCAATTGTTGCGGAAGCTTGCTGGAGCTGCGCCGCTGCTTGGAGCTGCTTCAATTGTTGTTGTTGTGTGAGGTAGAAGGAGGAATTGGTGGCTGTTGATTGATGCGGGAGCTGCGGTGTTGCGTGGGAGGCTGTGATGATTTGGGGGTTCGATTGGTGGCGGAAATAAAGGGGTATTGGTGGTGAGAATTGGAGGAGGTTGGTGGCTAACTGGTGGCGGTTAATTGAGGGAAGAAAGGTGGTTTGCGTGGTGGAGTTGTTGGTGTTGCGTTGCTGCGTGTGCGGTGGTGTTGCGTGAGGTAGGTAGGCGCAATTGGTGCTGTGTGAAGTAGCTGCGCGAGTTGTTGCGGGGTATGAGGCAGCAGGGGCTTCATTGAGAGGAGTTGAAGTTGAAGCAAGGAGTGTGGGAACAGGGGAGTTGTTGGAGGAGTTCCTGCCTGCTGAGTTCACCATCAGCATCACCACCATGATGGTGATGAAGACATAGGAAAGCAGTAGCTATCACCAAATTGGACATTGGGACAAACACCTACAACACACATAAAACCGAGAAATAAAATAAAGTAAAATAAAACTAAAACTAACAAATAAAAGTAAAAGAAATAAAATGAAAATGAAAATGAAAATAATAAAGGAAAGAAAATATAATAAAATGAAAATAAAATAAACTAAGGAAAATGAAATAAAAATAAAATCAAATAAACTAAAATAAAATAAAACTAAATCTATAAAATCTAAAATAGAGAGAAAACAACTAAAATAAAGAAAATAAAAGAAATAAAAGAGAAAATACTAGAAAACCATAGAAATGCTCAAAAGCCGTAAAATAAGAGAAGAAAGGTAGAATAGAGAGAGAAAGCATAAAACCGAACATTTATTGAGCAAGAAAGCTATGAAAAGAGGATAAAAAGGACCTAAATGCCCATCAAATGTGTGCCATTTATGACACACATCAAATGCCCCCAAGCTTACCTTTTGCTCGTCCTCGAGCAAAACAAGACCAAGGGAGTAGAAATGACGAGCTTATTAAAACAAAGTAAACAAGACTCAAGCTAAGAATATACACTAAGACTCACTGTCGTAGGAATCACGGTTGCTTTTAGCTACAACAAGCCCTTTAAACCCCAAAGTCGCCTATGAGGACGAGTGAGGTCTCGTAAGGGTATCCTAAGAGTTGACCCATAACTCTCCACCAAACATTAATGAGGCAAACCATAAAAAAAAAAAGAAAGAAAATGAAATAAAAACAAACCTTTGCGAAATGAACCAACATAAAGACTATAATGCAAATGAATGACAATCTTTCTCAAGTAGTTAAGGTATGCACGTTTCAAGATATCCAAGGTTGATTGAAACATAGGGTATGCTAGGCATAGGAACTAGTCATCACAATCCACGTTCATCCCAAACAATCTTACCGCGTTCTCCCTACTAGTCTCAAATCTCCCCTTAGTGAGTGTCCAAATGATTCCTCGAAGGAACCGGAAAAAGAATTATTTTTAGGCTACTCGACAATCTTGACTATGCATCCCCTTTCCTTAGGCAATGACCCATGATGCCCTCCCCCGAATAGTGACTCAACTATCTAGGTCAAAAGGTCTTTCCCCAAGGTTGTAACGTAAGGCAATAAGGGTGAAGGTAGGCTAAAATTTAAAATTTGGTGGTTTTCCTAATAGTGAAGCAAAGAATGCGCATATCTTTACACCAAGACTAAGTTGTCACCAAACAAAAACAACACCCCCAAGCTTACTTGAAGCTATACTCACAAAAATATATACAAAAAGCGTACACGCTTCTCCCCCAAGCTAAAACGAAGCATTGTCCTCAATGCTTAGAAGGAGAAAAGATACATCAAAATATTTTTGAATTTTTTTTCATTTTTTCAATTTTTTTTTGTTTTTTTTTATTGTTATACAAATTTGCAATGTCCTTGCCTTATACTTAATTCGGACGGCTTTTTCTATATGCAACTTATTAGTCCATGCCTTTTATGAAGTTGGACGGCTTTTTCACAAAGATTTGCCATTATTCACAAAGAAAATCTTATCACAAATTTGCATTCATAAAAACCAAAACTCCAACTCATCTACCACAATCTCCATCTCAAATGATCATTATGCTTCACAAAAACCAAGAAAAGTAGAAAATGAAACAAAAGGTCAAATAACTAAAGATATGGCTTGAAAAGAAGGGATAAGGCTCAAATGGTTGCAAGAAGGAAAATGTAAACCCAAAAATAGGAAAATAACAAAATATAACAAAAGTGAAAAATACCACCCCGAAAAATGTGCCTTTGTCCTTCCTAGATAGTTCGGTCTCGGGTTTGAGAATCATACATCAAGCTTTATTAGATAAGGTTTGCATAGTCAAGGATCCACGCCGCTCATTCAAGGAATGTTGAAGGCTAGAAAAACAAGTAACCTCACAAGGATGTGGCAAAAACTCACTAATGGTGTCAAATTGACTATAGGGAGCAACTACCAACATGCCACAAACAAGTAGAATCCGGCTTCATGATCCTCCTAGTTCAAACCAACTACCCTAGCATACACCTATCCTAGAGTCAACCGAACATAGTCTCAAACCGTGCATACCTTTACAACCTAGGAAGAAAATCATGCAAAAGACAAAGTCCAATGTACAAAGTCCAATTCAAAAGAAAAGTGAAAAATAAGGCCTCAAAATCATACCACAAAGAAAAATGAAAGAAAATAAAAGAAAATAAAAGCAAAGTAATGGAACATAGAAAAGGAAAATAGGAGAAATAATATGAAATGGACTAGAAGGCAAGTTAAACACATAAGAATCCCAATTGGCAAACAAGTGATCGATCGACATCATCGTCATCGATCCCAAACACATTACGTGTTAACAAGCATCCATCCTCGAACCATTCAACTTCCCTTAAACTAATCCTATTCTATGCAACCAAGAAAAATAAAGAGAAAAATAAGAAAGATCTCACCGGCTCCAAACTTAGCAAAAATTAACGAAGCAAGTAGAAACCACCTCGTTGCATTCCATCCAAAAGCTTCTTCAAGAAACCAAGTAAGAAAAGGAAAATAAAAGAAACTATAAACAAAGAAAATGGTTAGTAACTTCAAAACAAAGAAAAGAAAACAACAAATAAAAGGAAACTAAACTAAGCAAAAAGTATATACAACTAAAGGAAATAAAAGCTAAACTAATCAAAGAGTAAAAAAAGAATAAAAGAAAGGAAACTAAAGAAGCAAGAAAGTAACTAAACAAACTAAAGAACTAAACTAAACTACAAGATTTTGAATTAAAGGATTTTTGATGGTGAATGGTGAGCGAGGAGTGTGCACAAGTGAGGAGGGTTTGAGAGGGAGAGCGTGAGGTAGGAGATGAGGAATGAGGGAATGAATGAAAGAAGAAGGAAGAAGAAATAAAAGGGAACGGCTACAGGGGGGTGTGCGGCCGCACTTGTAGCTTGTGCGCCCGCACATGCAAGGTGTGCGCCCGCACACACCTGATGTGCGGCCGCACCTTGCTGTGCTTCTCCGTTCTTTCTTTTCCTCTTATTTTTGATACTCACTGACCACTTGGGTGCGCACATGAATCATGATGGTGATGAGGAACACCATAGGCAGTAGCTAAAATCATTTTCAAAGCCCTCAAAGTTGAAAATTCATGTGCTCACCACAAGAACTCACTAAGTATCAATTTCCTCCAACTTTCAAAACATGCATTTCCTATCTTACCTCTCTAAAATTCTTACCCTTTTTTACCTCAAATTTCGATCGAAATCGAAAACATTCATGATAAGTGCCGCAAACACCTTCCATTCACCATGCATTCTCGAAGAAATCCAATCTCGCAAAGTTCATCCTAAAAAAATCCAAACAAGTAGAAAAGTGAAAGCAAAGAAAAAGTAATAAAAGAAACCAAAACAAAAAACAAAAAAAAAAAACTCAAAAATCAAAAAGAAAAGTTAGAATCTCCGGGTTGCCTCCCGGGAAGCGCTTGCTTAAGGTCCTAAGCTCGACCCTTCCTCCAAATCATGGAGGGTCAAAGAACACCACCTTCTTCAAGGTAGTAGAAAGAACAAATTCCTCTTCAACTTCTAGCAACTTCTCGTTGTTGCTTGATAAGCTTTCATACAAAGACCTTTCAAATGCGAGCTTTTCTTTCCTCAACTTCATTCTCTTTCTCTTTTTCTTAGAAGCTCGGGCTCTTTTCTTTGTAAATGGTCCTTCACCATCTAAACTCATAGAAACATCACCTTCATCTTGAGGATGGAGTTCAAACCAATGAGGAATATCAACTTCCTCCTCGTCCATAAGCTTGGGAATCATCACTTTATCTTCACTAACCTTCTTGCAATCACAACTCAAAAGCACATCATCATTATTCTCAAGAAAATCGGTATGTGAAGAATCAATTGTGCATGCATCATCAATAGGGCGAGGGGAATTAACACACATAATTCCTTTTACAAGGGACAAAGACTCATGTGTTGGTTTCAAATCAAAACTTTCCTCATTCTTACCAATTCTCAAGGTAATACGACCTCTCTTAACATCTATCAAGGCTCCCGAGGTGGCTAAGAAAGGCCTTCCTAAGATGATAGGGATATGTTCATCTTCCGCAATCTCAAGCACAATGAAATCAACGGGAATGGTGAACTCTCCTATCTTGAGAGGAACATCCTCAACTCTCCCCTTAGGAAACTTGATAGACCGATCGGCCAATTGAAGGGTCATATTGGATGGAAGGAGTTCACCTAGCTTAAGTTTATTAAAGACGGAATAAGGCATGATACTAACACTAGCACCAAGATCACAAAGAGCATTTTGGAACAATTTTCCTTTGATTTTGCAAGGTACGGAGAAATTTCCGGGATCCTTCAACTTTTGGGGTAAGTCGTTTTGAAAAAAGGCACTAAAGCACTCCCCTAGATTCACCGGTTCCACCAAATTGCAATCTCTCTTACCGCTCAAAATTTCCTTAAGAAACTTAGCATAGTTTGGCATTTGTTCTAAAACATCGGTAAAAGGAAGAGTAAGATGAAGTTGCTTAAGCATGTCGATGAATTTCCCAAATTGCTCATCCAATTTATGCCTATTGTGCCTTTGGGGGTAAGGAAGTCTAGGTTTGTAAACCTCATCTTGCTTTCGCTCTTTCTCCTTAGTCTTATCATTGGAATCCTCACTCAACTTGCTAGGCTCTTCATTCTTATTCTCTTCACTCAAATCATTCTCTTTTTCACTCTCCTTACTCTTCTTAGGAACACTCTCTTTAAGGACCTTACCACTCCTAGTGGTCATAGCACACATCGGTTCCCTAGAATCAACTTCTTGAGAGGGAAAAAGAGATGGACTAGCACAATCTTTCAAAGGGTTGGCTAGTTGAACGATTTGGTTCTCAAGCATCTTTCCATGAGTAAAAAGGACCTCAAACATTTTATTACAAGACAATGTGAATTCATTCAACATCTTAGATTGATCCATCATGAAATTTTCTAGCCTATTCAATTGGGATTGTTGAGTAAAGAAATCATCACCTTGGCTTTGAGTCTTTGGAGTAATTTGGGGTGGGGTATCTCTTTGAACATCATTTTGAAAATTTCCCCTACCTTGATTACTCCAATTACCCTTACCATGATTTTGGCCGAAATTTTAATTATGGTTACCATAACCTTGGTTATGATCCCCATATTCTTGGCCATAGCTTTGATCATTACAACAAAAGTTGTTATGGTTACCACAAAATTCTTGGGTCACACGGTTACCATTATCACTCTTTTGGTTGTAATTATCATAGCTCCCATTATTGTGATAATTCATATTCCCAACAATCTTTTGAGCATTAAATCTAGGTCCAAAATCATTATTATCATCACAATTCACACGCACATTCTCATATCCATCATATCTATCACAAGAAACATTTGAGCAATTAGAAGCATCATGATCATTCTTGCCACACATATCACAAACCAAGCATTCTCTAATCATGCAACAAGAAGCAAAAAGAGGGTTAGAGTAGGAAGATGTACCTCTCCCCTTAAATTGGGAGGGAAAACTAGAAGCTTGTGAAGGACTCTCGAGCCTGTTCTTGAGAGAATTCACCTCCTTTCCTAACTCCGAGACCATTGTGGACAATTCGTTGATGACATAAGATTGATCGGTTGAGCAACTTGTGCTTGTCGATTCCCTCTCTACATCATGCTAATCCATGTAATTCCTTACCACATCATCTATTACATCCACAACCTCTTCTTCCGTCTTGTTCATGATTGGCCCTCCGGCTCCGGCATCTAGGCTCGATCTACCTTGAAAGCTCAAACCACTATAGAAGATTTGGATCACTTGATATGTTGGAATTCCGTGGTGAGGACATTCCCTTTGGTAGTCCTTGTACCTCTCCCATGCTTCATAGAGATTCTCTCTAGGCAATTGCTTAAAACTTTGGATTAAGGCTCTAGCCTCCGCCGTCTTCTTTGGTGGGTAGAAACGGGACAAGAAAGCTTTTGTGACATCATCCCATGTCTTCAAGGAATTGGGCTTCACTTCTTTGTCTAGCCATTCCAAAGATCTTCCTATGAGAGAGAAAGGGAACAACTTAAGGCGGATAAATTCTTGAGAAACTCCATTGACATTGATAGTGTTGCAATATTTTTCAAACTCCTTAAGATGGTTCAATGGGCTCTCGTTCTTTGCCCCACTATATTGTCTCCTCTCAATTAGGGTGATCATTGCCGGCCTAATTTCAAAATCGCTTGCCGGTGTTGTAGGTGGAGCTATGCCGCTCTCATACCTATATGCACCGGGCACTCCAAGTTCCTTCAAGGCAACTCTTGAATTACCTCCCATGGCTAGGGATCTAAGCACACAAAACTCAAAGAAAATGTTAGTAGCACGGCTACAAGTGTAGCCTAAAGTGTAAAATCTTTTTGTATTTTGCAAATAAAGTGGAATAGACTCAACAACAACATGCATTCAAAGCACCATTCCCCGGCAACGGCGCCATTTTGATGGGAAGGAGAACGGTAGGTCGTTGGGCTACCACCCCACCCAATCAAACAAAATTTGTAACTTAACAAACCCCTATTTAGTGTAGTGGTAAGTTAAGGTCGAACCCAAAGGAATGGAGGTCAAATGCACGATGCCTAAGTTAAGCTATTCCGAAGTCTAGTAGGGGTTTAAGGTAGAAACTAAAGCTAAACTAGGCAATGCAAAAGGCTTTTACTAAATGAATGCTAAGGCACTAGGGGAATGGATCCATATGCATCAACGATGAAGTTCAATCAACTTGGGGAATTAACCAATCAAGTCAAGCAATGTGAGGGAAAACCGAAATTTCAACCAAGAGAGTACATCAAGCTATTCTCCTAGAGGTCTAATTAGCGTCAACTACATCAAACAATAGCTAGGAAACATCACAAGATATCTCAATCGAGTAAATGTAAGCCACAAATCAATGGTCCGTATCAATGTGAACTCACAATGCAATCTAGTGTGAATAACAAGGGTGATCAAGCCTAATCAAGCACACACATGCACAAAATCAATCAACCAATTTAATCACATCATCAACTCAATCAATTTCCCCCAAGTTAATCTCAATTCATCATCAATACATGCTTCACCACTACCCTAGCAAATAAACTACTCACAATCCATAAAGAACAACAAAATCAAAGCTAAACTAATCATCATTCCCAAATTCATCAATTGAAATCAAATTGAAACCAACAAATTCAATCAAATCAATCAAACTATCAATTAACCAAATCAAACAACAATACTAATGAAATCAAACATTGAATTGCATTAAAGAGTAAAGAATCCTTACAAACTTGATAGAAATCAAATCAAATGAAGCAATCTTCAATCATCAATCATCAAACCCACACTTTCTCTCTCTAAAATCTAATCTAATCTAATTCTCTAATTGTCTAATTGTTTTTCTCTCTACCCAAAAATGGGTATTTATAAATACAAGGATTAAAAGAAAATAAAAGAGAAAAGAAAATAAAATAAAAGAGAAAAGGAAATAAAAATAAAAGGAAAGGAAAAGAAAAGAAATAGAAATAAAAATAAGAAAAGAAAAGGAAGGGAAAAAGCAAAATAGAAAATAAAAGGGAAAATGAGAAAATGAAAATTCCCCTCAAGCAGGGCTCGAAACTGAGCTTCAAGGATGGGAATTAATCCCATGTTTCGCACCAAAATCGAACCCAACTGAACGCTTCATCATCAATCAATGCTTCAACTCGAATCCAGCTATGTGCGGCCGCATTCTTTGAATGTGCGCCCGCACCTGTTGAGGTACAAATGAAGTCGGAGCTGTAGAGGTGTTGCCGGAGGTGATAGGTGGCGCAATTGTTGCGGAAGCTTGCTGGAGCTGCGCCGCTGCTTGGAGCTGCTTCAATTGTTGTTGTTGTGTGAGGTAGAAGGAGGAATTGGTGGCTGTTGATTGATGCGGGAGCTGCGGTGTTGCGTGGGAGGCTGTGATGATTTGGGGGTTCGATTGGTGGCGGAAATAAAGGGGTATTGGTGGTGAGAATTGGAGGAGTTTGGTGGCTAACTGGTGGCGGTTAATTGAGGGAAGAAAGGTGGTTTGCGTGGTGGAGTTGTTGGTGTTGCGTTGCTGCGTGTGCGGTGGTGTTGCGTGAGGTAGGTAGGCGCAATTGGTGCTGTGTGAAGTAGCTGCGCGAGTTGTTGCGGGGTATGAGGCAGCAGGGGCTTCATTGAGAGGAGTTGAAGTTGAAGCAAGGAGTGTGGGAACAGGGGAGTTGTTGGAGGAGTTCCTGCCTGCTGAGTTCACCATCAGCATCACCACCATGATGGTGATGAAGACATAGGAAAGCAGTAGCTATCACCAAATTGGACATTGGGACAAACACCTACAACACACATAAAACCGAGAAATAAAATAAAGTAAAATAAAACTAAAACTAACAAATAAAAGTAAAAGAAATAAAATGAAAATGAAAATGAAAATAATAAAGGAAAGAAAATATAATAAAATGAAAATAAAATAAACTAAGGAAAATGAAATAAAAATAAAATCAAATAAACTAAAATAAAATAAAACTAAATCTATAAAATCTAAAATAGAGAGAAAACAACTAAAATAAAGAAAATAAAAGAAATAAAAGAGAAAATACTAGAAAACCATAGAAATGCTCAAAAGCCGTAAAATAAGAGAAGAAAGGTAGAATAGAGAGAGAAAGCATAAAACCGAACATTTATTGAGCAAGAAAGCTATGAAAAGAGGATAAAAAGGACCTAAATGCCCATCAAATGTGTGCCATTTATGACACACATCAAATGCCCCCAAGCTTACCTTTTGCTCGTCCTCGAGCAAAACAAGACCAAGGGAGTAGAAATGACGAGCTTATTAAAACAAAGTAAACAAGACTCAAGCTAAGAATATACACTAAGACTCACTGTCGTAGGAATCACGGTTGCTTTTAGCTACAACAAGCCCTTTAAACCCCAAAGTCGCCTATGAGGACGAGTGAGGTCTCGTAAGGGTATCCTAAGAGTTGACCCATAACTCTCCACCAAACATCAATGAGGCAAACCATAAAAAAAAAGAAAGAAAATGAAATAAAAACAAACCTTTGCGAAATGAACCAACATAAAGACTATAATGCAAATGAATGACAATCTTTCTCAAGTAGTTAAGGTATGCATATTTCAAGATATCCAAGGTTGATTGAAACATAGGGTATGCTAGGCATAGGAACTAGTCATCACAATCCACGTTCATCCCAAACAATCTTACCGCGTTCTCCCTACTAGTCTCAAATCTCCCCTTAGTGAGTGTCCAAATGATTCCTCGAAGGAACCGGAAAAAGAATTATTTTTAGGCTACTCGACAATCTTGACTATGCATCCCCTTTCCTTAGGCAATGACCCATGATGCCCTCCCCCGAATAGTGACTCAACTATCTAGGTCAAAAGGTCTTTTCCCAAGGTTGTAACGTAAGGCAATAAGGGTGAAGGTAGGCTAAAATTTAAAATTTGGTGGTTTTCCTAATAGTGAAGCAAAGAATGCGCATATCTTTACACCAAGACTAAGTTGTCACCAAACAAAAACAACACCCCCAAGCTTACTTGAAGCTATACTCACAAAAATATATACAAAAAGCGTACACGCTTCTCCCCCAAGCTAAAACGAAGCATTGTCCTCAATGCTTAGAAGGAGAAAAGATACATCAAAATATTTTTGAATTTTTTTTCATTTTTTCAATTTTTTTTGTTTTTTTTTATTGTTATACAAATTTGCAATGTCCTTGCCTTATACTTAATTCGGACGGCTTTTTCTATATGCAACTTATTAGTCCATGCCTTTTATGAAGTTGGACGGCTTTTTCACAAAGATTTGCCATTATTCACAAAGAAAATCTTATCACAAATTTGCATTCATAAAAACCAAAACTCCAACTCATCTACCACAATCTCCATCTCAAATGATCATTATGCTTCACAAAAACCAAGAAAAGTAGAAAATGAAACAAAAGGTCAAATAACTAAAGATATGGCTTGAAAAGAAGGGATAAGGCTCAAATGGTTGCAAGAAGGCAAATGTAAACCCAAAAATAGGAAAATAACAAAATATAACAAAAGTGAAAAATACCACCCCGAAAAATGTGCCTTTGTCCTTCCTAGATAGTTCGGTCTCGGGTTTGAGAATCATACATCAAGCTTTATTAGATAAGGTTTGCATAGTAAAGGATCCACGCCGCTCATTCAAGGAATGTTGAAGGCTAGAAAAACAAGTAACCTCACAAGGATGTGGCAAAAACTCACTAATGGTGTCAAATTGACTATAGGGAGCAACTACCAACATGCCACAAACAAGTAGAATCCGGCTTCATGATCCTCCTAGTTCAAACCAACTACCCTAGCATACACCTATCCTAGAGTCAACCGAACATAGTCTCAAACCGTGCATACCTTTACAACCTAGGAAGAAAATCATGCAAAAGACAAAGTCCAATGTACAAAGTCCAATTCAAAAGAAAAGTGAAAAATAAGGCCTCAAAATCATACCACAAAGAAAAATGAAAGAAAATAAAAGAAAATAAAAGCAAAGTAATGGAACATAGAAAAGGAAAATAGGAGAAATAATATGAAATGGACTAGAAGGCAAGTTAAACACATAAGAATCCCAATTGGCAAACAAGTGATCGATCGACATCATCGTCATCGATCCCAAACACATTACGTGTTAACAAGCATCCATCCTCGAACCATTCAACTTCCCTTAAACTAATCCTATTCTATGCAACCAAGAAAAATAAAGAGAAAAATAAGAAAGATCTCACCGGCTCCAAACTTAGCAAAAATTAACGAAGCAAGTAGAAACCACCTCGTTGCATTCCATCCAAAAGCTTCTTCAAGAAACCAAGTAAGAAAAGGAAAATAAAAGAAACTATAAACAAAGAAAATGGTTAGTAACTTCAAAACAAAGAAAAGAAAACAACAAATAAAAGGAAACTAAACTAAGCAAAAAGTATATACAACTAAAGGAAATAAAAGCTAAACTAATCAAAGAGTAAAAAAAGAATAAAAGAAAGGAAACTAAAGAAGCAAGAAAGTAACTAAACAAACTAAAGAACTAAACTAAACTACAAGATTTTGAATTAAAGGATTTTTGATGGTGAATGGTGAGTGAGGAGTGTGCACAAGTGAGGAGGGTTTGAGAGGGAGAGCGTGAGGTAGGAGATGAGGAATGAGGGAATGAATGAAAGAAGAAGGAAGAAGAAATAAAAGGGAACGGCTACAGGGGGGTGTGCGGCCGCACTTGTAGCTTGTGCGCCCGCACATGCAAGGTGTGCGCCCGCACACACCTGATGTGCGGCCGCACCTTGCTGTGCTTCTCCGTTCTTTCTTTTCCTCTTATTTTTGATACTCACTGACCACTTGGGTGCGCACATGAATCATGATGGTGATGAGGAACACCATAGGCAGTAGCTAAAATCATTTTCAAAGCCCTCAAAGTTGAAAATTCATGTGCTCACCACAAGAACTCACTAAGTATCAATTTCCTCCAACTTTCAAAACATGCATTTCCTATCTTACCTCTCTAAAATTCTTACCCTTTTTTACCTCAAATTTCGATCGAAATCGAAAACATTCATGATAAGTGCCGCAAACACCTTCCATTCACCATGCATTCTCGAAGAAATCCAATCTCGCAAAGTTCATCCTAAAAAAATCCAAACAAGTAGAAAAGTGAAAGCAAAGAAAAAGTAATAAAAGAAACCAAAACAAAAAACAAAAAAAAAAAACTCAAAAATCAAAAAGAAAAGTTAGAATCTCCGGGTTGCCTCCCGGGAAGCGCTTGCTTAAGGTCCTAAGCTCGACCCTTCCTCCAAATCATGGAGGGTCAAAGAACACCACCTTCTTCAAGGTAGTAGAAAGAACAAATTCCTCTTCAACTTCTAGCAACTTCTCGTTGTTGCTTGATAAGCTTTCATACAAAGACCTTTCAAATGCGAGCTTTTCTTTCCTCAACTTCATTCTCTTTCTCTTTTTCTTAGAAGCTCGGGCTCTTTTCTTTGTAAATGGTCCTTCACCATCTAAACTCATAGAAACATCACCTTCATCTTGAGGATGGAGTTCAAACCAATGAGGAATATCAACTTCCTCCTCGTCCATAAGCTTGGGAATCATCACTTTATCTTCACTAACCTTCTTGCAATCACAACTCAAAAGCACATCATCATTATTCTCAAGAAAATCGGTATGTGAAGAATCAATTGTGCATGCATCATCAATAGGGCGAGGGGAATTAACACACATAATTCCTTTTACAAGGGACAAAGACTCATGTGTTGGTTTCAAATCAAAACTTTCCTCATTCTTACCAATTCTCAAGGTAATACGACCTCTCTTAACATCTATCAAGGCTCCCGAGGTGGCTAAGAAAGGCCTTCCTAAGATGATAGGGATATGTTCATCTTCCGCAATCTCAAGCACAATGAAATCAACGGGAATGGTGAACTCTCCTATCTTGAGAGGAACATCCTCAACTCTCCCCTTAGGAAACTTGATAGACCGATCGGCCAATTGAAGGGTCATATTGGATGGAAGGAGTTCACCTAGCTTAAGTTTCTTAAAGACGGAATAAGGCATGATACTAACACTAGCACCAAGATCACAAAGAGCATTTTGGAACAATTTTCCTTTGATTTTGCAAGGTACGGAGAAATTTCCGGGATCCTTCAACTTTTGGGGTAAGTCGTTTTGAAAAAAGGCACTAAAGCACTCCCCTAGATTCACCGGTTCCACCAAATTGCAATCTCTCTTACCGCTCAAAATTTCCTTAAGAAACTTAGCATAGTTTGGCATTTGTTCTAAAACATCGGTAAAAGGAAGAGTAAGATGAAGTTGCTTAAGCATGTCGATGAATTTCCCAAATTGCTCATCCAATTTATGCCTATTGTGCCTTTGGGGGTAAGGATGTCTAGGTTTGTAAACCTCATCTTGCTTTCGCTCTTTCTCCTTAGTCTTATCATTGGAATCCTCACTCAACTTGCTAGGCTCTTCATTCTTATTCTCTTCACTCAAATCATTCTCTTTTTCACTCTCCTTACTCTTCTTAGGAACACTCTCTTTAAGGACCTTACCACTCCTAGTGGTCATAGCACACATCGGTTCCCTAGAATCAACTTCTTGAGAGGGAAAAAGAGATGGACTAGCACAATCTTTCAAAGGGTTGGCTAGTTGAACGATTTGGTTCTCAAGCATCTTTCCATGAGTAAAAAGGACCTCAAACATTTTATTACAAGACAATGTGAATTCATTCAACATCTTAGATTGATCCATCATGAAATTTTCTAGCCTATTCAATTGGGATTGTTGAGTAAAGAAATCATCACCTTGGCTTTGAGTCTTTGGAGTAATTTGGGGTGGGGTATCTCTTTGAACATCATTTTGAAAATTTCCCCTACCTTGATTACTCCAATTACCCTTACCATGATTTTGGCCGAAATTTTAATTATGGTTACCATAACCTTGGTTATGATCCCCATATTCTTGGCCATAGCTTTGATCATTACAACAAAAGTTGTTATGGTTACCACAAAATTCTTGGGTCACACGGTTACCATTATCACTCTTTTGGTTGTAATTATCATAGCTCCCATTATTGTGATAATTCCTATTCCCAACAATCTTTTGAGCATTAAATCTAGGTCCAAAATCATTATTATCATCACAATTCACACGCACATTCTCATATCCATCATATCTATCACAAGGAACATTTGAGCAATTAGAAGCATCATGATCATTCTTGCCACACATATCACAAACCAAGCATTCTCTAATCATGCAACAAGAAGCAAAAAGAGGGTTAGAGTAGGAAGATGTACCTCTCCCCTTAAATTGGGAGGGAAAACTAGAAGCTTGTGAAGGACTCTCGAGCCTGTTCTTGAGAGAATTCACCTCCTTTCCTAACTCCGAGACCATTGTGGACAATTCGTTGATGACATAAGATTGATCGGTTGAGCAACTTGTGCTTGTCGATTCCCTCTCTACATCATGCTAATCCATGTAATTCCTTACCACATCATCTATTACATCCACAACCTCTTCTTCCGTCTTGTTCATGATTGGCCCTCCGGCTCCGGCATCTAGGCTCGATCTACCTTGAAAGCTCAAACCACTATAGAAGATTTGGATCACTTGATATGTTGGAATTCCGTGGTGAGGACATTCCCTTTGGTAGTCCTTGTACCTCTCCCATGCTTCATAGAGATTCTCTCTAGGCAATTGCTTAAAACTTTGGATTAAGGCTCTAGCCTCCGCCGTCTTCTTTGGTGGGTAGAAACGGGACAAGAAAGCTTTTGTGACATCATCCCATGTCTTCAAGGAATTGGGCTTCACTTCTTTGTCTAGCCATTCCAAAGATCTTCCTATGAGAGAGAAAGGGAACAACTTAAGGCGGATAAACTCTTGAGAAACTCCATTGACATTGATAGTGTTGCAATATTTTTCAAACTCCTTAAGATGGTTCAATGGGCTCTCGTTCTTTACCCCACTATATTGTCTCCTCTCAATTAGGGTGATCATTGTCGGCCTAATTTCAAAATCGCTTGCCGGTGTTGTAGGTGGAGCTATGCCGCTCTCATACCTATATGCACCGGGCACTCCAAGTTCCTTCAAGGCAACTCTTGAATTACCTCCCATGGCTAGGGATCTAAGCACACAAAACTCAAAGAAAATGTTAGTAGCACGGCTACAAGTGTAGCCTAAAGTGTAAAATCTTTTTGTATTTTGCAAATAAAGTGGAATAGACTCAACAACAACATGCATTCAAAGCACCATTCCCCGGCAACGGCGCCATTTTGATGGGAAGGAGAACGGTAGGTCGTTGGGCTACCACCCCACCCAATCAAACAAAATTTGTAACTTAACAAACCCCTATTTAGTGTAGTGGTAAGTTAAGGTCGAACCCAAAGGAATGGAGGTCAAATGCACGATGCCTAAGTTAAGCTATTCCGAAGTCTAGTAGGGGTTTAAGGTAGAAACTAAAGCTAAACTAGGCAATGCAAAAGGCTTTTACTAAATGAATGCTAAGGCACTAGGGGAATGGATCCATATGCATCAACGATGAAGTTCAATCAACTTGGGGAATTAACCAATCAAGTCAAGCAATGTGAGGGAAAACCGAAATTTCAACCAAGAGAGTACATCAAGCTATTCTCCTAGAGGTCTAATTAGCGTCAACTACATCAAACAATAGCTAGGAAACATCACAAGATATCTCAATCGAGTAAATGTAAGCCACAAATCAATGGTCCGTATCAATGTGAACTCACAATGCAATCTAGTGTGAATAACAAGGGTGATCAAGCCTAATCAAGCACACACATGCACAAAATCAATCAACCAATTTAATCACATCATCAACTCAATCAATTTCCCCCAAGTTAATCTCAATTCATCATCAATACATGCTTCACCACTACCCTAGCAAATAAACTACTCACAATCCATAAAGAACAACAAAATCAAAGCTAAACTAATCATCATTCCCAAATTCATCAATTGAAATCAAATTGAAACCAACAAATTCAATCAAATCAATCAAACTATCAATTAACCAAATCAAACAACAATACTAATGAAATCAAACATTGAATTGCATTAAAGAGTAAAGAATCCTTACAAACTTGATAGAAATCAAATCAAATGAAGCAATCTTCAATCATCAATCATCAAACCCACACTTTCTCTCTCTAAAATCTAATCTAATCTAATTCTCTAATTGTCTAATTGTTTTTCTCTCTACCCAAAAATGGGTATTTATAAATACAAGGATTAAAAGAAAATAAAAGAGAAAAGAAAATAAAATAAAAGAGAAAAGGAAATAAAAATAAAAGGAAAGGAAAAGAAAAGAAATAGAAATAAAAATAAGAAAAGAAAAGGAAGGGAAAAAGCAAAATAGAAAATAAAAGGGAAAATGAGAAAATGAAAATTCCCCTCAAGCAGGGCTCGAAACTGAGCTTCAAGGATGGGAATTAATCCCATGTTTCGCACCAAAATCGAACCCAACTGAACGCTTCATCATCAATCAATGCTTCAACTCGAATCCAGCTATGTGCGGCCGCATTCTTTGAATGTGCGCCCGCACCTGTTGAGGTACAAATGAAGTCGGAGCTGTAGAGGTGTTGCCGGAGGTGATAGGTGGCGCAATTGTTGCGGAAGCTTGCTGGAGCTGCGCCGCTGCTTGGAGCTGCTTCAATTGTTGTTGTTGTGTGAGGTAGAAGGAGGAATTGGTGGCTGTTGATTGATGCGGGAGCTGCGGTGTTGCGTGGGAGGCTGTGATGATTTGGGGGTTCGATTGGTGGCGGAAATAAAGGGGTATTGGTGGTGAGAATTGGAGGAGTTTGGTGGCTAACTGGTGGCGGTTAATTGAGGGAAGAAAGGTGGTTTGCGTGGTGGAGTTGTTGGTGTTGCGTTGCTGCGTGTGCGGTGGTGTTGCGTGAGGTAGGTAGGCGCAATTGGTGCTGTGTGAAGTAGCTGCGCGAGTTGTTGCGGGGTATGAGGCAGCAGGGGCTTCATTGAGAGGAGTTGAAGTTGAAGCAAGGAGTGTGGGAACAGGGGAGTTGTTGGAGGAGTTCCTGCCTGCTGAGTTCACCATCAGCATCACCACCATGATGGTGATGAAGACATAGGAAAGCAGTAGCTATCACCAAATTGGACATTGGGACAAACACCTACAACACACATAAAACCGAGAAATAAAATAAAGTAAAATAAAACTAAAACTAACAAATAAAAGTAAAAGAAATAAAATGAAAATGAAAATGAAAATAATAAAGGAAAGAAAATATAATAAAATGAAAATAAAATAAACTAAGGAAAATGAAATAAAAATAAAATCAAATAAACTAAAATAAAATAAAACTAAATCTATAAAATCTAAAATAGAGAGAAAACAACTAAAATAAAGAAAATAAAAGAAATAAAAGAGAAAATACTAGAAAACCATAGAAATGCTCAAAAGCCGTAAAATAAGAGAAGAAAGGTAGAATAGAGAGAGAAAGCATAAAACCGAACATTTATTGAGCAAGAAAGCTATGAAAAGAGGATAAAAAGGACCTAAATGCCCATCAAATGTGTGCCATTTATGACACACATCAAATGCCCCCAAGCTTACCTTTTGCTCGTCCTCGAGCAAAACAAGACCAAGGGAGTAGAAATGACGAGCTTATTAAAACAAAGTAAACAAGACTCAAGCTAAGAATATACACTAAGACTCACTGTCGTAGGAATCACGGTTGCTTTTAGCTACAACAAGCCCTTTAAACCCCAAAGTCGCCTATGAGGACGAGTGAGGTCTCGTAAGGGTATCCTAAGAGTAGACCCATAACTCTCCACCAAACATCAATGAGGCAAACCATAAAAAAAAAAAGAAAGAAAATGAAATAAAAACAAACCTTTGCGAAATGAACCAACATAAAGACTATAATGCAAATGAATGACAATCTTTCTCAAGTAGTTAAGGTATGCACGTTTCAAGATATCCAAGGTTGATTGAAACATAGGGTATGCTAGGCATAGGAACTAGTCATCACAATCCACGTTCATCCCAAACAATCTTACCGCGTTCTCCCTACTAGTCTCAAATCTCCCCTTAGTGAGTGTCCAAATGATTCCTCGAAGGAACCGGAAAAAGAATTATTTTTAGGCTACTCGACAATCTTGACTATGCATCCCCTTTCCTTAGGCAATGACCCATGATGCCCTCCCCCGAATAGTGACTCAACTATCTAGGTCAAAAGGTCTTTCCCCAAGGTTGTAACGTAAGGCAATAAGGGTGAAGGTAGGCTAAAATTTAAAATTTGGTGGTTTTCCTAATAGTGAAGCAAAGAATGCGCATATCTTTACACCAAGACTAAGTTGTCACCAAACAAAAACAACACCCCCAAGCTTACTTGAAGCTATACTCACAAAAATATATACAAAAAGCGTACACGCTTCTCCCCCAAGCTAAAACAAAGCATTGTCCTCAATGCTTAGAAGGAGAAAAGATACATCAAAATATTTTTGAATTTTTTTTCATTTTTTCAATTTTTTTTTGTTTTTTTTTATTGTTATACAAATTTGCAATGTCCTTGCCTTATACTTAATTCGGACGGCTTTTTCTATATGCAACTTATTAGTCCATGCCTTTTATGAAGTTGGACGGCTTTTTCACAAAGATTTGCCATTATTCACAAAGAAAATCTTATCACAAATTTGCATTCATAAAAACCAAAACTCCAACTCATCTACCACAATCTCCATCTCAAATGATCATTATGCTTCACAAAAACCAAGAAAAGTAGAAAATGAAACAAAAGGTCAAATAACTAAAGATATGGCTTGAAAAGAAGGGATAAGGCTCAAATGGTTGCAAGAAGGCAAATGTAAACCCAAAAATAGGAAAATAACAAAATATAACAAAAGTGAAAAATACCACCCCGAAAAATGTGCCTTTGTCCTTCCTAGATAGTTCGGTCTCGGGTTTGAGAATCATACATCAAGCTTTATTAGATAAGGTTTGCATAGTCAAGGATCCACGCCGCTCATTCAAGGAATGTTGAAGGCTAGAAAAACAAGTAACCTCACAAGGATGTGGCAAAAACTCACTAATGGTGTCAAATTGACTATAGGGAGCAACTACCAACATGCCACAAACAAGTAGAATCCGGCTTCATGATCCTCCTAGTTCAAACCAACTACCCTAGCATACACCTATCCTAGAGTCAACCGAACATAGTCTCAAACCGTGCATACCTTTACAACCTAGGAAGAAAATCATGCAAAAGACAAAGTCCAATGTACAAAGTCCAATTCAAAAGAAAAGTGAAAAATAAGGCCTCAAAATCATACCACAAAGAAAAATGAAAGAAAATAAAAGAAAATAAAAGCAAAGTAATGGAACATAGAAAAGGAAAATAGGAGAAATAATATGAAATGGACTAGAAGGCAAGTTAAACACATAAGAATCCCAATTGGCAAACAAGTGATCGATCGACATCATCGTCATCGATCCCAAACACATTACGTGTTAACAAGCATCAATCCTCGAACCATTCAACTTCCCTTAAACTAATCCTATTCTATGCAACCAAGAAAAATAAAGAGAAAAATAAGAAAGATCTCACCGGCTCCAAACTTAGCAAAAATTAACGAAGCAAGTAGAAACCACCTCGTTGCATTCCATATCCAAAAGCTTCTTCAAGAAACCAAGTAAGAAAAGGAAAATAAAAGAAACTATAAACAAAGAAAATGGTTAGTAACTTCAAAACAAAGAAAAGAAAACAACAAATAAAAGGAAACTAAACTAAGCAAAAAGTATATACAACTAAAGGAAATAAAAGCTAAACTAATCAAAGAGTAAAAAAAGAATAAAAGAAAGGAAACTAAAGAAGCAAGAAAGTAACTAAACAAACTAAAGAACTAAACTAAACTACAAGATTTTGAATTAAAGGATTTTTGATGGTGAATGGTGAGTGAGGAGTGTGCACAAGTGAGGAGGGTTTGAGAGGGAGAGCGTGAGGTAGGAGATGAGGAATGAGGGAATGAATGAAAGAAGAAGGAAGAAGAAATAAAAGGGAACGGCTACAGGGGGGTGTGCGGCCGCACTTGTAGCTTGTGCGCCCGCACATGCAAGGTGTGCGCCCGCACACACCTGATGTGCGGCCGCACCTTGCTGTGCTTCTCCGTTCTTTCTTTTCCTCTTATTTTTGATACTCACTGACCACTTGGGTGCGCACATGAATCATGATGGTGATGAGGAACACCATAGGCAGTAGCTAAAATCATTTTCAAAGCCCTCAAAGTTGAAAATTCATGTGCTCACCACAAGAACTCACTAAGTATCAATTTCCTCCAACTTTCAAAACATGCATTTCCTATCTTACCTCTCTAAAATTCTTACCCTTTTTAACCTCAAATTTCGATCGAAATCGAAAACATTCATGATAAGTGCCGCAAACACCTTCCATTCACCATGCATTCTCGAAGAAATCCAATCTCGCAAAGTTCATCCTAAAAAAATCCAAACAAGTAGAAAAGTGAAAGCAAAGAAAAAGTAATAAAAGAAACCAAAACAAAAAACAAAAAAAAAAAAAAACTCAAAAATCAAAAAGAAAAGTTAGAATCTCCGGGTTGCCTCCCGGGAAGCGCTTGCTTAAGGTCCTAAGCTCCACCCTTCCTCCAAATCATGGAGGGTCAAAGAACACCACCTTCTTCAAGGTAGTAGAAAGAACAAATTCCTCTTCAACTTCTAGCAACTTCTCGTTGTTGCTTGATAAGCTTTCATACAAAGACCTTTCAAATGCGAGCTTTTCTTTCCTCAACTTCATTCTCTTTCTCTTTTTCTTAGAAGCTCGGGCTCTTTTCTTTGTAAATGGTCCTTCACCATCTAAACTCATAGAAACATCACCTTCATCTTGAGGATGGAGTTCAAACCAATGAGGAATATCAACTTCCTCCTCGTCCATAAGCTTGGGAATCATCACTTTATCTTTACTAACCTTCTTGCAATCACAACTCAAAAGCACATCATCATTATTCTCAAGAAAATCGGTATGTGAAGAATCAATTGTGCATGCATCATCAATAGGGCGAGGGGAATTAACACACATAATTCCTTTTACAAGGGACAAAGACTCATGTGTTGGTTTCAAATCAAAACTTTCCTCATTCTTACCAATTCTCAAGGTAATACGACCTCTCTTAACATCTATCAAGGCTCCCGAGGTGGCTAAGAAAGGCCTTCCTAAGATGATAGGGATATGTTCATCTTCCGCAATCTCAAGCACAATGAAATCAACGGGAATGGTGAACTCTCCTATCTTGAGAGGAACATCCTCAACTCTCCCCTTAGGAAACTTGATAGACCGATCGGCCAATTGAAGGGTCATATTGGATGGAAGGAGTTCACCTAGCTTAAGTTTCTTAAAGACGGAATAAGGCATGATACTAACACTAGCACCAAGATCACAAAGAGCATTTTGGAACAATTTTCCTTTGATTTTGCAAGGTACGGAGAAATTTCCGGGATCCTTCAACTTTTGGGGTAAGTCGTTTTGAAAAAAGGCACTAAAGCACTCCCCTAGATTCACCGGTTCCACCAAATTGCAATCTCTCTTACCGCTCAAAATTTCCTTAAGAAACTTAGCATAGTTTGGCATTTGTTCTAAAACATCGGTAAAAGGAAGAGTAAGATGAAGTTGCTTAAGCATGTCGATGAATTTCCCAAATTGCTCATCCAATTTATGCCTATTGTGCCTTTGGGGGTAAGGAAGTCTAGGTTTGTAAACCTCATCTTGCTTTCGCTCTTTCTCCTTAGTCTTATCATTGGAATCCTCACTCAACTTGCTAGGCTCTTCATTCTTATTCTCTTCACTCAAATCATTCTCTTTTTCACTCTCCTTACTCTTCTTAGGAACACTCTCTTTAAGGACCTTACCACTCCCAGTGGTCATAGCACACATCGGTTCCCTAGAATCAACTTCTTGAGAGGGAAAAAGAGATGGACTAGCACAATCTTTCAAAGGGTTGGCTAGTTGAACGATTTGGTTCTCAAGCATCTTTCCATGAGTAAAAAGGACCTCAAACATTTTATTACAAGACAATGTGAATTCATTCAACATCTTAGATTGATCCATCATGAAATTTTCTAGCATATTCAATTGGGATTGTTGAGTAAAGAAATCATCACCTTGGCTTTGAGTCTTTGGAGTAATTTGGGGTGGGGTATCTCTTTGAACATCATTTTGAAAATTTCCCCTACCTTGATTACTCCAATTACCCTTACCATGATTTTGGCCGAAATTTTAATTATGGTTACCATAACCTTGGTTATGATCCCCATATTCTTGGCCATAGCTTTGATCATTACAACAAAAGTTGTTATGGTTACCACAAAATTCTTGGGTCACACGGTTACCATTATCACTCTTTTGGTTGTAATTATCATAGCTCCCATTATTGTGATAATTCCTATTCCCAACAATCTTTTGAGCATTAAATCTAGGTCCAAAATCATTATTATCATCACAATTCACACGCACATTCTCATATCCATCATATCTATCACAAGGAACATTTGAGCAATTAGAAGCATCATGATCATTCTTGCCACACATATCACAAACCAAGCATTCTCTAATCATGCAACAAGAAGCAAAAAGAGGGTTAGAGTAGGAAGATGTACCTCTCCCCTTAAATTGGGAGGGAAAACTAGAAGCTTGTGAAGGACTCTCGAGCCTGTTCTTGAGAGAATTCACCTCCTTTCCTAACTCCGAGACCATTGTGGACAATTCGTTGATGACATAAGATTGATCGTTGAGCAACTTGTGCTTGTCGATTCCCTCTCTACATCATGCCAATCCATGTAATTCCTTACCACATCATCTATTACATCCACAACCTCTTCTTCCGTCTTGTTCATGATTGGCCCTCCAGCTCCGGCATCTAGGCTCGATCTACCTTGAAAGCTCAAACCACTATAGAAGATTTGGATCACTTGATATGTTGGAATTCCGTGGGGAAGACATTCCCTTTGGTAGTCCTTGTACCTCTCCCATGCTTCATAGAGATTCTCTCTAGGCAATTGCTTAAAACTTTTGATTAAGGCTCTAGCCTCCGCCGTCTTCTTTGGTGGGTAGAAACGGGACAAGAAAGCTTTTGTGACATCATCCCATGTCTTCAAGGAATTGGGCTTCACTTCTTTGTCTAGCCATTCCAAAGATCTTCCTATGAGAGAGAAAGGGAACAACTTAAGGCGGATAAACTCTTGAGAAACTCCATTGACATTGATAGTGTTGCAATATTTTTCAAACTCCTTAAGATGGTTCAATGGGCTCTCGTTCTTTGCCCCACTATATTGTCTCCTCTCAATTAGGGTGATCATTGCCGGCCTAATTTCAAAATCGCTTGCCGGTGTTGTAGGTGGAGCTATGCCGCTCTCATACCTATATGCACCGGGCACTCCAAGTTCCTTCAAGGCAACTCTTGAATTACCTCCCATGGCTAGGGATCTAAGAACACAAAACTCAAAGAAAATGTTAGTAGCACGGCTACAAGTGTAGCCTAAAGTGTAAAATCTTTTTGTATTTTGCAAATAAAGTGGAATAGACTCAACAACAACATGCACTCAAAGCACCATTTCCCGGCAACGGCGCCATTTTGATGGGAAGGAGAACGGTAGGTCGTTGGGCTACCACCCCACCCAATCAAACAAAATTTGTAACTTAACAAACCCCTATTTAGTGTAGTGGTAAGTCAAGGTCGAACCCAAAGGAATGGAGGTCAAATGCACGATGCCTAAGTTAAGCTATTCCGAAGTCTAGTAGGGGTTTAAGGTAGAAACTAAAGCTAAACTAGGCGATGCAAAAGGCTTTTACTAAATGAATGCTAAGGCACTAGGGGAATGGATCCATATGCATCAACGATGAAGTTCAATCAACTTGGGGAATTAACCAATCAAGTCAAGCAATGTGAGGGAAAACCGAAATTTCAACCAAGAGAGTACATCAAGCTATTCTCCTAGAGGTCTAATTAGCGTCAACTACATCAAACACTAGCTAGGAAACATCACAAGATATCTCAATCGAGTAAATGTAAGCCACAAATCAATGGTCCGTATCAATGTGAACTCACAATGCAATCTAGTGTGAATAACAAGGGTGATCAAGCCTAATCAAGCACACACATGCACAAAATCAATCAACCAATTTAATCACATCATCAACTCAATCAATTTCCCCCAAGTTAATCTCAATTCATCATCAATACATGCTTCACCACTACCCTAGCAAATAAACTACTCACAATCCATAAAGAACAACAAAATCAAAGCTAAACTAATCATCATTCCCAAATTCATCAATTGAAATCAAATTGAAACCAACAAATTCAATCAAATCAATCAAACTATCAATTAACCAAATCAAACAACAATACTAATGAAATCAAACATTGAATTGCATTAAAGAGTAAAGAATCCTTACAAACTTGATAGAAATCAAATCAAATGAAGCAATCTTCAATCATCAATCATCAAACCCACACTTTCTCTCTCTAAAATCTAATCTAATCTAATTCTCTAATTGTCTAATTGTTTTTCTCTCTACCCAAAAATGGGTATTTATAAATACAAGGATTAAAAGAAAATAAAAGAGAAAAGAAAATAAAATAAAAGAGAAAAGGAAATAAAAATAAAAGGAAAGGAAAAGAAAAGAAATAGAAATAAAAATAAGAAAAGAAAAGGAAGGGAAAAAGCAAAATAGAAAATAAAAGGGAAAATGAGAAAATGAAAATTCCCCTCAAGCAGGGCTCGAAACTGAGCTTCAAGGATGGGAATTAATCCCATGTTTTGCACCAAAATCGAACCCAACTGAACGCTTCATCATCAATCAATGCTTCAACTCGAATCCAGCTATGTGCGGCCGCATTCTTTGAATGTGCGCCCGCACCTGTTGAGGTACAAATGAAGTCGGAGCTGTAGAGGTGTTGCCGGAGGTGATAGGTGGCGCAATTGTTGCGGAAGCTTGCTGGAGCTGCGCCGCTGCTTGGAGCTGCTTCAATTGTTGTTGTTGTGTGAGGTAGAAGGAGGAATTGGTGGCTGTTGATTGATGCGGGAGCTGCGGTGTTGCGTGGGAGGCTGTGATGATTTGGGGGTTCGATTGGTGGCGGAAATAAAGGGGTATTGGTGGTGAGAATTGGAGGAGGTTGGTGGCTAACTGGTGGCGGTTAATTGAGGGAAGAAAGGTGGTTTGCGTGGTGGAGTTGTTGGTGTTGCGTTGCTGCGTGTGCGGTGGTGTTGCGTGAGGTAGGTAGGCGCAATTGGTGCTGTGTGAAGTAGCTGCGCGAGTTGTTGCGGGGTATGAGGCAGCAGGGGCTTCATTGAGAGGAGTTGAAGTTGAAGCAAGGAGTGTGGGAACAGGGGAGTTGTTGGAGGAGTTCCTGCCTGCTGAGTTCACCATTAGCATCACCACCATCTCGGCAATTTTTTTATTTTCGGGCGAAAAAAGGTCAAAAAATTCCAAAATTAAAGGCTATAATCCACGCTTTTTGAGGAATTTTGAGGTTTCGGGGCCTGGTGGGGAAAAGTCTAGAGACCTTAAGGGATACATCTTAGGATCATAAAATGACGTTTGGAACCATATATGACCCTTATATGTTGTACAAAATAGCCATGGTATGCTTCAGTTTACGAAATCGGTGCAAATTTGGAACGGGTAAATTGACCATTATATGTAGCTATAATTGACGCCATAAATGTTGCCATAAATGTCCGTGGTAGGGTTGAGGTCACGATATCGGTGCAAGTTTGGAACGGTTAAATTGACTGTTTAAAGGCAGATTTGATGGTTGGACCCACCGAAATAGACTCCCAGGGTGTATGAGGGTCAATGGTAAGCACCTCGGCATTTTTTATTTCCGGGCGAAAAAAGGTCTAAAAATTCCAAAATTCAAGGCTACGGGGCCTGGTGGCGAAAAGTCTTTAGACCTTAGGGGATACATCTTAGGGTCGTATAATGACATTTGGAACCATACATGACCCTTATATGTTGTACAAGATAGCCGTGGTAGGCTTCAGTTTACGAAATCCGTGCAAATTTGGAACGGGTAAATAGACCGTTTTAAGGCATATTGTATGGTTCCACCACTCAATTGGACTCCCGGAGGGTATTGAGAACCATGGTAAACATCTCGGCAATTTTTATTTTCGGGCGAAAAAAGGTCAAAAATTCAAAAATTGAAGGCTATAATCCACTCTTTTTAAGGAATTTTGAGGTTACGGGGCCCGGTGGCGAAAAGTCTTGAGACATTAATTAGGGGATACATCTTAGGGACATATAATGACGATTGGAACCATATATGACCCTTATATGTTGTACAACATAGCCGTGGTAGGCTTTAGTTTACGAAATCGATGCAAATTTGGAACGGGTAAATGTCTCAGGGTAAGCCCCTGCAGTTGCAGCTCTTCTCGACCGTTTTATGACATATTGGATGGTTCCACGCACTCAATTGGACTCCCGGAGGGTATTAGAAACCATGGTAAACATCTTAACAATTTTTATTTCAAGGCGAAAAAAGGTCAAAAAATTCCAAAATTGATGGCTATAATCAACGCTTTTTGAGGAATTTTGAGGTTACGGAGCCCGGTGGCGAAAATTCTTGAGACCTTAGGGGATACATCTTTGGGTCATATAATGACGTTTGGAACCATATATGACCCTTATATGTTGTAAAAAATAGCCGTGGTAGGCTTCTGTTTACGAAATCGGTGCAAATTTGGAACGGGTAAATTAACCGTTTTAAGGCATATTGGATGGTTCCACGCACTCAATTGGACTTCCGGAGGGTATTAGGAACCATGGTAAACATCTCGGCAATTTTTGTTTCCGGACGAAACAAGGTCAAAAAATTCTAAAATTGAAGGCAATAATCCACGCTTTTTGAGGAATTTCGAGGTTACGGAGCCCGGTGGCGAAAATTCTTGAGACCCTATTGGATATATCTTAGGGTTATATAATGACGTTTTGAACCATAAACGACCATTATATGTTGCCATAAATGTTCGTGGTAGGCTTGAGGTCACGATATCGGTGCAAGTTTCTAACGGGTAAATTGACTGTTTAAAGGCATATTGGATGGTTGGACACACCCAAATAGACACCCAGGGTGTATTAGGGTCTATGGTAAGACTCTCGGCATTTTTTATTTCCGGGAAAAAAAAGGTCAAAAAATTCCAAAATTAAAGGCTATAATCCACGCTTTTTGAGGTATTTTAAGGTTACGGGGCCTGGTGGCGAAATGTCTTGAGACCATAGGGGATACATCTTAGGGTCATATAATGACGTTTGGAACCATATATGACCCTTATATATTGTACAAATTATCCGTGGTAGGCTTCAGTTTACGAAATCGGTGCAAATTTGGAACTGGTAAATAGACCGTTTTAAGGCATATTGGATGGTTCCACCCACTCAATTGGACTCCCGGAGGGTATTAGAAACCATGGTAAACATCTCGTCAATTTTTATTTCCGGGCGAAAAAAGGTCAAAAAATTCCGAAATTGAAGGCTAATCTACGCTTTTTGAGGAATTTTGAGGTTACGGGGCCCGGTGGCGAAAAGTCTTGAGACCTTAGGGGAATATCTTAGGGTCATATAATGACGTTTGGAACCATATATGACCCTTATATGTTGTACAAAATAGCCGTGATAGGCTTCTGTTTACGAAATCGGTGTAAATTTGGAACGGGTAAATTGACCGTTTTAAGGCATATTGGATGGTTCCACGCACTCAATTGGACTCCCGGAGGGTATTAGGAACCATGGTAAACATCTCGGCAATTTTTGTTTCCGGACGAAACAAGGTCAAAAAAATCTAAAATTGAAGGCTATAATCCACGCTTTTTGAGGAATTTCGAGGTTACGGAGCCCAGTGGCGAAAAGTCTTGAGACCCTATTAGATACATCTTAGGGTTATATAATGACGTTTTGAACCATAAACGACCATTATATGTTGCCATAAATATCCGTGGTAGGCTTGAGGTCACGATATCGGTGCAAGTTTGTAACGGGTAAATTGACTGTTTAAAGGCATATTGGATGGTTGGACCCACCCAAATAGACACCCAGGGTGTATTATGGTCTATGGTAAGCATCTCGGCATTTTTTATTTCCGGGCAAAAAAAGGTCAAAAAATTCCAAAATTGAAGGCTATAATCCACGCTTTTTGAGGAATTTTAAGGTTACAGGGCCTGGTGGCGAAAAGTCTTGAGACCTTAGGGGATACATTTTAGGGTCTTATAATGACGTTTGGATCCATATTTGACCCTTATATGTTGTAAAAAAAGCCGTGGTAGGCTTTAGTTTACGAAATCAGTGCAAATTTGGAATGGGTAAATGACTGTTTTAAGGCATATTGGATGGTTCCACCCACTCAATTAGAGACCTAGAGGGTATTAGAAACCTTGGTAAACATCTCGGCAATTTTTATTTCCGGGCGAAAAAAGGTCAAAAAATTCCAAAATTAAAGGCTATAATCCACGCTTTTTGAGGAATTTTGAGGTTACGGGGCCTGGTGGCGAAAAGTCTTGAGATCTTAGGGGATACATCTTAGGGTCGTATAGTGACGTTCGGAACCATATTTGACCCATATATGTTGTAGAAAATATCCGTGGTAAGCTTCAGTTTACGAAATCGGTGCAAATTTGGAACGGGTAAATTGACCGTTTTAAGGCATATTGGATGGTTCCACCCACTCAATTAGAGACCCGGAGGGTATTAGAAACCTTCGTAAACATCTCGGCAATTTTTATTTCCGGACGAAAAAAGGTCAAAAATTCCAAAATTGAAGGCTATAATCCACGCTTTCTGAGGAATTCTGAGGTTACGGGGCCCGGTGGCGAAAAGTCTTCAGACCTTAGGGGATACATCTTAGGGTCATATAATGACGTTTGGAACCATATATGACCCTTATATGTTGTACAAAATAGCCGAGGTAGGCTTCAGTTTACGAAATCGGTGGAAATTTGGAACGAGTAAATTGACCATTTTAAGGCATATTGGATGGTTCCACCCACTCAATTGGAGACCCAGAGTGTATTAAAAACCATGGTAAATATCTCGACAATTTTTATTTCAGGACGAAAAAAGGGCAAAAAATTCCAAACTTGAAGGCTATAATCCACGCTTTTTGAGGAATTCTGAGGTTAGGGGGCCCGGTGGCGAAAAGTCTTGAGACCTTAGGGGATACATGTTAGGGTCATATAATGACGTTTGGAACCATATATGACCCTTATATGTTGTACAAAATAGCCTTGGTAGGCTTCACTTTACGAAATCGGTGCAATTTTGGAACGGGTAAATTGACCGTTTTAAGGCATATTGGATGGTTCCACCCACTCAATTGGACTCCCGGATGGTATAAGGAACCTTGGAAAATATCTGGAAAATTTTTTTTTCGGGCGAAAAAAGGTCAAAAAATTCCAAAATTGAAAACTATAATCCACGCATTTTCAGGAATTTTGAGGTTACGGGGCCGGTGGCGAAATGTCTTGAGACCTTAGGGGATACATTTTAGGGTCATATAATGACGTTTGGAACCATATATGACCTTTTTTTGTTGTACAAAATAGCCGTGGTAGGCTTCTGTTTACAAAGTCGGTGCAAATTTGGAATGGGTAAATTGACCGTTTTAAGGCATATTGGATGGTTCCACCCACTCAATTGGAGACCCGGAGGGTATTAGAAATGTAACACCCCCAAATCTCCCTCTACGGAAATACTAGTATAATACGTATAATTATACCGTAGAGATAGACTTAGGCGTATTACCGCCGCGTGATTACGCAAGGCAACTCAACTTACTAAAAATAATAATACTTTGCAGCGGAAACTTCAATCCTCTTCTTTATTAATAATAACTATAAATAGTAACCAAAGTCATGAGTAATTAAAATAGATACAAGACCAAATTCCTAATTTAGTGAAAACCAATCCCGGGACTCGAATGCATCATTTATTGACTCCAACCTGAAAATAAGCAACATTGCTTACCATTGAGGTAAACAGGGCGAACCAAAACAAATAAGAAATACGAGTTAGCAAAATATGCTAAGTACGATAAGTGCAAGATAATTAAACACAATTTATTCGCAAACATGCTTTAAACCAATTCCAATAATTAATCCAATAATTCCAAAACTTATGATTCAAAACCAATTCCAATGATGCTACATTCAAAATAATTGATAAACCAATTCCTTTAAAATCCAATTCCTTATTGAACCAATTTCTTTAAATTCTATTCCTCACCCAAGTGTGCACACCCCCTAAGCTAGTCTCCTTATATTACAAGGCTATTCTTGAGGAAAGACTAGGTCATACAAAGTCCATAGTCTTATCAATAAACCAAATCCGCATAGTGGGATTACCAACATGCTTATAAAGCATTAATAATAATATTTTAATGGTTCAATAATAAATCCTTTTAATATCCAAAAATTCCAATATAATTCAAACTCCTTTTTAATAATTCCACATACTTTCAAAATCAAAACCTCTTAAATAAATACTTGAGAATAAAATCTCATATTAATAGCATTTCAAAATCAATAACTCTTCAATGAAAAACCTTCTATTTAATTCAATAAACTTTCCAAATCAAATCCAAACATGATAAGTAATTCAAACCGTTCATAACATGATTTAAAAATCAATCATTCAAAATACTTTTATTAAAACAAATATTAAAATCAATGCCTCCAAACATGCTTTATTTCATAAATCATAATTCAATTCAATTCAATCACCAATCAAATCATGTAAAAACATGATATTTTAACCAATCACTTTCGAAGGTATCTAGCCACCTAAACGTACCTTAATCCTTGCTTAGCTATACACACCAAAAGAACCTCAAGAATCTTGGTTGAACACACCCTACAAATAAATATAACCTTAATCAATATAAGGTTAACAAATAATTAAAAACCCCCAACTATATGTACATGAACCATTTAAATTATTTTCTCATAAACATCATTAAATATATGATTTTTTATAATTAATAATACTCATAATAATTTTTTATAAATCCCCCATAATAATAATAATAATAATAATAATTGAATAAGAGAAGAGAAGAAGAAAAGATAAGAAAACAAGAAAGTGAGAAGTATTGGATTTGTGTTGGAAAGAATAGGCAGAACTTGAAGAGGCTATAACTCCTTCGATATAACTCTGAATTGGGTGACTCTTGAGCCTAACCTCAAGGATTTTTTTAGAGGAACAATTTTTTATGAAACGTCAATACCCCAAAAACTGACAAGAAGTGCCCGAAAATTGGCTTCAAAGATAAACGGGATGATTTGTGTAAAATTAAGGAGAAGAAAAGAAGAGAATTGGTGTGAAGAATGTGAGAGGTATGAAGGGGTATTTATAGGCTAGTATGAGCATGAATTATGGTAGGAAAATGTAGAAAGAATTATGGTAATTAGGTTTTAAGAGATTATTTGGAGAAGTAAGCAAAGATTTAAGGAAAGTTTTGATATTTGAAGGGATTGTGTATAATTGAATATGGAAGGTATGTATGTCATGAAAAATAATAAGGAAATTAGATCTACTTGGGGAATAATCAAGAGGAACAAAAGGCAAGAGAATATGATGATTGGATACTAAAAAGATGGAGAATTAGAATTAAGGAAAATAGGAGATTCCCTTACTAGTATTTAAGAAGATTTTGCTCGGTTTAAGGAATAAAAATAATTGTGTAAATAATATAGAATAATTAAATAAATAATTAAAATATCAATTATTCACCAATAATTAACTAAGAAAATCATATTTTCTATACATAGAAAATCATATTTTCTATACATAGAAAATCCAAATTTCCTAGCTAAATAAATGGGAATTTTCGGCCATAATAATTAATTTATAAAATATTATTTTTCTTAAATTAAGATATCCGAAATATGTAAATAATCCGGTTTTTAAAATAGGATAAATGGATAATAAATCTTATCCAAAATAATAATTAGATTTCAAAATACTTTTGGCGCCAAAATTCAAATATTATTTTGGCTCCAAATAATAAATTTACTAAAATATCCTTTTTATAAATTAATCCTTAATTAATTAATTAGGAAAATAAGTATGAAAATACGGGGTATTACAGTCTACCCCCCTTAAAATAAGTTTCGACCCGAAACTTAGCCAAAAGAAACGAAAATCATTTTGAAATTATTGGTTCATGCACATCCTAACTTGACTCGAGACTCTTGACAAACTCAAGAAAGACTCGAAAATTACTCAAAAATGACTCGAAGAGCAAAAGCGCGAAACTCTATCGCCCTCTACCCCCTTTAAAAGGAGTTACGCCCCCGTAACTCGACCAACACCTTAGTAAATCAACTGTATTCTCAATTCATCAACAATCATCAAGCCAAGTAAGGAAACCATAAAGTTTCAAACATTCATCGAAAATTCAATCATCTTTTCTAATAACTTCAAATTCCTCAATTTAGTTGTTATAATCCATAACTCATCTTTAATGTAATTCATTAATAACTCAATGCGATCATTGATTATTCCATTATTAATAATTTCTCTATATCAATAAACTTTGTCGTCAATCCCTTAGAGTAAAATCTTTTAAGTATCCATCCAAACAATCACTTTTTTTTTTTAATTAACTTCAATAAATCCCTTTACAAGTTATTATTTCATCAAAATAAACTACGAATTAAAACAAATTCCATTGTCTCAAATACATCATTCCACTTGAAATGACTCAAAATCCTCTAACTTTTGTATTAAGTTTCTTCAAAGATTCAACCATCAACAATTTTGCTTTAAATAACCACCACAATACTTATCCTCACACAATATGAATACTCTCCACCTTTAGATACAAACGATCATAAATCAATGCTAATATCCAATTTGTATCTCTCAAAACTAAACACTTATATAGAACTAATTCACCTCATCATTACCACGAATAATATTTCTTTTCTCAACGTAAATCATATTCCAAAAATTAGTAAAGACTTGATAGCACAAATCCTCCAAATATTCATGATAACAATCCAAAATAACTCCTCATTCATCCCATGGTAATCACCAAATCCTTTAATCCTAAAATAACAACTCAATCTTATTGACCATATGTAAAAGTCATATGATCTAAATACTTGACACCTATCACATAGTTAATGGAACTTATTTCCCATTCTTGAAGACATAATTCCTAGTTATTCACACCATTCTTAAAAATCAAAAGCAATACACCATGAAAACACTTAATTCATTCCAAAACAAAAAAAAACATTGAAACAAGAATCACTTCACTTAAAACATTTATTGAAAGCATATAAATTAATTCAACCACTTAATCTGAATTCTCATAATCAAAGTCTTTATTGGAAAGATCATAATCTTGATCATCATAGTTTACCTTACCATTAACTCAATAATCTTTAATAACTGGGCCAAGTGTAGTAGGATTTGTAGTTGGGTAAGCTGGGTTGTAATCACTATAATTTGGAGTATAGCCTGAGCTTTGATTTGGGTTATAAATTGGGCTATAGTGTGGGCTAGCACATCCACAAATTGGATTAGAAGAAACAACATTGGACCTTTGGAGAAGGTGGGTGATACTTTAGACTTGGTAATCTTTATATATGAATATGAACATTGGGTTTTATAATGTGAAGATTGGCTTTTGGCTTGGACACCTACATGAGGTAGGAGTCTCATAACTTGGAGTAAGAGAAGGAGGATAATTCTTATGCTTTAAAAAAAAGTGGTATGGATTCATCAATAGAGGAAAGAAGCTCTTTGTGAAGTCTTGGATAAACAAAAGAGTAGTTGGAAGTTCAAGTAATGAAGTTGCTCAAATTCTTTCAAGGTTTGATTCTTCCCAACTTTGGTGGTTCCACAACTCTCCTCTTAGGTTCATATATAGTCATGTTTAAGGTAGTACATATCACTTTTGAATCGAGTCAAGGTTGCTAGCCACTTTCCCTCATGATGGTGCTTCTCATTCCCAAAGAAAGGTTTATACTTTCTAGCTCTAGGTAAACAGGTTAGAAATAGTATAACTAGCCATTGTGGTTGAGTAACACTTCAAGGTCAAACTTCTGAATAAGAGGTAGAACAAGGGTGGTTAATTAACATGTAATAATCCCTCACCTTTCCATTAATAAAAAAAATCAAAGAATTCCTTCCGCCCATTATCAATCATTTTTATCTTGTTTACACATATAAATTATCAATTCTATGGTATTTCACATAAGCAACTCAACTCATTAATTCCATTTGCATTAAGCAATTCATAACGCAATGATAAACCAAGCATACTCAAGATCACCCAACCATGGGCAATAACTCAAAAACTCGGACCTCTAGACCATACTCTAAGGTGTTTTAACACCAAGTTTATTGCACAAGCAATCACACCAACTCAAGCTATGAAATAGTTACAATTCTTTTTGTTTTCGAAAATAATACATTTGTACATGAATCAAGATTAAAGGACGATCAAGCCCGCGTATGCCAGGAAAGTTACCTACGACGCTGAGGCGAGCCTTTCCTAGACAGAGAGACGTACCCATTATAGGCCTCCGTAGAGAACTCGAGAATCCTTTTCTCCTTCATCTTTCCACAAATAGGAAAATAGTTTTTAAGTAAAAATAAAGCTTTTGACTTTCACACAAATGCGAAACTCTATCTATCCTATATGCCCTTCTTAAGTCTACCCACAAGTTTTATTACTAATCCAATTTTTAATCTTTTTTAGGACCGTTAAAACTGATACCACTTTGTAACACCCCCAAATCTCCCTCTACAGAAATACTAGTATAATATGTATAATTATACCGTAGAGATAGACTTAGGCGTATTACCGCCGCGTGATTACGCAAGGCTACTCAACTTACTTAAAATAACAATACTTTGCAGCGGAAACTTCAATCCTCTTCTTTATTAATAATAACCATAAATAGTAACCAAAGTCATGAGTAGTTAAAAATACAAGACCTAATTCCTAATTTAGTGAAAACCAATCCCGGGACTCCAATGCTCATTTATTGACTCCAACCTGAAAATAAGAAACACTGCTTACCATTACGGTAAACAGGGCGAACCAAAACAAATAAGAAGTACGAGTTAGCAAAACATGCTAAGTACGATAAGTGCAAGATAATTTAACTCAATTTATTCGCAAACTTGCTTTAAAACCAATTCCAATAATTAATCCAATAATTCCAAAACTCATGATTCAAAACTAATTCCAATGATTCAACATTCAAAATAATTGATAAACCAATTCCTTTAAAATCCAATTCCTTATTGAACCAATTTCTTTAAATTCTATTCCTCACCCAAGTGTGCACACCCCCCAAGCTAGTCTCCTTATATTACAAGGCTATTCTTGAGGAAAGACTAGGTCATACAAAGTCCATAGTCATATCAATAAACCAAATCCGCATAGTGGGATTACCAACATGCTTATAAAGCATTAATAATAATATTTTAATGGTTCAATAATAAATCCTTTTAATATCCAAAAATTCCAATATAATTCAAACTCCTTTTTAATAATTCCACATACTTTCAAAATCAAAACCTCTTAAATAAATACTTGAGAATAAAATCTCATATTAATAACATTTCAAAATCAATAACTCTTCAATGAAAAACCTTCTATTTAATTCAATAAACTTTCCAAATCAAATCCAAACATGATAAGTAATTCAAACCATTCAAAACATGATTTAAAAATCAATCATTCAAAATACTTTTATTAAAACAAATATTAAAATCAATGCCTCCAAACATGCTTTATTTCATAAATCATAATTCAATTCAATTCAATTCAATCACCAATCAAATCATGTAAAAACATGATATTTAAACCAATCACTTTCGAAGGTATCTAGCCACCTAAATGTACCTTGATCCTTGCTTAGCTATACACACCAAAAGAACCTCAAGAATCTTGGTTGAACACACCCTACAAATAAATATAACCTTAATCAATATAAGGTTAACAAATAATTAAAAACCCCCAACTATATGTACATGAACCTTTTAAATTATTTTCGCATAAACATCATTAAATATATGATTTTATATAATTAAAAATACTCATAATAATTTTTTATAAATCCCCCATAATAATAATAATAATTGAATAAGAGAAGAGAACATGAAAAGATAAGAAAACAAGAAAGTATTGGATTTGCGTTGGAAAGAATAGGCAGAACTTGCAGAGACTATAACTCCTTCGATATAACTCCTAATTGGGTGATTCTTGAGCCTAAACTCAAGGATGTTTTGAGAGGAACAATCTTTTGTGAAACGTCAATACCCCAAAAACAAACCAGAAGTGCCCGAAAATTGGCTTGAAAGATAAACGGGATGGTTTGTGTAAAATTAAGGAGAAGAAAAGAAGAGAATTGGTGTGAAGAATGTGAGAGGTATGAATGGGTATTTATAGGCTAGTATGAGCATTAATTATGGTAGGAAAATGTAGAAATAATTATGGTAATTAGGGTTTAAGAGATTATTTGGAGAAGTAAGCAAAGATTTAAGGAAAGTTTTGATATTTGAAGTGATTGTGTATAATTGAATACGGAAGGTATGTATGTCATGAAAAATAATAAGGAAATTAGAATTACTTGGGGAATAATCAAGAGGAACAAAAGGCAAGAGCATATGATGATTGGATACTAAAAAGAAGGAAAATTAGAATTAAGGAAAATAGGAGATTCCCATACTAGTATTTAAGAAGATTTTGCTCGGTTTAAGGCATATTGGATGGTTCCACCCACTCAAATTGACTCTCGGAGGGTATTAGGAATCATGGTAAACACCTCGGCAATTTTTATTTCCGGCCGAAAAAAGGTCAAAAAATTCCAAAATTGAAAGCTATATTCCACGCTTTTTGAGGAATTTTGAGGTTTTGGGGACCTTAGGGGATACATCTTAGGGTCATATAATGAAGTTTGGAACCATATATGACCATTATATGTTGCCATTAATGTCCGTGGTAGGCTTGAGGTCACGATATCGGTGCAAGTTTGGAACGGGTAAATTGACTGTTTAAAGGCATATTGGATGCTTGGATCCACCTAAATAGACTCCCAGGGTGTATTAGGGTCCATGGTAAGTATCTCGGCATTTTTTATTTCCGGGCGAAAAAAGGTAAAAGATTTCCAAAATTGAAGGTTATCCACGCTTTTTGAGGAATTTTGAGTTTACGGGGCCCGGTGGCGAAAAGTCTTGAGACCTTAGGGGATACATCTTAGGGTCATATATTGACGTTTGGAACCATATATGACCCTTATATGTTTCACAAAATAGCCGTGATAGGCTTTAGTTTACGAAATCGGTGCAAATTTAGAACGGGTAAATTGACCGTTTTAAGGCATATTGGATGGTTTAACCCACTCAATTGGACCCCGGAAGGTATTAGGAAACATGGTAAACATCTCAGCAATTTTTATTTCCCGGCAAAATAAGGTCAAAAAATTACAAAATTGAAGGCTATAATACACTCTTTTTGAGGAATTTTGAGGTTACAGAGCTCGGTGGCGAAAAGTCTGGAGACCTTATGGGATACATCTTAAGGTCATATAGTGACGTTTGGAACTATATATGACCCTTATATGTTCTACAAAATAGCCGTGGTAGGCTTCAGTTTACGAAATCGGTGCAAATTTGGAACGGGTAAATTGACTCTTTTAAGGCATATTGTACTGTTCCACCCACTCAATTGGACTCCCGGAGGGTAATAGGATCAATGGTAAAGATCTCGGCAATTTTTATTACAGGGCGAAAAAAGGTCAAAAAATTCCAAAATTGAAGGCTGTAATCAACTCTTTTTGAGGAATTTTGAGGTTACAGGGCCCGGTGGCGAAAAGTCTTGAGACCCTAAGAGATACATCTTAGGGACATCCAATGATGTTTGGAACCATATATTACCCTTAGATGTTGTACAAAATAGCCGTGGTAGGCTTCAGTTTACGAAATCGGTGCAAATATGGAACGGGTAAATTGACCGTTTTAAGGCATATTGGACTGTTCCAACCACTCAATTGGACTCTCGGAGGGTATTAGGAACTATGGTAAACATCTCGGCAATTTTTATTTCTAGGCGAAAAAAGGTCAAAAAATTCCATAATTGAAGGCTATAATCCACGCTTTTTGAGGAATTTTGAGGTTACAGGTCCCGGTGGCGAAAAGTCTTGAGACCTTAAGGGATACGTCTTAGGGTCAAATAATGACGTTTGGAACCATATATGACCCTTATATGTTGTACAAAACAGTCGTAATAGGCTTCAGTTTACGAAATCAGTGCAAATTTAAAACGGGTAAATTGACTGTTATAAGGCATATTGGATGGTTCCACCCACTCAATTGGACTCCCGGAAGTTATTTGGAACCATGGTAAACATCTCGGCAATTTTAATTTTTGGGCAAAAAAAGGTCAAAAAATTCCTAAATTAAAGGCTATAATCCACGCTTTTTGAGAAATTTGAGGTTACGGGGCCCGGTGGCAAAAAGTCTTGAGACCTTAGGGGGATACATCTTAGGGATATATAATGACGTTTGGAACCATATATGACCCTTATATGTTATACAAAATAGTCGTGGTAGGCTTCAGTGTACGAAATCGGTGCGAATTTGGAACGGGTAAAATGACTGTTTAAAGGCATATGGGATGGTTGCACCCACTCAATTGGACTCCTGGAGGGTATTAGGAACCATGGTAAACATCTCGGCAATTTTTATTTTCGGGCAAAAAAAGGTCAGAAAATTCCAAAATTGAAGTATATAATCCACGCTTTTTGAGGAATTTTTAGGTTACGGGGCCCGGTGGCGAAAACTTTTTAGAACTTAGGGGATACATCTTAGGGTCATATAATGACGTTCAGAACCATATATGACCCTTATATGATGTACAAAATAGCCGTGGTAGGCTTCAGTTTACGAAATCAGTGCAAATTTAAAACGGGTAAATTGACCGTTTTAAGGCATATTGGATGGTTCCACCCACTCAATTGGACTCCCGGAGGTATCAAGAACCATTGTAAACATCTAGGCGATTTTTATTTTTGGGCGAAAAAAGGTCAAAAAATTCCTAAATTGAAGGATATAATCCATGCTTTTAGAGGAATTTTAAGGTTACGGGGCCCTCTGGCGAAAAGTCTTCAGACCATAGGGGATACATCTTAGGGTGATATAATGACGTTTGGAACCATATATGACCATTATATATTGCCATAAATGTCCGCGGTAGGCGTGAATTCACGATATCGGTGCAAGTTTGCAACGGGTAAATTGAATGTTTAAAAGCTTATTGGATGGTTCCGCCCACTCAATTGGACACCCGGAGGGTATAAAGACCCATGGTAAACATTTCGGCAATTTTTATTTTCGGCGAAAAAAGGTCAAATATTTCCTAGGAAATTTGAGGTTACGGGGCCCGGTGGCGAAAAGTCTTGTGGCCTTAGGGGGATATATCTTAGGGACATATAATGACGTTTGGAACCATATATGACCCTTATATGTTGTACAAAATAGCTGTGGTAGGCTTCAGTTTACGAAATCGGTGCGAATATGGAACGGGTAAATTGACTATATAAAGGCATATTGGATGGTTGCACCCACTCAATTGGACTCCCGGAGGGTATTAGGATCAATGGTAAACATCTCGGCAATTTTTATTTACGGGCGAAAAAAGGTAAAAAAAAATTCAAAATTGAAGGCTATAATCCCCGCTTTTTAAGGAATTTTGAGGTTACGGGGCCCGGTGGCGTAGAGTCTTGAGCCCTTAGGGGACACATCTTAGGGTCATATAATGACGTTTGGAACCATATATGACCCTTATATGTTGTACCAAATAGCCGTGGTAGAATTTAGTTTACGAAATCGGTGCAAATTTGGAACGAGTAAATTCACCGTTTTAAGGCATATAGGATGGTTCCACCCACTAAATTGGACTCCTGGAGGGTATGAGGAACCATGGTAAACATCTCGGCAATTTTTATTTCAGGGCGAAAAAAGGTCGAAAAAATTCAAAAATTGAAGGCTATAATCCACGCTTTTTGTGGAATTTTGAGGTTACGGGACCCGATGGCGAAAAGTCTTGAGACCTTAGGGGATACATCTTAGGGTCATATAATAACGTTTGGAACCATATATGACCCTTATATGTTGTACAAAATAGCTGTGGTAGGCTTCACTTTACGAAATCGGTACAAATTTGGAACGGGTAAATTGACAGTTTTAAGGCATATTGGATGGTTCCACCCACTCAATTGGACTCTTGGAGGGTATTAGGAACCATGGTAAACATCACGACAATCTTTATTTCCAGGCGAAAAAAGGTGAAAAAATTCCAACATTGAAGGCTATAATCCACGCTTTTTGAGGAATTTTGAGGTTACGGGGCCCGGAGGCGAAGAGTCTTGAGACCTTAGGGGATACGTCTTAGGGTCATATAATGACTTTTGGAACCATATATGACCCATATATGTTGTACAAAATAACCGTGGTAGGCTTCAGTTTACGAAATCGGTGCAAATTTGTAACGGGTAAATTGACTGTTTTAAGGCATATTGGATGGTTCCACCCACTCAATTGGACTCCTGTACGGTATTAGGAACCATTGTAAACATCTCGGCAATATTTATTTCTGGAAGAAAAAAGGTCAAAAATTACAAAATTGAAGGCTATAATCCACACGTTTTGAGGAATTTTCAGTTGACGGGGTCCGATGGCAAAAAGTCTTGAGACCTTAGGGGATACGTCTTAGGGTCATATAATGAAGTTTGGAAAAATATATGACCCTTATATGTTGTACAAAATAGCCGTTGTAGGCTTTAGTTTACGAAATCGGTGCAAATTTCGAACTGGTAAATTGACCGTTTTATGGCATATTGGATGGTTCCACCCACTCAATTGGACTCCCGGAGGGTATTAGTAACCATAGTAAACATCTCGGCAATTTTAATATCCAAGCAAAAAAAGGTGAAAAAATTCCAAGAATAAAGGCTATAATCACGCTTTTTGAGGAATTTTCAGGTTACGGGGCCCGGAGGCGAAGAGTCTTGAGACCTTAGGGGATACATCTTAGGGTCATATAACGACATTTGGAACCATATATGACCCTTATATGTTGTACAAAATAACCGTGGTAGGCTTCAGTTTACGAAATTGGTGCAAATTTGTAACGGGTAAATTGACTGTTTTAAGGCATATTGGATGGTTCCACCCACTCAATTGGACTCCCGTAGGGTATTAGGAACCATGGTAAACATCTCGGCAATATTTATTTCCGGAAGAAAAAAGGTCAAAAATTACAAAATTGAAGGCTATAATCCACGCTTTTTGAGGAATTTTCAGGTTACATGGCCCGGTGGCAAAAAGTCTTGAGACCTTAGGGGATACATCTTTGGGTCATATAATGACGTTTGGAACCATATATGACCCTTATATGTTGTACAAAACAGCCGTTGTAGGCTTCAGTTTACGAAATCGGTGCAAATTTGGAACGGGTAAATTGACCGTTTTAAGGCAATTGGATGGTTCCTGTAATACCCGAATATTTTCTAATTTTATAAAATATAATTTTTAAATAAATAATTTATATTTCTAGTTATTAAATATATTAATAATCATTATTGTTTATTTTTATACCTAAATTATCATAAACCCTATATACATTATATATATGGCCGTAGGGTGCAGCGTGTTTTTCGCTTCTCAAAATTCTAAGAGTTGACCTCTGCCACTTAGCTAGTTTAATTGTTTTATGCTCAATGTATTATCATGCGGCAATCATTACTCTTTTGTTGATCAAATACCAAATTAAAGCAATTACCCCCATTTATTAACCAATTAGAGCCCACTATTACTTTACGCAAGTCATGTTATCCGGAAATTTAACCATGCTTCCGCGAGGTAATCACATGATCTCAATTAATTTTGTGATTTGTTTGGTTACAAATTGGTATTCAGAGCCTAACCGCTCGTGGGATTTACGTAGGCCTGGGATCTTCATATCCCAGCGTGGTTTTTGTTTAGGAATGAACTTGTTAATAAAGAACTAGGATTAAAATTGACATAGGTTAAGTCATTTTAAGAGTGTTTCTTTATGTGCTCGTGCTTGTTTATGTGTTTCTTTTTATGTGACTAGTTTTGAGTTCGAGGGCGAAATCCTTTTTAAGGGGATAGTATGTAATACCCCTACTATTTTATTACTCTATCTATATATTTTGTATTTCCTAAGTATAATTTTCGGGACGAAACTTGTTTTAAGGAGGGTAGAATGTAATACCCGAATATTTTCTAATTTTATAAAATATAATTTTTAAATAAATAAATTTATATTTCTAGTTATTAATTATATTAATAATCATTATTGTTTATTTTTATACCTAAATTATCTTAAACCCTATATACATTATATATATGGCCGTAGGGTGCAGCGTGTTTTTCCCTTCTCGAAACTCTAAGAGTTGACCTCTGCGAATTTATTTTAGCTAGTTTAATTGTTTTATGCTTAATGTATTATCATGCGGCAATCATTACTCTTTTGATGATCAAATACCATATTAAAGCAATTACCCCTATTTATTAACCAATTAGAGCCCACTATTACCTTACGCAAGTCATGTTATCCGAAAATTTAACCATGCTTCTGCGAGGTAATCACATGATCTCAATTAATTTCGTGATTTGTTTGGTTACAAATTGTTAGTATTAATTGTACTTTGTATTGTTATGTTTAAATCTTATAATTTGTGAATTATATATGATCATGATTTATACGTATATGATTGGTATGTGGTATTATACGATTTAATTGTCGCATTGATTGATTGTATTATTCTAGATTTTTAATGTTGTTGTTATAGGGAGTATTGTTTTACCGAGGTTTTAGGGTTATTAATGCAGAGTATTAATTTGGGTTGAGAATTAATTATTTTTGGGTGATAGTATTATTTCCCTAAGAGTTGAGATGTTTTATGAATCAAATTGTTGTATTATTTGGGAACCTGTGCCATCGTTGAGTTATTATTATTAGTTTGTGAATTATTATTTGATCGATAGATGTATAAGATCAAAGGTTGAGAATTATATTTTATTCTTGGTTTGAGGCTTGGCGTTATAGACCTTAGTCCTTGGCATGTTGGTAAGGAGATGATAATCATGAGTTAAGAATGAGGTACAATCTTTATTTTATTTATTTTTCTATGGTCCCCTACAGTGGGAATTGGCCCGTATGTGGTCTGGTTCAAGGTGTTTTCTGCTTATTGGGAGTATTCAAGTTTTTATACTTGTTGGTTTTATTCGAATTACCCATGTCCAAAGCTAGGTATGGAACAACGAGCATGGCACACTTATGGGTTATATGAGTTGATTGAGTAAAGGTTTGTATTATGATTCGAGGTTGAGTTGATCAATGGTTACTTTTTTAGAGTACAACGTGTAATGTAGTTTGAACTACATTGTTTAATTGAGCTAGTAATGTTGATTATTTTGTTATACTCTGTATTCTAATATGTGGTGATTACTCTGCTTTTTACTGACGTGTGTGTATTTTTGTTGTGCTACTTGTGTTTGCGGCCATGTCTTTTCTTATGGTGGCCCTGCGACGATCTATTTTGGAATTTGTTCTTAATGGTGAGCAGACAAGATTGTTTTAGCAGGTTGATCAAGTGATCGTAGCTAAAGGAGCTCAAGTGATCGATTAGTATGCTATAACGAGTTTATAAAGTTGTATAAATAGCTCACCTACTTTATTGGGTTGTAATTATTGGGATTTTGTAAGCCTTAACACTTGACAGATTGTCGAGTGTGGCGGTAATACCTCCGATTTAGGTGTATGCTTCCGCAAATTTTATTTAAAGGTTGTTTGTTTTTCCTTTATTTATTGTTTATTATTAGTTAGTAAATCAGGGGTGTTACAGTTCCACCCACTCAATTGGACTCCCGGAGGGTGTTAGGAACCACAGTAAACATCTCGGCAATAATTATTTCCAGGCGAAAAAAGGTCAAAAAATTCCTAAATTGAAATCCAAGCTTTTTGAGGAATTTTGAGGTTCCGGGGCCCGATGGCGAAAAGTATTGAGACCCTAAGGGATACTTCTTAGGGTTATATAATGACGTTTAGAACCATATATGACCATTATATGTTGCCATAAATGTCCGTGGTTGGCTTGAGATCACAATATCGGTGCAAGTTTGGAACGGGTAAATTGACTGTTTCAAGGCATATTGGATGGTTGGACCCACAAAATAGACTCCCAGGGTATTTTAGGGTCCATGGTAACATCCCGACAATTTTTCTTTCCGGGCTAAAAAAGGTCAAAAAATTTCAAAATTGAAGGCTATAATCCACGCTTTTTGAGGAATTTTGAGGTTACGGGGCCTGGTGGCGAAAAGTCTTGAGACCTTAGGAGATACATCTTAGGGTCATACAATGACGTTTGGAACCATATATGACCCTTATGTGTTGTACAAAATAGCCGTGGTATGCTTCAGTTTACGAAATCGGTGCAAATTTTAAACGGATAAATTGACCGTTTTAAAGCGTATTGGATGGTTCCACCCACTCATGTAGACTCCCGGAGGGTATTAGGAAACATGGTAAACATCTCGGCAAATTTTATTTCCGGGAAAAAAAGGTCAAAAAATTCCAAAATTGAAGGTTATAATCCCCGCTTTTAGAGGAATTTTGAGGTTACGGGGCCCGGTGGCGTAAAGTCTTAAGACCTTAGGGTATACATCTTAGGGTCATATAATAACGTTTGGAACCATATATGACCCTTATATGTTGTACAAAATAGCCGTGGTAGGCTTCAGTTTACGAAATCGAAGCAAATTTTGAACGGGTAAGTTGACCGTTTTAAGGCATATAGGATGGTTCCACCCACTGAATTGGACTCCCGGAGGGTATTTTGGAACCATGGTAAACATCTCGGCAATTTTTATTTCCAGGCGAAAAAATGTGAAAAATTTCAAGATTGAAGGCTATAAACCACGCTTTTTGAGGAATTTTCAGGTTACGGGGCCCGGAGGCGAAGAGTCTTAAGACCTTAGGGGATACATCTTAGGGTCATATAATGACGTTTGGAACCATATATGACCCTTATATGTTGTACAAAATAACCGTGGTAGGCTTCAGTTTACGAAATCGGTGCAAATTTGGAACGGGTAAATTGACTGTTTTAAGGCATATTGGATGGTTCCACCCACTCAATTGCACTCCCGGAGGGTATTTGGAACCATGGTAAACATCTCGGCAATATATATTTCCAGAAGAAAAAAGGTCAAAAATTCCAAAATTGAAGGCTTTCAGGTTACGGGGCCCGGTGGCGAAAAGTCTTGAGACCTTAGGGGATACATCTTAGGGTCATATAATGACGTTTGGAACAATATATGACCCTTATATGTTGTACAAAATAGCCGTTGTAGGCTTTAGCTTACGAAATCGGTGCAAATTTAGAACTGGTAAATTGACCGTTTTAAGGCATGTAGTGGTTCCACCCACTCAATTGGACTCCCGGAGGGTATTAGGAACCATATTAAACATCTCGGCAATTTTTAATTCAAGGCGAAAAAGGGTGAAAAAATTCCAAGATTAAAGGCTATAATACACGCTTTTTGAGGAATTTTGAGGTTACAAGGCCCGGAGGCGAAGAGTCTTGAGCACTTAGGGGTTACATCTTAGGGTCATATAATGACGTTTGGAACCATATATGACCCTTATATGTTGTACAAAATAACTGTGGTAGGATTCAGTTTACGAAATCGGTGCAAATTTGGAACGGGTAAATGGACCGTTTTTAGGCACATTGGATGGTTCCACCCACTCAATTTGACTCCCGGAGGGTATTAGGAACCATGGTAAACAACTCGGCAATTTTTATTTCCTGGCTTAAAAAGGTCAAAAAATTCCAAAATTGAAGGCTATAATCTACGCTTTTTGAGGAATTTTGAGGTTACGGGGCCCAGTGGCGAAAAGTCTTGAGACCCTGGGGATACATATTAGGGTCATATAATGACATTTGGAACCTTATTTGATCATCAAATGTTGCCATAAATGTCCGTGGAAGGCTTGAGATCACGATATCGGTGCAAGTTTGAAACGGGTAAATTGACTGTTTAAAGGCATATTGGATGGTTGGACCCACCCAAATAGACTCCCAGAGTGTATTAGGGTCCATGGTAAGCATATCGGCATTTTTTATTTCAAGGCGAAAAAGGTCAAAAAATTATTAAAATTGATGTCTATAATCCACGCTTTTTGAGGAATTTTGAGGTTTCGTGGCCCGGTGGCGAAAATTCTTGAGACCTTTGGGGATACATCTTAGGGTCATATAATGACGTTTGGAACCATATATGACCCTTATATGTTGTACAAAATAGCCGTGGTAGGCTTCAGTTTACGAAATCGGTGCAAATTTGGAACAGGTAAATTGACCGTTTTCTGGCATGTTGAATGGTTCCACCTACTCAATCTGACTCCCGAGGGTATTAGGAACCATGGTAAATATTTCGGCAATTTTTATTTCCGGGCGAAAAAAGGTCAAAAAATTCCAAAATTGAAGGTTATCCACGCTTTTTGAGGAATTTTTAGGTTACGGGGTCTGGTGGCGAAAAGTCTTGAGATCCTAATGGATACATCTTAGGGTCATATAATGACGTTTGGAACCATAGATGACCATTTTATGTTGCCCTAAATGTCCGTGGTAGGCTTGAGGTCACGATATCGGTGCAAGTTTGGAATAGGTAAATTGACTGTTTAAAGGCATATTGGATGGTTGGACCAACCCAAATAGACTCCCAGGGTTTATTAGGGTCCATGGTAAGTATCTCGGCATTTTTTATTTCCAGGCGAAAAAGGGTCAAAAAATTCCAAAATTGAAGGCTATAATCCACGCTTTTTGAGGAATTTTGAAGTTATGGGGCCCGTTGGCGAAAACTCTTGAAACCTTAGGGGATACATCTTAGGGTCATATAATAACGTTTGGAACCATGTATGACCCTTATATGTTGTACAAAATAGCCGTGGTAGGCTTCAGTTTACGAAATTGGTGCAAATTTGGAACAGGTAAATTGACCGTTTTAAGTTATATTGGATGGTTCCATCCACTCGATTGGACTCCCAGAGGGTATTAGGAACCATGGTAAACATCTCGGCAATTTTTATTTCCGGCGAAAAAAGGTCAAAAATTCCAAAATAGAAGGATATAATCCACGCTTTTTGAGGAATTTTGAGGTTACGGGGCCTGGTGGGGAAAAGTCTTGAGACCCTAGGGGATACTTCTTAGGGTCATATAACGACGTTTGGAACCATATATAACCATTATATGTTGCCATAAATGTCCATGGTAAACATCTCGGCATTTTTTATTTCCGGTAAAAAAATGTAAAAAAATTCCAAAATTGAAGGCTATAATCCACGCTTTTTGAGGAATTTTGAAGTTACGGGGCGCGGTGGAGAAAAGTCTTGAGACCCTTAGGGGATACATCTTAGGGTCATATAATGACGTTTGGAACCATATATGACCCTTATATGTTGTACAAAATAGCCGTGGTAGGCTTCAGTTTACCACGGCTATTTTGTACAACATGTAAGGGTCATATATGGTTCCAAACGTCATTATATGACCTTAAGTTATATCCCTTAAGGTATCAAGTCTTTTCGCCATCGGGCCCCGTAACCTCAAAATTCCTCAAAAAAATATTGATAATAGCATTCAATTTTGGAATATTTTGACCTTTTTTCGCCTGGAAATAAAAAATGCCGAGATGCTTACAATGGACCCTAATACACCATGTGAGTCTATTTGGGTGGGTCCAACCATCCAATATGCCTTTAAACAGTCAATTTACCCGTTTCAAACTTGCACCGATATCGTGACCTTGATGTACACGTTTTATACCATATTTTACCCTCATTTTATAGCTATTTTCGTATGGTTTTTGAGCTCTACGGAGCTATTTCTTGCTAATATCCTCTTCTCTAGTGTGGCTTGGTCTATTTGATTGATTTTACAGGCATATGAAGATTTTCGAAAGATTTGGACGCATTTTGGATTGCCACGAGAACTTAGTAGGATGGAAGAGATTTTTCCCGTGTCCGCCTTGTAGGGAAACATTGCCCTGGCAGCCTGGGCGAAGAAGAAAAGAAGTGGAAAGTTCAGCCTCCGTCCGCCCGGACCGGGCGGCATTGCCCTGGCAGACCGGGCGAGCAAGATTGCGTGTGAAGTGCCGAGTTGGTTGTCGCGCCTGACCGGGCGGCTTTGCCCGGTCTGACCGGGCGGAGTTTCGCGGAACTTATTTTCAGCATTTTTTTGGGTTTCTTACAAAGGGATATAAATACCCCTTTGTAAACCCCGATTAAACACTTAGTTATTATCTTAGCAGCTTTCAAACACTTTTAGAACCCTAATATTCTCTCTAGTACTAGATTACATTTGATTTTCAAGTTTTAATCTTTATTCATTAACGATTGGTACTTTTCTTCATTCAAGCAATTGGTATTCATTCTTATTCCATCTTTTACTTTTCATTGCTTATTAATTATGTTTTCTTTATTGAATATTGTTTTTGCTTTCGTTAATATGTGTGAGTAGTTCTTTATTCCAAGATCTAGCGGAACCCGAATATGATTGATGCATGATTTAATTCTTTAAATTCTCTAATGATAATTGCAATTGAATTGCTTAATTGATTGTGCTCATGCCAATATTAGATTAGGGATAATTAGTATTGTTAATAATCCATTGTTTCAATCACAACGGGAGTTGGGTTTTGACGGATTTGAATAAATCAATTAAGGGTTTGAAGTTCATCACGGAAGTAGGTGAACGGATGATTAGGAAGTTAGAGTAATGTGCTCAAAGTCTTTAATTTGCATGATTCCACGGAAGTAGGCTTAATTGTGATTAGAGAAGCCATTGATAACTCGGGTGGGACCATTGGTATTATATAGGGATTACTTTTCCTCATTAATCAATTGAGTTATATGTTAGGGGTAGAACAACTATTGCATTAATTGTATTCGTGGTGATGCTTGATCTTGGATGTTTTTAGCATTGATTTATCATATTTTTTTAGTTTAATCGCTTTAATTAGTTCTTTAGTTATTGATTCTCATTCGTTTGATTTGGTTACTTGCTTAGTAATTGCTTGAGTCTATTTAATTAGTTGAACCATAGTCTCTTGGGATCCGACCCTTGCTTGCCCGTCTACATAGTAGTGGTCTATTTAGGTTTATTTTTGTTAGGTACGCGACACGCCTATCAAATTTTGGCGCCGTTGCCGGGGACTAACGGTTTCATTCTAGTTATTTGTGATTCGATTTTACTAAGCTTTATTTGTTGCTTCGGCTATTGTCTCTTGTATTTTTGATTTTTTTGCTTTTAGTTCTTTGTTGCATGCAAACTCGACGTTCAGGGTCAGACGACCTATTACCACTTGATTTTGAAATCGAAGCAACTGCAAGGAGACAAGGAGGTAGAAAAAGAAAGAAGAATCAAAACAAAAGAGGCATGGGCGATCAAGAAAATAAATCTCTTTTAGAGTATGGAATTCCTGATACAACAACTGGACTTCTTTCTAGTATTGTCAGACCACCGGTCACTGCTCAGAGTTTCGAATTGAAACCTCAGTTCATACAGTTCATTTCCAATGATTCTTTTGCGGGTTCACCGAATGATTGTCCTGTAACTCATATAGACAGTTTCTTGGAGAAGTGTGATACTATGAAGCTCAACGGTGTTACTGATGATGCTATTCGACTTCGCCTTTTTCCTTTCTCACTACGGGATAGGGCGAAGGAATGGTTACGAGATGAAGGTACTGGTTCTTTTGATACGTGGGATAAACTTGCCAAGGCCTTTCTAGTTAAATTCTTGGGGCAAGAGAAGACTGCGAGACTAAGGAACGAGCTTGCTACCTTTCACCAATCTGATGATGAGTCTCTATATGAAGCCTGGAGAAGGTTCAAGCGTCTACAGAGACAGTGTCCTCACCATGGTATTCCTGAGTGGATGCTAATCCAGACATTATATAATGGTTTGACCCATGAATTTCGCATATATATTGATGTTGCGTCTGGAGGTTCTATCATGACCAAGAATCCTACTGAGGCGAAGGAGTTGATTGAGAAGATGGCGGCAAATGACAACTACCATCCAGGAGGACGACGCAATGTTAAAAAGGGAGGTATGCATGATGTTGATGCTCTAACCCTTTTAACTAGTTCTGTGCAGGCATTGACAATTAAGGTTGACAAGCTTCAAGCAGGATCTTCTTCTGGCTCATCTGAAACTTGTCAAATGTGTAATGTACAAGGTCACATTGCACTTGAGTGTCCGCAAAACACTAATTAGATGTCGATTGAGGAAGCCAATGCATTCTACACTTCAAATCCCAAAAGGCCATATGACCCACATTCAAACACATATAATGAAGGTTGGAAACATCATCCAAACTTCTATTACAAGAATACCCAAGCTCAACAAAATCCAACTCCACCACCACCTTGAAATACCAATTATAATGCACCACCACCTGGTTTCCAAGCAAGGCCACCTCTAGTCCAACAACCTATACAACCTATGTAACCACCCCCACAAAAATCCAACTATGAGCTTATGAAGGAGGAGTTTATCTCTACCACCAAAAGTTCCATCCAACAGTTGCAAGCTCAAGGTAAGCTCATGGAAAATCAAGTAAGTCAACTTGCTCACCAAGTTGGCCAAATTGTGAAGACTCCAAACACCTTTCCAGGTCAAACAGAGCAACCACAAAAGGGCATATGCATGCCATAACTTTGAGGAGTGGAAAGCAGTTGGAAGATCCTCCCGTAAGGGAGCCATCAAAGAAGGTTGTTGAAGAGGTAGTCACAAATGAGAAGGTGATTGATAGTAGTACAATTGAGGAAGAACCAGGGACATCGACTCCACCACCACTTGCTCCATATGTGCCACAAGTTCCTTTCCCACAAAGGTTGGCTCAAGCTAAGTTAGAGAAGAAGTACGGAAAATTTCTTGATATTTTGAAGAAGCTTCACATCAACATTCCATTCCTAGATGCAATATCCGAGATGCCATCTTACGCAAAATTTTTGAAGGATATGCTCTCTAACAAAAAGAAGCTAGAGGAGAATGCTACCGTTGCGTTGAATGCAGAGTGTAGTGCTATTTTGCAGAACACACTTCCTAAGAAATTAGGCGATCCGGGTAGCTACTCAATTCCAGTAAAGCTTGGGGATATAGAGATTAATAAGGCATTATGTGATCTTGGTGCTAGTGTAAGTCTTATGCCGCTTTCTATTTGCAAGAAACTTCAAATGGGTGAATGAATTAAAGCCTACGCGCATGTCTCTACAACTTGCGGATAGGTCGGTGAAGTTTCCTTTGGGTATACTTGAAGATGTTCCTCTTCGTGTGGGAAAATTCTTTATCCCATGCGATTTCGTTGTGATGGAAATGGAGGAGGATGCACATGTCCCCATTATACTTGGTAGACCATTCTTAGCCACTGCAGGCGCAATCATTGATATGAAGAATGGAAAAATCACTTTTGAGGTGGGAAATGAGAAAATGGAGTATTCACTCTTGAATGCTATGGGAACTCCTTCCATGGGAGAGACTATTTGCCAAGTGGATGTTCTTGATGATTTAGAACGTGAGCAGCTTCCCTTGATTAGAAAGGATGATGCACTTGAGACGGTGTTGGTGGGAAGTGCCAATGAGGAAGATTGGGAGACAAGGGAGTACACGCGGCTACTTGAGGAAGGAAAAGCAAATCCAACCGCCGCCCTAGTGAAGGAAGTCCTCAGCGTATCAAGTGTTGGGGAGAGTACTACGCCTCCCGAGGTAGAGTTGAAACCCCTTCCCTCCACTCTTAAATATGCATATCTTGGTCCTAATAATACATATCCTGTTATTGTTAATGCTGAACTTAATGACACGAAATTAGAGCAACTGCTCACCATTTTGAGAAAATACAAAAGTGTTATTGGGTACACCATTGATGATATTAAGGGTATTAATCCCTCATTTTGTATGCATAAGATAATTCTTGAGGACGATCATACCTCCTCCATAGAAACTCAAAGACGACTTAATCCAAATATGATGGAGGTAGTTAAAAAAGAGGTTCTTAAATTGCTTGCTGCAGGAATAATTTACCCTATCTCAGATAGTAAGTGGGTTAGCCCTGTACAAGTAGTTCCTAAGAAAGGAGGTATGACCGTTGTTAAGAATGACAAGGGTGAGCCAATCGCCGCTAGAACTGTTACAGGTTGGCGAATGTGTATCGATTATAGGAGATTGAATAAGGCCACCCGGAAGGACCATTTTCCCCTTCCCTTTATTGATCAGATGCTTGAACGTTTGGCTAACCATTCCTTTTTCTGCTACTTGGACGGATATTCAGGCTTCTTTCAAATTCCCATTCGTCCATGTGATCAGGAAAAGACTACTTTCACATGTCCATGTGGCACCTTCGCCTATCGAAGAATGCCATTCGGATTATGTAATGCTCCAGCCACGTTCCAACGTTGTATGATGGCAATTTTCTTAGGTCTTATTGAAAATTCAATGGAAGTTTTTATGGATGACTTCTCTGTCTATGGAACATCTTTTGATGTATGTCTTGAAAATTTGGAAAAGGTGCTCCATAGATGTAAAGAAGTCAATTTAATTTTAAACTGGGAAAAATGCCATTTTATGGTACAACAAGGAGTCGTTCTAGGCCATGTGGTGTCAAATAAAGGTATTGAGGTCGATAAAGCAAAGATAGAGGTCATTGAGCGATTACCCCCTCCTAATTCTGTAAAAGGAATTCGGAGCTTTCTTGGTCATGCAGGATTTTATAGACGATTTATTAAAGATTTTTCGAAAATCGCTAGACCTCTAACTGAGCTTTTGGCCAAAGATGTCCCATTTGTTTTTACTGATGCTTATCTTGAGGCTTTTAACAGGTTGAAAGAAGCTTTGATCTCCGCTCCCGTTATGCAACCCCCGGATTGGACCCTACCGTATGAGATTAAGTGTGACGCTAGTGACTATGCGATAGGGGCCGTCTTGGGGCAACGGAAGGATAGAAAACTCCACGCTATTTATTACTCTAGTAAAACTCTTGATTCTGCTCAAATGAATTATGCCACAACTGAAAAAGAGATGCTAGCGGTAATTTATGCAATAGAAAAGTTTCACTCATACCTTGTTGGCTCGAAGGTGATAATTCACACAAATCACGCCGCATTGAAATATCTGATGACTAAGAGTCATGCTAAGCCACGGTTGATTCGATGGGTCCTTCTATTGCAAGATTATGACATTGAGATAAGGGACACGAAAGGGACTGAGAATGTCGTTGCAAATCACCTTTCTCGCCTCCTTCTTGACAAGGGGGATGAAGATGACCTCCCCATTGAAGATTCTTTCCCTGATGAACACTTATTAGCACTTTCTCAAATTGAATCACCTTGGTATGCTGATTTGGCTAATTTTTTGTCCACAGGTACATTGCCCCATGGCTACTCATCTCAACAAAAGAAGAAATTCTTCTATGAGGCAAAGAGACATTTTTGGGAGGATCCATTTCTATACAAATTGTGTGCAGATGCAATGATTAGAAGATGTATCCCGGAAGGTGAGGTAAACCATGTTATTTCTCATTGCCATGACTTACCATGTGGTGGACATGCAGGTCCTACAAAAACGGCCGCGAAGATTTTACAATGTGGTTTTTATTGGCCAACTTTGTTCAAGGATGTCTATGCCTATGTTAAAGCATGTGACCGTTGTCAACGGACCGGTACTATTTCAAAGAAGCACGAGACGCCACTCAATAACATACTCGAGGTCGAGTTGTTTGACGTGTTGGGGAGATTTCATGGGACCATTCCCTTCTTCCTATGGTAATCGATATATCCTAGTAGCCGTTGACTATGTCTTAAAGTGGGTTGAAGCAATTGCTACTCCAACCAACGATGCTCGGGTGGTAAGTAAGTTCTTTAAGAAAGTTATTTTTCCTCGTTTTGGTTTACCACGTGTGTTAATCAGTGACAGGGGAACACACTTCTTGGAGAATCGGTTTGAAGCAATGTTGAAAAAGTATGGAGTGCAACACAGGGTCGGAATTGGCTATCATCCACAAACTAGCGGTCAAGTTGAGGTGTCCAACCGAGAAATAAAATATATATTGGAGAAAACAGTCGCTAGGACAAGAAAAGATTGGTCGACGAAAATAGATGATGCTCTATGGGCTTACCGAACGGCATTCAAAACGCCAATTGGTACAACCCCATATCGACTAGTTTATGGTAAAGCTTGCCATCTCCCTGTTGAGCTAGAACACCGTGCATATTGGGCAATTAAGAGCCTTAATTTTGATGCTCAAGCAGCAGGTGAGAAAAGATTGTTACAACTTAACGAGTTAGATGAACTCCGTCTAGATGCTTATGAGAGTTCTAAGTTGTACAAGGAGAAAACAAAAAGTTGGCATGACAAGGGGCTCATACGTCGAGAGTTTAAGGAGGGAGATCAAGTCCTTCTGTTCAATTCAAGACTGAAATTATTTTCTGGTAAGCTTCGTTCTAGGTGGTCGGGTCCATTCAAGGTTTGCAAAGTCTACCCCTATGGCACTATTGAATTATGGAACAAAAACGGTGGTACCTTTAAGGTGAATGGCCAGAGACTAAAACACTACCAAGTTGGTGACCCAATCGATGAGAGAGTAGACATCTCACTCTCGATTCCGGCAAAAGAAAGTTGAGCAAAAAGGTGGTCGAGCTTATGACCATATAAACAAGCGCTTACGGGAGGCAACCCGTCTTCTTTTTTTTATTTTTGTAGTTTCTTTCGTTCTTTATTTTATTTATTTTTTTTTTCTCTTAACTTTAGTTTCTTTTTTTTCCTTCTAAGAGTATGTTAAGAGTTTTACCGTGCTATACTCATCGTTAATAATTCTTGTGTAGGTAAAGGGTTAAGGAATTCTCGCTGGAAACTATCATCGCCCTGGAAGCCCGGGCAAGGCTGCCCTACCGGGCGCGAGAAGCAGCAAGAGAAAAGGAGGAGAGAATTTTCAATCTCCCTCCGCCCGGTCAGCCCGGGCAAGGCTGCCCTACCGAGCGCGAGAAGCAGTGAAGAAAAGAGAGAAATAAAAAAAGGAAAAAAAAAAGGGAGAAGGACGCAGTGTACAACATCCTCCGCCCGGTCAGCCAGGGCAACCTTGCCCTACCGGGCGCGAGCCGCACAGCCACCCAAAAAAAAAAAAAAAAAAATTCAAACCCCCTTCGCCCGGTCAGCCCCACCGGGCGCGAGCCGCATCAGGTTTGAGAACAAAAAAAAAAAAATCGAAAAAAAAGGCCTCACCGTCGACCTTCTTCTTCTTTTCCCCCTTCTATTTCTTTTCTCATCCTCTTTCATTCTCTTTCTCTCCTCTAAAAATCCCCAATTTCCAAACCCTAACCCCAAATTCCACTCATCAACTACTACTAAATCTTCCCCAAATTTCACATCTTTACCCATCATCTACTTCCTCTTCATCATTCTTTGCATCTTTCTCCATCAATTTTCCACCATACCCATTTATTTTTCTAGAGAGAGAAAGCTTGAATTTTCATTCATGGCTACAAGGAAGAGGAGTAGGAATGCAACTCAAGAACCGGCCTTGGACCTCGAGAGTGTGCCGCAATTTCCACACATCAAGTTAATTCCTACCCATTTTGTTGATCATACTTTTCTTGCTAAGTTAGGAATTGATGATGAATGTAAGCTTTTATTTGCAAAACTTGGTATGACTCAATTATTCAACAATGTTCATAACACTTATGAAGATCTTACCCTTGAATTTTTGAGCTCTTTTGGAATTGAAAAGGGGAGGAATGGGTTGGTAACATATGTTTCCTATAGGTTGTTAAACAAGAGCCATAGACTTTATTTGGATGGGTTTGCTAGAAAATTTGGGTTGCCATCACATGGATTACAATCTCAACCGGACCATCTAATTTCGGGTGACCTTTGGCTAGCATTGACAGGAGAACAACTAGATACTTGGCAACATGCAAAGGCTAACAAAATTCACCAACCCGCCCTTAGATTTTGGACCCGTACTACGGGGTGGACCATTTTTGGGAGGATAGAGCCCCATAATGTGAGAGTTGATGAGGTGGCAATTTTGGGTAGTCACTTGATCACACAACCCACCGAAAAAAAATACTCCATGAACATAGCCCACCTTTTTGCCCTTCATCTTAAGAAACAAAGTTGCACTTTCACCACCCTCAAGGCAAATGGCGAGCGCAGTCAAATTCCAATAGTTCTTGGTGGTCTTGTGACTCACTTGGCGGTTAAGGAGGGTTTTGTTGAGGCTAGCAAGCAACCCGTAGTAGGCCCTATCCTCCTAGATCAACAATACTTCACCTCCGCGAGTTGGATTTCCATAGAGTCGAGTAGTATTCGATGGCTTATAGGTAAGACCTCTCGCTCTATCTTTTTGCCCTCACCCGAGCTCACTAAGATCCACCCCAACCAACCTTCCTACCTCTTAGAGATCTCGGGTCAAGCGCTCCCTCCCACTGCTCCGATTATGACCAACTTGACCTACTCTAAGCGATCAGACGCAGGAGCTTCTTCTTCTTCTGCTCCTCCCGATCATGATGCCATCATGGCCGGTATCCGTGGTCTAGAGTTGTCCCAGCAGGGTCACGCCTCCCGTATTCAGACCGTAGATACTGACCTTCATTTATGTATGTATCCTATTTATGACTATTTTTGCAGGCAAGGTCACATTCCACGGGACGGACAACATCCTTCTTGGTATGTTCCCCCCAATGACGGGAACTCTACAGGTTATAATGGAGGAGCAGCTGATGATGATGTTAGCGATGATGAGAGCCTTCACTGAGGCTCTCGAGTAGTGCACTACTTACCCCTCGTTGCAATGAGGTCATTGCCGAGTGTAGCTTGGGGGAGGATGTATATAGCTTTTGTTTTGGTATGTTTCTTTTTTTTTTTCTTTCTTTCTCTTTTGTGTTGCTAGATAGATTTTATTGCTTTGGGTAGTCTAGTTTATTGCTTTCATAAATTCAAAAAAAAAAAAAAAGAAGTGAATCATGATGATGAACAATTAGTAAACTACTTCCCTGTGCCCCTATCCTTGATGATTAAAAGTTATCTTTTATTTAGCTTGATGTTGATTGAAAGACTTGCAATGCGGATTAAATGATCATGATTTGATTTTGGATTGTCTTGGCCTAATGGAAGTCAACTTTGCTCAACTGTGTATGAATCTGGAGCTTGACTGTGTTAACTGTGAGGCTTGAGCCTTTAATATTCATTCATGTGTGTTAGTTCCTGGTGTGACATTGATCTTAGTTTTGACTTGAGACTTCTAGTAGTGTGCCATGATACATTGCACATGCACGATGAGGAGGACGAAGGCCATGTTCATTAGGTAGCCTCCAGATGATTTTAGAAACGTCTGTTCCCTTCTTGCTTACCCATGTTGTAGCCTTGTCCATGTTTTTCATCTAAGTCACAAAATTAACCTATCGGCCCCAATTAGTAACTTATCCCAAGTCTAGCTTGGGGGAGCCATCTATCTTGGTGTTCTCTATGGTTTGTGATGATGTTTTGGAGAAGATAAATTTGAAGCTTGAAGGTTTGCTTTATGATCTATTTTGAAGCTCTCATAGTTTAAAAAAAAAAAAAAAACAAAGAAAAATGTCAGATTCTTGAAGGATGAATAAAATAAAAAGGTTTCAAAAATAAAAATAGTGCGATGAATTGTTATGTAGGGTGAATAAGGTGGTAATTGCTCTTAATTCAAGTTATGTTTGGAGTGTGTATTTTTGTGAATTAGTTCAATGGGATTTTGATTTGTATTGTTCATTTTTGATGGCTTCCCCGAGGGACTATATTTGCCTACATTTTCCAAATTTTCCTACCCATTTTCACCCGGCCTACATTACAAGCCTGAAAAAAAGACCTTCTGAACTTCGTGCTTAGTATTGTGTTCATGTGAAACGAGTCTTTTGTCAAAATGCTGGAGTATTTGTCACATTTCGAGTCGACTTTTGACTAGGTTGAGCGGCATTATCACCCTTTAAACACGCGAGTGTTGTGAGATAGGGGGGTTATCATTATTAGTGGGGATGGAGAGAGATCGGGCTCATTTTTAGCTCGCCACATAAAATTGTGCAGAGTGACCACTAAGTGGGATATTCTAGTCATCGATTCCTTATGTGTACATGGTTGACTATGTTTGATGGCCATTCAGGTTGATTGATAGTCTGAATGAGGTAATTGGTTGGCTAAGATGCTTGTGTGTCCGATTTCGATTTTGAGTATGATATTTTCAAATGTATTATGGGGTGAAGTATGTTTATTTGGTTGTTGATAGTCATTGATTGTCTTGCTTGAGGGCAAGCAAGAAGCTAGCTTGGGGGAATTTGATGTACACGTTTTATACCATATTTTACCCTTATTTTATAGCTATTTTCGTATGGTTTTTGAGCTCTACGGAGCTATTTCTTGCTAATATCCTCTTCTCTAGTGTGGCTTGGTCTATTTGATTGATTTTACAGGCATATGAAGATTTTCGGATGATTTGGACGCATTTTGGATTGCCACGAGAGCTTAATAGGATGGAAGAGATTTTTCCCGTGTCCGCCCTGTAGGGCAACATTGCCCTGGCAGCCAGGGCGAAGAAGAAAAGAAGTGGAAAGTTCAGCCTTCGTCCGCCCGGACCGGGCGGCATTGCCCTGGCAGACCGGGCGAGCAAGATTGCGTGTGAAGTGCCGAGTTGGTTGTCGCGCCTGACCGGGCGGCTTTGCCCGGTCTGACCGGGCGGAGTTTTGCGGAACTTATTTTCAGCATTTTTTCGGGTTTCTTACAAAGGGATATAAATACCCCTTTGTAAACCCCGATTAAACACTTAGTTATTATCTTAGCAGCTTTTAAACACTTTTAGAACCCTAATATTCTCTCTAGTACTAGATTACATTTGATTTTCAAGTTTTAATCTTTATTCATCAACGATTGGTACTTTTCTTCATTCAAGCAATTGGTATTCATTCTTATTCCATCTTTTACTTTTCATTGCTTATTAATTATGTTTTCTTTATTGAATATTGTTTTTGCTTTCGTTAATATGTGTGAGTAGTTTCTTTATTCCAAGATCTAGCGGAACCCGAATATGATTGATGCATGATTTAATTCTTTAAATTCTCTAATGATAATTGCAATTGAATTGCTTAATTGATTGTGCTCATGCCAATATTAGATTAGGGATAATTAGTATTGTTAATAATCCATTGTTTCAATCACAACGGGAGTTGGGTTTTGACGGATTTGAATAAATCAATTAAGGGTTTGAAGTTCATCACGGAAGTAGGTGAACGGATGATTAGGAAGTTAGAGTAATGTGCTCAAAGTCTTTAATTTGCATGATTCCACGGAAGTAGGCTTGATTGTGATTAGAGACGCCATTGATAACTCGGGAGAGACCATTGGTATTTTATAGGGATTACTTTTCCTCATTAATCAATTGAGTTATATGTTAGGGGTAGAACAACTATTGCATTAATTGTATTCGTGGTGATGCTTGATCTTGGATGTTTTTAGCATTGATTTATCATATTTTTTAGTTTAATCGCTTTAATTAGTTCTTTAGTTATTGATTCTCATTCGTTAGATTTGGTTACTTGCTTAGTAATTGCTTGAGTCTATTTAATTAGTTGAACCATAGTCTCTTGGGATCCGACCCTTGCTTGCCCGTCTACATAGTAGTGGTTTAGTTAGGTTTATTTTTGTTAGGTACGCGACACGCCTATCATACCTCAAGCCTACCACGGACATTTTTGGCAAAATATAATGGTCATATATGGTTCCAAACGTCATTATATAACCCTAAGATGTATCCCTTAGAGTCTTTAGAATTTACGCCACCGAGCCCCGTAACCTTAAAATTCCTCAAAAAGCGTGGATTATAGCCTTCAATTTTGGAATTTTTTGACCTTTTTACGCCCGGAAATAAAAAATCCCGAGATACTTACTATGGACCCTAATACACCCTGGGAGTCTGTTTGGGTGGGTCCAACCAACCAATATGCCTTTAAACAGTCAATTTACCCGTTCCAAACTTGCACCGATATCGTGACCTCAAGCCTACCACGGACATTTATGGCAACATATAATGGTCATATATGGTTCCAAACGTCATTATATGACCCTAAGATGTATCCCCTAAGGTCTCAAAACTTTTCGCCACCGGGACCCGTAACCTCAAAATTCCTAAAAACGCGTGGATTTATAGCCTTCAATTTTGTATTTTTTCACCATTTTTCGCCAGGAAATAAAAATTGCCGAGATGTTTACCATGGTTCCTAATACCCTTCGGGAGTCTAATTGAGTAGGTGGAACCATCGAATATGACTTAAAACGGTCAATTCACCCGTTCAAAATTTGCACCGATTTCATAAACTGAAGCCTACCACGGCTATTTTGTACAACATATAAGGGTCATATATGGTTTCAAACATCATTATATGACCCTAGGATGTATCCCCTAAGGTCTAAAGACTTTTCGCCACCGGGCCCCGTAACCTCAAAATTCCTCAAAAAGCGTGGATTATAGCCTAACTTTGGAATTTTCTGACCTTTATTCATCGGAAATAAAAAATCCTGAGATTCTTTCCATGGACCCTAATACACCCCGGGAATCTATTTGTGTGGGTCCAACCATCCAATATGCCTTTAAACAGACAATTTACCCGTTCAAACTTGCACCAATATCGTGACCTCAAGCCTACCACGGACATTTATGGCAACATATAATAGTCATATATGGTTCCGAACTTCATTATATGACCCTAAGATGTATCCCCTAGGGTTTCAAGACTTTTCGCCACCGGGCCCTGTAACCTCAAAATTCCACGAAAAGCGTGGATAAAAGCGTTCAATTTTGGGATTTTTTTACCGGTTCACGCCCGAAAATAAAAATTGTCGAGATGTTTACCATGGTTCCAAATACCCTCCGTGAGTCCAATTGATGGGTGGAACCATCCAATATGCCTTAAAACGATCAATTTAACCGATCCAAATTTGCACTGATTTCGTAAACTTAAGCCTACCACGGCTATTTTGTACAACATATAAGGCTCATATATGGTTCCAAACGTCATTATATGACCCTAATATGTATCCCCTAAGGTCTCAAGACTTTTCTCCACCGGACCCTGTAACCTCAAAATTTTTCAAAAAGCGTGGATTATAGCCTTCAATTTTGGAATTTTTTGATCGCCCGAAAATAAAAAATGCCGAGAAGCTTACCATGGACCCTAATACACCCTGGGAGTCTATTTGGGTGGGTCCAACCATCCATCATGCCTTTAAATAGTCAATTAACACATTCCAAACTTGCACCGATATCGTGACCTCAAGTCTACCACAAAAATTTATGGCAACAGATAATGGTCATATATGGTTCCAAATGTCATTATATGACCCTAAGATGTATCCCCTAGGGTCTCAAGACTTTTCTCCACCGAGCCCTGTAACCTCAAAATTCCTTAAAAAGCGAGGATTAAAACCATCAATTTTGGAATGTTTTTACCTTTTTTCGCCCGCAAATAAAAATTGCAGAGATGCTTACCATGGTTCCTAATACTTTCTGGGAGTCCAATAGAGTGGGTGGAACCATCCAATATGCCTTAAAACGGTCAATTTACCCGTCCCAAATTTGCACCGATTTTGTAAACTGAAGCCTACCACGGCTATTATGTACAACATATAAGGGTCGTATATGGTTCCAAACATCATTATATGACCCTAAGATGTATCCCCTAAGGTCTCAAGACTTTTCGCCACGGGGCCCCATAACCTCAAAATTCCTCAAACAGCGTAGCCTTCAATTTTGGAATTTTTTGACCCTTTTTCGCCCGGAAATAAAAAATCCCGAGATGCTTACCATGGACTCTAATACATTCTAGGAGTCTATTTGGGTGGGTCCAACCATCCAATATGCAATTAAACAGTCAATTTATCCTTTCTAAACTTGTACCGATATCGTGACCTTAAGCCTACCACGGACATTTATGGGCACTTATAATGGTCATATATTGTTCCAAATGTCTTTATATGACCCTAAGATGTTTACCCTAGGGTCTCAAGACATTTCGCCACCCGGCCCCGTAACATTAAAATTTTCTCAAAAAGCGTGGATTTATAGCCTTCAATTTTCGAATTTTTTGAGTTTTTTTCCCGGAAATAAAAGTTGCCGAGATGCTTACCATGCACTCTAATACACCCAGGGAGTCTATTTGGGTGGGTCCAACCATCCAATATGCCTTTAAACAGTCAATTTACCCGTTCCAAACTTGCACCAATATCGTGACCTCAAGCCTACCACGGACATTTATGGCAACATATAATAGTCATATATGGTTCCAAACGTCATTATATGACCCTAAGATGTATCCCCTAGGGTCTCAAGACTTTTCTCCACCAGGCCCCGTAACCAAAAAATTCCTCAAAAAGCGTGGATTAAAGCCTTCTATTTTGGAATTTTTTGACCTTTTTTCGCCCGGAAATAAAAATTGCCGAGATGTTTACCATGGTTCCTAATACCCTCCGGGAATCCAATTGAGTGGGTGGAACCATCCAATATGTCTTTAAATAGTTAATTTACCCGTTCCAAAGTTGCACCGAAATCGTGATCTCAAGCCTACCACAGACAGCTATGGCAACATACAAGGGTCATATATGGTTCCAAACTTCATTATATGACCCTAAGATGTATCCCTTAGGGTCTCAAGACTTTTCGCCACCGGGCCCTGAAATCTCAAAATTCCACAAAAAGCGAGGATTAAAGCCTTCGATTTTGGAATGTTTTGACATTTTATCGCCCGGAAATAAAAATTGCCGAGATGTTTACCATGATTCCTAATATACTTCAGGAATCCAATTGAGTGGGTGGAACCATCCAATATGCTTTAAAACAGTCAATTTACCTGTTCCAAACTTGCACCGATATCGTGACTTGAAGCCTACCACGGACATTTATGGCAACATATAAGGGTCATATATGGTTCCAAACGTCATTATATGAGCCTAAGATGTATCCCCTAGGGTCTCAAGAACCTCAAAATTCCTCAAAAATCGTGGATTATAGCCTTCAATTTTGGAATTTTTTTAACCATTTTTCGCCCGGAAATAAAACTTGGCGAGATGTTTCCCATGGTTCCTAATACACCCCGGGAATCTATTTGTGTGGGTCCAACCATCCAATATGCCTTTAAACAGACAATTTACCCGTTCAAACTTGCACCAATATCGTGACCTCAAGCCTACCACGGTCATTTATGGCAACATATAAGGGTCATATATGGTTCCAAACTTCATTATATGACCCTAAAGTTTATCCCCTAGGGTCTCAAGACTTTTCGCCACCAGGCCCCATAACATCAAAATTCCTCAAACAGCGTGGATTATAGCCTTCAATTTTGGAATTTTTCGACCTTTTTTCGCCCGAAAATAAAAATTTCCGAGATGTTTACCATGGTTCCTAATACCCTCCGGGACTCCAACTGAGTGGGTGGAACCATCCAATATGCCTTTAAACAATCAATTTACCCGTTCCAAACTTTCACCGATATCGTGACCTCAAGCCTACCACGGACATTTGTGGCAACATATTAGGGTCATATATGGTTCCAAACGTCATTATACGACCATAAGATATATCCCCTAGGATCTCAAGACTTTTCGCCACCGGGCCCCGTAATCTCAAAATTCCTTAAAAACCGTAGATTATGGCCATCAATTTTGGAATTTTTTAACCTTTTTTCACCCGGAAATAAAAATTGCCGAGATGTTTACCATGGTTCCTAGTACCCTCCGGGAGTCCAATTGAGTGGGTGGAACCATCCATTATGCCTTTAAACAGTCAATTTACCCGTTCCAAACTTGCACCGATATCGTGACCTCAAGCCTACCATGGACATTTGTGGCAACATATAAGGGTATATATGGTTCCAAAAGTCATTATATGACCCTAAGATGTATCCCCTAGGGTCTCAAGACTTTTCGCCTCCGGGCCTCGTAACCTCAAAATTCCTCAAAAAGGTGGATTATTATTTCAATTTTAGAATTTTTTGACCTTTTTTCGCCCGGAAGTAAAAATTGCGGAGATGTTTACCATGGTTCCTAATACCCTCCGGGAGTCCAATTGAGTGGGTGGAACTATCCAATATGCCTATAAACAGTCAATTTAACCGTTCCAAACTTTCACCGATATCGTGACCTCAAGGATACCACGGACATTTATGGCAACATATAGGGGTTATATATGGTTCCAAACGTCATTATATGACCCTAAGATGTATCCCCTAGGGTCTCAAGAGTTTTCGCCACCGGGCCCCGTAACCTCATAATTCCTCTATAAACGTGGATTATAGCCTTCAATTTTAGAATTTTTTGACCTTTTTTCGCCCGGAAATTAAAATTGCTGAGATGTTTACCATGGTTCCTAATACACTCCAGGACTCCAATTGAGTAGGTGAACCATCCAATATGCCTTTAAACAATCAATTTACCCGTTCCAAACTTGCACCGATATCGTGACCTCAAGCCTACCACGGACATTTATGGCAACATATAAGGGTCATATATGCTTCCAAACATCATTATATGACCCAAAGATGTATCCCCTAAGGTCTCAAGACTTTTCGCCACCGGGCCCCGTAACTTCAAAATTCCTCAAAAAGCTTGGATTATAGCCTTCAATTTTGGAATTGTTTGACCTTTTTTCGCCCGGAAATACAAATGCCGAGATGCTTACCATGGACCCTAATACACCATAGGAGTCTATTTAGGTGGGTGCAACCATCCAATATGCTTTTTAACAATCAATTTACCCGTTCCAAACTTGCACCGATATCGTGACCTCAAGCCTACCACGGAAATTTATGGCAACATATAATGGTAGTATATGGTTCTAAACCTCATTATATGACCCTAAGATGTATCCCCTAGGGTCTCGAGACTTTTCGCCACCGGGACCTGTAACCTCAAAATTCCTCAAAAGCGTCGAATTAAAGCCTTCAATTTTGGAATTTTTTAACAATTCTTCGCCCAGAAATAAAAATTGCCGAGATGTTTACCATAGTTCCTCATATCCTCCGGGAGTCTAATTGAGTTGGTATTACCATCCAATATGCCTTATAACGGTCAATTTACCTGCTCTAAATTTGCACCAATTTCGTAAACTGAAGCCTACCACGGCTATTTTTTACAACATATAAGGGTCATATATGGTTCCAAACGTCATTATATGACCCAAAGATGTATCCCCTAAGGTCTCAAGACTTTTCGCCATCGGGCCCCGTAACCTCAAAATTCCTCAAAAAGAGTGGATTATAGCCTTCAATTTTGGAATTTTTTTGACCTTTTTTCGCCCGGAGACGTTGACCATGGTTCCTTATACCCTCCGAAATCCCAATTGAGTGGGTGGAACCATCCAATATGCCTTAAAACGGTCAATTTACCCGTTCCAAATTTGCACCGATTTCATAAACTGAAGCCTACCACCGCTATTTTGTATAACATATAATGGTCATATATGGTTCCAAACGTCATTAAATGACCCTAAGATGTATCCTCTAGGGTCTCAAACCTTTTCGCCACCTGGCCCCATAACCTCAAAATTCCTCAAAAAGCGTGGATTATAGCCTTCAATTTTGGAATTTTTTGACCTTTGTTCGCCCGGAATTAAAAATTGCTGAGATGTTTAACATGGATCCTAATACACTCCGGGAGTCCAATTGAGTGTGTGGAACCATCCAATATTACTTTAAACAGTCAATTTACCCGTTCCAAACTTGCATCGATATCGTGACCTCAAGCCTACCATGGACATTTATGGAAACATATAAGGGTCATATATGGTTCCTAACGTCATTATATGACCCTAAGGTGTATCCCCTAGGGTCTCAAGACTTTCCGCCACCGGCCCCGTAACCTCAAAATTCCTCAAAAAGCGTGGATTATAGCCTTCAATTTTTGATTTTTTTGACCTTTTTTCGCCCGGAAATAAAAATTGCCGAGAAGTTTACCATGGTTCATAATACCCTCCGGTAGTCCTATTGAGTGGGTGGAACCATCCAATATTCCTTTAAACAGTCAATTTACCCGTTCCAAACTTGCACCGATATCGTGACCTCAAGCCTACCACGGACATTTATGGCAACATATCAGGGTCATATATGGTTCCAAAACGTCATTATATGACCCTAAGATGTATCCCCTAGGGACTCAAGACTTTTCGCCACCGGGCCCCAAAACCTCAAAATTCCTCAAAAAGCGTGGGTTATTGGAATTTTTTGACCTTTTTTCGCCAGGAAATAAAAATTGCCGAGACGTTTACCATGATTCATAGTACCCTACGAGAGTCCAATTGAGTGGGTGGAACCATCCAATATGCCTTTAAACAGTCAATTTACCCGTTCCAAACTTGCACCGATAACGTGACCTCAAGCCTACCACGGACATTTATGGAAACATACAAGGGTCATATACGGTTTCAAACGTCATTTTATGACCCTATGATGTATCCCCTAGGGTCTCAAGAATTTTCGCCACCGGCCCCGTAACCTCAAAATTCCTCAAAAAGAGTGGATTATAGCCTTCAATTTTGGAATATTTTCACTTTTTTCGCCCGGAAATAAAAATTGCCGAGATGTTTACCATGGTTCCTAATACCCTCCAAGAGTTCACTTGAGTGGGTGGAACCATCCAATATGGCTTTAAATAGTCAATTTACCCGTTCCAAACTTGCACCGATATCATGACCTCAAGCCTACCGCGGACATTTATGGCAACATATAACGGTCATAAATGGTTCCAAACGTCATTATATGACACTAAGATGTATCCCCTAGGGTCTCAAGACTTTTCGCCAACAGGCCCCGTTACCTCAAAATTCCTCAAAAAGCGTGGATTATAGCTTTCAATTTTGGAATTTTTTCACCATTTTCATCCGAAAATGAAAATTGCTGATATGTTTACCATGATTCCTAATACCCTCCGAGAGTCCGATTGAGTGGGTGGAACCATCCAATATGCCTTTTAACAGTCAATTTACCCGTTGCAAACTTGCACCAATAACGTGACCTCAAGCCTACCACGGACATTTATGGCAACATATAAGGGACATATATGGTTCTAAACGTCATTATCTTACCCTAAGATGTATCTCCTTGGGTCTCAAGACTTTTCGACACCGGGCCCGTAACCTCAATATTCCTCAAAAATCGTGGATATAGCCTTCAATTCTGGTATTTTTTGACATTTTTTCGCTCGGAAATAAAAATTGCCGAGATGTTTACCATGGTTTCTAATACCCTCCGGGAGTCCAAGTGAGTGGGTGGAACCATCCAATATGCCTTTAAACAGTCAATTTACCCGTTCCAAACTTGCACCGATATCTTGACCTCAAGCCTACCACTGACATTTATTGAAACATATAAGGGTCATATATGGTTCCAAACGTCATTAAATGACCCTAAGATGTATCCCCTAGGGTCTAAAGACTTTTCGCCACCGGGCCCCGTCACCTCAAAAAGCGTGGATTATAGCCTTCAATTTTGGAATTTTTTGACCTTTTTTCGCCGGAAAAAAATTGCCGAGATGTTTACCATGGTTCCTAATACCCTCCAGGAGTACAATTGAGGGGGTGGAACCATCCAATATGCCTTTAAACAGTCAATTTACCCGTTCCAAATTTGCACCGATATCTTGACCTCAAGCTTACCACGGACATTTATGACAACATATAAGGGTCATATATGGTTCCAAACGTCATTATATGACCCTAAGATGTATCCCCTAGGGTCTCAAGATTTTTCGCCACCGGGTCCCGTCACCTTAAAATTCCTCAAAAAGCGTGGATTATAGCCTTCAATTATGGAATTTTTTGACCTTTTTTCGCCCGGAAATAAAAATTGACAAGATGTTTACCATGGTTCCTAATACCCTCCGGGAGTCCAATTGAGTGGGTGGAACCATCCAATATACCTTTAAACAGTTAATTTACCCGTTCCAAACTTGCGACGATATTGTGACCTCATGCCTACCACGGACATTTATGGCTACATATACGGGTCATACATGGTTCCAAACGTCATTATATGATCCTAAGACGTTTCCCCTATGGTCTCAAGACTTTTCGCCACAAGGCCTCGTAACCTCAAAATTCCTCAAAAAGCCTTGAATTTTGGAATTTTTTGACCTTATTTCGGCCGGAAATAAAAATTGCCGAGTTGTATACCATGGTTCCTAATACTCTGCGGGAGTCCAATTGAGTGGGTGGAACCATCCAATATTCCAAAAAGGCTTTAGTTTACGAAATCGGTGCAAATTTGGAACAGGTAAATTGACCGTTTTAAGGCATATTGGATGGTTTCACCCACTTAATTGGACTCCTGGAGGGTATTAGGAACCATGGTAAACATCTCGACAATTTTTATCTCCGGGCGAAAAAACGTCAATAAATTCCAAATTTGAAGGCTATAATCCAAGCTTTTTGAGGAATTTTGAGGTTACGGGGCCCGGTGGCGTAAAGTCTTGAGACCTTAGGGGATACATCTTAGGGTCATATAATGACGTTTGGAACCATATATGACCCTTATACGTTGTACAAATTAGCCGTGGTAGGCTTCAGTTTACGAAATCGGTGCAAAAATGGAACGGGTAAATTGTCCGTTTTAAGGCATATTGGATGGTTCCACCCACTCAATTGAACTCCCGGAGGGTATTGGGAACCATGGTAAACATCTCGGCAATTTTTATTTTCGGGCGAAAAAAGGTCAAAAAATTCCGAAATTGAAGGATCCACGCTTTTTGAGGAATCTTGAGGTTACGGGGCCCGGTGGCGAAAAGTCTTGAGACATTAGGGGATAGATTATAAGGTCATATAATGACGTTTGGAACCATATATGACCCTTATATGTTGTACAAAATAGCCGTGGTAGGCTTCAATTTACGAAATCGGTGCACATTTGGAACGGGTAAATTGACCGTTTTAAGGCATATTGGATGGTTCCACCCACTCAATTGGACTCCCGGAGGGTATTAGGAACTATCGTAAACATCTCAGCAATTTTTATTTCCGAGCGAAAAAAGGTCAAAAAATTCCTAAATTGAAGGCTATTGATCGGGGGATTAAGTAGTGTCGTTGGTCTACTAACCCTAATCAAATTAGAAATTTATAAAACCTAAACTACCCTAATACGATTATAGGGGTAAGTAAAGGGTCGAACCCAAAAGGACTAAGTGTATCAATCTATGCTAATTAGACTACTAGGAAAGCTTGTGAGATAGAAAGAGAGGTTCAACTAAACACTACTAAGAGAAAATAACTAAAACTAGGGAAAGTGGAATCCAATTACATCAATGAATTCAACAATATCATACAATTAGATGAAAATTACCTCGATTAGGAACAGTCAACACATTTAACTCACTCTCGCACAATTAAGCATGTTAATTATCCTACTAAACTAATTTACTCTCGTGCAACTAGCCTAGCAAAGGTATGGAGGAATTTAGGGCTCTCAACCAACTCACTCTCGCGCAATTGATTGAAAATACAATTAAGAACATAGAATCAATTAGCTAGAAAGATTCTAATCCATAAAAGCATCATCCATACACAATAATCAAGTAACAATTTCATACTAATCACAATCAATCATTAAATTAATTAACATAACCTTCATTCATTTCCCTAGAACAAAACCTAAACTAACACGATGAACAAAAACATGGAAAACGAGGTAAAATAATAATAAAAACAAGAATCAAACAACTAAACTAATTAATCTACTCAAATAAACAAATAAATAAGCAAAAACAATAATAAATGAAAGCAATAAAGGTGAGAAAAAGTTAGAAAGACTCATTGAATTAATGAGAAAAAAAATCCACAAATTGTATCTTCAACCTCTCAAAACTCCATGAAAAATCCAAGCTTTCTCTCTCTAAACTACTCCTAAACTAGAGAGAGAAACTCCTAATCTAACCCTAATAGAGAGAAAATAAAAGAGGCTAAACTACTCTAATCTAATCTAGGGTAGAATAAAAATGTTGATTGAAAGTTAATTGAAAGTTAGAAGAGAATAACCCCAAAGGGGGGTATTTATAATACAAGCTAAGAAAAATAAAAGAAAAGAGAAATATAAAAAAAATAGAAAACAAACTAAACCAAAATAATTTTGTACATTCATAAAAACGACTTTCTCTCTCTAACCCATCCCTATCCTTTCACCGCCTCCACCGCCTTCCTTATTCTCAGTTCCTGCTCGCTGGCGACTGGCGCGCTCCGCCTAGCCGTCGCCGGCGAGCCCATCCCTTCCTTTTTTTCGTTATTTTCTGTTTAGTTCTCGTTAGTTGGGTCTCTTGGTGAAGTAAATAAAGGAAGTTACAGGGAGGTTTGGTTCTTCTCGTTTATCGGAGTTTCGGGGTATCGTCAAGTGATTTAGTTCTAATTAACCAACGAAATGAAGTGTCAAGGCTATTCTTAACGCCGCCGTCGAAAGGAATTTAGTTAATTGTTTTCCCGACGGTAAAGGTGAAGTTAAGTATAGGGTTTCGTCCCTAAATCCAAGGTTTGTTTTGGGGAAAGGTCTTCTACCGTTGGCCTTGACGACTGGTTGGGGTTTGGTCTTTGCCGGTGAGGTAATTTCGGGTACCTTTGCTTCTTCCTGGTCTCACGAGTCCCTTTGTTAGTGTCTTTGTTGTTCTTGTCCTGGTTTGTTGTTTAGTAGTTTTGCCTTGGTTTATTTATGCTTTTAGTGTATTTTTTGCTGGTGATGATGTTGGAGTTTTTAGTCTTCTTTAGTACCCTTACTTTGTGTGTTTTTAAGTTGGAGGTTCTTAGGGTAATCCTAGATTTGGAGGCTTTCGAAGTGGTGTTGTTGTATTTGGGGTCTGGTTGGTCAGCTTTGGACTTGAATCCACGGGTCGCAAAGTTCGTTTGTACTTGGCTTGTTTGGCTGTTGGTCCTTGTAGTTGCTTTATCGGGGTGGGACTATGTTAGGGGGAGTTTTCTAGTTGGATGTGAGGCTCCCCTTGTTGTTAGTTTGGATGGTTTTCTCTATCTTGTTTGTCAGAGATTAGTGTTTGATATGCAGGCAAAAGGTTTTCCTTGCATTAGGAGTTGGCAAGGAGAAATTAGTTGGTGGGGGAGAGGTAGGGTAGCTTTTCCTGTTGCATCTTGGTTGTGGGATGATATGGGTATCCATTCAGTTTCTAACATCCCACTGGTGTTGGTGATGACAATGTCAGTCATCGCTGTTAAATTCAATCTTGAAGGAGGCTCCCCATCTTTAATGTTTGGGGTAAGCAAAGTCCTCCATTTTCTTGCATTCTCTGTTAGTAGAATTGCAGGAAAGGAACCTGCATTTTGGTGCAAGGTTTCTCATTGCAGGGTCGTCAAGACATACGACTCTCTTGGTTGGGCTCTAGGACTCTTAGGAGGTAGCTATGCTTTTACATCCCTAGGAGTGGAGTCGTGTCACGGGTCTCTTCATCAGCAACAGGGTAATTTGCTTAGGTGTCAATGCAAGTTTCGGTTCCCTTCTCTTGTATCGTCCTGCATTTTCTGTCCGTCTCGAGGGTTACGGTTCGTTTGGCAACTTTTGGTCCAGGAAAGGGTTTTGGTAAGTTACTTATGGTTGTCAAGGCTTCAAGGTATGTGGTATGTTTCAAGACTGTTGTGGTTTAATTCACTTCGTTCCTCCTCAACTCGCAAGTGGCGATACCCAGGGTTTGTTTGGATGGGTTACCTCAGCCACGTTACTCAAGTGTTTTCGTTTGATGTTTTAGTTGGGTATGTAGGTTTGGTTTTTTTTTAATTGCTTTTAGTTCTAGGTTGTAATTTGTCTTTGTTATTTAATTATGAGTTCCCTTTGTCAAAAAAAAAAAAAAATAAATAAATAAATAAATAAAAATAACAAAACTAACTAAAAAAATTAAAAGAAAAGAAAACCAAAAATAATCCCCAATTCCCCCCAAAGACCACGCATCAGACCCTTTCACTCCACACCCACGCATTCCACCTTCTGCTTCAATTCGAATCTAATGGTTGCTCTGACTTTTGATCTTCACCATTCACGCATCGTCAACGCACATCATCATCACAAATAGAAGATCAACGACAATCACCAAGCTTCAATTGTTTGATCTCATTAATTATCACGTGTGAAGCTCGTGAAGTGGTTCGATCGGATGGAAGGTGGGTTCGACCGAACTATGGGTTGGTTCGGTCGAACCATGGGTGTGTTCGACCACTCCTCTAAAAATCAGAAAACATCGAATGATTCTGCTTGTTTTCGCCCTTTTAATTCGACCGAACTTCTCAATGGGTTTGCTCGAATCCAATTGATTTGAATTGCTCTGAATTTTGGGCGCTGTTGTTGTGCGATTTGGAGATGTGAAATTACTGCTCCAAAGTGGTTATTGATGGTTGTTCAGTGACGGTGATTGGAGGTGGTGTGAGTTGGTGTGGTTGCGTGGGCTGGTGTGGCAATTGGTGTTATGCGTGGTGGTGTAGCGCTGGTGGGAGCAGGAGATTTGGCTGGTGGATTTGTGGTGTTGGGCTGCAGATTTGCTGTTGGTTTTAGGGGCTGGAATGCGTGGTGGAGTTGAATGGTGGCTGCGTGTGGAGTGATTGGTGGTGGCTGGTTGAAACAGGGGCTGCGCGCAGAGGTAGTGCTGTTGGAGTTGTTATTGGTGAGTACGAGGGAGTTGCGTGGGTGGTGTTGTGTGAGCTGTTGTGCTATCAGCAGCGTGAGGCTGCTATGGCTGTGCTGTTGGTTGCGTGAAGAGCTGGGAGCAGGGGAGAAGCTGTGTGGTTGTGGTGGAGGTTAAGAAGTTGGGGTGATGGATAGGAGGCAGCAGGGGCTTGATGTTGGAAGCTTGTGAATTGTTAATCGACCCTTTAAGCTCCAAGAATGAATTTTATTTAAAACCCGTGCCTCGACCCGAACACGTAGGTACACATCAACCAAACCGAGGAGAGAAGTAGGGACAAAAATTAAAAATAAAATAAAGATAAAATAAAGTAAAGTAAAATACAAAAACTAAACGAAATAATAAAATCAAAAGAAAATAAATAAAATAAAAAAAGAGAACAAACTAGAAAATAAAAGAAAAATAAGAGGAAAACGAGAAGAAAAATAATAACAAGAACCTAGACTAAGAACAAAAGAAAATAAGAAACATAGATAAATTACGAAATTAAACTAAAAACTATTAAAAACTAGAAAATACTCAAATAAAAAGATAAAAGACGAGAATAAGCAAATAAAAGGAATAAAGGACAAAATGGGCTAAATTATTGGAAAATAACCCGGAACACGACTCAATAAACACCTTAAAAGTGACATAAAAGTCACTTATCAAACTCCCCTAAGCTAACCTTTTGCTCGTCCTCGAGTAAATTAACATGAAACACGGGAGAAGGAGAATAATTTATTCAAGCAAAACTAAGACACTAAAGTAGACAAGAATGTATACTAACTCACTTTCGTAGGAATCACGGTCAATTTTAGCGACAAATGACAAGCCCTTTAAACCCCTAGATCGCCCTAGAGGACGAGTGTGCTCTCGTGAGGGTGTCCTAAGAGTTTAACCCACAACTCTAAATAAAGGCAAGGCAATAAAAAGGAAAGAAAAAGAAACATAAAAAGAGAAAGAAAACACAAATTCATATTTGGACAAGAGATAGGAACAAACACCAATGAATGCAAATCTTTCTAAGTAGACAAATGTATGCACGTTCTATGATGTCAATGGTTGATTGAAACATAACATATGCTAAGCATAGAGAACTAATGAGGACTCATTCCACCCTAGCCCCAACCAATCGGGCCGCGTTCTCTCCACTAGCTTCAAATCAACCCTTAAGCTAGCTTCTTATGATTCCACGAAGGAACCGAAAAAAGATAAAGAATTGAAAAACTTTGAGAAGGTAATCCCGACATCTCAACTGTGCATACTTTCTCCATAGGTTTGAAATCTATCTCCCTCCACCGTTCTTTGACCTAACCCCATTAAAGTCTAAGGGTCTTTTATTGGGTTGAAACGTAAGGCTAAGGGTTAAGGTGGGGTAAAAATTTGAAAATTTTGGTGATATTTCCTAAGTGAAGCAAAAGAGTGGCCTACTCTCAAAAACAAACTCAAGAAGTCACAAAATATGAAACAAAAATACCAATAATGCCATCTCCCCCAAGCTTACTCAACACTAACACACAATATATACAAAAAATGAAGGAACGCTCCCCCCCAAGCTTGAACGAAGCATTGTCCCCAATGCTTAAACTAGGGTAGAAAACGAAACCAAACTAAAATATAGTTGTGTTTTTTTTTTTTTTGTTTTTTTTTTTTTTTTGCTATGTACAGCTTTTTCTTGAAACTTCATTTGATTTTCTTGAATTGCATATTTCTTCTAAAACTCTTTTTCATATTCTTTTCAAGCTCAACTTTCAATACCGTACTTAAACCAATTCACAAAGTTTTCTTGCTCATGATCAACACACCAAAAAACTCAAACCTCACATGCCAATGCTTCACTAACTAAAAGGGTTGGTAAACATAGGCCATTGGGTTTGTAATGTGGTTAAGACAACAAAGGGAAACATTAGGATCAAATTGGTTAATAAGTAGGTTAATGCAAAATAGAAAACCAAATTTGTAACAAAATTAGAAGAAGATAAATAAAAATGAGAAAATGTGCCCTTTTCCTCCCCTAGAGTGGCTCGGTCACGATCTCGGGAGCTAGAGGTCAAAACAAGGATTAAGACATGCATAGTCAAGGATCCTAATTTGCCACTCAACAAGGTGATGAAGGCTAGAACAAATGAAGCTCACAAGGGATTACAACCAAACAAATACCAACCAAGGGTTTCAAATCCACTATAGAGAGCAACTCCATCTTACCACATTCCCGTGAACTAAGGCTTCATGAACCCCTAAAAGTTCTTAACCCGACTACCTTAGCATATAGTATCCTAGAGTCAACCAATGACACTTTCAAACCGTGCATTCATTTACCACTTAGGAAGAAAAACATTCAAGAATACAAGTCCCAAAACAATATATCCAAAATAAGAACAAACAAAACACATTTTGCCAAAATTACCTTGAAAGTAAACAAAAATATTTTTGGACTTTTCAAAATATAAGAAAAGACATGGAAATGCATGTACTCAAGTGCATGGCATAAGTGAATCAACATCCCACCAAACATGATAGAATACCCTCCCCAAGCTTGAATGAGACAATATACTCAAACATAAACCAAATAAACCATGGGAGGGGAAAAGAAAGAAATCAACACAACAAACCAACACGTGTCTAACGAATTTAACCTTTCAAAGCCGATTTCCTTTTGAATTGAATCTGGTTTTCCATGTGCTAGCAAAAATAGGCATCAAACTTCCTTGATTCTTGATCCAAACAAATGCATAAGTGTATATCAAGTCATGTACCTAGAAAAAGGCACACAAACATTTCCATGAGAGAAAATCTAATATAAAAAGAAAAGAAAATGAAAGCAATAAAAACCTCGGGTTACTTCCCGAGAAAGGCTTGTTTAACGTCCCAGCGAGACCGCTCTAGTAAATAATATTGCAACGAACGCAAGAGCTTATCAAATGCACTACTACACATTTCATAAGATAACAAGTAGGCAAATGACGGAAGGAGGACGTGCAACAAGACTATTGCACGTAAGTGAGGAGGAAGACGCCAAAAGAAAGAAGAAAAATCAAAAGAAAAATCAAGAAAATAAGAAGAGAAAGAAGAAGAAAAACAAGGCAAACTCTCCTCAAAATCTTTTTGGGTGGCATAATCACCCATTTCCTCAAAAATGGGAGGATGAGAAAGAAGAGTCTCATCAAAGAAGAGAGGGTTCTCAATAGGCTATAAGACAAAAGAGGGGAGGAACATAGGATAGTAAGGGATATGGTCAAATTTCCTTGAGAAAGGGACATGAGGAAGGGGAGGAGAAACAATGGTCTCACAGAGCCTCACATCATCAATGAGGGCATGAAAATCAATCATAGAATCCTCAAAAGAACACTCTTGACTCACATCTCCCTCAAACAAAAACTCTCCAAGAAAAACAACCTCATCTTCCTCTCTATCACAACGATGAACAACAACTCCCTCAAGATCCTCAAAGCCGAGAGTCTCTAACCCATGCATGAAAGGATAAAGGTTTCTCTCAAACTCATCCCTTTCCCATGAGGCATTGCCAATGAACTCTCTCAAAAGGCTATAGTGCTTTGTTATACCTTCAATGAATATACTAGCCATAACCTCAAAAGAATCCAAAGACTCATGGATAGAAGGGTCATAAACATGCAAGCTAGACCTCATCAAGATGGGGAAGAGGGTTGGAATCCTCAAAATTGACATTTTCTTCATTCACAACTCTTCCACCATCACTCAAGGGACTCTCAATCTCTCTTGGTAGCTCAAACTCATCATCATCATCCTCATTAACTCCTTCATTCAAATATGAAGATGGCTCACTCACATCCTCACCAAGGGAAGCTCTCAAAGGGGGAGAATATGGGGAAGGATGGCACTCAAGCTCAAATGGGGAATGAAAAGGAGCAAAATCCTCAAAAATCCTCTCATCACAAGAAAATCTTTCCTCACCTGCACACCCTTGGCCCACATCATCCTCAAAAACACTCTCACACTCCAAATGAGGTGCCTCACATCCATTTACATCAACCATAGCACTCATCACTTGGGCAAGCCTCACTTCTCTCAATTTTTGTTCCTCTTGAAGCTCTTGGAGTTGTTGGGTGAGATATTGCATTTGAGAAAGAATTTGAGGAGTAATGTTATCGGGTTGAGGTTCATGATGAAAATCAAATTGCAAATTATCAAAATTAGCACAAACCTCATCACAATGAGCATAAGAGGGGAGGGGCTCAACATGCATATTTGGATCATCACAAGGCACATTAGAAGTATCAAGAGAATTCATGCAAAAATTAAAAGAATCTTGACATTGAGAATCAAAACAAGAAACATTACATTCTCTATCATAAGAATCTCTAGCAAGCCAAGTGAACAAATTCCAAGCATCATGCATAAACAAATGACGGAATATACCATTGTGCATATTCTCAACCATACCCCTAGTATACTCATTCGTGCCCCAATAAGCTATTCCACAAGCATCACTAAGAAAACACCCATGGTAACTAAGGAAATCATCTAATCTATCAAAGTAAGAATAAACGGGTTCATTATCAAATTGAGGAAAAGATAAGCATGCCATTTTATACAAGGAATAAATAGAAAAGCAAATAAAAACCAAATAATATACAAGAACCTAGCTAATGTAATCAACACAAACTAATGAACGCCTTAGTCCTCGGCAACGGCGCCAAATTTTGATCGGGCTAGGATAGGTCGTTAAACTATTAACCCTAATCAAATTAACAATTTATAAAACCTAGAATTTACACTAAACTAGTTAGTGGCAAGCAAGGGTCGACCCACTGAGGAAGCTTTCTCATTCAATATCAAAATCACCATGCAAGAGTAAGAAAATGGTGTATTTTGTTGGAAATTGGAATGTAGACACTAGAACTATAAATAAACAAGTAAAAATAGTGATTTAATCAAGATAAAACAACTCTAGGGATTAGGGGGGTTTCAAATATGATTGAAATGAGGGAGAATAAAATTAAGCATCATGATTAACATGCCAAAGAATATAAAATCCTACCTAAACAATTCATTTTCATGCAATAGTTTAGGCAAACCAGTAAAAGTGGTCTAAGCTAATTAGGATCATTTTCATGCATCCCATTAGTCCCAAGCTAACCCAAGTAAAAAGAGGCACAATACATGGAACTCTATTTCAATAACTCATTCTCATGCAATCATTAAAATAGAGGTGATCTAAATCTAGTTCAAATCATTCTCATGCATTTAAACTAGAAGGCAATCAAATAAAGACAATAATCTCAAGTCAATACATATTTTACACCCCCCCTTCCCCTAGCTAAGAAACTAGCCTAGAAAAGGGGGATTAGACATGATAACAAAACTAAATGAAAACAAAACAAACATGAAGGCAAACATGATAAAAAACAATGAAAATACCAAAAGATATAATCCACAAAATAGAGAGAAATAAACAACTAGAGTGCAAATAAACAAAGCTAAGAGAAAGGATTAGAGATTACTAGATAGGCAATAGTAGAAAGATTAAAACTTGCAAAGTTGCTTGATGGATTGAAATGAAAGTTGAACCAAAGTTGCATACAAGAAGATAACTTGAGTAATACTACACTGTCTCTCTCTAAGATTAGGGTTTAATTGTTTCTAAGACAAGGCTAGATGATCCACTAATCCACCCTATGACCTATATATATAGGTCCCCTAAAAGATATAAAAATACGAAATAAAAGAAAAACTGAAACTCAGCGGTGCGCGCCCGCGCATATACACTGCGCGCCCGCGCATATGTTGTGCGTCTCAAATCTTGTGCGCCCGCAGATCTGTGGGTACAGGGAATTAGACCCATGGATTCGCGCCTTCTCCCAGCATCCTGCACGCTCGCGCGTGAAGAATGTGCGCCCGCACACATGTCGCACAAGAGGCGCACACAACTCCCTGTTTTGGCTCTGCTTCTGCTGCTATCTCGTGCGGGTTCACCCAGGGCCGCGCGCCCGCAAAGTTCAAAGGCGCGCGCCTGCACACAAAGCGCGCACAAGGCGCACAAAACCTTCTGTTTCTGTTCTGTTCTTGAAGCAATCCTGCGCGGGTTCTCACAGTGCTGCGCGCCCACACACAGGGGATTTTGAGGGTGAATTGCTCTTCTTCCAATGCCTTGATTCCTACAAAACAAAAACAAAGAAAACAAGAAGAAAGGCAAACAAAGAAAAGAAGAACAAAAAGGAGAGAAAAAGGGGGCAAACAAGCTACAAATGGGAGGGAAAACCCGTAAAAAGAGCACTAAATAGTGGCATAAATGCCACTCATCAAATTCCCCCACACTTGCTTCTTGCTTGTCCTCAAGCAAAGGAAACCAAGGCAAAAGACAACATACATAACAAACACAACATGACAAGGTTCAAGAAAATCAATCAAGTACCATGGTGAGAAATGCTCAATTCGGACTCAAATATAACGACATTGATCAAAGAATACTTACCTTTCTCAATTCAAGAGGGAAAACACGTTTTAAGATGTTCAAGGTTGAAAGGGAAAAACCTAAGCTAAGCATAGAGAACTAATGATTTCATCCTCCGCCCTAGCCCCATCCAAGACGGTCCACGTTCTCTCCGCTAGCTTCAAATCAACCCTTAAGCTAGCTTCTCATGATTCCACGAAGGAACCGGAAAAAGATAAAGAAATGAAAAACTTTGAGAAGGTAATCTCGACATCTCAACTATGCATACTTTCTCCATAGGTTTGAAATCTATCTCCCTCCACTATTCTTTGACCTAACCCCACTAAAGTCTAAGGGTCTTTTATTGGGTTGAAACGTAAGGCTAAGGGTTAAGGCGGGGTAAAAATTTGAAAATTTTGGTGATATTTCCTAAGTGAAGCAAAAGAGTAGCCTATTCTCAAAACCAAACTCAAGAAGTCACAAAATATCAAACAAAAATACCAATAATGCCATCTCCCCCAAGCTTACTCAACACTAACACACAATATATACAAAAAATGACGGAACGCTCCAAACAATCCACGCTTTTTGAGGAATTTTTAGGTTAAGGGGCCCGGTTGCGAAAAATTTGAGACCTTAGGGGATACATCTTAGGGTCATATAATGACGTTTGGAACCATATATGACCCTTATATGTTGTACAAAAAAGCCGTGGTTGGCTTCAGTTTACGAAATCGGTGCAAATTTAGAATGGGTAAATTGACCGTTTTAAGGCATATTTAATGGTTCCACCCACTCAATTGGACTCCCGAAGGGTATTAGGAACCATGGTAAACATCTCGGCAATTTTTATTTCCGGGCGAAAAAAGGTCAAAAAATTCCAAAATTGAAAGCTATAATCCACGCTTTTTGAGGAATTTTGAGGTTACGGGGCCCGGTGGCGAAAAGTCTTGAGACCATAGGGGATACATCTTAGGGTCATATAATGACGTTTGGAACCATATATGACCCTTATATGTTGTACAAATAACCATGGTAGGCTTTAGTTTACGAAATTGGTGCAAATTTGGAACGGGTAAATTGATCGTTTTAAGGCATATTGGATGGTTCAACTCACTCAATTGGACTCCCGGAGGGTATTAGGAACTGTGGTAAATATCTCGGCAATTTTTATTTCCGGGCGAAAAAAGGTCAAAAAAATTCCAAAATTGAAGGCTATAATCCACGCTTTTTGAGGAATTTTGAGGTTACGGGGCCTGGTGGCGAAAGTTCTTGAGACCTTAGTGGATATATTTTAGGAACATATAATGACATTTGGAACCATATATTACCCTTATATGTTGTACAAAATAGCCGCGGTAAGCTTCAGTTTACGAAATCGGTGTAAATTTGGAATGGGTAAATTGACCGATTTAAGGCATATTAGATGGTTTGACCCACTCAATTGGACTCCTGGAGGGTATTAGGAACCATGGTAAACATCTCGGCAATTTTTATTTTCGGGCGAAAATAGGTTGAAAAATTCCGAAATTGAAGTCCACGCTTTTTAAGGAATTTAGAGGTTACGGGGCCCGATGGCGAAAAGTCTTGAGACCCTAGGGCATACATCTTAGGGTCATATAATGACGTTTAGAACCATGTATGACCATTATATGTTGCCATAAGTGTTCGTGATAGGCTTGAGGTCACGTTAACGGTGCAATTTTGGAACGGGTAAATTGACTATTTAAAGGCACATTGGATCCACTCAAATAGACTCCCAGGGTGTATTAGGGTCCATGATAAGCATCTCGGCATTTTTTTTTTTTGCGGGCGAGATAAGGTCAAAAAATTTCAAAGTTGAAGACTATAATCCACGCTTTTTGAGGAATTTTGAGGTTATAGGGCCCGGTCGCGAAAAGTCTTGAGAACTTAGGGGATAAATCTTAGGATCATATAATGACGTTTGGAACCATATATGACCCTTATATGTTGTACAAAATAGCCGTCGTAGGCTTCAGTTTACGAAATCAGTGCAAATTTAGAACGGGTAAATTGACCGTTTTTAAGGCATATTGGATGGTTGCACCCACACAATTGGACTCCCGGAGTTTATTCGGAACCATGGTAAAAATCTCGGAAATTTTTATTTCAAGACGAAAAAAGGTCAAAAAATTCCAAAATTGAAGGCTATAATCCACGCTTTTTGAGGAATTTTGATGTTACGGGGCTCGGTGGCGAAAAGTCTTGAGACCCTAGGGGATACATCTTAGGGTCATATAATGACGTTTGAACCATATATGACCCTAATATTTTGTACAAAATAGCCATGATAGGCGTTAGTTTACGAAATCGGTGCAAATTTGTAACGGGTAAATTGACCGTTTTAAGGCATATTGGACTGTTCCACCCACTCTATTGGACTCCCAGAGGGTATTAGAAACCATGGTAAACATCTCGGCAATTTTTATTTCCGGGCGAAAAAAGTCAAAAAAATTCCAAAATTGAAGGCTATAATCCACGTTTTTTGAGAAATTTGAGGTTACGGGGCCCGGTGGCGAAAAGTCTTGAGACCCTAGGGAACAAATCTTAGGGTCATATAATGACTTTTGGAATCATATATAACCCTTATATGTTGTACAAAATAGCCGTGATAGGCGTCAGTTTACGAAATCGGTGCAAATTTTAAACGGGTAAATTGACCGTTTTAAGGCATATTGGATGGTTCCACCCACTCAATTGGACTCCCGGAGGGTATTAGGAACTATGGTGAACATCTCGGAAATTTTTATTTCCGGGCGAAAAAAAGTCAAAAAATTCCAAAATTTAAGGCTATAATCCACGTTTTTTGAGGAATTTTGAGGTTATGGTGCCTGGTGGCGAAAAGTCAGGAGACCTTAGGGGACACATCTTAGGGTCATATAATGACGTTTGGAACCATATATGACCCTTATATGTTGTACAAAATAGCCGTGGTAGGATTTAGTTTTCGAAATCAGTGCAAATTTGGAACGGGTAAATTGACTGTTTTATGGCATATTGGATGGTTCCACCCACTCAATTGGACTCCCGGAGGATATTAGGAACCATGGTAATCATCTCGACAATTTTTAAATCCGGGCGAAAAAAGGTCAAAAATTCCAAAATTGAAAGCTATAATCCATGCTTTTTGAGGAATTTTGAGGTTGCGGAGCCTTGAGGTGAAAACTCTTGAGACCTTAGGGAATACATCTTAGATTCTTAGGGTCATGTAATGACGTTTGGAACCATATATGACCCTTATATGTTATACAAATAGCTGTGGTAGGCTTCAGTTTACGAAATCGTTGTAAATTTGGAACGGGTAAATTGACCGTTTTAAGACATATTGGATGTTTCCACCTACTCAATTGGACTCTCGGAGGGTATTAGGAACCATGGTAAAAATCTCAGCAATTTTTATTTTCAGGCGAAAAAAGGGCAAAAAATTCCAAAATTGAAGGCTATATCCACTCTTTTTGATGAATTTTGAGGTTTTAGGGCCCGGTGGCGTAAAGTCTTGAGACCCTAGTGGATACTTCTTAGGGTCATATAATGACGTTTGGGACTAGATATGACCATTATATGCTGCCATAAATGTCCTTGGTAGGCTTGAGGTCACGATATCGGTGCAAGTTTGAAACGGGTAAATTGACTGTTTAAAAGCATATTAGATGGTTGGACCCACCTAATGAGGTTTGGAACCATATATGACCCTTATATGTTATACAAAATAGCCGTGGTAGGCTTCAGTTTACGAAGTCGTTGTAAATTTGGAACGGGTAAATTGACCGTTTTAAGGCATATTGGATGTTTCCACCCACTCAATTGGACTCCCGGAGGGTATTAGGAACCATGGTAAACATCTCGGGAATTTTAATTTCCGGGCGAAAAAAGGTCAAAAAATTCAAAAATTGAAGGCTATAATCAACGCTTTTTAAGAAATTTTGAGTTTACGGGGCCTGGTGGCGAAATGTCTTGAGACCTTAGGGGATACATTTAAAGGTCATATAATGGCGTTTGGAATCATATATGACCCTTATATGTTGTACAAAATAGCCGTGGTAGGATTCAGTTTACAAAATCGGTGCAAATTTGGAACGGGTAAATTGACCGTTTTAAGGCATATTAGATGGTTCCGCCCACTTAACTGGACTATCGGAGGGTATTAGGAACAATGGTAAACATCTCGACAATTTTTATTTCTGGGCGAAAAAAGGTCAAAAAATTCCAAAATTGAAAGCTATATAATCCACGCTTTTCGAGGAATTTTGAGGTCACGGGGCCCGGTCGCGAAAAGTCTTGAGACCTTAGGGAATACATCTCAGGATCATATAATGACGTTTGGAACCATATATGACTCTTATATGTTGTATAAAATAGCCGTCGTAGGCTTCAGTTTACGAAATCGGTGCAAATTTAGACGGGTAAATTGACCGTTTTTAGGGCATATCGGATGGTTCCACCCACTCAATTGCACTCCCGGAGGGTATAAGGAACTATGGTGAACATCTCAGCAATTTTTATTTCTAGGCGAAAAACGGACAAAAAATTCCAAAATTTAAGGCTATAATCCACGCTTTTTGAGGAATTTTGAGGTTACGGGGCCCGGTGGCGAAAAGTCTGGAGACCTTAGGGGATACATCATAGGATCATATAATGACGTTTGGAACCATATATGACCCTTATATGTTGTATAAAATAGCCGTGGTAGGATTTTCGCCGTGGTCGCATGACCCTAAGATGTATCCCCTAAGGTGTCAAGAATTTTCGCCACCAGGCCCCGTAACCTCAAAATTCCTCAAAAAGTATGGATTACAACCTTCAATTTTGGAATTTTTAGACCTTTTTTCACCTGGAAATAAAAAATGCCAAGATGCTTACCATGGACCCTAATACACCCTGGGAGTTTCTTTAGGTGGGTCCTGTAGGAGATTATAGGTACTAAATGCGGAATTAACATGAATCATATTCACATAGCACCAAACCAAGGATCTCATGCATAACACATAAAGAAGTAAGAATTATACCTTTGAAGCGTGATTCCACGATGATCGAGCAAGAACAATGGGAAGATGAAGAACCTCAAACGTGATTCCTCTATTTGGTCCACGGGCACGGATTAAGACCTCCACTAATGCTAGTTAGTCGCGAAAGAACACTTCTATCGACCTTCTACGGAGATGAACAAACGATCAACTAGCCAAGAACCACCGCACAAACACCACGTGGCCACTAGGGGTGGCCGGCCGTGGGTGAGAGGGGAGAGTGAGAGGCATGCGTGTGAGAGAGAGAGGGAGAGGGCTTTTGGATGATGGTTGCTTGATTCACAATTCATTGTATGTCAATTGTGACTAGACCTGGCAATCCTGACCCAGACCCGATGACCCGACCCGAATGACCCGACCCATGACCCAAAATCGACCCGAAATCAGTGACCCGAAATTGACCCAAAACCCGAATCAATCCGACCCGACCCATACCCGACCCGAAGTGGAAATAACCCGACCTAGACCCGAAACCCGAAACGACCCGACCCGAGATGACCCGACCCGAAGTTGACCCGAGACCCGAAACGACCCGACCCGAAGTTGACCCGAGACCCGAAGTGACCCGAGACCCGAAGTTGACCCGACCTTTAACTTGAATTAATTGACCCAAATAGACTCGAAATCCAGAATGACCTAAACCAAAATTATCTTATACCTGAAATGACCAGAATCTATTTAAGTTAAAGTCTTGACCTTAGCAAACCGAAATAGAAAAAACCGCAATTAAATTGAATTAATTGACCCAAATCTATTTAAGCTAAAGGATTTTTTTTATCTTCCTATTTTTTAACTTTTATTTTTGTTTTTCTGTATTTTAGAATTTAGTCACTTTACCTTTTACTTATGGAAATTTGGAGGGAGTATTCCCGCTCATAATTTACCTCTTGTCCTCATCATGAAATACTTTTGGAGTTTTAGCCATTTGGGGGGAAGAATTTCCCACAATTTTAACCAAGTTAAAAGTTTTATTTTGTTTCCCTCTTGAATTTTCACTTTTAAGTTGTAACTTTGTTAAAATTGAAATTTTGAAAATTTTTAATTGATCAACAAGTGTGTCCGTAATCTTACATCTGAATATGAGAATATTTCCCAATGCACTGACCCGACTCGATGTTGACCCGACCCGAAGTTGACCCAAAAATTGACCCGACCCGAAAGTTGACCCGACCCAAACTTGACCCAAAGTGTTGACCCGATACCCGACCCGACCCGATTTTCAGGCGACCCGAAATCAACCCGAAACCCAAAATGACCCGACCCGACCCGAACATGACCCGATGACTTTTTGACCCGAACTTGACCCGACCCGAAATGACCCGACCCATACCCGACCCGAATGACCCATTTGCCAGGTCTAATTGTGACTTATTCCTCAACCCTAGGCAAGGCTATTATTTATAGATCGTATCTCTAAATAATAGTCCAAGTCCAAATCCAAACCCAATTCCTAATCCCACTCAAACTATACTTAGCCCAATCATGCTTATGACTAATTAATTGCTCATGAGGCCCATTAATGGGCCTCTAACTTGCTTAACCCAATACCCTTGTGTGTGACCAATATAGGATCCATTCTAAAGGGCTTTGGGCTATTTGACTAGCCCAAAGATCATCTCTCATAGTCTAGCAATAGAGGATGACGCCCCAATAGAATGAACTTATTATCTCCATAATAGTGATCCTTGATATATCTAGTAATTGCACTTATCGAAGACACAATTCCTTCAATCTCCCACTTGTCTGAGACAAGTGCGCAATATTCAAATTCCTTAAGTCATTTTGTGTCGATTTGATGATATGATTGCATCTTATGTAATCAATATTAATCTACAAATCATTTATTGAAATCTGTGTTAGAATTACAAAACAAATGGTTACTATGTAACACATTTGAGCAGGCCATGCATTTTCTGAATTCTCCCTCTTCAAGAGGCCAAAACATGACACATTCCTAATTTAATAGGAAGACTCTATCCAATCTTGTGGCAACCAAAGCTCCCACTCAACTTCTGAAATAACCAGGAAACACCCTTTATAATCTCCAGTTACGGGCAGACGTTTGAATGTACCACAGTTATATCATCCATTGAATGAGATCAATGTTCCACTCATGTCAAAGGAATCCACTAATATATCCGGAAGCTCTAAACTTGAACTTCAAAGTAGGTCTATAGTTCGATCAAGCATCATTCATGCATATCCATGTGATTGACCGAGCATCACTACGCTCCTATAGCCCATGAAACTGCGCTATCCAATCAATCTTAACATGCTAGTCCAAATTGAAATCATTTATGTCCACTTTAATGATTCCGAACTAGGAACTTAAATAATGTATGAATTTTGTTCACCTGTGGGGTTTCATTCAAAAGGTCATCAACCTAGTGAGCCCATCAATTCATAATTATTTTGGACATTTTATTTAATATTTAAACCACAATAAAATAAGAGAAATGATAATTTCTGATTAAGCATAATCCTGCAAATGAATGTATTACATATGTAATTTATTTTCTCAAAACAAATAACAACTTCTAATTACACCATTCGCTTCAATCCAATTGCACTAGTATGCTTCTCATGCTTAGGCATTGGAAGGGGTTTAGTAAGCGGATCAGCGATGTTCTCATCCGTGTGAATTTCGGTCATCTTGACATCTCCTCTGTCAACGATCTCTCGAATGAGGTGAAACTTCCTCTCTACATGTTTGGATTTGAAGTGTGACCTAGCTTCCTTCGATTGAGCAACAGCTCTATTATTGTCATAGTATATCTCGATACCCTTTTGAGCACTTGGTATGATATCCAGCTCAGTCAGGAACTTCTTTATCCAAACAGCTTCCTTAGCTGCTTCAACAGCAGCCAAATACTCTGATTATGTCGTAGAGTCTGCGACAGTGCTCTGCTTCAAACTCTTCCAGCTCACTGCTCCTCCATTCAGACAGAAAATGTATCCAGATTGAGATCTGAAGTCATCCCTGTCTGTTTGGAAACTCGCATCCGTATAACCTTTGACAACCAACTCATCTTCGCCACCATACACTAGAAACATTCCTTTCGTCCTTCTCAAGTACTTCTTCCTAATAGCTTCAAATCGACCTCTAATGAGCATCCCATTGATTCCACGAAGGAACCGGAAAAAGAGAATTTTTAAGCTACTCGACATCTTGACTTTTGCATCCCCTCTCCCTATTCCTAAAACTCACATTCCTCTCCACCGATGAATGACTCAACCATTTAGGTCAAAAGGTCTTTCCCCAAGGTTGTAACGTAAGGCAATAAGGGTGAAGGTAGGCTAAAAATTTGAAATTTGGTGGATTTCCTAATAGTGAAGCAAAGATTGCGCATTTCTTTACACCAAAACCAAGTTATCACCAAACAAAAACAACAACACCCCCAAGCTTATTCAAAGCTACACTCACAAACATATACACAAAAAGCGTGAGAACGCTTCCCCCCAAGCTTAAATGGAGCATTGTCCTCAATGCTCAAAAAGGGAGAAAACTCACATCAAAATATTTTTGAATTTTTTTCATTTTTCACTTTTTTTTTTCCTTTTTTTTCATTTTAATAGTTCTTTGTCCTCGCCTCTTTTAACTTTGAACGGCTTATTCTATTTTGCACTTATTTGTCCATGCCTTTTATAAAGTAGGACGGCTTTTACTCATACTCATTTGCCATTATTCACAAAGAAAATATAACACAACCTTGCTATCATAAAAACCAAACATTCCAATTTCTCCACCACAAACTCCATCAAGAATGATCAATTGCTTCACAAAAACCAAGAAAAGAAAGAGAATGAAACAAAAGGCCAAAGATCTAAAGATGTGGCTTGAAAAGAAGGTATAAGGCTCAAATGGTTGCAAGAAGGCAAATGTAAACCCAAAAATAACAAAAATGAATAAAACTATCCTAAAAATGAAAAATACCACCCCGAAAATATGCCTTTGTCCTCCCTAAATGGTTCGGTCTCGGATTCAAGATCTATGAGTCAAGTTTCAAGATTAGGTTTGCAAGAAGTCAAGGATCCATGCCGCTCATACAAGTATAGGTAGAAGGCTTGAAAAACAAAGAACTCACACGGATGTAGCAAAAACTCACTATTGGCGTCAAATCGACTATAGGAAGCAACTACCAAACATGCCACAAACAAGTAGAATCCGGCTTCATGTTCCCACTAGTTCTAAACAACTACCTTAGCATGCTTTATCCTAGAATCAACCAAGCGTACTCTTAAACCGTGCACACCATTACCATTTAGGAAGAAAAGCATTCAATTATACAAGTCCAAATGTTATTATGTCCAAAGCAAGAACAAAACAAAACACATTGCAATTTGCCTTGATAGAAACAAAAATCTTTTTGGAGTTTTTCAAAATATAAGAAACATGGAAAAGCATATACAAAGGTGCATAACACATAAGAATCAACATTCCACCAAACATGATAGAATACCCTCCCCCAAGCTTGAATGAGACAATACACTCAAACAAAAATCATATAATCCATGGGAGGGGAAAACAAGGAGATTAATCCAACAAACCAACATATGTCCAACAAGTCATCATCCACTAGAGAAAGAGCAAGGAAAGATATTACCGGATATTAGGTGGGTGTAAATACCCGCAAATGACCAAATTAAACCTTTCGAAGCTAATTTCTCAAGAATTGAACCTTGTTTCCATGTGCTAGTAAAAGTAGGAGTCAACCTTCCTTGATTCTTGATCCAAATCGAAGCACCAAAGTATATCAAGTCATGTACCTAGCAAAAGGCACACAAAAATTTCCATGAGAGAAAAATCTATTCTAAAAAGAAAAAGGAAAATCTAATCTAAAACACGGGTTACTTCCTGAGAAAGGATTGCTTAAGGTCCAAGCTTGACCGCTCTAGTAAAATAATAATTCAACGCACGCAAGAGCTTGTCAAATGCACTACTACACATTTCATAATAAGAAAGTATGTGTGCACATGACAAAAATAAGGCATACAACAAGCATAGTGCACACCTATGAGGAGAGAGATGCCAAGAGAAGGAAGAAGAATTAAAAGAAAACTCAACAAACTAAGAAGAAGAAGAAGAAAAAGAGGAAGAAAAGGAAAAAGAAGGCAAACTCTCCTCAAAATATTTTTGGGTGGCATCGTCACCCTTTTCCCAAATTGGAGACAAATGAGCCACATTCAAATCTTCATAGACATAAGGATCCCCAATAGGCTTACCAATAAAGGAAGGGAGAAAAATAGGGCAATAAGGGAGGTGATTAAACTTTTGAGAGAAAGGGGTATGAGAAATAGGCAAAGGGTTTGCTACTCTCTCAACATAAGGTCTCACATCACCAATGAGGGCATGAAAATCAATCATAGAATCCTCAAAAGAAGAACACTCATGATCACCATCTCCCTCAAACATCCAACTCCCAAGAGGAACCACATAATCTCCTCCACTACCTTCATGAACAATAGCTCCCTCAACTTCCTTAAAGCCTAGAGTCTCAAAACCATGCATGAATGGAGGCAAATTAATTTCAAAACCATCTCTCTCCCATGAAGCATCATCAATGAACTTGCTTAAAAGGCTATGCCTATTCCCTATGCACTCAACAAACACATTTGTCATAACCTCAAACGAGTCCAAATACTCATGGATAGAAGAGTCACATTCATACACTTGAAACTCATCACAATCAACAAAGGAAGAGATGTCTAGACTTAAAATTTCATCAAACTCATTATCACTCTCAACTCTCTCTCCTTCACTCCTATGCTCAACAATAGGATCCTCACACACTCTTGGTTGCTCAAAATTACCATCATCACCCTCAACACACACATTGGATTTGTAACTTTCACACATAAGCATCAAAGATGACAATTGGCTTCCTAGCTCTTCATTTCTCCTTCTTCCCTCCTCAAGACGCTCCTCACTCTTTTTCATCATCTCCAATTGACTTCTTAAACAATTAAGAGTCGACTCTTTTGTAGGCCCAAGATCATCACGAAGCTCAACATGCCTAATTTGAGTTTCCAAGGTAGCAATAAGAGATTCGAAAGGGGTAGGAGATTGAGGCTCAACAAGAGAAGAAGAAGTACAACCAAAAGTGGGATCATCATCATTACAAACATGAGCATTTTCATCAAATAGGGGGTTGGGGGCATTTTCAAATGTATGAGATTTGCTAGCTTGAACATGCAACACATTATCATGAGAAAATGAGGAAATAGAATTGGAAGTACTTGTTCTAGGTTCAACTATGGGGTCATGTGACACATCATGGTAAATCATGCTAACATTTGAAGAATTAACACATTGCACATCAAAAAATAGAAGCACGTTTACCCTTGTTATAAACTTCCCAAGCAAACCAAACATAAAATTTCCAAGCATCTTCAATAGAAAATGCTCTAAAATTACCATTATGCATTCCTTCAACTATATCCCTAGTTTGCTCATTCAAACCATGATAACAAATCTTACAAGCTTCCCAAAGACTACAACAATTATAGTCAATAAATTCCTTAAGTCTATTGAAATATTCACAAAAAGGCTCATCATCATGTTGAGAAAAAGATTGACATGCCATTTTTACAAAGGAAACAAAAACAAAATAAAAGAAAAGTATACACAAAGACCTAGACTCAAGCAATCAAAAACACTCAAACATAGACACCGTTCCCCGGCAACGGCGCCATTTTGACGTGGGGAAAACTAGGTCGTTGGGCTAATTCTCCCTAAGCCAAACAAAATTTATAAACACTCAACAAAACTAAATACAAGTATAGAGGTAAGTCAAGGGTCGAACCCAAAGGAACGGTAATGCCTAAGCGCTTCCAATTATATGCCTAAGCTAGGTCGAAGACAAGAGATAAAAGGTGACTCTAACAACTACTAAAACGAAGAAACCAAACAAATATAAGAGCTAGGGATTAGGATTCACTTATAATAGCAATGAACAATGCAAATTGGAATGGAAAGTCGACTAAGTCAAGCAATGTGAGGGAAAATCAATCATGCAACCAAAAGAGCATGTCAAGCTATTTTCCTAGAGGTCTAACTAGCGTCAACTACGATAAACTCTAGCTAGGAAACATCACAAGACACCTCAATCGTGTAAATGCAAGCCACAAATCAATGGTCCGTATTAATGTGAACTCACAATGCAATCTAGTGCAATAATCAAAGTTAGCTACTCTCTAATTAATCACACACATGCACATGATCAATCAACCAAGTTTAATCACATCATCAACTCCATCAATTATCCCCAATTTACATCAATTCATTACATCATAAGCTTCACCAAATCCCTAACCAAACAACTACTCAAACATGATCATCAATTCTACCAATACAAACATGAATATCCAAAATCATACCCAAAAATCATAAAATTCCAATCAAATCAATCAATCAAAACAATGAATATTAAACAAAGCAATAAATGAGATAGAGTTTAGAAATGCTCTTTGATAATAGAGGAGATCTCCAATACAATTGTCACATTTGGATCTTCAATCTCTCAATCACCATTGAAATTCCTCACTTTCTCTCTCTAAAATCTACTCCTAAAATTAACCCTAAAAACTAGAGAGAGAATCTCTCAACTAAGCTAGGAAAAATGATCTAATTACCTACTTCTCCAATTGTCTAATTGTTTCTCTCTCTACCCAAAAATGGGTATTTGTAGAATACAAGGATTAAGAGAAAATGAAAGGGAAAAGAAAATAAATAAAAGGAAAAGAAAAGCAAAGAAAGGAAAAGAAAATAAAATAAAATAAGAAAAGAAAATGGAAAAGAAAAATAAAATAAAATCAAAAGGAAAACTAAAATCAAAAGAACTGAAAAGGAAAAAAAATGGAATTGCTGCTCATTTCAAAGGGAATTAATCCCATGCCTCGCACAGCCATCACTCGAATCGCGAACAATCACAACCACTCATCATCATCAATATACGGCCCAAATTATACCCAGCTGTGTGCGGCCGCATTCATTGAATTTGCGCCCGCACCTGCTGAGGTTCGAAGCGGCTAGCTGCGGTGGTTGTTGGAGGAATTAGTGAGCTGCGGCTGGTGGTTGTTTGCTGGAGGAAAGGTGGCTGGCTGTGGGTGGAAGTTGCGGTTGTTGCTGCTGTTTGTGTTGCGGTAATGGCGGCTGACTTGATGATGCTGCAATTGTTGTTGTTGCGTGAGGTAGAAGGTGGAATTAGTGGCTGTTGGTTGATGTGGGAGCTGCGGTGTTGCGTGGGTGGCTGGTGGAGTGTAATTGGAGGTGATTGGGTGCGGCTGGAGCAGGGGAGCTGCGTGAGGATGGTTATTGTGGGATGATTGGCGGCAGATTTGGTGTTTGCTGGTGGTGGAGTGTGCGGTGGCAGCAGCTATGAGTGATGAATTGGGGAAACGGAGGAGCAGGGGACATGAGGTCTTGGTGGTTGTTGGGTGGTGCAAGGTGGCAGCAGCTATGAGGAGTTATAGTTGTTGTTGGAGTCGATGTTGCTGTTGTGAAGAGCTTTGCTGCTGCTGAAATATGGAGCAGGGGAAATAAGGGAGTAGCTTCTGGTTGCAAGCATCACCATCACCATCATCACCATGATGGTGATGAAGACTCAACTATGCAGTAGCTAAGCACCAAATTGGACTTGGGACAAACACCTACAAAGCACACATAAAACCGAGAAATAAAATAAAGTAAAATAAAAGTAAAACCGACAAATAAAAGTAAAAGAAATAAAATGAAAATAAAAATAATAAAAGAAAGGAAATATAATAAAATGAAAATAAAATAAAGTAAAGGAAATGAAATGAAAATAAAATCAAATAAACTAAAATAAAATAGAACTAAATCTATAAAATCTAAAATAAAGAGAAAACAGCTAAAATAAGGAAAATAAAAGAAATAAAGGAGAAAATACTATAAAACCATAGAAAGGTAGAAAAGAGAGAGAAAGCATAAAACCGAGCATTTATTGAGCAAGAAAGCAATGAAAAGAGGACAAAAAGGACCTAAATGCTCATCAAATGTGTGCCATTTATGACACACATCAACATCTCGGCAATTTTTATTTCCAGGCGAAAAAAGGTGAAAAAATTCCAAGATTGAAGGCTATAATCCATGCTTTTTGAGGAATTTTGACGTTATGGGGCCCGGAGGCGAAAAGTCTTGAGACCTTAGGGGATACATCTTAGGGTCATATAATGATGTTTGAAACCATATATGACCCTTATATGTTGTACAAAATAGTCGTGGTAGGCTTCAGTTTACGAAATCGTTGCAAATTTGGAACGGGTAAATTGACCGTTTTAAGGCATATTTGATTGTTCCACCCACTCAATTGGACTCCCGGAGAATATTAAGAACCATGGTAAACATCTTGGCATTATTTTCGGGCGAAAAAAAGTCAAAAAATTCCAAAATTGAAGGCTATAATCCACGCTTTTTGAGGAAATTTGAGGTTACGAGGCCCGGTGGCGAAAAGTCTTGAGACCTTTTGGGATAGATCTTATGGTCATATAATGACATTTGGAACCATATATGACCCGTATATGTTGTAAAAAATAGCCGTGCTAGGCTTCAGTTTACGAAATCGGTGCAAATTTGGAACGGGTAAATTGACTGTTTTAAGGCAAATGGAATGGTCCACCCACTCAATTGGACTGCTGGAGGGTATTATGAACCATGGTAAACATCTCAGCAATTTTTATTTCAGGTGAAAAAAGGTGAAAAAATTCCAAGATTGAAGGCTATCCACGCTTTTTGAGGAATTTTGAGGTTACGGGGCGTGGTGGCGAAAAGTCTTGAGACCTTAGGGGATACATCTTAGGGTCATATAATGATGTTTGGAACCATATATGACCCTTATATGTTGTACAAAATAACCGTGGTAAGTTTAAGTTTACGAAATCAATAAAATTTGGAACGGGTAAATTGACTGTTTTTAGGCATACTGGATGGTTCCACCCACTCAATTGGACACCTGGAGGGTATTAGGAACCATGGTAAACATCTCGGCAATATTTATTTCCGGAAGAAAAAAGGTCAAAAAATTCCAAAATTGAAGGCTATAATCCACGCTTTTTGAGGAATTTTGAGGTTACGGGGTCCGGTGGCGAAAAGTCATGAGACCTTAAGGGATACATCATGGGGTCATATAATGACGTTTGGAACCATATATGACCCTTATATGTTGTACAAAACAGCCGTGGTAGGCTTCAGTTTACAAAATCGGTGCAAATTTGGAACAGGTAAATTGACCATTTTAAAGCATATTGGATGGTTCCACCCACTCAATTGGACTCCCGGAGGGTATTAGGAATGATGGAAAACATCTCGGCTATTTTTATTTCCAGGCGAAAAAAGGTCAAAAAATTCCAAAATTGAAGGCTATAATCCACACTTTTTGGTGAATTTTATGGTTACGGGCCCGGTGGCAAAAAGTCTTTAGACCCTAGGGGATACTTCTTAGGGTCATATAATGACGTTTGGAACCATATATGACCATTATATGTTCCCACAAATGTCCGTGGTTGGATTGAGGTCACGATATCGGTGTAAGTTTGGAACGGGTAAATTGACTGTTTAAAGGCATATTGGATGGTTGGACCCACCAAGTAGACTCCCAGGGTGTTTTAGGGTCCATGGTAAGCATCTCGGCAATATTTATTTCCGGGCGAAAAAAGGTCAAAAAATTCCAAAATTGAAGGCTATAATCCACGCTTTTTGAGGAATTTGAGGTTACGGGGCCCTGTGGCGAAAAGTCTTGAGAACCTAGGGGATACATCTTAGGTTCATATATTGACGTTTGGAACCATATATGACCCTTATATGTTGTACAAAATAGCCGTGGTAGGCTTCAGTTTATGAAATCGGTGCAAACTTGGAACGGGTAAATTGACCGTTTTAAGGCATATTGGATGGTCCGCCCACTCAATTGGACTCCTGGAGGGAAGTGGGAACCATGGTAAACATCTCGGCAATTTTTTTTACGGGTGAAAAAAGGTCAAAAAATTCCAAAATTGAAGGCTATAATCCACGCTTTTTGAGGGATTTTGAGGTTATGGGGCCTGGTGGCGAAAAGTCTTGAGACCTTAGGGGATACATCTTAGGGTCATATAATGACGTTTGGAACCATATAAAACCCTTACACTACTACAAAATGCACTAATTCTCGACGCCTTGCCTTCGACGCTGTGAACTGAGCGTCAGTGGAAATTTGGATTCCCGTGTATTTGCGACGCTTTTCAGCGTCCTAACGTTGAAAAGCGTCTAGAATATTAACCACGTGATAAGCACATGTTTTCTAGTATGCAAACTTAAATAAATTAGGGGAAATGATAAAAACCGCTCCTCCTTTACTCTGCAGTCTCCAATAATTAAACCCTAACCTTTCCCTAAAATTCTCTTTCAAGAATTCATCCCTCTCCAAAATCACAATCCTAGCAACAAGTTGAACTGAAAGATGCTCTTCGAATTCATCAAATCTGGTATTTTGATATATTTTTTTTTTTGATATTCTCTAATCTCTCTTTAGATTTTGATTTTTAGAATTTTGATTTTGATGCTGCTTCATTTTTTATTCCTGATGTATTTTATTTAATTTATCATTGAGGAAGAAGAGATCGATAAAGAAAGCTATGAGTTTGAAGTCGTTTCAATATCAGATGTTTAAATAAAAAATCTGCAATCGAATTTCTACACCCAAACCAAAATGTTGCTAAACTTATCCGCCCCTTTACTTTCAGGTAATTTCTTGCATCTATATTACTTCATGTATGTATTTGTATGCAAATATTTGAGTATGTAATTTTAGTTTGAGTAAGTTTGTTTTAGTAATTTGGGAATTTTGTTATTAATTGAATCTTTGTAGGCCTAGATCCACTGAGGTGTGGGTTGTTTTGATGCAGCTTGAAGATGAAAATTAGCTTCTAAAGAATATTGCCAATATCGTGTCATTAACAAGTTAGATTGTTCTTAATTCTAGGTTATTTAGTGCATGTGATAAAAAATTGGGACTGTGTTCATACAATGCAATCTTTCTAGTATAGTTAGCATAGAGGCACTTTGTGACATTTAATTTATTTATCTTGGTTTTGATGGTATAATAAATATATACTAAATAGATAGAATTAATGGCTTGGCTAGGTTCTATAGTATACTTAAGCTTAATCGTTCAAGATCACACTAATAAGCTGCTCTTTCTAAACAAATTATTATGCAATTTATCTCCCTTCATTATTAGCATTGTGCTTCGTATATATTAAATTAATTAGTGTCTTGTCATAGAGAGAATACAAACATAATCCTTAATTATATTAGTATCTTGTCAAATAGAGAATGCTTATATGATATGGTCTAAAAGTGAGGTACCTCTGTTCTATGGCCAGCCTAATGAAGAGCAGTTGTGTGCTTGTGTCCATCAGATCTTTATATCTATGTCCTGATTTGCTCGATATATTTTACTCTATTTTATATGCTTTACCATGAGATTGACATACCTACCTTTTTCCTGTATTCGGTGAAAAAGTTAATTGTTCCAAATTATTTGGCATTGATCATGAGGATAAGGCACATGTTTCATATTTATTTGTCTTTTTCTCTCATTTTGCTTTCAAAGAACTCCACACTAAGAGCACTTGTGGAGTAGTCGGATTCAATGCCTTGACCTTTGAACTGTGTGGGATGTTCTGGCTACCTCAGATTCCCCGTGCCTCAACTTTCAAAAGTATAATGAAAAGTAGTTCCAAACAAAATATAGAATTTATGTTCCTCTTAAAGTAATCATTTTCAAGGGTATTATCTGACAAACACTCTTTTGCTATATATGCAATTGACATCCTCTTGTTCCCTTTATATTCTACACCCTATACTCTTAATATATTTTATCACTCGGGTTTGCTCAAGTATTGCAGAGCTTTTATGTGGGGCATGGGAAGTAAAAATTGTGTTATCATAATCTTAAAATGGGGATGGAAAGTATTATTATATTACATAAAATTAGAGCCAGATGGTACAAACATTAGTATATGTAAGTAATGTAACAGTGGGGCAAGTGGATACATGAAGAGGAAAAAAATAATAAAGTTGTGTCCTTTCCATAGTTGGAATTAATGCAATTATTAAGAAATGGCTAGGAGGAGACAGTGAGGGAGAGAGAGAATATAGCCTCTGGTTTCTGATTGGCTGAAGGAGTTCATATATAGATGATTCAAGGTTTGCTCAATCTATTTAATAGTGGTACAACTGTATAACAGTTTCTAAAAGATTTTGTAGTTCCTCTTTCTAGTGACTAAATGAAAAAAGGATTGAATAAGAATTGCAACATATGATCACTGTGAGTTTGTGATTTCGTGGAGAACAAAGTGGATTGATCAACTACCACTAAACATATCTTCAAGTAAACTGATATAAGGTCCAGTGTTACTACTACAATGAGCCATATCAAAACATATTTTTTTTTCTTGTGCTCCCTACGTTTCGGGTTGTAATTTGCTTTTGCTTAGATAAAAATTGTATTTTTATGCCTTTTATCTTCTCTTAAATCGGAAATTTTACTTCTTATAATGAATTTGACTTATTTTTTTTACAAGAAGGATGATTTGAAATCAGGTAATTAGTAAAATAGAATTTTAGCAAACTATGTATCGCGATGAGATTCCCGATCGTCCTGTGGGTACGGACTAGTTGTTAAGAAGGGGGACATTTTCGAAATACGTGGTGTGTTAAGGAAGGAAGGGTATGGAAAAGTTCAAAAGAGAACTATTGTGATGGATAGTGTTACAGAAGAAGTGAATGATTTGCACAAAAAAAATGATACACTATTTCAAGAAAATGAAAAGCTGAAAGACGAGGTCGGACACAACAATCTTCTTCTTAAAGCGCTTGTTGGACAATTTTCTCAGATTGTAGGTGCAGTTCATCAAGGGAATGCATCTCCGGGTCTTCTAGACAAAGCATCTGAATTCTTAGGAAAGGCAAAACATCAGGTAACAAAGTCACATTTCTCTTTATGTGTGTGAAAGTAAGAGCTTGTGTGAATGTGTGTGTGTGTGTGTGTGTGTGTGTGTGTGCCCTGCTCCCCTTCTACTGCTTGTCCTGCTCCCCTGCTGCTTTTATATGCATGTCTGCCCTTCTCCCCTGCTACTTGCTGTAAAGCTCCCTCACTGCTGCTTTTATAAATGAATCCAGAGCTGAATTCAAGAACTGAACTCAGAACTGAATGCAGAGATGATCTTCAAAATTCAGTTCTGAATTCAAAAACTGAACTCAGAACTGAATGCAGAGCTGATCTGAATGTAGAGCTGATCTTCAGAATTCAGTTATGGAATTCATCAGTTCTGAATTGCAGCTCTGACCATTAGAACTTGTGTGTGTGTGATTATATTTCAAAGCTTAGCTTGTGTGTGTGTGTGTCATCAGATTTTGTCTTTTTTTATCAAAGGTTTCTAGTCAGACATAAGAAAAGGAACATACTTGTGTATAATAATAGTTACAATTCAGCTCTGAGCATCAGTTTTAAATTACTTGAAAATACTTGAAAATATGGTGGATGTTGTTTCTTGATGTATCTCCAACTGATGCTTGAAAGTCTTTTGTTGTTCCTGATGGAGACAAGGGTAATACAGAAAACTGAGAAGAGTTAATTTTATCATATCATACACCTGTGTGGAATGGCTTTGTAAATGGATTCTACTATGAAAATGCTGGTGTTATGGTATTTTATGAGCTGTGCTAAATTACTGTTATCTTGGATAAACTATGTATGCTTTCTTTAGTTTTCTTAAAATGTTTCTAATTTTCAACTAGCTCTTTGTCTTCCATCCTTTGCTATCTCGCTTGTTCTTTGGAAGTATCCAGTGACATTTAAAAAAAATCTTCAGGCTTGCACTATCAGTGCATGTAGAAACTTTGCTATTCTTGCACTAGCTACAATTTAGTTTTAAATTCAGCTCTGAACAGTACATCAGTTTTTTTTTTTTTTTCTGTAACTTGGCTCTTGTGTAATCTAGATTTGTATATAGTAGCTCTGTTTTATTTACGTATTGTACTAGTGTAATGTACTAATTTATACTTTGTATTTTTTTTTTTTTTTGAAGATTGGAAAAGGCAATGTAGGTGCAACAAGAGAATAGGCCAGGACACTTGAGCATCAACAAGCGACTATATCGTCTATAAGGCCATCGTCTATCTATTTTGGTTTTAAGTCTTATATAAGTGATGTAAATATTTAGGGACAAGCTAATATAATATGCGACTTTTTTTTTTTAAATAATTGTGTTGATGTTTTCTTTTATAAATTTGGTAATTAAGTATGGTACTACGTATTCTTATTACTGTTAATTAATTATTTTCTTTTAATCTAGTTATATAGAATATTTGTTTATTATTATTTTTATGTTATTAATTAATTTAACTTATGATAAATTTAAATAACTATAATGTATGTATGATGATAATAATTTAATAAAAGAAAAAAAAACTTAAAAAAAATTTCTAGACGCTTTTTAATGTCTACACTTTTGCACATTTTCAAATTTGAATGAGTTTCCCGCCATACCATAGGCTGACACAAATAAACGCAAGACAACAAAAAGCGTCGCTAAATTTGATTATGTGGACAGGAAAAAGCGTCGCTAAAAAAACTACACATTTGGGATATTGCGCAAAATACGTAATTTTCGACGCTTCGTATATTAGTTTGGACACTAAAAGGCGTCGAGAATCTCGACGCTTTTTAGTGTCCTTGACCAATTTTCGACTCAAGGATTTTCGACGCTTTTTAGCGTCGAAAAAAGGCCTAAAAAGCGTCCAGAAAACATGCTTTTTGTAGTAGTAATTATATATGTTGTACGAAATTGCAGTGGTAGGCTTCAGTTTACGAAATCAGTGCAAATTTAGAACGGGTAAATTTACCGTTTTAAGGCATATTGGATGGTTCCACCCATTCAATTGGACTCCCAGAGGGTATTAGGAACCATGGTAAACATCTCGGCAATTTTTATTTCTGGGCGAAAAAAGGCCAAAAAACTCCAAAATTGATGGCTATAATCCACACATTTTGAGGTATTTTGAGGTTACGAGGCCCAGTGGCGAAAATTCTTGAGACCCTAGGGGATACATCTTAGGGTCATAGAATGATGTTTGGAACCATATATGACCCTTATATGTTGTACAAAATAGCCGTGGTAGGCTTCAGTTTACGAAATCGGTGCAAATTTGGAATGGGTAAATTTACAGTTTAAAGGCATATTGGATGGTTCCACCCACTAAATTGGACTCCCAGAGGGTATTAGGAACCATGATAAACATCTCGGCAATTTTTACTTTCGGGCGAAAAAAGGTCAAAAAATTCCAAAATTGAAGGCTATCATCCACGCTTTTTGATGAAATATCAGGTTACGGGGCCCGGTTGCAAAAAGTCTTGAGACCTTAGGGGATACTTCTTACGATCATATAATGACGTTTAGAACCATATATGACCATTATATGTTGCCATAAATGTCCGTGGTAGGATTGAGGTCACGATATCGGTGCAAGTTTGGAACGGGTAAATTGACTATTTTAATGCATATAGGATGGTTCCATCCACTCAATTAGACTCCCGGAGGGTATAAGGAACCATGGTAAACCTCTCGGCAATTTTTATTTCCGGACGAAAAAAGGTCAAGAAATTCCAAAATTGTAGGCTATAATCCACGCTTTTTGAGGAATTTTATGGTTACGGGGCCCGGTGGCAAAAAGTCTTGAGATCTTAGGGGATACTTCTTAGGGTCATATAATGACGTTTAGAACCATATATGACCATTATATGTTGCCATAAATGTTTGTGGTAGGATTGAGGTCACGATATCGATGCAAGTTTGGAACGGATAAATTGACTGTTTCAAGGCATATTGGATGGTTGGACCCACCAAATAGACTCCTATGGTTTTTTAGGGTCCATGATAAGAATCTCGGCAATTTTTATTTCTGGGAGAAAAAAGGTCAAAAAATTCCAAAATTGAAGGCTATAATCCACGCTTTTTGAGATATTTTGAGATCACGGGGCCTAGTGGAGAAAAGTCTTGAGACCTTAGGAGATACATCTTAGGGTCATATAATGACGTTAGGAACCATATATGACCCTTATATGCTGTACAAAATAGCCGTTGTAGGCTTGAGTTTACGAAATCTGTGCACATTTTGAACGGGTAAATTAACAGTTTTAAGGCATATTAGATGGTTCCACACACTCAATTGGACTCCCGGAGGGTATTAGGAACCATGGTAAACATCTCGGCGATTTTTATTTCCGGGCGAAAAAAGGTGAAAAAATTCCAAAATTGAAGGCTATAATCCACGCTTTTTGAGGAATTTTGAGGTTACGGGGCCCGGTGGCGAAAAGTCTTGAGACCGTAGGGGATACATCTTAGGGTCATATAATGACGTTTGGAACCATATAGGACCCTTATATGTTGTACAAAATAGCCGTGGTAGGTTTCAGTTTACGAAATCGGTGCAAATTTGGAACGGGTAAATTGATTGTTTTTAGGCATATTGGATGGTTCCACCCACTCAATTGGACTCCCGAAGTGTATTAGGAACTATGGTAAACTTCTTGGCAATTTTTATTTCCAGGCTAAAAAAGGTCATAAAATTCCAAAATTGAAGGCTATAATCCACGCTCTTTGAGGAATTTTGAGGTTACGGGACCCGGTGGCGAAAAGTCTTGAGACCCTAGGGGATACATCTTAGGGTCATATAATGACGTTTGGAACCATATATGATCATTATGTTTTTCCACAAATGTCCGTGGTAGGTTTGAGGTTACGATATTGGTGCAAGTTTGGAACGAGTAAATTGACTATTAAAATGAATATTGGATGGTTGGACCCACCCAAATAGACTCCCAAGGTGTATTAGGGTCCTTGGTAAGCATTTCGTCATTTTTTATTTCCGGGGGAAAAAAGGTCAAAAAATTCCAAAATTGAAGGCTATAATCCACGCTTTTTGAAGAATTTTGAGGTTACGGGGCCCGGTGGCAAAAAGTTTTGAGACCTTAGGGATATATCTTAGGGTCATACAATGACGTTTGGAACCATATATGACCCTTTTATGATGTAAAAAATAGTCGTAGTAGGCTTCAGTTTACGAAATCGGTGCAACTTTTGAATGGGTAAATTGATAGTTTTAAGGCATATTGGATGGTTCCACCTAGAGCTGTCAAAAGTTGACCCGACCCGAAATACCGACCCTAACCCTAACCCGTTTGAACCCGAAAAAAATGGTGATCCGAACCTGACCTAACTCGACCTGAAACCAACCGTAGACCCGAGTTGACCCGAGTAGTTGAGATCCGAACCCGACCATGCAACGATCTAGAGAGGACCCGACCCGAATGTGACCCGTTAATTATTAACCTGAATCGAACCCAACTCGAACCCGAGAATGACCCAAACCTGATTTAACCCGTCAAAACCCGAATTCAACCCGACCTGTTACTGTAACACCCCCGATTTACTAACTAATAATAAACAATAAATAAAGGAAAAACAAACAACCTTTAAATAAAATTTGCGGAAGCATACACCTAAATCGGAGGTATTACCGCCACACTCGACAATCTGTCAAGTGTTAAGGCTTACAAAATCCCAATAATTACAACCCAACAAACTAGGTGAGCTATTTATACAACTTTATAAACTCGTTATAGCATACTAATCGATCACTTGAGCTCCTTTAGCTACGATCACTTGATCAACCTGCTAAAACAATCTTGTCTGCTCACCATTAAGGAAAAATTCCAAAATAGATCGTCGCAGGGCCACCATAAGAAAAGACATGGCCGCAAACACAAGTAGCACAACAAAAAATACACACACGTCAGCAAAAAGCTGAGTAATCACCACATATCAGAATACAGAGTATAACAAAATAATCAACATTACTAGCTCAATTAAACAATGTAGTTCAAACTACATTACACGTTGTACTCTGAAAAAGTAACCATTGATCAACTCAACCTCGAATAATAATACGAACCTTTACTCAATCAACTCATATAACCCATAAGTGTGCCATGCTCGTTGTTCCATACCTAGCCTTGGACATGGGTAATTCGAATAAAACCAACAAGTATAAAAACTTGAATACTCCCAATAAGTAGAAAACACCTTGAACCAGACCACATACGGGCCAATTCCCACTGTAGGGGACCATAGAAAAATAAATAAAATAAAGATTGTACCTCATTCTTAACTCATGATTATCATCTCCTTACCAACATGCCAAGGACTAAGGTCTATAACGCCGAGCCTCAAACCAAGAATAAAATATAATTCTCAACCTTTGATCTTATACATCGATCAAATAATAATTCACAAACTAATAATAATAACTCAACGATGGCACAAGTTCCCAAATAATACAACAATTTGATTCATAAAACATCTCAACTCTTAGGGAAATAATACTATCACCCAAAAATAATTAATTCTCAACCCAAATTAATACTCTGCATTACTAACCCTAAAACCTCGGTAAAACAATACTCCCTATAACAACAACACTAAAAATCTAGAATAACACAATCAATCAATGCGACAATTAAATCGTATAATACCACATACCAATCATATACGTATAAATCATGATCATATATAATTCACAAATTATAAGATTTAAACATAACAATACAAAGTACAATTAATACTAACAATTTGTAACCAAACAAATTACAAAATTAATTGAGATCATGTGATTACCTCGCGGAAGCGTGGTTAAATTTCCGGATAAAATGACTTGCGCAAGGTAATAGTGGGCTCTAATTGGTTAATAAATGGGGGTAATTGCTTTAATTTGGTATTTGATCATCAAAAGAGTAATGATTGCCGCATGATAATACATTGAGCATAAAACAATTAAATTAGCTAAAACAAATTCGCAGAGGTCAACTCTTTGACTTTTGAGAAGGGAAAAACACGCTGCACCCTACGGCCGTATATACGGACATATATATAATGTATATAGGGTTTAAGATAATTTAGGTATAAAAATAAACAATAATGATTATTAATAACTAGAAATATAAATTATTTATTTAAAAATTATGTTTTATAAAATTAGAAAATATTCGGGTATTACAGTTACTAACCCAACCCGAGTTCAACCCGATCCGATCCTAACCCGACTCGAATTTAAACCCGACCCAAAATCAACCCGATTTGTTATTGACCCGACCCAAATTCAACCCGACTTGTTATTGACCCAACCCGAATTTAAACTCGACCTATTAATAACCCGAATTTTAGGATTTAGGAATTTTTAGGATAAAAAGAGTACTCCGTATTGACTATTGAGTTTCAGGCTTTTTTTAATTTATTAACATGGATTCCAATTATAAAACAAAAGTGGCCTTTCTCATCTTATTTGACTTATCTCTTACATAATTCTCGTCAAAGAAAAACTGAACTGGACAGCAGCCAAAAAAAAAATAAACAAAAAAATAAAACATACACAGGACCCAAAAAATAGTAGGTATTTCTCATCTTACTTGACTTATCTTTTTCTTTATTATTATTATTATTATTTTTAAGGGAATTCAAATTTTATTATTCACTTGACTATTTCATATTTTTTTTTCAGAAAATGTTTTAAATTACGTAATTTAATTTGGAGTTTTAAAAAAATTAAAATAAATGTAACTGGACCCAATATGACCCGACCTGATACCAAACTTAAATCCTATTAATCCAATATTTGATACCCGAATTCGAACATGACCCGACTTGATTATTATAACCCACAAATTATTGATTTGAATATAACCCGACTCAAACCCGATAATGACCCGACTTGAAAATGAACCGACTTGATTATGACCCGCAAATTATTGACTTGAACCAAACCCGATAATGACCCGACCTGATTATAACCCGAAAATAATTGACTTGAACCGAACCCCACTCGAACCCGAACACGACCCTACCTCATTTAAACCCATAAAAACCCGAATTTTACCCGACTTGTTTTTCACCCGACCCTAATGTAACCCGACCTAAAACCGACCCGAACCCGAAAAGATGTATGAACCGACGAGACCCGACCTAAACCCGACCTTAACCCGAAAAGATGTATGACACGACGTGACCCGACTCAAGCATGACCCAAACCAAACCCGACCCACATAGGTCCTTACATTAACCAATATTGACCCAACCCGAGATGACCCGACCCACACAAACCCGACTCAAACCCGACCCATTTACCCGAATTGACAGCTCTAATTCCACCCACTCAATTGGACTCCCAGAGGGTATTATGAACCATGGTAAACATATCTGCAATTTTTATTTCCGGGCGAAAAAAGGTCAAAAAATTCCAAAATTGAAGGCTATAATCCACGCTTTTTGAGGAATTTTGAGGTTACGAGGCCTAGTGGCGAAAAGTCTTAAGACCTTAGGGCATGCATCTTAGGGTCATATAATGACGTTTGGAACTATATATGACCCTTATATGTTGTACAAAATAGCCGTGATAGGCTTTAGTTTATGAAATCGGTGCAAATTTGGAACGGGGAAATTGACCGTTTTAAGGCATATTGGATGGTTCAACCCACTCAATTGGACTCCCGGAGGGTTTGGAACCATATATGACTATTATATGTTGCAATAAATGTCTGTGGTAGGCTTGTGGTCACGATATCGGTGCAAGTTTGGAATGGGTAAATTGACTGTTTCAAGGCATATTGGATGGTTGGACCCACCCAAATAGACTCCCAGGGTGTATTAGAGTCCATGGTAAGCATCTCGGCATTTTTATTTCCGGGCGAAAAAAGGTCAAAAAATTCAAAAATTGAAGGCTGTAATCCACGCTTTTTGAGGAATTTCAAGGTTACGCGGCCCGGTGGCTAAAAGTCTATATACCTTAGGGGATACATCTTAGGGTCATATAATGAAGTTTGGAACCCTATATGACCCTTATATGTTGTACAAAATAGCCGTGGTTGGCTTCAGTTTACGAAATCGGTGCAAATTTAAAACGGGTAAATTGACCGTTTTAAGGTATATTCGATGGTTCCACCCACTCAATTGGACTCCCAGAGGGTATTAAGAACCATGGTAAACATCTCGAAAATTTTTATTTCCGGGCGAAAAAAGGTCAAAAAATTCCAAAATTGAAGGCTATAATCCATGCTTTTTAAGGAATTTTGAAGTTACGGGGCCCTGAGGCGAAAAGTCTTGAGACCCTAGGGGATACATCTTAGGGTAATCTAATGATGTTTGGAACCATATATGACTATTATATGTTGCCATAAATGTCCGTGGTAAGCTTGAGGTCACGATATCGGTGCAAGCTTATAACGGGTAAATTGACTGTTTAATGGCATATTGGATGGTTGGAACCACCCAAATAGACTCCCAGGGTGTATTAGAGTCCATGGTAAGCATCTCGGCATTTTTTATTTCTGGGCGAAAAAAGGTCAAAAAATTCCAAATTTGAAGGCTATAATCCACGCTTTTTGATGAATTTTGAGGTTACGGGGCCCGGTGGCGAAATGTCTTGAGACCTTAGGAGATACATCTTAGGGTGATATAATGACGTTTGGAACCATATATGACCCTTATATGTTGTACAAAATAGCCGTGGTAGGCTTTAGTTTACGAAATCGATGCAAATTTGGAACGGGTAAATTGACTGTTTTAAGGCATATTGGATGGTTCCACCCACTCAATTGGACTCCCGGAGGGTATTAGGAAACATGGTAAATATCTCGGCAATTTTTATTTCCGGGCGAACAAAGGTCAAAAAATTCCAAAATTGAAGGCTATAATCCACGCTTTTTTAGAAATTTTGAGGTTACGGGGCCTGGTGGCGAAAAGTCTTGAAACCCTAGGGGATACATCTTAGGGTCGTATAATAACGTTTGGAACCATATATGACTATTATATGTTGCCATAAATGTCCGTGGTAGGCTTGAGATCACGATATCGGTGCAAGTTTGGAACGGGTAAATTGATTGTTTAAAGGCATATTGAATGGTTGGACCTACCCAAATAGACTTTCTGGGTGTATTAGAGTCCATGGTAAGCATCTCGACAATTTTTATTTCCGGCCGAAAAAAGGTGAAAAAAATTCCAAAATTGAAGGCTATCCACGCTTTTGAGGAATTTTGAGGTTACGGGGCCCGGTGGCGAAAAGTCTTGAGACCTTAGGGCATACATCTTAGGGTCATATAATGATGTTTGGAATCATGTATGACCCTTAGATGTTGTACAAAATAGCCGTGGTAGGCTTTAGTTTACAAAATCGGTGCAAATTTGGAACAGGTAAACTGACTGTTTTAAGGCATATTGGATGGTTCCACCCACTCAATTGGACTCCCGGAGGACATTAGGAATCATGGTAAATATCTCGGCAATTTTATTTCCGGGTGAAAAAAGTTGAAAAAATTCCAAAATTGAAGGCTATAATCCACGCTTTTTGAGGAATTTTGATGTTACGAGCCAGATGGCGAAAAGTCTTGAGACCCTAGGGGATACATCTTAGGGTCATATAATGACGTTTGGAACCATAAATGACCCTTATATGTTGTACAAAATAGCCGTGATAGACTTTAGTTTACGAAATCGATGCAAATTTTGAAAGGGTAAATTGACTGTTTATGGGCATATTGGATGGTTACACCCAATCAATTGGACTCCCGCAAAATATTAGGAATAATGTTAAATATCTCAGCAATTTTTATTTCCGGGTGAAAAAAGGTGTAAAAAGGTGAAAAAATTCCAAAATTGAAGGCTATAATCGACGCTTTTTGAGGAATTTTGAGGTTATGGGGCCCGGTAGAGAAAAGTGTTGAGACCCTAGGGGATACATCTTAGGGTCATATAATGACGTTTGGAACCATATATGACCATTATATGTTGCCATAAATGTCCGTGGTAGGCTTGAGGTCACGATATCGGTGCAAGTTTGGAATGGGTAAGTTGACTGTTCAAAGACATATTGGATTGTTGGACCCACCCAAATAGACTCCGAGGGTGTATTAAGGTCCATGGTAAGAATCTCGACATTTTTTATTTCCGGGCGAAAAAAGGTCAAAAAATTTCAAAATTGAAGGCTATAATCCACGCTTTTTGGGGAATTTTGAGGTTACGGGGCCTGGTGGCGAAAAGTCTTGAGACCATAGGGGATACATCTTAGGGTCATGTAATGATGTTTGGAACCATATATGACCCTTATATGCTGTAAAAAAAAGCCGTGGTGCGCTTCAGTATACGAAATCAGTGCAAATTTTGAACGGGTAAATTGACAATTTTAAGGCATATTGGATGGTCCCACCCACTCAATTGGACTCCCGGAGGGTATTAGGTAACATGGTAAATATCTCGGCAATTTTTTATTTCCGGGCGAAAAAAGGTGAAAAAATTCCAAAATTGAAGGCTATAATCCACGCTTTTTGAGGAATTTTGAGGTTACGGGGCCTGGTGGCGAAAAGTCTTGAAACCAAAGGGATACATGTTAGTGTCGTATAATGACGTTTGGAACCATATATGACCATTATATGTTGCCATAAATGTCCGTGGTAGGCTTGAGGTCACGATATCGGTGCATGTTTGGAACGGGTAAGTTGACTGTTCAAAGGAATATTGGATGGTTGGACCCACATAAATAGACTCCGAGGGTGTATTAGGGTTCATGGTAAGCATCTCGACATTTTTTATTTCCGGGCGAAAAAAGGTCAAAATATTTCAAAATTGAAGGCTATAATCCATGCTTTTTGAGGAATTTTGAGGTTACGGGGCCTGGTGGCGAAAAGTCTTGAGACCTTAGGGGATACATCTTAGGGTCATGTAATGATGTTTGGAACCATATATGACCCTTATATGCTGTACAAAAAAGTCGTGGTACGCTTTAGTATACGAAATTAGTGCAAATTTTGAACGGGTAAATTGACAGTTTTAAGGCATATTGGATGGTCCCACCCACTCAATTGGACTCCCGGAGGGTATTAGGTAACATGGTAAATATCTCGGCAATTTTTATTTCCGGACGAAAAAAGGTGAAAAAACTCCAAAATTGAAGGCAATCTATGCTTTTTGAGGAATTTTGAGATTACGGGGCCTGGTGACGAAAAGTCTTGAGACCTTGGGGGTTACATCTTAGGGTCATATAATGACGTTTGGAACCATATATGACCCTTATATGTTGTACAAAATAGCCGTGGTAGGCTTTAGTTTACGAAATCGGTGCAAATTTAGAACGGGTAAATTGACCGTTTTAAGGCATATTGGATGGATCTACCCATTCAATTGTGCTCCCGGATGGTATTAGGAACCATGGAAAACATCTCGGTAATTTTTATTTCGGGGCGAAAAAAGGTCAAAAAATTCAAAAATTGAAGGCTAATCCACGCTTTTTGAGGAATTTTGATGTTACGGGGCCGGGTACGAAAAGTCTTGAGACCCTAGGGGATACATTTTAGGGTCATATAATAAATTTTGGAACCATTTATGACCATTATATGTTGCCATAAATGTCCGTGGTAGGCTTGAGGTCACGATACCGGTGCAAGTTTGGAACAGGTAATTGACTGTTTAAAGGCATTTTGGATGGTTGGACCCACCCAAAAAGACTCCCGGGGTATATTAGGTTCCGTGGTAAGTATCTCGGCATTTTTTATTTTCGGGCGAAAAAAGGTCAAAAAATTCCAAAATTGAAGGCTATACGCGTTTTGAGGAATTTTGAGGTTACGGGGCCCGGTGGCGAAAAGTCTTGAGACCTTAGGGGATACATCGTAGGGTCATATAATGACGTTTGGAACCATGTATGACCATTACATGTTGCCATAAATGCCGTGGTATGCTTGAGGTCACGATATCGGTGCAAGTTTGGATCGGGTAAATTGACTGTTTAAAGGCATATTGGATGGTTAGACCCACCCAAAAAGACTCCCAGGGTGTATTAGGGTCCATGGTAAGCATCTCGGCATTTTTATTTCCAGGCGAAAAAAGGTCAAAAAATTCTAAAATTGAAGGCTATAATCCACACTTTTTGAGGAATTTTAAGGTTACGGGGCCTGGTGGCGACAAGTCTAGAGACCTTAGGGGATACATCGTAGGGTCATTTAATGACGTTTGGAACCATATATGACCCTTATATGCTGTAAAAAAAAAGCCGTGGTAGGCTTCAGTTTACGAAATCGGTGCAAATTTGGAACGGGTAAATTGACCGTTTAAAGGCATATTGGATGGTTCCACCCAGTCAATTGGACCCCTGGAGGGTATAAGGAACCATGGTAAACATCTCGTAAATTTTATTTTATGGGCGAAAAAAGATCAAAAAATTCCAAAATTGAAGGCATCCACGCTTTTTAAGGAATTTTGAGGTTACGGGGCCTGGTGGCGAAAAGTCTTGAGACCCTAGGGGATACAGCTTAGGGTCATATAATGACGTTAGGAATCATATATGACCATTATATGTTGCCATAAATGTCCGTGGTAGGCTTGAGGTCACGATATCGATGCAAGTTTGAACGGGTAAATTGACTGTTAAAAGGCATATTGGATTCTTTGAACCACCCAAATAGACTCCCAGGGTGCATTAGGGTCCATGGTAAGTATCATGGAATTTTTTATTTCCGGTCGAAAAAAGTTAAAAAAAATTCCAAAATTGAAGGCTATAATCCATGCTTTTTGAGGAATTTTGAGGTTACGGGGCGCGGTGGCGAAAATTCTTAAGAACTTAGAGGATACATCTTAGGGTCATATAATGACGTTTGGAACCATATAGGACCCTTTTATGTTGTACAACATAGCCGTGGTAGGCTTTAGTTTACGAAATCGGTGCAAATTTGGAACGGGTAAATTGACCGTTTTGATGCATATTGGAAGGTTCCACCCACTCAATTAGACTCCCGGAGGGTATTAGGAACCATGGTAAACATAGTGGCAATTTTTATTTCAGGGCGAAAAAAGGTCAAAAAATTCAAAAATTGAAGTCTAATCCACGCTTTTTAAGGAATTTTGAAGTTACGGGGCCGGGTACGAAAGTCTTGAGACCCTAGGGGATACATTTTAGGGTCATATAATAAATTTTGGAACCATTTATGACCATTATATGTTGCCATAAATTTCCGTGGTACGCTTGAGGTCACGATACCGGTGCAAGTTTGGAGCGGGTAATTGACTGTTTTAAGGCATATTGGATGGTTGGACCCACCCAAAAAGACTCCCAGGGTATATTAGGTTCCATGGTAAGTATCTCGGCATTTTTTATTTTCAGGCGAAAAAAGGTCAAAAAATTCCAAAATTGAAGGCTATAATCAACGCTTTTTGAGGAATTTTGAGGTTACGGGGCCCGGTGGCGAAAAGTCTTGAAACCTAAGGAGATACATCGTAGGGTCATATAATGACGTTTGGAACCATGTATGACCTTTATATGTTGCCATAAATGTCCGTGGTATGCTTGAGGTCACGATATCGTAAACTAAAGCCTACCACGGCTATTTTGTACAACATATAAGGGTCATATATGGTTCCAAACGTCATTATATGACCCTAAGATGTATCCCATAAGGTCTCAAGACTTTTCGCCAGCGGGCACCGTAACCTCAGAATTCCTCAAAAAGCATGGATTATAGCCTTCAATTTTGGAATTTTATGACCTTTTTTCGCCTAGAAATAAAACATGCCGAGATGCTTACCATGGACCCTAATACACCCTAGGAGTCTATTTGGGTGGGTCCAACCATCCAATATGCCTTTAAACAGTCAATTTACCCGTTCCAAACTTGAACCGATTTCGTGACCTCAAGTCTACCACGGACATTTATGGCAACATATATTGGTCATATATGGTTCCAAACGTCATTATATGACCCTAAATTGTATCCCCTAGGGTCTCAAGACTTTTCGCCACCGGGCCCGGTAACCTCAAAATTCGTCAAAAAGCGTGGATTATAGCCCTCAATTTTGGAATTTTTAGACCTTTTTTCGCCCGGAAATAAATATTGCCTAGATGTTGACCATGGTTCCTAATACCCTCCGGGAGTCCGATTGATTGGGTGGAACCATCCAATATGCCTTAAAATGGTCAAATTACCCGTTCCAAATTTGCACCGATTTCGTAAACTAAAGCCTACCAAGGCTTTTTTGTACAATATATAAGGGTCATATATGGTTCCAAGTCATTATATGACCCGAAGATATATCCCCTAAGGACTCAAGACTTTTCGCCATCGGGCCCCGTAACCTCAAAATTCCTCAAAAAATGTGGTCTTTTTTGACCTTTTTTCGTCCAAAAATAAAAAATGCCGAGATGCTTACCATGGACCCTAATACACCTTGGGAGTCTATTTGGGTGGGTCCAACCATCCAATATGCCTTTAAACAGTCAATTTACCCGTTCCAAACTTGCAGCGATATCGTGACCTCAAGCCTACCACAGATATTTATGGCTACATATAATGGTCATATATGGTTCCAAACGTCATTATATAACCCTAAGATGTATCCCTTAAGGTCTCAAGACTTTTCGCCACCGGGCCGCGTAACCTCAAAATTCCTTAAAAAGCGTGGATTATAGCCTTCAATTTTCGAATTTTTTGACCTTTTTTCGTTTGGAAATAAAAATTGCCGAGATTTTTACAATGGTTCCTAATACCCACCGGGAGTCCAATTGAGTGGATGGAACAATCCAATATGCCTTAAAAAGGTCAATTTACCCGTTCCATATTTGCACCGATTTCGTAAACTGAAGCCTACCACGGCTATTTTGTACAATATATAAGGGTCATATATGGTGATTTGGGTAAAAATACCCTAGGCCAGTTGGCCCAATCAGAGTCCGCCACGTGTCACTGAAAGGGACGCCACCTTGGACCTCTCAGGGAACGACACGTGGCAGACAGATAAAAGAACCTGGGATTGGCGGCTTTCAGGCCCAAATCCCGAGTTCTGCAAAAGCTGCGTAAATATTCCCTAGGGCACGAAACCCTAGGGAATGCACGTTTTTCGAGAAGCCTATAAATAGGAGATGACCTCCTCATTTATGGCTACGTTACGTTACGTTCTTTTCCACGTGATACGTACACACAAACACTTTACACTCCTTCTGGGGAATATTCAGTGATTACTAATCATTGTCAGAACTGTCACTCTCAAGAGAACAGTACACCCGAGCTCGGAATCCGAGTAGATAACCCTTTACATTCCGCACCTTATTCTTCGGACTTAGACTAACTTAAGCTTCGGAGGCGGACCACCGACCATTCGGTGCTCCGTTGTTTTGCAGGTACAGGCATCCAAGTGAGCATCCAGTCTTAGTTTTGTAACTCTCCCAAGGGACTCTAAAAACCCCGAAACATTTGGCGCCGTCTGTGGGGAGAGTACCTCTAAGATGGCCTCTTTGGAAACTGTACCAATTTCTATAACTAACCGGCCTCCAGAAACCAATCGGCCACTGGAGACTAATCAACAACCAGAGACCAATCGGTCCCTGGACGAAGTGTTGGTCCAGACGGACCATGATTCAGGTGACGACGGTGACGTCGAAACCTATACTGCTAGAGATGGGTCTCTCATCTCCAGGCGCGTCCGCAGCAAGGAAAAGCGGGAGCGCCCTCACTCTTAGAATGCTCCGAGCAAACCAGCCGGACATTCGAAGAAGCCGTCTGATTCTACCCACGCGGAAGGGTCAGATCCAGTAACTAGAGATGAGCTCATGAAGCTTGTGAGCACTCTCCGTGGTGAGATTAAACAACTCACCAACAAGAAGTCGGCTACTCCTGCCAAGGAACAGTCGGCCAAGAAGTCAGCCCAAATGGGCAAGAATAAATCGGTCAGGGACCGACAGCCGACTCCTCATCCCAAGGAAACGGCTCGGCCTCAGTTTGACCTCTCTAGACTCCGTTTCCCAGAAACGGTTGCAAGGAAAGCCATTTGGCATGTCCAGCCGAATGGTAACAAGAAAACATTCTCTGATGCTCGACATTACATCGAGCAGAGGAGGAATGAGCTTTCAGAGTCGGCCTCAACGTCGACTTACCATGACAGCTTCCAGCATACCTCGTTGAGGTATTCACAATCTGCGCATGAGACTCCAGTAAGCAGCCCCCGGGTTCAAGCTGGACCTCATGTCATCCAGCAGGCTCAGTACATGGTCAGCCATTGTACCAAACGCCCGCTCAACCTTACATCCAGCCTGTCTTCCTTGGAGGACAGGCGGCATGCGGCTATCAGCCCATGGACTGGCAGCTTAGGCTGCAGCACCTTGGAGATCAACCCTCTGCTTTCTCTAAGGAAATAACCGACGCCGAACAGCCGGCCAAGGTTAAAAATGTGTTGGTAGGAGCCTATGATGGGACCACCAACCCAGAAGACCACCTGCTAGCATACACCCACCTCATGTATTTACAAGGGCTGGATGATGCCGCATGGTGCCGTTGCTTTCCAGCCACGCTGAAGGGCATAGCTCAACAGTGGTTCGGCAACTTGCCGGCTGGTTGCATTAACAGCTTCAAGATGCTTGCGTTCTTGTTTTCCTCCAACTTCTCTATGAACATCCCTGCCAAGAAGACAAGTCTAGATCTTGGCAATGTACAGCAGGGAGATAGAGAAGGATTGCGTTCCTACGTCAGGCGGTTCAATCTGGTACGAATCCAGATCCATGGGCTATCTGACGAGGTCGCCTTTAAAGACTTCTTCAAAGGTCTAAAGGACGGTTCTACAATTAAGTACGAACTTGTCCGAAAGCAAATCTTCACTCTGCAGGGAGCGCTGCGACAGGCGGAGGCCTATATACAGGCGACCGAACTCTGCTCCTCTAACAGACAGTCGGACTCCAAGAGGTCCGACCGACAGAAGGAGAGTCGGCCTGCTCAGCCGGCTCCCAAGCCAGAAGAGAGCAAAAAGAAAAAGCAAGTCTGGGCCGTTGATAACTCTGATCAGCCGACCCAGAAGAAGAAGAAAGAGTGGAAACCGTACGTCCCAAGGTACGAATTCCACAAGGATTGCTGCTCCATCTTGATCGAAATAAAAGATCGGCTGGCTCTTGAGAAGCCGACTCCAATGAGAGGTTCCATTGAAAATCGGAACAAAAATAAACATTGCCATTTCCATGAAGACGTCGGTCATGACACCGTCTGGTCGACAAAGGACAGCTAAAGTCCTATGTGAAGTCCAAAGTGACTTCAAAGGCGAATCAGGGGCAGTCCAAAAAGAAGGCTCCCCAGCCGACTGTTAGTACCGACACCGATGAAGATCAAGTATATACCATAGCAGGCGGATTCGCCGGGGGTGGCCCGACTATTCGGGGCACCAAGGATCATCTGAAAAAGATGATCCATTCTGTTGAAGAGGGAGAGGCGGCAAGCACATCCACCTTCCCTGAGGTCATCATCACCGAAAAGGACAGAGGCAAAGTCCGTCGGCCGCATGATGACCCTGTTGTCATTGAATGCAAAGTGGCCAACCAACTGGTTGGTCGAATCTTGATCGACACAGGCAGTTCCTCTGACCTCATCAGCCTCAAATGCTTGTCCAATCTCAAGTACAAGCCAGACAGCATGATGGAGGTCTCTCACACCCTTGTAGGGTTTGGGGGAGGGTTAGTGCACCCAGTCGGACGGATAGATTTGCCCATCCGGCTGGGGAAAAAGGGAAACGGTCGGCATATGACCATCCATTTCCTCGTGGTTGAAGATCTTACTGCCTACAACCTCATCTTTGGTCGACCCACTCTTAACGAGTGCAAGGCCGTCATCATTCCTGCCCTCATGCTCGTTAAGTACGAGAGGGATGATGGCACATTCGGCTCCCTTAATGGGGACCAGAACACAGCTCGGGAGTGCTATCTCTCGGATGTCAAGCCCGCGGCCGCAGCAGCTGTCCGGGGCAAACAAACAGTCGACCTTGATGATGACAAGGAAGACCAAGCGGCCCCACCAGCTGAGAAAAGAGAAAAATTGATCAACCGTTGGTGGTCAAAAAAGAGAAAAAATAGCAATCACTGACCGGGGAACGGTCGGATGATCTCCGTCCCTAGCCGACTGGTGAACACATTGATATCCCTCTGGACGACTCTCGGCCAGAGCGGACTGTTAAGGTGGGGACGGTTGCATTTGCTAAGCTAGGTGTCAGTCTGCATCAGCTTCTGAAAGAATTCAAAGACATCTTTGCCTTTGAAGTGGATGAGATGCCTGGCATAAGCCCGAATCTCGCTGTCCACAAACTCGCCGTTGATCCTAAAAAGAAGCCCATTCGGCAAAAGAAAAGAAATCACGGCGAAGAAAGAAGTCAGGCGGCAGCAGCTGAAGTTAAAAAGCTGTTGGACGCTAAGTTTATTCTGCCCTGTAACTTTCCTGACTAGGTAGCTAACGTTGTGTTAGTAAAAAAGCCGAACGGAACTTGGCGGATGAGTGTTGACTACACCGACCTAAACAAGGCATGTCCGAAGGACAGTTATCCATTGCCAAAGATCGACAGCCTGGTTGATTCGACAGCCGGCCATGCCTTAATGAGTTTTATGGACGCCTATTCAGGTTTCCATCAGATTCCCCTGTGGAAAAAAGATCAAGAAAAGACGGCATTCGTCACTGATCAGGGGTTGTTTTGTTATACTGTGATGTCGTTTGGTTTGAAGAATGCGCCTGCAACTTTCCAAAGAATGATTAACACAGTATTCATTAATCAGATTGGAAGGAATGTAGTAGCATACATTGATGACATGATAGTCAAATCCAAACTACAAGCGGATCATCTTGCTGATCTCCGAGAAACATTCGCCACACTCAGGCGGCATAAGGTCATGCTAAATCCAAAAAAGTGTGTCTTTGGTGTTGAGTCTGGGAAGTTTCTCGGAATCCTGATTGATCAAAGGGGAATAGAGGCCAATCCTGAGAAAATACAGGCGGTCATCGACATGCAGTCGCCCCGAACTGTAAAAGAGGTTCAAAAGCTTACAGGTTGTCTGGCGGCCCTGGGGAGATTCCTCAGTCGCTCAGGCGATAAGTGTCTCTACTTTTTCCAGGCAATCAGGAAGAAGACTAATTTTAAATGGGGAGATGATGCAGAGGCAGCCTTTCAAAAGTTAAAAACTTATTTGCACTCTTTGCCGAGGCTTGTTAGCCCTTTGCCCAAAGAGACGCTCTTCATGTATCTGGCCGTCTCCGATCATGCCCTCAGCGCTGTTCTCTTAGCTGAAAGAGACGGCACTCAGCTCCCGGTCTATTTCATCAGCCATGTTCTCAGGAACGCTGAGCTTCGGTATCCCATGGTTGAAAAGTTTGGTCTCGCCCTCTACATGGCCATCAAGAAATTGAAACCTTACTTCTTGGCACATGCGGTAGTGGTCTACACTGACCAGCCGATTAAACGACCTCTGACAACCTTGGAGTCTTCTGGACGAATGCTCAAATGGGCGATTGAACTGCAAGGATTGGAAATCACTTACGAACCCAGGAAAGCAATAAAGGGGCAAGCATTCGCCGACTTTATTGTGGAAATGACAAGGCCGGTTGTTCCGGATGATACTAGTCAGGTTTGGAAAGTGTATGTAGACGGGAGCTCTACTACGAATGGCTGTGGTGCAGGGATTATCTGTCAGTCTCCTGAGGGGGACAAATTTGAATATGCACTACGGTTCAAGTTCCAGGTCTCCAATAACGAGGCCGAATATGAAGCCCTGCTTGCTGGCGTTCGGTACTTTAAGGCAGCAGGGGCAAAGAAAATTGCCGCCTGCTCAGACTCACAATTGGTCGTACTCCAAGTCAATGGAACGTACGAGGCCACTCATCCGGCCATGGTAAAATACCTGCAGGCGGTCAAGGCTGAAGTTGGGACACTTGAAGAATTTTCACTAAGTCAAGTGCCCAGGTCTTCCAACAATCAGGCGGATGTTGTATCATCCGCCTCCTGTGAAACGCCTCGGTTAGTCTTCTGGGAGGTCATGGAAAAATGGAGTATCTCTGAAGAAGACCCCATTGGAGTTCTTGACCGAAGCTCAACCTGGATGGACAACATCCGGGCTTACCTTACAGACGGCACGCTCCCTGACTCACCGCAGGAGGCGGCTGTTTTGAAAAAACGAGTGGCTAACTTCGAGTTGCGACAAGGGGAACTCTTCAGGGCTGGGTTTCTGAAACCTCTGTTGAAGTGTGTTACCCCCGAGAAGGGTAAGGAAGTCCTCGAAGAGTTGCATGCGGGATTCTGCGCCTCCCATATAGGGGGCAGATCCCTTGCTGCCAAAGCCAGGCGGCTTTATTTCTGGCCTACACTGGAGTCGGATGCAATGGAATTGGTGAGAAAATGTGACAAATGTCAAAAGTTTGGCAAGCTCATTCATCGTCCGGCTACAGACCTGACGGCCATCCACAGCCCAATACCCTTCGCCAAATGGGGCATGGACATTTTGGGGCCATATACAACCGCACCAGGTGGCAAGCGCTACATATTGGTGGCTGTGGATTACTTTACTAAATGGGTAGAGGCGGAGGCAGTCAAAAACATTAAGACAAAAGATGTTATTTCCTTCATCTGGAGAAACATAATCACTTGTTTCGGGGTGCCCATGTCTATGGTTTTCGACAATGGTCCTCAATTTGAAACGCCTCAACTCAAGACTTGGCTGGGAGACCAAGGGATCTCTAGCTTTTTTGCATCAGTTGGCCGGCCTCAAGCAAACGGCCAGGTCGAGGCCTTTAACAAGTTAATCTCAGACGGGATTAAGAAGAAAATTGAACGGGCTGGTGGCCTTTGGGCGGATGAATTACCACACGTCCTCTGGTCCATCAGGACGACTGCTAAAGGGGCAACTGGAGAGACCCCATTCCTTATGGTGTATGGTGCAGAAGCTGTCTTGCCCATTGAACACTATGAGCCGACTCTTCGAATCATGTTGTATGATGAGGAGGCGAATTGGGAGGCCATGCGTCTAGCATTGGACTCACTACCAGAGCGCAGGGGCAATGCTGCCTTGCGCCATGAGATATACCGTCTGAGAATTACTCGGGCTTACAACAAAAGAGTACACAAGCGTCCTCTCAAAGTAGGGGACTCTGTGCTACGAAAAATGGAAGCAGTCAGTAGGGCGAATGAGCAGGGTAAGCTTACCCCAAACTGGGAAGGCCCCTACCGAATCTATGAGGAAGTAAGAGACGGCACCTACCGCCTGGAAGAACCAGACGGCAGGCAGCTGCCTAGGACTTGGAATGTAGACAACTTGAAAAAGTACTACTTCTAAGTACGAATGTAAATACTTCAATTTTGTTATCCCAAAGTTTTGTTCATGAGAATATGCTTCCATGTTCCAATTTGTTCTACTATCTTAAATTTTTTAGTACCGTCTGTACCAGCTACAGACGTCCCCTATGAAGGAGCCGACTGTTCTAAACAGTCGTTCCTACGAAATTTTATTAAGTTTATACCAACACTTAATCAATTGTGAGGCCCAAGGCCAGATAAAAACAAAAAGAGACCGAATGGTCACAGTCTGCTCCAACATAAGTATGACCGTCTGCTCCAACATGAGTCAGATAATCGGCGACGCCCATTCGGGTGAATTCGTCGAGGAGAAGCATCTCCCATTTGGGTGGCACATTGCTCTACGAAAATACAAGCGGCCCAACCGAATGCTAAGGCAGCATTCGCAGTCGTTTGTTTCAATCGAAAGTGAAATCTAAAAGGCCAAGTTTTCCATCTGTTCTAGCACAGTTCGTAAATGGTCACTGTTTCATAAGTAGAGGCTAACCGAGGCATAAAGCCGGATGCGTCTGTTTTAGCCTAGGGGAAAAACAGGCGGAATAACTTTATAAAAAATATGATAAGTTACTTATCATTTATTTAAGGCCATTGGCCGGATGACGCCTGATCTTTACCTATTAGGCAAGACAGGCGGATGAGTTACTTTTACGAAAATTGGTTGAGTCCCAGACTTAACACTTTAATCTCAATGAGGCCAATGGCCGGATGCGCCTGTTTTTGCCTTAGGGGCAGAACAGGCGGAGATCTTTCCTTAGCAAAACAGCTAAGTTAGAAATTCGAGTTTGTTCGAGTCGATGGCCGAATGAACACTTATCTTCGCCAAAATCTGGATGGACGTCTGCCGCGTGGTTTGGGGCAATCACCATAGTGATTGATTGACTTAGAAACCATGAATACTCTTTTAAGTATCAATAATTTCCAAGTCAATGAATCCCATAAACCGAAACCACTCGACATTCGTCCAGGGGCAAGAACATTCGCATGGTATACAGGTTATAATACTTAGCCAAAAAACATGCAAAAATTTCAAACAATTCAAAGGACAAAATATGAAAAACTTCAGCCAAATGGCCGAATGATTCAAATTAAAAAGACCAATCGCCACCAGACGATTGGTTGAAATTGTTATCTAGCAAAGCCAGAGGAATTGTCAAATCACCCGACCCCTCGGTCGGTAAAAATACACAAATACTCGGCACACAGGCTGGAAAAGCAAGTACTTGGCCATTCGGCCGCAGAAACAAAAAATAAATAAATAAAAAGCTTAAGTGATCAGGGGAGAGCCTCTTCATTGGCAGCCGGACTGTTGCCCTTCGGCTGCTCTTCATCATTTTTCTCCTGCTCCTCCGCCTGATCTTCCTCCTCCTCCCCAGAGGACGACTCCTCAGAAGAGTCGGACCCAGAGCCTTCGACAGCCTCGGCCTCAGCATCAGCCTTGGAAGCCTCTTCCATCTCCTCAAGGAGGCGATCATCAAGAGCTTTGCTGAGCTCATCAAACTTGGACTTCTAAATTTGGCAGTCCGAGTCTGGCTGAACAGTCGCCTAAGTGTCCCGCATGATGGCCTCATTATCCCTGATCATTTGTTTGACCAGTTCAGCTCTTTCTTGCTCGGCCCGGGACTCGAACTTGGTCCTCAGGTGATTCTCCTGGTTGGTGAGCTTATGCTGCAGGCGGCTCACCCTATTTTGGGCCCTCTCGGCCTCATCCTTGGCGTCTTGAAGGGACTCGAGCTCTGCCTTAAGGAACTTGATCTCCTTCTTGAGGTTGGAGATTTGAAGGCGGGCCGAGTCCAGATCCTTCTTCACCTGCAGATTGGCCTCCGACTGCGAATACATCATATCAAGCGTCAGAAATTCATTCTGAGCAATATCAAATTGAGCCCTATCCAAGGCGGACTCGGCCTGAGCCTTAGCAGCTTTTACCTCTTTAGTATTTTCCTTAAGGGGTCTGCTGAGCCCTTGGATGTGCAGCATGGCCTGCAAAAAGAAGCCGGATGGTTAAGAACCAGGCGGACAAAAAAAAAACGAATGTTAAGGCAAGGTTAAGTCTATACCTCACAAAGGTTCCCTAGAATACCATCAAGGTCTAGGGTGCCGACTCCTCTGACGGATGCTTTATCATCCGGATCAATCGCCCTCAGCATGGACTTGGCCATTTGAACTACAGTCGGCCTCTGTATGGGGACTGTAAGAAGAAAAAGTTAGAAAAATATTCAAGTATGGATAACTTGAAGAAAGGAAAAGGTGGACGAATGGTTCTTACCATCGTCCTCATCCACCTCCTCTTCCCCCAGAATCCTCTTCGGACCGGATAAAGAGGCGGGCTTCTTCCCCAGAGACCTCTTCGGGTCGGATGAAGAGGGGGGATTTTCCCCCAGAAACCTCTTCGGACCGGTGGACGAGGGGGGCTTTTCCCCCAGAAACCTCGTCTCACCAGCAGGGGTGTCTGAGGGCCTCTTTGGCTTATGAGCAATGTGCTTCCGGCCGCCCTTGCCGGATGCGCTCACATCACCAGCCCTAGTCTTGTGGAGTTGGGGTCGGATGGTTTGGACGGGGATTTGGAGGAGGTACCCTGTGTCATTGAAGAGAAAACAAGATCAGTAAACATTCGGCAAAAGATCAGCATTAATCAGAAAAATGCTAAGTATAAAATCTCACCCCTGGGGTACCGGTTGGTTGCTGCTCTTCCACCCTTGTGGTGGCTTCCGTCCTGTTAAGGACGTTTGATCTGTATCTGGCAGCAGATACAGCCGGCTTCCTGGAGGATGAGAGTTTTTCCATCGCTTTGTCTGCAAAAAAGAATCAAGTGTTAGTCACATTTAACCAGTAAAGACAAGCAAAATAAAAAGGGCATATTAAACAGACGGCCGACTACCTCTCGGCATCTCAGTACTTAGCCTACAAGCGGCCAAGAATGTCCCTTCCTCAAACCATTTGTACAAAGGGAGATAGCTTTGAGGGGTGACTTCTTTGTCCCCCTCATCATTCGTCTTCACAGACACGGTGAACAAACCCGCGTTCCACCTGTTATACTTTAGGTTCAGGCGGCTGTCGGCGGTTTTGACTATATAGAACTTAGTTCTCCAGTCTTTCCACTTGTTTTCTTTACCAACAGCCATCATGTACCCCTTGCAAGTAGTCAAGGTGTACCAGCCCTCGCCACCCCTAGCAGGCGCCCTGCTAAGATAATGCATGTGGGCGAAAGCTTCAAAACTCGCCTCCACCTGCAGCATCTCGCAGGCGGCAACGTACCCCAGAATGTTGATCCAGGAATTGGGTACAAGTTGCCAGATACCAAGTTGGTATCCATCCAAAATCCTCTCCACAGCCGGATGGAGAGGGAAGCGCAAGCCAGCCTGAAAGCCCTCCTCATAACAACCGAATGCTCGGTCCTGGTAGCTGGTCATGCTCGGCCAAGTAATGGTGTCGTCCTTATTAGGGACGCACAAAGTGAAGCCATGGCCCAGCACAACCTTGCGCCTAAAACCTGCAAGGCCGTTTGCCATGGTGTTCCGCCTGCCCTGCGGAACATGATGATAGTAAGGGGCTTTCTCCGAACGCCTGGAAGCGCTCGACTCGGCCCAGGATTCCCCCTTCTCAACTGCCAGGGACTCCCTGGCAGTGTCTATTCTTGCCCTTGCCTCCCCTGAAGAGACGGAGGCATTATCTGAAGAAGATGACGAGGCCGACTCGTCATCAGAACTGTCATCAGAGCTAAGGGACTGCCGACTGGTGCCAGCAGGGTCCTCCCTTAGACTCTCTACCGGCGCCTGTTCAGAAGGCCCGGCTGCATAGGTTTCATCTGCCTCCTCTAGTATCCTATCACTAGGAGTTCCGCTTGAAGAGGGCGAATGGTAATAAGTGGGGGTAGGAGGAAGATAAGAAGGGCTATCAGGGTGTTCCGACACCTCACTTCGAGGCACCCTCATTGAGCCATCAGAATAAAGAGTTGAACCATCCGACGGGAAAAAAGATCCATCGGAGTTGGGTTTTCTTGTTGTTCTTTTTGTTCTGGCCATCGTGTCCTGCACAGACGCGAAACCATTCGGATTCAGAGAAGTTCGCAAAGCACATTCGCTGGCCAAGCAGTCGGCACCGCAAGTCACTAGTAGAAAATAGTAAATGGGAAGCCCCAAATGGCAAGCGGTTTTGGAAATCCGCTTCCCAAATTATAAATGGCAAGCGGTTTGGGGTGAACCGCTTGCCAAATTGTAAATGGCAAGCAGTTTTGGGTGAACCGCTTGGCAAATTGTAAATGGCAAGCGGTTTGAACCGTGAACCGCTTGCCATTTGTTAAAAAACCCTAAAAGATTAAAGGCCCATCTATTCTCTCTACTCCCCTTAGCCCCTCAATACTCACGCTCTCTCTCCTCCCCTCCCCTCCCACGATTCTCTCTCTCCTCCTCTATCTCACGCCCTCCATTCTCTCTCCCCTCCCCTCAAATCCTCTATCTCACACCCTCCATTCGATCTCTCTCTCCTCCCTTTTCCCCTCATTTTTCCCGTCGTCCTCTTTCCTTTCTCCATCTCCTTCTCTTTCTTTTGTCATCTCCTTCTCTTTCATCTCTCATCTCCTTCTCTTTCGTCCTCCCTCACGAACTCAAGGTGCGGTGGTGGTGCGTTCCCTTGAAGGACGACGGCGACGAGTAACCTTGAAGTCCGGTGGTGGTGCGTGTGGGTCTTCGAGTTTTCTAGGTCAAATTCGACCATAAAAACTCTAGATCTAGAGTTTTCATGGTCGCATTTGACCCATAAAACCCAAATTTCAAGCCAATTTTGAGGGTTTGGAGGAATTCATGGTATGCTCCTTTTTTTTATTTGTTTTTTAAAGTTTTTTTTTTAATTTTATGGTGATGTGTGGTTAAATCGGTTTGTTTCAGGCCGATTTGGTTTGGGTGGGGGTTTTGGTGGGGGTCGTGGTGGGCGAAGTGGCTGGGATCTGGTGGATTGTGGTGGTGCTGCTACTCGTGCGTGGCATGGTGCTGCTACTGGTGCGTGGTATGGTGCTGCTGCTGGTGTGGTCCGCGATCTGGAGGTGGTGGTGGTGCACGTGGACGGTGGTGGTGGTGCGCATGGACGGTGGTAGAACAAGAGCTCTTCGTATTTTTATTTATTATTTTTTTAAGATATCTTGTATTAATTTATTTACTTGTATATACTGCAAAAAAAAAAAAAAAAAAAAAAAAAAAAAAATTTACTTGTATAAATTTTTGTAATTTTTTTTTTATGAAAATGTAATCACATCAATTAATTAATAAAAATATTATTGTTCTTATATATATTTTGTTTGTGTATCAATTTTAGTGAAAAAAACAAAAAAAAAATTAATTTTTTTTTAATTTTTTATAGCCCTAATGGGCAGCGGTTTGGCGCTAAAACCGCTGCCCATTCTCTTCAAATGGCAAGCGGTTCTGAACCGCTTGCCATTTAAATGGACAATGGCAAGCCCCCCAACAGCGAGCGGTTCAAAACCGCTTGCCATTAGGGGGTTTGAACTGCTTGCCATTTTGTTTATTCTACTAGTGAGTTCTAGATTCAGCCGTCCCCGGTGACCTGCTGATCACTATCCTATACTGTGCCGCATGCGATTGGGAAACCATTTTTTCGAAAACAAAGAAAAAATGAAAAGTAAAAGAAGAAACAGGCGTTACCTTTAGAAAAAGGGTGAGAGGCGCTTGGTTGGCTGGGAACGGTCGGACAGCGGGCCGAGTGTCGGATGCTTGAGAACTAAGAAACACTTAGGGAATTTTGAGATTCTTAAAGTCAAAAGTCCAAGATTCTCCAAAGATTCGCAAAGGTGTAAAAAATCCGGGGGTGAAAACTTTCTATTTATAGAGGGGTTAAAAACCCTAAATTTTCCCTCCACAGTAACTTTTCAAAATCCGACCAATCGGATGCTGACACCTGTCACAGGTAACACGTGGCAAGCACGTGTCACCTGTGAGGGGCAAATGATTTGGGTAAAAATACCCTAGGCCAGTTGGCCCAATCAGAGTCCGCCACGTGTCACTGAAAGGGACGCCACCTTGGACCTCTCAGGGAACGACACATGGCAGACAGATAAAAGAACTTGGGATTGGCGGCTTTCAGGCCTAAATCCCGAGGTCTGCAAAAGCTGCGTAAATATTCCCTAGGGCACGAAACCCTAGGGAGTGCACGTTTTTCGAGAAGCCTATAAATAGGAGATGACCTCCTCATTTATGGCTACGTTACGTTACGTTCTTTTCCACGTGATACGTACACACAAACACTTTACACTTCTTCCGGGGAATATTCAGTGATTACTAATCATTGTCAGAACTGTCACTCTCAAGAGAACAGTACACCCGAGCTCGGAATCCGAGCAGATAACCCTTTACATTCCGCACCTTATTCTTCGGACTTAGACTAACTTAAGCTTCGGAGGCGGACCACCGACCATTCGGTGCTCCGTTGTTTTGCAGGTACAGGCATCCAAGTGAGCATCCAGTCTTAGTGTTGTAATTCTCCCAAGGGACTCAAAAAACCCCGAAACATATGGTTCCAAACGTCATTATATGACCCTAAGATATATCCCTTAAGGTCTTAAGAATTTTCGGCACCGGGCCCCCTAACCTCAAAATTCCTCAAAAAGCGTGGATTATAGCCTTCAATTTTGGAATTTTTTGACATTTTTTCGCCCGAAATTAAAAAATGTCGAGATGCTTACCATGGACCCTAATACACCCTGGGAGTCTATTTGGGTGGGTCCAACCATCCAATAAGTTTTAAAAGTCAAATTACCCGTTCCAAACTTGCACCGATATCGTGACCTCAAGCCTACTACGAGTATTTATGGCAACATGTAATGGTCATATATGGTTCCAAACGTCATTAAATGACCCTAAGATGTATCCCCTAGGGTCTCAAGACTTTTCGCCACCGGCCCCGTAACCTCAAAATTCCTTAAAAAGCGTGGATATAACCTTCAATTTTCGAATTTTTTGACCTTTTTTCGCCCGAAAATAAAAATTGCCGAGATATTTACCATGGTTCTTAATACCCTTCTGGAGTCTAATTGAGTGGGTGGAACCATCCAATATGCCTTAAAACGATCAATTTACCCATTTTAATTGCACCGATTTCGTAAACTAAAGCCTACCACGGCTATTTTGTACAACATGTTAGGGTCATATATGGTTCCAAACGTCATTATATGACCCTAAGATGTATCCCATAAGGTCTCAAGACTTTTCGCCACCGGGCCCCGTAACCTCAGAATTCCTCAAAAAGCGTGGATTATAGCCTTCAATTTTGGAATTTAATGACCTTTTTTCGCCCAGAAATAAAACATGCCGAGATGCTTACCATGGACCCTAATACACCCTGGGAGTCTATTAGGGTGGGTCCAACCATCCAATATGCCTTTAAACAGTCAATTTACCCATTCCAAACTTGCACCGATATCGTGACCTTAAGCTTACCACGGAAATTTATGGCAACATATAATGGTCATATATGATTCCAAACGTCATTATATGACCCTAACATGTATCCCTTAGGGTCTTAAGACTTTCGCTACCTAGCCCCATAACATCAAAATTCCTCAAAAAGCGTGGATTATAGCCTTCTATTTTGGAATATCCTGACCTTTTATGGCCCGGAAATAAAAATTGCCGAGATGTTTACCAAAGTTCCTAATACCCTCCGGGAGTCCAATTGAGTTGGTGGAACCATCCAATGTGCCTTAAAACAGTCAATTTTCCCGTTCCAAATTTGCACCGATTTCGTAAACTGAAGCTACCACGGCTATTTTGTACATCATACCAGGGTCATATATTGTTCCAAACGTCGTTATACGACCCTAAGATATATCCCCTAAGGTCTCAAGACTTTTCGCCACCTGACCCCATAACCTCGAAATTTCTCAAAAAGCGTAGATTACTACAATTTTGGAATTTTTTCACCTTTTTCCGCCCGGAAAAAAAAAATACAGAGATGCTTACCATGGACCCTTATACACCCTGGGAGTCTATTTGGGTGGGGCTAACCATCTAATATTCCTTTAAACAGTCAATTTATCCGTTCCAAACTTGCACTAATATCGTGACCTCAAGCCTACCACGGACATTTATAACAACATATAATGGTCATATATGGTTCCAAACGTCATTATATGACCCTAAGATGATTTCCCTAGGGTCTTAAGACTTTTCGCCTTCAATTTTGGAATTTTCTGACCTTTTTTCGCTCGGAAGTAAAAATTGCCGAGATGTTTACCATGGTTCCTAATACCCTATAGGAGTCCAATTGAGTGGGTGGAACCATCCAATATGCCTTACAACGGTCAATTTACTCGTTCTAAATTTGCACCTATTTCGTAAACTGAACCTACCACGGCTATTTTGTACAACATATAAGGGTCATATATGGTTCCAAACGTCATTATATGACCATAAGATGTATCCCCTAAGGTCTCAAGACTTTTCACCACCGGGCCCTTGTCCTTAAAATTCCTCAAAAAGCGTGGATTAGCCTTCAATTTTGGAATTTTTTGACCTTTTTTCGCCTAGAAAAAAAAATGCCGAGATGCTTAACATGGACCCTAATACACCCTAGGAGTCTTTTTTGGTGGGTCCAACTGTCCAAAATGCCTTTAAATAGTCAATTTACCCGTTCCAAATTTGCATCGATATCGTGACCTCAAGCCTACCACGGACATTTATGACAACATATAATGGTCATATATGGTTCCAAACGTCATCATATGACCCTAAGATGAATCCCCTAGAGTCTCGACACTCTTCGCCACCGGGCCCCGTAACCTCAAAATTCCTCAAAAACCGTGGATTATAGCCATCAATTTTTAAACTTTTTGACCTTTTTTCACCGGGAAATAAAATTGTCGAGATGTTTACCATGGTTCCTAATACCCTCCGTGAGTCCAATTGAGTGGGTGGAACCATCCAATATGCCTTACAACGGTCAATTTACCCATTCCAAACTTTCACCGATTTCGTAAACAGAAGACTACCACGGCTATTTTGTACAACATATAAGGGTCATATATGGTTCCAAACGTCATTATATGACCCTAAGATGTATCCCCTATGCTCTCAAGACTTTTCGCCACCGGGCCTCGTATCCTCAAAATTCCTCAAAAAGCGTGGATTAAAGCCTTCAATTTTGGAATTTTTTGACTTTTTTTCTTCCGGAACTAAAAAATGCCAAGGTGCTTACCATTTACCCTAATACAACCTGGGAGTCTATTTGGGTGGGTCCAACCATCCAATATGCCTTTAAATAGTCAATATACCCGTTCTAAACTTACAACGATATCGTGACCTAAAGCCAACCACGGACATTTATGGCAACATATAAGGGTCATATATGGTTCCAAATGTCATTATATGACCCTAAGATGTATTCCCTAAGGTTTTAAGACTTTTCGCCACCGGGCCCCGTAAACTCAAAATTCCTCAAAAAGCGTGGATTATAGCCTTCAATTTTGGAATTTCTTGACCTTTTTTCGCCCGGGAAAAAAAATGCTGAGATTCTTACCATGGACCATAATACACCCTGAGAGTCTATTTGGGTTGGTCCAACCATCCAATATGCCTTTAAACAGTCAATTTACCCGTTCCAAACTTGCACTGATATCGTGACCTCAAGCCTACCACGGACATTTTGTACAACATATTGATAAATTGTTATTTGATATGGTTTTAGGGTGATTTTGAGCCTTGTGTACTCGATATATTGGCATTTTGGTTCACTTCTATCCTATTTTCATTCAATTTTTGTGTATCTCTTGTTTCACGGGTTGTCTGTGTTTTTGTTGAGATTTTAGGTCCAAAAACGATCATTTGAGGCATATGGATGATAAACCAAGATTAGAAGCCGTGAAAATGGATAAAAACCGAAGAAAATGTGAAGAGAAGGGCCTAGAAGACCCTGCACGGCCGTGTAGGAGTGTCCCAACCAAACCAAGCTACTGCCCGATTTGGCACGGACGTGCAAGGCTTCAGCACGTCTGTGCACCTCAGCCAGCACGTCCGTGCCATAAGCTGCACGCCCGTGCAGTTCACCTGTCCCAAGTTTGAGCTACTGCACAAATCTGCACGGCCGTGCTTAGGGTGGCACGGCCATGCCACCTCTGGCACGTCCGTGCTCACTTGCAGAAATTCCCGACTCTCGTTTTCTCCGTCCTTTTTATTTGAGGGTCATATCAATACCCCCTTGGGCTCAATTGTACGGCATCCAAGTTTTTAGTGCTTCCTCTTAGTTTGTAATTGTAGAAACACAAATACTCTCAAATCCTTAGTTAGATTTTAATTATTAGCTTGGAATTTTCAATCTCAATCATTGTAGAAGACAAGCTCCACCATTGTTATTCAAGTTCAAGCTTCTAGTAATATTTTTCTTACTTTTTACCCTATTTCTTCTTGCTTTGTTGTTAATTATTTGCTTGATTCTTGTATGTTTAGATTGTTAATTAGCTTAATTCTTAGTTTAATTATGCTCATGAGTTGTTTGAAATCCTTAATTGCTTTAATCTCCATGGATTCTGAGTAGTCTAATTTTCTAGGGTTTGGGTAGAACCCTCAATGTAGTCACTAATTACATATTGCATGTGCTAATTTGGTACTTGTTGGGTGTTAATTAGTTGAGCTTAAGTGGTTTAATTGCTTAGTTCTTGTATATGGCCATTGCTAGAGCTATTGTCCAAGCTTTCTCAACGAAGGATCGAGAGATGAACTTGAGTTAGCTCCCTTATGCTTGATTGACTTGAAATGCCATGAGAATAGGAATTTCTAGTCAAGAGAATGTTTATGTCATCGTGATTATGCTTTAACACTTGTTTTATGCTTTGTAACCACGAGAGTAGGTTGTATTCATGATTCAAGTAATCCCTCTAGCTTGAGAGAGTAGTTGGGTGCTTTAGATGATTTCCCCTATTATACCCCTTATTTTACCTTGTTTATGCATGCTAATCGTGATTTGTGATGAAGTTGAGTGGTATAACCCGAGCCCTAGAATCTCTAAATATTGTTAATTTCCCCTAGCTTTAGTTAACTGGAACTAGTACTTGTTATACAAAACCAAACCAACTTCGACTTCGCTTAGCTTATATATGCGGTAGTATTTCGGTGGTTGATTCAACGCCTCTCTTGGGTTCGACCTTTTCTTACCCTTGCTATTAGCTAGTGAGACCAAGATATGACTTTTTCTTTGGTAGGCTCAACGACGGCCAATCAAATTTTTGGCGCCGTTGCCGGGGAGGCAAAGTCACATTGAATGTATTATTGTTGAATGAGTCGAAGTGTGTGAATTTTTGTATCATAATTTTTCTTATTTATTTGTGTATATTTGATGTGTGTCATAAATGGCACACATTTGACGAGCATTTAGGTCCTTTTTATTCTCTTTTCATAGCTTTCATGCTTAATAAGTGCTTAGTGTTATGAATTGTTGCTTAGTTTTACCTTTCTTCTCTTATTTTGTAGCTTTTGTGCTTTTCGTTGGTTTTCTAGACTTTTCTTCTTTATTTGCTCTATTTTCGTGGTTGTAGGTATTGGACGAGGTTCGGGTCTTGATTTTGGTGATCCACTATGGTGGAAGAAGCTTTTGGATCAAGTTCATGGAATTTGGGAAGCTCAAGATGCAAAGAAGTGGAAGTTCCAAGTCTTGGCTTTTCTCTTGTGCTCCCTTCAAAGGAAGTGTGTGCCCTCAATATTAAGCCTTAGCTACTGCCACTCCTAGTGCCCATCACCATCATAAATCATGTGTGCACCCCTTGAGCTTGAAGAGTTGAAGATTCGAAGAAATCCAGCTGAGTGCGGCCGCACGTGCAGTAGGTGTGCGGGCGCAGACCATGGTGGTGCGGGCGCACATCCTCTGTTGTGCGGCCGCACCAACGTGGGTCTTTTCCGATCGGATTTCGACGATTTTCTCTCTCTTCTTATACCTATTTGAACCCAATTTTTGTAAGAAGTTTCATAATAGAATTAGATCATATTCTTAGCTTAGTTGAGAGCTTCTCTCTCTAGATTTAAGGGTTAGTTTTAGGAGTAGATTTTAGAGAGAGAAAGTGAAGAATTTCAATGGTGATTGAGAGATTGAAGATCCAATGGTGACAATTGTATTGGAGATCTACTCTATTATCAATGAGCATTTCTAAACTCTATCTCATTTATTGTTTTGTTTAGTATTCATGTTTAGATTGTTTGATTTTGATTAGATTTTGATGATTTTATGATTGATGTTTGATTAGAGTAATTGTTCTTCTTTAATTGTAGATTCTTTGATTGTTGATTGTTGATTTCTTTAGTTGTTGATTGAACTGATGAAGTTGCTAGAGTAGTTGTTTGGTTAGGGATTTGGTGAAGCTTGTATTATGTAATGGATTGATGTAGATTGGGGATTTTGATGGAGTTGATGATGTGATTAAATTGGTTAATTGATTATGTGCATGTGTGTGTTTGATTTAGGCTTGATCACCCTCGTTATTCACACTAGATTGCATTGTAAGTTCACATTGATACGGACCATTGATTTGTGGCTTGCATTTACACGATTGAGGTGCCTTGTGATGTTTCCTAGCTAGAGTTTAACGTAGTTGACGCTAGTTAGACCTCTAGGAGAATAGCTTGATATGCTCTTTTGGTTGCATAATTAATCTTTCCTCACATTGCTTGACTTAGTCAACTTCCTAAACCAATTTGCATTGTTCATTGCTATTATAAGTGAATCCTAATCCCTAGCATTTTATTTGTTTGATTTCTTTGTCTTAGTAGTTGTTAGTGTCCTCTTTCACCCTTTGTCTTCGACTTAGCTTAGGCACATAATTGGAAGCACTTAGACATTACTGTTCCTTTGGGTTCGACCCTTGACTTACCTCTATACTTGTATTAAGGTTTGTTGAGTGTTTATAAATTTTGTTTGGCTTAGGAGGATTAGTCCAACGACCTAATTTTCCCACGTCAAAATGGCGCCGTTGCCGGGAACGGTGCCTATGTTTGAGTGTTTTTGATTGCTTGAGTCTAGGTCTTTGTGTATACTTTTTTCTTTTATTTGTTTTTGTTTCTTTTGTAAAAATGGCATGTCTATCTTTTTCTCAACATGATGATGAGCCTTTTTGTGAATATTTCAATAGACTTAAGGAATTTCTTGACTATAATTGTTGTAATCTTTGGGAAGCTTGTGAGATTTGTTATCATGGTTTGAATGAGCAAACTAGGGATATAGTTGAAGGAATGCATAATGGTGATTTTAGAGCATTTTCTATTGAAGATGCTTGGAAATTTTATGTTTGGTTTGCTTGGGAAGTTTATAACAAGGTAAACGTGCTTCCATTTTTGATGTGCAATGTGTTAATTCTTCCAATGTTAGCATGATTTACCATGATGTGTCACATGACCCCATAGTTGAACCTAGAACAAGTACTTCCAATTCTATTTCCTCATTTGTTCATGATAATGTGTTGCATGTTCAAGCTAGAAAATCCCATACATTTGAAAATGCCCCCAACCCCCTATTTGATGAATATGCTCATGTTTGTAATGATGATGATCCCACTTTTGGTTGTACTTCTTCTTCTCTTGTTGAGCCTCAATCTCCTACCTATTTTGAATCTCTTATTACTACCTTGGAAACTCAAATTAGGCATGTTGAGCTTCGTGATGATCTTGGGCCTAACAAAGAGTCGACTCTTAATTGTTTAAGAAGTCAATTGGAGATGATGAGAAATAGTGAGGAGCGTCTTGAGGAGGGAAGAAGGAGAAATGAAGAGCTAGAAAGCCAATTGTCATCTTTGATGCTTATGTGTGAAAGTTACAAATCCAATGTGTGTGTTGAGGGTGATGATGGTTATTTCGAGCAACCAAGAATGTGTGAGGATCCTATTGTTGAGCATAGGAGTGAAGGAGAGAGAGTCGTGAGTGATAATGGGTTTGATGAAATTTTAAGTCTAGACATCTCTTCCTTTGTTGATTGTGATGAGTCCCAAGTGTGTGAATGTGACTCTTCTATCCATGAGTATTTGGACTCGTTTGAGGTTATGTCAAATGTGTTTGTTGGGTGCATAAGGAATAGCCATAGCCTTTTAAGCAAGTTCATTGATGATGCTTCATGGGAGAGAGATGATTTTGAGTTATATTTTCCTCCATTCATGCATGGTTTTGAGACTCTAGGCTTTAAGGAAGTTGAGGGAGCTATTGTTCATGAAGGTTATGGAGGAGATTATGTGGTACCTCTTGGGAGTTGGATGTTTGAGGGAGATGGTGATCATGAGTGTTCTTCTTTTGAGGATTCTATGATTGATTTTCATGCCCTCATTGGTGATGTGAGACCTTGTGTTGAGGGAGTAGCTAACCCTTTGCCTTTTTCTCATACCCCTTTCTCTCAAAAGTTCAATCACATCCCTTATTGCCCTATTTTTCTCCCTTCCTTTGTTGGTAAGTCTATTGGGGACCCTTATGTCTATGAAGATTTGAATGTGGCTCATTTGTCTCCAATTTGGGAAAAGGGTGATGTTGCCACCCAAAAATATTTTGAGGAGAGTTTGCCTTCTTTTTCCTTTTCTTCTTCTTTTTCTTTTTCTTTTTCTTCTTATTTTGTTGAGTTTTCTTTTGATTCTTCTTCCTTCTCTTGGCATCTCTCTCCTCATAGGTGTGCACTATGCTTGTTGCATGCCTTATTTTTGTCATGTGCACACTTACTTTCTTATGAAATGTGTAGTAGTGCATTTGACAAGCTCTTGCGTGCGTTGAATTATTATTTTACTAGAGCGGTCAAGCTTGGACCTTAAGCATGCCTTTCTCGGGAAGTAACTCGTGTTTTAGATTAGATTTTCCTTTTCTTTTTAGAATAGATTTTTCTCTCATGGAAATTTTTGTGTGCCTTTTGCTAGGTACATGACTTGATATACTTCGGTGCTTCGATTTGGATCAAGAATCAAGGAAGGTTGACTCTTATTTTTGCTAGCACATGGAAACAAGGTTCAATTCTTGAGAAATTAGCTTTGAAAGATTAAAATTGGGTCATTTGCGGGTATTTACCTCCACTTCAAATCCGGTAATATCTTTTCTTGCTCTTTCTCTAGTGGATGATGACTTGTTGGACATATGTTGGTTTGTTGGATTAATCTCCTTTTTTTCCCCTCCCATGGATTATATGATTTACGTTTGAGTGTATTGTTTCATTCAAGCTTGGGGGAGGGTATTCTATCATGTTTGGTGGGATGTTGATCCATATATGCTATGCACCTTTGTATATGCTTTTCCATGTTTCTTATATTTTGAAAAACTCCAAAAAGATTTTTGTTTCTATCAAGGCGAATTTGCAATGTATTTTGTTTTGTTCTTGCTTTGGACATAATAACATTTGGACTTGTATAATTGAATGCTTTTCTTCTTAAATGGTAACGGTGTGCACGGTTTGAGAGTACACTTGGTTGATTCTAGGATAAAGCATGCTAAGGTAGTTGGTTAGAACTAGTGGGAACATGAAGCCGAATTCTACTTGTTTGTGGCCCGTTTGGTAGTTTCTTCCTATAGTCGATTTGACACCAATAGTGAGTTTTTGCTACAACCATGTGAGTTCTTTGTTTTTCAAGCCTTCTACCTTACTTGTATGAGCGGCATGGATCCTTGACTTCTTGCAGACCTAATCTTGAAACTTGACTCATAGATCTTGAATCCGAGACCGAACCATTTAGGAAGGACAAAGGCACCTTTTTCGGGGTGGTATTTTTCTATTTTTAGAATAGTTTGTTTCATCTTTATTTTTGGGTTTACATTTGCCTTCTTGCAACCATTTGAGCCTTATACCTTCTTTTCAAGCCACATATTTAGATCTTTGGCCTTTTGTTTCATTTTTCTACTTTTCTTGGTTTTTGTGAAGCAATTGATCATGTTGTTGGAGTTTGTGGAGGAGAAGTTGGAATGTTTGGTTCTTATGATAGCAATATTGTGTTATGTCTTCTTTGTGAATGAATAATGGCAAATGAGTACGAGTAAAAGCCGTCCTACATTATAAAAGGCATGGACAAATGAGTGCTAAGTCGAAAAAGTCGTCCAAAGTAAAAAGAGGCAAGGACAAAGCATTATTGAAAAAAGAAAACAAAAGTGAAAAATGAAAAAAATTCAAAAATATTTTGATGTGAGTTTTCTCCCTTTTTGAACATTGAGGACAATGCTCCATTTAAGCTTGGGGCCGCACCAACGTGGGTCTTTTCCGATCGGATTTCGACGATTTTCTCTCTCTTCTTATACCTATTTGAACCCAATTTTTGTAAGAAGTTTCATAATAGAATTAGATCATATTCTTAGCTTAGTTGAGAGCTTCTCTCTCTAGATTTAAGGGTTAGTTTTAGGAGTAGATTTTAGAGAGAGAAAGTGAAGAATTTCAATGGTGATTGAGAGATTGAAGATCCAATGGTGACAATTGTATTGGAGATCTACTCTATTATCAATGAGCATTTCTAAACTCTATCTCATTTATTGTTTTGTTTAGTATTCATGTTTAGATTGTTTGATTTTGATTAGATTTTGATGATTTGATGATTGATGTTTGATTAGAGTAATTGTTCTTCTTTAATTGTAGATTCTTTGATTTTTGATTGTTGATTTCTTTAGTTGTTGATTGAATTGATGATGTTGCTAGAGTAGTTGTTTGGTTAGGGATTTGGTGAAGCTTGTATTATGTAATGGATTGATGTAGATTGGGGATTTTGATGGAGTTGATGATGTGATTAAATTGGTTAATTGATTATGTGCATGTGTGTGTTTGATTTAGGCTTGATCACCCTGGTTATTCACACTAGATTGCATTGTAAGTTCACATTGATACGGACCATTGATCACCCTGGTTATTCACACTAGTTGAAGCTAGTTAGACCTCTAGGAGAATAGCTTGATATGCTCTTTTGGTTGCATAATTAATCTTCCCTCACATTGCTTGACTTAGTCAACTTCCTAAACCAATTTGCATTGTTCATTGCTATTATAAGTGAATCCTAATCCCTAGCATTTTATTTGTTTGATTTCTTTGTCTTAGTAGTTGTTAGTGTCCTCTTTCACCCTTTGTCTTCGACTTAGCTTAGGCACATAATTGGAAGCAGTTAGACATTACCGTTCCTTTGGGTTCGACCCTTGACTTACCTCTATACTTGTATTTAGGTTTGTTGAGTGTTTATAAATTTTGTTTAACTTAGGAGGATTACTCCAACGACCTAATTTTCCCACGTCAATATTTGTGTTTTCATCTTGTGATAGTCATTGCTAACGTTTTTCATAGCTTTGTTTGACTTTGCATGACACGGAAGAGTAAGCAATCACCGCTTATTCCCCTTGACACGGAAGATTACGAAATCGGTGCAAATTTGAAACGTGTAAATTGACCGTTTTAAGGCATATTGGATGGTTCCACCCACTCAATTGGACTCCTTGAGGGTATTAGGAACCATGGTAAACATTTTGGCAATTTTTATTTCCTGGCGTAAAGAGATCAAAAAATTCTAAAATTGAAGGCTATAATCCACGCTTTTTGAGGAATTTTGAGGTTACGGGGCCCAGTGGCGAAAAGTTTTAAGACCCTAGAGGATACATCTTAGGATCATATAATAACGTTTGGAACCATATATGACCCTTATATGTTGTAAAAAATAGCCGTGGTAGGCATCAGTTTACGAAATCGGTGCAAATTAGGATCGGGTAAATTGAACGTTTTAAGGCATATAGGATGGTTCCACCCACTTAATTGGACTCCCAGAGGGTATTAGGAACCATGGTAAACATCTAGGCAATTTCTATTTCGGGACGAAAAAAAGGTAAAGGAATTCCAAAATTGAAGGCTATAATCCACGTTTTTGAGAAATTTAGAGGTTATGGGCTCGGTGGCGAAAAGTCTTGAGACCTTATGGGATACATCTTAGTGTCATATAATGACGTAAGGAACCATATATGACCCTTATATATAGTACAAAATAGCCGTGGTAGGCTTCACTTTACGAAATTAGTGCAAATTTGGAACGGGTAAATTGACCATTTTAAGGCATATTGGGTGGTTCCACCCACTCTATTGGAATCCCAAAGGGTATTAGGAACCATAGTAAACATCTCTACAATTTTTATTTCTAGGCGAATAAAGGTCCAAATATTTCCAAGTTTGAAGGCTATAAATCACGCTCTTTGAGGAATTTTGAGGTTACGGGGTCCTGTGGCGAAGAGTCTTGAGACCTTAGGGATACATCTTAGGTTCATATAATGACGTTTGGAACCATATATGACCCTTATATGTTTTACAAAATAGCCGTGGTAGGCTTCAGTTTACGAAATCGGTGCAAATTTAGAACGTGTAAATTGTCCGTTTTAAGACATATTGGTTGGTTCCATCCACTCAATTGGACTCCCGGAGGATATTAGGAACCATGGTAAACATTTCGGCAATTTTTATTTCCTGGCGTAAAAAGGTAAAAAAATTCCAAAATTGAAGGCTATAATCCACGCTTTTTGAGGAAATTTTAGGTTACGGGCCCGGTGGCGAAAAGTCTTGAGACCTTAGGGGATAGATCTTAGGGTCATATAATGACGTTTGGAACCATATATGACCTTTATATGTTGTACAAAATAGCCTTGGTAGGCTTCAGTTTACGAAATCGGTGAAAATTTAGAACAGGTAAATTTACTATTTTAAGACATATAGGATGGTTCCATCCACTCAATTGCACTCCAGGAGGGTATTAGGAACCATGGTAAATATCTCGGCAATTTTTTTTTCCAGACGAAAAAAGGTCAAGAAATTCCAAAATTGTAGGCTTTTAATCCACGCTTTTTGAGGAATTTTGAGGTTACGGGGCCCGGTGACGAAAAGTCTTGAGACCTTAGGGGATACATCTTAGGGTCATAGAATGACGTTTAGAACCATATATGACCCTTATATGTTGTACAAAATAGCCGTGGTAGGCTTAAGTTTACGAAATCGGTGCAAATTTGGAACGGGTAAATTGACTGTTTTAATGCATATAGGATGGCTCCACCCACTCAATTAGACTCCCGGAGGGTATAAGGAACCATGGTAAACATCTCGGCAATTTTTATTTCCGGACGAAATAAGGTCAAGAAATTCCAAAATTATAGGCTATAATCAACGCATTTTGAGAAATTTGAGGTTACGGGGCCTCGTGGCGAAAAGACTTGAGACCTTAGGGGATACATCTTAGGGTCATATAATGACGTTTGGAACCATATATGACCATTATATGTTGTACAAAATAGCCGTGGTAGGCTTCAGTTTACGAAATCGGTGCGAATTTGGAACGGGTAAATTGACCGTTTTAAGGTATATTGGATGGTTCCACCCACTCAATTGGACTCCTTGAATGTATAAGGAACCATGGTAAACATCTCGACAATTTTTTTTTCCGGACGAAAAAAGGTCAAGAAATTCCAAAATTGAAGGCTATGATCCACGCTTTTTGAGGAATTTTGAGGTTACGGGGCCCGGTGGCGAAAAGTCTTGAGACCTTATGGGATACATCTTAGGGTCATAGAATGATGTTTAGAACCATATATGACCCTTATATGTTGTACAAAATAGCCGTGGTAGGCTTCAGTTTACGAAATCGGTACAAATTTGGTACGGAAAAATTGACTGCTTTAAGGAATATAGGATGGTTCCACCCACTCAATTGGACTCCCGGAGGGTATTAGGAACTATGGTAAATATCTCAGCAATTTTTATTTCCGGACGAAAAAAGGTCAAGAAATTCCAAAATTGTAGGCTATAATCCACGCTTTTTGAGAAATTGGAGGTTACGGGGCCCGGTGGCGAAAAGTCTTGAGACCTTAGGGGATACATCTTAGGGTCATATAATGACGTTTGGAACCATATATGACCATTATATGTTGTACAAAATAGCCGTGGTAGGCTTCAGTTTACGAAGTTGGTGCGAATTTGGAACGGGTAAATTGACCGTTTTAAGGCATATTGGATGGTTCCACCCACTCAATTGGACTCCTGGAGGGTATTGGGAACTGTGGTAAACATCTCGACAGTTTTTATTTCCGGGGGAAAAAAGGTCAAAAAATTCCAAAATTGAAGGCTATACAAATCACGTTTTTTTGAGAAATTTTGAGGTTACGGGGCCCGGTGTCGAAAAGTGTTGACACCTTAGGAGATACATCTTAGGGTCATATAATGAAGTTTGGAACCATACATGACCCTTATATGTTGTACAAAATAGCCGTGGTAGGCTTCAGTTTATGAAATCGGTGCAAATTTGGAACGGTTAAAATGACTGTTTTAAGGAATATTGGATGGTTCCACCCACTCAATTGGACTCCCGGAGGCTATTAGGAACCGTGGTAAACATCTCGGCAGTTTTTATTTTTGGGCGAAAAAAGGTCAATAAATTCCGAAATTGAATGCTATATAATCCACGTTTTTTGACGAATTTTGAGGTTACGGGGCCCGGTGGCGAAAAGTCTTCAGACCTTAGGTGATACATGTTAGGGTCATAGAATGACGTTTGGAACCATATATGACCATTATATGTTGTACAAATTAGCCGTGGTAGGCTTCAGTTTACGAAATCGGTGCGAATTTGGAACGGGTAAATTGACAGTTTTAAGGTATATTGGATGGTTCCACCCACTCAATTGGACTCCTGGAGGGTATTAGGAATCTTGGTAAACATCTCGGCAATTTTTATTTCCGGACGAAAAAATGTTAAGAAATTACGATATTGAAGGCTATAATCCACGCTTTTTGAGGAATTTTGAGGTTACTGGGCCCGGTGGCGAAAAGTCTAGAGACCCTAGAGGATACATCTTAGGGTCATAGAATGACGTTTGGAACCATATATGACCATTATATTTTGTACAAAATAGCTGTGGTAGGCTTTAAATTACGAAATCGGTGCAAATTTGAAACGTGTAAATTGACCGTTTTAAGGCATATTGAATGGTTCCACCCACTCAATTGGACTCCTTGAGGGTATTAGGAACCATGGTAATTATTTTGGCAATTTTTATTTCCTGGCGTAAAGAGATCAAAAAATTCTAAAATTGAAGGCTATAATCCACGCTTTTTGAGGAATTTTGAGGTTACGGGGCCCAGTGGCGAAAAGTTTTGAGACCCTAGAGGATACATCTTAAGATCATATAATAACTTTTGGAACCATATATGACCCTTATATGTTGTAAAAAATAGCCGTGGTAGGCATCAGTTTACGAAATCGGTGCAAATTAGGATCGGGTAAATTGAACGTTTTAAGGCATATAGGATGGTTCCACCCACTTAATTGGACTCCCAGAGGGTATTAGGAACCATGGTAAACATCTAGGCAATTTCTATTTCGGGACAAAAAAAAGGTCAAGAAATTCCAAAATTGAAGGCTATAATCCACGTTTTTGAGGAATTTAGAGGTTACGGGCTCGGTGGCGAAAAGTCTTGAGACCTTATGGGATACATCTTAGTGTCATATAATGACGTAAGGAACCATATATGACCCTTATATATAGTACAAAATAGCCGTGGTAGGCTTCACTTTACGAAATTAGTGCAAATTTGGAACGGGTAAATTGACCATTTTAAGGCATATTGGGTGGTTCCACCCACTCTATTGGAATCCCAAAGGGTATTAGGAACCATAGTAAACATCTCTACAATTTTTATTTCTGGGCGAATAAAGGTCCAAAAATTCCAAGTTTGAAGGCTATAAACCACGCTTTTTGAGGAATTTTGAGGTTACGGGGTCCTGTGGCGAAGAGTCTTGAGACCTTAGGGATAATCTTAGGTTCATATAATGACGTTTGGAACCATATATGACCTTTATATGTTGTACAAAATAGCCTTGGTAGGCTTCAGTTTACGAAATCGGTGCAAATTTAGAACGGGTAAATTTACTATTTTAAGGCATATAGGATGGTTCCATCCACTCAATTGCACTCCAGGAGGGTATTAGGAACCATGGTAAACATTTCGGCAATTTTTATATCCTGGCGTAAAAAGGTCAAAAAATTCAAAAATTGAAGGCTATAATCCACTCTTTTTGAGGAAATTTTAGGTTACGGGCCCGGTGGCGAAAAGTCTTGAGACCTTAGGGGATAGATCTTAGGGTCATATAATGACGTTTGGAACCATATATGACCTTTATATGTTGTACAAAATAGCCTTGGTAGGCTTCAGTTTACGAAATCGGTGCAAATTTAGAACGGGTAAATTTACTATTTTAAGGCATATAGGATGGTTCCATCCACTCAATTGCACTCCAGGAGGGTATTAGGAACCATGGTAAATATCTCGGCAATTTTTTTTTCCAGACGAAAAAAGGTCAAGAAATTCCAAAATTGTAGGCTTTAATCCACGCTTTTTGAGGAATTTTGAGGTTACGGGGCCCGGTGGCGAAAAGTCTTGTGACCTTAGGGGATACATCTTAGGGTCATAGAATGATGTTTAGAACCATATATGACCCTTATATGTTGTACAAAATAGCCGTGGTAGGCTTCAGTTTACGAAATCGGTACAAATTTGGAACGGAAAAATTGACTGCTTTAAGGAATATAGGATGGTTCCACCCACTCAATTGGACACCCGGAGGGTATTAGGAACCATGGTAAATATCTCAGCAATTTTTATTTTCGGACGAAAAAAGGTCAAGAAATTCCAAAATTGTAGGCTATAAATCCACGCTTTTTGAGAAATTTGAGGTTACGGGGCCCGGTGGCGAAAAGTCTTGAGACCTTAGGAGATACATCTTAGGGTCATATAATGACGTTTGGAACCATATATGACCATTATATGTTGTACAAAATAGCCGTGGTAGGCTTCAGTTTACGAAATTGGTGCGAATTTGGAACGGGTAAATTGACCGTTTTAAGGCATATTGTATGGTTCCACCCACTCAATTGGACTCCTGGAGGGTATTGGGAACTGTGGTAAACATCTCGACAGTTTTTATTTCCGGGGGTAAAAAGGTCAAAAAATTCCAAAATTGAAGGCTATACAAATCATGCTTTTTGAGAAATTTTGAGGTTACGGGGCCTGGTGCCGAAAAGTGTTGAGACCTTAGGAGATACATCTTAGGGTCATATAATGAAGTTTGGAACCATACATGACCCTTATATGTTTTAGAAAATAGCCGTGGTAGGCTTCAGTTTATGAAATCGGTGCAAATTTGGAACGGTTAAAATGACTGTTTTAAGGAATATTGGATGGTTCCAACCACTCAATTGGACTCCCGGAGGCTATTAGGAACCGTGGTAAACATCTCGGCAGTTTTTATTTTTGGGCAAAAAAAGGTCAATAAATTCCAAAATTGAATGCTATATAATCCACGTTTTTTGACGAATTTTGAGGTTACGGGGCCCGGTGGCGAAAAGTCTTCAGACCTTAGGGGATACATCTTAGGGTCATAGAATGACGTTTGGAACCATATATGACCATTATATGTTGTACAAAATAGCCGTGGTAGGCTTCAGTTTACGAAATCGATGCGAATTTGGAACGGGTAAATTGACCGTTTTAAGGCATATTCGGTGGTTCCACCCACTCAATTGGACTCCCGGAGGGTATTGGCAACTGTGGTAAACATCTCGGCAGTTTTTATCTCCGGGGGAAAAAAGGTCAAAAAATTCCAAAATTGAATGCTATATAATCCACGCTTTTTGACGAATTTTGAGGTTACGGGACCTGGTGGCGAAAAGTCTTCAGACCTTAGGGGATACATCTTAGGGTCATTAAATGACGTTTGGAACCATACATGATCCTTATATGTTGTACAAAATAGCCGTGGTAGGCTTCAGTTTACGAAATCGGTGCAAATTTGGAACGGGTAAATTGACCGTTTTAAGGCATATTGGATGGTTCCACCCACTCAATTGGACTCCCGGAGGATATTAGAAACCATGGTAAACATCTTGGCAATTTTTATTTCCGGGCGAAAAAAGGTCAAAAAATTCCAAAATTGAAGGCTATAATCCACGATTTTTTATGAATTTTGAGGTTACGGGGCCCGGTGGAGAAAAGTCTTGAGACCCTAGGGGATACATCTTGGGTTCATATAATGACGTTTGGAACCATATATGACTATTATATGTTGCCATAAATGTCCGTGCTAGGCTTGAGGTCACGATATCGGTGCAAGTTTAGAACGGGTAAATTGACTGTTTAAAGGCATATTGGATGGTTGGACCCACCCAAATTGACTCCCAGGGTGTATTAGAGTCCATGGTCAGTATCTCGGCATTTTTTATTTCCGGGCGAAAAAAGTTCAAAAAATTCCAAAATTGAAGGCTATAATCCACGCTTTTTTAGGAATTTTAAGGTTACGGGGCCCGGTGGCGACAAGTCTTGAGACCTTAGGGGATACATCTTAGGGTCATATAATGACATTTGGAACCGTAGATGACCCTTATATGTTGTACAAAATAGCCATGTTAGGCTTTAGTTTACGAAATCGGTGCAAATTTGGAACAGGTCAATTGACAGTTTTAAGGCATATTGGATGGTTCCACCCACTCCATTGGACTCCCGGAGGGTATTAGGAACCATGGTTATCATCTTGGCAATTTTTATTTCCGGGCGAAAAAAGGTTTAAAAATTCCAAAATTCAAGGCTATAATCCACGATTTTTTATGAATTTTGAGGTTACGGGGCCCGGTGGAGAAAAGTCTTGAGACCCTAGGGGATACATCTTGGGTTCATATAATGACGTTTGGAACCATATATGACTATTATATGTTGCCATAAATGTCCGTGCTAGGCTTGAGGTCACGATATCGGTGCAAGTTTAGAACGGGTAAATTGACTGTTTAAAGGCATATTGGATGGTTGGACCCACCCAAATTGACTCCCAGGGTGTATTAGAGTCCATGGTCAGTATCTCGGCATTTTTTATTTCCGGGCGAAAAAAGTTCAAAAAATTCCAAAATTGAAGGCTATAATCCACGCTTTTTTAGGAATTTTAAGGTTACGGGGCCCGGTGGCGACAAGTCTTGAGACCTTAGGGGATACATCTTAGGGTCATATAATGACATTTGGAACCGTAGATGACCCTTATATGTTGTACAAAATAGCCATGTTAGGCTTTAGTTTACGAAATCGGTGCAAATTTGGAACAGGTCAATTGACAGTTTTAAGGCATATTGGATGGTTCCACCCACTCCATTGGACTCCCGGAGGGTATTAGGAACCATGGTTATCATCTTGGCAATTTTTATTTCCGGGCGAAAAAAGGTTTAAAAATTCCAAAATTCAAGGCTATAATCCACGGTTTTTAGGAATTTTGAGGTTACGGGGCCCGGTGGAGAAAAGTCTTGAGACTCTAGGGGATACATCTTAGGGTCATATAATGACGTTTGGAACCATATATGACTATTATATGTTGCCATAAATGTCCGCAGTAGTCTTGAGGTCACGATATCGGTGGAAGTTTGGAACAGGTAAATTGACTGTTTAAAGGCATATTGGATGGTTGGACCCACCCAAATAGATTCCCATGGTGTATTAGAGTCCATGGTAAGCATCTCGGAATTTTTTATTTCCAGGCGAAAAAAGGTCAAAAAATTCCAAAATTGAAAGCTATAATCAACGCTTTTTGAGGAATTTTGAGGTTACGGGCCCCGGTGGCGAAAAGTCTTAAGACCTAAGGGGATACATCTTAGGGTCATATACTGACGTTTGGAACCATATATGACCCTTATATGTTGTACAAAATAGCCGTGGTAGGCTTCAGTTTACGAAATTGGTTCAAATTTAGAATGGGTAAATTGACCGTTTTAAGGCATATTGGATGGATCCACCCACTCAATTGGACTCCCGGAGGGTATTAGGAACCATGGTAAACATCTCGGCAATTTATTTCCGGGCAAAAAAAGGTCAAAAAATTCCGAAATTGAAGGCTATAATAATCCACGCTTTATGAGGAATTTTGAAGTTACGAGGCCTGGAGGCGAAAAGTCTTGAGACCCTAGTGGATACATCTTAGGGTCATATAATGACGTTTGGATCCATATATGACCATTATATGTTGCCATAAATGTCCGTGGTAGGCTTGAGGTCACGATATCAGTGCAAGTTTGGAACGGGTAAATTGACTGTTTAAAGGCATATTGGATGGTTGGACCCACCCAAAAAGGCTCCAAGGGTGTATTAGGTTCCATGGTAAGCATCTCGGCCTTTTTTATTTTCGGGCGAAAAAAGGTCAAAAAATTCCAAAATTGAAGGCTATAATCCACGCTTTTTGAGGAATTTTGAGGTTACGGGCCCGGTGGCGAAAAGTCTTGAGACCCTAGGGGATACATCTTAGGGTCATATAATGACGTTGGGAACCATATATGACCCCTATATGTTGTACAAAATAGCCGTGGTAGGCTTCAGTTTACGAAATCGGTGCAAATTTGGAACGGGTAAATTGACCGTTTTAAGGCATATTAGATGGTTCCACCCACTCAATTGGACTCCCGGAGGGTATTAGGGTCCATGGTAAGCATCTCGGAATTTTTTATTTCCGGGCAAAAAATGGTCAAAAAATTCCAAATTTGTAGGCTTTATTCCACGCTTTTTTAGGAATTTGGAGGTTATGGGGCCCGGTGGCGAAAACTCTTGAGACCTTAGGGGATACATCTTAGGGTCATATTATGACGTTTGGAAGCATATATGACCCTTATGTGTTGTACAAAATAGCCGTGTTAGGCTTTAGTTTACGAAATCGGTTCAAATTGGGAACGGGTAAATTGACAGTTTTAAGGTATATTGGATGGTTCCACCCACTCAATTTGACTCCTGGAGGGTATTAAGAACCATGGTAAACATCTTGGCAATTTTTATTTCCAAGCGAAAAACGGTCGAAAAATTCCAAAATTGAAGGCTATAATCCACGGTTTTTTAGGAATTTTGAGGTTACGGGTCCGGTGGAGAAAAGTCTTGAGACCCTAGGGGATACATCTTAGGGTCATATAATGACGTTTGGAACCATATATGACTATTATATGTTGACATAAATGTCCGTGGTAGGCATGAGGTCACGATATCGGTGCAAGTTTGGAACGGGTAAATTGACTTTTTAAAGGCATATTGGATGGTTGGACCCACCCAAATAGACTCCAAGGGTGTATTAGAGTCCATGGTAAGCATCTCGGAATTTTTTATTTCCGGGCGAAAAAAGGTCAAAAAATTCAAAAATTGAAAGCTAATCCACGCTTTTTGAGTAATTTTGAGGTTACGGGGCCCGGTGGCGAAAAGTCTTGAGACCTTAGGGGATACATATTAGGGTCATATAATGATGTTTGGAACCATATATGACCATTATATGTTGTTATAAATGTCCGTGGTAGGCTTGCGGTCACGATATCGGTGCAAGTTTGGAAAGGGTAAATTGACTGTTAAAGGCATATTGGATGGTTGGACCTACCAAAATAGACACCCAGGGTGTATTAGGGGTCCATGGTAAGCATCACGGCATTTTTTATTTCCGCGTGAAAAAAGGTCCAAAAGTTCCAAAATTAAAGGCTATAATCCACACTTTTTGAGGAATTTTGAGCTTACGGGGCCATGTGGAGAAAAGTCTTGAGACCTTAGAGAATACATCTTAGGGTCATATAAATACTTTTGGAACCATATATGACCTTTATATGTTGTACAAAATAGCCGTGCTAGGCTTCAGTTTACGATATCGGTCCAAATTTGGAACGGGTATATGGACCGTTTTAAGGTATATTGGATGGTTCCACCCACTCAATTGGACTCTTAGAGGGTATTAGGAACTGTAGACACCTAAAAATGTCTCTCTAAAACCAAACCCGATGATAAATAACCTTTCACCGCCACTATTGGTCGGGTTTAGTATTTAATCCCGAGAGTGCTTAAAAAATCGTATTTTATTAAATTCATATTTTTGAAAGGTCTATGGATTAGTCTTGATGTTTGGTAAAAGCATATTTTTAATTTTAGCCCAAGCTTGTTAATTAATTTCAAGCCCAAACCTTTTTATTTTATTATTTATTTTTGGCCCAAACATTTTAATTATATTTATTTTATTATTTTCTTATTTTAGCCCGAATAATAAAAGTCATAAAAGATCCTGAAATTATCAGTCGGCACTTAAAATGCCAAAAGAAATTAGGGTTAAAAATGAATTTAAACGGAAAAATGGACTGGAAGTGACCGTGTCACGGTACAGTCTGACCGTGTCACGGGAACCCTTCCCGTCTGACGGTGGGACTTCCCGTGACACGGGAGGTCTGTCGTGACACGAGATGTTTCGTGTCCTTTCCGCGTAAACCCTTAACGCGTTTTTCATTCCGTTTTTTGAAAATTTCCCGCGTCACTCCAAAACTGTACCGCGTCACGAGAAAGTGTACCGTCTAACGGTAGAGTCTGACCATGTTACGGTACAGTCTGGCCGTGTCACGGGATACTTTTTAGGGTTTTTATCATTTTAGGGTTTCGTGTGCACCCTCAGCACATTTTCCTTATAAATACCCCCTCATTTCTGATGTACGGGGCAACTAGAATTTGATTATTATTATTTTCTCTCTTCTATGCTATTAACCTAAACACTAGCCTACCCTTTTCCCTTCAAAATTTCTTCTTCAAGCACTCAAAGGAGTCCATATTTTACTCGAGGTTCTGTCCTTTAGCCAAGGCGTGAAAGGTAGAATCGTTTGAGGGTTTGGCCCTAAAATCAACCTTATTGTATTTAATTTAATTTAGTTATTGCTTTATTATTTCCTTGAAGTTACTAACTCGTTTATTATTTTGTAGTTGCAAACAAACAGATTCAAAGTAAGGATCATGCTCTATTTATTATTATTATTTTTCTAACGATTTTTATGTTGTTGGAATTATGATTAAATTGGTTTTTATATTAATATTGATTCTATTATTTATTTTGATCACCATATTGCATGTTTAAAGGGAATATGTAATTGAAAATCACGTCTAATAAGATAATTTGTACAACCGGCTTAGGATCCTTTTAATCTTATTATAAATTGAAGTGATCACCAAATTTTTAGAATTATGTGTGCATTAATATTTAACCAATTTAGTTAAATAATAGTTTCGATCGAATTGAATTATTGTCTGTATGCCTTTGAGATCACAGGAATGCTTTTCAATATAAGAATCGAGTAGAGGCCAATACGGGCGAATGTGACTCCATGACTCACTTCGTACCATCATCCCCGATCCTCCTTTCGTGGTTCCGAACCATATGGAGTTAGTAATCTCATGGATTATGAATGGAGTGTAACCTTCACGGATCAATCGTTGTTGCCTATCGTTGTCCCTTAATCGTGGTTGCCTTAAATGATCCGTGAACGGTTTACAAGTTCCTTAAAAACTTGTTGGCGGCTCCCTACTTTCCTTGTCCCTAATCGCGTCCCTAATCGTATATGTCAATTCCCACTTCCTATGAGTGCCAAGCACATTCACAACATGCTTTAACGTAGGCGCACATCGAGCGAACGGTACAGTGCACTGCCGTGTCACGGTACAGTGCACTGCTTAACGGGGTACCGTACCGTGGCACGGGAATGTCGACCGTGACACGGTGGAATTTTCAAAAAAAAAAAAAAAAAAAGAAAAGAAAAGAAAGCGTCAGTCAAGTTTTCAGTGTTAATTTGGTCCTCGCATCAGTCATTTTGGTTACTCTTCACATGTCTAGCCATACGATCATACCACGAGTCTTATGACATCACTTAATCATTCATGAGTCAAGAATAGTCTACACACTTTCTTTATGTTTCGACTTGAGTCGTGCACCATGTCGTTTATGATCGTATACTAGGTTCATGCACCCTTTTTCCGTCATAATAAAAAAATGAGTGGAGTTTTCTCACCTGTTTTCAAATGTCTTTTTCCTTTCTTTCCTATCTTGAGCAATGAGTCAAACAATTAAGTGATTTTATTTCATTTCACAGGACTTGGTCAAGAAGCTGGGGTAGACTGTTACGGTTTGAGTCGCTACCTCACCAACCTCTTATACCTAAGAGGCATACAAGAAAACCACCACAAGCATCCCCACAGAATCCATCTCCTATTTACTTTCAACCAATGGCCACTAAGGAAGATATGGAGAACATGAACCAGGCCATCGAAAGGTTGTCTACTATGATGGAAGCACTCACAACCAGGGTTGTCACGGAAGAGCAAAACAATCAAAGCAATCCTAATGTAGCTGCAATAGACAAGATCAGAGAACAGATGAGTAAGATCTCTGAAGAGTTTACCTATGTAGAGCAACCTCCCACTTCTCTGAACATAAGGGATAGGCTTCCTAAGAAGTTTTCCACCGATGTCATTCCCAAATTCAAGCCTACTGATAACCCTATGTTTCATTTGAAGGCTTTTTCTGCAACCATGGCTCTTAAGGGATTGGACGTAACAGTCTTCCCTACGGTGTTCCCTCTCTCCTTAGAACATGCTTGCCAACAATGGTTTTATTCCCTAGATGCCAAGCGTCCTGCGACTTAACAAGATGTCACCGACAGTTTTATGAACCGTTACAAGTGTAACATTCAAAGTAAAACTACTGAACGTGAACTCTCAATTCTCAAACAAAAAGAGAATGAAGGATTCACAGCTTACCTGAATAGGTGGAGGGAAACAGCTGCACTCTTGGTAGATCCTCCCAAAGAAAAAGTGATGATTCGCCTCTTCATCCAAAATCCGACTCACAAGTACAAGCAACATCTCAAATTTCTTCCGTTGAACACTTTTGAAGCTGTATATGACATTGGCATCAATATCGAGGACGAGCTAATAAAGACTGCTGGTAGTAACAATAACAACACTTGGAAAAACAAGAAGAACGACCTTCCTTCTTCTTCATCTTCTAAGTAGGAAAGTACTACCAACAATATAAGCCAAGTTGATCTCAATGAAGTATTAGCTCTTGATGCTCCATTGCCCAAGAAAAGGAGAACCTACACTCCTTTAGGAATGACTTATGATGCGGCCTTTGATCGCCTTTACGGACAAGGCTTGATCACACCTATTGGGCCATTTCCAGAGCCCAAACCTGAAGAAAGGAGCGCCAAATGGAACCCCAACGCCCATTGCAAGTTCCATCAAGGAAGGGGTCACTCTACCGAACAATGCTGGAATTTGAAGGATGCTATTCAGGATCTTGTTGATGCCAACAAACTTCCAGTCCCTCCAGGTGGTAAAAAGTGACAAGCAGCAATGAAGACAAGGCGCGCGACGAGCTCCTCGTGCAAGATTTCATGATTTTTTCCCTTTCCCCCTTTTAAGTCTAGCATAGATTTCCCATCCTAAGTTTAGTGTTTAGATTTCCTTTTTCTATAATTTGATAATTTTGTTATCTTATTCACCATTTCCATCAATAAAATGAGCATTATTCCTTTATATCTCGATCATAGCAATTTTTATTTTTTTTTTAAAAAAAAAAATTGCCGAAGTAAACACAAGGTACACCCATGATTTGAGGCACCTTTGCAACCCATTCATTCCTTTTAAACATTTTCAAACACTCATTCCATTTCTTCGTCAACCACTTTGAGCCTCGTCTAACGATTGACCTTATTTATTCAACCTACATTCACTTAACCCAGGGATGGAAAGATGTGCAATTTGTGTAACAGTAAGAAAGCAAGTTCAAATAATAAAAAATAAAAGAAATAAAAAAAAGTAAATAATAATAAAAAACAATGTCTAAAGGAAAGTGTTCCAATGTCTTCGATATGAACACGTCTCAAATTGCGTCTCTCATCGAGTGCTTGGTACCGTGCCTGAGAAACATGAATGCTAAGTGAGTGATGAACCGCATGATCTGAGATTGCCTACATTGATTCAAAAGAATGAAAAAAAAAGAGAAAGAAAAGAATTTTAAAGCAAAAAATATGTGAAAAATAAAACTTGCAAATTCAAAGTTTTCAAATACACAATTACACATCTCGGGGGGTTTCTCTCGAGTCTTGAGCCTTTTATCCCTTTCTTCCGTAAACCATCAACTTAACCACATTACAACCCTTGAAAGACCTCTTTGAGGTTTACATACACTTGTGTAAAGTTCGGTTAGAGCTACGTTCGGCCTGATTCCTAACGGATACGTAGGCAACCTCACATTGAGGTGCGGCCACATTCATATTTATATCCATGCATGATTGAGTCAAAGAATATCCAATGCTTGTCCCTTACCATTTAGAGCTAGACTTGGGGGCTTGAACCCACATCACTTAGCTTACCCTGCCCAACAAGAGTCATCATCTTTGACTCTTCTCACATCTATTTCCATCACCACAACCTTTGCAGCCAACCTTAGTATCACTTTCACACACATCACTCACACATACATGGCCATATCATCACCCTTCCCTTTAGGAACCCTTTTTCATGAAATCTTGTTTCAACACAGTGCATGTTTCATCATCTTTCAAGGCACCATTCATTGTAAGAAACATTGTATGTGCTTAGCTTCCAGACCTAAGTAATATTCATTGTTTCATGTATAGCATATCGTGCTTAGCTCCTTGACCTAAGTAACATTCATTATGCGATACTCATCGATCACTTCATCTATATACGTGCTTAGCTCCATGACTTAAGTTCATTCATCTATCGTGTCACATGATGTAATTGTCCTTAGCCTCCTGGCCTAAGAACATGCATCATGCATACATTATTTTCTGGACAAGCAATTCAATCCATACGATTCATTTCGTCTTGCTCAAGGAGGAAGTTCAAAACTTCTTCCCTTTTTCGTTATTTTATTTTGGGGAAGTTCAAAAACGTTTTTAAAATTTTCTCATCAAGGGAAGTTCGGAAATAAAACTTCATTTTTTTCACATCTTTCTTTTTCGGGAGAAAGTCGGTACCCTCTACTCATCCCATTACGAAAATGACTGAAAATTTTTTGCTTTTGTATTTTTGGTTGCTTGTGTCAGTGCACACACTCACTCGAGACACCCACACACACAAGTCGTACATATGTCATGTCATGTCGTGCCAAGTCAAACTTGGTCAAGTTAGTTGGTCAAGTCAATCATAATCTATACGAGTCCCTTGGCAAATTTAATTTTGCAGGTCTCATCTACAGCCCACGTCCGGGGACAAGCGGACCATCTACAGCCCACGTCCGGGGACAAGCGGACCATCTACAGCCCACGTTCGGGGACAAGTGGACCATCTACAGCCCACGTCCGGGGACAAGCGGATCATCTACAGCCCACGTCCGGGGAAGAGCGGACCATCTACAGCCCACGTCCGGGGACAAGTGGAGCATCTACAGCCCACGTTCGGGGACAAGCGAACCAATTACATCCCAGGTTCGGGGACAAGAAAACCATCTACAGCCCACGTTCGGGGACAAGCGAACCAACTACAACCCACGTTCGGGGACAATCGAACCACCGTCATTTCATGGCGCAAGGATCAGACAAGTAATTCCTCAAGCATGGAAAATTGTCATCTATCGACTTTCCTTAAGCATGGAAAGTATCTCAACCGGTGGGTTTCTTCAAGCATAGAAAACTGCCAACATCATCTGTCGACTTTCCTCAAGCATGGAAAGTATCATTCGGTGGATTCCTTCAAGCATAGGAAGCTACCAAACTCATTTGTCACCAATACACTTGTGTCAGATAAGCATTCTAACCCTTTACTCTTTTATCTGAGGAACTAACATTTTTCTGCAGGTATCGGCGTATACAGAGTGATTTAGGATCGCAGAACGTCTTAAATCATTCTCCGTCCCTATCGGCTACTTTGACTATCGTTTTCGAAACTGACGTTTCTACTAACTCAGTCAAAGTGGGGGCTTCTGTAGACACCTAAAAATGTCTCCCCAAAACCAAACCCGATGATAAATAACCTTTCACCGCCACTATTGGTCGGGTTTATTATTTAATCCCGAGAGTGCTTAAAAAATCGTATTTTATTAAATTCATATTTTTGAAAGGTCTATGGATTAGTCTTGATGTTTGGTAAAAGCATAGTTTTAATTTTAGCCCAAGCTTGTTAATTAATTTTAAGCCCAAATCTTTTTATTTTATTATTTTATTTATTTTTATTTTATTATTTTCTTATTTTAGCCCGAATAATAAAAGTCAGAAAAAAGCCTGAAATTATCAATCGGCACTAAAAAATCCGAAATAAATTAGGGTTAAAAATGAATTTAGACGGAAAAATGGACTGGAAGTGACCGTGTCACGGTACAGTCTGACCGTGTCACGGGAACCCTTCCCGTCTGACGGTGGGACTTCCCGTGACACGGGAGGTCTGTCGTGACACGGGATGTTCCGTGTCCTTTCCGCGTAAACACTTAACGCGTTTTTCATTCCGTTTTCCGAAAATTTCCCGCGTCACTCCAAAACTGTACCGCGTCACGAGAAAGTGTACCGTCTGACGGTAGAGTCTGACCGTGTCACGGTACAGTCTGGCCGTGTCACGGGATACGTTTTTTGGGTTTTTATCACATTAAGGTTCCGTGTGCCCCCTCAGCACATTTTCCTTATAAATACCCCCTCATTTATGATGTACGGGGCAACCAGAATTCGATTATTATTATTTTCTCTCTTCTATGCTATTAACCTAAACACTAGCCTACCCTTTTCACTTCAAAATTTCTTCTTCAAGAACTCAAAGGAGTCCATATTTTACTCGAGGTTCTGTCCTTTAGCCAAGGCGTGAAAGGTAGAATCGTTTGAGGGTTTGGCCCCAAAATCAACCTTATTGTATTTAATTTAATTTAGTTATTGCTTTATTATTTCCTTGAAGTTACTAACTCGTTTATTATTTTGTAGTTGCAAACAAACAGATTGAAAGTAAGGATCATGCTCTTTTTATTATTATTATTATTTTTCTAACGATTTTTATGTTGTTGGAATTATGATTAAATTGGTTTTTATATTAATATTGATTCTATTATTAATTTTGATCACCATATTGCATGTTTAAAGGGAATATGTAATTGAAAATCACGCCTAATAAGATAATTTAGACAACCGGCTTAGGATCCTTTTAATCTTATTATAAATTGAAGTGATCACCAAATTTTTAGAATTATGTGTGCATTAATATTTATCCAATTTAGTTAAATAATAATTTGGATCTAGTTGAATTATTGTTTGTATGCCTTTGAGATCGCATGAATGCTTTTCAATATAAGAATCGAGTAGAGGCCAATACGGGCGAATGTGACTCCATGACTCACTTCGTACCATCATCCCCGATCCTCCTTTCGTGGTTCCGAACCATATGGAGTTAGTAATCTCATGGATTATGAATGGGGTGTAACCTTCACGGATCAATCGTTGTTGCCTATCGTCGTCCCTGAATCGTGGTTGCCTTAAATGATCCGTGAACGGTTTACAAGTTCCTTAAAAACTTGTTGGCGGCTCCCTACTTTCCTTGTCCCTAATCGCGTCCCTAATCGTATATGTCAATTCCCACTTCCATTGAGTGCCAAGTATATTCACAACATGCTTTAACGTAGGCGCACATCGAGCGACCCCTACAGGAACCGTGGTAAACAACTCGGCAATTTTTATTTCCGGGCGAAAAAAGGTCAAAAAATTCCAAAATTGAAGGCTATAATCCACGCTTTTTGAGGAATTTTGAGGTTACCGGGCCCGGTGGCGAAAAGTCTTAAGACCTTAGGGGATACATCTTAGGGTCATATAATGACGTTTGGAACCATATATGACCCTTATATGTTGTACAAAATAGCCGTGGTAGGCTTCAGTTTACGAAATCGGTGCAAATTCGTAACGGAAAAAATGACCGTTTTAAGGCATATTGGATGGTTCCGCCCACTCAATTGGAATCTCGGAGGGTATTATGAACCATGGTAAACATCTCAGCAATTTTTATTTTCGGACAAAAAAAGGTCAAAAAATTCCAAAATTGAAGGCTATAATCAACGCTTTTTGAGGAATTTTGAGGTTACGGGGCCCGGTGGCGAAAAGTCTTGAGACCCTAGGCGATACATCTTAGGGACATATAATGACGTTTGGAACCGTATATGACCCTTATTTGTTGTACAAAATAGTCGTGGTAGGCTTCAGTTTACGAAATCAGTGCAAATTTGGAACGGGTAAATTGACCGTTTTAAGGCATATTGGATGGTTCCACCCAATCAATTGGACTCCTGGAGGGTATTAGGAACCATGGTAAATATCTCGGCAATTTTTATCTCCGGGCGAAAAAAGGTCAAAAAATTCCAAAATTGAAGGCTATAATCCAAGCTTTTTGAGGAATTTTGAGGTTACTGGGCCCGGTGGCAAAAAGTCTTAAGACCTTAGGGGATACATATTAGGGTCATTTAATGACGTTTGGAACCATATATGACCCTTATATGTTGTACAAAATAGCCGTGGTAGGCTTTAGTTTACGAAATCGGTGCAAATTTGGAACGGGTAAATTAATCGTTTTATGGAATATTGGATGGTTCAACCCACTGAATTGGACTCCCAGACGATATTAGGAACCATGGTAAACATCTCGGCAATCTTTATTTCTGGGTAAAAAAAGATCAAAAAATTCCAAAATTGAAGGCTATAATCCATGCTTTTTGAGGAATTTTGAGGTTATGGGGCCCGGTGTCGAAAAGTCTTGAGACTTTAGGGGATACATCTTAGGGTCATATAATGACGTTTGGAACCGTATAAGACCCTTATATGTTGTAGAAAATAGCCGTGGTAGGCTTTAGTTTACGAAATCGGTGCAAATTTGGAATGGGTAAATTGACCGTTTTAAGGCATATTGGATGGTTCCACCCACTCAATTGGACTCCCGGAGGGTATTAGGAACCATGGTAAACATCTCAGCAATTTTTATCTCCGGGGGAAAAAAGGTCAAAAAATTCCAAAATTGAAGGCTATAATCCAAGCTTTTTGAGGAATTTTGAGGTTACAGGGCCCGGTGGCGAAAAGTCTAGAGTCCTTAGGGGATACATCTTAGGGTCATATAATGACGTTTGGAACCATATATGACCCTTATATGTTGTACAAAATAGCCGTGGTAGGCTTCAGTTTACGAAATCTATGCAAAAATGGAACGGGTAAATTGACCGTTTTAAGGCATATTGGATTGTTCCACCCACTCAATTGGAATCCCGGAGGGGATTAGGAACCATGGTAAACATCTCGGCAATTTTTATTTCCGGGTGAAAAAAGGTCAAAAAATTCCGAAATTGAAGAATCCACGCTTTTTGAGGAATTTGAGGTTACGGGGCCTGATGGTGAAAAGTCATGAGACCTTAGGGGATACATCTTAGGTTCATATAATGACGTTTGGAACCATATATGACCATTATATGTTGTACAAAATAGCCGTGGTAGGCTTCAGTTTACGAAATCGGTGCTCATTTGGAACGGGCAAATTGACCGTTTTAAGGCATATTGAATGGTTCCACCCACTCAATTGGACTCCCATAGGATATTAGGAACCATCGTAAACATCTCAGCAAATTTTATTTCTGGGCGAAAAAAGGTCAAAAAATTCCAAAATTGAAGGCTATGGATCGGGTGATTAAGTAGTGTTGTTGGTCTACTAACCCTAATGAAATTAGAAATTTATAAAACCTAAACTACCCTAATACGAGTATAGGGGTAAGTAAAGGGTCGAACCCAAAAGGACTTAGTGTATCAATCTATGCTAATTAGACTACTAGGAAAGCTTGCGAGATAGAAAGAGAGGTTCAACTAAACAGTACTAAGAGCAAATAACTAAAACTAGGGAAAGTGGAATCCAATTACATCAATTCATTCAACAATATCATTGATGTGTGTCATAAATGGCACACATTTGACGAGCATTTAGGTCATTTCTATTCTCTTTTCATAGCTTTCATGCTTAATAAGTGCTTAGTTTTATGCTTTGTTGCGTAGTTTTACCTTTCTTCTCTTATTTTGTAGCTTTTGTGCTTTTCGTTGGTTCTCTAGCCTTTTCTTCTTTATTTGCTCTATTTTTGTGGTTGTAGGTATTGGACGAGGTTCGGGTCTTGATTTTGGTGATCCATTATGGTGGAAGAAGCTTTAGGATCAAGTTCATGGAGTTTGGGAAGCTCAAGATGCAAAGAAGTGGAAGTTCCAAGTCTTGGCTCTTCTCTTGTGCTCCCTTCAAAGGAAGTGTGTGCCCTCAATATTAAGCCTTAGCTACTGCCTACCTTGTCCTCCATCACCATCATAAATCATGTGTGCACCCCTTGAGCTAGAAGAGTTGAAGATCCGAAGAAACCCAGCTGGGTGCGGGCGCACACCATGGTGGTGCGGGCGCACATCCCCTGTTGTGTGGCCGCACCAACGTGGGTCTTTTCCGATCGGATTTCGACGGTCGATTTTCTCTCTCTTCTTATACCTATTTGAACCCAATTTTTGTAAGAAGTTTTGAGAAGAGAATTAGATCATATTCTTAGCTTAGTTGAGAGCTTCTCTCACTAGATTTAGGGGTTAGTTTTAGGAGTAGATTTTAGAGAGAGAAAGTGAAGAATTTCAATGGTGATTGAGAGATTGAAGATCCAATGGTGACAATTGTATTGGAGATCTACTCTATTATCAATGAGCATTTCTAAACTCTATCTCATTTTATTGTTTTGTTTAGTATTCATGTTTAGATTGTTTGATTTTGATTAGAATTTGATGATTTGATGATTGATGTTTGATTAGAGTTATTGTTCTTCTTTGATTGTTGATTACTTTAGTTGTTTGTTGAATTGATGATGTTGCTAGAGTAGTTGTTTGGTTAGGGATTTGGTGAAGCTTGTATAATGTAATGAATTGATGTAGATTGGGGATTTTGATGGAGTTGATGATGTGATTAAATTGGTTAATTGATTATGTGCATGTGTGTGTTTGATTTAGGCTTGATCACCCTTGTTATTCACACTAGATTGCATTGTAAGTTCACATTGATACGGACCATTGATTTGTGGCTTGCATTTACACGATTGAGGTGTCTTGTGATGTTTCCTAGCTAGAGTTTATCGTAGTTGACGCTAGTTAGACCTCTAGGAGAATAGCTTGATATGCTCTTTTGGTTGCATAATTGATCTTCCCTCGCATTGCTTGACTTAGTCAACTTCCTATACCAATTTGCATTGTTCATTGCTATTATAAGTGAATCCTAATCCCTAGCATTTTATTTGTTTGGTTTCTTTGTCTTAGTAGTTGTTAGTGTCCTCTTTTACCCTTCGTCTTCGACCTAGCTTAGGCATATAATTGAAAGCACTTAGATATTACTGTTCCTTTGGGTTCGACCCTTGACTTACCTCTATACTTGTATTTAGGTTTGTTGAGTGTTTATAAATTTTGTTTGGCATAGGAGGATTAGTCCAACGACCTAATTTTCCCACGTCAAAATGGCGCCGTTGCCGGGGAACGGTGTCTATGTTTGAGTGTTTTTGATTGCTTGTGTCTAGGTCTTTGTGTATACTTTTCTTTTATTTTGTTTTTGTTTCCTTTGTAAAAATGGCATGTCTATCTTTTTCTCAACATGATGATGAGCCTTTTTGTGATTATTTCAATAGACTTAAGGAATTTCTTGACTATAATTGTTGTAGTCTTTGGGAAGCTTGTGAGATTTGTTATCATGGTTTGAATGAGCAAACTAGGGATATAGTTGAAGGAATGCATAATGGTGATTTTAGAGCATTTTCTATTGAAGATGCTTGGAAATTTTATGTTTGGTTTGCTTGGGAAGTCTATAACAAGGGTAAACGTGCTTCAATTTTTGATGTGCAATGTGTTAATTCTTTCATGCTAGCATGATTTACCATGATGTGTCCCATGACCCCATAGTTGAACCTAGAACAAATGCTTCCAATTCTATTTCCTCTTTTGTTCATGATAATGTGTTGCATGTTCAAGCTAACAAATCTCATACATTTGAAAATGCCCCCAACCCCCTATTTGATGAAAATGCTCATGCTTGTAATGATGATGATCCTACTTTTGGTTGTACTTCTTCTTCTCTTGTTGAGCCTCAATCTCCTACCCCTTTTGAATCCCTTATTGCTACCTTGGAAACTCAAATTAGGCATGTTGAGCTTCGTGATGATCTTGGGCCTACAAAAGAGTCGACTCTTAATTGTTTAAGAAGTCAATTGGAGATGATGAAAAAGAGTGAGGAGCGTCTTGAGGAGGGAAGAAGGAGAAATGAAGAGCTAGGAAGCCAATTGTCATCTTTGATGCTTATGTGTGAAAGTTACAAATCTAATGTGTGTGTTGAGGGTGATGATGGTAATTTCGAGCAACCAAGAGTGTGTGAGGATCCTATTGTTGAGCATAGGAGTGAAGGAGAGAGAGTCGAGAGTGATAATGAGTTTGATGAAATTTTAAGTCTATACATCTCTTCCTTTGTTGATTGTGATGAGTTTTCAAGTGTATGAATGTGACTCTTCTATCCATGAGTATTTGGACTCGTTTGAGGTTATGACAAATGTGTTTGTTGAGTGCATAGGGAATAGGCATAGCCTTTTAAGCAAGTTCATTGATGATGCTTCATGGGAGAGAGATGATTTTGAAATTAATTTGCCTCCATTCATGCATGGTTTTGAGACTCTAGGCTTTAAGGAAGTTGAGGGAGCTATTGTTCATGAAGGTAATGGAGGAGATTATGTGGTACCTCTTGGGAGTTGGATGTTTGAGGGAGATGGTGATCATGAGCGTTCTTCTTTTGAGGATTCTATGATTGATTTTCATGCCCTCATTGGTGATGTGAGACCTTATGTTGAGGGAGTAGCTAACCCTTTGCCTATTTCTCATACCCCTTTCTCTCAAAAGTTTAATCACATCCCCTATTGCCCTATTTTTCTCCCTTCCTTTGTTGGTAAGCCTATTGGGGATCCTTATGTCTATGAAGATTTGAATGTGGCTCATTTGTCTCCAATTTGGGAAAAGGGTGATGTTGCCACCCAAAAATATTTTGAGGAGAGTTTGCCTTCTTTTTCCTTTTCTTCTTATTTTTCTTTTTCTTCTTATTTTGTTGAGTTTTCTTTTGATTCTTCTTCCTTCCCTTGGCATCTCTCTCCTCATAGGTGTGCACTTTGCTTGTTGCATGCCTTATTTTTGTCATGTGCACACTTACTTTCTTATGAAATGTGTAGTAGTGCATTTGACAAGCTCTTGCGATCGTTGCAATATTATTTTACTAGAGCGGTCAAGCTTGGACCTTAAGCAAGCCTATCTCGGGAAGTAACCCGTGTTTTAGATTAGATTTTCCTTTTCTTTTTAGAATAGATTTTCTCTCATGGAAATGTTTGTGTGCCTTTTGCTAGGTACATGACTTGATATACTTTGGTGCTTCGATTTGGATCAAGAATCAAGGAAGGTTGACTCCTATTTTTACTAGCACATGGAAACAAGGTTCAATTCTTGAGAAATTAGCTATGAAAGGTTTAATTGGGTCATTTGCGGGTATTTACACCCACCTAATATCCGGTAATATCTTTCCTTGCTCTTTCTCTAGTGGATGATGCCATGTTGGACATATGTTGGATTGTTGGATTGATCTCCTTGTTTTCCCCTCCCATGGATTATATGATTTATGTTTGATGTATTGTCTCATTCAAGCTTGGGGGAGGGTATTCTATCATGTTTGGTGGGATGTTGATTCTTATGTGTTATGCACCTTTGTATATGCTTTTCCATGTTTCTTATATTTTGAAAACTCCAAAAAGATTTTCCTTTCTATCAAGGCAAATTTGCAATGTGTTTTGTTTTGTTCTTGCTTTGGACATAATAACATTTGGACTTGTATAATTGAAAGCATTTCTTCCTAAATGGTAACGGTGTGCACGGTTTGAGAGTACACTTGGTTGATTCTAGGATAAAGCATGCTAAGGTAGTTGGTTAGAACTAGTGGGAACATGAAGCCGGATTCTACTTGTTTGTGGCATGTTTGGTAGTTGCTTCTTATAGTCGATTTGACGCCAATAGTGAGTTTTTGCTACAACCATGTGAGTTCTATGTTTTTCAAGCCTTCTACCTTACTTGTATGAGCGGCATGGATCCTTGACTTCTTGCAAACCTAATCTTGAAACTTGACTCATAGATCTTGAATCCGAGACCGAACCATTTAGGGAGGACAAAGGCACCTTTTTCGGGGTGGTATTTTTCATTTTTAGGATAGTTTTATTCATTTTCTTTATTTTTGGGTTTACATTTGCCTTCTTGCAACCATTTGAGCCTTATACCTTCTTTTCAAGCCACATCTTTAGATATTTGGCCTTTTGTTTCATTTTCTTTCTTTTCTTGGTTTTTGTGAAGCAATTGATCATATTTGATGGAGTTTGTGGTGAAGAAGTTGAAATGTTTGGTTCTAATGATAGCAAGATTGTGTGATTTCTTCCTTGTGAATAATGGCAAATGAGTATGAGTAAAAGCCGTCCTACATTATAAAAGGCATGGACAAATAAGTGCAAAATCGAAAAAGCCGTCCAAAGTAAAAAGAGGCAAGGACAAAGCATTATTGAAAAAAAAAGAAGAAAAAAAAGTGAAAAATGAAAAATTCAAAAAATATTTTGATGTGAGTTTTCTCCCTTTTTGAGCATTGAGGACAATGCTCCATTTAAGCTTGGGGGGAAGCGTTCTCACGCTTTTTGTGTATATGTTTGTGGTTTATAGCTTTGAATAAGCTTGGGGGTGTGAGTATTTTTGTTTGGATTGGTGTCTACTTGATTGTGATTCTAAGAAAGGGCCCGTTCTTTGCTTCACTTTTAGGAAAACCACCAAATTTCAAATTTTAGCCTACCTTCACCCTTATTGCCTTACGTTACAACCTTGGGGAAAGACCTTTTGACCTAGATGGTTGAGTCATTCATCGGTGGAGAGGAATGTGAGTTTTAAGAATAGGGAGAGGGGATGCAAAAGTCAAGATGTCGAGTAGCCTAAAAAATCTCTTTTTCCGGTTCCTTCGTGGAATCATTGGGATGCTCATTTGAGGTCGATTTGAAGCTATTAGGAAGAACGCGGTAAGATCGTTTGGGATGAAAGTGGATTGTGAAAGCTAGTTCCTATGCTTAGCATATTTATGTTTCAATCAACCTTGGGTATCTTGGAACGTGCACTCCCTTACTTGTTTAGAAAGATTTGCATCCACTTGTGCATGTACATTTGCAAAAAGTCCTTTCATGAACATTTGTTTGCTTTTCTTGTATTTTGTTTTCTTCTTCATGCTTTGCCTTGTTTGTATTATTGTGAGACTTATGGGTCAAACTCTTAGGATACCCTTACGAGACCTCACTCGTCCTCATAGGCGACTTTGGGGTTTAAAGGGCTTGTTGTAGCTAAAAACAACCGTGATTCCTACGAAAGTGAGTTAGTGTATATTCTCATCTCGTCTCTTCTTTAGTTTGTTTTAATAAGCTCGTCATTTCCACTCCCTTGGTTTTGTTTTGCTCGAGGACGAGCAAAAGGTAAGCATGGGGGTATTTGATGTGTCTCATAAATGGCACACATTTGACAAGCATTTAGGTCATTTCTATTCTCTTTTCATAGCTTTCATGCTTAATAAGTGCTTAGTTTTATGTTTTGTTGCGTAGTTTTACCTTTCTTCTCTTATTTTGTAGCTTTTGTGCTTTTCGTTGGTTCTCTAGCCTTTTCTTCTTTATTTGCTCTATTTTTGTGGTTGTAGGTATTGGACGAGGTTCGGGTCTTGATTTTGGTGATCCATTATGGTGGAAGAAGCTTTAGGATCAAGTTCATGAAGTTTGGGAAGCTCAAGATGCAAAGAAGTGGAAGTTCCAAGTCTTGGCTCTTCTCTTGTGCTCCCTTCAAAGGAAGTGTGTGCCCTCAATATTAAGCCTTAGCTACTGCCTACCTTGTCCTCCATCACCATCATAAATCATGTGTGCACCCCTTGAGCTAGAAGAGTTGAAGATCCGAAGAAACCCAGCTGGGTGCGGGCGCACACGAAGGATGTGCGGCCGCACACCATGGTGGTGCGGGCGCACACCATGGTGGTGCGGGCGCACACCATGGTGGTGCGGGCGCACATCCCCTGTTGTGTGGCCGCACCAACGTGGGTCTTTTCCGATCGGATTTCGACGGTCGATTTTCTCTCTCTTCTTATACCTATTTGAACCCAATTTTTGTAAGAAGTTTTGAGAAGAGAATTAGATCATATTCTTAGCTTAGTTGAGAGCTTCTCTCACTAGATTTAGGGGTTAGTTTTAGGAGTAGATTTTAGAGAGAGAAAGTGAAGAATTTCAATGGTGATTGAGAGATTGAAGATCCAATGGTGACAATTGTATTGGAGATCTACTCTATTATCAATGAGCATTTCTAAACTCTATCTCATTTTATTGTTTTGTTTAGTATTCATGTTTAGATTGTTTGATTTTGATTAGAATTTGATGATTTGATGATTGATGTTTGATTAGAGTTATTGTTCTTCTTTGATTGTTGATTACTTTAGTTGTTTGTTGAATTGATGATGTTGCTAGAGTAGTTGTTTGGTTAGGGATTTGGTGAAGCTTGTATAATGTAATGAATTGATGTAGATTGGGGATTTTGATGGAGTTGATGATGTGATTAAATTGGTTAATTGATTATGTGCATGTGTGTGTTTGATTTAGGCTTGATCACCCTTGTTATTCACACTAGATTGCATTGTAAATTCACATTGATACGGACCATTGATTTGTGGCTTGCATTTACACGATTGAGGTGTCTTGTGATGTTTCCTAGCTAGAGTTTATCGTAGTTGACGCTAGTTAGACCTCTAGGAGAATAGCTTGATATGCTCTTTTGGTTGCATAATTGATCTTCCCTCGCATTGCTTGACTTAGTCAACTTCCTATACCAATTTGCATTGTTCATTGCTATTATAAGTGAATCCTAATCCCTAGCATTTTATTTGTTTGGTTTCTTTGTCTTAGTAGTTGTTGGTGTCCTCTTTTACCCTTCGTCTTCGACCTAGCTTAGGCATATAATTGAAAGCACTTAGATATTACCGTTCCTTTGGGTTCGACCCTTGACTTACCTCTATACTTGTATTTAGGTTTGTTGAGTGTTTATAAATTTTGTTTGGCTTAGGAGGATTAGTCCAACGACCTAATTTTCCCACGTCAATCATACAATTAGATGAAAATGATCTCGATTAGGAACAGTCAACACATATAACTCACTCTCGCACAATTAAGCATGTTAATTATCCTACTAAACTAATTCACTCTCGTGCAACTAGCCTAGCAAAGGTATGGAGGAATTTAGGGCTCTCAACCAACTCCCTCTCGCGCAATTGATTGAAAATACAATTAAGAACATAGAATCAATTATCTAGAAAGATTCTAATCCATAAAAGCATCATCCATACACAATAATCAAGAAACAATTTCATACTAATCACAATCAATCATTAAATTAATGAACATAACCTTCATCCATTTCCCTAGAACAAAACCTAAGCTAACACGATGAACAAAACCTAAGCAAAAACAATAATAAATGAAAGCAATAAAGGTGAGAGAATGTTAGAAAGACTCATTGAATTAATGAGAAGAAAAATCCACAAATTGTATCTTCAACCTCTCAAAATTCCATGAAAATTCCAAGCTTTCTCTCTCTAAACTTCTCCTAAACTAGAGAGAAAAACTCCTAATCTAACCATAAGAGAGAGAAAATAAAAGAGGTTAAACTACTCCAATCTAATCTAGGGTAGAATAAAAATGTTGATTGAAAGTTAGAAGAGAATAACCCCAAAGGGGGGTATTTATAATACAAGCTAAGAAAAATAAAAGAAAAGAGAAATATAAAAAAATAGAAAACAAACTAAACAAAATAAATAAAAATAACAAAACTAACTAAAAAAATTAAAAGAAAAGAAAACCAAAAATAATCCCCAATTCCCCCCAAAGACCACGCATCAGACCCTTTCACTCCACACCCACGCATTCCACCTTCTGCTTCAATTCGAATCTAATGGCTGCTCTGACTTCTGATCTTCACCATTCACGCATCATCAACGCACATCATCATCACAAATAGAAGATCAACGGCAATCACCAAGCTTCAATTGTTTGATCTCATTAATTATCACGTGTGAAGCTCGTGAAGTGGTTCGATCGAATCGAAGGTGGGTTCGACCGAACTATGGGTTGGTTCGGTCGAACCATGGGTGTGTTCGACCACTCCTCTAAAATCAGAAAACATCGAATGATTCTGCTTGTTTTCGCCCTTTTAATTCGATCGAACTTCTCAATGGGTTTGCTCGAACCCAATTGATTTGAATTGCTCTGAATTTTGGGCGCTTTTGTTGAGCGATTTGGTGATGTGAAATTGCTGCTCCAAAGTGGTTGTTGATGGTGGTTCAGTGGCGGTGATTGGAGGTGGCGTGAGTTGGTGTGGTTGCGTGGGCTGGTGTGGCAATTGGTGTTTTGCGTGGTGGTGTTGCGCTGGTGGGAGCTAGAGATTTGGCTGGTGGATTTGTGGTGTTGGGCTGCAGATTTGCTGTTGGTTTTAGGGGCTGGAATGCGTGGTGGAGTTGAATGGTGGAGTGATTGGTGGTGGCTGGTTGAAACAGGGGCTGCGCGCAGAGGTAGTGCTGTTGGAGTTGTTATTGGTGAGTGTGAGGGAGTTGTTATTGGTGAGTGTGAGGGAGTTGCGTGGGTGGTGTTGTGGGAGCTGTTGTGCTGGCAGCAGCATGAGGCTGCTGTGGCTGTTGTGTTGGTTGCGTGAAGAGCTGGGAGCAGGGGAGAAGCTGTGTGGTTGTGGTGGAGGTTAAGAAGGTGGGGTGATGGATAGGAGGCAGCAGCGGCTTGATGTTGGAAGCTTGTGAATTGTGAATCGACCCTTTAAGCTCCAAAAATGACTTTTATTTAAAACCCGTGCCTCAACCCGAACACGTACCTACACATCAACCAAACCGAGGAGAGAAGTAGGGACAAAAACTAAAAATAAAATAAAGATAAAATAAAGTAAAGTAAAATACTAATACTAAACGAAATAATAAAATCAAAAGAAAATAAAGAAAATAAATAAAATAAAATAAAGAAAATAAACTAGAAAATAAAAGAAAAATAAGAGGAAAACGAGAAGAAAAATAATAACAAGAACCTAGACTAAGAACAAAAGAGAATAAGAAACATAAATAAATTACGAAATTAAACTAAAAACTATTAAAAACTACAAAATACTCAAATAAAAAGATAAAAGACGAGAATAAGCAAATAAAAGGAATAAAGGACAAAATGGGCTAAATTATTGGAAAATAAGCCAGAACACGACTCACTAAACACCTTAAAAGTGACATAAAAGTCACTTATCAAACTCCCCTAAGCTAACCTTTTGCTCGTCCTCGAGCAAATTAACATGAAACACGGGAGAAGGAGAATAATTATTCAAGCAAAACTACGACACTAAAGTAGACAAGAATGTACACTAACTCACTTTCATAGGAATCACGGTCAATGTTAGCAACAAATGACAAGCCCTTTAAACCCCTAGATCGCCCTAGAGGACGAGTGTGCTCTCGTGAGGGTGTCCTAAGAGTTTAACCCACAACTCTAAATAAAAACCAAGGCAAGGAAATAAAAAGGAAAGAAAAGAAACATAAAAAGAGAAAGGAAACACAAATTCATATTTGGACAAGAGATAGGAACAGACACCAATGAATGCAAATCTTTCTAAGTAGACAAATGTATGCACGTTCTAAGATGTCAATGGTTGATTGAAACATAACATATGCTAAGCATAGAGAACTAATGAGGACTCAATCCACCCTAGCCCCAACCAATCGGGCCGCGTTCTCTCCACTAGCTTCAAATCAACCCTTAAGCTAGCTTCTCATGATTCCACGAAGGAACCGGGAAAAGATAAAGAAATGAAAAACTTTGAGAAGGTAATCCCGACATCTCAACTATGCATACTTTCTCCATAGGTTTGAAATCTATCTCCCTCCACCGTTCTTTGACCTAACCCCACTTAAGTCTAAGGGTCTTTTATTGGGTTGAAACGTAAGGCTAAAGGTTAAGGCGGGGTAAAAATTTGAAAATTTTGGTGATATTTCCTAAGTGAAGCAAAAGAGTGGCCTACTCTAAAAAAAAAACTCAAGAAGTCACAAAATATCAAACAAAAATACCAATAATGCCATCTCCCCCAAGCTTGCTCAACACTAACACACAATATATACAAAAAATGAAGGAACGCTCCTCCTCAAGCTTGAACGAAGCATTGTCCCCAATGCTTAAACTAGGGTAGAAAACGAAACCAAACTAAAATATAGTTGTGTTTTTTTTTTTTTTTTTTTTTTTTTTTTTATGTCCTTGCCTTTTTTTTTTTTTACTATGGATAGCTTTTTTTTGAAACTTCATTTGATTTTCTTGAATTGCATATTTCTTCTCAAACTTTTTTGCATATTCTTTTCAAGCTCAACTTTCAATACCGTACTTAAACCAATTCACAAAGTTTTCTTGCTCATGATCAACACACCAAAAAACTCAAACCTCACATGCCAATGCTTCACTAACTAAAAGGATTGGTAAACATAGGCCATTGGGTTTGTAATGTGGTTAAGACAAGAAAGGGAAACATTAGGCTCAAATTAATTAATAAGTAGGTTGATGCAAAATAGAAAACCAAATTTGTAACAAAATTAAAAGAAGATAAAGAAAAATGAGAATATGTGCCCTTTTCCTCCCCTAGAGTGGCTCGGTCACGATCTCGGGAGCTAGAGGTCAAAACAAGGATTAAGACATGCATAGTCAAGGATCCTAAATTGCCACGCAACAAGGTGATGAAGGCTAGAACAAATGAAGCTCACAAGGGATTATAACCAAACAAATACCAACCAAGGGTTTCAAATCCACTATAGAAAGCAACTCCATCTTACCACATTCCCGTGAACTAAGGCTTCATGAACCCCTAAAAGTTCTTAACCCGACTACCTTAGCATATAGTATCCTACAGTCAACCAATGACACTCTCAAACCGTGCATACATTTACCACTTAGGAAGAAAAACATTCAAGAATACAAGTCCCAAAACAATATATCCAAAATAAGATCAAACAAAACACATTTTGCCAAAATTACCTTGAAAGTAAACAAAAACATATTTGGACTTTTCAAAATATAAGAAAAGACATGGAAATGCATATACTCAAGTGCATGGCATAAATGAATCAACATCCCACCAAACATGATAGAATACCCTCCCCCAAGCTTGAATGAGACAATATACTCAAACATAAACCAAATAAATTAAACCATGGGAGGGGAAAAGAAAGAAATCAACCCAACAAACCAACACGTGTCCAACCAGTCACCAACCATTAGAGAAAGAGCTAGGAAAGATATTACCGGATATTGGCGGGTGTAAATACCCGCAAATAAACCAATTTAACCTTTCAAAGCCGATTTCCTTTTGAATTGAATCTCGTTTTCCATGTGCTAGCAAAAATAGGCATCAAACTTCCTTTATTCTTGATCCAAACCAATGCATAAGTGTATATCAAGTTATGTACCTAGCAAAAGGCACACAAACATTTCCATGAGAGAAAATCTAATCTAAAAAGAAAAGAAAATGAAAGCAATAAAAACCTCGGGTTACTTCCCGAGAAAGGCTTGTTTAACGTCCAAGCGAGACCGCTCTAGTAAATAATATTGCAACGAACGCAAGAGCTTATCAAATGCACTACTACACATTTCATAAGATAACAAGTAGGAAAATGACGGAAGGAGGACGTGCAACAAGACTATTGCACGTAAGTGAGGAGGAAGATGCCAAAAGAAAGAAGAAACATCAAAAGAAAAATCAAGAAAATAAGAAGAGAAAGAAGAAGAAAAACAAGGCAAACTCTCCTCAAAATCTTTTTGGGTGGCATAATCACCCATTTTCTCAAAAATGGGAGGATGAGAAAGAAGAGTCTCATCAAAGAAGAGAGGGTCCTCAATAGGCTTTAAGACAAAAGAGGGGAGGAACATAGGATAGTAAGGGATGTGGTCAAATTTCCTTGAGAAAGGGACATGAGGAAGGGGAGGAGAAACAATGGTCTCACAAAGCCTCACATCACCAATGAGGGCATGAAAATCAATCATAGAATCCTCAAAAGAACACTCTTGACTCACATCTCCCTCAAACAAAAACTCTCCAAGAAAAACAACCTCATCTTCCTCTCTATCACAACGATGAACAACAACTCCCTCAAGATCCTCAAAGCCTAGAGTATCTAACCCATGCATGAAAGGATAAAGGTTTATCTCAAACTCATCCCTTTCCCATGAGGCATTGCCAATGAACTCTCTCAAAAGGCTATAGTGCTTTGTTACACCTTCAATGAATATACTAGGAATAACCTCAAAAGAATCCAAAGACTCATGGATAGAAGGGTCACAAACATGCAAGATAGACTCATCAAGATGGGGAAGAGGGTTGGAATCCTCAAAATTGACATTTTCTTTATTCACAACTCTTCCACCATCACTCAAGGGACTCTCAATCTCTCTTGGTAGCTCAAACTCATCATCATCATCCTCATGAACTCCTTCATTCAAATATGAAGATGGCTCACTCACATCCTCACCAAGGGAAGCTCTCAAAGGGGGTGAATATGGGGAAGGATGGCACTCAAGCTCAAATGGGGAATGAAAAGGAGCAAAATCCTCAAAAATCCTCTCATCACAAGAAAATCTCTCCTCACCTGCACACCCTTGGCCCACATCATCCTCAAAAACACTCTCACACTCCAAATGAGGTGCCTCACTTCTATTTACATCAACCATAGCACTTATCACTTGGGCAAGCCTCACTTCTCTCAATATTTGTTCCTCTTGAAGCTCTTGGAGTTGTTGGGTGAGATATTGCATTTGAGAGAGAATTTGGGAAGTAATGTTATCGGGTTGAGGTTCATGATGAAAATCAAATTGCAAATTATCAAAATTAGCACAAACCTCATCACAATGAGCATAAGAGGGGAGGGGGTCAACATGCATATTTGGATCATCACAAGGCACATTAGAAGTATCAAGAGAATTCATGCAAAAATTAAAAGAATCTTGACATTGAGAATCAAAACAAGAAACATTACATTCTCTATCATAAGAATCTCTAGCAAGCCAAGTGAACAAATTCCAAGCATCATGCATAGACAAATGACGGAATATACCATTGTGCATATTCTCAACCATACCCCTAGTATACTCATTCATGCCCCAATAAGCTATTCCACAAGAATCACTAAGAGAACACCCATGGTAACTAAGGAAACCATCTAATCTATCAAAGTAAGAATAAAAGGGTTCATTATCAAATTGAGGAAAAGATAAGCATGCTATTTTATACAAGGAATAAAAAGAAAAGCAAATAAAAACCAAATAATATACAAGAACCTAGCTAATATAATCAACACAAACTAATGAACGCCTTAGTCCCCGGCAACGACGCCAAAATTTGATCGGGCTAGGATATGTCGTTAAACCATTAACCCTAATCAAATGAACAAATGAACAATTTATAAAACATAGACTTTACACTAAACTAGTTAGTGGCAAGCAAGGGTCGACCCACTGAGAAAGCTTTCTCATTTAATATCAAAATCACCATGCAAGAGTAAGAAAAGGGTATATTTTGTTGGAAATTGGAATGTAGACACTAGAACTATAAATAAACAAGTAAAAAGAGTGATTTAATCAAGATAAAACAACGCTAGGCATTAGGGAGGTTTCAAATATGATTGAAATGAGGGAGAACAAAATTAAACATCATGATTAACATGCCAAAGAGTATAAAATCCTACCTAAACAATTCATTTTCATGCAATAGTTTAGGCAAACCAATAAAAGTTGTCTAAGCTAATTAGGATCATTTTCATGCATCCCATTAGGCACAAGCTAACCCAAGAATAAAGAGGCACAATACATGGAACTCCATTTCAATAACTCATTCTCATGCAATCATTAAAATAGAGGTGATCTAAATCTAGTTCAAATCATACTCATGCATTTAAACTAGAAGGCAATCAAATAAAGTGCTACAATAATCTCAAGTCAATAAAAATCATATCTTTCATTGATTTATGGCATGTAATCAATCCACTAATCATCATTCAACCATCATTCAATACATATTATACACCCCCCTTCCCCTAGCTAAGAATCTAGCCTAGAAAGGGGGGATTAGACATGATAACAAAACTAAATGAAAACAAAACAAACATGAAGGCAAACATGATCAAAAACAATGAAAATACCAAAAGATATAATCCACAAAATAGAGAGAAATAAACAACTAGAGTGCAAATAAACAAAGCTAAGAGAAAGGATTAGAGATTACTAGATAGGCAATAGTAGAAAGATTAAAACTTGCAAAGTTGCTTGATGGATTGAAATGAAAGTTGAACCAAAGTTGCATACATGAAGATAACTTGAGTAATACTACACTTTCTCTCTCTAAGATTAGGGTTTAATTGTTTCTAAGATAAGGCTAGATGATCCACTAATCCAACCTATGACCTATATATATAGGTCCCCTAAAAGATACAAAAATACGAAATAAAAAAAAAAAACTGAAACTCAGCGGTGCGCGCCCGCGCATATACATTGCGCGCCCGCGCAGATGTTGTGCGTGCACCCTCTCAGATCTTGTGCGCCCGCAGATCTGTTGGTACGGGGAATTAGACATGGTAAACATCTTGGCAATTTTAATTTTCGGGCGAAAAAAGGTCAAAAAATTCCAAAATTCAAGGCTATAATCCACGCTTTTTGAGTAATTTTGAGGTTACGGGGTCCGGTGGCGAAAAGTCTTGAACCTTAGGCGATACATCTTGGGGTCATATAATGACGTTTGGAACCATATATGACCCTTATATGTTGTACCAAATAGCCATGGTAGGCTTTAGTTTACGAAATCGGTGCTAATTTGGAACGGGAATATTAACCGTTTTTCGGCATATTGGATGGTTCCACCCACTCAATTGGAATCCCGGAGGGTACTAGGAACCATAGTAAACATCTCGACAATTTTTATTTTCGGGCGAAAAAAGGTAAAAAATTTCCAAAATTGAAGGCTATCCACGCTTTTTATGGAATTTTGAGGTTACGGGGCCCGGTGGCGAAAAGTCTTGAGACCTTAGGGGATACATCTTAGGGTCATATAATGATGTTTGGAACCATATATGACCCTTAAATGTTGTACAAAATAGCCGTGGTAGGCTTCAGTTTACGAAATCGGTGCAAATTTGGAACAGGTAAATTGACCGTTTCTCGGCATATTGGACGGTTCCACCCACTCAATTGGACTCCCGGAGGGTACTAGGAACCATGGTAAACATCTCGGAAAGTTTTATTTCCGGGCGAAAAAAGGTCTAAAAATTCCAAAATTGAAGGCTATAATCCACGCATTTTGAGGAATTTTGAGGTTACGGGGTCCGGTGGCGAAAAGCCTTGAATCTTAGGTGATACATAATAGGGTCATATAATGACGTTTGGAACCATATATGACCCTTATATGTTGTACAAAATAGCCGTGGTAGGCTTTAGTTTACAAAATAGGTGCAAATTTGGAACGGGTAAATTGACCGTTTTTCGGCATATTGGTTGGTTCCACCCACTCAGTTGGACTCCCGAAGGGTACTAGGAACCATGGTAAACATCTCGACAATTTTTATTTCCGGCCGAAAAAAGGTCAAAAAATTCCAAAATTGAAGGCTATAATCCACGCTTTTTATGGAATTTTGTGGTTACGGGGCCCGGTGGCAAAAAGACTTGAGACCTTAGGGGATACATCTTAGGGAAATATTATGACGTTTGGAACCATAGATGACCCTTATATGTTGTACAAAATAGCCGTGTTAGGCTTTAGTTTACGAAATCGGTGCAAATTTAGAACGGGTAAATTGACCGTTTTTAGGCATATTGAATGGTTTCCACCAACTTATCGACAATTTTTTTTTCCAGGCGAAAAAAGGTCAAAAAATTCCAAAACTGAAGGCTATAATCCACGATTTTTAAGGAATTCTCATGTTACGGGGCCTGGTGGTGAAAATTCTTGAGACCATAGGGGATACATCTTAGGGTCATATTATGACGTTCGGAACCATATAAAACACTTATATGTTGTACAAAATAGCCGTGGTAGGCTTTAGTTTACGAAATCATTACAAATTTGGAACGGGTAAATTGACCTTTTTAAGGCATATTAGATGGTTCCACCCACTCAATTGGACTCCTGGAGAGTATTAGGAACCACGGTAAACATCTCGGCAATTTTTATTTTTGGGCGAAAAAAGTTAAAAAAAATTCCTAAATTGAAGGCTATAATCATTGCTTTTTGAGGAATTTTGAGGTTACGGGGCTCGGTAGCTAAAAGTCATTTGACCTTAGGGGATACATGTTAGGGACAAATAATGACGTTTAGAACCATATATAACCCTTATATGTTGTACAAAATAGCCGTGGTAGGCTTCAGTTTACGAAATCGGTGCAAATTTTGAACAGGTAAATTGACCGTTTTAAGGCATATTGGATGGTTCCACCCACTCAATTGGACTCCCGGAGGGTATTAGGAACCGTGGTAAACATCTCGGCAATTTTTATTTCCGGGCGAAAAAAGGTCAAAAAATTCCAAAATTAAAGGCTATAATCCACGCTTTTTGAGGAATTTTGAGGTTTCGGGGCCTGGTGGAGAAAAGTCTAGAGACCTTAGGGGATACATCTTAGGATCATATAATGACGTTTGGAACCATATATGACCCTTATATATTGTACACAATAGCCGTGGTATGCTTTAGTTTACGAAATCGGTGCAAATTTGAAACGGGTAAATTGACCGTTTTAAGGCATATTGTATGGTTCCACCAACTCAATTGGACTCCCGGAGGGTATTAGGAACCATGATAAACATCTCGGCAATTTTTATTTCCAGGCGAAAAAATGTCAAAAATTCCAAAATTGAAAGCTATAATCCACTCTTTTTGAGGAATTTTGAGGTTACGGGGCCCAGTGGCGAAAAGTCATGTGACATTAATTATCGGATACATCTTATGGTCATATAATGACGGTTGGAACTATATATGACCCTTATATGTTGTACAAAATAGCCGTGGTAGGCTTCATTTTACGAAATCGATGCAAATTTGGAACGGGTAAATTGACCGTTTTAAGACATATTGGATGGTTCCACGCACTAAATTGGACTCCCGGAGGGTATTAGGAACCATGGTAAACATCTCGGCAATTTTTATTTCCGGGCGAAAAAAGTTTAAAAAATTCCAAAATTGATGGCTATAATCCACGCTCTTTGAGGAATTTTGAGGTTACGGGGTCCGGTGGCAAAAAGTCTTGAACCTTACGCGATACATCTTAGGGTCATTAAATGACGTTTGGAACCATATATGACCCTTATATGTTGTACAAAATAGCCGTGGTAGGCTTTAGTTTACGAAATCGGTGCAAATTTGGAACGGGTAAATTGACCGTTTTTCGGCATATTGGTAGGTTCCACCCACTCAATTGGACTCCCGAAGGGTACTAGGAACCATGGTAAACATCTCGACAATTTTTATTTCCGGGCGAAAAAAGGTCAAAAAATTCCAAAATTGAAGGCTATAATCCACGCTTTTAATGGAATTTTGTGGATCCGGGGACAGGTGGCGAAAAGTCTTGAGACCTTAGGGGATACATCTTAGGGAAATATTATGACGTTTGGAACCATATATGACCCTTATATGTTGTACAAAATAGCCGTAGTAGGCTTTAGTTTACGAAATCGGTGCAAATTTAGAAAGGTAAATTGTCCGTTTTAAGGCATATTGGATGGTTCCACCTACTCAATTGGACTCCCCGAGGGTATTAGGAACCTTGGTAAACATCTCGGCAATTTTTATTTCCGGGCGAAAAAAGGTAAAAAAATTCCAAAATTGAAGTCTATAATCCACGCTTTTTGAGAAATTTTGAAGTTACGGAGCCCGGTGGCGAAAAATGTTGAGACCTTAGGGGATACATCATAGGTTCATATATTGACGTTCGAAACCATATATGACCCTTATATGTTGTATAAAATAGCCGTGGTAGGCTTCCGTTTACGAAATCTGTGCAAATTTGGAACGGGTAAATTGACCGTTTTTAGGCATATTGGATGGTTTCCACCCACTCAATTGGACTCCCGGAGGGTATTAGGAATCTTGGTAAACATATTGGCAATTTTTTTTTTCCGGGCGAAAAAAGGTCAAAAAATTCCGAAATTGAAGGATATAATCCACGATTTTTAAGCAATTTACAAGTTACAGGTCCTGGTGGTGAAAATTCTTGAGACCATAGGGGATACATCTTAGGGTCATATTATGACGTTCAGAACTATATAAAACACTTATATGTTGTACAAAATAGCCGTGGTAGGCTTCAGTTTATGAAATCATTACAAATTTGGAACGGGTAAATTGACCTTTTTAAGGCATATTGGATGGTTCCACCCAATCAATTGGACTCTCGGAGAGTATTAGGAACCATGGTAAACATCTCGGCAATTTTTATTTTTGGGCGAAAAAAGTTTAAAAAATTCCTAAATTGAAGGCTTTAATCCATGCTTTTAGAGGAATTATGAGGTTACGGGGCCCGGTGGCTAAAAGTCATTTGATCTTAGGGGATACATCTTAGGGACAAATAATGACGTTTGGAACCATATATGACCCTTATATGTGGTACAAAATAGCCGTGGTAGGCTTCAGTTTACGAAATCGGTGCAAATTTTGAACGGGTCAATTGACCGTTTTAAGGCATACAAGATGGTTCCACCCACTCAATTGGACTCCCGGAGGGTATTAGGAACCGTGGTAAACATCTCGGCAATTTTTATTTCCGGGCAAAAAAAGGTCAAAAAATTCAAAATTAAAGGCTATAATCCACGCTTTTTGAGGAATTTTGAGGTTACGGGGCCCGGTGGCGAAAAGTCATGTGACATTAATTATCGGATACATCTTAGGGTCATATAATGACGTTTGGAACTATATATGACCCTTATATGTTGTACAAAATAGCCGTGGAAGGCTTCATTTTACGAAATCGATGCAAATTTGGAACGGGTAAATTGACCGTTTTAAGACTTATTGGATGGTTCCACGCACTAAATTGGACTCCCGGAGGGTATTAGGAACCATGGTAAACATCTCGGCAGTTTTTATTTTCGGGCGAAAAAAGGTCAAAAAATTCCAAAATTGAAGGCTATATAATCCACGCTTTTTATGGAATTTTGTGGATCCGGGGACAGGTGGCGAAAAGTCTTGAGACCTTAGGGGATACATCTTAGGGAAATATTATGACGTTTGGAACCATATATGACCCTTATATGTTGTACAAAATAGCCGTGGTAGGCTTTAGTTTACGAAATCGGTGCAAATTTAGAACGGCTAAATTGTTCGTTTTAAGGAATATTGGATGGTTTCACCTACTCAATTGGACTCCCCGAGGGTATTAGGAACCTTGGTAAACATCTCGGCAATTTTTATTTCCGGGAGAAAAAAGGTAAAAAAATTCCAAAATTGAAGTCTATATTCCACGCTTTTTGAGAAATTTTAAAGTTACGGGACCTGGTGGCGAAATGTCTTGAGACCTTAGGGGATACATCTTAGGGTCATATAATGACGTTTGGAACTATATATGACCCTTATATGTTGTACAAAATAGCCTTGGTAGGCTTCAGTTTACGAAATCGGTGCAAATTTGGAACGGGTAAATTGACCGTTTTAAGGCATATCGGATGGTTCCGCGCACTTAATAGGACTCTCGGAGGGTATTAGGAACCATGGTAAACATCTCGGCAATTTTTGTTTCCGGGCGAAAAAAGGTCAAAAAATTCTAAAATAGAAGGCTATAATCCACTCTTTTTGAGGAATTTTGAGGTTTCGGAGCCCGGTGGCGAAAAGTCTTGAGACCCTATTGGATACATATTACGGTCATATAATGACGTTTGGAACCATAAACGACCATTATATGTTGCCATAAATGTCCGTGGTAGGCTTGAGGTCACGATATCGGTGCAAGTTTGTAACAGGTATATTGACTGTTTAAAGGCATATTGGATGGTTAGACCCACCCTTATAGACTCCCAGGGTGTATTAGGGTCCATGGTAAGCATCTCGGCATTTTTTATTTCCGGGCGAAAAAAGGTCAAAAAATTCCAAAATTGAAGGCTTTAATCCACGCTTTTTGAGGAATTTTGAGGTTAAGGGGCCTGGTGGCGAAAAGTCTTGAGACCTTAAGGGATACATTTTAGGGTCATATAATGATGTTTGGAACCATGTATGACCCTTATATGTTGTAAAAAATAGCCGTTGTAGGCTTCAGTTTACGACATCGGTGCAAATTTGGAACGGGTAAATTGACCGTTTTAAGACATGATGGATGATTCCACCCACTCAATTGGACTCCTGGAGGGTATTAGGAACCATGGTAAAAATCCCGGCAATTTTTATTTCCGGGAGAAAAAAGGTCAAAAAATTCCAAAATTGAAGGTTATAATCCACGCTTTTTGAGGAATTTTGACGTTACGGAGCCCGGTGGCGAAAAGTCTTGAGACTCTATTGGATACATCTTACGGTCATATAATGACGTTTGGAACCATAAACGACCATTATATGTTGCCATAAATGTCTGTGGTAGGCTTGAGGTCACATTATCGGTGCAAGTTTGTAACGGGTAAATTGACTGTTAAACGGAATATTGGATGGTTGGACCCACCCAAATGGACTCCTAGGGAGTATTAGGGTCCATGGTAAGCATCTCAGCATTTTTTATTTCTGGACGAAAAAGGTCAAAAAATTTAAAAATTGAAGGCTATAATCCACGCTTTTAGAGGAATTTTGAGATTACGGGGCCTGGTGGCGAATAGTCTTGAGACCTTAGGGGATAAATTTTAGGGTCATATAATGAAGTTAGGAACCATATATGACCCTTATATGTTGTAAAAAATAGCCGTGGTAGGCTTCAGTTTACGAAATCGGTGCAAATTTGAAACGGGTAAATTGACCGTTTTAAGGCATGATGGATAGTTCCACCAACTCAATTGGACTCCCTGAGGGTATATGGAACCATGGTAAAAATCTCGGCAATTTTTATTTCCGGGAGAAAAAAGGTGAAAAAGTTCCAAAATTGAAGCCTACAATCCACGCTTTTTGAGTAATTTTGAGGTTACGGGGCCCGGAGGCGAAAAGTCTTGAGACCCTAGGGATACATCTTAGGGTCATATAATTACGTTAAGAATCACATACTACCATTATATGTTCCCATTAATGTCTGTGGTAGGCTTGAGGTCACGATATCGGTGCAAGTTTGTAACGGATCAATTGACTATTTAATGGCATATTGGATGGGTGGACCCACCCAAAAAGACTCCCAAGGTGTATTAGGGTCCATGGTAAGCATCTTGGCATTTTTTATTTCCGGGCGAGAAAAGGTCAATAAATTCCAAAATTAAAGGCTATAATCCACGCTTTTTGAAGAATTTTGAGGTTATAGGGCCCGGTGGCGAAAAGTATTGAGACCTCAGGGGATACATCTTAGGGTCATATAATGACGTTTGGAACCATATATGACCCTTATATGTTGTACAAAATAGCCGTGGTAGGTTTCAGTTTACAAAATCAGTGCAAATTTGGAACGGGTAAATTGACCGTTTTAAGGCATATTGGATGGTTCCACCACTCAATTGGACTCCCGGAGGGTATAAGGAACCATGGTAAACATATCGGCAATTTTTATTTTCGGGCGAAAAAAGGTTAAAAAATTCCAGTATTGAAGGCTATATTCCATGCTTTTTGAGGAATTTTAAGGTTACGGGGCCCGGTGGTAAAAATTCTTGAGACCTTAGGGGATACATCTTAGGGTCATATAATGACATTTGGAACCATATATGACCTTTATATGTTGCCATAAATGTGCGTGGTAGGCTTCACGACACGATATCGGTGCAAGTTTGAAACGGGTAAATTGACTGTTTAAAGGCATATTGGATGGTTGGACCCACCAAAATAGACTCCCAGGGTGTATTAGGGTCCATGGTAAGCATCTCGGCATTTTTTATTTCAGGACGAAAAAAGGTCAAAGAATTCCAAAATTTAAGGCTGTATAATCCACGCTTTTTAAGGAATTTTGAGGTTACGAGGCCCGGTGACGAAATGTATTGAGACCTTAGGGGATATATCTTAGGGTCATATTATGACGTTTGAAACCATATATGACCCTTATGTTGTACAAAATAGCCGTGGTAGGCTTTAGTTTACGAAATCGGTGCAAATTTGGAACGGGTAAATTGACCGTTTTAAGGCATATTGGATGGTTCCACCCACTCAATTGGACTCCCGGAAGGTATTAGGAACCATGGTAAACATCTCGGCAATATTTATTTCCGGGCGAAAAAAGGTTAAAAATTCTAAAATTGAAGGCTATAATCCACGCTTTTTGAGAATTTTTGATGTTACGGGGCCCGGTGACGAAAAGTCTTGATACCTTAGGGGATACATCTTAGGGTCATATAATGACGTTTGGAACCATATATGACCCTTATATGTTGTACAAAATAGCTGTGGTAGGCTTCAGTTTACGAAATCGGTTCAAATTTGGAACGGGTAAATTGACTGTTTTAAGGCATATTGGATGGTTCCATTCACTCAATTTGACTCCCGGAGGGAATTAGGAACCATGGTAAACATCTCGGAAATTTTGATATCAGGACGAAAAAGGTTAAAAAGTTCCAAAATTTAAGGCTATATAATCCACGCTTTTTGAGGAACTTTGAGGTTACGGGGCCTGGTGGCGAAAAGTCTTGAGAACTCAGGGGATACATCTTAGGGTCATATAATGAAGTTTGGAACCATATATGACCCTTATATGTTGTACAAAATAGCCGTGGTAGGTTTCACTTTACGAAATCGGTGCAAATTTGGAACGGGTAAATTGACCGTTTTAAGGCAGATTGGATGGTTCCACCCACTCAATTGGACTCCCGGATGATATAACGAACCATGGTAAACATCTGGCAATTTTTATTTCCGGGCGAAAAAAGGTCAAAAAATTCCAAAATTAAAGGCTATAATCCACGCTTTTTGGGGAATTTTATGGTTACGGGGCCTGGTGGCGAAAAGTATTGAGACCTTAGGGGATACATCTTAGGGTCATATAGCGACGTTCGGAACCATATATGACCCTTATATGTTGTACAAAATAGCCGTGGTAGACTTCATTTTACGAAATCGATGCAGATTTGGAACGGGTAAATTGTCCGTTTCAAGGAATATTGGATGGTTCCACCCACTCAATTGGACTCCCGGAGGGTATTCGGAACCATGATAAACATCTCGGTAATTTTTATTTCCGGGTGAAAAAAGGTCAAAAAATTCCAAAATTAAAGGCTATACGCTTTTTATTGAATTTTGAGGTTACGAGGCCCGGTGGCGAAAAGTCTTGAGACCTTAGGGGATACATCTTAGGGTCATATAATGGCGTTTGGAACCATATATGACCCTTATATGTTGGACGAAATAACCATGGTAGGCTTCAGTTTACGAAATCGGTGCAAATTTGGAACGGGTAAATTGACCATTTTAAGGCACATTGGATGGTTCCAACCACTCAATTGGAGACCCGGAGGGTATTAGAAACCATGGTAAACATCTCGGCAATTTTTATTTCAGGACGAAAAAATGTCAAAAAATTTCAAAATTGAAGGCTATAATCCACGCTTTTTGAGGAATTTTGAGGTTACGGGGCCCGGTGGCGAAAAGTCTTGAGACCTTAGGGAATACATCTTAGGGTCATATAATGACGTTTGGAACCATATATGACCCTTATATGTTGTATAAAATAGCCGTGGTAGGCTTCAGTTTACGAAATTGGTGTAAATTTGGAACGGGTAAATTAACCGTTTTAAGGCATATTGGATGGTTCCACCCACTCAATTGGAGACCCGCAGGGTATTAGAAACCATGGTAAACATCTCGGCAATTTTTATTTCCGGACGAAAAAGGTCAAAATATTCCAAAATTGAAGGCTCTAATCCACGCTTTTTGAGGAATTCTGAGGATATGGGGCCCGATGGCGAAAAGTCTTGAGACCTTAGGGGATACATCTTAGGGTCATCTAATGACATTTGGAACCATATATGACCCTTATATGTTGTACCAAATATCTGTGGTAGGCTTCAGTTTACGAAATCGGTGCAAATTTGGAACGGGTAAATTGACTGTTTTAAGGCATATTGGATGGTTCCACCCACTCAATTGGACTCCCGGATGGTATAAGGAACCTTGGTAAACATTTGGCAATTTTTATTTTCAGGCAAAAAAAGGTCAAAAAATTCCAAAATTGAAGACTATAATCCACGCATTTTGAGGAATTTTGAGGTTACGGGGCCTAGTGGCGAAATGTCTTGAGACCATAGGGGATACATTTTAGGGTCATATAATGACGTTTGGAACCATATATGTCCCTTATTTGTCAGCCGTGGTAGGCATTTGTTTACGAAATTGGTGCAATTTTGGAACGGGTAAATTGACCGTTTTATGGCATATTGGATGGTTCCACCCACTCAATTGGAGACCCGGAGGGTATTAGATTCTATTCCTTACCCAGTGTGCACACCCCCCAAGTTAGTCTCCTTATATTACAAGGCTATTCTTGAGGAAAGACTAGGTCATACAAAGTTTATAGTCTTATCAATAAACCAAATCCGCATAGTGGGATTACCAACATGCTTATAAAGCATTAATATTAATATTTTAATGGTTCGATAATAAATCCTTTTATTATCCAAAAATTCCAATATAATTCAAACTCCTTTTTAATAATTCCACATACTTTCAAAATCAAAACCTCTTAAATAAATACTTGAGAATAAAATCTCATATTTAAAACATTTCAAAATCAATAACTCTTCAATGAAAAACCTACTATTTATTTCAATAAACTTTCCAAATCAAATCCAAACATGATAAGTAATTCAAACCATTCAAAACATGATTTAAAAATCAATCATTCAAAACACTTTTATTAAAACAAATATTAAAATCAATGCCTCCAAACATGCTTTATTTCATAAATCATAATTCAATTCAATCACCAATCAAATCATGTAAAAACATGATATTTAAACCAATCACTTTCGAAGGTATCTAGCCACCTAAACGTACCTTGATCCTTGCTTAGCTACACACAACAAAAGAACCTCAAGAATCTTGGTTGAACACACCCTACAAATAAATATATCCTTAATCAATATAAGGTTAACAAATAATTTAAACCCCCAACTATATGTACATGAACCTTTTAAATTATTTTCTCATAAACATCATTAAATATATGATTTTATATAATTAAAAATACTCATAATAATTTTTTATAAATCCCCCATAATAATAATAATAATAATAATAATTGAATAAGAGAAGAGAAGAAGAAAAGATAAGAAAACAAGAAAGAGAGAAGTATTGGATTTGCGTTGGAAAAAATAGGCAGAACTTGAAGAGGCTATAACTCCGAATTGGGTGATTCTTGAGCCTAACCTCAAGGATTTTTGAGAGGAACAATTTTTTATTAAACGTCAATACCCCAAAAACTGACCAGAAGTGCCCGAAAATTGGCTTCAAAGATAAACGGGATGGTTTGTGTAAAATTAAGGAGAAGAAAAGAAGACAATTGGTGTGAATAATGTGAGAGGTATGAAGGGGTATTTATAGGCTAGTATGAGCATGAATTATGGTAGGAAAGTGTAGAAAGAATTATGGTAATTAGGGTTTAAGAGATTATTTGGAGAAGTAAGCAAAGATTTAAGGAAAGTTTGATATTTGAAGGGATTGTGTATAATTGGATATGGAAGGTATGTATGTCATGAAAAATAATAAGGAAATTAGAATTACTTGGGGAATAATCAAGAGGAACAAAAGGCAAGAGAATACGATGATTGGATACTAAAAAGATGGAGAATTAGAATTAAGGAAAATAGGAGATTCCCTTACTAGTATTTAAGAAGATTTTGCTCGGTTTAAGGAATAAAAATAATTGTGTAAATAATATAGAATAATTAAATAAATAATTAAAATACCAATGATTCACCAATAATTAACTAAGAAAATCATATTTTCTATACATAGAAAATCCAAATTTCCTTGCTAAATAAATGGAAATTTTCGGCCATAATAATTAATTTATAAAATATTATTTTTCTTAAATTAAGATATCCGAAATATGTAAATAATCCGGTTTTTAATATAGGATAAATGGATAATAAATCTTATCCAAAATAATAATTAGATTTCAAAATACTTTTGGCGCCAAAATTCAAATATTATTTTGGCTCCAAATAATAAATTTACTAAAATACCCTTTTTATAAAATAATCCGTAATTAATTAATTAGGAAAATACGTATGAAAATACAGGGTATTACAGTCTACCCCCCTTAAAATAAGTTTCGACCCGAAACTTAGCCAAAAGAAATGAAAATCATTTTGAAATTATTGGTTCATGCACATCCTAACTTGACTCGAGACTCTTGACAAACTCAAGAAAGACTCGAAAATTACTCAAAAATGACTCGAAGAGCAAACGTGCGAAACTCTATCGCCCTCTACCCCCTTTAAAAGGAGTTACGCCCCCGTAACTCGACCAGCACCTTAATAAATCAACTGTATTCTCAATTCATCAACAATCATCAAGCCAAGTAAGGAAACCATAAAGTTTCAAACATTCATCAAAAATTCAATCATCTTTTCTCATAACTTCAAATTCCTCAATCTAGTTGTTATAATCCATAATTTATCTTTAAAGTAATTCATTAATAACTCAATGCGATCATTGATTATTCCATCATTAATAATTTCTCTATATCAATAAACTTTGTCGTCAATCCCTTAGAGTAAAATCCTTTAAGTAACCATCCAAACAATCACTTTTTTTTTTTAATTAACTTCAATAAATCCCTTTACAAGTTATTATTTCTTCAAAATAAACTTCGAATTAAAACAAATTTCATTGTCTCAAATACATCATTTCACTTGAATTGACTAAAAATCCTCTAACTTTTGTATTAAGTTTCGTCAAAGATTCAACCATCAACAATTTTTCTTTAAATAATCACCACAATACTTATCCTTACACAATATGAATTCTCTCCACCTTTAGATACAAACGATCATAAATCAATGCTAATATCCAATTTGTATCTCCCAAAACTAAACACTTTACTCCAACACTTATATAGAACTAATTCAACTCATCATTACCACGAATAATATTTCTTTTCTCAACGTAAATCATATTCCAAAAATTAGTAAAGACTTGATAGCACAAATCCTCCAAATATTCATGATAACAATCCAAAATAACTCCTCATTCATCCCATGGTAATCACCAGATCCTTTAATCCCAAAATAACAACTCAATCATATTGACCATATGTAAAAGTCATATGATCTAAATACTTACCACCTATCACATAGTTAATGGAACTTATTTCCCATTCTTGAAAACATAATTCCTGGTTATTCACACCATTCTTAAATATCAAAAGCAATACACCATGAAAACACTTAATTCATTCCAAAACATAGAAAAAAAACATTGAAACAAGAATCACTTCACTTAAAACATTTATTGCAAGCATATAAATTAATTCAACCACTTAATCTGAATTCTCATAATCAAAGTCTTTATTGGAAATATCATAATCTTGATCATCATAGTTTACCTTACCATTAACTCAATAATCTTTAATAACTAGGCCAAGTGTAGTAGGATTTGTAGTTGGGTAAGCTGGGTTGTAATCACTATAATTTGGAGTATAGCCTGAGCTTTGATTTGGGTTATAAATTGGGCTATAGTGTAGGCTAGCACATCCACAAATTGGATTAGAAGAAACAACATTGGACCTTTGGAGAAGGTGGGTGATACTTTAGACTTGGTACTCTTTATATATGAATATGAACATTGGGCTTTATAATGTGAAGATTGGCTTTTGGGCTTGGACACCTACATGAGGTAGGAGTCTCATAACTTGGAGTAAGAGAAGGAGGATAATTCTTATGCTTTAAAAAAAAGTGGTATGGATTCATCAATAGAGGAAACAAGCTCTTTGTGAAGTCTTGGATAAACAAAAGAGTAGTTGGAAGTTCAAGTAATGAAGTTGGTAAAATTCTTTCAAGGTTTGGTTCTTCCCAACTTTGGTGGTTCCACAACTCTCCTCTTAGGTTCATATATAGTCATGTTTAAGGTAGTACAGATCACTTTTGAATTGAGTCAAGGTTGCTAGCCACTTTCCCTCATGATGGTGCTTCTCATTCTCAAAGAAAGGTTTATACTTTCTAGCTCTAGGTAAACAGGTTAGAAATAGTAGAACTAGCCATGGTGGTTGAGTAACACTTCAAGGTCAAACTTCTCAATAAGAGGTAGAACAAGGGTGGTTAATTAACATGTAATAATCCCTTCACCTTTCCAGTAATAAAAAAAATCAAAGAATTCCTTCCTCCCATTATCAATCATTTTTATCTTATTTACACATATAAATTATCAATTCTATGGAATTTCACATAAGCAACTTAACTCATTAATTCTATTTGCATTAAGCAATTCATAACGCAATGATAAACCAAGCATACTCAAGATCACCCAACCATGGGCAATAACTCAAAAATTCGGACCTCTAGACCATACTCTAAGGTGTTTTAACACAACCTTTAATGCACAAGCAATCACACCAACTCAAGCTTTGAAATAGTTTCAATTCTTTTTGTTTTTGAAAATAATACATATGTACATCAATCAAGATTAAAGGACGGTCAAGCCCGCGTCTCCCAGGAAAGTTACCTACGACGTTGAGGCGAGCCTTTCCTAGACAGAGAGACGTACCCATTATAGGCCTCCGTAGAGAACTCGAGAATCCTTTTCTCCTTCATCTTTTCACAAATAGGAAAATAGTTTTTAAGTAAAAATAAAGCTTTTGACTCTCACACAAATGCGAAACTCTATCTATCCTATATGCCCTTCTTAAGTCTACCCACAAGTTTTATTACTACTCCAATTTTTAATCTTTTTTAGGACCGTTAAAACTGATACCACTTTGTAACACCCCCAAATCTCCCTCTACGGAAATACTAGTATAATACGTATAATTATACCGTAGAGATAGACTTAGGCGTATTACCGCCGCGTGATTACGCAAGGCTACTCAACTTACTAAAAATAATAATACTTTCCAGCGGAAACTTCAATCCTCTTCTTTATTAATAATAACCACAAATAGTAACCAAAGTCATGAGTAATTAAAATAGATACAAGACCAAATTCCTAATTCAGTGAAAACCAATCCCGGGACTCCAATGCTCATTTATTGACTCCAACCTGAAAATAAGCAACACTGCTTACCATTACGGTAAACAAGGCGAACCAAAACAAATAAGAAGTACGAGTTAGCAAAATATGCTAAGTACAATAAGCGCAAGATAATTAAACTCAATTTATTCGCAAACTTGCTTTAAAACCAATTCCAATAATTAATCCAATAATTCCAAAACTCATGATTCAAAACTAATTCCAATGATTCAACATTCAAAATATTTGATAAACCAATTCCTTTAAAATCCAATTCCTTATTGAACCAATTTCTTAAAATTCTATTCCTCACCCAAGTGTGCACACCCCCAAGCTAGTCTCCTTATATTACAAGGCTATTCTTGAGGAAAGACTAGGTCATACAAAGTCCATAGTCTTATCAATAAACCAAATCCGCATAGTGGGATTACCAACATGCTTATAAAGCATTAAAAATAATATTTTGATGGTTTAATAATAAATCCTTTTAATATCCAAAAATTCCAATATAATTCAAACTCCTTTTTAATAATTCCACATACTTTCAAAATCAAAACCTCTTAAATAAATACTTGAGAATAAAATCTCATAATAATAATATTTCAAAATCAATAACTCTTCAATGAAAAACCTTCTATTTAATTCAATAAACTTTCCAAATCAAATCCAAACATGATAAGTAATTCAAACCATTCAAAACATGATTTAAAAATCAATCATTCTAAATACTTTTATTAAAACAAATATTAAGATCAATGCCTCCAAACATGCTTTATTTCATAAATCATAAATCAATCAAATTCAATTCAATCACCAATCAAATCATGTAAAAACATGATATTTAAACCAATCACTTTCGAAGGTATCTAGCCACCTAAACGTACCTTGATCCTTGCTTAGCTATACACACCAAAAGAACCTCAAGAATCTTGGTTGAACACACCCTACAAATAAATATATCCTTAATCAATATAAGGTTAACAAATAATTAAAACCCCCAACTATATGTACATGAACCTTTTAAATTATTTTCTCATAAACATCATTAAATATATGATTTTATATAATTAAAAATACTCATAATAATTTTTTATAAATCCATTATAATAATAATAATAATAATTGAATAAGAGAAGAGAAGAAGAAAAGATAAGAAAACAAGAAAGAGAGAAGTATTGGATTTGCGTTGGAAAGAATAGGCAGAACTTGCAGAGGCTATAACTCCTTTGATATAACTCCGAATTGGGTGATTCGTGAGCCTAACCTCAAGGATTTTTTGAGAGGAACAATCTTTTGTGAAACATCAATACTCCAAAAACTGACCAGAACTGCCCGAAAATTGGCTTCAAAGATAAACGGGATGGTTTGTGTAAAATTAAGGAGAAGAAAAGAAAAGAATTGGTGTGAAGAATGTGAGAGGTATGAAGGGGTATTTATAGGCTAGTATGAGCATGAATTATGGTAGGAAAATGTAAAAATAATTATGGTAATTAGGGTTTAAGAGATTATTTGGAGAAGTAAGCAAAGATTTAAGGAAAGTTTTGATATTTGAAGGGATTGTGTATAATTGAATATGGAAGGTATGTATGTCATGAAAAATAATAAGGAAATTAGAATATGATGATTGGATACTAAAAAGGTGGAGAATTAGAATTAAGGAAAATAGGAGATTCCCTTACTAGTATTTAAGAAGATTTTGCTCGGTTTAAGGAATAAAAATAATTGTGTAAATAATATAGAATAATTAAATAAATAATTAAAATACCAATTATTCTCCAATAATTAACGAAGAAAATCATATTTTCGTTCTATACATAGAAAATCCAAATTTCCTTGCTAAATAAATGGGAATTTTCGTCCATGATAATTAATTTATAAAATATTATTTTTCTTAAATTAAGATATCCGAAATATGTAAATAATCCGGTTTTTAAAATAGGATAAATGGATAATAAATCTTATCCAAAATAATAATTATATTTCAAAATACTTTTGGCGCCAAAATTCAAATATATTTTGGCTCCAAATAATAAATTTACTAAAATACCCTTTTTATAAAATAATCCTTAATTAATTAATTAGGAAAATACGTATAAAAATACGGGGTATTACAAGAAACCATGGTAAACATCTCGGTATTTTTATTTCCGGACAAAAAAAGGTCAAAAAATTCCAAAATTGAAGGCTATAATCCACGCTTTTTGAGGAATTTTGAGGTTACAGGCCCCGGTGACGAAAAGTCTAGAGACCTTAGGGGATAAATCTTAGGGTCATATAATGACGTTTGGACATATTTGACCCTTATATGTTGTACAAAATAGCCATGGTAGGCTTCAGTTTTCGAAATCTGTGAAAATTTGGAACGGGTAAATTGACCGTTTTAAGGCATATTGGATGGTTACACCCACTCAAATTGACTCTCGGAGGGTATTAGGAACCATGGTAAACATCTCGGCAATTTTTATTTCCGGGCGAAAAAAGGTCAAAAAATTCCAAAATTGAAAGCTATAATCCACGCTTTTTGAGGAATTTTGAGGTTACGGCCCGGTGGCAAAAAGTCTTGAGACCTTAGGGGATACATCTTAGGGTCATATAATAAAGTTTGGAACCATATAAAACCCTTATATGTTGTACAAAATAGTCGTGGTAGGCTTTTGTTTACGAAATTAGTGCAAATTTGGAACGGGTAAATTGATCGTTTTAACGCATATTGTATGGTTCCACCCACTCAATTGGACTCCCGGAGGGTATAAGGAACCATGGTAAACATCTAGGCAATTTTTATTTCCGGGTGAAAAAAGGTAAAAAAAATTCCAAAATTGAAGGTTCTAAATCCACGCTTTTTGAGGAATTTTGAGGTGACGAGGCCCGGTGGCGAAAAGTCTTGAGACCCTAGGGGATACATCTTAGGGTCATATAATGACGTTTGGAACCATATATAACCATTATATGTTGCCATAAATGTCCGTGGTAGGCTTGAGGTCACGATATCGGTGCAAGTTTGGAACGGGTAAATTGACTGTTTAAAGGCATATTAGATGGTTGGACCTACCCAAATAGACTCCCAGGGTGTATTAGGGTCCATGGTAAGCATCTCGGCATATTTTATTTCCGGGCGAAAAAAGGTAAAAAAAAATTACAAAATTGAAGGCTATAATCCACGCTTTTTGAGGAATTTTGAGGTTACGGGGCCCGGTGGCGAAAAGTCTTGAGACCTTAGGGGATACATCTTAGGGTCATATAATGAAGTTTGGAACCATATATGACCATTATATGTTGTACAAAATAGCCGTGATAGGCTTTAGTTTACGAAATCGGTGCAAATTTTGAACGGGTAAATTGACCGTTTTAAGGCATATTGGATGGTTCAACCCACTGAATTGGACTCCCGGAAGGTATTAGGAACCATGGTAAACATCTCCGCAATTTTTATTTCCAGGCGAAATAAGGTCAAAAAATTCCAAAATTGAAGTCTATAATCCACTCTTTTCGAGGAATGTTGAGGTTACGGGCCTCGATGGCGAAAAGTCTTGAGACTTGAGGGGATACATCTTAGGGTCATATAATGACGTTTGGAACCATATATGACCCTTATATGTACAAAATAGCAGTGGTAGGCTTTAATTTACGAAATCGGTGCAAATTTGGAACGGATAAATTGACCGTTTTAAAGCATATTGGATGGTTCCGCCCACTCAACTGGACTCCCGGAGGGTATTAGGAACAATGGTAAACATCTCGGCAATTTTTATTTCCGGGCGAAAAAAGGTCAAAAAATTCCAAAATTGAAGGCTATAATCCACTCTTTTTGAGGAATTTTGAGGTTACGGGGTCCCGTCGCGAAAATTCTTGAGACCTTAGGGGAAATCTTAGGGTCATATAATGACGTTTGGAACCATATATGACCCTTATATGTTGTACAAAATAGCCGTGGTAGGATTTTGTTTTCGAAATCGGTGCAAATTTGGAATGGGTAAATTGACCGGTTTAAGGCATGTTGGATGGTTGCACCCACTCAATTGGGCTCTCGGAGGGTATTATGAACCATGGTAAAAATCTCAGGAATTTTTATTTCGGAGTGAAAAAAGGTCAAAACATTCAAAAATTGAAGGCTATAATCCACGCTTTTAGAGGAATTTGAGGGTACGGGCCCTGGTGGCGAAAAGTCTTAAGACCCTAGGGAACAAATCTTAGGGTCATATAATGACGTTTGGAATCATATATGACCATTATATGTTGCCATAAATGTCCGTGGTAGGCTTGAGGTCACGATATCCGTGCAAGTTTGGAACGGGACTGTTTGAAGGCATATTGGATGGTTGGACCCATCCAAATAGACTCCCAGGGTGTATTAGGGTCCATGGTAAGCATCTTGGCATTTTTTATTTCCGAGCGAAAAATGGTCAAAAAATTTCAAAATTGAAGGCTATAATCCACACTTTTTGAGGAATTTCGAGGTTACGGGGCCCAGTGGAAAAAAGTCTTGAGATCTTAGGGGATACATCTTAGGGTCATATAAAGACGTTTAGAACCATATATTACCCTTATATGTTGTAAAAAAAAACCGTGGTAGGCTTCAGTTTACGAAATCGGTGCAAATATGGAACGGTTAAATTGACCGTTTTAAGGCATATTGGACTGTTCCACCCACTCAATTGGACTCCCGGAGTGTATTATGAACTACGGTAAACATCTCGGCAATTTTTATTTCTAGGCAAAAAAAGGTCAAAAAATTCCAAAATTGTAGGCTATCATCCACGCTTTTTGAGGAATTTTGAGGTTACAGGGTTCGGTGGCGAAAAGTCTTGAGACCTTAGGGGATACATCTTAGGGTCATATAGTGACGTTTGGAACTATATATGACCCTTATATGTTGTACAAAATAGCCGTGGTAGGCTTCAGTTTTCGAAATCGGTGCAAATTTGGAACGGGTAAATTGACTGTTTTAAGGCATATTGGACTATTCCACCTACTCAATTGAACTCCCGGAGGGTATTAGGAACCATGGTAAACATCTCGGTAATTTTTATTGCCGGGCGAAAAAAGGTCTAAAAATTCCGAAATTGAAGGCTATAATCAACTCTTTTTGAGGAATTTTGAGGTTACAGGGCCCGGTGGCGAACAGTCTTGAGACCCTAAGAGATACATCTTAGGGTCATTGTAGGGAATATTTCAAGCATTATGATACCAAACTTGAACCCCACTGTGATCATACATTAAAGTACGGTGGCATTCCAAAGGGAAAGAAAAGAGAGCAAAAGAGTCGCCACCAAGTTTTAGGAACTTGTAAACCCAAAAGACAATCCAAAAGGACCATAAACTCCATAAGGTCTTGAACGAAACAGGGTCCGGGGATGAGGGTACGAATCCAATCTACAAAAGAAAGGACCCGCCCTATAAAATAGGCCTTTACTTTGTTCTGCTCGTATTCATGTGCGCTTTTCGAATAACATACAAACATAATATTGAACCTACCCTGTTTATCTATGTTGGTTGAATATTAATGCACAAATAATTCTATTATTGGCGATCACTTGAGTTAAAATCACATTAGCCTAAACCGAATTATTAATAATCTTATTAAGCGTGATTTCAAGTACAAATTCCCTTTAAACAATCATAAAAGGTGTGATCAAGCAATAACAATAAAACAAATATCAAGCAACATAATAATAAACAAAATAACAATAATGATGATAATAACATGATAAGGCATAATAAAGCTTAAACATAATAGCAAGATCCTAGGCATGATACTAACAAGATTAATAACCAATCCTAGCATGTCACTAAGCAATAAAGATCAAAGCTTTGAACCTAACATGGTACTAACATGATATTAGAAAGGATTAAAGGCACCTTAAACATGATACTAGAAAGCATTAAAAGCATCCTAACATGATACTAGGAATATTAAACAATAATAAGCATGCTTTCTACATTGTTAATAAAATAGGGAGTAAGCAAATCTACTTACTTTGAAGCCTTGTACCTCTTTCTAATAACAAAATACACAAGTTAGTAAACTTCAATGAAAATAATAAAGAATAATTAAATAATTAAATTGAAATCAAATTAAATAAAGTTTTGACTAGTTTTGGACCAAACCCTCAAAAAATATCAACCTTGCACGTCTAGGGCAAAGGCAACTTCGAACTTGGCTAAGAGACTCTAAGTCTTGTGAATGCGGAATTGTATTTAGGAGGTTGGTTTAGAAAGAGAGAGAAATAATAAGCTATATTACATAGAGGGAGAATAGAGAGAATTAAGGATGAGAGTTGATGATTATGAAAAACAGAGATTCGGACCCTATTTATAATGAAAATAGTCCGGAAAAATACAGAATTTGATAAGGAATAAAACTACACGCTGTCGCCAAATTTGATAAGAGACTCTAAGCCCCAGACCCGGATCCAGATCCGTTTACCCGTTGTTTATTTTACATATTAAAAAAAAAATTGTTTGTTTCTTTATTAAAATGTTGATGTTGTTAGTAGTGATAAAGATTAGCCCTTTCAAGAGATGAATTTTGGATGCTCATATTGAATATATCATCTTATATGTAGCATCGTACTTTTTTCCGTTGTTTATAATTTTTATTACAAAATATAAGTGTATAAGTTAGTTACTTTGTGTTTTTACATTAGGTGTATAACATTAATTGAGGTTGAAATTAATAACCCCCAACGGAAGTTTAAAATAAATTTTTTGACCCAAACATTACATTTATTGCAAAAAATTAGGCAACATATATTGGACCCATTTTGGACCCGGATCCGTGGATCTGGATCCGGGTCTTCATTTTTCAGACCCGACAGATCCGGGTCGGATCTGGATCTTAGATACAAAAACGGATCTGGATTCAGGTCCATCCGGACCCGGTCCAGATCCAACCCATTGCCATCCCTAGTGGTGACAGACTTGTCGTTAAGCGACAACCTGTATTAGCACATTTTCTTCACGCGGAATCCGATCTTTAATCAACTTGATCTACGGAATCCGTACAGAAGATAAAATACGTATTTTTAAGATAATAATAATAATAAAATAATGTTTTATTCCAAATAAAAATCTATTTAAAAATAAATAATTATTAAATCTAATAATATTAGAATTAAAAAGAAACTTCTAGAAACTTCTAGAAATTTATAATTAATCCTAATGATTTTAGGAATAATAATTAATATTGGGCCCTCCTCTAGATCATTGGGCCATATGTAAATAATTAACCGGGCCTAGTTTAGTATTTTGGCCATAACTTCCTCATTATTCATCGGAATCGGGCTTATAATATATCGTTGGAAAGATCTTTTCAAATCCCATCCAACTACACTATTATTGGACCTTAATTATGGACCAAACTATACTGGTTTAGCTATTTTCAAATAAATAGAGTTATTTTCAAAAACAGAGAGAAGAGATTTTTAATAAAACTAAACCGCAACACTTGACTTTCAACCACTTTCACCTCATTCGATAACGGTTCAACGTAAAAGGCATTCATCACTGGGTTTGGTTTTGGGGAGACACAAATGGGTGTCTACAAAAGCCCCCACTTTGACTGAGTTTGAAGAAACTTATGTTTTGAAACACGAAAGTCAAAGTATCAATAGGGACGGAGAATGATTCAAAACGTTCTGCAATTCCAAATCATTCTTATAATGCCGATACCTACAAACTAATCATTAGTTAAAACAGATAAAAGAGTTAAGAAACGCGTATCTTGCACCGTCTAGCACACGTCTCTGAACGTAACCGTTTTGCTGTTGCTTTTGTTGTTTGTGACAACCTCCACAGTATTTCGTGAACGCCATCATTGACAATAACTGTATGTCGTCGTCTTCAATATTCTTAGTGACAATCCTCCACAGTATTTCAGGAACATCGTCGAAAATAACCGTATGTCGTCATCTTCAGGGTTGTGGCAGTACGTCGCCACGGCAGTGTATCGCCGCTATAGACAATCTTCTCTTCACTTTGAGGGACTGTCGAAGGTGACCTTATTTTTCCATCTTCAAAATTTGTGACATTACCTCGCCACGGCTGTATTTTGCCACTAGACAACTCCTCTCTATGTTGGGATATCGTCAAAGAATCATTCTACTTATTGACCCTTAATGTATTACTGTTATTATTTGTTTATGTCAATACTTCGGTGCTTTTTGCCTTTGTAAACCATTATTTCGGTGCCTCTATTGAACCATTATTTCGGTGCCTTGTTATTAGGCGCTTTAAGCCAAGTGAGACGATCTTTTATCAAGTCGATCACTTAATGCAACTGCAATCAAGCTGACTAAATCATGTCAATTTTGCTTAAAGGGGCTAACTGGCGTACCAAGGAGCCCAAACTGCCAAAATAGGCCCACAAAGTCATAAAGAGGGGCCCAACATTTTGTCGCCGCTCCAGCGCCGGCCAGAGACACCTGTCGCGAGCATTTGCTCCTGTCGCCACGCGACAATTCTGTCGTTTGGCGACAGAATCAGGGTTTTAAAACCCGTCTTCTTCTTCATTTCCGCTGCTGCTCTGCTTCTCAAATTTTCGCAAAAAATTCAATTCACTCGTTCTTGCTCATTTTTCATCCAAATTCGCTCAAACTTGTTGCAAATCAAAGCTTTTCTCATCTATTTTCCCGATCTATGTAAAATTTGCTCAAACTCTACTCGGTTTTTTATGAATTACCCGTTCTTGTTCACGAATTTTTGAAAAATTCGAAACTTAATTTGTTTAATTTGTTTTGTTCGTTGAATTTTATGCCTTGAATTTGTTTAATTATGCTTGTATATTACTTTGGGAGTATTTTGAGACTGACTCAATTTGGTGAAGAAACGAACGATTCACCATTGTTGGACCTCTTGAGGTCGTGAAGAACAATGTGGGTCGTTCTTTGCATTTTTACTGCTTTTGCTTGTACAATTTGTCACAATACTGATCATATGTTTGCAAGAAATTGTTTATTTGCTTGAAAAATGCTTTCATGCTTGGTTGAATTTTTGCTCTATTTTAGTATTACGTACTCTGTTTTGCGAACATAGTATCATGCGGCCTAGGCGAACCTTAGATACCGTAGAGCCTTAAATTTGATTATTTTTATATATTTTAGCATGGCTAGACGACGTGGTTCTGGTTCTCGGTCGAGAGACACGCGTCGAGAGGACGAGCACACCAGTGAGGGCGAGAACGTGCCTTCTACTTCCTGGCTGGGTCTCATGCCAGATTGGGACGAGCGAACCCTGTTCCATGCGCCAGTTCATCATTTGTCGGAGCGAGTCCGACGAGGTCTTGCGAGTGGGAGGACCCGTAGCCACGGCTCGGGTAACTCCACCATCATTTCTCTATACGACAACTTTATCAGTCCTGATGAGGGTCTTTGTCGTCTTTGGGAGTCATGTGGGTTGACTCCTCTCCTGCAGGCCACCCGGGCCATGTTTTCATACGATGGGGGTAACCTCGTTGTTCGAGCTTTGGTGGAGTTCTTTAGGTATACCACCAACACCTTTCACTTTCCCTAGGGTGAGATGACAGTCACTCCAGCTGACTTCAGCCTCATCACGGGGCTAGAGTTTCAGTCTACTCCCCTGTCGTTCGACGCCGGTGTCACCGTCTATTCGCCGGAGGTTCAGGAGTTGTTGGGGCCGATCGTTGTTCGGGCCCCGGCTGAGGTTCAGTCGGGACAGCTGAGTTCTCGATGCATTCGGCGCTGCACACTGGCTGCAGCTTTTGAGGATGATGCCACCACCCGAGAGCAGCGGGTGCGCATCTTTGTGCTGATTCTACTGTCAGGGACGTTTTCCCCTGATCGAGGTAGTAGAGTACTTCTTTATTACCTGTCCGCTGTTCGCGACCTTCATTTGGTCGGGACATATGATTGGGCCAGCATGGCCTACGCGGACTTTCTACTGGGCTTGCGACGCTCCTGTCGTCACAAGGCCTTGTTTGGAGAGGTAGCCCTTTCCAGCTTTTGGAGGGTCGTAGAGGTACATCTCCTTTCCTTTTTGAGGTATAACTTTAGATTTAGAAGCATAATCTTTACTAACTTTTGTCTTTTCATTTAGATTTGGTTCTACGAGTACTCCCCTTCTCTTGCGCCTGCGAGGCCTTCTCCTCGCGTGCTCCCCATTGCTGCCAGTTGTGGAGGCCGCAGGGGTCCACCGGAGGTATTACGCCTTCGAGAGATGATTCTCTCGGTAGGTTTCTATAACTCATACTTTTCTTTTATCACCTTTGGGTATTAGTGCCTTATTTAGTGATTTTTGCATGAGCCTAGCCCGGTCTATCGACCTTGGGCTACTTTTCCTATCCCTGCGCTGGCGGCGCAGTACACAGCTGAGCGTCGTTACTTTTTGGGGACGTACGACGCAGTGGTCTACCTAGGGGAGAGGGTAGCCATCCAGCACTCCTCAGATGCTTTCGTTGTTCCTGCTCCTCCACCTCGGCATATGTTCCACGATGCCCTGCAGCGAGATCGTTCCAGCGGACCTACTCGGGGTACTCTTTGGAGGTCCTACGTTCTCCTCGAGCAGAGCTATGAGGAGGACTTGCTACCGTTGCTAGCGCCGGCTCCTGTCCTTTCAGAGGAGGCAGCGGTATACTTTAATTCATTTGGTTTATCTTCAGGTAACCCCCAGGTATTTTTCTAACCTTTTATTCTTAACAGGCTGGCCCTAGGGAGTTCATTCCCCCGAGGATGTCCATACGTTACCAGGGCATGTATGGGCCGATCGAGGAGCTTATTCCGCTAGCTCTAGAGGGGGAGCAGTTTGTGGAGCGGTCTATTCCTCGTCACCAGACTCGAGTAAGTAACTTCTCATATATTATCTTTATATTTGCTTCGTAATTGTTACTGACTTGGTTACTTTGGCAGTTTCCTCGCAAGGTGGTGACAGCTATGGCTAGGTGTATAGACGCCTTTCGTAGCCAGCTTGTGAGGTTGCGGAACAGTGCTACCTGTCGTAGCAATGATAAGTGGTTTATTTGACCACTAATTGTGTAAATTTAAACCCGATTTTGCGATCATTTCCCCTCTTTCTAACCCAATTTTGAATGAAAATGTTTTGTCTCGGCTTTCCCCCCTCTTGTTTTGTGTTTGTCCATGTTTTGCAGGTCTATGGACTCAATATGGCAAGCTTTCGGTGCATGAATCGTGTTTAAGACAAGAGGATTGAAGATTGGAGAGGGCGCTCCAGGGGAGCGGGCGTGCACCTCTCATGGAGCGGGTGCTCCTCGGCCTTGGCTACATTTTGCCCAAGTTCAGGTGCTGTTAGGAGCGGGCGTGCTCCTTACCAGGAGCGGGCGCTCCTCCCTTTGAAGCTGAATCTGCCCATGCTGCTGGAACAGGGGAGCGGGCGTGCAGCCGAAACGAGCGGGCGCTCCTCATTGTGGGGCGGGCGCTCCTCGCTGGAAATACGTTTTCTTTTGACGGATTTTCCTATGTGTTTCGGGGAGTATAAATACTTCCCCTTTAGGTCTTTTAGAAATATAGAACAGTAGCCTAGTTTTCAGAAACCTCTCTTAGTTTGAACATTCCTCTTAATTAATTTAGCTTAGTTTTCATCAAATCAAATCATTGTATTAGTGAAATTCAAGAATTATTCTCAAAGTTTGGCAATTTGTATTCAACATTTGAAGCTTCAATTAGTAATTTCTCCAACCTTTTCCTACTTAATTTCAGATTTTATTTGGTATTTGCATGTTATTTAAATCTTCTTAGTTCTTGGTAATTTGTTATTGGATGATAGTTATTTCAATTGTTAACCACTTTTCCCAAATTATTGAAGTAGTTAGAACCCTAATTGTTGATTGCATGTTGATCAACATGAGTTGTGAGTAGTCTTCTTGCTAGGGGTTGGGTGAAGCTCAACCTTTTGGGTTAGTATGCAAATGTGGGAGAAACATTGATGTTTGTTTTGCAATTAAATTGATTATATGAGATTGCTTGTTAGTTCTTCATGATAGGATTAGCTACCCTTGATTTAGGATCTTGATAGCATGATATGCCTAATTTGACATGGAAGTGTAAATTGAGTATGTCATTACTTATTGCAATTTGATTATGTATCATCTATTGCTAGACTAATGAGGAATCTAAGTTTAGTAGTGTGAGTTGTTTTCTTATTGCATGAGGTTGATTTTTCATATAGTCCTTGCTATATCTTGTGTATTTTATTCCCCGTTTTCCTAATTGCCTTGGTTGAGTGGATCCCATTCCCTAGTGTCTTTAATCCATTGATTTAAAATCATAGTTTGTTTGTTTACTTGACGAACCCCTATTAACCATTGACTTCGAATTAGCTTAAGTGTTAAGATCTTTAGCAACCATATCCCGTTCCTTGTGGACCGAACTCTTACTTGTCATTATGCTTGGTTTGTAAGGTGTTTGTTAATAAATGTGTTTGATTGAGTGTGGAATGAGCGACCGTTCTAATGCCCATCAAAATGGCGCCGTTGCCGGGGAGCGGTGTTGTTGATTGCTAATTGATTACTTGAGTCTAGTTCACCATAAACCATAAAAATATCAAAAAGATTGTTTCTTTTTGGCTACACTTGTAGCCTTGGTACTAATTTTGTTTGTTGAGAGTGTATGCGCAGAACTCATAACAGGATCTTGGTACCTTACGATCCCGAGATTGAGCAAACTTATAGAAGGAGAAAGAGAGCTGGTTCTAGGCCGTTCAATACTCCCCCAACTAGAGAGACCAATTTCGAGGAGGATCGAGATTAAATGGGTGACGCGGAACCACCACCTCAAAGACCTTTAAAGGAGTTGGGAACTCCACGAGCTTATAGAGCTTCAAGCGGCATTGCTCCACCCGTCACTCAAGCCAATGACTTCGAGATTCGGCCCGCGATGATAAATTTGATTGAAAGGAGGCAATAGAGGAGCAAAACATGAGAGCCCTCTTGCACACTTGAACGAGTTCAAAAAATATTGCAACACAATCAAGGTAAATGGGGTAACTCAAGAGTTTGTGAGACTAAAGTTATTTCCTTTTTCTTTGATAGGAAGGGCTCTTGAATGGCTTGAGAAGGAGGTGAGGCCTAACTCCTTGAGAACTTGGGACGAGGTCACCACAACCTTCTTAGGGAGATTCTATTCTCAAAAGAAGACGGCCGAGGCAAGGGCTTTGATCCAAGGCTTCCGTCAAAGGGCTAGTGAAACCATATATGAGGCATGGGAACGATACAAGGAATATCAAAGGGAGTGCCCTCATCATGGCATTCCATCATATCAAGTGCTTCAAATTTTCTATGGGGGCTTGAGCCCACAAGGAAAGACTAGCTTGGATGCAGGAGCGGGTGGCCCGATTATGAACAAAACGGAGGAGCAAGTCATCGAGATAATTGAGGATGTGGTGAGACACCACATGGATTGGCAAGAAGGAGCGAGGGAGTCTTTAAGCAAAGGAGGGAATGCGGTCTACTCCGTCGATCACCTCAACGCCATCAATAATTTGACATCTCAAATAGCCAATCTTGGCAAGGAGATGACATATATCAAGGCAAAGCTAGAGACTTCCACTTCACAACAAGAGTATCCCTCCTAATCTAAGGGGAGAGGTATGAATTCTAACCCTTCTCCTTCTACATCTAATAATATGCCACATGGGTGTTTGTTTTGTGAAAATTGTGGGTCATATGACCATGATACCTCCTCTTGTAATTATGATTCCCAACCCCAATCCCATTATGAAGAGGGTAATGATAATGAAAATGAACAAGTCAATGCTTTGTCTTATGATAATAGACCTAGGAATGACAATCAAAGATATTTACCACCTAATCGAAGGGAACAAGGGGTAAATTCTTATAACCAAAGAGGAAATGATTATGATTACCATAACCAAAACTAATGGGGTAATAGGAACTAAAGGGACCAAAATCCCCAAGGCAACTACAACCAACAAGGTTCCAAGATAACTATTATGCCCAAGATAACTATTATGCCCAAGCACCACCTAGTAAGTCCAATCTAGAGGAAGTGATGGAAAGTCAAACCAAAATGTTCAACACTTTCATGGCCACGAGTGACAAGAAGTATAATGAAGTAATGACTCATAATAAAATGCTTGAAACTCAAATTTCACAATTGGCCAATGCTTTGAAGGAAGGGGCTAGCACTTCCAAACTTCCACCCCAAGGACTAGATCCTAAGAGGCCCGTTAATTCCATATCTACTAGGAGTGGGAAGGTGTTGGAAGAGAGTGTTCCTAAGAAAAGCAATGACAGAGTGAACATGAGTGAGCCTTCCCTTGAGAGTGATTGTGAGCAAGAAAAAGAGAAAGATCAAGAGAGTGAAAGAGAAAAAGAATGTGAGAAAGAAAAAGAATGTGAAAAAGAGAATGATTTTGATAAAGAGAGTGAAGAGAAAAGAGAAAAAGATAGGGAAACAAAACAATTGCAAAAGCTACAATATCCTCATAAATTTGTTAGAAACAAATTAGATGTTCAATTTGGAAAGTTTCTTGAGACATTGAAGCAAATTCATCTTTCAATTCCTTTTACCGATGCTATCAAGCAAATGCCTAATTATGCTAGGTTTTTAAAAGACATTTTGAGTGGAAGGAGAAAGTTTGAATTGGTTGAAACGGTGAATCTCACCGAGAATTGTAGTGCTATTATCATGAACAAGATGCCACCCAAATTGAAAGACCCCGGTAACTTTTCTATCCCACGTGCAATATACAAGATGCAAATTGATAATGCTTTGTGTGACCTAGGCTCTATTAAATTCCCAAAGGGTAAGGTAGAGGATATTCCTCTAAGGGTGGGAAAGTTTGTAATCCCGGTGGATTTTGTTGTGTTAGAGATGGACGAAGATGTTAACATTCCAATAATTCTAGGAAGACCTTTTCTTGCTACTTCGGGTGCTTTAATAGATGTTAAAAGTGCTAAAATTTCACTAAAAGTAGGAGATGAGGTAATAGAATTTGACTTGAATGAGAGCATGAAATATCCAAGCTCTAATCTTGATAATTGCATGATGATTGATACTATTGATTCTATTGTAACTTCCATGCATGAGCACTTGCTCACTACTAATGATGCCCTTGAGAATGTCCTTTTGAACAAGGAAAAGATAGGTGACCAAAGCAAAGAGATGGCATTTTATGAGGAGATGCTTGTAGGAAGTACGGAATCAAGCAATGAGCAGGTGTGCATGGGAATCACAACACATGATGCATTAGAAGTAGCTACCTCAAGAGAAGGTAAGGGTGTTGCAATGGTAGAGTTGAAACCTCTACCGTCACACCTAAGGTATGAGTTTTTGGGGCCCAATTCAACTTTTCCGGTTATTGTGAATTCTTCTTTGAATGAGTGCCAAACTCAAATGTTATGTGGTGTTATGAGAGACCACCAAGGTGCTTTAGGCTATACCATAGATAACCTCAAAGGTATTAGTCCCGCTTTATGTATGCACCACATAACACTTGAGGAGGGTGTTAAGCCTTTCATTAAGAGGCAAAGGAAACTCAATCCTCAAATGGGGGAGGTGGTGAAGAAAGAAATCACCAAACTCCTTGATGCCGGCATCATCTTCCCCATTTCGAGTTCTAGATGGGTTTCCCCCGTTCATGTGGTCCCTAAAAAGGGAGGAATGACCGTAGTTGAAAATGAGAATGGTGATCTCATTTCAACTAGAACGGTGACTGGTTGGAGGATGTGCATAGACTATAGACATCTAAATGCATCCACCAACAAGGATCATTTTTCTCTCCCTTTTATCGACCAAATGATTGAAAGACTAACCAAGCACAAGTATTATTGCTTTCTTGATGGTCACTCGGGTTTCTTTTAAATCCCTATAAACCCGGATGACCAAGAGAAAACAACTTTTACTTGTCCCTATGGAACTTTTGCATATAGGAGGATGCCCTTCGGGCTTTGCAACGCACCGGCAACCTTCCAAAGATGCATGATGAGTATTTTTGGGGACATGCGTGAAGCCGAAATGGAAGTTTTCATGGATGACTTCTCGGTAGTGGGCCTTTCATTCGAGGATTATTTGTCCAACTTGGGCAAGTACTTAGCAAGATGTGAGAAGGTCAATTTAGTTTTGAATTGGGAAAAATGTCACTTTATGGTGGAAGAGGGAATTGTCCTTGGTCACAAGATTTCAAGCAAGGGGATTGAGGTCGACAAGGCCAAAGTTGAAGTGATAGAGAAGCTACTGCCACTAATCAATGTGAGAGGACTAAGATCATTTTTGGGGCATGCCGGGTTCTATAGGAGATTCATCAAGGATTTCTCACAAATTGCTAGACCCCTAAATGCTCTTCTTCAAAAGGATGCCATCTTTATTTTTGATGAAAAGTGTCTCCAAGCTTTCAACAACTTAAAGGAGGCTTTAATCTCAACTCCAATTGTGCAAGGGCCAAGATGGGATTTGCCATTTGAACTTATGTGCGATGCAAGTGATGTTGCGATTGGAGGAGTATTGGGGCAAAGGGTAGAGAAGAAGCTTCACATGATTTACTACATGTCTAAGACCTTGAATGAAGCTCAACGGAACTACACCACAACGAAGAAAGAGTTTCTTGCCGTGGTTCATGCTTTTGAGAAGTTTTGGAACTACCTCATTGGTTCCAAAACTATTGTTTATACCGATCACCCAGCCATTAGGTACCTTATTGCAAAGAAAGAATCCAAGCCACGTCTTCTTCGGTGGGTCCTATCTCTCCAACAATTTGATGTTGAAATCCGTGATAAAAAAGGGGGCCGAGAATGTGGTTGCGGACCATCTTTCCCGACTAGAGAATGTGCAAGCTAGCAATGATGAAATCCCTATATTTGATGAATTGAGAGATGATGTGCTTTACATCTTGAATGAAAAGGAGCTTCCTTGGTTCGCCGACTTGGTGAACTACTTGGCTTGTGGAGAATGCCCACCCGATTTCTCCAAGAATCAAAGGAAGAAGTTAAAAAGGGAAGCAAGACATTATGTATGGGATGATCCCATTCTCTACAAACGAGGAATAGATGGTTTGCTCAGTAGGTGTGTCCCGGATGAACAAGTGCAAGGAGTGCTCAAGATGTGTCATTCCGATCCAAGTGGAGGGCATATGGGAGCCAACAAAACTGCATTGAAAATCTTGCATAGCGGTTTGTGGTGGCCTCACATCTTCAAGGACGCTTGGGGATTTGTGAAGACTTGTGACCGGTGTAAACGAACCGGCAACATATCCAAGCGCAATGAGATGCCCCAACAACCGATTCTTGAGCTTGAGGTATTTGATGTATGGGGTATGGATTTCATGGGGCCATTCCCAAATTCTCATGGAAATCAATACATCCTTGTGGCGGTCGACTATGTATCAAAATGGGTGGAAGCCATAGCCTCCCCAACTAATGACCACAAGGTTGTCATGAAGATGTTCAAAAAAGTCATATTTCCAAGATTCGGTATTCCAAGGACAGTGGTGAGTGACAATGGTTCACATTTTGTTCATAGTGCTTTTCAAAAGATTTTAAGAAAGCACGGGGTCCACCAAAGATTCGGCCTTACCTATCATCCACAAACAAGTGGACAAGCGAAAGTGTCTAACCGTCAAATAAAGCTAATCCTCGAGAAGATGGTTGCTAAGAATAGGAAGGATTGGTCGGAAAAGCTTGATGACGCTCTATGGGCATATAGAACGGCGTACAAGACCCCAATAGGCACAACTCCGTACCGTCTAGTGTATAGAAAATCTTGTCATCTACCGGTGGAGCTTGAGCACCGGACTCAATGGGCGATCAAGAAGATTAATTTCGACTTGGCTAGCGCGGGAGAGCAAAGATGGCTTGATTTGCATGAGCTTGAAGAGCTAAGGTTGGAAGCCTATGAGTGTGCTAGCAACTATAAGAATCGCACTAAGGATTTCCACGACCGGAACATTGAAAAGAAAGCATTTCTAAAAGGCGATAAGGTACTCCTCTACAATTCTAGGATGAAATTGTTTCTCGGGAAACTATTATCAAGGTGGAGTGGACCTTTTGTTGTCAAGGAAGTGTTTCCTCATGGAGCCATGGAAGTTTGGGATATGGACGGCAAGAGATCTTTCAAGGTGAATGGGCATCGCCTCAAGCTTTACTACGAGGGTGCTCATGTGGGTGTTTTAGAATCAACTCAATGTAATCTTACCTCCTGAGTGTGGAGGTCGTCAAGCTATTGACGTTAAAGAAGTGCTTCCGGGAGGCAACCCGAGTAAAAAAAAAAAGAAAAAAAAAGAGAGAGAGAGAAGAGAGAGTCAAAAAAAAAATAAAAGGAGTGAAAAATAAAACAATGAATGAGAGAAGAAAAGAATGGGTGTTGGGAATATCTGATTTTGGCCAATATTGTTGAATTTTGTTCTTGTGGTTTTGATATAGGTACTTGAAGCAAAATAGAGCCAAAGAAAACAAAACAAGAAGCTGTTAACAGCTAGGAGCGGGCGCTCCAACCTCTCTGCACGCCCGCTCCAAATGTCAAGTAAAACAGGCAGGAACTCGATTCCAACTAGGAGCGGGCGCTCCATCCTCTCTGCACGCCCGCTCCATGTTTGGTCAAAACAAGCAGGAACTCTAATTCAGATTGGAGCGGGCGCTCCAACCTCTCTGCACGCCCGCTCCAAACTGGGTAAAAAGCTGGCAGGAACTCCACTTCGATAAGGAGTTGGCGCTCCAACTCACCTGCACGCCCGCTCCAAATGTCAAGCAAATATGGCAGGAACTCAACTTCAGTTTGGAGTGGGCGCTCCTACTCATCTGCACGCCCGCTTCGTGTTGGGTCAGAAAAGTCAGATTCTCAGTTTCAGCTAGGAGCGGGCGCTCCAACCTCTCTGCACGCCCGCTCCAAACTAGGTAAAATTTTGGCAGGAACTTCAATTCGGTTAGTTGTGGGCGCTCCTACTCCTCTGCACGCCCGCTCCTAACTGTCCGGGTAAAAAAAAAAAAGGGGTTTCTCCTCTCTTTTTATCACTTTACCCCTCATTTCTCACCACTCATTCAAACATTCATACTCTCTCTCCTCCTTCCCATTTACTTCTCTCTCTAAAAACCTCATATTCTCCAATTTCTCTCTTCAATTTCATCATCAAATCTCAATATTTTTCACTAAAAATTCACAAAATCCTCTTCTCCATTAAATTTTCTATACAACAATACAAAATTTACACAAATTTTAGCACGAAAATTTCAAACCCTAGAACACCACCATTGAAAATCAAAGGAGAAATTGGATCTTTTCATGGAATTGGGACAAAGGAAGCAAGAATCAAGCAAAACTTGGAAGTTCTAGAGTATTTTCATACTCTAGTTGGTAAATTCCACTTCCCTACTTCACTTTCCCTTTTCAAGTTTTTCAAATATGTTTATTTCATAAACATTGTGTAATTAGTTGCATGATTTGATGATTTCAAACAAATATTTTTGCTGATTGAAAATGGTTGGTGGAAAATTGTGATTGATTGTTGGAATAGTGAAATTGTGGTGATTTTGTGCATGTGATTGGTTTGAACTTGAAGTTCATTGTTGATTGTGAAATTGTGTGTTGGAAAATCCTTTTTGGTTGTGTGAAATTATTATTGAATTGTGAGCAGGTACCTTGGATTAATTTGGGGGTTTGAAGTAAAGGAGGTTGTGTTTTTTGAATTTTGGTGTTTGTGTGAGGAATTTTGAGTGAACCCTTTTTATTCCTTATTCCAAATTTGTCAAAATGGTGCTAAGATTATTTGGAGGTGCGGTAGGAAAGAAAAGAAAGACTTCTGGCATCCAAATATCCGAAAACCAAAACCAAAGCCAAACTCAAAACCAAGATAATGCTCCTCCTCCCATTAGTTACCCCGAAAAATTCAAAAAGTATCACTCCGAGCTTTCAAAACGAAAAACCTTCCAACAAGATTTTACGACCAAACAACTTGCCATCTTTTAGGGATAGATGAAGGAATTCGGCGAGTGGCCGATAATTTCGGATGGTAAAACTTCCTCAAGAAGAGGGAGCTAACCTACGAATCGATCACTCTCGAGTTCTTTTCAACCTTAACCATGCGCCGAATCAATGGTGAGGGAGAGCCTCTTGAGTGCGAAATTAAGTTTAGAATTTTCAATCAAGAAAAGACTCTAACCTTAACTCGCCTCAATGAAATATTTGAGTGGCCCGTGTTTAATCAAATAGACAACCCCGATAGCTTCTACCTTTCTAGCTACGAAGAGCAAAATTGGTGGAATACTATCGCGGGGTATCCTAACTTCACAACCCGGTCTAGCCATGCTAGCCACATCCTCCACCCCTGTACTCATGTTTTGGGTGTTTTTGTCCCTCGGGAGAGTTACAACTCGAAGACTGGAACGGAGCGGCCTGTACCTGCAAGACAAACGGAGACACCTGTTGGTAGGTGCTCCGCCTCCGACGATCAAGTTAGTAACTTGAAAGGAGAGAAAAAGGTGCGGAAATTTAGGTGGGGATCTGCTAGGATTTCTAGCTCAGTTGTCTCTATCAAAGGGACAGTTTGTAATAAATGGAAAAACGTGCCCTCTAAAAGACGGGAATCTCCCTATTTATAGGGTCCTTGGGAATTGTGCCCCTGATTAGGTTATAGAACCCTAATCAGTGGTGGGCTGCGCCGCATTGCAGCTTTCTCGGGATTTGGGCCTGAAGGACGTCATTTCCCCAAATATCTGGGATGACACGTGTCAAGCAGGGATAGGTCCACTTTGGACCATCCTTGGGCCGACACGTGTCGCCCTCTGATTGGGCCACATGGCAGGGTAAAATTACCCTAAACATTTGCCCCTCACAGATGTGACGTGGCACGCCACGTGGCATCTGTGACACGTGTCACTCTTTGAATGGTGGTAATTTTACCGCCAAAATTTAACTGTTCACCTTCTGGGTAAATTACAGGAATACCCCTTCATTTACCCTCTTTATATAGCCATTTACCCTCATATTTTTGGTACGCTTCACAAAAATTCCATAGTAAACTTGGAGAGCATCTTGAAAGAGAGAGTAGAAGTCATCCGTCTGAGTCAAGCGCAAGTTTAAGGAAACTCAGCCTCATCAACACAGACGGACCCGTCTACCTTCAGATCTCAAATCTAAAGGTACCGTCTCTGACTCTCTCAGCTCTTTTTCATTTTACCGCTTGTACATATTTCTTGCAATAAATGGATTCATCACCAACACACACGGCACAACCTAGGGTGGAATATAGCCGTTCACTAGGGACGGCTGAGTCTAGGACTGGTAATGCCGTCTCAGGGTGTTGGGACCACCCTCATTCTTGGATTCCGACCATTTGCGCGTCTGTGGAGGACACAATGGCTCGGACAATGCAGACGGCACAAGATCCCAATTATAGGAGTGAAGGCTCAGGCGGCCAAACGCTTGAGGGAGAGGCGTCTGGCTCTGAACACCAGACGGCTCCGAACAGATCCCCTCCGCGTGGCCCCCCAACTCCTCCTGACTTGTTTTTGGACGAGTGCGACCAAGGCGGTGAGGAAGCCGCCTCAGCTTCCGTCTCCCAATCTGGGGAGGAGACGGGAAGCGGACTCGACGTCTCTTCCTCAAAGAGCAGTGATGATCTTCCTCCGCTTGAGGATGGCGAGGAAGAAGAGAGAAAGAAGTGGAACGAGAAGGACGATCCCTTCAAAATCCACGTCTCCATGAAAGACAAAGACCTCATGGAAAGAGGTCTTAAAAATTTTTTGAAGGCAAACCCGATGGGAGACGGGTGGAAAATAAGGGTGCCTCCTCCAGACGGCACCATCTCCTGGGAAAATACTGAGCGCAACGCCAACGGTTACTTCGGCTGTTACGAGGCGGCATTCAAAGCGGGTTTGCGCTTCCCCCTTCACGAGGCGGTGAAGGCTATTTTGAGAGGCTATGGCCTCGGAGTCTGGCAACTTACCCCCAACTCTTGGGCAAATATTCTTGGGCAGAAGAAGCTTTGAACATGCTGCCAGACGAGAAGACCCCCAGACGGTCCTCTCACAGATCCGCCAAGACTTGGCGGAGGCACAGGCGCGGGAGCTTAAGGCCAAGGTAAACTCCTGACTCTTATTGTGAGTTTACTTTCAAAGTTTTCTTCCTTCGACTCCTAACATTAACTTATTTTATTTTTTCAGGGAGGAGAAGTGGACAAGACGTTTGAGAAAAAACTCAAACGGGCTAGGGTGAAGACCACCGCCTCTAACCCCAGCAAGTCTTAAAAAAAGGCTACCTCCAATGCAACTCCCAACGCCCCAGTCAGGAGACAAATGCGATAGGGGGGAGGAATGAGAGGGTGATCGGCTCTGTTGGTCTTGATTTTGCCAACCCCCTATCTGCATCCGGGGGGTTCACCACGTCTGCCAGCGGCTCTCGTCTGGCCGGCTCTGCAGGTAAGAACCCTTTTGAATCCCCGCCTGAGCTGGGATGGCCGTTGCGAGTGAAAACACACTCCCAGCATACGTCATCCACAGACGGTCGAAACAAGATAGGCGCTGCTTTAGTATCTCAATCTGACGCTGATTATGGTGCAGATCAATCTCCCCGTTGGCCGGACATCTAGAAGCATGCCAAGGCCATGATGGATGCTGTTAGCAAACGGGATAAGGATACTATCCTGGGGATTGAGACATTCAACCTTGAACGTATTCTGACCCTCTTGTCTGAGGTAAGAGACTTGAACAATTTTCAATAACTTTCTCCAAGTTTTTCTCCGCCTGAACTTCTAACCCTGTTTGCTTTTGCAGGCTCTGCTGCGGGTAGACGGGCTCAAGCGTCCTTACACTCGCAAGCGGGATGAGGTAAGACGGGCCAAGCAGGCCGCCACAGACGCAGATAATGTTGCTTTGTACTCGTGTATAATTGACGATCTTGAAACTAAAGCAACCCAAATGACACAGGCGGCCAAGATTTCAAAGCTGGAGACGAATCTGCAGGCGGCCAATAAAAGGGCTGAGGATGCTAAGACGGCCCAAAAGCAGTCGGAGGTGGACCTCCCCAAACTCAGGGAGGACCTCAAGAAGGCCCAAGAAGACCTCCAAAAGCTCCAAGGAGTCTCTTTAGAGAATGCTGATCTGAAGACCAAAATTGCTAAGCTCGAGAAGGAGGCGACCAAAGCTCAGGATAACTTCCGAGCGACTCTCATGGCGGATTAAAACCGTCTGGTTGCTGAGATGGCCGCCGACAACGAGGCTATGATGAGGATCACCTGGAACGCCTTGTATCCGGAAAAGGATTATGGTGTCTGGGCTCTGGCTCACCAGTATGCTGATGAAGTTATATACTTGAGAGAGAAGGGTAAGCCAGAGCCTGAGTCCTTCCTCGCCTGGGCTGAAACTGAGCATCTCGAGCCTGAGGCTGAAGCTCCAGAGAGTGAAGCTCCTGAAGAAGGAGAGAAGGGCCAGGAGGGACCGTCTGCAGGGCAATGAATTCAGCTGCTGTGTGCCAATTTCCTTTTTTTATTTTTTCTGCGACAGTGTGCCATTGATTGCTTTTCCGGCCTGCGTGCCGAGTATTTGTGTATTTATCGGCTAAGGAGCCGTGTTTATTAAACAATTTCTCTTTTCCCGGACGGGGTCCGGATAACATTTGCCCCACCACAACCGTCATTTGCATTCAACAATGCTAATTGAGTCAAATGAAAGTCAAACACATTCAACAAAGCTAATTGAGTCAAATGAAAGTCAAACACATTTAAACAAAGCTTTTTGAATTAAATGAAAGTCAAATGAATTCAACAAAGCTAATTGAGTTAAATGAAAGTCAAACACTTTCAACAAAGCTTTTAGAATCAAATGAAAGTCAAATACATTCAAACAAAGCATTTTGAATCAAATGAAAGTCAAATGCATTCAACAAAGCTAATTGAGTCAAATGAAAGTCAAACACTTTCAACAAAGCTTTTAGAATCAAATGAATGTCAAATGCATTCAACAAAGCTAATTGAGTCAAATGAAAGTCAAACACTTTCAACAAAGCTTTTAGAATCAAATGAAAGTCAAATACATTCAAACAAAGCTTTTTGAATCAAATGAAAGTCAATTGCATTCCACAATGCTAATTGAGTCAAACGAAAGTTAAACACATTCAATAAAGCTAATTGAGTCAAATGAACGTCAAACACATTCAAACAAAGCTTTCTGAATCAAATGAAAGTCAAAGGCATTCACCAAAGCTAATTAAGTCAAATGAAAGTCAAACACTTTCAACAAAGCTTTCTGAATCAAATGAAAGTCAAATACATTCAAACAAAGCTTTTAGAAACAAATGAAAGTCAATTGCATTCCACAATGCTAATTGAGTCAAATGAAAGTCAAACACATTCAACAAAGCTAAATAAGTCAAATGAAAGTCAAACACATTCAAACAAAGCTTTTTGATTCAAATGAAAGTCAAATGCATTCAACAAAGCTAATTGAGTCAAATGAAAGTCAAACACTTTTAACAAAGCTTTTAGAATCAAATGAAAGTCAAACACAATCAAAAAAGCTTTTAGATTCAAATGAAATTCAATTGCATTCCACAATGCTAATTGAATCAAATGAAAGTCAAACACATTCAACAAAGCTAATTGAGTCAAATGAAAGTCAAACACATTCAAACAAAGCTTTTTGAATCAAATGAAAGTCAAATGCATTCAACAAAACTAATTGAGTCAAATGAAAGTCAAACACTTTTAACAAAGCTTTTAGAATCAAATGAAAGTCAAATACATTCGTATAAAGCATTTTGAATCAAATGAAATTCAATTACATTCCTCAATGGTAATTGAGTCAAATGAAAGTCAAACACATTCAAACAAAGCATTTTGAATCAAATGAAAGTCAAATGCTTTCAACAAAGCTACTTGAGTCAAATGAAAGTCAAACACTTTCATCAAAGCTTTTAGAATCAAATGAAAGTCAAATACATTCAAACAAAGCTTTTTGAATCAAATGAAAGTCAATTGCATTCCAAACTGCTAATTGATCAAATGAAAGTCAAACACATTCAACAAAGCTAATTGAGTGAACTGAAAGTCAAAGACATTCAAAGAAAACTTTTTGAATCAAATGAAAGTCATTTGCATTCACCAATGCTAATTGAGTCAAATGAAAGTCAAACACATTCAACAAAGCTAATTGAGTCAAATGAAAGTCAAACACATTCAAACAAAGCTATTTGAATTAAATGAAAGTCAAATGAATTCAACAAAGCTAATTGAGTTAAATGAAAGTCAAACACTTTCAACAAAGCTTTTAGAATCAAACGAAAGTCAAATACATTCAAACAAAGCATTTTGAATCAAATGAAAGTCAAATGCATTCAACAAAGCTAATTGAGTCAAATGAATGTCAAACAGATTCAAACAAAGCTTTTTGAATCAAATGAAAGTCAAATGCATTAAGCAAAGCTAATTGAGTGAAATGAAAGTCAAACACTTTCAACAAAGCGTTAAGAATCAAATGAAAGTCAAATACATTCAAACAAAGCTTTTTGAATCAAATGAAAGTCAATTGCATTCCACAATGCTAATTGATCAAATGAAAGTCAAACACATTCAACAAAGCTAATTGAGTGAACTGAAAGTCAAAGACATTCAAAGAAAACTTTTTGAATCAAATGAAAGTCATTTGCATTCACCAATGCTAATTAAGTCAAATGAAAGTCAAACACATTCAACAAAGCTAATTGAGTCAAATGAAAGTCAAACACATTCAAACAAAGCTATTTGAATTAAATGAAAGTCAAATGAATTCAACAAAGCTAATTGAGTTAAATGAAAGTCAAACACTTTCAACAAAGCTTTTAGAATCAAACGAAAGTCAAATACATTCAAACAAAGCATTTTGAATCAAATGAAAGTCAAATGCATTCAACAAAGCTAATTGAGTCAAATGAAAGTCAAACACTTTCAACAAAGCTTTTAGAATCAAATGAATGTCAAATGCATTCAACAAAGCTAATTGAGTCAAATGAAAGTCAAACACTTTCAACAAAGCTTTTAGAATCAAATGAAAGTCAAATACATTCAAACAAAGCTTTTTGAATCAAATGAAAGTCAATTGCATTCCACAATGCTAATTGAGTAAAACGAAAGTTAAACACATTCAATAAAGCTAATTGAGTCAAATGAACGTCAAACACATTCAAACAAAGCTTTCTGAATCAAATGAAAGTCAAAGGCATTCAACAAAGCTAATTAAGTCAAATGAAAGTCAAACACTTTCAACAAAGCTTTCTGAATCAAATGAAAGTCAAATACATTCAAACAAAGCTTTTAGAATCAAATGAAAGTCAATTGCATTCCACAATGCTAATTGAGTCAAATGAAAGTCAAACACATTCAACAAAGCTAATTGAGTCAAATGAAAGTCAAACACATTCAAACAAAGCTTTTTGATTCAAATGAAAGTCAAATGCATTCAACAAAGCTAATTAAGTCAAATGAAAGTCAAACACTTTTAACAAAGCTTTTAGAATCAAATGAAAGTCAAACACAATCAAACAAAGCTTTTTGATTCAAATGAAATTCAATTGCATTCCACAATGCTAATTGAATCAAATGAAAGTCAAACACATTCAACAAAGCTAATTGAGTCAAATGAAAGTCAAACACATTCAAACAAAGCTTTTTGAATCAAATGAAAGTCAAATGCATTCAACAAAACTAATTGAGTCAAATGAAAGTCAAACACTTTTAACAAAGCTTTTAGAATTAAATGAAAGTCAAAAACATTCGAATAAAGCATTTTGAATCAAATGAAATTCAATTACATTCCTCAATGGTAATTGAGTCAAATGAAAGTCAAACACATTCAACAAAGCTAATTGAGTCAAATGAATGTCAAACACATTCAAACAAAGCTTTTTGAATCTAATGAAAGTCAAATGCATTAAGCAAAGCTAATTGAGTCAAATGAAAGTCGAACACTTTCAACAAAGCTTTAAGAATCAAATGAAAGTCAAATACATTCAAACAAAGCTTTTTGAATCAAATAAAAGTCAATTGCATTCCACAATGCTAATTGATCAAATGAAAGTCAAAGACATTCAACAAAGCTAATTGAGTCAAATGAAAGTCAAACACATTCAAACAAAGCTTTTTGAATCAAATGAAAGTCAAATGAATTCAACAAAGCTAATTGAGTCAAATGAAAGTCAAACACTTTCAACAAAGCTTTTAGAATCAAATGAAAGTCAAACACATTCAAACAAAGCATTTTGAATCAAATGAAAGTCAAATGAATTCAACAAAGCTACTTGAGTCAAATGAAAGTCAAACACTTTCAACAAAGCTTTTAGAATCAAATGAAAGTCAAATACATTCAAACAAAGCTTTTTGAATCAAATGAAAGTCAATTGCATTCCACACTGCTAATTGAGTAAAATGAAAGTTAAACACATTCAACAAAGCTAATTGAGTCAAATGAAAGTCAAACACATTCAAACAAAGCTTTTTGAAACAAATGAAAGTCAAATGCATTCAACAAAGCTAATTGAGTCAAATGAAAGTCAAACACTTTTAACAAAGCGTTTAGAGTCAAATGAAAGTCAAATACATTCAAACAAAGCTTTTTGAATCAAATGAAAGTCAATTACATTCCTTAATGGTAATTGAGTCAAATGAAAGTGAAACACATTCAACAAAGCTAATTGAGTCAAATGAATGTCAAACACATTCAAACAAAGCTTTTTGAATCAAATGAAAGTCAAATGCATTAAGCAAAGCTAATTGAATGAAATGAAAGTCAAACACTTTCAACAAAGCGTTAAGAATCAAATGAAAGTCAAATACATTCAAACAAAGCTTTTTGAATCAAATGAAAGTCAATTGCATTCCACAATGCTAATTGATCAAATGAAAGTCAAACACATTCAACAAAGCTAATTGAGTGAACTGAAAGTCAAAGGCATTCAAAGAAAGCTTTTTGAATCAAATGAAAGTCATTTGCATTCAACAATGCTAATTGAGTCAAATGAAAGTCAAACACATTCAACAAAGCTAATTGAGTCAAATGAAAGTCAAACACATTCAAACAAAGCTTTTTGATTCAAATGAAAGGTAAATGCATTCAACAAAGCTAATTGAGTCAAATGAAAGTCAAACACTTTTAACAAAGCTTTTAGAATCAAATGAAAGTCAAACACAATCAAACAAAGCTTTTTGATTCAAATGAAATTCAATTGCATTCCACAATGCTAATTGAATCAAATGAAAGTCAAACACATTCAACAAAGCTAATTGAGTCAAATGAAAGTCAAACACAATCAAAAAAATCTTTTTGATTCAAATGAATGTCAAACGCATTCAACAAAGCTAATTTAGTCAAATGAAAGTCAAACACTTTCAACAAAGCTTTTAGAATCAAATGAAAGTCAAACACATTCAAAAAAAGCTTTTTGAATCAAATGAAAGTCAAATGCATTCAACAAAGCTAATTGACAAATTAAAGTCAAACACTTTCAACAAAGCTCTTAGAATCATATGAAAGTCAAACACATTCAAACAAATCTTCTTGAATCTAATGAAAGTCAATTGCATTCCACTATGCTAATTTAGTCAAATGAAATTCAAACACATTCAACAAAGCAAATTGAGTAGATTGAAAGTCAAACACATTCAAACAAAGCTTTTTGAATCAATAGAAAGTCAAATGCATTCAACAAAGCTAATAGAGTCAAATGAAAGTCAAACACTTTCAACAAAGCTTTTAAAATCAAATAAAAGTCAAATACATTCAAACAAAGCTTTTTGAATCAAATGAAAGTCAATTGTATTCAACAATGGTAATTGAGTCAAATGAAAGTCAAACACATTCAACAAAGCTAATTGAGTCAAATGAAAGTCAAATACATTCAAACAAAGCTTTTTTAATCAAATGAAAGTCAATTGCATTCCACAATGCTAATTGAGTCAAATGAAAGTCAAACACATTCAACAAAGCTAATTGAGTCAAATGATAGTCAAACACATTCAAACAAAGCTTTTTGATTCAAATGAAAGTCAAATGCATTCAACAAAGCTAATTGAGTCAAATGAAAGTCAAACACTTTTAACAAAGCTTTTAGAATCAAATGAATGTCAAACACAATCAAAAAAAGCTTTTTAAATCAAACGAAAATCAAATGCATTCAACAAAGCTAATTGAAATGAAAGTCAAACACTTTCAACAAAGCTTTTAGAATCAAATGAAAGTCAAACACATTCAAAAAAAGCTTTTTGGATCAAATGAAAGTCAAATGCATTCAACAAAGCTAATTGACAAATTAAAGTCAAACACTTTCAACAAAGCTCTTAGAATGATATGAAAGTCAAATACATTCAAACAAAGCTTCTTGAATCAAATGAAAGTCAATTGCATTCCACTATGCTAATTTAGTTAAATGAAATTCAAACACATTCAACAAAGCTAATTGAGTCAAATGAAAGTCAAACACATTCAAACAAAACATTTTGAATCAAATGAAAGTCAAATGCATTCAACAAAGCTAATAGAGTCAAATGAAAGTCAAACACTTTTAACAAAGCTTTTAGAATCAAATGAATGTCAAATTCAATCAAACAAAGCTTTTTAAATCAAACGAAAATCAAATGCATTCAACAAAGCTAATTGAAATGAAAGTCAAACACTTTCAACAAAGCTTTTTGGATCAAATGAAAGTCAAATACATTCAAACAAAGCTTTTTGAATCAAATGAAAGTCAATTGTATTCTACAATGGTAATTGAATCAAATGAAAGTCAAACACATTCATAAAAGCTAATTGAGTCAAATGAAAGTCAAACACATTCAAACAAAGTGTTTTGAATCAAATGAAAGTCAAATGCATTCAACAATGCTAATTGAGTCAAATGAAAGTCAAACACTTACAACAAAGCTTTTAGAATCAAATGAAAGTCAAACACATTAAAACAAAGCTTTTTGAATCAAATGAAAGTCAAATACATTCAACAAAGCTAATTGAGTCAAATGAAAGTCAAACACTTTCAACAAAGCTTTTAGAATAAAATGAAAGTCAAATACATTCAAACAAAGTTTTTTGAATCAAATGAAAGTCAATTGCATTCCACAATGCTAATTGAGTCAAATGAAAGTCAAACGCATTCAACAAAGCAAATTGAGTCAAATGAAAGTCAATTACATTCAAAAAAAGCTTTTTGAATCAAATGAAAGTCAAATGCAATCAACAAAGCTAATTGAGTCAAATGAAAGTCAAACATTTTAAACAAAGCTTTTAGAATCAAATGAAAGTCAAATACATTAAAACAAAGCTTTTTGAATCAAATGAAAGTTAATTACATTCCACAATTGTTATTGAGTAAAATAAAAGTCAAAACACATTCAACGAAGCTAATTAAGTCAAATGAAAGTCAAATTTATTCAAACAAAGCTTTTTGAATCAATGAAAGTCAAATGCATTCAACCAAGCTAATTGAGTCAAATGAAAGTCAAACACATTCAACAAAGCTAATTGAGTCAAATCAAAGTTAAACACATTCAAACAAAGCTTTTTGAATCAAATGAAAGTCAAATGCATTAAACAAAGCTAATTGAGTCAAATGAAAGTCAAACACTTTCAACAAAGCTTTTAGAATCAAATGAAAGTCAAATACATTCAAACAAAGCTTTTTTAATCAAATGAAAGTCAATTGCATTCCACAATGCTAATTGAGTCGAATCAAAGTCAAACACATTGAACAAAGCTAATTGAATCAAATGAAAGTCAAACACTTTCAACAAAGCTTTTAGAATCAAATGAAAGTCAAATACATTCAAACAAAGCTTTTTGAATCAAATGAAAGTCATTTGCATTCCACAATTCTAATTGAGTCAAATGAAAGTCAAACACATTCAACAAAGCTAATTGAGTCAAGTGAAAGTCAAACAAATTCAAACAAAGCTTTTTGAATCAAATGAAAGTCAAATGCATTCAACAAAGCTAATTGATTTAAATGAAAGTCTAACACTTTCAACAATGCTTTTAAAATCAAATGAAAGTCAAACACATTCAAAAAAGCTAATTGATTCAAATGAAAGTCAAACACATTCAAACAAAGCTTTTTGAATCAAATGAAAGTCAAATGCTTTCAACAAAGCTAAGTGAGTCAAATGAAAGTCAAACGATTTCAACAAAGATTTAATAATCAAATGAAAGTCAAATACATTCAAACAAAGCTTTTTGAATCAAATGAAAGTCAATTGCATTTCACAATGCTAATTGAGTCAAATGAAACTCAAACACATTCAACAAAGCTAATTGAGTCAAATGAAAGTCAAACACATTCAAACAAAGCTTTTGAATCAAATGAAAGTCAAATGCATTCAACAAAGCTAATTGAGCAAAATGAAAGTCAAATACTTTCAACAAAGCGTTTAGAATCAAATGAAAGTCAAACACATTCAAACAAAGCATTTTGAATCAAATGAAAGTCAAATGCATTCAACAAAGCTAATTGAGTCAAATGAAAGTCAAACACTTTCAACAAAGCTTTTAGAATCAAATGTAAGTCAAATGCATTTAAAGAAAGCTTTTTGAATCAAATGAAAGTCAATTGCATTCCACAATGCTAATTGAGTCAAACGAAAGTCAAACACATTCAACAAAGCTAATTGAGTAAAATGAAAGTCAAACACATTCAAACAAAGCTTACCCATTTTTATTTCCGGGCGAAAAAAGGTCAAAAAATTCCAAAATTGAAGGCTATAATCCACGCTTTTTGAGGAATATTGAGGTTACGGGGCCAAGTGGCGAAAAAGTCTTGAGACCTTAGGAGATACATCATAGGGTCATATAATGACGTTTGGAACCATATATGACCCTTATATGTTGCCATTAATGTCCGTGGTAGGCTTGAGGTCACGATATCGATAAAAGTTTGGAACGGGTAAATAAACTGTTTAAAGGCATATTCGATGGTTCCACCCACTCAATTGGACTCCCGGAGGGTATTAGAAACCATGGTAAACATCTCGGCGAATTTTATTTCCGGGCGAAAAAAGGTCAAAAAATTCCAAAATTGAAGGCTATAATCCACGCTTTTTGAGTAATTTAAAGGTTACGGGGCCCGGTGACGAAAAGTCTTGAGACCCAAGGGGATACAACTTAGGGTCATATAATGACGTTTGAAACCATATATGACCCATAAATGTTGCCATAAATGTCCGTGGTAGGCTTGAGGTCACGATATCGGTGAAAGTTTGGAACGGGTAAATTGACTGTTTAAAGGCATATTGGATGGTTCCACCCACTTAAATGGACTCCCGGAGGGTATCAGGAGCCATAGTAAACATCTCGTCAATTTTTATTTCCGGGCGAAAAAAGGTGAAAAAATTCCAAAAGTGAAGGCTAAATCCATGCTTTTTAAGGAATTTTGAGGTTACGGGGCCCGGTGGCGAAAGTCTTGAGACCCTAGGGGATACATTTTAGGGTCATATAATGACGTTTGGAACCATATATGACCATTACATGTTGCCATAAATGTTCGTGGTAGGCTTGAGGTCACGATATCGGTGCAAGTTTGGAACGGGTAAGTTAACTGTTTAATGGCATATTAGATGGTTGGACCCACCCAAATAGACTCCCAGGGTGTATAAGGGTCCATGGTAAGCATCTCGGGATATTTATTTCCGAGCGAAAAGAGATCAAAAAATTCCAAAATTAATGGCTATATCCACGCTTTTTAAGGAATTTTGAGGTTTAGGGGCCCGGTGGCGAAAAGTTTTGAGACCTTAAGAGATACATCTTAGGGTTTTATAATGACAATTGGAACCATATATGACCCTTATATGTTGTACAAAATAGCCGTGGTAGGCTTCAGTTTACGAAATCGGTGCAAATATGGAACGGGTAAATTGACCGTTTTAAGGCATATTGGATGGTTCCACCCACTCAATCGGACTCCCGGAGGGTATAAGGAAACATGGTTAACATCTCAACAATTTTTATTTCCGTTTGAAAAAAGATCAAAAAATTCCAAAACTGAAGGCTATAATCCACGCTTGTTGAGGAATTTTGAGGTTAACGGCCCCGCTGGTGAAAAGTCTTGAGACCCTAGGGGATACATCTTAGGGTCATATAATGACTTTTGGAACGATATATGTACAATATATCTTTCCATAAATGTCCGTGGTAAGCTTGAAGTCACGATATCGGTGCAAATTTGGAACGGGTAAATTGACTGTTCAAAGGCATATTGGATGGTTGGACCCACCCAAATAGACTCTCAGCGTGTATTAGGGTCCATGGTAAACATCTCGACAATTTTAATTTTCGGGCGAAAAAAGGTCAAAAAATTCCAAAATTGAAGGTTATAATACACGCTTTTTGAGGAATTAAGAGGTTACGGGACCCGGTGGGGAAAAGTTTGGAGACCTTAGGGGATACATCTTAGGGTAATATAATGACGTTTAGAACCATATATGACCCTTATATATTGTACAAAATAGCCGTGGTAGGCTTCAGTTTACGAAATCGGTGCAAATTTAGAACGGGTAAATTGATCGTTTTAAGGCATATTAGATGGTCCCACCCACTTAATTGGACTCCCAGAGGGTATTAGGAACCATAGTAAACATCTCGGCAATTTTATTTCCGGGTGAAAAAAGGTGAAAAAATTCCAAAATTGAAGGCTAGAATCCACGCTTTTTGAGGAATTGTGAGGTTACGAAGCCCGGTGGCTAAAAGTCTTGAGACCCTAAAGGATACAACTAAGGGTCATATAATGACGTTTGGAACCATATATGACCCTTATATGTCGCCATAAATGTCCGAGGTAGGCTTCAGGTCACGATATCGGTGCAAGTTTGGAGCGGGTAAATTGACTGCTTAAAGGCATATTGGATGGTTCCACCCACTCAATTGGACTCCCGGAGGGTATTAGGAACCAAGATAAACATCTCGGCATTTTTTTTTCCGGGAGAAAAAAGGACAAAAAATTCCAAAATTTAAGGTTATAATCCACGCTTTTTGACGAATTTTGAGGTTACGGGGCCCGGTGGAGATAAGTCTGGAGACCTTAGGGGATACATCTTAGGGTCATATAATGACGTTTGGATCCATATATGACCCTTATATATTGTACAAAATAGACGTGGTAGGCTTTAGTTTACGAAATCGGTGCAAATTTAGAACGGGTAAATTGACCGTTTTTAGGCATATTGGATGGTTCCACCCACTCAATTGGACTCCCGGAGGGTATTAGGAACCATGGTAAACATCTCGGCAATTTTATTTACGAGCGAAAAAAGGTCAAAAAATTCCCAAATTGAAGGCTATAATCCACGCTTTTTGAGGAATTTTGAGGTTACAGGGCCTGGTAGCGAAAAGTCTTGAGACCCTAAAGGATACATCTTAGGGTCATATAATGACGTTTGGAACCATATATGACCCTTATATGTTGCCATAAATGTCCGAGGTAGGCTTCAGGTCACGATATCGGTGCAAGTTTGGAACGGGTAAATTGACTGCTTAAAGGCATATTGGATGGTTCCACCCACTCAATTGGACTCCCGGAGGGTATTAGGAATCAAGATAAAAATCTCGGCAATTTTTTTTTCAGGGAGAAAAAAGGACAAAAAAATCCAAAATTTAAGGTTATAATCCACGCTTTTTGAGGAATTTTGGCGTTACTGGGCCTGGTGGTGAAAAGTCTTGAGACCCCAGGGGATATATCTTAGGGTCATATAATGACGTTTGGAACCATATATGACCCTTATATGTAGCCATAAATGTCCGTGGTAGGCTTGAGGTCACGATATCGGAGCACGTTTGTATTAGATAAATTGACTGTTTAAAGGCATATTGGATTGTTCCACCCACTCAATTGGACTAGGAGAGGGTATTAGGAAACATGGTAAACATCTCGGCCATTTTTATTTCAAGGCGAAAAATCTAAAATTGAAGAATATAATCCACGCTTTTTGAGGAATTTTGAGGTTACGGGACCCGGTGGCGAAAAGTGTTGAGACCGTAGGGGATACATCTTAGGGTCATATAACGACGTTTGGAACCTTATATGACCCTTATATGTTGCCATAAATGTCCGTGGTAGGCTTGAGGTCACGATATCGGTGCAAGTTTGGAACGGGTAAATTGACTGTTTAAAGGCATATTGGATGGTTCCACCCAATCAATCAGAATCCCGGAGGGTATTAGGAACCATGGTAAATATTTCGGCAATTTTTATTTCCGGGCGAAAAAAGGTCAAAAAATTCCAAAATTGAAGGCTTTAATCCACGCTTTTCTTGAGACCGTAGGGATACATCTTAGGGTCATATAATGACGTTTGGAACTATATATGACCCTTATATGTTGCTATAAATGTCCGTGGTAGGCTTAAGCTAACGATATCGGTGCAAGTTTGCAACTGGTAAATTGGACTCCCGGAGGGTATTAGGAACCATGGTAAACATCTCGGTAATTTTTATTTCCAGGCAAAAAAAGATCAAAAAATTCCAAAATTGAAGGCTATAATCCACGCGTTTTGAGGTATTTTGAGGTTACGGGGCCCGGTGGCGGAAAGTCTTGAGACCTTGGGGATACATCTTAGGGTCATATAATGACGTTTGGAACCATATATGACCCTTATATGTTGTACAAAATAGCCGTGGTAGGCTTCAGTTTACGAAATCAATGCAAATTTGGAATGGGTAAATTGAACGTTTTAAGGCATATTGGATGGTTCCACCCACTCAATTGGACTCTCAGAGGGTATTAGGAACCATGATAAACATCTCGGCAATTTTTTTTTCTGGGCGAAAAAAGGTCAAAAAATTCCAAAATTAAAGGCCATAATCCACACTTTTTTAGGAATTTTGAGGTTACGGGGCTCGCTGGTGAAAAGTCTTGAGACCTTAGGGGATACATCTAAGGGTCATATAATGACATTTGGAACCTTATATGCTGTACGAAATAGCCGTGGTAGGCATTAGTTTACGAAATCAGCGCAAATTTGGAACGGTTAAATTGACCAATTCAAGGCATATTGGATGTGATGTGTAAACAAGAGGAGAAACCTTGTTTCAAAAGATGAGTTAAAGGGGGTCAAACGAATTTTAAGTATTATCTTTAAGATGATCAGTTTAGTTAGGGGAACACTCACCCTAAACTAAGGATATAGCAAAGAGGATTTCTCACTCAATTGCTTGGGGTAGTTTAGATAAGGGAACTCTCACCAAATCACAAACTACAAGTTTTAACTTTGGGAACTCTCACCAAAATTAACACTCTTCAAATTTAGACACTCAAATTTGGATAGCAAAGTGAACTGAACATAAGTCACTTTCATTAACAAAACTCACGTTTTAGGCAAATATTCTTGGATGGTTTTTCATTCATTCTATGTATGCTATATATAGCCTTTTACATCATTCATTACAACCCTTTCACTTGCCTAACTTAATTAACAAAATAAAATAAAAAGACAACAAAACTAAGGAGAATTAGGTGGCTAATATGCGTCCACATTCATCTCCATTACACACTTAATTAAGCTAATAAAATTATGCTAAGGACTAGGCTTGAAACAAGGAAGAATGACCAGCCAAAATAGCATCCAAAGAGCATCTCCAATGGCCATAAACACACGCCCAAAACAGCCACTCTTCAAGCTTTGTAACTCCCATTTGAATGCCTTAATTCACGCCCCTTTATTCTAGCAACAACTCCAAAATTAAACACACATAACCCCTAAATAATGAGGTGCAATAATCAGCCAACAAACTCCATAATTCACGCCCAACAAGTGCCATGAAACACGCCTCTTTAAACAGCTCACAAAGTCTCCAAACGGCTAGCATGAAACACGCCCAAACCGCCACCAATTCAGCTTGTAACCGCCGCTCATTCAACGTGTATTTGAAGCTTGGAAAACCGCCACTTCTAGATACTTTCTACAAGGTTAATTACACTAAGTGAAGTGCAACCCCTTGTAAGAATAATAGGACCAAAACCGTGTAAAGGAGTAAAGAAAGACTTGGACAAAAATAATTCTTTATCACCTTGAACATGAACACCGTTTTGAACCTCTTCATCGTGGACTTGGACAATTGCCCCTTGACTATCTTGAACATGATTATTAGAGTCTTGACCATATTGGTCATCCTCCTCTTCTTCAAAAGGAATTGCCCTCAATTCGTCATCATCAAAGTAAGGAGCAAGATCACCAACGTTGAATGTACTTGAGACACCAAATTGGCCTCCCAAATCAACTTTGTATGCATTGTCATTGACCTTCCCCACGATCTCAAATGGACCCTCGGCTCTTGGCATTAACTTGTTCTTTCTTTTGCTAGGAAATCTCTCTTTTCTCATGTAAATCCACACTAAGTCACCAACTTCGAATTGCTTCACATTTTTCACTTTCTTGTTGGCTCGTTTCTTGTAGACTTCATTTGCTTTCTCAATATTCTTCCTAACTTCCTTGTGGACCTTCAATATGAACTCAGCTTGCTCCTTAGCTCCACCATGAGCGAACTTGTCTTGTGGCAAAGCTATGAGATCAATAGGAACATAAGGATTGACACCATAGACCACCTCAAAAGGAGAGTACTTTGTAGTAGCACTAGGAGTCCTATTGTAAGCAAACTCGGCATGAGCTAGCTTGACATCCCAATCCTTAGTACTCTTACTAACCAAGGTCCTAAGCAAAGAACCAAGTATCCTATTCACCACTTCAGTTTGACCATCGGTTTGTGGGTGGTGTGAAGTAGAAAACAGTAGCTTTGTTCCCATTAGGCGCCATATGGACTTCCAAAAATGACTAAGGAACTTTGTATCACGATCAGACACAATGGTGCGTGGCACCCCATGAAAACGAACCACTTCTTCAAAATATAACTTAGCCACTTTCATGGCATCTTCAGTTTTATGGCAAGGAATGAAGTGAGCCATCTTTGAAAATCGATCAACAACCACCATGATTGAGTCTTTACCCCTTTGAGTCCTAGGTAAAGCCACAATGAAATCCATGCTTACATCTTCCCACGGTCTTTCCGGGATTGGCAATGGCTTGTAAAGACCTTTGTGAAATACCATCTTGGCCCTTTGACAAGTAGAACAACGACTAACCACATGATGAACCGTGGCTAACATTTTTGGCCAATAAAAGTGAGCTTGAAGAAGCTCCATTGTTTTTTGAATCCCAACGTGACCAGCTAGACCTCCTCCATGAGCCTCATGAATCAACAAGCTTCTAATTGGACACTTAGGAATGCATAATCTATTTCCCTTAAAAAGAAAGCCATCATGTAAGGAAAATAAATCATATACTCCATGAACACACTTCTCTAAGATGCCATTAAAATCGCCATCTTCCTTGTAGTATTCCTTGATCAAATCAAACCCAAGGACCTTTGCTTCAACAACTCCCAGCAAATTATGCCTCCTAGATAAGGCATCCGCAACAACATTAGCCTTTCCACTCTTGTATTTAGAGGAAAAGTTAAATGTTTGCAAGAATTCTACCCATTTAGCATGTCTTGAATTCAACTTCTTTTTACCATGAATAAATCTCAAGGACTCATGATCGGAATGCAATATGAACGGTTGTGGCCTCAAGTAATGTGACCAATGATCTAGAGCTCGTACCATAGCATAGAACTCTTTATCATAGGTGGAATAATTCAGCTTGCCTTGACTCAACTTCTCACTGAAATATGCAATTGGACGCCCTTCTTGAATCAAAACTGCTCCAATCCCCTTCCCACTTGCATCACATTCAACTTCAAATGGCTTGGAAAAATCAGGGAGTGCAAGAATAGGAGTGTTGCACATTTTTCCCTTGACTTCTTCAAAGGCATTTTGAGCTTGCGGAGTCCATTCAAACGTCCCTTTTTTAGTACACTCAGTTATAGGAGCCATGAGTGTGCTAAAATTCTTGATGAATCTTCTATAGAAAGAAGCTAGGCCGTGGAAAGAACGGACCTCCGTGAGTGTTCTAGGACTCGGCCATGATTGAATAGCCTCAATCTTGCTAGGATCAACTTTTACGCCATCACCTGAAACTATGTAACCAAGAAAAGTGACCTCATTTAACATAAAATCACATTTTTCAAGCTTTCCATACAATTTTTGCTTTCTTAAAACAGAAAAAACTTGAAATAGATGATCTAAATGTTCATCCTCATTTTTAGAGTAAATAAGGATATCATCAAGGTACACCACCACGAACTTGCCAAGAAATGGCCTCAACACCTCGTTCATCAACCTCATGAAAGTGCTAGGTGCATTTGTAAGACCAAACGGCATCACGAGCCATTCATACAACCCATGCTTTGTCTTGAATGCAGTCTTCCATTCATCACCTTCCCTCATACGAATTTGATGGTAGCCACTTCTCAAATCAACCTTTGAGAATAATTTTGAACCGCTCAATTCGTCCAACATATCATCAAGTCTTGGAATTGGAAACCTGTACTTGATAGTAATATTGTTAACAGCTCTACTATCAATGCACATGCGCCAAGTACCATCCTTTTTAGGGACCAACAAAGCAGGAACCGCACATGGACTCATAGACTCACGCACATAACCCATACCCATCAATTCTTCAATTTGTCTTTGCAACTCCTTAGTTTCTAAAGGGTTACATCTATAGGCAGGTTTATTTGGTAGAGGTGCGCCTGGAATGAGATCAATTTGATGCTCAATTCCTCTCAAGGGTGGTAATCCCTTAGGTAACTCATCAGGAAAAACATCCTCAAACTCCTTAATCAATTTTGCAAGTTTAGGATTTTGACTCACAAATTTTTCATGGATTTCTTTAGAGTACAACATGAATATCTCTCCCTCACCTTCAAACTCCCTCTCAAATTCTTTACAAGACAACAAAGAAATTTGTGGTTTTTGTGGTTGTGAAAACCGTGGGGGTGGTAATGGGTGCAATTTTTTTTGTTTCCCTTGGTGAGTGATAGTGTAAGTGTTATGATACCCATCATGAATTGATTTTTTATCAGATTGCCATGGTCTACCAAGAAGAATGTGACAAGCATCCATTAAAACAACATCACACAATTGACTATCATGATATGAACCAATAGAAAAATTCACCATGCATTGTTTTCTAACCCCAGTACTAGCATTAGAATCTAACCAACTCAACTTGTAAGGGCGTGGATGATTAGTGGTGGTAAGACCTAGTCTAGACACTAAAGTCTTTGACACAGTATTAGCCTCACTACCCCCATCAATAATCAAATCACATACCTCGTCACCAATTTTACATTTGGTGATGAAAATGTGTTGTCTTTGTGGCGCCAAAGGCTCCTCCACACGAGCTTGCAATGCCCTTCTCACCACTAGGTTGGTCTTGTCCTCCCTCTCAGGAAAGCAGTCACTATCTTCATCCTCTGCATTGGGAGTTTCGGCCTCCTCTTCTTCAGACTCAATTTCCTCCCAATTGATGTTTTGGGTGGCTATGAGTTTAACCTCTTGCATGGTTAAGGCTCTTGAATTAGGACAATCTTTTTTGTAATGTCCTCTACCTCCACACTTGTAACATACAATGTCACTAAGCTTGAAGTCTTTTGTGTTCTTCTTAGGGGGCTCATTCGGCTTGTTAAAAGAAGAACCCTCCTTCAAGGTGAAGGGTGGTTTACGCACCACTGGAGTAGTGGTAGGCGTTTTCTTCCTTTTCCTTTTAGCATCAAACTTTGTCACAAGTTTGCAAGCTTCCACAAACGTGAGGTTAGTGTAACCTTCAAGTTTGTCTTGTAACTCTTGATCCAACCCAGCTACAAAACGTCCCAACTTCAGCTCTTCATTTTCAGTCACCTCACACACAATGGCAAGCCTATCAAACTCTTTGATATAGTCTTCCACTAAGTCACCATTTTGTTGCAAAGTACTCCACTTCACGTATTGACTTTGCTTGTAATTGTGAGGGATGAAACGATCTCTAATTCTTCTCTTCAGTTTTTCCCAAGTGGAAATGTGAGCCTTACCCCTAAGGGTACGTGCCCTTTGTTCTCCTTGCAACCAACTGTCACCATAGCCCTTCAGTTTGACTTTGGCTATCTTGTACTGTTGAACTGCCTCATGGATGTCCTTGTACTCAAAGTATCTTTCTAAGGATTTCTCCCACTCCAAGTACTTCTCAGGATCAAGTGAACCATCAAAGGATGGAACGTCCACTTTGAGACTCCTATCTTCCCTCCTAGGTGGAGGTTCTTCACCTTGTTCTCTTCTATCTTGCTCGTTCATGAGTCTTGCCATCAAGGCAGCAAGATTCCCTTGTAGATTGGCATTGGTTTCGGCCAACCTCTCTTGACTAGCAATGGATCGATTGAGAGCATCCAAAGCCAACCTCAAGTCTTGATTTTCCCCCATGGTATGTAGGTATTCGGCCCCTTTGGAAGAATTTGAGAAAACTCTCCCCCTACCTGACGCGCCAAATGATGTGTAAACAAGAGGAGAAACCTTGTTTCAAAAGATGAGTTAAAGGGGGTCAAACGAATTTTAAGTATTATCTTTAAGATGATCAGTTTAGTTAGGGGAACACTCACCCTAAACTAAGGATATAGCAAAGAGGATTTCTCACTCAATTGCTTGGGGTAGTTTAGATAAGGGAACTCTCACCAAATCACAAACTACAAGTTTTAACTTTGGGAACTCTCACCAAAATTAACACTCTTCAAATTTAGACACTCAAATTTGGATAGCAAAGTGAACTGAACATAAGTCACTTTCATTAACAAAACTCACGTTTTAGGCAAATATTCTTGGATGGTTTTTCATTCATTCTATGTATGCTATATATAGCCTTTTACATCATTCATTACAACCCTTTCACTTGCCTAACTTAATTAACAAAATAAAATAAAAAGACAACAAAACTAAGGAGAATTAGGTGGCTAATATGCGTCCACATTCATCTCCATTACACACTTAATTAAGCTAATAAAATTATGCTAAGGACTAGGCTTGAAACAAGGAAGAATGACCAGCCAAAATAGCATCCAAAGAGCATCTCCAATGGCCATAAACACACGCCCAAAACAGCCACTCTTCAAGCTTTGTAACTCCCATTTGAATGCCTTAATTCACGCCCCTTTATTCTAGCAACAACTCCAAAATTAAACACACATAACCCCTAAATAATGAGGTGCAATAATCAGCCAACAAACTCCATAATTCACGCCCAACAAGTGCCATGAAACACGCCTCTTTAAACAGCTCACAAAGTCTCCAAACGGCTAGCATGAAACACGCCCAAACCGCCACCAATTCAGCTTGTAACCGCCGCTCATTCAACGTGTATTTGAAGCTTGGAAAACCGCCACTTCTAGATACTTTCTACAAGGTTAATTACACTAAGTGAAGTGCAACCCCTTGTAAGAATAATAGGACCAAAACCGTGTAAAGGAGTAAAGAAAGACTTGGACAAAAATAATTCTTTATCACCTTGAACATGAACACCGTTTTGAACCTCTTCATCGTGGACTTGGACAATTGCCCCTTGACTATCTTGAACATGATTATTAGAGTCTTGACCATATTGGTCAGGATGGTTCCACCCACTCAGTTGGACTCCCTAAGTTGCCATAAATGTCCGTGGTAGGCTTAAGGTCATGATATCGGTGCAAGTATGGAACGGGTAAATTGACTGTTTAAAGGCATATTAGATGGTTGGATCCACCCAAATAGACTCCCAGGGTATATTTGGGTCCATGGTAAGCATCTAGGCATTTTTTTTTACTTCCGGGCGAAAAATGGTCAAAAAATTCCAAAATTGAAAGCTATAATCCACGCTTTTTGAGAAATTTTGAGGTTACGGGGCTCGGAGGCGAATAGTCTTGAGACCTTAGGGGATACATCTTAGGGTCATATAATGACGTTTGGAACCATATATAACCCTTATATGTTGTACAAAATAGCCGTGGTAGGCTTCAGTTTATGAAATCGGTGCCAATTTGGAACGGGTAAATTGACCGTTTCAGTATATTAGATGGTTCCACCCACTCAATTGGACTCCCGGAGAATATTAGGAAGCATGGTAAACATCTCGGCATATTTTTTTTCCGGGCGAAAAAAGGTCAAAAAATTCCAAAATTGAAGGCTATAATCCACGGTTTTTGAGGAATTTTGAGGTTACGGGGCCCGGTGGCGAAAACTCTTGAGACCTTAGGGGATACATCTTAGGGTCATATAATGATGTTTGGAACCATATATGACCCTTATATGTTGTACAAAATAGCAATGGTAGGTTTCAGTTTACGAAATCGGTGCAAATTTGGAACGGGTAAATTGACAAATTTAAGGCATATTGGATGGTTCCATCCACTCAATTGGACTCCCGGAGGGTATTAGGAACCATGGTAAACATCTCGGCAATTTTTATAACCGGGCGAAAAAAGGTCAAAAAATTCCAAAATTGAAGACTATAATCCACGGTTTTTGAGGAATTTTGAGGTTACGGGGCCCGGGGCGAAAAATCTTGAGACCTTAGGGGATACATCTTAAGGTCATATAATGAAGTTTGGAACCATATATGACCCTTAAATGTTGTACAAAATAGCCATGGTAGGCTTTAGTTTATGAAATCGGTGAAAATTTGGAACGGGTAAATTGACCAATTTAAGGCTTATTGGATGGTTCCACCCACTCAATTGGACTCCTGGAGGGTATTAGGAACCATGTTAAACATCTTATTTCCGGGCGAAAAAAGGTCAAAAAATTCCAAAATTGAAGACTATAATCCACGTTTTTTGAGGAATTTTGAGGTTACGGGGCCCGGCGTCGAAAAGTCTTGAGACCTTAGGGGATACATCTGAGGGTCATATAATGACATTTGGAACCATATATGACCCTTATATGTTGTACAAAATAGCCGTGGTAAGCTTCAATTTACGAAATCAGTGCAAATTTGAAACGGGTAAATTGACCAATTCAAGGCATATTGGATGGTTCCACCCACTCAGTTGGACTCCCGGAGGGTATAAGGTACCATGGTAAACATCTCGGTAATTTTTATTTCTAGGTGAAAAAGGTCAAAAAATTACAAAATTAAAGGCTATAATCCACATTTTTTGAGAAATATTGAGGTTTTAGGGCCTGGTGGCGAAAAGTCTTGAGACCCTAGGGGATACGTCTTAGGGTCATATAATGACGTTTGGAACCATATATGACCATTATATGTTTCCATAAATGTCCTTGGTAGGCTTGTGGTCATAATATCGGTGCAAGTATAGAACGGGTAAATTGACTGTTTAAAGGCATATTAGATGGTTGGACCCACCCAAATAGACTCCCAGGGTGTATTAGGGTCCATGGTAAGCATCTAGGCATCTTTTATTTCCGAGCGAAAAAAGGTTAAAAAATTCCAAATTTGAAGGCTATAATCCACACTTTTTGAGAAATTTTGAGGTTACGGGGCCCGGAGGCGAATAGTCTTGAGACCTTAGCGGATACATCTTAGGGTCATATAATGATGTTTGGAACCATATATGACCCTTATATGTTGTAAAAAATAGCCGTGGTAGGCTTTAGTTTACGAAATCGGTGCAAATTTGGAACGGGTAAATTGACCATTTTAGCATATTGGATGGTTCCACCACTTTATTGGACCCCCGGAGGGTATTAGGAACCATGGTAAACAACTCAGCAATTTTTATTTCCGGGCGAAAAAAGGTTAAAAAATTCCGAAAATGAAGGCTATAATCCACGCTTTATGAGGAATTTTGAGGTTACGGGGGCCTGGTGGCGAAAAGTCTTTGAACCCTAGGGGATACATCTTAGTGTGATATAATGATGTTTGGAATCATATATGACTCTTATATGTTGCCATAAATGTCCGTGGTAGGCTTGAGGTCAAGATATCGGTTAAAGTTTCGCACGGATAAACCGACTGTTTAAAGGCATATTGGATGGTTCCACCCACTCAATTGGACTCTCGGAGGGTATTAGGAACCATGGTGAACAACTCGTAAATTTTTATTTTCGGGCGAAAAAAGGTCAAAAAATTCCAAAGTTGAAGGCTATAATCCACGCTTTTGGAGAAATTTTGAGGTTACGGGGCCCGGTAGCGAAAAATCTTGAGACCCAAGGGGATACATCTTAGGGTCGTATAATGACGTTTGGATCCATATATGACCCTTATATGTTGTACAAAATAGCCGTGGTAGGCTTCAGGTTACGAAATCGGTACAAATATGGAACAGGTAAATTGATCGCTTTAAAGCATATTGGACGGTTCCACCCACTCAATTGGATTCTCGAAGGGTATTAGGAACCATGATAAACATCTCGGAAATTTTTATTTCCGGGTGAAAAAAGGTCAAAAATTACAAAATTGAAGGCTATAATCCACGCTTATTGAGGAATTTTGAGTTTACGGGTCCCGGTGGCGAAAAGTCTTGAGACCCTAGGGGATACATATTATGGTCATATAATGACGTTTGGAAGCATATATGAACATTATATGTTGCTATAAATGTCCGGGGTAGGCTTGAGGTCACGATATCAGTGCAAGTTTGGAACGGGTAAATTGACTGTTTAAAGGCATATTGGATGGTTGGACACACCCAAATAGACTCCGAGGATGTATTAGGGTCCATGGTAAGCATCTCGGCAATTTTTATTTCCAGGCCAAAAAAGGTCAAAAAATTCCAAAATTGAAGGCTATAATCCACGCTTTTTGAGGTATTTTGAAGTTTCGGGGCCCGGTGGCGAAAAGTCTTAAGACCCTAGGGGATACATCTTAGGGTCATATAATGACGTTTGGAACGATATATGTACATTATATGTTGCCATAAATGTCCTTGGTAAGCTTGAAGTCACGATATCGATGCAAGTTTGGAACGGGTAAATTGACTGTTTAAAGGCATATTGGATGGTTCCACCCACTCAATTGGACTCCCGAAGGGTATTAGGAACCATGGTGAACATCTCGACAATTTTTATTTCCGGGCGAAAAAAGGTCAAAAAATTCCAAAATAGAAGGCTATTATCCACGCTTTTTGAGGAATTTTGAAGTTACGGGGCCCGGTGGTGAAAAGTCTTGAGACACTAGGGGATACATCTTAGGGTCATATAATGACGTTTAGAACCATATATGACCCTTATATGTTTCCACAAATGTCCGTGGTAGGCTTGAGGTCACGATATCGGTGCAAATTTAGAACGGGTAAATTGACTGTTAAAAGGCATATTGGATGGTTCCACCCACTCAATTGGACTCCCGGAGGGTATTAAGAACTATGGTAAACATCTCGGCTATTTTTATTTCCGGGCGAAAAAAGGTCAAAATTTTCCAAAATTAAAGGTTTTGCTTTTTGAGGAATTTTGAGTTTACGGGGCCCGGTGGCGAAAACTCTTGAGATCCTAGGGGACACATCTAAGGGTCATATAATTACGTTTTGAACCATATATGACCCTTATACGTTGCCATAAATGTCCGCGATAGGCTTCAGTTTATGAAATCGGTGCAAATTTCGAACGGGTAAATTGTCCGTTTTAAGGCATATTGCATGGTTCCACCCTATCAATTGGACTCCCGAAGGATGTTAGGAACCATGGTAAACATCTCGACAATTTTTATTTCCGGGCGAAAAAAGGTCAAAAAATTCCAAAATAGAAGGCTATAATCCACGCTTTTTGAGAAATTTTGAGGTTACGGAGCCCGGTGGTGAAATGTCTTGAGACCCTAGGGGATACATCTTAGGGTCATATAATGAAGTTTGGAACCATATATGACCCTTATATGTTTCCATAAATGTCCGTGGTAGGCTTGAGGTCACGATATCAGTGCAAATTTAGAACGGGTAAATTGAGTGTTAAAAGGCATATTGGATGGTTCCACCCACTCAATTGGACTCCGGGAGGGTGTTAGGAACCGTGGTAAACATCTCGGAAATTTTTATTTCCTGGCGAAAAAAGGTCAAAAATTCAAAAATTGAATATCCACGCTTTTTGAGGAGTTTTAAGGTTACGGGGCCCTATGGCGAAAAGTCTTGAGACCCTTGGGAATACATCTTAGGGTCATATAATGACGTTTGGAACCATATATGACCCTTATATGATGCCATAAATGACCGTGGTAGGCTTGAGGTCACGATATCGGTAAGAGTTTGGAACTGGTAAATTGACTATTTAAAGGCATATTGGATGGTTCCACCCACTCAATTGGACTCCCGTAGGGTATTAGGAACCATGGTAAACATCTCGACAATTTTTATTTCCGGGCGAAAAAAGGTCAAAAAATTCCAAAATAGAAGGCTATAATCCACGCTTTTTGAGGAATTTTGAGATTACGGAGCCCGGTGACGAAAGGTCTTGAGACCCTTGGGGATACATCTTAGGGTCATATAATGACGTTTGGAACCATATATGACCCTTATATGATGCCATAAATGACCGTGGTAGGCTTAAGGTCACGATATCGGTGAGAGTTTGGAACTGGTAAATTGACTGTGTTAAAGGCATATTGGATGGTTCCACCCACTCAATTGGACTCCCGAAGGGTATTAGGAACTATGGTAAACATGTCGACAATTTTTATTTGCGGGCTTAAAATGGTCAAAAAATTCCAAAATAGAAGGCTATAATCCACGCTTTTTGAGGAATTTTGAGGTTACGGAGCCCGGTGGTTAAAAGTCTTGAGACCCTAGGGGATACATCTTAGGGTCATATAATGACGTATGGAACCATATATGACCCTTATATGTTTCCATAAATGTCCGTGGTAGGCTTGAGGTCACGATATCGGTGCAAATTTAAAACGGGTAAATTGACTGTTAAAAGGTATATTGGATGGTTCCACCCACTCAATTGGACTCCGGGAGGGTGTTAGAAACCATGGTAAACATCTCGGACATTTTTATTTCCCGGCGAAAAAAGGTCAAAAATTCCAAAATAGAATATCGACGCTTTTTGAGGAATTTTGAGGTTACGGAGCCCGGTGGCGAATAGTCTTGAGACCCTAGGGGATACATCTTAGGGTCATATAATGACGTTTGGAACCATATATGACCCTTATATGTTGCCATACATGTCCATGGTAGCCTTGAGGTCACGATATCGGTGCAAGTTTGGAACGTGTAAATTGACTGTTTAAAGGCATATTGGATGGTTCCACCCACTCAATTGGACTCACGGAGGGTATTAGGAACCATGGTAAACATCTCGGAAATTTTTATTTCCTGGCGAAAATAGGTCAAAAAATTCCAAAATTGAATATCCACGCTTTTTGAGGAATTTTGAGGTTACGGGGCCCGGTAGCGAAATGTCTTGAGGCCTTAGGGGATCCATCCTAGGGTCATATAATGACGTTTGGAATCACATATGACCATTATATGTTGCCATAAATGTTCGTGGTAGGCTTGAGGTCACGATATCGTTGCAAGTTTGTGATGGGAAGGAGAACGGTAGGTCGTTGGGCTACCACCCCACCCAATCAAACAAAATTTGTAACTTAACAAACCCCTATTTAGTGTAGTGGTAAGTCAAGGTCGAACCCAAAGGAATGGAGGTCGAATGCACAATGCCTAAGTCAAGCTATTTCGAAGTCAAGTAAAACGGGTTTATGAAGGAAACTAGAGCTAGAGCTAAATGATGCAAGAACTTATATGAAATCAATCTAAGGACTCTAGGGTAATGGATCCACATGTAATTGTAATTGGAAAATGGTAATTTTGGAGGTCAAACCGACTAAGTCAAGTGATATGAAGGAAGATCATCATGTATGCAAAAGAGCATACCAAGATGGTTCACCTAGAGGTCTAACTAGCGTCGACTACGCTAAACACTACCTAGGGAACGTCACAAAGCACCTGGATCGTGAAATTGCAAGTTACTAATCAATGGTACGTATCATAGCAAGCTCACAATGCAATCTAGTGCAATAATCAAAGATGGCCAAACCTTAATTAATCACACACATGCACATGAATTATCAACCAAATTTAATCATATCATCAACTCCATAAATTATCCCCAAATTACTCTAATCCATTATTCAAACATGCTTCACCATTTCCCTAGCTAAAAAACTACTCACTAGCCATAGGAATAAAGATCAAAACTACAACAATCATCAATTTCATCATCAACATAATTGAAGTCAAAGATTAAACCAACAATCAATCAAAATCAATCAAAATTCAATTAAACTACAATCAATCATCAATAACATGGAAAACAAATGAAATCAACTAGAATCAAACTTGTATTGAAATCAAGAAGAAGATCCTTACAAAACTTTGATCTAAAGATCAAATACAATGAGGAATTCTTGAGCAATCACCAAAAATCATGAGTTTCTCTCTCTAAAGTTCTTGAGTTTCTCTCTAAAATTCTCCCAAAACTAACTATCAAATTCAATCTAAAAAACTTCTTAAAAATAGGTAGAAATAACTATATATACAAAGAGGAGGTCGGTATTGACGCCCAAAAATAGACCCTCGTAGGTGCGGGCGCTTGGAGGAGGGAGAATGGTGCGCACGGGGCACACCCAGATTGGTGCGCCCGCACGCACCAGGTGTGCGGCCGCACCCGACCAATGTGCGGCCGCACACCACCTTGGTGCGCCCGCACATATCTAGGTCTTTCCCCCTTCTCTTCGTCCTAGCTCAAGCAGTGCACACGTCCTAGATGATGATGATGGAGGACAAAGTAGGCAGAAACTTTCTTGAATTTTTTGAAAAGTATAAGCCATGAAGAAGGCATATACAAAGCCTTGAAGCTTGCCTCTTGGATCCACCCTTGACTTGAAGCTTCTTGCACCATCTCTAGGCATAAAAACAATGAAAGCTCATAGAGAGGAAGCTCGGGAATTCTTGGACAATCAATTACCACCTACAAATAAATGATAAAAAGCAAGTAAAAGAGAAAAATAACAAGTAAACTAGAAAAAGCATGAAATAGAGAAACTAACTACAAAAATCATAAAATGAAGAAAACAAGAATAAAACAAAGGAAAACTAAAGAAAAGAGAGATAAAATGAAATAGAAATCATCCAAAAAGGAACCAAATGAGTGCCATAAATGTCACTCATCACTTTGGCACGGGTAATTTGACTATTTAAAGGAATATTGGATGGTTCCACCCACTCAATTGGACTCTCGAAGGGTATTAGGAACCATGGTAAACATCTCGAAAAAAATTTTTCCGGGTGAAAAAAGGTCAAAAAATTCCATAATGGAAGGCTATAATCCACGCTTTTTGAGGAATTTTCAGTTTACGGGTCCCGGTGGCAAAAAAGTCTTGAGACCCTAGGGGATACATATTAAGGTCATATAATGACGTTTGTAGGCATATATGACCATTATATGTTTCCATAAATGTCCGTTGTAGGCTTGAGGTCACGATATCGGTGCAAGTTTGGAACGGGTAAATTGACTATTTAAAGGCATATTGGATGGTTTGACCCACCCAAATAGACTCCCAGGATGTATTAGGGTCCGTGGTAAGCATCTCGGCAATTTTTATTTCCGGGCGAAAAAAGGTCAAAAAATTCAAAAATTGAAGGCTATAATCCACGCTTTTTGAGGAATTTTTAGGTTACAGGGCCCGGTGGCGAAAAGTCTGGAGACCCTAGAGGATACATCTTAGGGTCATATAATGACGTTTGGAACCATATATGACCCTTATATGTTGCCATAAATGTCCGTGGTAGGCTTGAGGTTACGATATCGGTGCAACTTTGTTACGGGTAAATTGAATGTTTAAATGCATATTAGATGGTTCCACCCACTCAATTGGACTCCCGGAGGGTATTAGGAACCATGGTAAACATCTCGGCAAATTTTATTTCCGGGCGAAAAAAGGTCAAAAAATTCCAAAATTGAAGGCTATAATCCACGCTTTTTAAGGTATTTTGAGGTGACGGGGCCCGGTGGCGAAAAGTCTTGAGACCCTAGGGGATACATCTTAGGCTCATATAATGGCGTTTTGAACCATATATGACCCTTATATGTTGCCATAAATATCTGTGGTAGGCTTGAGGTCACGATATCGGTGCAAGTTTGGAACGGTTAAATTGACTGTTTAAAGGCATATTGGATGGTTCCACCCACTCAATTGGACTCCCGGAGGGTATTAGGAACCATGGTAAACATCTCAGAAATTTTTATTTCCGGGCGACAAAAGGTCAAAAAATTCCAAAATTGAATATCCACGCTTTTTGAGGAATTTTGAGGTTACGGGGCCCGGTGCCGAAAAGTCTTGAGACCCTAGGGGATACATGTTCGGGTCATATAATGACATTTGGAACCATACATGACCCTAATATGTTGCCATAAAGGTCCGTGGTAGGCTTGAGGTCACGATATCGGTGCAAGTTTGGAACGGGTAAATTGACTATTTAAAGGCATATTAGATGGTTCCACCCACTCAGTTGGACTCCCGGAGGGTATTAGGAAACATGGTAAACATCTCAGCAATTTTTATTTCCGGGCAAAAAAAGGTCGAAAAATTCCAAAATTGAAGGCTATATCCACGCTGTTTGGGGAATTTGAGGTTACGGGGCCTGGTGGCGAAAAGTCTTCAGACCCTTGGGGATACATCTTAGGGTCATATAATGACGTTTAGAACCAAAGATGACCCTTATATGTTGCCATAAATGTCCGTCGTAGGCTTGAGATCACGATATCGGTGCAAGCTTGGAACGGGTAAATTGACTGTTTAAAGGCATAGTGGATGGTTCCACCCACTCAATTGGACTCCTCGAGGGTATTAGGAACCATGGTAAACATCTCGGCAATTTTGAGGTTTCGGTGCCCGGTGGAGAAAAGTCTTAAGACCCTAAGGGTTACATCTTAGGGTCATATAATGACGTTTGGAACCATATATGACCCTTATATGTTGCCATAAATGTCCGTGGTAGGCTTGAGGTCACGATATCGCTGAAAGTTTGGAACGGGTAAATTGACAGTTTAAAGGCATATTAGATGGTTCCACCCACTCAATTGGACTCCCAAAGGGTATTTGGAACCATGTTAAACATCTCGGCAATTTTTATTTCCGGGTGAAAAAAGGTTAAAAAATTCCAAAATGAGGCTATAATATACGCTTTTTGAGGAATTTTGGGGTTACGGGGCCCCGTGGCGAAAAGTATTGAGACCCTAAGGGATACATCTTAGGGTCATATAATGACGTTTGGAACCATATATGACCCTTTTATGTTGCAATAAATGTCCGTGGTAGGCTTCAAGTCACGATATCGGTGCAAGTTTGGAACTGGTAAATTAACTGTTTAAAGGCATATTGGATGGTTCCACCCACTCAATTGGACTCCTGGAGAGCATTAGGAACCATGGTAAACATCTCGGCAATTTTTATTTCCGGGCGAAAAAAGGTCAAAAAATTCCAAAATTAAAGCTATATTCCGCGCTTTTTGAGGAATTTAGAGGTTACCGGGCCCGGTGGTGAAAAGTCTTGAGACCTTAAGGATACATCTTAGAGGTCATATAATGACGTTTGGAACCATATATGACCCTGATATGTTTCCATAAATGTCCGTGGTAGGCGTGAGGTCACGATATCGGTGCAAGTTTGGAACGGGTAAATTGACTGTTGAAAGGCATATTGGATGGTTCCACCCACTCAATTGGACTCCCGGATGGTATTAGGAACTATGGTAAACATCTCGCTGAATTTTATTTCCGGGCGAAAAAAGGTCAAAAAATTCCAAAATTGAATGCTATATAATCCATGCTTTTTAAGGTATTTTGAGGTTACGAGGCCCGGTGGCAAAAAGTCTTGAGACCCTAGGGGATACATCTTAGGGTCATATAATGACGTTTGGAACCATATATGACCCTTATATGTTTCCATAAATGTCCGTGGTAAGCTTAAGGTCACGATATCGGTGCAAGTTTTGAACGGTAAATTGACTGTTTAAAGGCATATTGGATGGTTTCACCTAGTCAATTGGACTCCTGAGGGTATTTGGAACCACGGTAAACATCTCAGCAATTATTATTTCCGGGCGAAAAAAGGTCAAAAAATTCCAAAATTGAAGGCTATAATCCACGCTTTTTGAGGAATTTTTAGTTTACGGGGCCCGGTGGCGAAAACTCTTGAGACCCTAGGGGATAAATCTTAAGGTCATATAATGACATTTGGAACCATATATGACCCTTATTTGTTTCCATAAATGTCCGTGGTAGGATTGAGGTCACGATATCGAAGCAAGTTTGGAACGGGTAAATTGACTGTTTAAAGGCATATTGGATGGTTCCACCCACTCAATTGGACTCCCGGAGGACATTAGGAACCATGGTAAACATCTCGGCAATTTTTTTTTCCTAGCGAAAAAAGGTCAAAATATTCCTAAATTGAAGGCTATAATCCACGCTTTTGAGGAATTTTGAGGTTACGGGGCCCGTGGCGAAAAGTCTTGAGACCCTAGGGCATAAATCTCAGGGTCATAAAATGATGTTTGGAACCATATATGACCCTTATATCTTGCCACAAATGTCCGTGGTAGGCTTGTGGTCACGATATCGATGCAAGTTTGGAACGGGTAGATTGACTGTTTAAAGGCATATTGGATGGTTCCACCCACTCAATTGGACTCCCGAAGGATATTAGGAACCATGATAAACATCTCGGCAATTTTTTTTTCCGGGCGAAAAAAGGTCAAAAAATTTGAAAATTGAAGGCTATATAATCCAAGCTTTTTAAGGTATTTGAGGTTACGGGGCCCTATGGCGAATAGTCTTGAGACCCTAGGGGATACATTTTGGGGTCATATAATGACGTTTGGAACCATATATGACCCTTATATGTTGCCATAAATGACCGTTGTAGGCTTGAGGTCACGATATCGGTGCAAGTTTTGAACGGGTAAATTGACTGTTTAAAGGCATATTGGATGGTTCCACCCACTCAATTGGACTCCCGGAGGATATTAGGAACCATGGTAAACATCTCGACAATTTTTATTTCCGGGCGAAAAAAGGTCAAAAAATTCCAAAATTAAAGCTTTATTCCGCGCTTTTTGAGGAATTTAGAGGTTACCGGGCCTGGTGATGAAAAGTCTTGAGACCTTAAGGATACATCTTAGAGGTCATATAATGACGTTTGGAACCATATATGACCATTATATGTTGCCATAAATGTCCGTTGTTATAATCCACGCTTTTTAAGGTATTTGAGGTTACGGGGCCCGGTGGTGAAAAGTCTTGAGACCTTAAGGATACATTTTAGGGTCATATAATGACGTTTGGAACCATATATGACCCTTATATGTTGCCATAAATAACCGTGGTAGGCTTGAGGTCACGATATCGGTGCAAGTTTTGAACGGGTAAATTGACTGTTTAAAGGCATATTGGATGGTTCCACCCACTCAATTGGACTCCTAGAGAGCATTAGGAACCATGGTAAACATCTCGGCAATTATTATTTCCGGGCGAAAAAAGGTCAAAAAATTCCAAAATTGAAGGATATAATCCATGCTTTTTGAGGAATTTTTAGGTTACGGGGCCCGGTGGCGAAAAGTCTTGAGACCCTAGGGGATAAATCTTAAGGTCATATAATGACATTTGGAACCATATATGTCCCTTATATGTTTCCATAAATGTCCGTGGTAGGCTTGAGGTCACGATATCGGTGCAAGATTGGAACGGGTAAATTGACTGTTAAAAGGCATATTGGATGGTTACACCCATTCAACTGGACTCCCGGATGGTATTAGGAACTATGGTAAATATCTCGGCAATTTTTATTTCCGGGAGAAAAAAGGTCAAAAAATTCTAAAATTGAAGGCTATAATCCACGATTATTGAGGAATTTTAGGGTTACGGGGCCCGGTGGCGAAAAGTCTTGAGACCCTAGGGCATAAATCTTAGGGTCATATAATGATGTTTAGAACCATATATGACCCTTATATCTTGCCACAAATTTCCGTGGTAGGCTTGAGGTCACGATGTCGATGCAAGTTTGGAACGGGTAGATTGACTATTTAAAGGCATATTGGATGGTTCCACCCACTCAATTGGACTCCCGGAGGATATTAGTAACCATGGTAAACATCTCGGCAATTTTTTTTTCCGGGCGAAAAAAGGTCAAAAAATTTGAAAATTGAAGGCTATATAATCCACGCTTTTTAAGGTATTTGAGGTTACGGGGCCCGATGGCGAATAGTCTTGAGACCCTAGGGGATACATTTTAGGGTCATATAATGACGTTTGGAACCATATATGACCCTTAAATGTTGCCATAAATAACCGTGGTAGGCTTGAGGTCACGATATCGGTGCAAGTTTTGAACGGGTAAATTGACTGTTTAAAGGCATATTGGATGGTTTTACCCACTCAATTGGACTCCCGGAGGATATTAGGAACCATGGTAAACATCTTGGCAATTATTATTTCCGGGCGAAAAAAGGTAAAAAAATTCCAAAATTGAAGGCTATAATCTACGCTTTTTGAGGAATTTTGAGGTTACGGGGCCCGGTGGCGAAACGTCTTGAGAAAGCCCTAGGGATACATATTAGGGTCATATAATGACGTTTGGAACAATATATGACCATTATATGTTGCCATAAATGTCTGTGGTTGGCTTGAGGTCACGATATCGGTGCAAGTTTAGAACGGGTAAATTGACTATTTAAAGGCATATTGGATGGTTTAACCCACTCAATTGGACTTCCGGAGGGTATTAGGAACCATGGTAAACATCTCGGCAATTTTTATTTCCGATCGAAAAAAGGTCAAAAAATTCCAAAATTGAAGGCTATAATCAACGCTTTGTTAGGAATTTTGAGGTTACTGGGCCCAGACGAAAGGTCTTGAGACCCTAGGAGATACATCTTAGGGTCGTATAATGACGTTTTGAACCATATATGACCCTTATATGTTGAACAAATTGCCGTGGTAGGCTTCAGTTAACGAAATCAGTGTAAATATGGAACTGGTAAATTGACCGTTTTAAGGCATATTGAATGGTTCCACCCACTCAATTGGACTTCCGGAAGGTATTAGGTACCATGGTAAACATCTCGGCGATTTTTATTTCCGGGCGAAAAAAGGTCAAAAAATTCCAAAATTGAAGGCATCCACGCTTTTTGAGTAATTATGAGGTTACAGGGCCCAGTGGCGAAAAGTTTTGAGACCCTAGGGGATACATCTTAGGGACATATAATGACGTTTGGAACCATATATGACCCTTATATGTTGCAATAAATGTCCATGGTAGGCTTCAAGTTACGATATCGGTACATGTTTGGAACGGTTAAATTGATTGTTTAGAGGCATATTCGATTTTTCCACCCACTCAATTGGACACCCGGAGGGTATTAGGAGCCATGGTAAACATCTCGACAATTTTTAATTCCGAGCGAAAAAAGGTAAAAAAATTCCAAAATTGAAGGCTATAATCCACGCTTTTTGAGTAATTTTGAGGTTACGGGGCCCGGTGGCGAAAAGTCTTGAGACCCCAAGGGATACATATTAGGGTCATATAATGACGTTTGGAACCATATATGACCATTATATGTTGCCATAAATGTCCGTGGTAGGCTTGAGGTCACGATATCGGTGCAAGTTTGGAGCGGGTAAATTGACTATTTAAAGGCATATTGGATGGTTCCACCCACTCAATTGGACTCCCGGAGGGTATTAGGAACCATGGTAATGATATCGGCAATTTTTATTTCCGATCAAAAAAAGGTCAAAATATTCCAAAATTGAAGGCTATAATCCACGCTTTTTAAGGAATTTTGAGGTTACGGGGCCCTGTGGCGAAAAGTCTTGAGACCCTAGGGGATACATCTTAGGGTCATATAATAGAAGTTTGGAACCATATATGACCCTTATATGTTGTACAAAATAGCCGTGGTAGGCTTCAGTTTATGAAATCGGTTCAAATTTGGAACGGGTAAATTGACCGTTTTAAGGCATATTGGATGGTTCCACCCACTCAAGTGGACTCTCGGAGGGTATTAGGAACCATGCTAAACATCTCGACAATTTTTATTTCCGGGCAAAAAAAAATCCAAAAATTCCAAAATTGAAGGCTATAATCCACGCTTTTTGAGGAATTTTGAGGTTACGGGGCCCGGTGGCGAAAAGTATTGAGACCCTAGAGGATACATCTTAGGGTCATATATAATGACGTTTGGAACAATATATGACCCTTATATGTTGTACAAAATAGCCGTGGTAAGCTTCAGTTTACGAAATCGGTGCAAATTAGGAACGGGTAAATTGACCATTTTAAGGCATATTGGATGCTTCCACCTACTCAATTGGACTCCCAGAGGGTATTAGGAACCATTGTAAACATCTCGGCAATTTTTATTTCCGGGCGAAAAAAGGTCAAAAAATTCCAAAATTGAAGGCTATAATCCGCGATTTTTGAGGAAATTTGAGGTTACAGGGCCCGGTGGCGAAAAGTTTTGAGACCCTAGGGGATACATCTTAGGGACATATAATGACGTTTGGAACCATATATGACCCTTATATGTTGCAATAAATGTCCATGGTAGGCTTCAAGTTACGATATCGGTGCATGTTTGGAACGGTTAAATTGATTGTTTAGAGGCATATTCGATGGTTCCACCCACTCAATTGGACACCCGGAGGGTATTAGGAGCCATGGTAAACATCTCGACAATTTTTAATTCCGAGCGAAAAAAGGTAAAAAAATTCGAAAATTGAAGGCTATAATCCACGCTTTTTGAGTAATTTTGAGGTTACGGGGCCCGGTGGCGAAAAGTCTTGAGACCCCAAGGGATACATATTAGGGTCATATAATGACGTTTGGAACCATATATGACCATTATATGTTGCCATAAATGTCCGTGGTAGGCTTGAGGTCACGATATCGGTGCAAGTTTGGAACGGGTAAATTGACTATTTAAAGGCATATTGGATGGTTCCTCCCACTCAATTGGATTCCCGGAGGGTATTAGAAACCATGTTAAACATCTCGGCAATTTTTATTGACGGGCGAAAAAAGGTCTAAAAATTCCAAAATTGAAGGCTATAATCCACGCTTTTTGAGGAATTTTGAGGTTACGGGGCCTGGTGGCTATAGACACCTAAAAATGTCTCCCCAAAACCAAACCCAATGATGAAAAATTTTTCACCGCCATTATTGGTCGGGTTGTGTATGTATTATTTAGAGTGCTTAAATCCATGTTCATTCCCAATACATTTCATAAACCAACCCAATTCCTAACCCATTTCACCAAACTATAACTTATTTTCCTCATTTCGTGCCTTTAAACCCAAAATAATTCATTTTGTGTCCTTCAAAATCATTCATTTCTTGTTCTTTTTATAAAAACGTTTAGATCAGTTTATTTTGATCCATAATCTAGGTCCATTGATTAAATATTTGGATGGGGCTTTAAAAGAGCTTTCGAACGGTATATCATATGCCTAAATCCGAGTTGTAACGAATAAGTTATGGTCAAAACTCTAAACTGGATCTAAACCGAACCTAAGCCCACCTTACCTACGACCCAATGATCATGTGGAGGGTCCAAATGATTTAATCTCATTCCTAATCCAATTAGGATAAATTGGAAGCTTCTATAAGTTTCTAAAAGATCCTAATTATCCTTTTTGAAAAGATAAGATTAAAGAGTTTGAAATAGAATAAAACTCCTCTAGTAATTCGATTCGAATTGAAAGACATTCAAAGATAGTCAGAAATTATTTTCATGATTCATATTTTTTTATCTAATTTTATATGGTTGGATAGCTCTTGAAATTATCTTTCCAATGATATATTATAATATTAATTCCGAGCTATAACGAAAAAGATATAAAAGAAATACGAAACTCTATCCAAAACTGACACCGTCTCACTATTTCGGTTATATCTTTTATTCTACTAAATATTTTAATCTGATTCTAATTGGGTTAGAAAGTAGACATCAATAGCTTTCCAACGACATCTTATTCATCTTATTCCAATTTCTGGATCCAAAGATATGATAAAAAGAAAAACCAAAGTTCGAATTCAAATTCTTATCTTTTTTTGATTCGACCCTCTCTTTTTTTCCTATAAATAGAGGTCATATCTCCCCTTTTTCAATCATCAACAAGCTTGATCATCAAATCATTCTCTCTTCTTCTCTTCTACACCAAAAGTCATTCTCTCTCTCTACACCAAAAATATTCTCTCCTCTTTCTCTTGCTCTAGCCTAAATTCTAGCCACCCTATTCTCTCATTTTATATCCCTTAAGCACTCTAAGGACTCCATACAGTACCCGAAGTTCTATATTTAAACCAAGGCGTGAAAGGTAGAATTAACTGAGGGTTTGGACCAAATCAACTCTATTTTTTATTTAATTTAATTTACATTTGATTTACTAACAATTTATTCATGATGTAGCAATTACAAGGAAACGCGGAAAGTGAGTAATTAATCACTTAATTACTCTTGTTATTATTTCTTGTTGCTGTTATCATGATTAGGGTTTATTATTATTTGATTTGGACTAAAGCTATTATTGTTGAATTGCTTCCAATATTAATGTTGATTCTATTATTATTATTATTTATGATCACCATATTGCATGTTTAAAGGGAATATGTAATTGAAATAACGCTCAATAAGATATTTTGAACAACCGGCTTAGGTTCCTTTTTAATCTTGTTGTTTAATCAAGTGATCACAATATTTTAGAATTATATGTTGCATTAATATTCAACCAATTTAGCATAATAATAGTTTGGAGTAAATTGAATATTTTGTTTGTATGCCTTTGAGATCATAGGAATACTTTTTCACAATAAGAATCGAGTAGAGGCCAATACGGGCGAATGTGACTCCATGACTCACTTCGTACCATCATCCCTGATCCTTTTGAATCAAATGAAAGTCAAATGCATTAAACAAAGCTAATTGAGTCAAACAAAGGTCAAACACATTCAACAATGCTAATTGAGTCAAATGAAAGTCAAACACATTCAAACAAAGCTTTTTGAATCAATGAAAGTCAAATGCATTCAACAAAGCTTTTATAATCAAATGAAAGTCAATCACATTCAAACAAAGCTTTTTGAATCAAATGAAAGTCAAATTCATTCAACAAAGCTAATTAGGTCAGATGAAAGTCAAACACTTTCAACAAAGCTTCTAGAATCAAATGAAAGTCAAATACATTTAAACAAAGCTTTTTGAATCAAATGAAAGTTAATTGCATTCCACAATGCTAATTGAGTCAAATAAAAGTCAAACACATTCAACAAAGCTAATTGAGTCAAATAAAAGTCAAACACATTCAAACAAATCTTTTTGAATCAAATGAAAGTCAAATGCATTCAACAAAGCTAATTGAGTCAAATGAAGGTCAAACACTTTCAACAAAGCTTTTAGAATCCAATGAAAGTCAAATACATTCAAACAAAGCTTTTGGAATCAAATGAAAGTCAATTGCATTCCACAATGCTAATTAAGTCAAATGAAAGTCAAACACATTTAACAAAGCTAATTGAGTCAAATGAAATTCAAACACATTCAAACAAAGCTAATTGAGTCAAATGAAAGTCAAACACATTCAACAAAGCTAATTGACTCAAATGAAAGTCAAACACATTCAAACAAATCTTTTTGAATCAAATGAAAGTCAAATGCATTCAACAAAGCTAATTGGAATCAAATGAAAGTCAAATACATTCTAACAAAGCTTTAGGAATCAAATGAAAGTCAAATGCGTTCAACAAACCTAAATGAGTCAAATGAAATTCAAACACTTTCAACAAAGCTTTTAGAATCAAATAAAAGTCAAACACATTCTAACAAAGCTTTTGGAATCAAATGAAAGTCAATTGCATTCCACAATGCTAATTAAGTCAAATGAAAGTCAAACACATTTAACAAAGCTAATTGAGTCAAATGAAATTCAAACACATTCAAACAAAGCTTTTTGATTCAAATGAAAGTTAAATGCATTCAACAAAGCTAACTGAGTCAAAAAAAGTCACACTTTCTAAAAAGCTTTTAGAATCAAATGAAAGTCAATCACATTCAAACAAAGCTTTTTGAATCATATGAAAGTTAAATGCATTCAACAAAGCTAAGTGAGTGAAATGAAAGTCAAACACATTCAACAAAGCTAATTGAGTCAAATGAAAGTCAAACACATTCAAACAAAGCTTTTTGAATCAATGAAAGTCAAATGCATTTAGCAAAGCTGATTGAGTCAAATGAAAGTCTAACACATTCAACAAAGCTAATTCAATCAAATGAAAGTCAATCACATTCAAACTAAGCTTTTTAAATGAAATGAAATTTAAATGCATTAAACAAAGCTAATTGAGTCAAATGAAAGTCAAACACATTCAAACAAAGGTTTTTGAATCAAAAGAAAGTCAAATGCATTCAACAAACCTAATTGAGTCAAATGAAATTCAAACACTTTCAACAAAGCTTAAAGAATCAAATAAAAGTCAAACACATTCTAACAAAACTTTTTGAAACAAATGAAAGTTAAATGCATTCAACAAAGCTAATTGAGTCAAATGAAAGTCAAACACTTTTGAACAAAGCTTTTAGAATAAAATGAAAGTTAAATACATTCAAACAAAGATTTTTGAATCAAATGAAAGTCAATTGCATTCCACAATGGTAATTGAGTCAAATAAAAGTCAAACACATTCAACAAAGCTAATTGAGTTAAATGAAAGTCAAACACATTTAAACAAAGCTTTTTGAATCAATGAAAGTCAAATACATTCAGCAAAGCTAATTGAGTCAAATGAAAGTCAAACACATTCAACAAAGCTAATTCAATCAAATGAAAGTCAATCACATTCAAACTAAGCTTTTTGAATGAAATGAAAGTCAAATGCATTAAACAAAGCTAATTGAGTCAAATTAAAGTCAAACACATTCAAACAAAGCTTTTTGAATCAAAAGAAAGTCAAATGCATTCAACAAACCTAATTGATTCAAATGAAATTCAAACACTTTCTACAAAGCTTTTAGAATCAAATGAAAGTCAAACACATTCTAACAAAGCTTTTTGAAACAAATGAAAGTCAAATGCATTCAACAAAGCTAATTGAGTCAAATGAAAGTCAAACACTTTTGAACAAAGCTTTTAGAATCAAATGAAAGTCAAATACATTCAAACAAAGCTTTTTGAATCAAATGAAAGTATTGCATTCCACAATGCAAATTAAGTTAAATTAAAGTCAAACACATTCAACAAAGCTAATTGAGTCAAATGAAAGTCAAACACATTCAAACAAAGCTTTTTGATTCAAATGAAAGTTAAATGCATTCAACAAAGCTAATTGAGTCAAAAATGTCACACTTTCAAAAAAGCTTTTAGAATCAAATGAAAGCCAAACACATTCAAACAAACCTTTTTGAATCAAATGAAAGTCAAATGCTTTTAACAAAGCTAATTGAGTCAAATGAAAGTCAAATACTTTCAACAAAGCTATTATAATCAAAGGAAAGTCAATCACATTCAAACAAAGCTTTTTGAATCAAATGAAAGTCAAATTCATTAAACAAAGCTAATTGAGTCAGATGAAAGTCAAACACTTTCAACAAAGCTTTTAGAATCAAATGAATGTCAGATACATTCAAACAAAGCTTTTTGAATCAAATGACAGTTAATTGCATTCTACAATTTTAATTGAGTCAAATGAGAGTCAAACACATTCAAACAATGCTTTTTGAATCAGATGAAAGTCAAATGCATTCAACAAAGCTGATTGAGTCAAATAAAAGTTAAACACTTTCAACAAAGCTTTTAGAATCAAATAAAAGTCAAATACATTCAAACAAAGCTTTTTGAATCAAATGAAAGTCAATTGCATTCCACAATGGTAAATTAGTCAAATAAAAGTCAAACACATTCAACAAAGCTAATTGAGTCAAATGAAAGTCAAACACATTCAAACAAAGCTTTTTAAATCAATGAAAGTCAAATGCATTCAGCAAAGCTAATTGAGTCAAATGAAAGTCAAACACATTCAACAAAACTAATTCAATCAAATGAAAGTCAATCACATTCAAACTAAGCTTTTTGAATGAAATGAAAGTCAAATGCATTTAACAAAGCTAATTAAGTCAAATGAAAGTTAAACACATTCAAACAAAGCTTTTTGAATCAAATGAAATTGAAATGCATTCAACAAAGTTAATTGAAGCAAAAGAAAGTCAAACACTTTCAACAAAGCTTTTAGAGTCAAGTGAAAGTCAAATACATTCAAACAAAGCTTTTTGAATCAAATGAAAGTCAAATGCATTCAACAAAGCTAATTGAGTCAAATGAAAGTCAAACACATTCAACAAAGCTAATTGAGTCAAATGAAAGTCAAACACATTCAACAAAGCTAATTGAGATAAATGAAACTCAAACACATTCAAACAAAGCTTTTTGAATCAAATGAAAGTCAAATGCATTAAACAAAGCTAATTGAGTCAAATGAAAGTCGAACACTTTCAACAAAGCTTTTAGATTCAAATGAAAGTCAAATAAATTCAAACAAAGTTTTTTTAATCAAATGAAAGTCAATTGCATTCCACAATGCTAGTTGAGTGCAATGAATGCCAAACACATTCAACAAAGCTAATTGAGACAAATGAAAGTCAAACACTTTCAACAATGCTTTTAGAATCAAATGAATGTCAAACCCATTCAAACAAAGCTTTTTGAATCAAATGTAAGTCAAATGCATTCAACAAAGCTGATTGAGTCAAATGAAAGTCAAACACTTTCAACAAAGTTTTTATAATCAAATGAAAGTCAAATACATTCAAACTAAGCTTTTTGATCAAATGAAAGTCAATTGCATTCCACAATGCTAATTGAGTCAAATGAAAGTCAAACACATTCAACAAATCTAATTGAGTCAAATGAAAGTCAAACACATTCAAACAAAGCTTTTTGAACAAAATGAAAGCCAAATGTATTCAACAAAGCTAATTGAGTCAAATGAATGTCAAACACTTTCAACAAAGCTTTTAGAATCAAATGAATGTCAAACACATTCAAACAAAGCATTTTGAATCAAATGAAAGTCAAATGCATTCAAAAAAGTTAATTGAGTCAAATGAAAGTCAAACATTTTGAACAAAGCTTTTAGAATCAAATGAAAGTTAAATTATTCAAACAAAGCTTTTTGAATCAAATGAAAGTCAATTTCATTCAACAATGCTAATTGAGTCAAATGAAAGTCAAACACAACAACAAAGCTAATTGAGTCAAAAGAAACTCAAACACATTCAAACAAAGCTTTTTGAATCAAATGAAAGTCAAATGCATTCAACAAAGCTAATTGAGTCAAATGAAAGTCAAACACTTTCAACAAAGCTTTTAGAATCAAATGAAAGTCAATTACATTAAAACAAAGCTTTTTGAATCAAATGAAAGTCATTTGCATTCCACAATTCTAATTGAGTCAAATGAAAGTCAAACACATTCAACAAAGCTAATTGAGTCAAGTGAAAGTTAAACAAATTCAAACAAAGCTTTCTGAATCAAATAAAAGTCAAATGCATTCAACAAAGCTAATTGATTTAAATGAAAGTCAAACACTTTCAACAAAGCTTTTAAAATCAAATGAAAGTAAAACACATTCAAACAAAGCTTTTTGAATTAAATGAGAGTCAAATGCATTCAACAAAGCTAATTGAGTTAAATGAAAGTCAAACACTTTCAACAAAGCTTTTAGAATCAAATGAAAGTCAAATACATTTAAACAAAGCTTTTTAAATCAAATGAAAGTCAATTGCATTCCACAATGCTAATTAAGTCAAATGAAAGTCAAACACATTCAACAAAGCTAATTGAGTAAAATGAAATTCAAACACATTCAAAAAAAGCTTTTTGAATCAAATGAAAGTCATTTGCATTCAACAAAGCTAATTGAGTCAAATGAAAGTCAAACACTTTTAACAAAGCTTTTAGAATCAAATGAAAGTCAAATACATTCAAATAAAGCTTTTTGAATCAAATGAAAGTCAATTACATTCCTCAATGGTAATTGAGTCAAATGAAAGTCAAACACATTCAACAAAGCTAATTGAGTCAAATGAATGTCAAACACATTCAAACAAAGCTTTTTGAATCAAATGAAAGTCAAATGCATTAAGCAAAGCTAATTGAGTCAAATGAAAGTCAAACACTTTCAACAAAGCTTTAAGAATCAAATGAAAGTCAAATACATTCAAACAATGCTTTTTGAATCAAATGAAAGTCAATTGCATTCCACAATGCAAATTGATCAAATGAAAGTCAAACACATTCAACAAAGCTAATTGAGTCAACTGAAAGTTAAACACATTCAAACAAAGCTTTTTGAATCAAATGAAAGTCATTTGCATTCAACAATGCTAATTGAGGCAAATGAAAGTCAAACACATTCAACAAAGCTTTTAGAATCAAATGAAAGTCAAACACATTCAACAAAGCTAATTAAGTCAAATGAAAGTCAAACACTTTTAACAAAGCTTTCTGAATCAAATGAAAGTCAAATACATTCAAACAAAGCTTTTAGAATCAAATGAAAGTCAATTGCATTCCACAATGCTAATTGAGTCAAATGAAAGTCAAACACATTCAACAAAGCTAATTGAGTCAAATGAAAGTCAAACACATTCAAAAAAAGCTTTTTGATTCAAATGAAAGTCAAATGCATTCAACAAAGCTAATTGAGTCAAATGAAAGTCAAACACTTTTAACAAAGCTTTTAGAATCAAATGAAAGTCAAACACAATCAAACAAAGCTTTTTGAATCAAATGAAAGTCAATTGCATTCCACAATGCTAATTGAGTCAAATGAAAGTCAAACACATTCAACAAAGCTAATTGAGTCAAATGAAAGTCAAACACAATCATAAAAAGCTTTTTGATTCAAATGAAAGTCAAATGCATTCAACAAAGCTAATTAAGTCAAAAGAAAGTCAAACACTTTTAACAAAGCTTTTAGAATCAAATGAAAGTCAAACACATTCAAAAAAAGCTTTTTGAATCAAATGAATGTTAAATGCATTCAACAAAGCTAATTAACAAATTAAAGTCAAACACTTTCAACAAAGCTCTTAGAATCATATGAAAGTCAAAGACATTCAAACAAAGCTTCTTGAATCAAATGAAAGTCAATTGCATTCCACTATGCTAATTTAGTCAAATGAAAGTCAAACACATTCAACAAAGCAAATCGAGTCAAATGAAAGTCAAACACATTCAAACAAAGCTTTTTGAATCAATTGAAAGTCAAATGCATTCAACAAAGCTAATAGAGTCAAATGAAAGTCAAACACTTTCAACAAAGCTTTTAAAATCAAATGAAAGTCAAATACATTCAAACAAATCTTTTTGAATCAAATGAAAGTCTATTGTATTCAACAATGGTAATTGAGTCAAATGAAAGTCAAACACATTCAACAAAGCTAATTGAGTCAAATGAAAGTCAAATACATTCAAACAAAGCTTTTTTAATCAAATGAAAGTCAATTGCATTCCACAATGCTAATTGAGTCAAATGAAAGTCAAACACATTCAACAAAGCTAATTGAGTCAAATGATAGTCAAACACATTCAAACAAAGCTTTTTGATTCAAATGAAAGTCAATTGCATTCCACAATGCTAATTGAGTCAAATGAAAGTCAAACACATTCAACAAAGCTAATTGAGTCAAATGAAAGTCAAAAACTTTCAACAAATCTTTTAGAATCAAATGAAAGTTAAATACATTCAAACAAAGCATTTTGAATCAAATGAAAGTCAAATGCATTCAACAAAGCTAATTAAGTCAAATGAAAGTCAAACACTTTCAACAAAGCTTTTAGAATCAAATGAAAGTCAAACACATTCAACAAAGCTAATTAAGTCAAATGAAAGTCAAACACTTTCAACAAAGCTTTCTGAATCAAATGAAAGTCAAATACATTCAAACAAAGCTTTTAGAATCAAATGAAAGTCAATTGCATTCCACAATGCTAATTGAGTCAAATGAAAGTCAAACACATTCAACAAAGCTAATTGAGTCAAATGAAAGTCAAACACATTCAAAAAAAGCTTTTTGATTCAAATGAAAGTCAAATGCATTCAACAAAGCTAATTGAGTCAAATGAAAGTCAAACACTTTTAACAAAGCTTTTAGAATCAAATGAAAGTCAAACACAATCAAACAAAGCTTTTTGAATCAAATGAAAGTCAATTGCATTCCACAATGCTAATTGAGTCAAATGAAAGTCAAACACATTCAACAAAGCTAATTGAGTCAAATGAAAGTCAAACACAATCATAAAAAGCTTTTTGATTCAAATGAAAGTCAAATGCATTCAACAAAGCTAATTAAGTCAAAAGAAAGTCAAACACTTTTAACAATGCTTTTAGAATCAAATGAAAGTCAAACACATTCAAAAAAAGCTTTTTGAATCAAATGAATGTTAAATGCATTCAACAAAGCTAATTAACAAATTAAAGTCAAACACTTTCAACAAAGCTCTTAGAATCATATGAAAGTCAAAGACATTCAAACAAAGCTTCTTGAATCAAATGAAAGTCAATTGCATTCCACTATGCTAATTTAGTCAAATGAAAGTCAAACACATTCAACAAAGCAAATCGAGTCAAATGAAAGTCAAACACATTCAAACAAAGCTTTTTGAATCAATTGAAAGTCAAATGCATTCAACAAAGCTAATAGAGTCAAATGAAAGTCAAACACTTTCAACAAAGCTTTTAAAATCAAATGAAAGTCAAATACATTCAAACAAATCTTTTTGAATCAAATAAAAGTCTATTGTATTCAACAATGGTAATTGAGTCAAATGAAAGTCAAACACATTCAACAAAGCTAATTGAGTCAAATGAAAGTCAAATACATTCAAACAAAGCTTTTTTAATCAAATGAAAGTCAATTGCATTCCACAATGCTAATTGAGTCAAATGAAAGTCAAACACATTCAACAAAGCTAATTGAGTCAAATGATAGTCAAACACATTCAAACAAAGCTTTTTGATTCAAATGAAAGTCAAATGCATTCAACAAAGCTAATTGAGTCAAATGAAAGTCAAACACTTTTAACAAAGCTATTAGAATCAAATGAAAGTCAAACACAATCAAACAAAGCTTTTTGAATCAAACGAAAGTCAAATGCATTCAACAAAGCTAATTGAGTCAAATGAAAGTCAAACACTTTCAACAAAGCTTTTAGAATCAAATGAAAGTCAAATGCTTTCAACAAAGCTAAGTGAGTCAAATGAAAGTCAAACACTTTCAACAAAGATTTAAGAATCAAATGAAAGTCAAATACATTCAAACAAAGCTTTTTGAATCAAATGAAAGTCAATTGCATTTCATAATGCTAACTGAGTCAAATGAAAGTTAAACACATTTAACAAAGCTAATTGAGTCAAATGAAAGTCAAACACATTCAAACAAAGCTTTTTGAATCAAATGAAAGTCAAATGCATTCAAAAAAGCTAATTGAGCAAAATGAAAGTCAAATACTTTCAACAAAGCGTTTAGAATCAAATGAAAGTCAAACACATTCAAACAAAGCATTTTGAATCAAAAGAAAGTCAAATGCATTCAACAAAGCTAATTGAGTCAAATGAAAGTCAAACACTTTCAACAAAGCTTTTAGAATCAAATGTAAGTCAAATGCATTTAAAGAAAGCTTTTTGAATCAAATGAAAGTCAATTGCATTCCACAATGCTAATTGAGTCAAACGAAAGTCAAACACATTCAACAAAGCTAATTGAGTCAAATGAAAGTTAAACACATTCAAACAAAGCTTACCCATTAATTGGACTCCCGAAGGGTATTAGGAACCATGGTAAACATCTCAGAAATTTTTATTTCCGGGCGAAAAAAGGTCAAAAAATTCTAAAATTAAAGGCTATAATCCATGCTTTTTGAGGAATATTGAGGTTACGGGGCCAAGTGGCGAAAAAGTCTTGAGACCTTAGGAGATACATCATAGGGTCATATAATGACATTTGGAAGCATATATGACCCTTATATGTTGCCATTAATGTCCGTGGTAGGCTTGAGGTCACGATATCGATAAAAGTTTGGAACGGGTAAATAAACTGTTTAAAGGCATATTCGATGGTTCCACCCACTCAATTGGACTCCAGGAGGGTATTAGAAACCATGGTAAACATCTCGGAGAATTTTATTTCCGGGCGAAAAAAGGTCAAAAAATTCCAAAATTGATAGCTATAATCCACGCTTTTTGAGTAATTTAAAGGTTACGGGGCCCGGTGACAAAATTTCTTGAGATCCAAGGGGATACAACTTAGGGTCATATAATGACGTTTGAAACCATATATGACCCATATATGTTGCCATAAATGTCCGTGGTAGGCTTGAGGTCACGACATCGGTGAAAGTTTGGAACGGGTAAATTGACTGTTTAAAGGCATATTGGATGGTTCCACCCACTTAATTGGACTCCCGGAGGGTATCAGGAGCCATAGTAAACATCTCGTCAATTTTTATTTCCGGGCGAAAAAAGGTGAAAAAATTCCAAAATTAAAGGCTAAATCCACGCTTTTTAAGGAATTTTGAGGTTACGGGGCCCGGTGGCGAAAGTCTTGAGACCCTAGGGGATACATTTTAGGGTCATATAATGACGTTTGGAACCATATATGACCATTACATGTTTCCATAAATGTTCGTGGTAGGCTTGAGGTCACGATATCGGTGCAAGTTTGGAACGGGTAAGTTAACTGTTTAATGGCATATTAGATGGTTGGACCCACCCAAATAGACTCCCAGGGTGTATAAGGGTCCATGGTAAGCATCTCGGGATATTTATTTCCGAGCGAAAAAAGATCAAAAAATTCCAAAATTAATGGCTATATCCACGCTTTTTGAGGAATTTTGAGGTTTAGGGGCCCGGTGGCGAAAAGTTTTGAGACCTTAAGAGATACATCTTAGGGTTTTATAATGACAATTGGAACCATTTATGACCATTATATGTTGTACAAAATAGCCGTGGTAGGCTTCAGTTTACGAAATCGGTGCAAATATGGAACGGGTAAATTGACCGTTTTAAGGCATATTGGATGGTTCCACCCACTCAATTGGACTCCCGGAGGGTATAAGGAATCATGGTTAACATCTCAACAATTTTTATTTCCGTTTGAAAAAAGATCAAAAAATTCTAAAACTGAAGGCTATAATCCACGCTTGTTAAGGAATTTTGAGGTTAACGGCCCCGCTAGTGAAAAGTCTTGAGACCCTAGGGGATACATCTTAGGGTCATATAATGACTTTTGGAACGATATATGTACATTATATCTTTCCATAAATGTCCGTGGTAAGCTTGAAGTCACGATATCGGTGCAAGTTTGGAACGGGTAAATTGACTGTTCAAAGGCATATTGGATGGTTGGACCCACCCAAATAAACTCTCAGCGTGTATTAGGGTCCATGGTAAACATCTCGACAATTTTAATTTTCGGCCGAAAAAAGGTCAAAAAATTCCAAAATTGAAAGTTATAATACACGCTTTTTGAGGAATTAAGAGGTTACGGGGCCCGGTGGAGAAAAGTTTGGAGACCTTAGGGGATACATCTTAGGGTCATATAATGACGTTTAGAACCATATATGACCCTTATATATTGTACAAAATAGCCGTGGTAGGCTTCAGTTTTCGAAATCGGTGCAAATTTAGAACGGGTAAATTGACCGTTTTAAGGCATATTAGATGGTTTCACCCACTCAATTGGACTCCCAGAGGGTATTAGGAACCATAGTAAACATCTCGGCAATTTTATTTCAGGGTGAAAAAAGGTGAAAAAATTCAAAAATTGAAGGCTGTAATCCACGCTTTTTGAGGAATTTTGAGGTTACGGGGCCTGGTAGCGAAAAGTTTTGAGACCCTAAAGGATACATCTTAGGGTCATATAATGACGTTTGGAACCATATATGACCCTTATATGTTGCCATAAATGTCCGAGGTAGGCTTTAGGTCACGATATCGGTGCAAGTATGGAACGGGTAAATTGACTGCTTAAAGGCATATTGGATGGTTCCACCCACTCAATTGGACTCCCGGAGGGTATTAGAAACCAAGATAAACATCTCGACATTTTTTTTTCCGGGCGAAAAAAGGACAAAAAATTCCAAAATTTAAGGTTATAATCCACGCTTTTTGAGGAATTTTGAGGTTACAGGGCCCGGTGGCAAAAAGTCTTGAGACCCTAGGGGATACATTTTAGGGTCATATAACGACGTTTGGAACCATATATGAACCTTATATGTTGCCATAAATGTCCGTGGTAGGCTTGAGGTCACGATATCGGAGCACGTTTGGAACGGATAAATTGACTGTTTAAATGCATATTGGATGGTTCCACCCACTCAATTGGACTAGGGGAGGGTATTAGGAACCATGTAAACATCTCGGCAATTTTTATTTCAGAGCGAAAAATCCAAAATTGAAGGCTATAATCCAAGCTTTTTGAGGAATTTTGAGGTTACGGGACCCGGTGGCGAAAAGTTTTGAGACCCTAGAGGATACATCTTAGGGTCATATAATGATGTTTTGAACCATATATGACCCTTATATATTGCCATAAATGTCCGTGGCAAGCTTGAGCTCACGATATCGGTCAAAGTTTTGCACGGGTAAATTGACTATTTAAAGGCATATTGGATGGTTCAACCCACTCAATTGGACTCCCGGAGGGTATTAGGAACCATGGTAAACATCTCAGCAATTTTGAGGTTATAGGGCCTGGTGGCGAAAAGTCTTGAGACCCTAGGGGATACATCTTAGGGTCATATAATGACGTTTGGAACCATATATGACCCTTATATGTTGTCATTAATGTCCGTGGTAGGCTTGAGATCACGATATCGGTGCAATTTTGGAACGGATAAATTGACTGTTTAAAGGCATATTGGATGGTTCCACCCACTCAATTGGACTCCCAGAGGGTATTAGTAACCAAGGTAAACATCTCGGCAATTTGTATTTCCGGGCGAAAAAAGGCAAAAAATTCTAAAATTGAAGGCTATAATCCACGCTTTTTGAGGAATTTTGAGGTTACGGGGTCCGGTCGCGAAAAAACTTGAAACCCTAGAGGATACATCATAGGGTCATATAATAACGTTTGGAACCATATATGACCCTTATATGTTGCCATAAATGTCCGTGGTAGGCTTGAGGTCACGATATCGTTGCAAGTTTAGAACGGGTAAATTGACTGTTTAAAGGCATAATAGATGGTTCCACCCACTCATTAGGACTCCCGGAGGGTATTTGGAACCATGGTAAACATCTCGGCAATATTTATTTCCGGGCGAAAAAAGGTCAAAAACTTCCAAAATTGAAGGCTTTATTCCACGCTTTTTTTGGAATTTTGAGATTAGGGAGCCCGGCGGCTAAAAGTCTTAAGACCCTAGGGGATACATCTTAGGGTCATATAATGACGTTTGAAACCATATATGACCCTTTTATGTTGCCATAAATGTCCGTGGTAGGCTTGAGGTCACGATATTAGTGCAAGTTTTTAATGGGTAAATTGACTGTTTAAACTCATATTGGATAGTTCCACCCACTCAATTGGACTCCCGCAGGATATTAGGAACCATGGTAAACATCTCTACTATTTTTATTTCTGAGCGAAAATAAGTTAAAAAATTCCAAAATTGAAGGCTATGATCCACTCTTTTTGAGGAATTCGGAGGTTACGGGGCCCGGTGGAAAAAAGTCTTGAGACCCTAGGGGATACATCTTAAGGTCATATAATGACGTTTGGAACCATATATGACCCTTATATGTTGCCATAAATGTCCGTGGTAGGCTTCAGGTCACGATATCGGTGCAAGTTTGGAATGGGTAAATTGATTATTTAAAGGTATGTTGGATGGTTCCACCCACTCAATTGGACTCGCGGAGGGTATTAGGAACCTTGGTAAACATCTCGGCAATTTAAATTTCTGGGCGAAAAAAGGTCAAAGAATTCTAAAATTGAAGGCTATAATCCACGCTTTTTGCGGAATTTAGAGGTTACGGTGCCCAGTGGCGAAAAGTCTTAAAACCCAAGAAGATACATCTTAGGGTCATATAATAACGTTTGGAACCATATATGACCCTTATATGTGGCAATAAATGACCGTGGTAGGCTTGAGGTCACGATATGGGTGCAAGTTTGGAATAGGTAAATTGACTGTTTAAAGGCATAATAGATAGTTCCACCCATTGAATTGGACTCCCGGAGGGATTTAGGAACCATGGTAAACATCTCGGCAATTTTTATTTTCGAGCAAAATTGAAGGCTTTAATCCATGCTTTTTGAGGAATTTTGAGATTACGGAGCCCGGCGGCGAAAAGTCTTGAGACCCTAGGGGATACATCTTAGGGTCATTTAATGACGTTTGGAACCATATATGACCCTGGGACAGACCAAATCATCAGTTGAGGCTCGGTATTGACGGTTTTGCCGCCTGTCCGACTCTCAAGTAAGGACTGTTAGTTCCTTACAGAAGTTTCTTTGAAGCTGTCAGGAAAGCTCGAAGTAGAGGCTAACTCAGACAGCTGCTGGTTTCTCCTCCACTCGATGATGTGTTGAGCGTCGGAGGCTGTTTTCTTGCTGGTCCCCAACTGTTCCTGCCGAGGCTGCCTCTAAGGATCAGTAGGCAGTAGAATTTTCGACCAGTCAAGTTTGGAGGCCATCCTCTCCTTCTCCCTTTCTTTGTCTTTGGGATGGGGAGTTGGACGCATGTCCTTGACGGGCTTTTTCTTCCCAGGAGTAGGAGACTTCTTAGCCGGCGGACTCTTGCTAGAGCCTGCCTTGTTTTTGTTGATCATGGCTTTGATTTCACCCTTGAAAGAGTTCATGAATTTCATGAGCTCATCCCGGGTGACTAGGGCTTGACCTCTGGCCTTTTGGGTTTCCCCTTCTGGCCTCTAAGAGGGGCGCCTGCTTGGGCCCACCTGGTCAAGGTTGCGCTCCAATTTATCTTTGGAACGCTTGTACTTGGACACGAAGGACCCATCCTTTGTGATATAGGTTTCTACGTCATCATCATCTTCATCATAAGCTTCATCCTCAGTGAGGACCTCAGGCGGAGGCCGAGGGAACGACTGAGGGATTCCAGAACCTCCCGGCTGAGATGCTGGTTGAGGGTTTTCTTGGTTCTCGGGTTGTATAACCGGTTGTAAGTTTGTAAGATCAGGAATGGGTACAGACTCTCCAACCATCTTCGAGGTACTCTCCCCATAGACGGCGCCAAATGTTTTGGGTGTTTTTGTCCCTCGGGAGAGTTAAAGCTCGAAGACTGGTCCGGTGCGGCCTGTACCTGCAAGTCAAATGGAGACAGTAGTTGGTAGGTGCTCCGCCTCCAATGGCCAAGTTAGTAACTTGAAAGGAGAGAAAAAAGGTGCGGAAATTTAGGTGGGTATCTGCTCGGATTCCAAGCTCAGTTGTCTCTATCAAAGGGACAGTTTGTAATAAATGGAAAAACGTGCCCTCCAAAAGAGGGGAATCTCCCTATTTATAGGGTCCTAAGGAATTGTGCCCCTGATTAGGTCACAGAACCCTAATCAGTGGTGGGCTGCGTCGTTTTATGGTTTTCTCGGGATTTGGGCCTGAAGGCCGTCATCCTCCAAATATCTAGGATGACACGTGTCAAGCAGGGATAGGTCCACACCTAGGGCTGACACGTGTTACCCTCTGGTTGGTCTACATGGTGGGGTAAAATTACCCTAAACACCACCCACTCAATTGGACTCCCGGAGGGTATTAGGAACCATGGTAAACATCTCGGAAATTTTTATTTCCGGGCGATAAAAGGTAAAAAAATTCCAAAATTGAAGGTTATAATACACGCTTTTTGTGGAATTTTTAGGTTTCGGGGCCTGGTGGCGAAAAGTCTTGAGACCCTATGGGATACATCTAAGGGTCATATAATGACGTTTGAAACCATATATGTCCCTTATATGTTGCCATAAATGTCCATGGTAGGCTTGAGGTCACGATATTGTTGCAAGTTTGGAACGGGTAAATTGATTGTTTAAAGGCATATTTGATAGTTCAACCCACTCAATTGGACTCCCAGAGTGTATTAGGATCCATGTTAAACATCTCGGCAATTTTTATTTTCTGGCGAAAAAAGGTCAAAAAATTCCAAAATTGAAGGCTATAATCCACGCTTTTTGAGGAATTTTGAGTTTACGGGGCCAGGTGGCGAAAAGGTTTGAGACCCTAGAGGATACATCTTAGGGTCATTTAATGACGTTTGGAACCATATATGACCATTATATGTTGCCATAAATGTCCGTGGTAGGCTTGAGGTCAAGATATTGGTGCAAGTTTGGAACGGGTAATTGACTGTTTAAAGGCATATTAGATGGTTGGACCCACCCAAATAGACTCCCAGGGTGTATTAGGGTCCATGGTAAGCATCTCGGCGTTTTTTATTTCGGGCGAAAAAGGTCAAAAAATTCCAAAATTGAAGGCTATAATATACGCTTTTTGAGGAATTTTGAGGTTACGGGGCCCGGTGGCGAAAAGTCTTGAGACCTTCGGGGATACATCTTTGGGTTATATAATGATGTTTGGAACCATATATGACCCTTATATGTTGTAAAAAATAGCCGTGGTAGGCTTCAGTTTACGAAATCGGTGCAAATTTGGAACGGGTAAAATGACTGTTTTAAGGCATATTGGATGGTTCCACCCACTCAATTGGACTCTCGGAGGGTATAAGGAACCATGGTCAACGTCTCGACAATTTTTATCTCCGGGCGAAAAAAGGTCAAAAAAATTCTAAAATTGAAGGCTATAATCCACGCTTTTTAAGGAATTTTGAGGTTACAAGACCCAGTGGCCAAAAGTCTTGAGACCCTAGGAGATTCTTCTTGGGTCATATAATTTCGTTTGGAACCTTATATGACCATTATACGTTGCCATAAATGTCCGTGGTAGGCTTGAGGTCACGATATCGATGCAAGTTTGGAACGGGTAAATTGATTGTTTAAAGCCATATTGGATGGTTGGACCCACCCAAGTAGACTCCAGGGTGTATTAGGGTCCATGGTAAGCATCTCGGAATTTTTTATTTTCGGGCGAAAAAAGGTCAAAAAATTCCAAAATTGAAGGGTATAATCCACGCTTTTTGATGAATTTTGAGGTTACGGGGCCCGGTGGCGAAAAGTTTTCAGACCCTAGGGGATTCATCTTAGGGTCATATAATGACGTTTGGAACCATATATGACCCTTATATGTTGCCATAAATGTCCGTGGTAGGCTTGAGGTCACAATATCGGTGCAAGTTTGGAACGGGTAAATTGACTGTTTAAAGGCATATTGGATGGTTCCACCCACTCAATAGGACTCCCGAAGGGTATTAGGAACCATGGTAAATATCTCGGAAATTTTTCTTTTCGGGAGAAAAAAGGTCAAAATTTTCCAATAAAGAAGGCTATAATCCACGGTTTTTGTGGAATTTTGAGGTTTCGGGGCCCGGTGGGAAAAGTCTTGTGACTCTAGGGGATACATCTTAGGGTCATATAATGACGTTTGGAACCATATATGACCCATATATGGTTTCATAAATGTCCGTGGTAGGCTTGAAGTCACGATATCAGTGCAAGTTTGGAACGGGTAAATTGACTGTTTAAAGACATATTGGATGGTTCCACCCACTCAATTGGACTCCCGGAGGATATTCGGAACCATGGTAAAAATCTCGGCAATTTTTATTTCCGGGCGAAAAAAAGTCAAAAAATTCCAAAATTGAAGTCTATAATCCACGATTTTTGAGGAATTTTGAGGTTTAAGGGCCCGATGGCGAAAAGCTTTGAGTACCTAGCGATGCATCTTAGGGTCATATAATGACGTTTGGAACGATATATGACCATTATATGTTGCCATAAATGTCCGTGGAAGGCTTGAGGTCACGATATCGGTACAAGTTTGTAACGGGTAAATTGACTGTTTAAAGGCATATTGGATTGTTTCACCCACTCAATAGGACTTTCGGAGGGTTTTACGAACCATGGTACACATATCGGCAATTTTTATTTCCGGGCGTATAAAGGTCAAAAAATTCCAAAATTGAAGGCTATAATCCACGCTTTTTGAGGAATTTTGTGGTTACGGGGCCTAGTGTCGAATAGTCTTGAGACCCTAGGGGATACATCTTTGGGTCATATAATGACGTTTGAAACCATATATGACCCTTATATGTTACCATAAACGTCCGTGGTAGGCTTGAGGTCAAGATATCGGTGCAAGTTTAGAACGGGTAAATTGACTGTTTAAAGGAATATTGGATGGTTCTACCCACTCGATTGTTCTCCCGGAGGGTATTAGGAACCATGATAAACATCTCGGCAAATTTTTTTTAAGGGCGAAAAAAGGTCAAAAAATTCCAAAATTGAAGGCTATAATCCACGTTTTTTGAAAAATTTGAAGTTACGTGGCCCGGTGGGGAAAAGTCTTGAGACCCTAGGGGATACATCTTAGGATCATATAATGACGTTTGGAACCATTTATAAACCTTATTTGTTGCCATAAATATCCGTTGTAGGCTTGAGGTCACGATATCGATGCAAGTTTGGAACAGGTAAATTGACTGTTTAAAGGCATATTGGATGGTTCCACCCACTCAATAGGACTCCCGGAGGGTAATAGGAACCATGGTAAATGTATCGGCAATTTTTATTTCCAGGCGAAAAAAGGTTAAAAAATTCCAAAATTAAGGCTATAATCCACGCTTTTTGAGGAATTTTGAGGTTACGGGGCCCGGTGGGGAAAAGTCTTGAGACCCTAGGGGATACATCTTAGGATCATATAATGACGTTTAGAACCATTTATGAACCTTATATGTTGCCATAAATATCCGTTGTAGGCTTGAGGTCACGATATCGGTGCAAGTTTGGAACAGGTAAATTGACTGTTTAAAGGCATATTGGATGGTTCCACCCACTCAATAGGAACCATGGTAAATGTATCGACAATTTTTTTTTCCAGGCGAAAAAAAGTCAAAAAATTCCAAAATTAAGGCTATAATCCACGCTTTTTGAGGAATTTTGAGGTTACGGGGCCCGGTGGTGAAAAGTCTTGAGACCGTAGGGGATACATCTTAGAGTCATATAATGACGTTTGGAACCATATATGACCCTTATATGTGGCCATAAATGTCCGTGGTAGGCTTGAGGTCACGATATCGGCGCAAGTTTGGAACGGGTAAATTGTGTTTAAAGGCACATTGGATGGTTCCACCCACTCAACTGTACTCCCGGAGGGTATTAGGAACCATGATAAACATCTCGACAATGTTTATTTCCGGGCGAAAATAGGTCAAAATATTCCAAAATTGAAGCCTATAATCCACGCTTTTTGAGGAATTTTGAGGTTACGGGGCTCAGTGGCGAAAAGCGTTGAGACCCTAGGGATACATCTTAGGGTCATAAAATGACGTTTGGAACCATATATGACCCATATATGTTGTACAAAATAGCCGTGGTAGGCTTCAGGTTACAAAATCGTTGCAAATTTGGAATGGGTAAATTGACCGTTATCAGGCATATTGGATAGTTCCACTCACTCAATTGGACTCCCGGAGGGTAAATTGAACGGTGGTAAAAGTCTTGAGACCCTAGGGGATACATCTTAGCGTCATATAATGACGTTTGGAACCATATATGACCATTAAATGTTGCCATAAATGTCCGTAATAGGCTTGAGGTCACGATATCGGTGCAAGTTTGGAACTGGTAAATTGACTGTTTAAAGGCATATTTGATGGTAAGACCCACCCACATAGACTCTCAGGGTTTATTAGGGTCCATGGTAAGCATCTCAAAAAATTCCAAAATTGAAGGCTATAAACCATGCTTTTTAGGGAATTTTGAGGTTACGGGGCCGGTGGCCAAAAGTCTTGAGACTTTAGGGGATACATCTTAGGGTCATATAATGACGTTTGGAACCATATATGACCCTTATATGTTGTACAAAATAGCCGTGGTAGGCTTTAGTTTACGAAATCAGTGCAAATTTGAAACGCGTAAATAGACCGTTTTAAGGCATATTGAATGGTTCCACCCATTCAATTGGACTCCCAGAGGGTATTAGGAACCATGGTAAACATCTCGGCAATTTTTATTTCCGGGCAAAAAATGGTAAAAAAATTCCAAAATTAAAGGCTATAATCCACGCTTTTTGAGGAATTTTGAGGTTACGGGGCCCGGTGGTGAAAAGTCTTGAGACCCTAGGGGATACATCTTAGGCTCATATAATGATATTTGGAACCATATATGACCCTTATATGTTGTAAAAAATAGCCGTGGTAAGCTTCAGTTTACGAAATCGGTTCAAATTTGGAACGGTAAATTGACCGTTTTATGGCATATTGGATGGTTCCACCCACTCAATTGGACTCCCGGAAGGTATTGGGAACCATGGTAATCATCTCGGCAATTTTTATTTTAGGGCGAAAAAAGGTCAAAAAAATTCCAAAATTGAAGGCTATAATCCACGCTTTTTGAGAAATTTAGAGGTTACGGGGCCCGGTGGCGACAAGTCTTGAGACCCTAGGGGATACATTTTAGGGTCAGATAATGACGTTTGGAATAATATATGACCCTTATATGTTGTACAAAATAGCCGTGGTAAGCTTCAGTTTACGAAATCGGTGCAAATTTGGAACGGGTAAATTGACCTTTTTAAGGCATATTGGATGGGTCCACCCACTCAATTGGACTCCCAGAGGGTATTCGGAACCATGGTTAACATCTCGGCAATTTTTATTTTCAGGCGAAAAAAGGTAAAAAAATTCCAAAATTAAAGGCTATAATTCATGCTTTTTGAGTAATTTTGAGGTTACGGGGCCCGGTGGCGAAAAGTCTTGAGACCCCTAAGGATATATATTAGGGTCATATAATGACGTTTGGAACCATATATGACCATTATATGTTGCCATAAATGTCCGTGGTAGGCTTGAGGTCATGATATCGGTGCAAGTTTGGAACGGGTAAATTGACTATATAAAAACGCATATTGGATGGTTCCTCCCACTCAATTGGACTCCCGGAGGGTATTAGGAACCATGGTAAACATCTCGGCAATTTTTATTTCCGATCGAATAAAGGTCAAAAAATTGCAAAATTGAAGGCTATAATGCACACTTTTTGAGGAATTTTGAGGTTACGGGGCCCGGTGTCGAAATGTCTTGGGACCCTAGGGGATACATCTTAGGGTCAAATAATAGAAGTTTGGAACCATATATGACCCTTATATGTTGTACAAAATAGCCGTGGTAGGCTTCAGTTTACGAAATCAATTCAAATTTGGAACGGGTAAATTGACTGTTTTAAGGCATATTGGATGGTTCCACCCACTCAATTGGACTTTCGGAGGGTATTAAGAACCATGCTAAACATCTCGGCAATTTTTATTTCCGGGCGAAAAAAGATCAAAAAATTCCAAAATTGAAGGCTATAATCCACGCTTTTTTAGGAATTTTGAGGTTACGGGGCCCGGTGGCGAAAAGTATTGAGACCCTAGGGGATACATCTTAGGGTCAGATAATGACGTTTGGAACAATATATGACCCTTATATGTTGTACAAAATAGCCGTGGTAAGCTTCAGTCTACGAAATCGGTGTAAATTTGGAACGGGTAAATTGGCCGTTTTATGGTATATTGGTTGGTTCCACCCACTCAATTGGACTCTCGGAGGGTATTAGAAACCATGGTAAACTTCTCGGCAATTTTGATTTTCGGGCGAAAAAAGGTCAAAAAATTTCAAAATTAAAGGCTATAATCCATGCTTTTTGAGTAATTTTGAGGTTACGGGCCCCGGTGGCGAAAAAGTCTTGAGACCCCAAGGGATACATATTAGGGTCATATAATGACGTTTGGAACCATATATGACCATTATATGTTGCCATAAATGTCCGTGGTAGGCTTGAGGTCACGATATCGGTGCAAGTTTGGAGCGGGTAAATTGACTATTTAAAGGCATATTGGATGGTTCCACCCACGCAATTGGAATCCCGGAGGATATTAGGAACCATGGTAAACATCTTGGCAATTTTTATTTCCGGGCGAAAAAAAAGGTCAAAAAAATTCCAAAATTGAAGGCTATAATCTACGCTTTTTTAGAAATTTAGAGGTTACGGGGCCCGGTGGCGACAAGTCTTGAGACCCTAAGGGATACATTTTAGGGTCAGATAATGACATTTGGAACAATATATGACCCTTATATGTTGTACAAAATAGCCGTGGTAAGCTTTAGTCTACGAAATCTGTATAAATTTGGAACGGGTAAATTGACCGTTTTATGGCATATTGGATGGTTCCACCCACGCAATTGGACTCCCGGAGGGTATTAGGAACCATGGTAAACATCTCGGCAATTTTTATTTTCAGGCGAAAAAAGGTCAAAAAATTTTAAAATTAAAGGCTATAATCCATGCTTTTTGAGTAATTTTGAGGTTACGGGGCCCCTTGGCGAAAAGTCTTGAGACCCCTAGGGGATATATCTTAGGGTCTTATAATGACGTTTGGAACCATATATGACCATTATATGTTGCCATAAATGTCCGTGGTAGGCTTGAGGTCACGATATCGGTGCAAGTTTGGAACGGGTAAATTGACTATTTAAAGGCATATTGGATGGTTCCACCCACTCAATTGGAATCCCGGAGGATATTAGGAACCATGGTAAACATCTTGGCAATTTTTATTTCCGAGCGAAAAAAAGGTAAAAAAAATTCCAAAATTGAAGGCTATAATCTACGCTTTTTGAGAAATTTAGAGGTTACGGGGCCCGGTGGCGACAAGTCTTGAGACCCTAAGGGATACATTTTAGGGTCAGATAATGACGTTTGGAACAATATATGACCCTTATATGTTGTACAAAATAGCCGTGGTAAGCTTTAGTCTACGAAATCTGTATAAATTTGGAACGGGTAAATTGACCGTTTTATGGCATATTGGATGGCTCCACCCACTCAATTGGACTCCCGGTGGGTATTAGGAACCATGGTAAACATCTCGGCAATTTTTATTTTCAGGCGAAAAAAGGTCAAAAATTTTTAAAATTAAAGGCTATAATCCATGCTTTTTGAGTAATTTTGAGGCTACGGGGCCCGGTGGAAAAAATTTCTTGAGACCCCTAGGGGATACATCTTAGGGTCATATAATGACATTTGGAAACATATATGACCATTATATGTTGCCATAAATGTCCGTGGCAGGCTTGAGGTCACGATATTGGTGCAAGTTTGGAACGGGTAAATTGACTATTTAAAGGCATGTTGGATGGTTCCACCCACTCAATTGGACTCCCGGAGGGTATTAGGAACCATGTTAAACATCTCGGCAATTTTTATTTCCGAGTGAAAAAAGGTCAAAAAATTCCAAAATTGAAGGCTATAATCCATGCTTTTTGAGGAATTTTGAGGTTACGGGGCCCTGTGGCGAAAAGTCTTGAGACCCTAGGGGATACATATTAGGGTCATATAATGAAGTTTGGAACCATATATGACCCTTACATGTTGTACAAAATAGTCGTGGTTGGCTTCAGTTTACGAAATCGGTTCAAATTTGGAACGGGTAAATTGACCGTTTTAAGGCATATTGGATGGTTCCACCCACTCAATTGGACTCCCGGAGGGTATTAGGAACCATGGTAAACATCTCGGCAATTTTTATTTCCGGGCGAAAAAAGGTCAAAAAATTCTAAAATTGAAGGCTATAATCCACGCTTTTTGAGGAATTTTGAGGTTACGGGGCCCGGAGGCGAAAAGTTTAGAGACCCTAGGGGATACATATTAGGGTCATATAATGAATTTTGGAACCATATATGACCCTTATATGTTGTACAAAATAGCCGTGGTAGGCTTCAGTTTACGAAATCGGTTCAAATTTGGAACGGGTAAATTGACCGTTTTAAGGCATTTTTGATGGTTCCACCCACTCAATTGGACTCCCGGAGGGTATTAGGAACCATAGTAAACATCTCGGCAATTTTTATTTCCGAGCGAAAAAAGGTCGAAAAATTCCAAAATTGAAGGCTATAATCCACGCTTTTTGAGGAATTTTGAGGTTACGGGGCCCGGTGGCGAAAGTCTTGAGACCCTAGGGGATACATCTTAGGGTCATATAATGACGTTTGGAACATTATATGACCCTTATATGTTGCCACAAATGTCCGTGGTAGGCTTGAGGTCACGATATCGGTGCAAGTTTGGAACGGGTTAATTAACTGTTTAAAGGCATATTGGATGGTTCCACTCACTCAATTGGACTCCCGGAGGGTATTAGAAACCATGTTAAACATCTCGGAAATTTTTATGGCCGGGCGAAAAAAGGTCTAAAAATTCCAAAATTGAAGGCTATAATCCACGCTGTTTGAGGAATTTTGAGGTTACGGGGCCTGGTGGCTATAGACACCTAAAAATGTCTCCCCAAAACCAAACTTAATGATGAAAACTTTTCACCGCCATTATTGGTCGAGTTGAGTATGTATTATTTAGAGTGCTTAAATCCATGTTCATTCCCAATACATTTCATAAACCAACCCAATTCCTAACCCATTTCACCAAACCATAACTTATTTTCCTCATTTCGTGTCTTTAAACCCAAAATAATTCATTTCGTGTCCTTCAAAATCATTCATTTTGTGTTCTTTTTATAAAAACGTTTAGATCAGTTTATTTTGATCCATAATCTAGGACCATTGATTAAATATTTGGATGGGGCCTTAAAAGAGCTTTCGAACGGTATATCATATGCCTAAATCCGAGTTGTAACGAATAAGTTATGGTCAAAACTCTAAACTGGATTTAAACCGAACCTAAGCCCACCTTACCTACGACCCAATGATCATGTGGAGGGTCCAAATGATTTAATCTCATTCCTAATCCAATTAGGATTAATTGGAAGCTTCTATAAGTTTCTAAACGATCCTAATTATCCTTTTTGAAAAGATAAGATTAAAGAGTTTGAAATAGAATAAAACTCCTCTAGTAATTCGATTCGAATTGAAAGACATTCAAAGATAGTCAGAAATTATTTTCGTGCTTCATATTTTTTATCTAATTTTTATATGGTTGGATAGCTCTTGAAATTATCTTTCCAATGATATATTATAATATTAATTCCGAGCTAGAACGAAAAAGATATAAAAGAAATACGAAACTCTATCCAAAACTGACACCATCTCACTATTTCGGTTATATCTTTTATTCTACTAAATATTTTAATCTGATTTCAATTGGGTTAGAAAGTAGACATCAATAGCTTTTCAACGACATCTTATTCATCTTATTCCAATTTCTGGATCAAAAGATATGATAAAAAGAAAAACCAAAGTTCGAATTCGAATTCTTATCTTTTTTTGATTCGACCCCCTCTTTTTTTCCTATAAATAGAGGTCATATCTCCCCTTTTTCAATCATCAACAAGCTTGATCATCAAATCATTCTCTCTTCCTCTCTTCTACACCAAAAGTCATTCTCTCTCCCTACACCAAAAATATTCTCTCCTCTTTCTCTTGCTCTAGCCTAAATTCTAGCCACCCTATTCTCTCATTTTATATCCCTTAAGCACTCTAAGGAGTCCATACAGTACCCGAAGTTCTATATTTAAACCAAGGCGTGAAAGGTAGAATTAAATGAGGGTTTGGACCAAATCAACTCTACTTTTTATTTAATTTAATTTACATTTGATTTACTATTTTTATTGAAGTTACTAACAATTTATTCATGATGTAGCAATCACAAGGAAACGCGGAAAGTGAGTAATTAATCACTTACTTACTATTGTTATTATTTCTTGTTGTTGTTATCATGATTAGGGTTTATTATTATTTGATTTGGACTAACGCTATTATTGTTGAATTGCTTCCAATATTAATGTTGATTCTATTATTATTATTTATGATCACCATATTGCATGTTTAAAGGGAATATGTAATTGAAAAAACGCTCAATAAGATAATTTGAACAACCGGTTTAGGTTCCTTTTTAATCTTGTTGTTTAATCAAGTGATCACAATATTTTAGAATTATATGTTGCATTAATATTCAACCAATTTAACATAATAATAGTTTGGAGTAAATTGAATATTTTGTTTGTATGCCTTTGAGATCATAGGAATACTTTTTCACAATAAGAATCGAGTAGAGGCCAATACGGGCGAATGTGACTCCATGACTCACTTCGTACCATCATCCCTGATCCTCCTTTCGTGGTTTCGTACCATATGGAGTTAGTAATCTCATGGATTATGAATGGGGTGTAACCTTCACGAGTCAATCGTTGTTGCCTTTCGTTGTCCCTTTTCGTGGTTGCCTTTTATGATCCGTGAATGGTGTACAAGTTCCTTAATAGCTTGTTGGCGGCTCCCTACTTTGCTTTGTCCCTAATCCTTATCCCTAATCGTAGGTCAATTCCCACTTTCTAAGAGTGCCAAGCATATTCACAACATGCTTTTACGTAGGCGCACTTCAAACGACGCCTACAATTTGTCGACTCCGCTGGGGAGGATTCTTGGTTATTTATCGATTTGAGTGATCGGTATTTAATTGAGATGAGTGGATGAGACTTGAAAGATTCTTGAAATGTATTCCTGCAATTTAATTGGCATTGTCACATATGCATATGCATTTTAGGTCACCTATTTTACCACAATAGTACGTGTTTTACGTATGTGGATAGCCCGGGGGATTTAAGCTCTATCAACCCAAAAACGCTCATGGCAATAAGGGTTCATCCGAGTTTATAAATCCACCCAAACCATGGAATTGAGTTCGATTTCATCATAAACTCGCGGAGCCGCCCGTTGGCATACACCCTCAAGGGAGGTTGCCTTGCTAACGCGTCCAAACTCTTAACCATGGTACCCTTTGACACCCAATAAGCTTGAACATAGTAGAACATAGATCTTGACTTTAGGTTGCGAACTTCATTGCATCATTCGTGACAATGTGCTTATGTGTGCATATTTTTTATTTTATTTTTTCTTCTCTTCTTTTTTCTCTTATCAAACCTTTTTTTTTATTAGAGTCGAGTCATAGTTTTTTTATTTTATTTTTTTTATTTTAAGTCAACCTGGATTTTTATTCCCGTATCCTGCATACGAGTCAACTTGTTTTAGTCATAGTCGGAGTTTTAGAAAGAGTTACGTGTCGTGCCACCTATGGATCTGTAGCCCCGAGTTTTAACTTTTATTTGGCGTTGGTTTAGCCACAGTCAGAGTCACAAAACAAAAGTTATTACTGATATACTACAGTCTGTCCAGTTTTAGGTGTCTTTTTAGCGTCAACTTTCTTTCTTTTTAATTTTTTTCGTATCAAGCTAGTCTTAGCCAAGTCATTTTATCCGTGTCAACTCGTATAACATGTTATTATAGATTTTTATTTATTTATTTATACCCATGAGTCTTAACTCTTCTAGAATTCCACTCGTCTTCCTAGTTTCATGTGATTATTGTGCTAATCTTAACATGTGTTCTTTGTCTTTGATTGTTGTTGATCTTTATTTATGACTAACGATTGCCAATGGACCGTTTTCACCTAGTAAATAGCATAAACATTTAAATTGGGCAAAATTAATCAGTTTAGTTTGTCTTTTAGTCTTCCATGCTATTTGGTCCTTGCGTCCTTCATTTTTTCACTACGCCTTCATGTCTAGCCATGCGATCATACCACGAGTCTTAATAAACTCACCTAATCACACATGTTGAGTCGTTGCACACACTTTTTCTTCGAGTAATGCACTATATTGCTTAATATCGTATACTAGGACCATGCATGCTGACAGGGTAAAGTCGTATCACTTAATCAAAAGTAATTACCTAAGTCCTCTAACTAATGTAGATAGGGAAGTAGGGTCGAATCCACAGGGAAACAAGTCTTTCTATTCCTAATTAATTATTATAATCTAAATTATCAGGGTAACCAATGTTGTTGTAATTAAAGACTATACTACGAAGAATATGAGTAGGGAAAATAAAGGTAGGAGAAATCAAATAATAAAAGGCCTAGGGCATAGGTTCACCAATAAACAATATTCCAGGGTAAAACATGAAAATCAATCATCAATGCATCAATTAACCAGATCATAAAGGGCTTTCGCTACGTATTACAATCACAAAGTTAATTTACCGGTATTAAATCTCATCTATCGAATCTCGACTTAACCATTTATAAATTAAATTGCCTATTGAAACTAGGCCTTAATATTAATTCTCATCTCTCGAATCTCGAATCAATATTGCGTAACTCATACAATTAAACCAGCGCTAATCTAGTTGCAGAGAATTAAATCAATCAATAGGATATTAATATCAAGCATTGACGATTAATAGTAATAAATTACCCCTTCATATTGTTCATGGATCCCCACAACCCTAGAAATTAAACTACTCGTGCATAATTAAAACTAAACTAAACAAGGCAATTAAATTAAACATGATTAAAATCAAAGCAATTGAATAAAGCATAATTAAAAAAACAATAATTATAAAACTAATAAGAAAGCAAGCAAAAAGTGAAGATGAGATATTTACTATCGAACTGACGGAAATATGAACTTAGAGAAATAATCCAATACATGAAATAACAAAGCAATAATAAGATCTCCAATTGAAGGTAAGGAAAAGTGGAAAAGTGGAAAACTAAAAGTCAACAAAACTAATTAATGGAAGCTAATCCAAGAAAGAACAAAGTGAATAAAATAAAAAATAATCTAAAAGCTGCTCCTAAAACAATTTTAAAAGCTCCGTAAAAACTTAAGCTAAAGGTCTTAATAAAATAAAAAGCTTGCCTAACTTCAACCATATTCCATCCTTTTATAAGGATAATAACCCAATAGTATTAAAAGTAGGAAACCGACATTAGCCTAGTAGCTGGAGTAAGGCCCAGGGAATAAACGCGTCCAGATGGTCTGATCGGGCCTAATTGCTTGAAGTATACTCGCGGCCCAACTCTTGAGCTTAAACGTGAATGAGCCTCTAACTTTGGCCCAATTCTCCTTCTTTAGTTGGTCCGTAATAATAGCTTTGTAAAATCTTGAACCACTTCATATATCGAGCCCTTAATCACCGAACCAAATTCATTTAACTCGGTCTTGGGCTTAAAATATTCGGTCACAAAATACGATCCGACTCTAATATCTTTATAGTGGCTTAATAAGCTCGGGAATCGTCATAAATCTGCAAATTTCTACAAAATAATACCAAGTCTACAAAAACACTAGAAAACGTATATTAGTAATAAAAATAGCTCCGTAGAGCTCAAATAAGCACAAATATGACCATGGGACGGGGAATAAATATATATATAAAATAGACTCATCAAACTCCCCCAAGCCAAACCTTTTCTTGTCCCTAAGCAAAGCAATGAATAAATAAATCAATACTTCACCTCAAATACAATTAAAATCAATAAATATAATTCAAGGTAAATCCGATAAATATGTATCAAAGTCAATCAATCAAATCCATCCAACTACCAATCTTCCCTAACAATTGTCAAGTAGAGCAAACCACATGAGCATATAGAATTCAAGACTAGTGCTCACACACTCAACCCTCATTTATGTGGCAAGTAAAAGATGTACTCGATCGCTCTCCAACCAACCCCTTTGATGTGAACAATGCCCTCCCAAACTCACAACACTCGTGTGTTTAAAAAGACATACACTCAACCTAATAGTCGACTCGGAATATGTCAAGTCATAACTTGCATTGATAAACAACACTTTCATATCTACACAACTCTATGCACAAGGTCGGAAGGTCTTTAAAGCTTGTAATGTAAGGCTAGGGTAAAGGGTAAGATAAATTTGGGAAAATGTGAGAGAAAAGCTATGCTAAAAGGGAGCCATATCCTAATAAACCCATGACCAAAAATAATGATCATAATCATCTCCAACAAAACTAACTCCAACACAAATCCACCAAATATACTCCAATCATAAAAATCAATCCCAAAACTTACAAAATTCACTCATAAAAATATGATAATATGGAACAAGAGTGAATAACAAACTTTGAACTCAAACTCAAATATTTACAATGAAACTCAACTTTTTTTCTTCTTTTCTTTTGATCAACCTTCACTTAGATAATTTGAACATTAAACACTTTTTTTTCTTTTACTCTTTTTTTTTTATTATTATTATTAGAAGTTCACTTTTTTCACCTTTTTATTTTCTCACTTTTTTTCCTTTGAACTTCTTTTTTTTCCATCACACTTTTATTTTTTCAAATATACATACTATACAACTCATCAAAACAAAAATATGATCAAGAACAAATAACTTCTCAAACCCACCCAAATTGTGCAAATAATGTGCACACTACAAACTCCCTCACCTCACTCACTAATAGCTCCCCCAAGCCAAGCTTGGGACTAGTAACCAATGGGGCAAACATGGCTTGTAATGTGGCTAAAAACAATAAAAGGGCACAAGCAACAACATGGGTAGCAAGAAGGGAACAAATGTATCTAAATAAATCTGAAGGCTACCTAAAAGAACAAATGCCTTCGTCCTCCACATGTGCATAATAGTGAGTTATGAAACACTACTCATCGTTGCAAATCAATACTCAAATTCATTGACATACCAGGAACTAACACACATTCCTAACCAAATCAACTAGTCAAACACTATATTCACAAGTAGTTGGACAAAATTGACGCATGTTAAGGTTCCAAGGCAATCAAATATCAAATCATGATCAACTAATCCTCAATATATATCATCAATAACCAAGAATCAAAATAATTTCGAAAATTTCATCAAGGGGCACAGGGAAGCATGATTCATAATTCATTGGAATAAAACTAACCTAAGAAAGCAATAAAATCTATACTAAGCACACCAAAAGAAAACAAAAAAAAAGTAAATAAATAAAAAGAGAGAATGAAAGATATACCATGTGAACACGAGAACCTCCCCCCAAGCTAAATTGGACAATGTCCTCATTGTCTTAAAGGGAAGCTAGTAGTCAAGGTGACTACTCATCATCATCACCACATCAATGTCACCAAGGCCTCGAGGATTGCAATGCATCTCTTTGGAACAAATTTGGGCAAGAATGAAACAAAGTGTTAGTGGGAAAAAGTCTAAATTTGAGTCAGGTGCACTATTCTGATCATAAATTTTGATCTATAAATTATAATGCAGTGATTCCAATTGCATTGGAAAGTAGACTTAAAGAGCTTTCCAACGATAGGTCACACGCCAAAATCGGATAAGAAACGCAAAAGTTATGGCCTGTCAAAGTTGACGAAGTTTTGCTGATCCGCTCTCGCGCCCGATCGGGCCGAGCTCTGCCCGGTCGGGCCCGATTGCAGTCCAACGTTAAATGCAGCCTTCTCTAGCTCAAATTCTGCACAAAAACCAACTCCCACAAGCATGAGTTACACTCTCCTTACCTCACTAAAACAAAAAACAAAAACACACAACAAAAAGAAAAGACTAAACTAAAAAAAAAACAATAAAATACGGGTTGCCTCCCGCAAAGCGCTAGTTTATCAAGGTCCCGCTCGACCATACTCTTTCTCTCAATCGGAAGAATTCAATGCCTTGAGTAACTTATCAAACGCTCCTGAAAACATTTCATTAGGCACTAGATAGGGCTTAATAGCAAGCACATTAATCCCTACAAAGAAAAGGTTAGGAGCACATAAAGAGAACTCAAGGTAATAGGAAAAATCAAAAGAAAAAGATGAAAACACACCACAACCTTCTACTTCCTCCGAAAAAAATTTAGAATTAATAGAACGAACATAGAGGTAGTCATTGTCTTTATCATCCAATAATGATTTGAATATTTTACCCTCATGAATAACCTCATCATCAACAAAGGAATTTTCAACCACCGTTTCTACAACTAATGATTTTTCAATCACTAATTCGTCAACCAGTGAATTTTCAACCACAAATTCTATAACGGGTTCTTCATCCTCAATAACATTCGTATTATTATAGTGTGCATAGACTTTTTCATCAAGAGCCTTCCAATAACTTTCATTAGCAACTAATCTTTTTCGAATATGATCATATGTTAATGGAAAGACTCTAAAATCATCAGAAGCACGCACAAAAAACTCACTATAAGGGCATTCAGGATTTTCATGACAAAGACGTTGACAACAACAGTAGTCAGGTGCTGCATAAAAATCATATAATTCTTGTAGTGTAAGCATGGGTATTTTCAACTCATAAGGAATATAAGGGAAAAAAAATATAATAATTTAGACTCTAATAACAACTAGAAATAAAAATAAAACCGTTCCCCCAGCAACGGCGCCAAATTTTGACAGGGTAAAGTCGTATCACCTAATCAAAAGTAATTACCTAAGTCCTCTAACTAATGTAGATAGGGAAGTAGGGTCGAATCCACAGGGAAACAAGTCTTTCTATTCCTAATTAATTATTATAATCTAAATTATCAGGGTAACCAATGTTGTTGTAATTAAAGACTATACTACGAAGAATATGAGTAGGGAAAATAAAGGTAGGAGAAATCAAATAATAAAAGGCCTAGGGCATAGGTTCACCAATAAACAATATTCCAGGGTAAAACATGAAAATCAATCATCAATGCATCAATTAACCAGATCATAAAGGGCTTTCGCTACGTATTACAATCACAAAGTTAATTTACCGGTATTAAATCTCATCTATCGAATCTCGACTTAACCATTTATAAATTAAATTGCCTATTGAAACTAGGCCTTAATATTAATTCTCATCTCTCGAATCTCGAATCAATATTGCGTAACTCATACAATTAAACCAGCGCTAATCTAGTTGCAGAGAATTAAATCAATCAATAGGATATTAATATCAAGCATTGACGATTAATAGTAATAAATTACCCCTTCATATTGTTCATGGATCCCCACAACCCTAGAAATTAAACTACTCGTGCATAATTAAAACTAAACTAAACAAGGCAATTAAATTAAACATGATTAAAATCAAAGCAATTGAATAAAGCATAATTAAAAAAACAATAATTATAAAACTAATAAGAAAGCAAGCAAAAAGTGAAGATGAGATATTTACTATCGAACTGACGGAAATATGAACTTAGAGAAATAATCCAATACATGAAATAACAAAGCAATAATAAGATCTCCAATTGAAGGTAAGGAAAAGTGGAAAAGTGGAAAACTAAAAGTCAACAAAACTAATTAATGGAAGCTAATCCAAGAAAGAACAAAGTGAATAAAATAAAAAATAATCTAAAAGCTGCTCCTAAAACAATTCTAAAAGCTCCGTAAAAACTTAAGCTAAAGGTCTTAATAAAATAAAAAGCTTGCCTAACTTCAACCATATTCCATCCTTTTATAAGGATAATAACCCAATAGTATTAAAAGTAGGAAACCGACATTAGCCTAGTAGCTGGAGTAAGGCCCAAGGAATAAACGCGTCCAGATGGTCTGATCGGGCCTAATTGCTTGAAGTATACTCGCGGCCCAACTCTTGAGCTTAAACGTGAATGAGCCTCTAACTTTGGCCCAATTCTCCTTCTTTAGTTGGTCCGTAATAAAAGCTTTGTAAAATCTTGAACCACTTCATATATCGAGCGCTTAATCACCGAACCAAATTCATTTAACTCGGTCTTGGGCTTAAAATATTCGGTCACAAAATACGATCCGACTCTAATATCTTTATAGTGGCTTAATAAGCTCGGGAATCGTCATAAATCTGCAAATTTCTACAAAATAATACCAAGTCTACAAAAACACTAGAAAACGTATATTAGTAATAAAAATAGCTCCGTAGAGCTCAAATAAGCACAAATATGACCATGGGACGGGGAATAAATATATATATAAAATAGACTCATCACATGCGTCGTTTTCCGTCATAATAGGAATGAGTAGAGTATTTCACATTGGTTTTAAATTTTTTTTCATACACTCTTCCTTTCCAATCCGATTTATTGAGTCAATGCATTAAGTGAGCTCATTTTGTTCCATAGTACTCGAGTTCAAGATTCACTAGGCAAGAGTTGGAAGAATAAGGGGAACGTCATTCCTTCCTTCTTTTCTTCCAATCAAAGCATCAATAATTCATAAGCATCCATGAAGACGAAGCACAATACAAGTTTCCATACAAGATTTCATGCTTTTTTTTCTTTGTTCCAACCCTTTTTCCCTAATAAGTCTAGCATAGGTTCTCCTTATCCTTATGTCTCTATGCCATGTTCCATCAATAAGCATCTATTTCCTTTGCATTCGATAATGTCATTCGCAAAAAAAAAAAAAAAAAAAAAAAAAAATTGAAAAAAAAAACGCCAAACTAAACACAAGGTACACCAATGATTTGAGGCACCTTTGCAACCCTATATATTATTCCCCTTAAACCATTTTCATTTGATCACATATCCATTTATTCATCAACCACTTTGAGCCTCGTCTAACGTTTGGCCTCATTTATTCAACCCACATTTACCTAACCATGGGATGCGAAGGTGTGCAATTTGTGTAACAATCAAAAAGCAAGTTCAACAAAAAAGAAAAGAAAAACAAAAGAATAAGTAAATAAATAAAAAACAATGTAACATCCACGCTTTTTGAGGAATTTTGAGGTTACGGGGCCCAGTAGCGAAAAGTCTTGAGACCCTAGGGGATACATCTTAAGGTCATATAATGACGTTTGGAACCATATATGACCCTTATATATTGCCATAAATGTCCATGGTAGGCTTGAGGTCACGATATTGGTGCAAGTGTGGAACGGGTAAATTGACTGTTTAAAGGCATATTGGATGGTTCCACCCACTCAATTGGACTCCCGGAGGGTATTAGAAACCATGGTAAACATCTCGAAAATTTTTATTTCCGGGCGAAAAAAGGTCAAAAAATTCCAAAATTGAAGGCTATAATCCACGCTTTTTAAGGAATTTTGAAGTTACGGGGCCTGGTGTCGGAAAGTCTTGAGACACTAGGAGATACATCTTAGGGTCATATAATGACGTTTGGAACCATGTATGACCCTTATATGTTGCAACAAATGTCTGTGGTAGGCTTGAGGTCTCGATATCGGTGAAAGTTTGGAACGGGTAATTGACTTTTTAAAGGCATATTGGATGGTTCCCCCCACTCAATTAGACTTCCGGAGGGTATTAGGAACCATGGTAAACATCTCGGCAATTTTTATTTCCGGGCGAAAAAAGGTCAAAAAATTCCAAAATTGAAGGCTATAATCCACGCTTTTTGAGGAATTTTGAGCTCATGAGACCCTAGGGGATACATCTTAGGGTCATATAATGACGTTTGGAACAATATATTACCCTTATATTTTTCCATAAATGTCCTTGGTAGGCTTGAAGTCACGATATCAGTGCAAGTTTGGAACGGGTAAATTGACTGTTTAAAGACATATTGGATGGTTCCACCCACTCAATTGGACTCCCGGAGGGTATTAGGAACCATGGTAAACATCTCGGCAATTTTTATTTCCGGGCAAAAAAAGTCAAAAAATTCTAAAATTGAAGGCATAATCCACGCTTTTTGAGGAATTTTGAGGTTACGGGGCCCGGTGGCGAATAGTCTTGAGACCCTAGGGGATACATCTTGAGGTCATATAATGACGTTTGGAACCATATATGACCCTTATATGTTGCCACAAATATCCGTGGTAGGCTTGATGTCACGATATCGGTGCAAGTTTGGAACGGGTAAATTGACTGTTTAAAGGCATATTGGATGGTTCCACCTACTCAATTGGACTCCCGAAGGGTATTAGGAACCATGGTAAACATCTCGGCAATTTTTATTTCCGGGCGAAAAAAGGTTAAAAAATTCCAAAATTGAAGGCCATAATCCACGCCTTTTGAGGAATTTTGAGGTTACGGGCCCGGCGACGAAAAGTCTTGAGACCATAAGGGATATATCTTAGGGTCATATAATGAAGTTTGGAACCATATATGACCCTTATAGTTGCCACAAATGTCCATGGTAGGCTTGAGGTCACGATATCGGTGAAAGTTCGGAACGGGTAAATTGACTGTTTAAAGGTATATTGGATGGCTCCACCCACTCCATTGCACTCCCGAAGGGTATTAGGAACCATGGTAAACATCTCGGCAATTTGAGGAATTATGAGGTTACGGGGCCCGGTGGCGAAAAGTCTTGAGACCCTAGGGGATACATCATAGGGTCATATAATGGCGCTTGGAACCATATATACCCTTATATGTTGCCATAAATGTCCGTGGTAGGCTTGAGGTCTTGATATCAGTGAAATTTTGGAACAGGTAAATTGACTGTTTAAAGGCATATTGGCTGGTTCCACCCACTCAATTGGACTCCCGGAGGGTATCAGGAACCATGGTAAAAATCTCGGCAATTTTTATTTCCGGGCGAAAAAAGGTTAAAAAGTTCCAAAATAAAAGGCCATAATCCATGCTTTTTGAGGAATTTTGAGGTTACGGGGCCCGGTGGCGAAAACTCTTGAGACCCTAGGGGATACATCTTAGGGTCATATAATGACGTGTGGAACCATATTTGACCCCTTATATGTTGCCATAAATGTCCGCGGTAGGCTTGAGGTCTTGATATCAGTGAAATTTTGGAACAGGTAAATTGACTGTTTAAAGGCATATTTGATGGTTCCACCCACTCAATTGGACTCCTGGAGGGTATTAGGAACCATGGTAAACATCTCGCCAATTTTTTTTTCTAGGCGAAAAAAGGACAAAAAATTCCAAAATTGAAGGCTATAATCCACGCTTTTTGAGGAATTTTGAGGTTACGGGGCCCGGTGGCGAAAAGTCTTGAGACCCTAAGGGATATATCTTAGGGTCGTATAATGACGTTTGGAACCATATATGACCCTTATATGTTGCCACAAATGTCCGTGGTAGGGTTGAGGTCACGATATCGGTTAAAGTTTGGAACGGGTAAATTGACTGTTTAAAGGCATATTGGATGGCTCCACCCACTCAATTGGACTCCCGGAGGGTATTAGGAACCATGGTAAACATCTCGGAAATTTTTATTTCAGGGCAAAAAAAGGTCAAAAAATTCCAAAATTGTAGGCTATAATCCACGCTTTTTAAGGAATTTTGAGGTTACGGGGCCCGGTGGCGAAAAGTCTTAAGACCCTAGGGGATACATCTTAGGGTCATATAATGACGTTTGGAACAATATATGACCCTTATATGTTGTACAAAATGTCCGTGGTAGGCTTGAGGTCACGATATCGGTGCAAGTTTGGAACGGGTAAATTCACTATTTAAAGGCATATTGGATGGTTCCACCCACTCAATTGGAGTTCTGGAGTTTAATAGGAACCATTGTAAACATCTCGACAATTTTAATTTCTGGGCGAAAAAAAGGTCAAGAAATTCAAAAATTGAAGGCTATGATCCACGCTTTTTGAGGAATTTTGAGATTACGGGGCTCGGTGGCGAAAAGTCTTGAGACCCTAGGGTATATATCTTACGGTCATATAATAAAGTTTGGAACCATATATGACCCTTATATGTTGCCACAAATGTCCGTGGTAGGCTTGAGGTCACGCTATCGTTAAAAGTTTAGAACGGGTAAATTGACTATTTAAAAGCATATTGGATGGTTCCATCCACTCAATTGGAATCTCGGAGGGTATTAGGAACCATGGTAAACATTTCGGCAATTTTTATTTCCGGGCGAAAACAGGTCAAAAAATTCCAAAATTAAAGGCAATAATCCACGCATTTTGAGGAATTTTGAGGTTACGGGGACCGGTGGCGAAAACTCTTGAGACCCTAGGGGATACATTTAAGGGTCATATAATGACGTGTGGAACCATATATGACCCTTTATATGTTGCCATAAATGTCCGTGGTAGGCTTCAGGTCACGATATCGGTGAAAGATTAGAACGGGTAAATCGACTGTTTTTAAGCATATTAGATGGTTCCACCCACTCAATTGGACTCCTGGAGGGTATTAGGAACCATGATAAACATCTCGGCAATTTTCTTTCTAGGCGAAAAAGGTCAAAAAATTCCAAAATTGAAGGCTATAATCCACGCTTTTTGAGGAATTTTGAGGTTTTAGGGCCCAGTGGCGAAAAGTCTTGAGACCCTAGGGGATACATCTTGGGGTCATATAATGAATTTTGGAACCATATATGACCCTTATATGCTGCCACAAATGTCCGTGGTAGGCTTGAGGTCACGATATCGGTGCAAGTTTGGAACGGGAAAATTGACTGTTTAAAGGTATATTGGATAGTTCCACCCACTCAATTGGACTCCCGAAGGGTATTAGGAACCATGGTAAACATCTCGACAATATTTATTTCCGGCGAAAAAAGGTTAAAAAATTCGAAAATTGAAGGCCATAATCCACGCTTTTTGACGAATTTTGAGGTTACGGGGCCCGGTGGCGAAAAGTCTTGAGACCCTAAGGGATAAACTTAGGGTCGTATAATAACGTTTGGAACCATATATGACCCTTATATGTTGCCACAAATGTTCGTGGTAGGGTTGAGGTCACGATATCGGTTAAAGTTTGGAACGGGTAAATTGACTATTTCAGGCATATTGGATTGCTCCTCCCACTCAATTGGACTCCCGGAGGGTATTAGGAACCATGTTAAACATCTCGGAAATTTTAATTTCCGGGCAAAAAAAGGTCAAAAAATTCCAAAATTGCAGGCTATAATCCACGTTTTTTAAGGAATTTTGAGGTTACGGGGCCTTGTGGCAAAAAGTCTCGAGACCCTAGGGGATACATCTTAGGGTCATATAATGACGTTTGGAACAATATATGACCCTTATATGTTGTACAAAATGTCCGTGGTAGGCTTCAGGTCACGATATCGGTGCAAGTTTGGAACGGGTAAATTGACTGTTTAAAGGCATATTGGATGGTTCCACCCACTCAATTGGACTTCCGGAGGGTATTAGAAACTATGGTAAACATCTCGACAATTTTTATTTTCGGGCGAAAAAAGGTCAAAAAATTCTAAAATTGAAGGCCATAATCCACGCTTTTTAAGGAATTTTGAAGTTACGGGGCCTGGTGTCGGAAAGTCTTGAGACCCTAGGAGATACATCTTAGGGTCATATAATGACGTTTGGAACCATATATGACCTCAATATATTGCCATAAATGTCCGTGGTAGGCTTGAGTTCACGATATCGGTGAAAGTTTGGAACGTGTAAATTGACTGTTTACAGGCATATTGGATGGTTCCACCCACTCTATTGGACTCCCGGAGGGTACTAGGAACCATGGTAAACATATCGGCAATTTTTATTTCCAGGCGAAAAAAGGTTAAAAAATTCTAAAATTGAAGGCCATAATCCACGCTTTTTGAGGAATTTTGAGGTTACAGGGCCTTGTGGCGAGAAGTCTTGAGAACCTAGGGGATACATCTTAGGGTCATATATATGACCCTTGTATGTTGCCATAAATGTTAGTGGTAGGCTTGAGGTCACGATATCGGTGCAAGTTTGGAACGGGTAAATTGACTGTTAAAAGGCATATTGGATGGTTCCATCCACTCAATTGGAATCCCGGAGGGTGTTAGGAACCATGGTAAACAAGTCGGGAATTTTTCATTTCCGGGCGAAAAAAGGTCAAAAAATTCCCAAATTGAAGGCTATAATCCACGCTTTTTATGGAATTTTGAGGTTATGGGGACCGGTGGCGAAAACTCTTGAGACCCTAGGGGATACATCTTGGGGTCATATAATGAAGTTTGGAACCATATATGACCCTTATATGCTGCCACAAATGTCCGTGGTAGGCTCGAGGTCACGATTTCGGTGCAAGTTTGGAACGGGTAAATTGACTGTTTTAAGGCATATTGGATGGTTCCACCCACTCAATTGGACTCCCGGAGGGTATTAGGAACCATGGTAAACATCTCGACAATAATTATTTCCGGGCGAAAAAAGGTTAAAAAAATTCCAAAATTGAAGGCCATAATCCACGCTTTTTGAGAAATTTTGAAGTTACGGACCCGATGGCGAAAAGTCTTGAGACCTTAAGGGATATATCTTAGGGTTGTATAATGACATTTGGAAACATATATGACCCTTATATGTTGCCACAAATGTCCGTGGTAGGCTTGAGGTCACGATATCGTTGAAAGTTTGGAACGGGTAAATTGACTGTTTAAAGACATATTGGATGGTTCCACCCACTCAATTGGACTCTCGGAGGGTATTAGGAACCATGGTAAACATCTCGTCAATTTTTATTTAAGGGCGAAAAAAGGTCAAAAAAATTCCAAAATTGAAGGCTAAAATCCACGCTTGTTGAGGAATTTTGAGGTTATGGGGCCCGGCGGCGATAAGTCTTGAGACCATATGGGATACATCTTAGGGTCATATAATGACGTTTGGAACCATATATGACCCTTATATGTTGCCATAAATGTCCGCGGTAGGCTTGAGGTCACGATATCGTTGAAAGTTTGGAACGGGTAAATTGACTGTTTAAAGACATATTGGATGGTTCCACCCACTCAATTGGACTCTCGGAGGGTATAAGGAACCATGGTAAACTTCTCGGAAATTTTTATTTCAGGGAGAAAAAAGGTAAAATAATTCCAAAATTGAAGGTTATAATCCACGCTTTTTGAGGAATTTTGTGGTTACGAGGCCTGGTGGAGAAAAATGTTGGGACCCTAGGTGATACATATTAGGGTCATATAATGACTTTTGGAACCATATATGACCCTTATATGTTGCCATTAATGTCCGTGGTGGGCTAGAGGTCAAGATATCGGTGAAAGTTTGGAACTGGTAAATTTACTGTTTAAAAGCATATTGGATAGTTCCACCCACTCAATTGGACTCCTAGAGGGTATTAGGAACCATGGTAAACATCTCGGCAATTTTTATTTCCGGGCGAATCAAGGTCCAAAAATTCCAAAATTGTAGGCTATATAATCCACGCTTTTTGAGGAATTTTGAGGTTACGGGGCCCAGTGCCGAAAAGTCTTGAGACCCTAGGGGATACATCTTAGGGTCATATAATTACGTTTGGAACCATATATGACCCTTATATGTTGCCATTAATGTCTGTGGTAGGCTTGAGGTCACGATATCGGTGAAAGTTTGGAACTGGTAAATTGAGTGTTTAAAGGCATATTGGATGGTTCAACCCACTCAATTGGACTCTCGGAGGGTATTAGGATCCATGGTAAACATCTCGGCAATTTTTATTTTCGGGCGAAAAAAGGTCAAAAATATTCCAAAATTGAAGGCTATAATCCACGCTTTTTGAGGAATTTTGAGGTTTCGGGGCCCGATGGCGAAAAGTCTTGAGACCCTAAGGGATATATCTTAGGGTCGTATAATGACATTTGGAAGCATATATGACCCTTATATGTTGCCACAAATATCCGTGGTAGGGTTGAGGGCACGATATCGGTGAAAGTTTGGAACGGGTAAATTGACTATTTAAAGGTATATTGGATGGCTCCACCCACTCAATTGGACTCCCGGAGGGTATTAGGAACCATGGTAAACATCTCGACAATTTTTATTTCTGGGCAAAAAAAGGTCAAAAAATTCCAAAATTGAAGGCTATAATCCACGCTTTTTAAGGAATTTTGAGGTGACGGGGCTCGGTGGCGAAAACTCTTGAGACCCTACGGGATACATCTTAGGGTTATATAATGACGTTTGAAACCATATATTACCCTTATATATTGAAATAATTGTCCGTGGTAGGCTTAAGGTCACGATATCGGTGCAAGTTTGGAACGGGTAAATTGACTGTTTAAAGGCATATTGGATGGTTCCACCCACTCAATTCGACTCTCGGAGGGTATTAGGAACCAGGGTAAACATCTCGGCAATTTTTATTTACGGGCGAAAAAAGGTCAAGAAATTCTAAAATTAAAGGCATAATCCATGCTTTTTGAAAATTTTGAGGTTACGGAGCCTGGTGGCGAAAAGTCTTGAGAACCTAGGGGATACATTTTAGGGTCATATAATGACGTTTGGAACTATATATGACCCTTGTATGTTGCCATAAATGTCCGTGGCAGGCTTGAGGTCACGATATCAGTGCAAGTTTGGAACGGGTAAATTGACTGTTTAAAGGCATATTGGATGGTTCCATTCACTCAATTGGATTTCCGAAGGATATTAGGAACCATGGTAAACATCTCGGCAATTTTTATTTTCGGGCGAAAAAAGGTCAAAAAATTCCAAAATTGAAGGCTATAATCCACGCTTTTTAACGAATTTTGAGGTTACGGGGCCCGGTGGCGAAAACTCTTGAGACCCTAGGGGATACATCTTAAGTTTATATAATGATGTTTGAAACCATATATTACCCTTATATATTGAAATAAATGTCCGTGGTAGGCTTGAGGTCACGATATCGGTGCAAGTTTGGAACGGGTAAATTGACTGTTTAAAGGCATATTGGATGGTTCCACCCAATCAACTGGACTCCCAGAGGGTATTAGGAACCATGGTAAACATCTCGGCATTTTATTTCCGGGCGAAAAAAGGTCAAAAAATTCCAAAATTGAAGGCTATAATCCACGCTTTTTAAGGAATTTTGAGGTTACGGGTCCCGGTGGTGAAAAGTCTTGAAACCCTAGGGGATACATCTTAGGGTCATATAATGACGTTTGGAACCATATATGACCCTTCTATGTTGCCGTAATGTCCGCGGTAGGCTTGAGGTCACGATATCGTTGAAAGGTTTGAACGGGTAAATTGACTGTTTAAAGACATATTGGATGTTTCCACCCACTCAATTGGACTCCCGGAGGGTATTAGGAACCATGGTAAACTTCTCGGCAATTTTTATTCCAGGGAGAAAAAAGGTAAAAAAATTCCAAAATTGAAGGCTATAATCCACGCTTTTTGAGGAATTTTGAGGATACGAGGCCTGGTGGCGAAAAGTGTTGAGACCCTAGGGGATACATATTAGGGTCATATAATGACTTTTGGAACCATATATGACCCTTATATGTTTCCATTAATGTCCGTGGTTGGCTTGAGGTCACGATATCGGTGAAAGTTTGGAACTGGTAAATTGACTGTTTAAAGGCATATTTGATGGTTCCACCCACTCAATTGGACTCCTAGAGGGTATTAGGAACCATGGTAAACATCTCGGCAATTCCAAAATTCCAAAATTGAAGGCTATATAATCCACGCTTTTTGATGAATTTTGAGGTTACGGGGCCCAGTGGCGAAAAGTCTTGAGACCCTGGGGGATACGTCGTAGGGTTATATAATGACGTTTGGAACAATATATGACCCTTATATGTTGCCATTAATGTCTGTGGCAGGCTTGAGGTCACGATATCGGTGAAAGTTTGGAACTGGTAAATTGAGTGTTTAAAGGCATATTGGATGGTTCCACCCACTCAATTGGACTCCCGGAGGGTATTAGGAAACATGGTAAACATCTCGGCAATTTTTATTTTCGGGCGAAAAAAGGTCAAAAAAATTCCCAAATTGAAGGCTATAATCCACGCTTTTAGAGTAATTTTGAGGGTACGGGGCCCGGTGGCGAAGAGTTTTGAGACCCTAGGGGATACATCTTAGGGTCATATAATGACGTTTGGAACTTTATATGACCCTTATATGTTGCCATAAATGTTCGTGGTAGGCTTGAGGTCACGATATCGGTGCAAGTTTGGAACTGGTAAATTGACTGTTTAAAGGCATATTGGATGGTTGGACCAACTCAATTGGACTCCCTGAGGGTATTAGGAACCATGGTAAACATCTCGGAAATTTTTATTTCCGACGAATCAAGGTTTAAAAATTCCAAAACTGAAGGCTATAATCCACGCTTTTAGAGGAATTTTGAGGTTACGAGGCCCGGTGGCAAAAAGTCTTGAGACCCTAGGGGATACATCTTAGGGTCATATAGAGACGTTTGGAACCATATATGACCTTTATATGTTGCCATAAATGTCCGTGGCAGGCCTTAGGTCACGACATCGGTGAAAATTTGGACTGGGAAAATTGACTGTTTAAAGGCATATTGGATGGTTCCACCCACTCATTTAGACTCCCGGAGGGTATTAGGAACCATGGTAAACATCTCGGCAATTTTTATTTACGGGCGAAAAAAGGTCAAAAAATTCCAAAATTGAAGGCTATTATTCACGCTTTTTGAGGAATTTTAAGGTTACGGGACCCGGTTGCGAAAAGTCTTGAGACCCTAGGGGATACATCTTAGGGTCATATAATGATATTTGAAACTATATAAGACCCTTATATGTTGCCATATATGTCGGTGGTAGGCTTGAGGTCACGATATCGGTGCAAGTTTGGAACTGGTAAATTGACTCTTTAAAGGCATATTGGATGGTTCCATCCACTCAATTGAACTCCCGGAGGGTATTGGGAACCATGGTAAACATCTCGGCGAATTTTATTTCCGAGTGAAAAAAGGTAAAAAAATTCCAAAATTGAAGGCTATAATCCACGCTTTTTAAGGAATTTTGAGGTTACGGGGCCCTGTGGCGAAAAGTCTTGAGACCCTGGGGGATACATCTTAGGGTCATATAATGACGTTTGGAACCATATATGACCCTTATATGTTGCCATAATTGTCCGTGGTAGGCTTGAGGTCACGACATCGGTGCAAGTTTGGAACGGGTAAATTGACTGTTAAAAGGCATATTGGATTGTTCCATCCACTTAATTGGACTCCCGGAAGATATTAGGAACCATGGTCAACATCTTGACAATTTTTATTTAGGGGCGAAAAAAGGTCAAAAAATTCCAAAATTGAAGGTTTTAAACCACGCTTTTTGAGGAATTTTGATGTTACGGGGCCCGGTGGCGAAAAGTCTTGCGACCCCTAGGGGATACATCTTAGGGTCATATAATGACATTTGGAACCATATATGACCCTTTATGTTGCCATAAATGTCCGTGGTAGGCTTGAGGTCACGATATCGGTGCAAGTATGGAACGGGTAAATTGACTGGTAATGGCATATTGGATGGTTCCACCCACTCAATTGGACTCCTGGAGGGTATTAGGAACCATGGTAAACGTCACAACAATTTTTATTTCCGGGCGAAAAAAGGTCAAAAAATTCCAAAATTGAAGGTTATAATCCACGCTTTTTAAGGAATTTTGAGGTTACGGGGCCCTGTGGTGAAAAGTCTTGAGACCCTAGGGGATACATCTTAGGGTCATATAATGACGTTTGAAACCATATATGACCCTTATATGTTGCCATAAATGTCCGTGGTAGGCTTGAGGTGACGATATCAGTGCAAGTTTGGAACGGGTAAATTGACTGTTAAAAGGTATATTGGATTGTTCCACCCACTCAATTGGACTCCCGGAGGGTATTAGGAACCATGGTCAACATCTCAACAATTTTTATTTCCGGGCGAAAAAAGGTTAAAAAATTCCAAAATTGAAGGCTTTAATCCACGCTTTTTGAGGAATTTTGATGTTACGGGGCCCGATGGCGAAAAGTCTTGCGACCCCTAGGGTATACATCTTAGGGTCACATAATGACGTTTTATACCATATATGACCCTTATATGTTGCCATAAATGTCCGTGGTAGGCTTGAGGTCACGATATCGGTGCAAGTATGGAACGGGTAAATTGACTGTTTGAAGGAATATTGGATGGTTCCACCCACTCAATTGGACTCCCGGAGGGTATTAGGAACCATGGTAAACATCTCGACAATTTTTATTTCGGGGCGAAAAAGGTCAAAAAATTCCAAAATTGAAGGCTATAATCCAAGCTTTTTGAGGAATTTTGATGTTACTGGGCCCGGTGGCGAAAAGTCTTGCGACCCCTAAGGGATACATCTTAGGTTCATATAATGACGTTTGGAACGATATATGACCCTTATATGTTGCCATAAATGTCCGTGGTAAGCTTGAGGTCACGATATCGGTGCAAGTTTGGAACTGGTTAATTGACTGTTTAAAGGCATATTGGATGGTTCCTCCCACTCAATCAGACTCCCGGAGGGTATTAGGAACAATGGTAAATATCTCGGCAATTTTTTTTTCCGGGCGAAAAAAGGTCAAAAAATTCCAAAATTGAAGGTTATATAATCCATGCTTTTTGAGGAATTTTGAGGTCACGGGGCTCGGTGGCGAAAAGTCTTGAGACCCTAGGGGATACATCTTAGGGTCATATAATGACATGTGGAACCATATGTGACCCTTATATATTGCCATAAATGTTCGTGGTAGGCTTGAGGTCACGATATCGATGCAAGTTTGGAACGGGTAAATTGACTGTTAAAAGGCATATTAGATGGTTCCACCCACTCAATTGGACTCCCGGAGGGTATGAGGAACCATGGTAAACATCTCAACATTTTTTTTCCCGGGCAAAAAAGGTCAAAATATTCCAAAATTGAAAGCTCTAATCCATGCTTTTTTAGGAATTTTAAGGTTACCGGGCCCGGTGGCGAAAAGTCTTGAGACCCCTAGGGGATACATCTTATTGTCATATCATGACGTTTGGAACCATATATGACCTTACATGTTGCCATAAATCTCCGTGGTAGGCTTGAGGTCACGATATCGGTGCAAGTTTGAAACGGGGTAATTGACTGGTAATGGCATATTGGACGGTTCCACCCACTCAATTGGACTCCGGGAGGGTATTAGGAACCATGGTAAATGTTTCGGCAATTTTTATTTCCAGGCGAAAAAAGGTTAAAAAATTCCAAATTTGAAGGCGATAATCCACGCTTTTTGAGGAATTTGAGGTTACGGGGCCCCAAGGCTAAAAGTCGTGAGACCCTAGGGTCATATAATGACGTTTGGATTCATATAATGACTTTTGAAACCATATATGACACTTATATGTTGCCTAAATGTCCGTGGTAGGCTTGAGGTCACGATATCGGTGCAAGTTTGGAACGGGTAATTGACTGTTTAAAGGCATATTTGATGGTTCCACCTGTTTTGGGTGTTTTTGTCCCTCGGGAGAGTTACAGCTCGAAGAATGGTTCGGTGCGGCCTGTACCTGCAAGTCAAACGGAGACACTTGTTGGTAGGTGCTCCGCCTCCGACGGTCAAGTTAGTAACTTGAAAGGAGAGAAAAAAGGTGCGGAAATTTAGGTGGGGATCTGCTCGGATTCCAAGCTCAGATGTCTCTATCAAAGGGAAATTTTGTAATAATGGAAAAACGTGCCCTCCAAAAGAGGGGAATCTCCCTATTCATAGGGTCCTTGGGAATTGTGCCCCTGATTAGGTCACAGAACCCTAATCAGTGGTGGGCAGCGTCGTTTTATGGCTTTCTCGGGATTTGGGCCTGAAGGCCGTCATCCTCCAAATATCTGGGATGACACGTGTCAAGCAGGGATAGGTCCACTTTTGACCACCCTGGGGCTGACACGTTACGTTCTGGTTGGTCCATATGGTGGGGTAAAATTGCCCTAAACATTTGCCCCTCACAGATGGGACGTGGCGCGCCACGTGGCATCTGTGACACGCGCACTCTCTGATTGGTGGTAATTTTACCGCCAAAACTTTACTGTTCACCATCTGAGTAAATTACAGGAATACCCCTTAATTTACCCTCTTTATATAGCGGTTTACCCTCATTATTTTTGTACGTTTCACAAAAATTTTCAGAGAAAACTTAGAGAGAATCTTGAAAGAGATAGCAGAAGTCATCCGTCTGAGTCAAGCGCAAGTTAAGAAAACTCTTTCTTCTTAACACAGGCAGACCTATCTACCTTCAGATATAAAATCTAAAGGTACCGTCTCTGACTCCCTCAGCTCTTTTTCATTTTACCGCTTGTACATATTTCTTGTAATTAATTTATCATCACCAACACACATGGCACAACCTAGGTTAGAATCCAGCCGTTCACCAGGGACGGCTGAGTCTAGGACTGGTAGTGCCGTCTCAGGGTGTTGGGACCACCCTCATGCTTGGATTTCGACCATTTGCGCGTCTGTGCAGGACACAATGGCTCGGACTATGCAGACGGCACGGGATCCAAATTATAAGAGCGAAGGCTCAGGTGGCCAAACGCCTGAGGGAGAGACGTTTGGCTTAGAACACCAGACGGCTCCGGAGAGATCCCCTCCGCGTAGACCCCCAACTCCTCCAGACTCGTTCTTGGACGAGTGCGACCAAGGCGGTGAGGAGGCCGCCTCAGCTTCTGTCTCCCAATCTGGAAAGGAGGCGGGGAGTGGATTTACCGTCTCCTCTTCTGAGAGCAGCGATGATCATCCCTCGCTTGAGGATAGCGAGGAAGAAGAGAGGAAGAAATGGAACGAGAAGGACGATCCCTACAAGATCCACGTCTCCATCAAAGACAGGGACCTCATGGAAAGAGGCCTTGAAATTTTTTTGAAAGTGCACCCAATGGGAGACGGGTGGAAAATAATGGTTCCTCCTCCAGACGGCACCATCTCTTGGGAAGATACTGAATAAAACGCCAACGGCTACTTCGGCTGTTACGAGGCGGCGTTTAAGGTCGGTCTGCGCTTCCCCCTTCACCAGGCGGTGAAGGCAATCTTGAGAGGCTACGGCCTCGGAGTCTGGCAACTCACCCCCAATTCTTGGGCAAACATTCTAGGGTATGTTGCCGCTTGTGAATTCCAAGGAATTCACCCCGGCTGGGAAGCTTTTGCTAAGATGCACTATCTTAGCCGCAGCCAAGGTGGGTACAGAGCGTCATATACTTTGACCACGTTCCCTCAATACATAATGACCTTGGATAAGGTCTCAAAATTTGATGGCTGGAAGCACATTTTCTACCTGCTGATGGCCTCGACCAGGCGGGAGACCTGCGAGCTTCGCCAATACAATAAGAAGCCTAACCTTCTGGGTCGGAAATGCGGTCTTCCCCGGATCCCGGATGAGGACTTCGACAAAATAATTGAGGCTGACTTCTTCGGCCTCACAGACGCCACATTGTCAAATGGGGAGACAATAAAAGTCCCTAGAAACTGGATCCCTAAGAGCACCTGGCTCAAGGACGAATGCTTCCTAGCCGCCTGCGGGCTAGGACACATGTTCACCAGATGTATGCACCTGAATACATTTCCGCCTGTAGTACTTTTGTATCGGAATCATTTTTGATGATGGACTAATCAATTCCTTTTTTGTTTTTACAGAAGAAGCTTTGAACATGCTGCCAGACGAGAACACCCCCAGACGGTCCTCTGCTAAGACCCTAGTGGATACATCTTAGGGTCATATAATGACGTTTGGAACTATATATGACCCTTATTGTAGGCGTCGCTCGAAGTGCGCCTACGTTAAAGCATGGTGTGAATATGCTTGGCACTCATAGGAAGTGGGAATTGACATAACGATTAGGGACACGATTAGGGACAAGGAAAGTAGGGAGCCGCCAACAAGTTTTTAAGGAACTTGTAAACCGTTCACGGATCATAAAAGGCAACCACGATTAAGGGACAACGAAAGGCAACAACGATTGACCCGTGAAGGTTACACCCCATTCATAATCCATGAGATTACTAACTCCATATGGTTCGGAACCACGAAAGGAGGATCGGGGATGATGGTACGAAGTGAGTCATGGAGTCACATTCGCCCGTATTGGCCTCTACTCGATTCTTATAGTGAAAAGTATTCCTGTGATCTCAAAGGCATACAAACAAAATTCAATTCGCTCCAAACTATTATTATGCTAAATTGGTTTAATATTAATGCAACACATAATTCTAATTATTAGTGATCACTTCGATTTAATAGTAAGATTAAAAGGAACCTAAACCGGTTGTCCAAATTATCTTATTAGTCGTGATTTTCAAATACATATTCCCTTTAACATGAAATATGGTGATCATAAATAATAATAGAACAAACATTAAAATTGAAAACAATATAGCAATAATTCCAACAATATAAAACCGTTAGAATAATAATATAAATAAAAGGAACATGATTCTTACTTTGATTTTGCTTGCTTGCTACTATAAAAACAATAAACGCGTTAGTAACTTCAAGGAAAATAATTAAACAATAATTAAAATCGACTTAAATTAAATTAAATGAGAATTGATTTGGGGCCAAACCCTCAAACAGTTCTACCTTTCACACCGTGGCTTAAGGACAGAACCTCGGGTAAAGTATGGACTCCTTGGAGTGCTTAAGGAAGGTATTTTGAAAGAGAAGGGTAGGCTAGTGTTTAGGCTAGAGCATAGAAGAGAAAATGAGAGATTATTTGATGCCCCGTACATCAGAAATGAGGGGTTATTTATAGGGAAAATGTGCTGAGGGAGCACACGGAACCCTAAAATGACAGAAACCCCAAAACAGTATCCCGTGACACGGCAAAGTGTACCGTGACACGGTAAATTCTACCGTCAGACGGGAGAAAATCCCGTGACACGGTACATTTCTAAGTGACACAGGAGATTTTTAAATAAACGGGAAAGAAAACGCGTTAGGGTTTACGCGGAAGGGACACATACTGTACCCGTGTCACATCAGGTCTCCCGTGGCGCGGGACTGCTTGCCGTGACACGGGACAGTTTTGTCCTTTTTCCGTCTAAATTCATTTTTAACCCTAATTTTAATCAGCATTTTAGGTGCCGATTAATAATTTCGGGCCATTTTTCTGATTTATAAAAATCGGGCTAAAATAAGAAATAATTAAAAAGAGACAAATAAAAGGTTTGGGCCAAAATAAAAACTATGCTTTTACCAAACATCAAGACTGATCCACGGGCTATTCAGAAATACGAATTTAATTAAATATGATTTTTTAAGCACTCTCGGGATTAAATACTAAACCCGACCAATAGTGGCGGTGAAAGGTTGTTCATCATCGGGTTTGGTTTTGGGGAGACATTTTTAGGTGTCTACAGAAGCCCCCACTTTGACTGAGTTTGTAGAAGACGTTCTGCGATCCTAAATCACTCTGTATACGCCGATACCTGCAGAAAAACATTAGTTCCGCAGATAAAAGAGTAAAGGGATAGAATACGTATCTAACACCAGTGTATCGGTGACAAATGAGTTTGGCAGCTTCCTATGCTTGAAGGAATCCACCGGATTATGTTTCGCTGAAATGCTTTCCATGCCTGAGGAAAGCCGACTGATGAATTTGGTAGCTTTCTATGCTTGAAGAAATCTACCGGATAACATTTTCCATGCTTGAGGAAAATCGAATGATGATTTTGGCGGTTTTCTATGCTTGAAGAAATCCACCGATAATGTTTTCCATGCTTGAGGAAAACCGACAGACGAATACCTTCCATGCTTGAGGAAAGCCGATGAATGAATACTTTCCATGCTTGAGGAAAGCCGATGAACGACTACTTTCCATGCTTGAGGAAAGTCGATGAATGAATACTTTCCATGCTTGAGGAAAGTCGATGAACGAAATAATCGTTGACTTCTTCGTGTTGAGAGGTGACAACGACTGACAATTTTCCATGCTTGAGGAAAAATTTGTCTATTGAAATTACAAGTCTCTGTGTATCGAGAACCCTTGTGCCGGAATGATAGTGGTTCGATTGTCCCCGAACGTGGGCCGTTAGATGATTTACCTTCAAGTCGACTTTTCGACCATATTAGGTGTTAGAAATGCCAGAAATAGGTTTGGATGCTTGCTAAGGGTAAAATGGTAATATTAGTCCCCTTTAAATATCAGTTAGAATTTTCCGCGTAATTCCAGCTAAGAATAACTGCCCCAAAGCCTCGAAGAAACCATTCAAACTAGTCAAAAATGCCAGGAATATTCGCTGACAGCTTTAAGGAGCGTGCAGGACACGCGTAAAATCACCGTGCCACGTGGATTTATGCCGTGACACGGGATTCAGCCCCGTCACGCAGTACAACATCCCGTGACGCGGGATTCTTTACTGGTCAAATTTGATGCTTTGACCCGCAAATAAACACGTGCCACATTAGGAACTAACCGTTACATGATAACGGACCCCGTGGCACGGGAAACGGGTTATGCCTTTTGCTTTAAATTTGAATTCTTATGTTTGGTTTTTACCATATCCATTCACCATTTCCTTTTTCCTTCTGCTTTCACTTCTCCATTTTCATTTTTCTATATTTTTTTTTCTTTCTGGTCCAATTATCGTGCCACGGCAGCGGTCACCGGCGCACTGTACGCATCACCGTCACTCGGGGGAAGAAACCGTGACAAGGCGGTTTTAATCACTAGCCACTGCTTCGTTTTTAGCTGCTGAGTACTGCTGCTGTTGCTGTTCGAAGCTCCTTATTGTTTTTGCCGCCAGGGGAAGCCATCGCCGCTCTTGCCGGAGCTTCGTCAATTTCTATCATCACCGTGACACGGGAGCTGCAAACCGTGTCACGGCAATTCTGACCGTGTCGTGGCAGGCTGCTGCGGTTTTTCGAGCTTTTGGAGCTCAAATCTCCATCAATCTTGCTCTAATTTTTTTGCTACTTCCCTCATTTTCGATTCTCTATAAGGATCCATGTAAGTTTCTTTTTATTTTTGCCTCAAATTTGCTTCAAATGAATAATTTCATGTAAAAACCCTTAAAAATCAATTTGGAGATTTTTGATTTTGAGTTTTTATGTTGAAAATTTTGCCATGAATTTACTTGTATATGTATGTGTATGTTTTTGTGAGAAATTGGAGACAAAAATTGCATGATTTGGTGGAGAATTGAACAAAACACCATTTTGAGTACTACTTCTTGTGAAATGATGTTCTTGTTGCTCATGTTGTTTCTTTACACTTGAAATGGTGAAATATTGGTGGTAGATTTTGTAGAATATGCCATGATGTGTCGATCCATTGTTTTTGTGCAATTTCGAAGTATATTTTTATGTATGTACTATATTGTCATGGAGAACATAGTATCATGCGGCTAGGAGAACTGTAGTAATAGTTTGTCATGGAGAAACTTTAATACTTAGGAATAATTCTATTATTTTGCTAATTTTTAGCCTTGAGGTAAAATTTAGCGTATAATAGAAAATGCAACCGGAGATAATTGATAAGCCCTAAATAAATAACTAAATAACTTAGAAAATGATGCTAAGCTTTTAGATTTTTATTTTTGAAATAGCATGCCTAGACGGCGGGATTGCGATCTTTCCACACGTGGTTGGCGTCAGGCTTTTCGGGAGGATACTCCCACAGTTCCTGAGGGTGCGGAGGACGACGCCCTAGATACCGAGCCGCGCGCTTCTTCGAGTAGAGGTAGATGGGTTCCGCCTCCCTGGACACCCGATCAGTTGGTTTTCTGTCGTGAGAACCACGTTTCTCACCGTCCACTTGCCGGCATAGTCGATGGCACGCTTCGCCATCATGGATCCGGAGCTGGAGATCTTATTCCTCGTCTGCATGAGATTATCACGGGGGATCCTGTTACGAATGCCTTGTGGATTTCTGCTGGTTTAGTGGACTTCTATTCTGAGGTCGTAGGGTTTCGCAGCCCCCGGGGTTGCGGCCCGACAGTTGTTCGTGCATTGTTGGAGTATTTCTGGGATACTACCAACACTTTTCATTTTTCTTGGGGGGAGATGACAGTGACCCCTTTGGACTTCAGCATGATCACCGGTCTGCGTTTCACTGATCAGGCCGTACGACAGCTTCCTGACCTTACTTGGGGGGCAGCTGAGGTAGCGGATCTATTAGGTCCGGTCGTTCAGTATATTAGGACTCGACCGGTATCTCGAGGTGGTCCGAGGAGCGGGCGATCGGAGCTGGCCTCCGTTCTGGCCCAGGGTTTTGACATGGAGGAGACGTCTCCTGAGCAGCGAGTGCGGATCTTCATTCTGATTCTGATTTCTATGACTCTTTCTCCTAATAGGAGTTCACGCGCGCTCGTCTGCTATCTTCCTTCTTTAGTTAGGATCAATGAGATAGGATCTCTTAACTGGGCTGGCATTGGATATGCGGATCTTCTCCTGTCGTTGCGTCATGGCTCCAGGCAGCTGAATGACCAGTCCCTGGTGACTGTTTACGGCTTATGGAGAGTCGTGGAGGTAATGATCTTTCCTTTGTTTGTTTTGTTCGAATCTGTTTGATTCATGTGCTCAGATATTACCTTTTCATTGCAGCTTTGGTTCTATGAGTATTTCCCAGGGTTGGCCCCTCGTCGACATCGTGGAGCGGTTCACGACTTCCCTGTTGGAGATAGCTGGCGTGACCGAGGCGAGTCACGAGTGGAGTCTGTCTCCATGTTGCGTGGGTTGTTACGCCGAGGCACTACTTCTGTTGGTGTAAGAGTTAATTTTTGCAGCCTACCCTTCTTCATCTTGACGTCATTTTCATCATCTCATCGCGACTTTTTATGGTTTTCAGGTGGCTATTGATGTCCAATATCGGCCATGGGCTAGGATGACTGACCTTCCTGAGGCCCTGCAGCTTTCAGCGCGCCGTACTGTTTTTGTTGGTACTGGTCGCTTTGTTTGGTATCTTGGAGAGCGTGTCGTTCGCCAGCACAGCGATGATCGCTTCGTGGTGCCTTTGCCTCCACCAGAGTCGATGTTGGACTCACGTCTGTTCATGGACTTGATAAACAGAGGAGAGCAGTTCACTTTCCCTTGGCAGGGTCTCGTGCACATGGGGGGTGATTACTCGCGGGACGTGCTTCCCCTTTTGGCTCCTCCACCCCGTCTTCCCGAGGTATGATTTTCTTTTGAGCATTTTATCACTAGTCTTTGTTTAAATCGTCGAATAATCTGATTATTCGATCGTATTTTCAGACGACTGTTCGCCCTGTGGGGAGGATTGAGATACCTCCTCAGTCTGTCCGTTACCCGGGGCCTATTGGTATTACTGAGGACCACATTGCTGACGCTCTAGAGGGTTACAGACAGGCACAAGAGTCTTTGCCTGACGTGTTTGAGCCGGTAAGCTTTTGATATATTGTTCATCCTTTTTAAGACCTCTTGTTACTGATTTTCCTTTGCTTTGTTCTCAGCCTAACCACCCAGAGATGATGGGATTCATGAAGCTGGTTGACGCCTTGAAGTATTGCATCATCAAGCTTCGGCGTGGCGCGAGTTGTCGAGGCGGTTCTAGTGACGTCCTTGAGGTATATTCACCTTTTTATTTTTGCCATTTGTTATATCTTGCATCATTGACATCTTTGATTACATGTTTTTTTTTTTCAGGGGCGACGGAAGTCCCGATCGCGCTCGAGGCACAGAGACTCGGACGAGGGGGAGCCTAGTCGTGACAGACGATCTCCACAGGTTCGTCGGCATTCTCAGTCTCAGCGAGAGACACCGCTTTCTCAGCCGTCTCGTGAGGCTTAGTGGCAGCAGCCTCAGCCTTCTCAGCCGTTTCAGCATTTTCAGGGTCAGTGGCAGCAGCATTCATTTTCCCAGCCTTCACGGCCTGAGTTCACTCCAGTCATCACTCCTGTGGATCGGGGCTTGTATTCAGCTCCGTTGTCAGGGGGGATACCTTCACCTGTGCCTGGCTTGTTTTCAGTTCCACTGTCTGGGACGATGCCTTCACCGACGCTTCCTACTTCATGGAGTCAGTCTTTTATCAGTTGGACGGGCCCTGCTCTGACCATGTCTTCTACTGGAGTTGTTGGGACTAGTAGGGAGTAGTTCTAGAGACTTTTGACCGAGGGTTCATATTTGTACTTTGCTTGATGACACTTGACACTATCTATGTACTATGACTTACTTTGTATATTTTATTCACACTCTTTTTTATTTTATTCAATGTGTATCTTAGTGTGTGCTTGAGACTAATTGTGTGTGCTGTGTGTTTATTAACGACGCAAAAAATACCGTTATTTTTCGTAAGTGGAGGGTACCGACCTTCTCCCAAAAGGAAAAAAACAAAAGAAACGAAAGAATACAAAGGCTAAATTTACAACTTTCCCAGAATAAAAATGGAGCGAGTTTAATAACTTCCCCAAAATAAAATGAAAAAATAAAATAGAGCAAGTTTAGCAACTTCCTCAAAAATAAAACAAAATAAAAAGGAGCAAATAAAATAAAATAAAACAAAGAAAATAAAAACGAGATAAAATAAAAAACTTCCCCAAAGAAATAAAAAAGGGGAATTTTATTGGGAATAAAACTCTCGGAATAAGAGCGGAAGATAAACGATAAGCAAAAAATATCCGGAAAAATAGGTCAGGGATAAAAAATGGAAAGCGTGTGCGCACCGTGACACGTAATATTGTACCGTGTCACGGTAAAATGTACCGTGACACGGTGAGAGTTCCCGTGTCACGGTGGGAATTCCCGTGTCACGGTAAAGACTCCCGTGGCACGGGGATAAAAAAATTGCAGCCGCATTTATGCGCGTGTAACTTGATAAATTTTTACACGTTCCGCCCCTTTTCGCCTATAAATACGACCAATAATTCATGATATGCATAATTACAAAATACAAAATAATTAGAATTTTATATTTCAATAATAATGTCTCAGAATTTTGATAACGTATTGCGTGATTGGTCGTATTCTTTGACCGCTGCTGACAAAAGAGAATTGGAGTTGTTTTATGTGAGAGGTTTATTAGCCCTGAGACATGTCGCGATTGAGCATGATTTTCTGAGGGCAGCCCTAGATTACTGGAGTCCAGAAACCCATTGCTTTAAGTTTGATTATGATGAACTCTGCCCTCTGCCAGAGGAATTCGGTGCCATCTTTGGCTTTCCTGCTAGGAATCTCGTTGCCATGCCTACTCTGCGCGAATATTATTACCAGGATTTTGAACGTTATCTGAATTTGAGAGATCCTGATTTGAATAGGATTGTTTGTGGTAATGAAGTAGATCTAGAAAAGCTTGCAAACTTATATTTTAATCGCCCTGTCTCTGAGTCATATCACGTATACCGTAGAAGGGCTTATATTTTTTGCATGTTTAGCAAGCTTTTATTTGCAAACGGTAGGGTAGGACATGCTTGTTAAGCGTCTGTGCTTGAACATGTTGAATCTGGAAGATCCCCTATGCCTACTTGCCTTGGGGAAACTTTGCGCGGCCTTGACGAAGCAAAATCTGACCGGAAAGCCATCAGGAAGGGCTCTCTAGTACTGCTGCAGGTAAAGACGGCCTCGGATTGATTCCCGTGACACCTGGCAGGCACCGTGTCATGGTAAAGCTCTCCCGTGACACGGTGCAATATGCCCTGTCACGGTGGGAAATCTTTTTTTTTTTTTTTTTTACAGAACTGACTTCCTTTTTTTTTTTATTATTTTTTTATTTTTTTTTTGCAGATTTGGTTGATGGAGCGTTTAGAACTTTTTGAAGCCCCTGACGATATTGAAAAATATGGTCCCAATGATCTGATCCGAAGAAAGAAAAATTACTCTGCAAACATGTCGTATGATGACTGGAAGGTGTTCTTTGCAAAGAGAGAATTTTCCATTCGATGGGTGGTACCTTGGTGGAGACTTACTAGGATGGTTGGGACACATGATACACCGTATTATCGTATTCCTAATATATCAAAACTGACTTTTTATTGTCCTTCTCGAGTGATGCGACAATATGGACTTGAACAAGTAATTCCGCGCTATAATGTAGTCCTCGTGAAGTATCATTGCATGAAAGTAATGTTCACAAGTACGAGCTCTATTGGATTGCAAGACCTATGTGGACCGTTTCTGCGAGTGATCAAGCTCCTCCCCCCTTATCTAGTGCATAAAAGGCATGGTTGAATCCCCGAAGTAGAAGGGAGAGGTTTGGATCACGTAAATTTGGTATGAAGGAACGACTTGGAAGTAAGAAGGCGCCCCCTAAAGATCGTCTTGGTCCGAGAACACAAGGGATTGAATTTAAAACTCCTATAATGCCTAAGAAGAAGACTTATGTGAAAGGAAAGGGTAAAGAAAAGATGGTTTATAGGGAAAAGCAACCTAGGAACTATAAAAGGGATGAAAGGGAGGAGAGTTCGACAAGGGGTGTGACGGTTCGGGCTACAAGGGACACACTAATGGTGAAGGCCGGCGTAGTGGACAAGAAAGATGAAGCTTCGAAGGTGAAGAAGGATTAGATCAATATTGCTTTGTTGTTATGATGTTAAGTTTAATTTTTAAATAAGGCGTATGGTGCCAATAAGTGTAGTCACATTTATTTCAATAATAATAGCGTATTTAATTTCACCTTAATTAAAAATTACAATGACTCTTTCTTTTTTTTATTTTTTTTTTATTTATTTTTTTTTATCCGAGTCTAGAAGTCGGACGCAATGGAAGAATAATAATAATTACCGAATATTCGAAAAAGTAACTAAAATAACTAAAATTACAGTATCTGCATTGCCGTGTCACGGAGAAGTCTGCCGTGTCACAGTTAAAAAGTACGTGTCACGGTGAAATGTGGTGCGCCGCGAAATCAGTTTGAGTGGCACAACATTAATGATCGAAGAATAGCTTTGCCATGACGCGGCAGTCTCTGCCGTGACACGCTGACATCTGCCGTGTCACGGTGAGTTCTGCCGTGTCACGGTGGATTTTACCGTGGTGTGGTGGCTACTACCGTGTCATGGTTGATTTTCCTTCGTAAATTTGTTGCGTTATTCTGCCTTATGTGCCATATTTAGTCGAAGAAGGGATTTTTGTGTTTAAAGTGGCCGGGCCCCCTTGAGGGGTTGCCTACGTATCCTTAAAAAGGAATCAGGCCAAACGTAGCTCTATTGGGTAATGAACCTGTGCAATTAGGCATAAAACTTCTTGAGTTGATCCAAATTGGTTAAGTTGTGGAACTCGTTACCATCCATGTCTACTAATTGAGCAGCTCCGCCAGACAAAATAGATTTAACGATGTATGGACCTGACCAGTTCGGTCTAAATTTTCCTCTTGGATCAAGCACGTTTTTGCGAAGCGCTTTAAGCACCAAATCACCTTCCTTGATATTCCTAGTCTTGACTTTTTTATTGAAATGTCGTGCCATACGCTGTTGGTAGGTTTGGACGTGATGCAAAGCTGCCAAGCGTTTTTCGTCAAGTAAGACTAGTTCGTCATATCTTGCTCTAATCCAGTCGACTTGATCTAATTGGCTTTCCAGTGCAATGCGTAGAGAGGGGATTTCAAGCTCTATTGGTTGTACGGCTTCAACTCCATAGACCAAAGAGAATGGGGTAGCCCCCGTTGATGTACGAACTGAAGTTCGATAACCCCAAAGGGCGAATCCTTATAATTTTCCGTCATCTTTTCGATGATAGTTTTCACATTTTTGTTAGCCGATTCGACTTCACCATTTGTTTGTGGTCTGTAGGGTGATGATCTGTGATGTTTGATATGATATTTTTGTAGCAATTCTGCACACTCGGCTTGGAAGTGTGTCCCATTGTCACTGATCATTTCGTGAGGTACCCCATAGCGGCATATAATATTTTTCTCAATGAACTGAGCTATATGTTTTGCCGTTAACTTAGCATATGAGGCAGCTTCGACCCATTTAGTGAAATAATCGATTGCTACGAGGATGAATTCATGTCCTCCTTGCCCTGGTGGCGTTATTTTGCCAATGATGTCGATACCCCAAGTAGAGAAAGGCCATGGGGAAGTGTATGTATAAAGAAGCGAAGGTGGAACGTGCTGTAGATTTGCGTAGACTTGACACTTCATACATTTCCTGACGTATTCGTGACAATCTCTCTCCATAGTAGTCCAATAATATCCTTGTCGTTGAATCTTTTGGACTAACATCTTAGCATTCATATGTGTTCCACATATTCCAGCATGAAGGTTTTCCATGGTCTTATATGTTTCTTTCCCGGCTATGCACAAGAGATTTCTCCCTAGCGCAGTCCTTTTGTGGAGTTCTCCCCTGATGAGCACATACTGTGAGGCCAGGAGCCTCAAAGCACGGCGTGCCCTTTTATCAGTATTAGGAGGGTATTCACCCTTGGTCACGTAGTTAAGGATATCCATATACCATTGTTCTTCATCTTCTTCTTGTGACTCTTGTTCATCATCAAGTGCATGAACATAGGCTGGCTCATATCTTCGCTCTATAGTTAGCGACATCCTAATTTGTGTCTGTCGGAATGCGCACCATTGATGCTAACTTTGCCAGTGTGTCAGCAAATTGGTTTTCTTCTCTAGGCAAATACGTATATTCCACTTCATCTAGTTGCTCCGTGAGAGTTTCCAGATGAGCTTGATACGTAGCGAGACTTTCACTTCTCACCTTCCATCTCTTAGAGATCTAGTTAATGATTAGTGATGAATCACCATAAATTCTGAGCTTCTTAATTCCTAAGGCCACCGCTGTTTCTAATCCCAAAATGCATGCTTCATATTCTGCGGCATTGTTGGTGACATCAAAGTCGAGTTTCATGGAAATTGGGATGTGTTCTTCACTGGGTGATACCAACAAAACTCCTACACCACACCCTCTTTGGTTTGAAGCTCCATCGAAGTAGAGCGTCCATCTATCATCTTCAGTCATAAGTAGATCCTCGTCAGGGAAATCATACTCATCTTCTTCTTTCTCAACTTCTTCCAGTGGAAAGTCCGCTAGGAAGTCAGAAACTGCAGAACCTTTGATTGCCTTTTGTGGTACGAATTTTAAGTCAAACTGAGCAAGGTTGACTATCCATCTTGACAACCTACCATTGAGTGTTGCTTTTTCAAACAAATATTTGAGAGGGTCCATCTTGGACACGACATGTACTGTATGAGTAAGCATATAATGTCTTAATTTCTGTGCAGCCCACACAAGTGCGAGGCACAACTTCTCAAGTAATGTGTATCGTGCCTCATATCCTTGAAGCTTCTTGCTCAAATAGTAGATTGCATTCTCCTTGCTTTCAATCTCTTGTGCTAGCATTGCCCCCATCGTTTCTCTTGTGACCGTAAGGTAGAGTCGAAGAGGAAAGTCAGGCATTGCTGGTGCTAGCACAGGTGGGTTTGACAGGTACTCTTTGATCTTGTCGAAAGCTTTTTGGCAATCATCATCCCATGTCACTGGAACATTCTTCTTGAGCTTTTTGAATATAGGTTCGCATATCGCTGTGAGTTTGGATATGAACCTACTTATGTATTGCAATCTTCCAATAAAGCCTCGAATCTCCTTCTCAGTCTTGGGTGGTGGCATGGCCATGATTGCTTTGACTTTCGTGGGATCTATTTCAATCCCTCGAGAACTGATCACATAGCCAAGCAACTTGCCTGATGTAACTCCGAATGCACACTTTGCTGGATTTAACCTCATATTGTACTTGCAAAGTCTTTCAAAGAACTTGCGAAGCGCAATGATGTGGCCTGGGCGATCTTTTGATTTGACAATCATATCATCAACATAGACTTCCACCTCTTTATGCATCATATCATGTAACAATGCTGTGGCTGCTCTTTGGTAGGTGGCACCCGCGTTTTTAAACTCGAATGGCATTACCGTATAGCAGTATGTTCCCCATTGTGTGATGAATGTGGTTTTCTCCATGTCTTCCTCGGCCATAAGCACTTGGTTATATCCAGCGTAACCATCCATGAAGGAAAGGAGTGCATGGTTTGATGTGTTGTCGACCAGAATGTCAATGTGAGGTAGAGGGAACCCATCTTTTGGACTTGCTTTATTGAGATCCCTGTAATCAACACACATTCTGACCCTTCCATCCTTTTTTGGGACTGGAACCACGTTAGCTATCCAGTCCGGATATTTGGACACTTTGATGAAACCTGCAGCTAGTTGTTTTCTGATTTCTTCTTTGATCTTAAGAGCTACATCTGGCTTCATATGACGCAACTTTTGTTTGACGGGCTTCATACCTGGAATGAGTGGTATAGTATGTTGTGCGATATCCCTGTCAATACCTGGCATGTCTTGGTAAGACCAAGCAAATACATCAACAAATTCACTAAGTAAGTTAATTAACTCTTTGCGTTCTTCTTGACTTAGTGTTAATCCAATTTTTACTTCTTTGGTAGTCGTATCATTGGAAATATTGATTGTTTCTGTATCTTCGATAATTGCCGTTTTATTATCATGTTCTTCCATTGCTTTTATTATTTCTTTGTCATTTTTATCATTAGCAAAGCAATATTGATCAGGGTTAGGGGAATGACACACATCGTAAGCAAAGGTACTCATTTTATTGAAATCGTTGGTTGTTACATCAAGGAGGGCAAGGTCAGCTGCGACCTCGCCAGAATTATTTGGAAAAGAAAGAGAAGACTCAACAAGAGGCTCAGCACTAGAGGGAACTACAGAAAAAGAATCGATAGCAGAAAGGGGGTCGGCCTTAGATCCTAAGGGTTCATTAACAGACTCAAACTCGAACTCGGACTCAGACGATTCAGGTTCATCAAACATGGGGCCTTCGCCAGCGGTTACTTCAAGTTTTTCTCCATTTGGTATAGTGACCTTCACCGTCTTGCTCCATCCTTTCAGAGCACCATCAGCTGGGGCAATTAACTCCGAAGGATCAAAATCTTTGCATGACATGACCGCTTGAATGAGCGCAGAGTCGTCACTGTTGGTGGGCCTAGGTTCATTCTTTTCCAACCCGAAAAGAAGACTAATGCTCATATCATCGGAACCTAGGCTGGTTGGTTCCTCAGCTGTTGAGGAGACATCACCTTCGTCAATGAAGTCACAATCCATGAACACCTCAAAACCTGGTTCACGCTTCCCCTTGTAGACGAAAGGTTCAGGAAATTCATAGCACGGGAAATTCTCTCCTTCCTTGACGAATTGACCATTGAGCGTAAGGGGATAGGGTTTTATAGCCATCTCCTTATTCTCTTTTCGAGCTGCGCTCCGAGCAACCATCTTGATCACAGCTTGCTTTACATCTTCCTTTGTTGGTATGAATCCCAGGCCAAAGGTGTCCTTCTTTAACGAGCCTTGATGGCCCCATAATTCAGCTATCTTCTTCTTGATGCCAAGGGTCATTCCAGGGAAGTGCCCTTGTTTCTTCATAATTGCATTGATATTATCTTTAGAATAGGGGTCTGTAGGGAATATTTCAAGCATTATGATAACCCCAAACTTGAACCCCACTGTGATCATACACTAAAGTACGGTGGCGTTCCAAAGGGAAAGACAAAGAGCAAAAAGAGTCGCCAACAAGTTTTAAGGAACTTGTACCCAAAAGACAATCCAAAAGGACCATCAACTACTCCATAAGGTCTTGAACCAAATAGGGTCCGGGGATGAGGGTACGAATCCAATCTACAAAAGAAAGGACCCGCCCTATAAAATAGGCCTCTACTTTGTTCTGCTCGTATTCATGCGCGCTTTTCGAATAACATACAAACATTATATTAAACCTACCCTGTTTATCTATGTTGGTTGAATATTAATGCACAAATAAGACTATTATTGGCGATCACTTGAATTAAAATCACATTAGCCTAAACCAAATTATTAATTATCTTATTAAGCGTGATTTCAAGTACAAATTCCCTTTAAACCTGCATAAAAGGCGTGATCAAGCAATAACAATAAAATCAAGCAACATAATAATAAAGAATAAATAATAATAATATCAATGATGATAATAACATGATAATAGCATGATAAAGCTTAATAATAATAGCAAGATCCTAGACATGATACTAACAAGATTAATAACAAATCCTAGCATGTCACTAAACAATAAAGATCAAAGCTTTAACCCTAACATGGTACTAACATGATATCATAATATTAGAAAAGATAAGAGGCACCCTAAACATGATTCTAGAAAGCATTAAAAGCATCCTAACATGATACTAGAAAGCATTAAAAGCATCCTAACATGATACTAGGAATTAAAATAATAATAAGCATGCAATCTACATTGTGAAAGAAATAGGGAGTAAGCTAATCTACTTACTTTGAAGCCTCGTACCTCTTTCTAATAACAAAATACACAAGTTAGTAAACTTCAATGAAAATAAATAAAGAATAATTAAAGAATTAAATTAAAATCAAATTAAACAAAGTTTTGACTAGTTTTGGACCAAACCCTCAGAAATTATCAACCTTTCACGTCTAGGACGAAGGCAACTTCGAACTTGGCTAAGAGATTCAAGATCTTGTGAATGCGGAATATTGTTTGTAAAAAGGTAGTTTAGAAAGAGAGGGAGAAAGAAAGCATATATTGCTTAAAGGGAGAATAGAGAGAATTAAGGAAGAATTGATGAGAGATGATGAAAGTTGATTGAGAGAATTGATGAATGATGATTGAAAAAAAACAGAGGTTCGGACCCTATTTATAAGAAAACAGTCCGGAAAATCATAGAATTTGATAAGGAATAAAACTCCACGCTGTTGCTAATCAAACCGACCTTGTCGCCAAAGATTTATCTTGTCGCCAGGCGACAGAGTCTGTCGCGCGGCGACAAGCCTGTCGTTTCGCGACAAGACAGTTTTTTGCGGATTTTGTTTTAATCATATCTTTTGATCTACAAGTCCAAATAAGTCATATAATATATCGTTGGAAAGCTCTTGAAGTCTACTTTCTAATGCAATTAGAATCAGATTAAAATCTTTTGTAGATAAAAAGATATGGACGAAATAGTGAAAGAGTGTCAGTTTTGGATAGAGTTTCGTATATCTTTAATATCTTTTTCGTTATAGCTCGGATTTAATATTATAATATATCATTGGAAAGATAATTTCAAGATCTATCCAACCATATAAAATTTGGATAAAATATATGAGGCACGAAAATAATATCTGACTATCTTTGAACAAGTTTAAATTCGAATAGAATTAGGAAAGTTTTAAAAAAGGAAAGTTTATATTCAAATCAAATTCTATAATCTTATCTTTTCAAAAAAGAATAATTAAGATATTTTAGAAACTTATAAAAGATTCTAATCAATCCTAATTAGTTTAGGAATAGGATTAAACCTTTGGACCCTCCTCATGATCATTGGGTCGTAGGTAAAATCCGGTTTGGGCCCAGTTTAGTATTTTGGCCATAACTTCCTCATTATTCATCGGAATTGGGCTTATAATATATCGTTGGAAAGGTCTTTTCAAGCCCCATCCAACTACACTATTATTGGACCCTTATCATGGACCAAAATAAACTGAAATGGACGTTTTTATAAAATAGAGTGGGTTTTCGAAAACAGAAAGAAAGATTTTTAATAAAAACTAACCGCAACACTTGACTTTCGAATCACTTTCACCTAATTCGATAATAACACAACGTGAAAGGCATTCATCACTGGGTTTGGTTTTGGGGAGACACAAATGGGTTTCTACAGAAGCCCCCACTTTGACTGAGTTTGAAGAAACTTATGTTTCGAAAAACGAGAGTCAAAGTATCGATAGGGACGGAGAATGATTCAAAACGTTCTGCAATTCCAAATCATTCTTATAACGCCGATACCTGCAAACTAATCATTAGTTAAAACAGATAAAAGAGTTAAGAAACGCGTATCTTGCACCGTCGAGCACACGTCTCTGAAAGTAACTGTTTTGCTGTATTTGTTGTATCTCGTATGTTGTTTGTGACAACCTCCACAGTGCCTCGTGAACGCCATCTTTGAAGATAACCATATGTCGTCGTCTTCAATATTCTTGATCCTCCACAGTATCTCGGGAACATCATCGAAAATAACTGTATGTCGTCATCTCCTGGGTGTGGCCATATGTCGCCACAGCAGTATGTCGCCGCTATAGACAATCTCTTCTTTACCTTGAGGGACCGCCGAAGGTGGCCTTGCTTCGCCATCTCCAAGATTTTTGACAACGCTCCACATCCTAGGGAACGCTGTCTATCATTGCTGCTACATCTCGAGCTTTTCCTTAAATCATGGTGACAACTTTCACAATCTTAGCGAATGTCGTCAAAGACCGCCTCATCACGAACCGCTCTTCTCAAATCTAGGTGACAACCTCCACAATCTTAGCGAATGTTATCAAAGACCGCCTCATCACGAACCGCTCTTCTCAAATCTAGATGACAACTTCCACAATCTTAGTGGATGTCGTCAAAGATCGCCCATCTCGTGCTATCTTCTCAAATCTTGATGACAACTTCCACAATCTTAGCGAAGGTCGTCGAAGATCGCCCATCTCGTGCTATCTTCTCAAATCAAGTGATAACCTTCACAATCTTAGCGAAAGCTATCAAAGACCGCTTCATCTTGAATCTTTCTTCTCAAATAATAACCTCCCCAATCATAGCGAAAGCTATTGAAGGTCGTTTCATCTCAAATCGTCCTTCTCAAATCCAAGCAATAGACTCTCTTTAATCTTAAAGCCCCCTGTTGAAGGCTCCGTCATCTCGAATCTTCAAATCTTCTTCCATCCTAAGAATTCGTTGTGAACCGTTATTTTGGTGCTTGCGATGAGCCAATACTTAGGCGCTTTAAGTTAAGTGAGACAATCTTTTGTCAGGTCGATCACTTATTGTTGTCGCAATCAAGCTGACTAAATCATGTCAAATAGCTTAGAGGGGCTAACTGGCGTACCAAGGAACCCAAACTACTAAAATAGACCCACAAAGTCATAAGGAGAGGCCCAGCACTCTGTCGCCGCTCCAGCGCTGACCAGAAGTGCTTGTCGCGAGCTTTTGAATCTGTCGCCACGCGACAGAGTCTGTCGCCACGCGACAGAGTCTGTCGCCTCGCGACAATTCTGTCGTTTGGCGACAGAATCGGGGTTTTAAAACCCGTCTTCTTCTTCTTTCTCATTTCGCTGCTCTGCTGTTCATTGCTCGGTTTCGCTCCGAACTTTCAATTTGGTCGTTTCCTTACAACCAAATCTGCTCAAATCTTTTGCAAATTAAGGCTCTTCACCTATGATTTACTGATCCATATAATTTTTGCTCAAACTCCTCTCATCTTGGAAGAATCTCATATATCTATATTCGCGGTTTTTCGAAAAAATCCGGAAATATTCTTGCTCGCTGGAATGTACCTGCATCTATATTTCAGACTATAGGACTTTGCTAATCCTTTATTATCTTAGGGTTGACCTGAGACTTAGTGTATCTTGACTCATTGATTTGACATAACTTAACTCAAATCGTTTGACACGTGTGTTAGACTCAACTTGATGTGATATGACACAACATGACTCAATGTACATGACTCGTGTGTGAACTTGACTCGATGTGTACATGACTCAAAAACGAAAATTTTCCGTCATTTTTGTGGAGGGTACCGAATTTCTCCCGAAAAAGAAAGACGCGAAAAAGAATCGAAGTATTTGATGGTGCATGTTGAATGAGCTTAATCAAGTATATGATTTGATACTATCCCTCAAGGTATAAGGATTAATTCATCCTAAACTATCTTAGTTGACTCGATTATGAAAGCATTTAGGTAACTTAGGCACGGAGGCTAAGTACTTCATACTTTGATACAATGATGATTATAAGTGATGAGTGATGTGTGATATGACAAAGCATGCTTCAACGTTATGTTAAGACTTCATGACAAAAGGTTCCTAATTGGAAGTCTATCTGGTCATGTATCTGTGATGTGTGTGAAAGTGACACTAAAGTTAAGCTGCAAAGGCTAAGTGTATGGAAAAGTATTATTTGATAAGAGTCAAATAATGATGACTCTTAGGCTAGGTAGGCTAATGATGTAAGGATCAAGCCCCCAAGTCTAGCTCTAAGTAAATAGGGATGAGCATTGGAAATCCCTTGATATGATCATGGTGTGAGTGTGTGAATGTGAAAATGAATGCATTTTTATTATGGCCGCACCTCAATGTGAGGTTGCCTACGTATCCGTTAGGAATCAGGCCAAACGTAGCTCTAGCCGAACCTCGCACAAGTGTGTGTATACCTCAAAAAGGTCTTTTAAGGGTAGTAACGTGGTTAGGCTAAAGGTTAGAGAAGAAGGGGATAAAGGCTCAAGACCCTAAATAAGCCCCCCAAGGTGTGCAACCTTGCTTTTGAATCTTTGTATTTTATGCTTGAGGTTTTTTCTCATTTTTGAGCTTTTTTTTCTTTTTATTTTTTATTTTTTTATTTTTGCTCTATCTTTTTATTTTTCTTTTGCATTTTTTTTTATTTTTATAAGTGTGGGCAATCCCGATCATGCGGTCTATCACTCACTTGGCATTCATGTTTCTCAGGCACGGTACCGAGCACTCGATAAGAGACGCAATCTGAGACATGTTCTTATCAAAGATATTATTATATCCAAGACATTGGAACACTTGCCCTTTTGTACACTTTTATTTATTATTATTATTTGTATCATTTTTTTATTTTGAGATCACTCAAGCTTTTCATATTTGTAGATTGCATAAGTTACACACCATCCCATCCCAAGGTTAGTAGATATGGGTTGAAAAATGAAAGGTCTATCGTTAGACGAGGCTCAAAGTGGTTTAAAAAAAAAGGATTATATATTTAAAGGGTGAAGATGATATGATATGGCTACAAGAGGTGCCTCAAATCATTGGTATACCTTGTGCTTAATACGACGTTTTTTTTTTTTTTTTTTTTTTTTTACTTTTTAATTTTTTTTTTTTAATAATGCAATGCAATGATCATATGCAAGAAATAAAAATGCCCATTTTATTAAAGGGGAACAAAAATAAAAAAAAAAACCTACGTAATATATCTAAGGAAGAAAAAAGGTGCCTATGCTAGACTTATGGGGGAAAGGTTTGAAAAAAAGAAGAAGAAGAAAGCATGAAATCTTAGTGAGAAGCTCGCCTTGTATTTTGTCTCATCATTACTCTTTTTTTTTTTCTTGTCAATCACATGACTCAAACTCGATTCAACATGCATAAATGGATAAAGACCATGGAAGAATGAGGGGAATAATATGTGTGGATAAAGTATGTGGAGAGTGGGAAGATGATGGAGATGAAGAAATATGGAAGAATTAGGAATAGAATGGACCCTAACTCAAATGACGGAAAGACGACTCATGCATGAACCTAAGACATGGTCATGGTGACATGTACAAAGTGTGTGCTAAGACTAATGAGTGTAGGTGACACGTTAACACTTGTGTCGTGACCACGTAGCTAGACTATGTGACTAGACTCATGTAAAGACTAAGTTAAGACTTCACGTATATGCATTAAACTGGACAGGCTGTGGTATTTTAGTCATAACTTTTAATCTGTGACTCTGATTGTAACGAAACCAACTCCAAATTAAAGATAAAACTCGGGGCTACAGATCCATAGGTTTTACGGCTCGTGGTTCTTCCTAGAACTCCGGCTATGACCAAAACAAGTTGACGCATGTGCAGTATACGGGAATAAAAAATCCGGGTTGACTAAAAGGAACTATGACTCGATTTTAGGCTTGTTTATTAGTTCAAAATAATTAATTAATTAATTAAACAAAGTCCTTTAGTCATTGGTAAATTTATTAGTCTTGAACACAAGTCAAACAAACGGTTAGCGCACATATAATATATTCAAGCAAGAGGTACACATAGTTCACATAGTCACAAGATGAGTTTGCAACCTAACCATGGCTCTAGTTCTCTAAAGTTCGAGGATATGGGTTAAGTCATAAGAAGGTCCATGGTTAAGAATCCACATGCATTGCACACAAGCCTGCCAAGAGGGTTGGAGCGAATGGACAAGATTCCGCGAGTGCGGTAGGAGACCGGACTCGACGCCATGGTTGGATAGATTCCAAGACATACACGTCCCCAAATCTGAGCTTTGCACAAAATAGTGGGATACTCCATTGGGTAGGCGAAGCAAGGAACCCCCAGAGGGTTATATCCATATGTAGAACACATATGGGTTTCAGAAAAGTGAGAAAACGATTCAATCAATAAGCAAAATCGAGCCAATAACACTAGAAAAGGTCAAAGCAAGAAGACAGAACCCTGGCTCAGTATTGGAAGAACTTAGCGCCAGACAACAGGGACTGTCGCCGCAAAAAAGTCCCTGTCGCCAAGCGACAGAACTGTCGCCAGGCGACAGAAACTTTTTACGGGCGACAAGCCCTGTTTTCTAGACGCTAGTTCCTACATGCCTTGGCAAGTTTCTGTGTTCTTCGAATTTTCCAGATTTCGTATTATCTTTTCGATTCTAGTCATGAAAGATATTTCCCAAATTTCCTACGTGTAAAATTCCTATGGATTGACTCATGGGGTGCTCCCATGAGGACCTTTTAATGCATATGACAATAATGTTAATCAAATCACGCACATGAAATACTTAGAATTTTTCGAGTCTCATCCGCTCATTCTAAATAATTGCCAAAATTTAATAAATTTCAGGAATATAAATAGAAATCCTCCCCAGTGGAGTCGCCAAAAACTGTAGGGAATATTTCAAGCATTATGATAACCCCAAACTTGAACCCCACTGTGATCATACACTAAAGTACGGTGGCGTTCCAAAGGGAAAGACAAAGAGCAAAAAGAGTCGCCAACAAGTTTTAAGGAACTTGTACCCAAAAGACAATCCAAAAGGACCATCAACTACTCCATAAGGTCTTGAACCAAATAGGGTCCGGGGATGAGGGTACGAATCCAATCTACAAAAGAAAGGACCCGCCCTATAAAATAGGCCTCTACTTTGTTCTGCTCGTATTCATGCGCGCTTTTCGAATAACATACAAACATTATATTAAACCTACCCTGTTTATCTATGTTGGTTGAATATTAATGCACAAATAAGACTATTATTGGCGATCACTTGAATTAAAATCACATTAGCCTAAACCAAATTATTAATTATCTTATTAAGCGTGATTTCAAGTACAAATTCCCTTTAAACCTGCATAAAAGGCGTGATCAAGCAATAACAATAAAATCAAGCAACATAATAATAAAGAATAAATAATAATAATATCAATGATGATAATAACATGATAATAGCATGATAAAGCTTAATAATAATAGCAAGATCCTAGACATGATACTAACAAGATTAATAACAAATCCTAGCATGTCACTAAACAATAAAGATCAAAGCTTTAACCCTAACATGGTACTAACATGATATCATAATATTAGAAAAGATAAGAGGCACCCTAAACATGATTCTAGAAAGCATTAAAAGCATCCTAACATGATACTAGAAAGCATTAAAAGCATCCTAACATGATACTAGGAATTAAAATAATAATAAGCATGCAATCTACATTGTGAAAGAAATAGGGAGTAAGCTAATCTACTTACTTTGAAGCCTCGTACCTCTTTCTAATAACAAAATACACAAGTTAGTAAACTTCAATGAAAATAAATAAAGAATAATTAAAGAATTAAATTAAAATCAAATTAAACAAAGTTTTGACTAGTTTTGGACCAAACCCTCAGAAATTATCAACCTTTCACGTCTAGGACGAAGGCAACTTCGAACTTGGCTAAGAGATTCAAGATCTTGTGAATGCGGAATATTGTTTGTAAAAAGGTAGTTTAGAAAGAGAGGGAGAAAGAAATCATATATTGCTTAAAGGGAGAATAGAGAGAATTAAGGAAGAATTGATGAGAGATGATGAAAGTTGATTGAGAGAATTGATGAATGATGATTGAAAAAAAACAGAGGTTCGGACCCTATTTATAAGAAAACAGTCCGGAAAATCATAGAATTTGATAAGGAATAAAAATCCACGCTGTCGCTAATCAAACCGACCTTGTCGCCAAAGATTTATCTAGTCGCCAGGCGACAGATTCTGTCGCGCGGCGACAAGCCTGTCGTTTCGCGACAAGACAGTTTTTTGCGGATTTTGTTTTAATCATATCTTTTGATCTAGAAGTCCAAATAAGTCATATAATATATCGTTGGAAAGCTCTTGAAGTCTACTTTCTAATGCAATTAGAATCAGATTAAAATCTTTTGTAGATAAAAAGATATGGACGAAATAGTGAAAGAGTGTCAGTTTTGGATAGAGTTTCGTATATCTTTAATATCTTTTTCGTTATAGCTCGGATTTAATATTATAATATATCATTGGAAAGATAATTTCAAGATCTATCCAACCATATAAAATTTGGATAAAATATATGAGGCACGAAAATAATATCTGACTATCTTTGAACAAGTTTAAATTCGAATAGAATTAGGAAAGTTTTAAAAAAGGAAAGTTTATATTCAAATCAAATTCTATAATCTTATCTTTTCAAAAAAGAATAATTAAGATATTTTAGAAACTTATAAAAGATTCTAATCAATCCTAATTAGTTTAGGAATAGGATTAAACCTTTGGACCCTCCTCATGATCATTGGGTCGTAGGTAAAATCCGGTTTGGGCCCAGTTTAGTATTTTGGCCATAACTTCCTCATTATTCATCGGAATTGGGCTTATAATATATCGTTGGAAAGGTCTTTTCAAGCCCCATCCAACTACACTATTATTGGACCCTTATCATGGACCAAAATAAACTGAAATGGACGTTTTTATAAAATAGAGTGGGTTTTCGAAAACAGAAAGAAAGATTTTTAATAAAAACTAACCGCAACACTTGACTTTCGAATCACTTTCACCTAATTCGATAATAACACAACGTGAAAGGCATTCATCACTGGGTTTGGTTTTGGGGAGACACAAATGGGTTTCTACAGAAGCCCCCACTTTGACTGAGTTTGAAGAAACTTATGTTTCGAAAAACGAGAGTCAAAGTATCGATAGGGACGGAGAATGATTCAAAACGTTCTGCAATTCCAAATCATTCTTATAACGCCGATACCTGCAAACTAATCATTAGTTAAAACAGATAAAAGAGTTAAGAAACGCGTATCTTGCACCGTCGAGCACACGTCTCTGAAAGTAACTGTTTTGCTGTATTTGTTGTATCTCGTATGTTGTTTGTGACAACCTCCACAGTGCCTCGTGAACGCCATCTTTGAAGATAACCATATGTCGTCGTCTTCAATATTCTTGATCCTCCACAGTATCTCGGGAACATCATCGAAAATAACTGTATGTCGTCATCTCCTGGGTGTGGCCATATGTCGCCACAGCAGTATGTCGCCGCTATAGACAATCTCTTCTTTACCTTGAGGGACCGCCGAAGGTGGCCTTGCTTCGCCATCTCCAAGATTTTTGACAACTCTCCACATCCTAGGGAACGCTGTCTATCATTGCTGCTACATCTCGAGCTTTTCCTTAAATCATGGTGACAACTTTCACAATCTTAGCGAATGTCGTCAAAGACCGCCTCATCACGAACCGCTCTTCTCAAATCTAGGTGACAACCTCCACAATCTTAGCGAATGTTATCAAAGACCGCCTCATCACGAACCGCTCTTCTCAAATCTAGATGACAACTTCCACAATCTTAGTGGATGTCGTCAAAGATCGCCCATCTCGTGCTATCTTCTCAAATCTTGATGACAACTTCCACAATCTTAGCGAAGGTCGTCGAAGATCGCCCATCTCGTGCTATCTTCTCAAATCAAGTGATAACCTTCACAATCTTAGCGAAAGCTATCAAAGACCGCTTCATCTTGAATCGTTCTTCTCAAATAATAACCTCCCCAATCATAGCGAAAGCTATTGAAGGTCGTTTCATCTCAAATCGTCCTTCTCAAATCCAAGCAATAGACTCTCTTTAATCTTAAAGCCCCCTGTTGAAGGCTCCGTCATCTCGAATCTTCAAATCTTCTTCCATCCTAAGAATTCGTTGTGAACCGTTATTTTGGTGCTTGCGATGAGCCAATACTTAGGCGCTTTAAGTTAAGTGAGACAATCTTTTGTCAGGTCGATCACTTATTGTTGTCGCAATCAAGCTGACTAAATCATGTCAAATAGCTTAGAGGGGCTAACTGGCGTACCAAGGAACCCAAACTACTAAAATAGACCCACAAAGTCATAAGGAGAGGCCCAGCACTCTGTCGCCGCTCCAGCGCTGACCAGAAGTGCTTGTCGCGAGCTTTTGAATCTGTCGCCACGCGACAGAGTCTGTCGCCTCGCGACAATTCTGTCGTTTGGCGACAGAATCGGGGTTTTAAAACCCGTCTTCTTCTTCTTTCTCATTTCGCTGCTCTGCTGTTCATTGCTCGGTTTCGCTCCGAACTTTCAATTTGGTCGTTTCCTTACAACCAAATCTGCTCAAATCTTTTGCAAATTAAGGCTCTTCACCTATGATTTACTGATCCATATAATTTTTGCTCAAACTCCTCTCATCTTGGAAGAATCTCATATATCTATATTCGCGGTTTTTCGAAAAAATCCGGAAATATTCTTGCTCGCTGGAATGTACCTGCATCTATATTTCAGACTATAGGACTTTGCTAATCCTTTATTATCTTAGGGTTGACCTGAGACTTAGTGTTGCTTGACTCATTGATTTGACATAACTTAACTCAAATCGTTTGACACGTGTGTTAGACTCAACTTGATGTGATATGACACAACATGACTCAATGTACATGACTCGTGTGTGAACTTGACTCGATGTGTACATGACTCAAAAACGAAAATTTTCCGTCATTTTTGTGGAGGGTACCGAATTTCTCCCGAAAAAGAAAGACGCGAAAAAGAATCGAAGTATTTGATGGTGCATGTTGAATGAGCTTAATCAAGTATATGATTTGATACTATCCCTCAAGGTATAAGGATTAATTCATCCTAAACTATCTTAGTTGACTCGATTATGAAAGCATTTAGGTAACTTAGGCACGGAGGCTAAGTACTTCATACTTTGATACAATGATGATTATAAGTGATGAGTGATGTGTGATATGACAAAGCATGCTTCAACGTTATGTTAAGACTTCATGACAAAAGGTTCCTAATTGGAAGTCTATCTGGTCATGTATCTGTGATGTGTGTGAAAGTGACACTAAAGTTAAGCTGCAAAGGCTAAGTGTATGGAAAAGTATTATTTGATAAGAGTCAAATAATGATGACTCTTAGGCTAGGTAGGCTAATGATGTAAGGATCAAGCCCCCAAGTCTAGCTCTAAGTAAATAGGGATGAGCATTGGAAATCCCTTGATATGATCATGGTGTGAGTGTGTGAATGTGAAAATGAATGCATTTTTATTATGGCCGCACCTCAATGTGAGGTTGCCTACGTATCCGTTAGGAATCAGGCCAAACGTAGCTCTAGCCGAACCTCGCACAAGTGTGTGTATACCTCAAAAAGGTCTTTTAAGGGTAGTAACGTGGTTAGGCTAAAGGTTAGAGAAGAAGGGGATAAAGGCTCAAGACCCTAAATAAGCCCCCCAAGGTGTGCAACCTTGCTTTTGAATCTTTGTATTTTATGCTTGAGGTTTTTTCTCATTTTTGAGCTTTTTTTTCTTTTTATTTTTTATTTTTTTATTTTTGCTCTATCTTTTTATTTTTCTTTTGCATTTTTTTTTATTTTTATAAGTGTGGGCAATCCCGATCATGCGGTCTATCACTCACTTGGCATTCATGTTTCTCAGGCACGGTACCGAGCACTCGATAAGAGACGCAATCTGAGACATGTTCTTATCAAAGATATTATTATATCCAAGACATTGGAACACTTGCCCTTTTGTACACTTTTATTTATTATTATTATTTGTATCATTTTTTTATTTTGAGATCACTCAAGCTTTTCATATTTGTAGATTGCATAAGTTACACACCATCCCATCCCAAGGTTAGTAGATATGGGTTGAAAAATGAAAGGTCTATCGTTAGACGAGGCTCAAAGTGGTTTAAAAAAAAAGGATTATATATTTAAAGGGTGAAGATGATATGATATGGCTACAAGAGGTGCCTCAAATCATTGGTATACCTTGTGCTTAATACGACGTTTTTTTTTTTTTTTTTTTTTTTTTACTTTTTAATTTTTTTTTTTTAATAATGCAATGCAATGATCATATGCAAGAAATAAAAATGCCCATTTTATTAAAGGGGAACAAAAATAAAAAAAAAAACCTACGTAATATATCTAAGGAAGAAAAAAGGTGCCTATGCTAGACTTATGGGGGAAAGGTTTGAAAAAAAGAAGAAGAAGAAAGCATGAAATCTTAGTGAGAAGCTCGCCTTGTATTTTGTCTCATCATTACTCTTTTTTTTTTTCTTGTCAATCACATGACTCAAACTCGATTCAACATGCATAAATGGATAAAGACCATGGAAGAATGAGGGGAATAATATGTGTGGATAAAGTATGTGGAGAGTGGGAAGATGATGGAGATGAAGAAATATGGAAGAATTAGGAATAGAATGGACCCTAACTCAAATGACGGAAAGACGACTCATGCATGAACCTAAGACATGGTCATGGTGACATGTACAAAGTGTGTGCTAAGACTAATGAGTGTAGGTGACACGTTAACACTTGTGTCGTGACCACGTAGCTAGACTATGTGACTAGACTCATGTAAAGACTAAGTTAAGACTTCACGTATATGCATTAAACTGGACAGGCTGTGGTATTTTAGTCATAACTTTTAATCTGTGACTCTGATTGTAACGAAACCAACTCCAAATTAAAGATAAAACTCGGGGCTACAGATCCATAGGTTTTACGGCTCGTGGTTCTTCCTAGAACTCCGGCTATGACCAAAACAAGTTGACGCATGTGCAGTATACGGGAATAAAAAATCCGGGTTGACTAAAAGGAACTATGACTCGATTTTAGGCTTGTTTATTAGTTCAAAATAATTAATTAATTAATTAAACAAAGTCCTTTAGTCATTGGTAAATTTATTAGTCTTGAACACAAGTCAAACAAACGGTTAGCGCACATATAATATATTCAAGCAAGAGGTACACATAGTTCACATAGTCACAAGATGAGTTTGCAACCTAACCATGGCTCTAGTTCTCTAAAGTTCGAGGATATGGGTTAAGTCATAAGAAGGTCCATGGTTAAGAATCCACATGCATTGCACACAAGCCTGCCAAGAGGGTTGGAGCGAATGGACAAGATTCCGCGAGTGCGGTAGGAGACCGGACTCGACGCCATGGTTGGATAGATTCCAAGACATACACGTCCCCAAATCTGAGCTTTGCACAAAATAGTGGGATACTCCATTGGGCAGGCGAAGCAAGGAACCCCCAGAGGGTTATATCCATATGTAGAACACATATGGGTTTCAGAAAAGTGAGAAAACGATTCAATCAATAAGCAAAATCGAGCCAATAACACTAGAAAAGGTCAAAGCAAGAAGACAGAACCCTGGCTCAGTATTGGAAGAACTTAGCGCCAGACAACAGGGACTGTCGCCGCAAAAAAGTCCCTGTCGCCAAGCGACAGAACTGTCGCCAGGCGACAGAAACTTTTTACGGGCGACAAGCCCTGTTTTCTAGACGCTAGTTCCTACATGCCTTGGCAAGTTTCTGTGTTCTTCGAATTTTCCAGATTTCGTATTATCTTTTCGATTCTAGTCATGAAAGATATTTCCCAAATTTCCTACGTGTAAAATTCCTATGGATTGACTCATGGGGTGCTCCCATGAGGACCTTTTAATGCATATGACAATAATGTTAATCAAATCACGCACATGAAATACTTAGAATTTTTCGAGTCTCATCCGCTCATTCTAAATAATTGCCAAAATTTAATAAATTTCAGGAATATAAATAGAAATCCTCCCCAGTGGAGTCGCCAAAAACTGTAGGGAATATTTCAAGCATTATGATAACCCCAAACTTGAACCCCACTGTGATCATACACTAAAGTACGGTGGCGTTCCAAAGGGAAAGACAAAGAGCAAAAAGAGTCGCCAACAAGTTTTAAGGAACTTGTACCCAAAAGACAATCCAAAAGGACCATCAACTACTCCATAAGGTCTTGAACCAAATAGGGTCCGGGGATGAGGGTACGAATCCAATCTACAAAAGAAAGGACCCGCCCTATAAAATAGGCCTCTACTTTGTTCTGCTCGTATTCATGCGCGCTTTTCGAATAACATACAAACATTATATTAAACCTACCCTGTTTATCTATGTTGGTTGAATATTAATGCACAAATAAGACTATTATTGGCGATCACTTGAATTAAAATCACATTAGCCTAAACCAAATTATTAATTATCTTATTAAGCGTGATTTCAAGTACAAATTCCCTTTAAACCTGCATAAAAGGCGTGATCAAGCAATAACAATAAAATCAAGCAACATAATAATAAAGAATAAATAATAATAATATCAATGATGATAATAACATGATAATAGCATGATAAAGCTTAATAATAATAGCAAGATCCTAGACATGATACTAACAAGATTAATAACAAATCCTAGCATGTCACTAAACAATAAAGATCAAAGCTTTAACCCTAACATGGTACTAACATGATATCATAATATTAGAAAAGATAAGAGGCACCCTAAACATGATTCTAGAAAGCATTAAAAGCATCCTAACATGATACTAGAAAGCATTAAAAGCATCCTAACATGATACTAGGAATTAAAATAATAATAAGCATGCAATCTACATTGTGAAAGAAATAGGGAGTAAGCTAATCTACTTACTTTGAAGCCTCGTACCTCTTTCTAATAACAAAATACACAAGTTAGTAAACTTCAATGAAAATAAATAAAGAATAATTAAAGAATTAAATTAAAATCAAATTAAACAAAGTTTTGACTAGTTTTGGACCAAACCCTCAGAAATTATCAACCTTTCACGTCTAGGACGAAGGCAACTTCGAACTTGGCTAAGAGATTCAAGATCTTGTGAATGCGGAATATTGTTTGTAAAAAGGTAGTTTAGAAAGAGAGGGAGAAAGAAATCATATATTGCTTAAAGGGAGAATAGAGAGAATTAAGGAAGAATTGATGAGAGATGATGAAAGTTGATTGAGAGAATTGATGAATGATGATTGAAAAAAAACAGAGGTTCGGACCCTATTTATAAGAAAACAGTCCGGAAAATCATAGAATTTGATAAGGAATAAAACTCCACGCTGTCGCTAATCAAACCGACCTTGTCGCCAAAGATTTATCTTGTCGCCAGGCGACAGAGTCTGTCGCGCGGCGACAAGCCTGTCGTTTCGCGACAAGACAGTTTTTTGCGGATTTTGTTTTAATCATATCTTTTGATCTACAAGTCCAAATAAGTCATATAATATATCGTTGGAAAGCTCTTGAAGTCTACTTTCTAATGCAATTAGAATCAGATTAAAATCTTTTGTAGATAAAAAGATATGGACGAAATAGTGAAAGAGTGTCAGTTTTGGATAGAGTTTCGTAAATCTTTAATATCTTTTTCGTTATAGCTCGGATTTAATATTATAATATATCATTGGAAAGATAATTTCAAGATCTATCCAACCATATAAAATTTGAATAAAATATATGAGGCACGAAAATAATATCTGACTATCTTTGAACAAGTTTAAATTCGAATAGAATTAGGAAAGTTTTAAAAAAGGAAAGTTTATATTCAAATCAAATTCTATAATCTTATCTTTTCAAAAAAGAATAATTAAGATATTTTAGAAACTTATAAAAGATTCTAATCAATCCTAATTAGTTTAGGAATAGGATTAAACCTTTGGACCCTCCTCATGATCATTGGGTCGTAGGTAAAATCCGGTTTGGGCCCAGTTTAGTATTTTGGCCATAACTTCCTCATTATTCATCGGAATTGGGCTTATAATATATCGTTGGAAAGGTCTTTTCAAGCCCCATCCAACTACACTATTATTGGACCCTTATCATGGACCAAAATAAACTGAAATGGACGTTTTTATAAAATAGAGTGGGTTTTCGAAAACAGAAAGAAAGATTTTTAATAAAAACTAACCGCAACACTTGACTTTCGAATCACTTTCACCTAATTCGATAATAACACAACGTGCAAGGCATTCATCACTGGGTTTGGTTTTGGGGAGACACAAATGGGTTTCTACAGAAGCCCCCACTTTGACTGAGTTTGAAGAAACTTATGTTTCGAAAAACGAGAGTCAAAGTATCGATAGGGACGGAGAATGATTCAAAACGTTCTGCAATTCCAAATCATTCTTATAACGCCGATACCTGCAAACTAATCATTAGTTAAAACAGATAAAAGAGTTAAGAAACGCGTATCTTGCACCGTCGAGCACACGTCTCTGAAAGTAACTGTTTTGCTGTATTTGTTGTATCTCGTATGTTGTTTGTGACAACCTCCACAGTGCCTCGTGAACGCCATCTTTGAAGATAACCATATGTCGTCGTCTTCAATATTCTTGATCCTCCACAGTATCTCGGGAACATCATCGAAAATAACTGTATGTCGTCATCTCCTGGGTGTGGCCATATGTCGCCACAGCAGTATGTCGCCGCTATAGACAATCTCTTCTTTACCTTGAGGGACCGCCGAAGGTGGCCTTGCTTCGCCATCTCCAAGATTTTTGACAACGCTCCACATCCTAGGGAACGCTGTCTATCATTGCTGCTACATCTCGAGCTTTTCCTTAAATCATGGTGACAACTTTCACAATCTTAGCGAATGTCGTCAAAGACCGCCTCATCACGAACCGCTCTTCTCAAATCTAGGTGACAACCTCCACAATCTTAGCGAATGTTATCAAAGACCGCCTCATCACGAACCACTCTTCTCAAATCTAGATGACAACTTCCACAATCTTAGTGGATGTCGTCAAAGATCGCCCATCTCGTGCTATCTTCTCAAATCTTGATGACAACTTCCACAATCTTAGCGAAGGTCGTCGAAGATCGCCCATCTCGTGCTATCTTCTCAAATCAAGTGATAACCTTCACAATCTTAGCGAAAGCTATCAAAGACCGCTTCATCTTGAATCGTTCTTCTCAAATAATAACCTCCCCAATCATAGCGAAACCTATTGAAGGTCGTTTCATCTCAAATCGTCCTTCTCAAATCCAAGCAATAGACTCTCTTTAATCTTAAAGCCCCCTGTTGAAGGCTCCGTCATCTCAAATCTTCAAATCTTCTTCCATCCTAAGAATTCGTTGTGAACCGTTATTTTGGTGCTTGCGATGAGCCAATACTTAGGCGCTTTAAGTTAAGTGAGACAATCTTTTGTCAGGTCGATCACTTATTGTTGTCGCAATCAAGCTGACTAAATCATGTCAAATAGCTTAGAGGGGCTAACTGGCGTACCAAGGAACCCAAACTACTAAAATAGACCCACAAAGTCATAAGGAGAGGCCCAGCACTCTGTCGCCGCTCCAGCGCTGACCAGAAGTGCTTGTCGCGAGCTTTTGAATCTGTCGCCACGCGACAGAGTCTGTCGCCACGCGACAGAGTCTGTCGCCTCGCGACAATTCTGTCGTTTGGCGACAGAATCGGGGTTTTAAAACCCGTCTTCTTCTTCTTTCTCATTTCGCTGCTCTGCTGTTCATTGCTCGGTTTCGCTCCGAACTTTCAATTTGGTCGTTTCCTTACAACCAAATCTGCTCAAATCTTTTGCAAATTAAGGCTCTTCACCTATGATTTACTGATCCATATAATTTTTTCTCAAACTCCTCTCATCTTGGAAGAATCTCATATATCTATATTCGCGGTTTTTCGAAAAAATCCGGAAATATTCTTGCTCGCTGGAATGTACCTGCATCTATATTTCAGACTATAGGACTTTGCTAATCCTTTATTATCTTAGGGTTGACCTGAGACTTAGTGTTGCTTGACTCATTGATTTGACATAACTTAACTCAAATCGTTTGACACGTGTGTTAGACTCAACTTGATGTGATATGACACAACATGACTCAATGTACATGACTCGTGTGTGAACTTGACTCGATGTGTACATGACTCAAAAACGAAAATTTTCCGTCATTTTTGTGGAGGGTACCGAATTTCTCCCGAAAAAGAAAGACGCGAAAAAGAATCGAAGTATTTGATGGTGCATGTTGAATGAGCTTAATCAAGTATATGATTTGATACTATCCCTCAAGGTATAAGGATTAATTCATCCTAAACTATCTTAGTTGACTCGATTATGAAAGCATTTAGGTAACTTAGGCACGGAGGCTAAGTACTTCATACTTTGATACAATGATGATTATAAGTGATGAGTGATGTGTGATATGACAAAGCATGCTTCAACGTTATGTTAAGACTTCATGACAAAAGGTTCCTAATTGGAAGTCTATCTGGTCATGTATCTGTGATGTGTGTGAAAGTGACACTAAAGTTAAGCTGCAAAGGCTAAGTGTATGGAAAAGTATTATTTGATAAGAGTCAAATAATGATGACTCTTAGGCTAGGTAGGCTAATGATGTAAGGATCAAGCCCCCAAGTCTAGCTCTAAGTAAATAGGGATGAGCATTGGAAATCCCTTGATATGATCATGGTGTGAGTGTGTGAATGTGAAAATGAATGCATTTTTATTATGGCCGCACCTCAATGTGAGGTTGCCTACGTATCCGTTAGGAATCAGGCCAAACGTAGCTCTAGCCGAACCTCGCACAAGTGTGTGTATACCTCAAAAAGGTCTTTTAAGGGTAGTAACGTGGTTAGGCTAAAGGTTAGAGAAGAAGGGGATAAAGGCTCAAGACCCTAAATAAGCCCCCCAAGGTGTGCAACCTTGCTTTTGAATCTTTGTATTTTATGCTTGAGGTTTTTTCTCATTTTTGAGCTTTTTTTTCTTTTTATTTTTTATTTTTTTATTTTTGCTCTATCTTTTTATTTTTCTTTTGCATTTTTTTTTATTTTTATAAGTGTGGGCAATCCCGATCATGCGGTCTATCACTCACTTGGCATTCATGTTTCTCAGGCACGGTACCGAGCACTCGATAAGAGACGCAATCTGAGACATGTTCTTATCAAAGATATTATTATATCCAAGACATTGGAACACTTGCCCTTTTGTACACTTTTATTTATTATTATTATTTGTATCATTTTTTTATTTTGAGATCACTCAAGCTTTTCATATTTGTAGATTGCATAAGTTACACACCATCCCATCCCAAGGTTAGTAGATATGGGTTGAAAAATGAAAGGTCTATCGTTAGACGAGGCTCAAAGTGGTTTAAAAAAAAGGATTATATATTTAAAGGGTGAAGATGATATGATATGGCTACAAGAGGTGCCTCAAATCATTGGTATACCTTGTGCTTAATTCGGCGTTTTTTTTTTTTTTTTTTTTTTTTTTTACTTTTTAATTTTTTTTTTAATAATGCAATGCAATGATCATATGCAAGAAATAAAAATGCCCATTTTATTAAAGAGGAACAAAAATAAAAAAAAAAAAACCTACGTAATATATCTAAGGAAGAAAAAAGGTGCCTATGCTAGACTTATGGGGGAAAGGTTTGAAAAAAAGAAGAAGAAGAAAGCATGAAATCTTAGTGAGAAGCTCGCCTTGTATTTTGTCTCATCATTACTCTCTTTTTTTTTCTTGTCAATCACATGACTCAAACTCGATTCAACATGCATAAATGGATAAAGACCATGGAAGAATGAGGGGAATAATATGTGTGGATAAAGTATGTGGAGAGTGGGAAGATGATGGAGATGAAGAAATATGGAAGAATTAGGAATAGAATGGACCCTAACTCAAATGACGGAAAGCCGACTCATGCATGAACCTAAGACATGGTCATGGTGACATGTACAAAGTGTGTTCTAAGACTAATGAGTGTAGGTGACACGTTAACACTTGTGTCGTGACCACGTAGCTAGACTATGTGACTAGACTCATGTAAAGACTAAGTTAAGACTTCACGTATATGCATTAAACTGGACAGGCTGTGGTATTTTAGTCATAACTTTTAATCTGTGACTCTGATTGTAACGAAACCAACTCCAAATTAAAGATAAAACTCGGGGCTACAGATCCATAGGTTGTACGGCTCGTGGTTCTTCCTAGAGCTCCGGCTATGACCAAAACAAGTTGACGCATGTGCAGTATACGGGAATAAAAAATCCGGGTTGACTAAAAGGAACTATGACTCGATTTTAGGCTTGTTCATTAGTTCAAAATAATTAATTAATTAATTAAACAAAGTCCTTTAGTCATTGGTAAATTTATTAGTCTTGAACACAAGTCAAACAAACGGTTAGCGCACATATAATATATTCAAGCAAGAGGTACATATAGTTCACATAGTCACAAGATGAGTTTGCAACCTAACCATGGCTCTAGTTCTCTAAAGTTCGAGGATATGGGTTAAGTCATAAGAAGGTCCATGGTTAAGAATCCACATGCATTGCACACAAGCCTGCCAAGAGGGTTGGAGCGAATGGACAAGATTCCGCGAGTGCGGTAGGAGACCGGACTCGACGCCATTGTTGGATAGATTCCAAGACATACACGTCCCCAAATCTGAGCTTTGCACAAAATAGTGGGATACTCCATTGGGCAGGCGAAGCAAGGAACCCCCAGAGGGTTATATCCATATGTAGAACACATATGGGTTTCAGAAAAGTGAGAAAACGATTCAATCAATAAGCAAAATCGAGCCAATAACACTAGAAAAGGTCAAAGCAAGAAGACAGAACCCTGGCTCAGTATTCGAAGAACTTAGCGCCAGACAACAGGGACTGTCGCCGCAAAAAAGTCCCTGTCGCCAGGCGACAGAAACTTTTTACGGGCGACAAGCCCTGTTTTCTAGACACTAGTTCCTACATGCCTTGGCAAGTTTCTGTGTTCTTCGAATTTTCCAGATTTCGTATTATCTTTTCGATTCTAGTCATGAAAGATATTTCCCAAATTTCCTACGTGTAAAATTCCTATGGATTGACTCATGGGGTGCTCCCATGAGGACCTTTTAATGCATATGACAATAATGTTAATCAAATCACGCACATGAAATACTTAGAATTTTTCGAGTCTCATCCGCTCATTCTAAATAATTGCCAAAATTTAATAAATTTCAGGAATATAAATAGAAATCCTCCCCAGTGGAGTCGCCAAAAACTGTAGGGAATATTTCAAGCATTATGATAACCCCAAACTTGAACCCCACTGTGATCATACACTAAAGTACGGTGGCGTTCCAAAGGGAAAGACAAAGAGCAAAAAGAGTCGCCAACAAGTTTTAAGGAACTTGTACCCAAAAGACAATCCAAAAGGACCATCAACTACTCCATAAGGTCTTGAACCAAATAGGGTCCGGGGATGAGGGTACGAATCCAATCTACAAAAGAAAGGACCCGCCCTATAAAATAGGCCTTTACTTTGTTCTGCTCGTATTCATGCGCGCTTTTCGAATAACATACAAACATTATATTAAACCTACCCTGTTTATCTATGTTGGTTGAATATTAATGCACAAATAAGACTATTATTGGCGATCACTTGAATTAAAATCACATTAGCCTAAACCAAATTATTAATTATCTTATTAAGCGTGATTTCAAGTACAAATTCCCTTTAAACCTGCATAAAAGGCGTGATCAAGCAATAACAATAAAATCAAGCAACATAATAATAAAGAATAAATAATAATAATATCAATGATGATAATAACATGATAATAGCATGATAAAGCTTAATAATAATAGCAAGATCCTAGACATGATACTAACAAGATTAATAACAAATCCTAGCATGTCACTAAACAATAAAGATCAAAGCTTTAACCCTAACATGGTACTAACATGATATCATAATATTAGAAAAGATAAGAGGCACCCTAAACATGATTCTAGAAAGCATTAAAAGCATCCTAACATGATACTAGAAAGCATTAAAAGCATCCTAACATGATACTAGGAATTAAAATAATAATAAGCATGCAATCTACATTGTGAAAGAAATAGGGAGTAAGCTAATCTACTTACTTTGAAGCCTCGTACCTCTTTCTAATAACAAAATACACAAGTTAGTAAACTTCAATGAAAATAAATAAAGAATAATTAAAGAATTAAATTAAAATCAAATTAAACAAAGTTTTGACTAGTTTTGGACCAAACCCTCAGAAATTATCAACCTTTCACGTCTAGGACGAAGGCAACTTCGAACTTGGCTAAGAGATTCAAGATCTTGTGAATGCGGAATATTGTTTGTAAAAAGGTAGTTTAGAAAGAGAGGGAGAAAGAAATCATATATTGCTTAAAGGGAGAATAGAGAGAATTAAGGAAGAATTGATGAGAGATGATGAAAGTTGATTGAGAGAATTGATGAATGATGATTGAAAAAAAACAGAGGTTCGGACCCTATTTATAAGAAAACAGTCCGGAAAATCATAGAATTTGATAAGGAATAAAAATCCACGCTGTCGCTAATCAAACCGACCTTGTCGCCAAAGATTTATCTAGTCGCCAGGCGACAGATTCTGTCGCGCGGCGACAAGCCTGTCGTTTCGCGACAAGACAGTTTTTTGCGGATTTTGTTTTAATCATATCTTTTGATCTAGAAGTCCAAATAAGTCATATAATATATCGTTGGAAAGCTCTTGAAGTCTACTTTCTAATGCAATTAGAATCAGATTAAAATCTTTTGTAGATAAAAAGATATGGACGAAATAGTGAAAGAGTGTCAGTTTTGGATAGAGTTTCGTATATCTTTAATATCTTTTTCGTTATAGCTCGGATTTAATATTATAATATATCATTGGAAAGATAATTTCAAGATCTATCCAACCATATAAAATTTGGATAAAATATATGAGGCACGAAAATAATATCTGACTATCTTTGAACAAGTTTAAATTCGAATAGAATTAGGAAAGTTTTAAAAAAGGAAAGTTTATATTCAAATCAAATTCTATAATCTTATCTTTTCAAAAAAGAATAATTAAGATATTTTAGAAACTTATAAAAGATTCTAATCAATCCTAATTAGTTTAGGAATAGGATTAAACCTTTGGACCCTCCTCATGATCATTGGGTCGTAGGTAAAATCCGGTTTGGGCCCAGTTTAGTATTTTGGCCATAACTTCCTCATTATTCATCGGAATTGGGCTTATAATATATCGTTGGAAAGGTCTTTTCAAGCCCCATCCAACTACACTATTATTGGACCCTTATCATGGACCAAAATAAACTGAAATGGACGTTTTTATAAAATAGAGTGGGTTTTCGAAAACAGAAAGAAAGATTTTTAATAAAAACTAACCGCAACACTTGACTTTCGAATCACTTTCACCTAATTCGATAATAACACAACGTGCAAGGAATTCATCACTGGTTTTGGTTTTGGGGAGACACAAATGGGTGTCTACAGGGTCAAACTCGAGGTGGCACTTCTCGTCTTCCTCGATCATAAGCACATCTTCTAAAGAAAATCCCCAGAGGTCCTCATCTTCCTCATCATGCTCGACATGAACAATAGGGGTATCAATGACTTGGATACGCATGGGAGAAGCATCAATGGTGATTGGAACTCCTCCAACTATAGCCTTAACTTTTTGGTGCAGTGATGATGGGATCGCCTTCAACTCATGAAGCCAAGGGCGACCTAACAGTAGATTGAAAGAAGCCTTGATGTCCACCACCTGAAACTTGGTGCGACGTTCAATGGCTCCAGTAGTGATATTCAACATGATAGTACCCACGGCTTGACGGCGAGTATTATCATAAGCTCGGATTCCCTGAGTGGAGGGAATTAATTCTTCATCTTTTATGCCCAACTTCCTTGCATTGCGCAACGGGCATACATTGATTGCTGAGCCATTATCAACTAGGCTCATGGGAATATTCATTTGCCTACATACCACAGTAAGGTGTAGGGCTTTGTTATGTTGATCCCCTTCCGGGGGCAAATCCTTGTCAGAAAAGGAAATCAAGTTGCTAGGACTTGGCAACTCAGTAGTGAGAAAGCTGACTAGTCCTTGAGGAGTCATGTCACTATCAACTCCTATCTTAACAAGAGCATTCATCACAGCCTTCCGATGCTCATGAGACGTAGCCAACAGCTTCCAAACATTCATTTATACCTTGGTTTTCTGCAATTGTTTGATCACATCGTTGCTTACAGGGTCGATGGGATCAACTATTGGTTGTGCTTGCGGTGGAGGTGTGGATGGGGTAGGTTGCTGTAACCTTCCAGTTCTGGTGAGAACCTTGACTTCAGGATCTCCCCAAACATCTTCGCTATCTTTCAGACTGACAACGCCAAGAGATGAACAAACTATGTCTTTGAGATAGACGTCCTCATCATCACTATCCCAAATTCCGTTAACTTCTTCACAGCTTGAAATATAAATAACTTTCGGTAAGGGTTCATCCACAGGTTGGATGAGTGTTGACGGATCAAAGGAGACTTCATCTCCCATGATAGCCAAAGCATCAGAAAGAGGACCTGTTTGAATATTAGGCTTCTTGCCCCCTGGAGGGACAGGAAGTTGATTAGCATCAATCAAATCCTGGATCGCATCCTTCAACTTCCAACATTTTTCAGTAGTATGACCTTTGCCTTGATGGAACTTGCAATGAGCATTGGGGTCATAGCTAGCAGTTCTGTTCTCTGGTCGAGGTTCTGGAAAAGGTCCAATTGGCATAATCAATCCTTGACTATGCAAGCGATCGAAAGCCGCATCATAAGTCATTCCCAAAGGCGTGTAAACCCTCCTTGGCCTTTGGAATCTCTGAGGGGCAGCATTAAGAGCCAACACATCATTGATGTTGACATTGTTGGTAGCATTATTGGGCTTGGAAGACGAAGAAGAAGGACTGTCGTTCTTCTTGTTTTTCCAAGTGTTATTATTGTTGTTGTTGTTGCTACCAGCAGTCTTCATCAGTTCATCTTCGATATTGATTCCAATATCGTATACAGCTTCAAAAGTGTTCAGCGGCAGGAATTTCAAGTGTTGCTTATACTTCTGAGTCAGATTTGCAATAAATAGGCGAACCATCTCCTTCTCCTTGGGAGGATCCACCAAGAGTGCAGCTGTTTCCCTCCACCTACTTAAATAAGTAGTGAAGCCTTCATTCTCTTTCTGTTTGAGAATGGAGAGTTCACGTTCAGAAGTTTTGGTTTGGATGTTACATTTGTAGCGATTCATGAAACTTTCAGTAACGTCCTCCCAAGTTGCAACATGTTTGGATTCCAAAGAGTATAACCATTGTTGACAGGCATGCTCCAGGGAAAGAGGGAACACAGTAGGGAAGAGTGTTACATCTAACCCCTTAAGAGCCATAGTTGCAGAAAAGGCCTTCAAGTGAAACATAGGGTTATTAGTAGGCTTGAACTTAGGAATGTCAGCAGTGGAAAACTTCTCAGGAAGCTTGTCCCTTATGTTCAGAGAAGTGGCAGGTTGTTCTACATAGGTGAACTCCTCAGAGATCTTACTCATTTGTTCCCTGATTTTGTCTATCGCAGCTGCAGCGGTATTGCTTTGATTGTTCTGTTCTACCGTGTGAACCCTGGTAGTGAGCGCTTCCATCATAGCAGATAACCTGTCAATGGCATGGTTAAGGTTTTCCATATCTTCCTTAGTGGCCATTGGTTGAAAGTAAATGGGAGATGGATTTCGTGGAGATGCTTGTGGTGGTTTTCTTGTACGCCTCTTAGGTTGTTGAGGTAGCGACTCAAACCGTAATAGTCTACCCCTGCTTCTTGACCAAGTGCTGTGACATTGAACTGAACGCACATTTAATGACTAGACTTATCCTTGACCCATCCGGGAAATAAAAAGGGAAAGAAAAAGAGTTTTAAAAAAAACAAAGAAAGTATGTATGGGAGGATACCATCCGACTTACTCCTAAAAAAAACGGAAAAAGACGCAAGACTTTCCTAATGTACGGTCATGAACAAAATAGTGAAAGACTCGAGGAAAAAGTGTGTGAACTCGACACGACTTGTGAGTGATTATGTGAGGTTATGGACACGTGTTATGACTGTACAGCTATACTTGATACCAAACTCGACACATAGACCACATACGTACGCACACAGAACCAAAAAGGACAGACGGGACATTTTCCTGGGCACCGTGTCACGGTGCTGACTGTCATGACACGGTACAATCCACCGTCAGACGGCAGAAAGTACCGTGTCACGGCACTGTTCACCGTGTCACGGCAGACTTTCTGTGACGCGGTGCTCAGTTCCAGGCCTATTTTTCCATATTTTAATTGATTTTATGGTCCGTTCTAATTACTAAGTGGAAATAAAAACCCTCGGTCATAGATTAGTCCAAAAACAAAATGAACAAACACATGTGGGTTAGTATCAAATAAACCACGTAACATTTAGTCACGATGATGCAAAAAAGTTCTCAACCTAAAGTCAAGTTCTATGTTCGACTATGGTCAAGATTTGGATGTCAAAAGGGTACCATGGTTAAGAGTTTGGACGCGTTAGCAAGGCAGCCTCCCTTGAGGGTGTATGCCAACGGGCGGCTCCGCGAGTTCGTGATGAAATCGAACTCGACTCCATGGTTTGGGTGGATTTAATAACTCGGATGAACCCTTATTGCCATGATCGTTTTTGGGTTGATAGAGCTTAAATCCCCCGGGGCTAAGACGTATGTAGAACACATACGGTTTTTCAGAAAAATCGAAGGAAGTCAACTATGAGAAGAAAAAATAAGCCACCGGATTGATTTAAGGATTGCCGTAACACGGCAAAAATTCCCGTGTCACGGTACAATGCATCGTCAGACGGTACATTGTACCGTGACATGGCAGACTCTACCGTGACACGGCAGTCAGAAAATCTGACTGGTGCCCTATTTTTCTTCGTACGCAATCAAGTTGTTCAATTTTTCCTACGGGACAGATCTAAATTCGACGTTAAAACGTCGATGCTTATGCAAAAATGCCAAATTAATCACAGGAATATTTTTCAAGAATCTTTCAAGTCTCATCCACTCATCTCGATTAAATACCGATCACTCAAATCGATAAATAACCGAGAATCCTCCCCAGTGGAGTTGCCAAATTGTAGGCGTCGCTCGAAGTGCGCCTACGTTAAAGCATGGTGTGAATATGCTTGGCACTCATAGGAAGTGGGAATTGACATAACGATTAGGGACACGATTAGGGACAAGGAAAGTAGGGAGCCGCCAACAAGTTTTTAAGGAACTTGTAAACCGTTCACGGATCATAAAAGGCAACCACGATTAAGGGACAACGAAAGGCAACAACGATTGACCCGTGAAGGTTACACCCCATTCATAATCCATGAGATTACTAACTCCATATGGTTCGGAACCACGAAAGGAGGATCGGGGATGATGGTACGAAGTGAGTCATGGAGTCACATTCGCCCGTATTGGCCTCTACTCGATTCTTATAGTGAAAAGTATTCCTGTGATCTCAAAGGCATACAAACAAAATTCAATTCGCTCCAAACTATTATTATGCTAAATTGGTTTAATATTAATGCAACACATAATTCTAATTATTAGTGATCACTTCGATTTAATAGTAAGATTAAAAGGAACCTAAACCGGTTGTCCAAATTATCTTATTAGTCGTGATTTTCAAATACATATTCCCTTTAACATGAAATATGGTGATCATAAATAATAATAGAACAAACATTAATATTGAAAACAATATAGCAATAATTCCAACAATATAAAACCGTTAGAATAATAATATAAATAAAAGGAACATGATTCTTACTTTGATTTTGCTTGCTTGCTACTATAAAAACAATAAACGCGTTAGTAACTTCAAGGAAAATAATTAAACAATAATTAAAATCGAATTAAATTAAATTAAATGAGAATTGATTTGGGGCCAAACCCTCAAACAGTTCTACCTTTCACACCGTGGCTTAAGGACAGAACCTCGGGTAAAGTATGGACTCCTTGGAGTGCTTAAGGAAGGTATTTTGAAAGAGAAGGGTAGGCTAGTGTTTAGGCTAGAGCATAGAAGAGAAAATGAGAGATTATTTGATGCCCCGTACATCAGAAATGAGGGGTTATTTATAGGGAAAATGTGCTGAGGGAGCACACGGAACCCTAAAATGACAGAAACCCTAAAACAGTATCCCGTGACACGACAAAGTGTACCGTGACACGGTAAATTCTACCGTCAGACGGGAGAAAATCCCGTGACACGGTACATTTCTAAGTGACACGGGAGATTTTTAAATAAACGGGAAAGAAAACGCGTTAGGGTTTACGCGGAAGGGACACATACTGTACCCGTGTCACATCAGGTCTCCCGTGACACGGGACACTTTGCCGTCAGACGGGAAAGTTTCCCGTGGCGCGGGACTGCTTGCCGTGACACGGGACAGTTTTGTCCTTTTTCCGTCTAAATTCATTTTTAGCCCTAATTTTAATCAGCATTTTAGGTGCCGATTGATAATTTCGGGCCATTTTTCTGATTTATAAAAATCGGGCTAAAATAAGAAATAATTAAAAAGAGATAAATAAAAGGTTTGGGCCAAAATAAAAACTATGCTTTTACCAAACATCAAGACTGATCCACGGGCTATTCAGAAATACGAATTTAATTAAATATGATTTTTTAAGCACTCTCGGGATTAAATACTAAACCCGACCAATAGTGGCGGTGAAAGGTTGTTCATCATCGGGTTTGGTTTTGGGGAGACATTTTTAGGTGTCTATAGAAGCCCCCAATTTGACTGAGTTTGTAGAAACGTAAGTTTTGAAAACGATAGCAAAGTATTTGATAGGGACGGAGAATGATTTAAGACGTTCTGCGATCCTAAATCACTCTGTATACGCCGATACCTGCAGAAAAACATTAGTTCCGCAGATAAAAGAGTAATAGAATAGAATACGTATCTGACACCAGTGTATCGGTGACAAATGAGTTTGGCAGCTTCCTATGCTTGAAGGAATCCACCGGATTATGTTTCGCTGAAATGCTTTCCATGCCTGAGGAAAGCCGACTGATGAATTTGGTAGCTTTCTATGCTTGAAGAAATCTACCGGGTAACATTTTCCATGCTTGAGGAAAATCGAATGATGATTTTGGCGGTTTTCTATGCTTGAAGAAATCCACCGATAATGTTTTCCATGCTTGAGGAAAACCGACAGACGAATACCTTCCATGCTTGAGGAAAGCCGATGAATGAATACTTTCCATGCTTGAGGAAAGCCGATGAACGACTACTTTCCATGCTTGAGGAAAGTCGATGAATGAATACTTTCCATGCTTGAGGAAAGTCGATGAACGAAATAATCGTTGACTTCTTCGTGTTGAGAGGTGACAACGACTGACAATTTTCCATGCTTGAGGAAAAATTTGTCTATTGAAATTACAAGTCTCTGTGTATCGAGAACCCTTGTGCCGGAATGATAGTGGTTCGATTGTCCCCGAACGTGGGCCGTTAGATGATTTACCTTTAAGTCGACTTTTCGTCCATATTAGGTGTTAGAAATGCCAGAAATAGGTTTGGATGCTTGCTAAGGGTAAAATGGTAATTTTAGTCCCCTTTAAATATCAGTTAGAATTTTCCGCGTAATTCCAGCTAAGAATAACTGCCCCAAAGCCTCGAAGAAATCATTCAAACTAGTCAAAAATGCCAGGAATATTCGCTGACAGCTTTAAGGAACGTGCAGGACACGCGTAAAATCACCGTGCCACGTGGATTTATGCCGTGACACGGGATTCAGCCCCGTCACGCATTACAACATCCCGTGACGCGGGATTCTTTACTGGTCAAATTTGATGCTTTGACCCGCAAATAAACACGTGCCACATTAGGAACTAACCGTTACATGATAACGGACCCCGTGGCACGGGAAACGGGTTATGCCTTTTGCTTTAAATTTGAATTCTTATGTTTGGTTTTTACCATATCCATTCACCATTTCCTTTTTCCTTCTGCTTTCACTTCTCCATTTTCATTTTTCTATATTTTTTTTCTTTCTGGTCCAATTATCGTGCCACGGCAGCGGTCACCGGCGCACTATACGCATCACCGTCACTCGGGGGAAGAAACCGTGACAAGGCGGTTTTAATCACTAGCCACTGCTTCGTTTTTAGCTGCTGAGTACTACTGCTGTTGCTGTTCGAAGCTCCTTATTGTTTTTGCCGCTAGGGGAAGCCACCGCCGCTCTTGCCGGAGCTTCGTCAATTTCTAGCATCACCGTGACACGGGAGCTGCAAACCGTGTCACGCCAATTCTGACCGTGTCGCGGCAGGCTGCTGCGGTTTTTCGAGCTTTTGGAGCTCAAATCTCCATCAATCTTGCTCTAATTTTTTTGCTACTTCCCTCATTTTCGATTCTCTACAAGGATCCATGTAAGTTTCTTTTTATTTTTGCCTCAAATTTGCTTCAAATGATTAATTTCATGTAAAAACCCTTAAAAATCAATTTGGGGATTTTTGATTTTGAGTTTTTATGTTGAAAATTTTGCCATGAATTTACTTGTATATGTATGTGTATGTTTTTGTGAGAAATTGGAGACAAAAATTGCATGATTTGGTGGAGAATTGAACAAAACACCATTTTGAGTACTACTTCTTGTGAAATGATGTTCTTGTTGCTCATGTTGTTTCTTTACACTTGAAATGGTGAAATATTGGTGGTAGATTTTGTAGAATATGCCATGATGTGTCGATCCATTGTTTTTGTGCAATTTCGAAGTATATTTTTGTGTATGTACTATATTGTCATGGAGAACATATTATCATGCGGCTAGGAGAACTGTAGTATTAGTTTGTCATGGAGAAACTTTAATACTTAGGAATAATTCTATTATTTTGCTAATTTTTAGCCTTGAGGTAAAATTTAGCGTATAATAGAAAATGCAACCGGAGATAATTGATAAGCCCTAAATAAATAACTAAATAACTTAGAAAATGATGCTAAGCTTTTAGATTTTTATTTTTGAAATAGCATGCCTAGACGGCGGGATTGCGATCTTTCCACACGTGGCCGGCGTCAGGCTTTTCGGCAGGATACTCCCACAGTTCCTAAGGGTGCGGAGGACGACGCCCTAGATACCGAGCCGCGCGCTTCTTCGAGTAGAGGTAGATGGGTTCCGCCTCCCTGGACACCCGATTAGTTGGTTTTCTGTCGTCAGAACCACGTTTCTCACCGTCCACTTGCCGGCATAGTCGATGGCACGCTTCGCCATCATGGATCCGGAGCTGGAGATCTTATTCCTCGTCTGCATGAGATTATCACGGGGGATCCTGTTACGAATGCCTTGTGGATTTCTGCTGGTTTAGTGGACTTCTATTCTGCGGTCGTAGGGTTTCGCAGCCCCCGGGGTTGCGGCCCGACAGTTGTTCGTGCATTGTTGGAGTATTTCTAGGATACTACCAACACTTTTCATTTTTCTTGGGGGGAGATGACAGTGACCCCTTTGGACTTCAGCATGATCACCGGTCTGCGTTTCACTGATCAGGCCGTACGACAGCTTCCTGACCTTACTTGGGGGGCAGCTGAGGTAGCGGATCTATTAGGTCCGGTCGTTCAGTATATTAGGACTCGACCGGTATCTCGAGGTGGTCTGAGGAGCGGGCGATCGGAGCTGGCCTCTGTTCTGGCCCAGGGTTTTGACAGCTGAGGTAGCGGATCTTCATTCTGATTCTGATTTCTATGACTCTTTCTCCTAATAGGAGTTCACGCGCGCTCGTCTGCTATCTTCCTTCTTTAGTTAGGATCAATGAGATAGGATCTCTTAACTGGGCTGGCATTGGATATGCGGATCTTCTCCTGTCGTTGCGTCATGGCTCCAGGCAGCTGAATGACCAGTCCCTGGTGACTGTTTACGGCTTATGGAGAGTCGTGGAGGTAATGATCTTTCCTTTGTTTGTTTTGTTCGAATCTGTTTGATTCATGTGCTCAGATATTACCTTTTTATTGCAGCTTTGGTTCTATGAGTATTTCCCAGGGTTGGCCCCTCGTCGACATCGTGGAGCGGTTCACGACTTCCCTGTTGGAGATAGCTGGCGTGACCGAGGCGAGTCACGAGTGGAGTCTGTCTCCATGTTGCGTGGGTTGTTACGCCGAGGCACTACTTCTGTTGGTGTAAGAGTTAATTTTTGCAGCCTACCCTTCTTCATCTTGACGTCATTTTCATCATCTCATCGCGACTTTTTATGGTTTTCAGGTGGCTATTGATGTCCAATATCGGCCATGGGCTAGGATGACTGACCTTCCTGAGGCCCTGCAGCTTTCAGCGCGCCGTACTGTTTTTGTTGGTACTGGTCGCTTTGTTTGGTATCTTGGAGAGCGTGTCGTTCGCCAGCACAGCGATGATCGCTTCGTGGTGCGTTTGCCTCCACCAGAGTCGATGTTGGACTCACGTCTGTTCAGGGACTTGATAAATAGAGGAGAGCAGTTCACTTTCCCTTGGCAGGGTCTCGTGCACATGGGGGGTGATTACTCGCGGGACGTGCTTCCCCTTTTGGCTCCTCCACCCCGTCTTTCCGAGGTATGATTTTCTTCTGAGCATTTTATCACTAGTCTCTGTTTAAATCGTCGAATAACCTGATTATTCGATCGTATTTTCAGACGACTGTTCGTCCTGTGGGGAGGATTGAGATACCTCCTCAGTCTGTCCGTTACCCGGGGCCTATTGGTATTACTGAGGACCACATTGCTGACGCTGCAGAGGGTTACAGACAGGCACAGGAGTCTTTGCCTGACGTGTTTGAGCCGGTAAGCTTTTGATATATTGTTCATCCTTTTTAAGACCTCTTGTTACTGATTTTCCTTTTCTTTGTTCTCAGCCTAACCACCCGGAGATGATGGGATTCATGAAGCTGGTTGACGCCTTGAAGTATTGCATCATCAAGCTTCGGCGTGGCGCGAGTTGTCGAGGTGGTTCTAGTGACGTCCTTGAGGTATATTCACCTTTTTATTTTTGCCATTTGTTTTATCTTGCATCATTGACATCTTTGATTACATGTTTGTTTTTTTTTTTTTTCAGGGGCGACGGAGGTCCCGATCGCGCTCGAGGCACAGAGACTCGGACGAGGGGGAGCCTAGTCGTGGCAGACGATCTCCACAGGTTCGTCGGCATTCTCAGTCTCAGCCAGAGACGCCGCTTTCTCAGCCGTCTCGTGAGGCTTAGTGGCAGCAGCCTCAGCCTTCCCAGCCGTTTCAGCATTTTCAGGGTCAGTGGCAGCAGCATTCATTTTCCCAGCCTTCACGGCCTGAGTTCACTCCAGTCATCACTCTTGTGGATCGGGGCTTGTATTCAGCTCCGTTGTCAGGGGGGATACCTTCACCTGTGCCTGGCTTGTTTTCAGTTCCACTGTCTGGGACGATGCCTTCACCGACGCTTCCTACTTCATGGAGTCAGTCTTCGCCGTTTATCAGTTGGACGGGCCCTGCTCTGACCATGTCTTCTACTGGAGTTGTTGGGACTAGTAGGGACACTACTCCTCCTACTCGGATGATGGAGGGACTATTTGGTTCTCAGCCCCCGTATACTCAGGATACTCAGGCTGGAGATGATACTGAGAGTAGTTCTAGAGACTTTTGACCGAGGGTTCATATTTGTACTTTGCTTGATGACACTTGACACTATCTATGTTACTATGACTTACTTTGTATATTTTATTCACACTCTTTTTTATTTTATTCAATGTGTATGTTAGTGTGTGCTTGAGACTAATTGTGTGTGCTGTGTGTTTATTAACGACGCAAAAAATACTGTTATTTTTCGTAAGTGGAGGGTACCGACCTTCTCCCAAAAGAAAAAAAACAAAAGAAACGAAAGAATACAAAGGCTAAATTTACAACTTTCCCAGAATAAAAATGGAGCGAGTTTAATAACTTCCCTAAAATAAAATGAAAAAAATAAAATAGAGCAAGTTTAGAAACTTCCTCAAAAATAAAACAAAATAAAAAGGAGCAAATAAAATAAAATAAAACAAAGAAAATAAAAACGAGATAAAATAAAAAACTTCCCCAAAGAAATAAAAAAGGGGAATTTTATTGGGAATAAAACTCTCGGAATAAGAGCGGAAGATAAACGATAAGCAAAAAATATCCGGAAAAATAGGTCAGGGATAAAAAATGGAAAGCGTATGCGTACCGTGACACGTAATATTGTACCGTGTCACGGTAAAATGTACCGTGACACGGTGAGAGTTCCCGTGTCACGGTGGGAATTCCCGTGTCACGGTGAAGACTCCCGTGGCACGGGGATAAAAAAATTGCAGCCGCATTTATGCGCGTGTAACTTGATAAATTTTTACACGTTCCGCCCCTTTTCGCCTATAAATACGACCAATAATTCATGATATGCATAATTACAAAATACAAAATAATTAGAATTTTATATTTCAATAATAATGTCTCAGAATTTTGATAACGTATTGCGTGATAGGTCGTATTCTTTGACCGCTGCTGACAAAAGAGAATTGGAGTTGTTTTATGTGAGAGGTTTATTAGCCCTGAGACATGTCGCGATTGAGCATGATTTTCTGAGGGAAGCCCTAGATTACTGGAGTCCAGAAACCCATTGCTTTAAGTTTGATTATGATGAACTCTGCCCTCTGCCAGAGGAATTCGGTGCCATCTTTGGCTTTCCTGCTAGGAATCTCGTTGCCATGCCTACTTTGTGCGAATATTATTACCAGGATTTTGAACGTTATCTGAATTTGAGAGATCCTGATTTGAATAGGATTGTTTGTGGTAATGAAGTAGATCTAGAAAAGCTTGCAAACTTATATTTTAATCGCCCTGTCTCTGAGTCATATCACGTATACCGTAGAAGGGCTTATATTTTTTGCATGTTTAGCAAGCTTTTATTTGCAAACGGTAGGGTAGGACATGCTTGTTTAGCGTCTGTGCTTGAATATATTGAATCTGGAAGATCCCCTATGCCTACTTGCCTTGGGGAAACTTTGCGCGGCCTTGACGAAGCAAAATCTGACCGGAAAGCCAAAATCAAATGAAAGTCAATTGCATTCCACAATGCTAATTGAGTCAAATGAAAGTCAATTGCATTCCACAATGCTAATTGAGTCAAACGAAAGTCAAACACATTCAACGAAGCTAATTGAGTCAAAATTAAGTCAAAGACATTCAAACAAAGCTTTTTGAATCAAATGAAAGTCAAATGCATTCAACAAAGCCAATTGAGTCAAATGAAAGTTAAACACTTTCAACATATCTAATTGAGTCAAATTAAAGTCAAACACATTCAAACTAAGCGTTTTGAGTCAAATGAAAGTCAAATGCAATCAACAAAGCTAATTGAGTCAAATGAAAGTCAAACACTTTCAAGAAAGCTTTTAGAATCAAATGAAAGTGAAACACATTCAAACAAAGCTTTTTGAATCAAATGAAAATCAAATCAATTCAACAAAGCTAATTGAGTCAAATGAAAGTCAAACAAATTCATCAAAGCTTTTAGAAATAAATGAAAGTCAAATACATTCAAATAAAGCTTTTTGAATCAAATGGAAGTCAAACACATTCAACAAAGCTAATTGAGTCAAATGAAAGCCAAACACATTCAAACAAAGCTTTTTAAATCAAATGAAAGTCAAATGCATTCAACCAAGCCAATTAGGTCAAATGAAAGTCAAACACATTCAAACAATGCTTCTTGATTCAAATGAAAATCAAATGCATTCAATAAAGCTAATTGAGTAAAATGAAAGTCAAACACTTTCAACTAAGCTTTTAGAATAAAATGAAAGTCAAATGCGTTCAACAAAGCTAATTGAGTCAAATGAAAGTCAAACACTTTCAACAAAGCTAATTGAGTCAAATGAAAGTCAAACACTTTCAAACAAAGCTTTTTGATTCGAATGAAAGTCAAATGCATTCAACAAAGCTAATTGAGTCAAATGAAAGTCAAACACTTTCAACAAAGCTTTTAGAATCAAATGAAAGTCAAACACATTCAAACAAAGCTTTTTGAATCCAATGAAAATCAAATGAATTCAACAAAGCTAATTAAGTCAAATGAAAGTCAAACACATTCATCAAAGCTTTTAGAATCAAATGAAAGTCAAATACATTCAAACAAAGCTTTTTGAATCAAATGGAAGTCAATTGCATTCAGCAATGCTAATTAAGTCAAATGAAAGTCAAACACATTCAAACAAAGCTTTTTGAATCAAATGAAAGTCAAAATGCATTCAACAAAGCCAATTGAGTCAAATGAAAGTCAAACACATTCAAACAAAGTTTCTTGATTCAAATGAAAGTCAAATGCATTCAACAAAGCTAATTGAGTCAAATAAAAGTCAAACACTTTCAACAAAGCTTTTAGAATGAAATGAAAGTCAAACAGATTCAAACAAAGCTTTTTGAATTAAATGAAGGTCAATTGGATTCAACAAAGCTAATTGAGTCAAATGAAAGTCAAACACTTTCAACAAAGCTTTTAGAATCAAATAAAAGTCAAAGACATTCAAACAAAGCTTTTTGAATCAAATGAAAGTCAATTGCATTCCACAATGTTAATTGAGTCAAATGAAAGTCAAACACATTCAATAAAGCTAATTGAGTCAAATGAAAGTTAAACACATTCAAACAAAGCTTCTTGATTCAAGTGAAAGTCAAATGCATTCGACAAAGCTAATTGAGTCAAATGAAAGTCAAACACTTTCAACAAAGCTTTTAGAATCTAATTAAAGTCAAACACATTAAAACAAAGCTTTTTGAATCAAATGAAAGTCAAATGCATTCGACAAAGCTAATTGAGTCAAATGAAAGTCAAACACTTTCAACAAATCTAATTGAGTTAAATGAACGTCAAACACATTTAAACAAAGCTTTCTAAATAAAATGAAAGTCAAATGCATTTAACAAAGCTAATTGAGTCAAATGAAAGTCAAACACTTACAACAAAGCGTTTAGAATCAAATGAAAGTCAAATACATTCAATCAAAGCTTTGTGAATAAAATGAAAGTCAATTGCATTCCACAATGCTAATTAAGTCAAATGAAAGTCAAACACATTCAACAAAGCTAATTGAGTCAAAAGAAAGTCAAACACATTCAAACAAAGCTTTTTGAATCAAATGAAAGTAAAATGCATTCAACAAAGTCAATTGAGTCAAATGAAAGTTAAACACTTTCATTAAAGCTAATGGAGTCAAATGAAAGTCAAACACATTCAAACAAAGCATTTTGATTCAAATAAAAGTCAAATGCATTCAACAAAGCTAATTGAGTCAAATGAAAGTCAAATACTTTCAACAAAGCTTTTAGAATCAAATGAAAGTCAAACAAATTCAAACAAAGCTTTTTGAATCAAATGAAAATAAAATGAATTCAACAAAGCTAATTGAGTATGAAAGTCAAACACTTTCAACAAAGCTTTTAGAATCAAATGAAAGTCAAACACATTCAAACAAAGCTTTTTGAACAAATGAAAGTCAAATGCATTCAACAAAGCCAAATGAGTCAAATGAAAGTCAAACACTTTCAAGAAAGCTTTTTGAATCAAATGAAAGTCAAATACATTAAACTTAGCTTTTTGATCAAATGAAAGCCTATTGCATTCCACAATGGTAATTGAGTCAAATGAAAGTCAAACACATTCAACAAAGCTAATTGAGTCAAATGAAAGTCAAACACATTCAAACAAAGCTTTTTGAATCAGATGAAAGCCAAATGCATTCAACAAAGCTAATTGAGAAAAAAGAAAGTCAAACACATTCCAACAAAGCTTTTTGAATCAAATGAAAGGCAAATGCATTCAACAAAGCTAATTGAGTCAAATGAAAGTCAATCACTTTCAACAAAGCTAATTGTGTCAAATGAAAGTCAAACACATTCAAACAAAGCTTTTGATTCAAATGAAAGTCAAATGCATTCAACAAAGCTAATTGAGTCAAATGAAAGTCAAACACTTTCAACAAAGCTAATTGAGTCAAAAGAAAGTCAAACACTTTCAACAAAGCTTTTAGAATGAAATGAAAGTCAAATACATTCAAACAAAGCTTTTTGAATCAAATGAAAGTCAATTGCATTCCACAATGCTAATTGAGTCAAATGAAAGTCAAACCCATTCAACGAAGCAAATTGAGTCAAATAAAAGTCAAACACATTCAAACAAAGCTTTTTGAATCAAATGAAAGTCAAATGCATTCAACAAAGCCAATTGAGTCAAATGAAAGTCAAACGCATTCAAACAAAGCTTCTTGATTCAAATGAAAGTCAAATGCATTCAAAAAAGCTAATTGAGTCAAATGAAAGTCAAACACTTTCAACAAAGCTTTTAGAATGATATGAAATTCAAACACATTCAAAAAAAGCTTTTTGAATCAAATGAAGGTCAATTGCATTCAACAAAGCTAATTGAGTCAAATGAAAGTCAAACACTTTCAACAAAGTTTTTAGAATCAAATAAAAGTCAACTTCATTCAAACAAAGCTTTTTGAATCAAATGAAAGTCAATTGCATTCCACAATGTTAATAGAGTGAAATGAAAGTCAAACACTTTCAACAAAGCTAATTGAGTCAAATGAAAGTCAAGCACATTCAAACAAAGCTTTTGATTCAAATGAAAGTCAAATGCATTTAATAAAGCTAATTGAGTCAAATGAAAGTCAAACACTTTCAACAAAGCTTTTAGAATCAAATGAAAGTCAAACGCATTCAAACAAAGCTTTTTGAATCAAATGGAAGTCAATTGCATTCCACAATGCTAATTGAGTCAAATGAAAGTCAAACACATTCAACGAAGCTTATTGAGTCAAATGAAAGTCAAACACATTCAAACAAAGCTTTTTGAATCAAATGAAAGTCAAATGCATTCAACAAAGCCAATTGAGTCAAATGAAAGTCAAATATATTCAAACAAATCTTCTTGAATCAAATGAAATTCAAATGCATTTAACAAAGCTAATTTAGTCAAATTCAAGTCAAACACTTTCAACAAAGCTTTTAGAATAAAATGAAAGTCAAACCCATTCAAATAAAGCTTTTTGAATCAAATGAAGGTCAATTGCATTCAACAAAGCTAATTGAGTCAAATGAAAGTCAAACACTTTCAACAAAGCTTTTAGAAACAAATAAAAGTCAAATTCATTCAAACAAAGCTTTTTGAATCAAATGAAAGTCAATTACATTCCACAATGTTAATTGAGTGAAATGAAAGTCAAACACTTTCAACAAAGCCAATTGAGTCAAATGAAAGTCAAACACATTCAAACAAAGCTTTTGATTCAAATGAAAGTCAAATGCATTCAATAAAGCTAATTGAGTCAAATGAAAGTCGAACACTTTCAACAAAGCTTTTAGAATCAAATGAAAGTCAAACGCATTCAAACAAAGCTTTTTGAATCAAATGAAAATCAAATGAATTCAACAAAGCTAATTGAGTCAAATGAAAGTTAAACATTTTCATCAAAGCTTTTAGAATCAAATAAAAGTCAAATACATTCAAACAAAGCTTTTTGAATCAAATGGAAGTCAAATACATTCAACAAAGCTTATTGAGTCAAATGAAAGTCAAACACTTTCAACAAAGCTTTTAGAATCAAATAAAAGTCAAATGCATTCAAACAAAGCTTTTTGATTCAAATGAAAGTCAATTGCATTCCACAATGCTAATTGAGTCAAATGAAAGTCAAACACATTCAAAAAAGCTAATTGAGTCAAATGAAAGTCAAATACTTTCAACAAAGCTTTTAGAATCAAGTGAAAGTCAAATACATTCAAACAAAGCTTTTTGAATCAAATGAAAGTCAATTGCATTCCACAATGCTAATTTAGTCAAATAAAAGTCAAACACATTCAACAAAGCTAATTGAGTCAAGAGAAAGTCAAACACATTCAAACAAAGCTTTTTGAATCAAATGAAAGTCAAATGCATTCAACAAATCTAATTGAGTCAAATGAAAGTCAAACACATTTTAACAAAGCTTCTTGATTCAAATGAAAGTCAAATGCATTCAACAAAGCTAATTGAGTCAAATGAAAGTCAAACACTTTCAACAAAGCTTTTAGAATGAAATGAAAGTCAAACACATTCAAACAAAGCTTTTTTAATCAAATGAAGGTCAATTGCATTCAACAATGCTAATTGAGTCAAATGAAAGTCAAACACTTTCAACAAATCTTTTAGAATCAAATAAAAGTCAAATACATTCAAACAAAGCTTTTTGAATCAAATGAAAGTCAATTGCATTCCACAATGTTAATTGAGTCAAATGAAAGTCAAACACATTCAACAAAGCTAATTGATTCAAATGAAAGTTAAACACATTCAAACAAAGCTTCTTGATTCAAGTGAAAGTCAAATGCATTCAACAAAGCTAATTGAGTCAAATGAAAGTCAAACACTTTCAACAAAGCTTTTAGAATCTAATGAAAATCAAACACATTCAAACAAAGCTTTTTGAATCAAATGAAAGTCAAATGCATTCAACAAAGCTAATAAAGTCAAATGAAAGTCAAACACTTTCAACAAAGCTTTTAGAATCAAATGAAAGTCAAATACATTAAACTAACCTTTTTGATCAAATGAAAGACAATTGCATTCCACAATACTAATTGAGCCAAATGAAAGCCAAACACATTCAACAAAGCTAATTGAATCAAATGAAAGTCAAACACTTTCAACAAAGCTTTTAGAATCAAATGACAGTCAATTGCATTCCACAATGCTAATTGAGTCAAATGAAAGTCAAATACATTCAACAAAGCTAATTGAGTCAAAAGAAAGTCAAACACATTCAAGCAAAGCTTTCTGAATCAAATGAAAGTTAAATGCATTCAACAAAGCCAATTCAGTTAAATGAAAGTTAAACACTTTCAACAAATCTAATTGAGTCAAATGAAAGCCAAACACATTCAAACAAAGCTAATTGAGTCAAATGAAAGTCCAACACATTCAACAAAGCTAATTGAGTCAAATGAAAGTCAAACACTTTCAACAAAGCTAATTGAGTCAAATGAAAGTCAAACACATTCAACAAAGCTAATTGAGTCAAATGAAAGTCAAACACTTTCAACAAAGCTTTTAGAATCAAATGAAAGTTAAATACATTCAAACAAAGCTTTTTGAATCAAATGAAAGTAAATTGCATTCCACAATGCTAATTGAGTTAAATGAAAGTCAAACACATTCAACAAAGCTAATTGAGTCAGATGAAAGTCAAACACATACAATAAAAGCTTTTTGAATCAAATGAAAGTCAAATGCATTCAACAAAGCTAATTGAGTCAAATGAAAGTCAAACACTTTTAACAAAGCTTTTAGAATCAAATGAAAGTCAAACACATTCAAACAAAGCTTTTTGAATCAAATGAAAATCAAATAAATTCAACAAAGCTAATTGAGTCAAATGAAAGTCAAACACATTGATCAAAGCTTTTAGAATCAAATGAAAGTCATATACATTCAAACAAAGCTTTTTGAATCAAATGGAAATCAATTGCATTCCACAATACTAATTGAGTCAAATGAAACTCAAACACATTCAACAAAGCTAATTGAGTCAAATGAAAGTTAAACACATTCAAACAAAGCTTCTTGATTCAAGTGAAAGTCAAATGCATTCAACAAAGCTAATTGAGTCAAGTGAAAGTCAAACGCATTCAACAAAGCTAATTAAGTCAAATGAAAGTCAAACACTTTCAACAAAGCTAATTGTGTCAAATGAAAGTTAAACACATTCAAACAAAGCTTTTGATTCAAATGAAAGTCAAATGCATTCAACAAAGCTAATTGAGTCAAATGAAAGTCAAACACTTTAACAAAGCTTTTAGAATGAAATGAAATTCAAACACATTCAAAAAAAGCTTTTTGAATCAAATGAAGGTCAATTGCATTCAACAAAGCTAATTGAGTCAAATGAAAGTCAAACATTTTCAACAAAGCTTTTAGAAACAAATAAAAGTCAAATTCATTCAAACAAAGCTTTTTGAATCAAATGAAAGTCAATTGCATTCCACAATGTTAATTGAGTGAAATGAAAGTCAAACACTTTCAACAAAGCTAATTGAGTCAAATGAAAGTCAAACACATTCAAACAAAGCTTTTGATTCAAATGAAAGTCAAATGTATTCAATAAAGTTAATTGATTCAAATGAAAGTCAAACACTTTCATCAAAGCTTTTAGAATCAAATGAAAGTCAAACGCATTCAAACAAAGCTTTTTGAATCAAATGAAAATCAAATGAATTCAACAAAGCTAATTGAGTCAAATGAAAGTTAAACATTTTCATCAAAGCTTTTAGAATCAAATGAAAGTCAAATACATTCAAACAAAGCTTTTTGAATCAAATGGAAGTCAATTGCATTCCACAATGCTAATTGAGTCAAATGAAAGTCAAACACATTCAACGAAGCTAATTGAGTCAAATGAAAGTCAAACACATTCAACCAAAGCTTTTTGAATCAAATAATAGTCAAATGCATTCAACAAAGCCAATTGAGTCAAATGAAAGTCAAATACATTCAAACAAAGCTTCTTGAATCAAATGAAATTCAAATTCATTCAACAAAGCTAATTGAGTCAAATGAAAGTCAAACACTTTCAACAAAGCTTTTAGAATCAAATAAAAGTCAAATGCATTCAAACAAAGCTTTTTGATTCAAATGAAAGTCAATTGCATTCCACAATGCTAATTGAGTCAAATGAAAGTCAAACACATTCAACAAAGCTAATTGAGTCAAATGAAAGTCAAATACTTTCAACAAAGCTTTTAGAATCAAGTGAAAGTCAAATACATTCAAACAAAGCTTTTTGAATCAAATGAAAGTCAATTGCATTCCACAATGCTAATTTAGTCAAATAAAAGTCAAACACATTCAACAAAGCTAATTGAGTCAAAAGAAAGTCAAACACATTCAAACAAAGCTTTTTGAATCAAATGAATGTCAAATGCATTCAACAAATCTAATTGAGTCAAATGAAAGTCAAACACATTTTAACAAAGCTTCTTGATTCAAATGAAAGTCAAATGCATTCAACAAAGCTAATTGAGTCAAATGAAAGTCAAACACTTTCAACAAAGCTTTTAGAATGAAATGAAAGTCAAACACATTCAAACAAAGCTTTTTGAATCAAATGAAGGTCAATTGCATTCAACAATGCTAATTGAGTCAAATGAAAGTCAAACACTTTCAACAAATATTTTAGAATCAAATAAAAGTCAAATACATTCAAACAAAGCTTTTTGAATCAAATGAAAGTCAATTGCATTCCACAATGTTAATTGAGTCAAATGAAAGTCAAACACATTCAACAAAGCTAATTGAGTCAAATGAAAGTTAAACACATTCAAACAAAGCTTCTTGATTCAAGTGAAAGTCAAATGCATTCAACAAAGCTAATTGAGTCAAATGAAAGTCAAACACTTTCAACAAAGCTTTTAGAATCTAATGAAAATCAAACACATTCAAACAAAGCTTTTTGAATCAAATGAAAGTCAAATGCATTCAACAAAGCTAATAAAGTCAAATGAAAGTCAAACACTTTCAACAAAGCTTTTAGAATCAAATGAAAGTCAAATACATTAAACTAACCTTTTTGATCAAATGAAAGACAATTGCATTCCACAATGCTAATTGAGCCAAATGAAAGCCAAACACATTCAACAAAGCTAATTGAATCAAATGAAAGTCAAACACTTTCAACAAAGCTTTTAGAATCAAATGACAGTCAAATACATTCAAACAAAGCATTTTGAATCAAATGAAAGTCAATTGCATTCCACAATGCTAATTGAGTCAAATGAAAGTCAAATACATTCAACAAAGCTAATTGAGTCAAAAGAAAGTCAAACACATTCAAGCAAAGCTTTCTGAATCAAATGAAAGTTAAATGCATTCAACAAAGCCAATTCAGGTAAATGAAAGTTAAACACATTCATCAAAGCTTTTAGAATCAAATGAAAGTCAAATACATTCAAACAAAGCTTTTTGAATCAAATGGAAATCAATTGCATTCCACAATACTAATTGAGTCAAATGAAACTCAAACACATTCAACAAAGCTAATTGAGTCAAATGAAAGTTAAACACATTCAAACAAAGCTTCTTGATTCAAGTGAAAGTCAAATGCATTCAACAAAGCTAATTGAGTCAAGTGAAAGTCAAACGCATTCAACAAAGCTAATTAAGTCAAATGAAAGTCAAACACTTTCAACAAATCTAATTGTGTCAAATGAAAGTTAAACACATTCAAACAAAGCTTTTGATTCTAATGAAAGTCAAAAGCATTCAACAAAGCTAATTGAGTCAAATGAAAGTCAAACACTTTCAACAAAGCTTATAGAATGAAATGAAATTCAAACACATTCAAAAAAAGCTTTTTGAATCAAATGAAGGTCAATTGCATTCAACAAAGCTAATTGAATCAAATGGAAGTCAAACACTTTCAACAAAGCTTTTAGAAACAAATAAAAGTCAAATTCATTCAAACAAAGCTTTTTGAATCAAATGAAAGTCAATTGCATTCCACAATGTTAATTGAGTGAAATGAAAGTCAAACACTTTCAACAAAGCTAATTCAGTCAAATGAAAGTCAAACACATTCAAACAAAGCTTTTGATTCAAATGAAAGTCAAATGTATTCAATAAAGTTAATTGAGTCAAATGAAAGTCAAACACTTTCATCAAAGCTTTTAGAATCAAATGAAAGTCAAACGCATTCAAACAAAGCTTTTTGAATCAAATGAAAATCAAATGAATTCAACAAAGCTAATTGAGTCAAATGAAAGTTAAACATTTTCATCAAAGCTTTTAGAATCAAATGAAAGTCAAATACATTCAAACAAAGCTTTTGGAATCAAATGGAAGTCAATTGCATTCCACAATGCTAATTGAGTCAAATGAAAGTCAAACACATTCAACGAAGCTAATTGAGTCAAATGAAAGTCAAACACATTCAAACAAAGCTTTTTGAATCAAATAATAGTCAAATGCATTCAACAAAGCCAATTGAGTCAAATGAAAGTCAAATACATTCAAACAAAGCTTCTTGAATCAAATGAAATTCAAATGCATTCAACAAAGCTAATTGAGTCAAATGAAAGTCAAACACTTTCAACAAAGCTTTTAGAATCAAATAAAAGTCAAATGCATTCAAACAAAGCTTTTTGATTCAAATGAAAGTCAATTGCATTCCACAATGCTAATTGAGTCAAATGAAAGTCAAACACATTCAACAAAGCTAATTGAGTCAAATGAAAGTCAAATACTTTCAACAAAGCTTTTAGAATCAAGTGAAAGTCAAATACATTCAAACAAAGCTTTTTGAATCAAATGAAAGTCAATTGCATTCCACAATGCTAATTTAGTCAAATAAAAGTCAAACACATTCAACAAAGCTAATTGAGTCAAAAGAAAGTCAAACACATTCAAACAAAGCTTTTTGAATCAAATGAAAGTCAAATGCATTCAACAAATCTAATTGAGTCAAATGAAAGTCAAACACATTTTAACAAAGCTTCTTGATTCAAATGAAAGTCAAATGCATTCAACAAAGCTAATTGAGTCAAATGAAAGTCAAACACTTTCAACAAAGCTTTTAGAATGAAATGAAAGTCAAACACATTCAAACAAAGCTTTTTGAATCAAATGAAGGTCAATTGCATTCAGCAATGCTAATTGAGTCAAATGAAAGTCAAACACTTTCAACAAATATTTTAGAATCAAATAAAAGTCAAATACATTCAAACAAAGCTTTTTGAATCAAATGAAAGTCAATTGCATTCCACAATGTTAATTGAGTCAAATGAAAGTCAAACACATTCAACAAAGCTAATTGAGTCAAATGAAAGTTAAACACATTCAAACAAAGCTTCTTGATTCAAGTGAAAGTCAAATGCATTCAACAAAGCTAATTGAGTCAAATGAAAGTCAAACACTTTCAACAAAGCTTTTAGAATCTAATGAAAATCAAACACATTCAAACAAAGCTTTTTGAATCAAATGAAAGTCAAATGCATTCAACAAAGCTAATAAAGTCAAATGAAAGTCAAACACTTTCAACAAAGCTTATTGAATCAAATGAAAGTCAAATACATTAAACTAACCTTTTTGATCAAATGAAAGACAATTGCATTACACAATGCTAATTGAGCCAAATGAAAGCCAAACACATTCAACAAAGCTAATTGAATCAAATGAAAGTCAAACACTTTCAACAAAGCTTTTAGAATCAAATGACAGTCAAATACATTCAAACAAAGCATTTTGAATCAAATGAAAGTCAATTGCATTCCACAATGCTAATTGAGTCAAATGAAAGTCAAATACATTCACCAAAGCTAATTGAGTCAAAAGAAAGTCAAACACATTCAAGCAAAGCTTTCTGAATCAAATGAAAGTTAAATGCATTCAACAAAGCCAATTCAGTTAAATGAAAGTTAAACACATTCATCAAAGCTTTAAGAATCAAATGAAAGTCAAATACATTCAAACAAAGCTTTTTGAATCAAATGGAAATCAATTGCATTCCACAATACTAATTGAGTCAAATGAAACTCAAACACATTCAACAAAGCTAATTGAGTCAAATGAAAGTTAAACACATTCAAACAAAGCTTCTTGATTCAAGTGAAAGTCAAATGCATTCAACAAAGCTAATTGAGTCAAGTGAAAGTCAAACGCATTCAACAAATCTAATTGAGTCAAATGAAAGCCAAACACATTCAAACAAAGCTAATTGAGTCAAATGAAAGTCAAACACTTTCAACAAAGCTAATTGAGTCAAATGAAAGTCAAACACATTCAACAAAACTAATTGAGTCAAATGAAAGTCAAACACTTTCAACAAAGCTTTTAGAATCAAATGAAAGTTAAATACATTCAAACAAAGCTTTTTGAATCAAATGAAAGTAAATTGCATTCCACAATGCTAATTGAGTTAAATGAAAGTCAAACACATTCAACAAAGCTAATTGAGTCAAATGAAAGTCAAACACATACAATAAAAGCTTTTTGAATCAAATGAAAGTCAAATGCATTCAACAAAGCTAATTGAGTCAAATGAAAGTCAAACACTTTCAACAAAGCTTTTAGAATCAAATGAAAGTCAAACACATTCAAACAAAGCTTTTTGAATCAAATGAAAATCAAATAAATTCAACAAAGCTAATTGAGTCAAATGAAAGTCAAACACATTGATCAAAGCTTTTAGAATCAAATGAAAGTCAAATACATTCAAACAAAGCTTTTTGAATCAAATGGAAATCAATTGCATTCCACAATACTAATTGAGTCAAATGAAACTCAAACACATTCAACAAAGCTAATTGAGTCAAATGAAAGTTAAACACATTCAAACAAAGCTTCTTGATTCAAGTGAAAGTCAAATGCATTCAACAAAGCTAATTGAGTCAAGTGAAAGTCAAACGCATTCAACAAAGCTAATTAAGTCAAATGAAAGTCAAACACTTTCAACAAAGCTAATTGTGTCAAATGAAAGTTAAACACATTCAAACAAAGCTTTTGATTCAAATGAAAGTCAAATGCATTCAACAAAGCTAATTGAGTCAAATGAAAGTCAAACACTTTCAACAAAGCTTTTAGAATGAAATGAAATTCAAGCACATTCAAAAAAAGCTTTTTGAATCAAATGAAGGTCAATTGCATTCAACAAAGCTAATTGAGTCAAATGAAAGTCAAACACTTTCAACAAAGCTTTTAGAATGAAATGAAATTCAAACACATTCAAAAAAAGCTTTTTGAATCAAATGAAGGTCAATTGCATTCAACAAAGCTAATTGAGTCAAATGAAAGTCAAACACTTTCAACAAAGCTTTTAGAAACAAATAAAAGTCAAATTCATTCAAACAAAGCTTTTTGAATCAAATGAAAGTCAATTGCATTCCACAATGTTAATTGAGTGAAATGAAAGTCAAACACTTTCAACAAAGCTAATTGAGTGAAATGAAAGTCAAACACATTCAAACAAAGCTTTTGATTAAAATGAAAGTCAAATGCATTCAATAAAGCTAATTGAGTCAAATGAAAGTCAAACACTTTCAACAAAGCTTTTAGAATCAAATGAAAGTCAAACGCATTCAAACAAAGCTTTTTGAATCAAATGAAAATCAAATGAATTCAACAAAGCTAATAGAGTCAAATGATAGTTAAACATTTTCATTAAAGCTTTTAGAATCAAATGAAAGTCAAATTCATTCAAACAAAGCTTTTTGAATCAAATGAAAGTCAATTGCATTCCACAATGCTAATTAAGTCAAATGAAAGTCAAACACATTCAACAAAGCTAATTGAGTCATAAGAAAGTCAAACACATTCAGACAAAGCTTTTTGAATCAAATGAAAGTCAATTGCATTCAACAAAGCTAATTGAGTCAAATTCAAGTCAAACACATTCAACAAAGCTTTTAGAATCAAATGAAAGTCAAACACATTCAAACAAAACTTTTTGAATCAAATGAAGGTCAATTGCATTCAACAAAGCTAATTGAGTCAAATGAAAGTCAAACACTTTCAACATAGCTTTTAGAATCAAATAAAAGTCAAATGCATTCAAACAAAGCTTTTTGAATAAAATGAAAGTCAATTGCATTCCACAATGTTAATTGAGTCAAATGAAAGTCAAACACATTCAACAAAGCTAATTGAGTCAAATGAAAGTTAAACACATTCAAACAAAGCTTCTTGATTGAAGTGAAAGTCAAATGCACTCAACAAAGCTAATTGAGTCAAGTGAAAGTCAAACACTTTCAACAAAGCTGTTAGAATCTAATGAAAGTCAAACACATTAAAACAAAGCTTTTTGAATCAAATGAAAGTCAAATGCATTCAACAAAGCTAATTGAGTCAAATGAAAGTCTAACACTTTCAACAAATGCTAATTGAGTCAAATGAAAGTCAAACACTTTCAACAAAGCTTTTAGAATCAAATGAAAGTCAAATACATTAAACTTAGCTTTTTGATCAAATGAAAGTCAATTGCATTCCACAATGCTAATTGAGTCAAATTAAAGTCAAACACATTCAACAAAGCTAATTGAGTCAAATGAAAGTCAAATACTTTCAACAAAGCATTTAGAATCAAATGAAAGTCAAATACATTCAAACAAAGCTTTTGGAATCAAATGAAAGTCAATTGCATTCCACAATGCTAATTTAGTCAAATAAAAGTCAAACAAATTCAACAAAGCTAATTGAGTCAAAAGAAAGTCAAACAAATTCAAACAAAGCTTTTTGAATCAAATGAAAGTCAAATGCATTCAACAAAGCTAATTGAGTCAAATGAAAGTCAAACACATTTTGACAAAGCTTCTTGATTCAAATGAAAGTCAAATGCATTCAACAAAGCTAATTGAGTCAAATGAAAGTCAAACACTTTCAACAAAGCTTTTAGAATGAAATGAAAGTCAAACATATTCAAACAAAGCTTTTTGAATCAAATGAAGGTCAATTGCATTCAACAATGCTAATTGAGTCAAATGAAAGTCAAACACTTTCAACAAATCTTTTAGAATCAAATAAAAGTCAAATACATTCAAACAAAGCTTTTTGAATCAAATGAAAGTCAATTGCATTCCACAATGTTAATTGAGTCAAATGAAAGTCAAACACATTCAACAAAGCTAATTGAGTCAAATGAAAGTCAAATGCATTCAACAAAGCCAATTGAGTCAAATGAAAGTCAAATACATTCAAACAAAGCTTCTTGAATCAAATGAAATTCAAATGCATTCAACAAAGCTAAATTAGTCAAATTCAAGTCAAACACTTTCAACAAAGCTTTTAGAATCAAATGAAAGTTAAACACATTCAAACAAAGCTTTTTGAATCAAGTGAAGGTCAATTGCATTCAACAAAGCTAGTTGAGTCAAATGAAAGTCAAACAATTTCAACAAAGCTTTTAGAATCAAATAAAAGTCAAATGCATTCAAACAAAGCTTTTTGAATCAAATGAAAGTTAATTGCATTCCAAAATGTTAATTGAGTCAAATGAAAGTCAAACACATTCAACAAAGCTAATTGAGTCAAATGAAAGTTAAACACATTCAAACAAAGCTTCTTGATTCAAGTGAAAGTCAAACATATTCAACAAAGCTAATTGACTCAAGTGAAAGTCAAACACTTTCAACAAAGCTGTTAGAATCTAATGAAAGTCAAACACATTAAAACAAAGCTTTTTGAATCAAATGAAAGTCAAATGCATTCAACAAAGCTAATTGAGTCAAATGAAAGTCAAATACTTTCAACAAAGCTTTTAGACTCAAATGAAAGTCAAATACATTCAAACAAAGCTTTTTGAATCAAATGAAAGTCAATTGCATTCCACAATGCTAATTTAGTCAAATAAAAGTCAAACACATTCAACAAAGCTAATTGAGTCAAAAGATAGTCAAACACATTCAAACAAAGCTTTTTAAATCAAATGAAAGTCAAATGCATTCAACAAAGCTAATTGAGTCAAATGAAAGTCAAACAATTTCAACAAAGCTAATTGTGTCAAATGAAAGTCAAACACATTCAAACAAAGCTTTTGATTCAAATGAAAGTCAAATGCATTCAACAAAGCTAATTGAGTTAAATGAAAGTCAAACACTTTCAACAAAGCTAATTGAGTCAAAAGAAAGTCAAACACTTTCAACAAAGCTTTTAGAATGAAATGAAAGTCAAATACATTCAAACAAAGCTTTTTGAATCAAATGAAAGTCAATTGCATTCCACAATGCTAATTGAGTCAAATGAAAGTCAAACCCATTCAACGAAGCAAATTGAGTCAAATGAAAGTCAAACACATTCAAACAAATCTTTTTGAATCAAATGAAAGTCAAATGCATTCAACAAAGCCAATTGAGTCAAATGAAAGTCAAACGCATTCAAACAAAGCTTCTTGATTCAAATGAAAGTCAAATGCATTCAACAAAGCAAATTGAGTCAAATGAAAGTCAAACACTTTCAACAAAGCTTTTAGAATGAAATGAAATTCAAACACATTCAAATAAAGCTTTTTGAATCAAATGAAGGTCAATTGCATTCAACAAAGCTAATTGAGTCAAATGAAAGTCAAACACTTTCAACAAAGCTTTTAGAAACAAATAAAAGTCAAATTCATTCAAACAAAGCTTTTTGAATCAAATGAAAGTCAATTACATTCCACAATGTTAATTGAGTGAAATGAAAGTCAAACACTTTCAACAAAGCTAATTGAGTCAAATGAAAGTCAAACACATTCAAACAAAGCTTTTGATTCAAATGAAAGTCAAATGCATTCAATAAAGCTAATTGAGTCAAATGAAAGTCAAACACTTTCAACAAAGCTTTTAGAATCAAATGAAAGTCAAACGCATTCAAACAAAGCTTTTTGAATCAAATGAAAATCAAATGAATTCAACAAAGCTAATAGAGTCAAATGATAGTTAAACATTTTCATTAAAGCTTTTAGAATCAAATGAAAGTCAAATACATTCAAACAAAGCTTTTTGAATCAAATGGAAGTCAATTGCATTCCACAATGCTAATTGAGTCAAATGAAAGTCAAACACATTCGACGAAGCTAATTGAGTCAAATGAAAGTCAAACGCATTCAAACAAAGCTTTTTGAATCAAATGAAAGTCAAATGCATTCAACAAAGCCAATTGAGTCAAATACATTCAAAAAAAGCTTCTTAAATCAAATAAAATTCAAATGCATTCAACAAAGCTAATTTAGTCAGATTCAAGTCAAACACTTTCAACAAAGCTTTAAGAATCAAATGAAAGTCAAACACATTCAAACAAAGCTTTTTGAATCAAATGAAGGTCAATTGCATTCAACAAAGCTAATTGAGTCAAATGAAAGTCAAACACTTTCAACAAAGCTTTTAGAATCAAATAAAAGTCAAATGCATTCAAACAAAGCTTTTTGATTCAAATGAAAGTCAATTGCATTCCACAATGCTAATTGAGTCAAATGAAAGTCAAACACATTCAACAAAGCTAATAGAGTCAAATGAAAGTCAAATACTTTCAACAAAGCTTTTAGAATCAAGTGAAAGTCAAATACATTCAAACAAAGCTTTTTGAATAAAATGAAAGTCAATTGCATTCCACAATGCTAATTTAGTCAAATAAAAGTCAAACATATTCAACAAAGCTAATTGAGTCAAAAGAAAGTCAAACACATTCAAACAATGCTTTTTGAATCAAACGAAAGTCAAATGCATTCAACAAATCTAATTGAGTCAAATGAAAGTCAAACACATTTTAACAAAGCTTCTTGATTCAAATGAAAGTCAAATGCATTCAACAAAGCTAATTGAGTCAAATAAAAGTCAAACACTTTCAACAAAGCTTTTAGAATGAAATGAAAGTCAAACACATTCAAACAAAGCTTTTTGAATCAAATGAAGGTCAATTGCATTCAACAATGCTAATTGAGTCAAATGAAAGTCAAACACTTTCAACAAATCTTTTAGAATCAAATAAAAGTCAAATACATTCAAACAAAGCTTTTTGAATTAAATGAAAGTCAATTGCATTCCACAATGTTAATTGAGTAAAATGAAAGTCAAACACATTCAACAAAGCTAATTGAGTCAAATGAAAGTTAAACACATTCAAACAAAGCTTCTTGATTCAAGTGAAAGTCAAATGCATTCAACAAAGCTAATTGAGTCAAATGAAAGTCAAACACTTCAACAAAGCTTTTAGAATCTAATGAAAGTCAAACACATTCAAACAAAGCTTTTTGAATCAAATGAAAGTCAAATGCATTCAACAAAGCTAATAAAATCAAATGAAAGTCAAACACTTTCAACAAAGCTTTTAGAATCAAATGAAAGTCAAATACATTAAACTAACCTTTTTGATCAAATGAAAGACAATTGCATTCCAGAATGCTAATTGAGTCAAATGAAAGCTAAACACATTCAACAAAGCTAATTGAATCAAATGAAAGTCAAACACTTTCAACTAAGCTTTTAGAATCAAATGACAGTCAAATACATTCAAACAAAGCATTTTGAATCAAATGAAAGTCAATTGCATTCCACAATGCTAATTGAGTCAAATGAAAGTCAAACACTTTCAACAAAGCTAATTGTGTCAAATGAAAGTTAAACACATTCAAACAAAGCTTTTGATTCAAATGAAAGTCAAATGCATTCAACAAAGCTAATTGAGTCAAATGAAAGTCAAACACTTTCAACAAAGCTAATTGAGTCAAAAGAAAGTCAAACACTTTCAACAAAGCTTTTAGAATGAAATGAAAGTCAAATACATTCAAACAAAGCTTTTTGAATCAAATGAAAGTCAATTGCATTCCACAATGCTAATTGAGTCAAATGAAAGTCAAACCCATTCAACGAAGCAAATTGAGTCAAATGAAAGTCAAACACATTCAAACAAAGCTTTTTGAATCAAATGAAAGTCAAATGCATTCAACAAAGCCAATTGAGTCAAATGAAAGTCAAACGCATTCAAACAAAGCTTCTTGATTCAAATGAAAGTCAAATGCATTCAACAAAGCTAATTGAGTCAAATCAAAGTCAAACACTTTCAACAAAGCTTTTAGAATGAAATGAAATTCAAACACATTCAAAAAAAGCTTTTTGAATCAAATGAAGGTCAATTGCATTCAACAAAGCTAATTGAGTCAAATGAAAGTCATACACTTTCAACAAAGCTTTTAGAAACAAATAAAAGTCAAATTCATTCAAACAAAGCTTTTTGAATCAAATGAAAGTCAATTGCATACCAAAATGTTAATTGAGTGAAATGAAAGTCAAACACTTTCAACAAAGCTAATTGAGTCAAATGAAAGTCAAACACATTCAAACAAAGCTTTTGATTCAAATGAAAGTCAAATGCATTCAATAAAGCTAATTGAGTTAAATGAAAGTCAAACACTTTCAACAAAGCTTTTAGAATCAAATGAAAGTCAAACGCATTCAAACAAAGCTTTTTGAATCAAATGAAAATCAAATGAATTCAACAAAGCTAATTGAGTCAAATGAAAGTTAAACATTTTCATCAAAGCTTTTAGAATCAAATGAAAGTCAAATACATTCAAACAAAGCTTTTTGAATCAAATGCAAGTCAATTGCATTCCACAGTGCTAATTGAGTCAAATGAAAGTCAAACACATTCAACGAAGCTAATTGAGTCAAATGAAAGTCAAACACATTCAAACAAAACTTTTTGAATCAAATGAAAGTCAAATGCATTCAACAAAGCCAATTGAGTCAAATGAAAGTCAAATACATTCGAACAAAGCTTCTTGATTCAAATGAAAGTCAAATGCATTCAACAAAGCTAATTGAGTCAAAAGAAAGTCAAACACTTTTAACAAAGCTTTTAGAATGAAATGAAAGTCAAACACATTCAAACAAAGCTTTTTGAATCAAATGAGGTTCAATTGCATTCAACAAAGCTAATTGAGTCAAATGAAAGTCAAACAATTTCAACAAATCTTTTAGAATCAAATAAAAGTGAAATACATTCAAACAAAGCTTTTTGAATCAAATGAAAGTCAATTGCAATCCACAATGCTAATTGAGTCAAATGAAAGTCAAATGCATTCAACAAAGCAAATTGAGTCAAATGAAAGTCAAACACATTCAAACAAAGCTTTTTGAATCAAATGAAAGCCAAATGGATTCAACAAAGCTAATTGAGTCAAATGAAAGTCAAACACTTTCAACAAAGCTTTTAGAATCAAATGAAAGTCAAATGCATTCAAACAAAGCTTTTTGAATCAAATGAAAGTCAATTGCATTCCACAATGTTAATTGAGTCAAATGAAAGTCAAACACATTCAACAAAGCTAATTGAGTCAAATGAAAGTTAAACACATTCAAACAAAGCTTCTTGATTCAAGTGAAAGTCAAATGCATTCAACAAAGCAAATTGAGTCAAGTGAAAGTCAAACACTTTCAACAAAGCTGTTAAAATCTAATGAAAGTCAAACACATTAAAACAAAGCTTTTTGAATAAAATGAAAGTCAAATGCATTCAACAAAGCTAATTGAGTCAAATGAAAGTCAAACACTTTCAACAAATGCTAATTGAGTCAAATGAAAGTCAAAAACTTTTAACAAAGCTTTTAGAATCAAATGACAGTCAAATACATTCAAACAAAGCATTTTGAATCAAATGAAAGTCAATTGCATTCCACAATGCTAATTGAGTCAAATGAAAGTCAAACACTTTCAACAAAGCTAATTGTGTCAAATGAAAGTTAAACACATTCAAACAAAGCTTTTGATTCAAATGAAAGTCAAATGCATTCAACAAAGCTAATTGAGTCAAATGAAAGTCAAACACTTTCAACAAAGCTAGCTGAGTCAAAAGAAAGTCAAACACTTTCAACAAAGCTTTTAGAATGAAATGAAAGTCAAATACATTCAAACAAAGCTTTTTGAATCAAATGAAAGTCAATTGCATTCCACAATGCTAATTGAGTCAAATGAAAGTCAAACCCATTCAACGAAGCAAATTGAGTCAAATGAAAGTCAAACACATTCAAACAAAGCTTTTTGAATCAAATGAAAGTCAAATGCATTCAACAAAGCCAATTGAGTCAAATGAAAGTCAAACGCATTCAAACAAATCTTCTTGATTCAAATGAAAGTCAAATGCATTCAACAAAGCTAATTGAGTCAAATCAAAGTCAAACACTTTCAACAAAGCTTTTAGAATGAAATGAAATTCAAACACATTCAAAAAAAGCTTTTTGAATCAAATGAAGGTCAATTGCATTCAACAAAGCTAATTGAGTCAAATGAAAGTCATACACTTTCAACAAAGCTTTTAGAAACAAATAAAAGTCAAATTCATTCAAACAAAGCTTTTTGAATCAAATGAAAGTCAATTGCATACCACAATGTTAATTGAGTGAAATGAAAGTAAAACACTATCAACAAAGCTAATTGAGTCAAATGAAAGTCAAACACATTCAAACAAAGCTTTTGATTCAAATGAAAGTCAAATGCATTCAATAAAGCTAATTGAGTCAAATGAAAGTCAAACACTTTCAACAAAGCTTTTAGAATCAAATGAAAGTCAAACGCATTCAAACAAAGCTTTTTGAATCAAATGAAAATCAAATGAATTCAACAAAGCTAATTGAGTCAAATGAAAGTTAAACATTTTCATCAAAGCTTTTAGAATCAAATGAAAGTCAAATACATTCAAACAAAGCTTTTTGAATCAAATGCAAGTCAATTGCATTCCACAGTGCTAATTGAGTCAAATGAAAGTCAAACACATTCAACGAAGCTAATTGAGTCAAATGAAAGTCAAACACATTCAAACAAAACTTTTTGAATCAAATGAAAGTCAAATGCATTCAACAAAGCCAATTGAGTCAAATGAAAGTCAAATACATTCGAACAAAGCTTCTTGATTCAAATGAAAGTCAAATGCATTCAACAAAGCTAATTGAGTCAAAAGAAAGTCAAACACTTTTAACAAAGCTTTTAGAATGAAATGAAAGTCAAACACATTCAAACAAAGCTTTTTGAATCAAATGAGGTTCAATTGCATTCAACAAAGCTAATTGAGTCAAATGAAAGTCAAACAATTTCAACAAATCTTTTAGAATCAAATAAAAGTGAAATACATTCAAACAAAGCTTTTTGAATCAAATGAAAGTCAATTGCAATCCACAATGCTAATTGAGTCAAATGAAAGTCAAATGCATTCAACAAAGCAAATTGAGTCAAATGAAAGTCAAACACATTCAAACAAAGCTTTTTGAATCAAATGAAAGCCAAATGGATTCAACAAAGCTAATTGAGTCAAATGAAAGTCAAACACTTTCAACAAAGCTTTTAGAATCAAATGAAAGTCAAATGCATTCAAACAAAGCTTTTTGAATCAAATGAAAGTCAATTGCATTCCACAATGTTAATTGAGTCAAATGAAAGTCAAACACATTCAACAAAGCTAATTGAGTCAAATGAAAGTTAAACACATTCAAACAAAGCTTCTTGATTCAAGTGAAAGTCAAATGCATTCAACAAAGCAAATTGAGTCAAGTGAAAGTCAAACACTTTTAACAAAGCTGTTAAAATCTAATGAAAGTCAAACACATTAAAACAAAGCTTTTTGAATAAAATGAAAGTCAAATGCATTCAACAAAGCTAATTGAGTCAAATGAAAGTCAAACACTTTCAACAAATGCTAATTGAGTCAAATGAAAGTCAAAAACTTTTAACAAAGCTTTTAGAATCAAATGACAGTCAAATACATTCAAACAAAGCATTTTGAATCAAATGAAAGTCAATTGCATTCCACAATGCTAATTGAGTCAAATGAATGTCAAACACTTTCAACAAAGCTAATTGTGTCAAATGAAAGTTAAACACATTCAAACAAAGCTTTTGATTCAAATGAAAGTCAAATGCATTCAACAAAGCTAATTGAGTCAAATGAAAGTCAAACACTTTCAACAAAGCTAGCTGAGTCAAAAGAAAGTCAAACACTTTCAACAAAGCTTTTAGAATGAAATGAAAGTCAAATACATTCAAACAAAGCTTTTTGAATCAAATGAAAGTCAATTGCATTCCACAATGCTAATTGAGTCAAATGAAAGTCAAACCCATTCAACGAAGCAAATTGAGTCAAATGAAAGTCAAACACATTCAAACAAAGCTTTTTGAATCAAATGAAAGTCAAATGCATTCAACAAAGCCAATTGAGTCAAATGAAAGTCAAACGCATTCAAACAAATCTTCTTGATTCAAATGAAAGTCAAATGCATTCAACAAAGCTAATTGAGTCAAATCAAAGTCAAACACTTTCAACAAAGCTTTTAGAATGAAATGAAATTCAAACACATTCAAAAAAAGCTTTTTGAATCAAATGAAGGTCAATTGCATTCAACAAAGCTAATTGAGTCAAATGAAAGTCATACACTTTCAACAAAGCTTTTAGAAACAAATAAAAGTCAAATTCATTCAAACAAAGCTTTTTGAATCAAATGAAAGTCAATTGCATACCACAATGTTAATTGAGTGAAATGAAAGTAAAACACTATCAACAAAGCTAATTGAGTCAAATGAAAGTCAAACACATTCAAACAAAGCTTTTGATTCAAATGAAAGTCAAATGCATTCAATAAAGCTAATTGAGTCAAATGAAAGTCAAACACTTTCAACAAAGCTTTTAGAATCAAATGAAAGTCAAACGCATTCAAACAAAGCTTTTTGAATCAAATGAAAATCAAATGAATTCAACAAAGCTAATTGAGTCAAATGAAAGTTAAACATTTTCATCAAAGCTTTTAGAATCAAATGAAAGTCAAATACATTCAAACAAAGCTTTTTGAATCAAATGCAAGTCAATTGCATTCCACAGTGCTAATTGAGTCAAATGAAAGTCAAACACATTCAACGAAGCTAATTGAGTCAAATGAAAGTCAAACACATTCAAACAAAACTTTTTGAATCAAATGAAAGTCAAATGCATTCAACAAAGCCAATTGAGTCAAATGAAAGTCAAATACATTCGAACAAAGCTTCTTGATTCAAATGAAAGTCAAATGCATTCAACAAAGCTAATTGAGTCAAAAGAAAGTCAAACACTTTTAACAAAGCTTTTAGAATGAAATGAAAGTCAAACACATTCAAACAAAGCTTTTTGAATCAAATGAGGTTCAATTGCATTCAACAAAGCTAATTGAGTCAAATGAAAGTCAAACAATTTCAACAAATCTTTTAGAATCAAATAAAAGTGAAATACATTCAAACAAAGCTTTTTGAATCAAATGAAAGTCAATTGCAATCCACAATGCTAATTGAGTCAAATGAAAGTCAAATGCATTCAACAAAGCAAATTGAGTCAAATGAAAGTCAAACACATTCAAACAAAGCTTTTTGAATCAAATGAAAGCCAAATGGATTCAACAAAGCTAATTGAGTCAAATGAAAGTCAAACACTTTCAACAAAGCTTTTAGAATCAAATGAAAGTCAAATGCATTCAAACAAAGCTTTTTGAATCAAATGAAAGTCAATTGCATTCCACAATGTTAATTGAGTCAAATGAAAGTCAAACACATTCAACAAAGCTAATTGAGTCAAATGAAAGTTAAACACATTCAAACAAAGCTTCTTGATTCAAGTGAAAGTCAAATGCATTCAACAAAGCAAATTGAGTCAAGTGAAAGTCAAACACTTTCAACAAAGCTGTTAAAATCTAATGAAAGTCAAACACATTAAAACAAAGCTTTTTGAATAAAATGAAAGTCAAATGCATTCAACAAAGCTAATTGAGTCAAATGAAAGTCAAACACTTTCAACAAATGCTAATTGAGTCAAATGAAAGTCAAAAACTTTTAACAAAGCTTTTAGAATCAAATGACAGTCAAATACATTCAAACAAAGCATTTTGAATCAAATGAAAGTCAATTGCATTCCACAATGCTAATTGAGTCAAATGAAAGTCAAACACTTTCAACAAAGCTAATTGTGTCAAATGAAAGTTAAACACATTCAAACAAAGCTTTTGATTCAAATGAAAGTCAAATGCATTCAACAAAGCTAATTGAGTCAAATGAAAGTCAAACACTTTCAACAAAGCTAGCTGAGTCAAAAGAAAGTCAAACACTTTCAACAAAGCTTTTAGAATGAAATGAAAGTCAAATACATTCAAACAAAGCTTTTTGAATCAAATGAAAGTCAATTGCATTCCACAATGCTAATTGAGTCAAATGAAAGTCAAACCCATTCAACGAAGCAAATTGAGTCAAATGAAAGTCAAACACATTCAAACAAAGCTTTTTGAATCAAATGAAAGTCAAATGCATTCAACAAAGCCAATTGAGTCAAATGAAAGTCAAACGCATTCAAACAAATCTTCTTGATTCAAATGAAAGTCAAATGCATTCAACAAAGCTAATTGAGTCAAATCAAAGTCAAACACTTTCAACAAAGCTTTTAGAATGAAATGAAATTCAAACACATTCAAAAAAAGCTTTTTGAATCAAATGAAGGTCAATTGCATTCAACAAAGCTAATTGAGTCAAATGAAAGTCATACACTTTCAACAAAGCTTTTAGAAACAAATAAAAGTCAAATTCATTCAAACAAAGCTTTTTGAATCAAATGAAAGTCAATTGCATACCACAATGTTAATTGAGTGAAATGAAAGTAAAACACTATCAACAAAGCTAATTGAGTCAAATGAAAGTCAAACACATTCAAACAAAGCTTTTGATTCAAATGAAAGTCAAATGCATTCAATAAAGCTAATTGAGTCAAATGAAAGTCAAACACTTTCAACAAAGCTTTTAGAATCAAATGAAAGTCAAACGCATTCAAACAAAGCTTTTTGAATCAAATGAAAATCAAATGAATTCAACAAAGCTAATTGAGTCAAATGAAAGTTAAACATTTTCATCAAAGCTTTTAGAATCAAATGAAAGTCAAATACATTCAAACAAAGCTTTTTGAATCAAATGCAAGTCAATTGCATTCCACAGTGCTAATTGAGTCAAATGAAAGTCAAACACATTCAACGAAGCTAATTGAGTCAAATGAAAGTCAAACACATTCAAACAAAACTTTTTGAATCAAATGAAAGTCAATTGCATACCACAATGTTAATTGAGTGAAATGAAAGTCAAACACTTTCAACAAAGCCAATTGAGTCAAATGAAAGTCAAACACATTCTAACAAAGCTTCTTGATTCAAATGAAAGTCAAATGCATTCAACAAAGCTAATTGAGTCAAATGAAAGTCAAACACTTTCAACAAAGCTTTTAGAATCTACTGAAAGTCAAACACATTAAAACAAAGCTTTTTGAATCAAATGAAAGTCAAATGCATTCAACAAAGCTAATTGAGTCAAATGAAAGTCAAACACTTTCAACAAAGCTTTTAGAATCAAATGAAAGTTAAATACATTAAACTAAGCTTTTTGATCAAATGAAAGTCAATTGCATTCCACAATGCTAATTGAGTGAAATGAAATTCAAACACATTCAACAAAGATAATTGAGCCAAATGAAAGTCAAACACTTTCAACAAAGCTTTTAGAATCAAATTAAAGTCAAATACATTCAAACAAAGCTTTTTGAATCAAATGAAAGTCAATTGCATTCCACAATGCTAATTGAGTCAAATGAAAGTCAAACACATTCAACAAAGCTAATTGAGTCAAATGATAGTTAAACACATTCAAATAAAGCTTTTTGAATCAAATGAAAGCCAAATGCACTCAACAAAGCTAATTGAGTCAAATGAATGTCAAACACTTTCAACAAAGCTTTTAGAATCAAATGAAAGTAAAATGCATTCAACAAAGCTAATTGAGTGAAATGAAAGTCAAACACATTAAACAAAGCTAATTGAGCCAAATTAAAGTCAAACACTTTCAACAAAGCTTTTAGAATTAAATGAAAGTCAAACACTTTCAACAAAGCTTTTTGAATCATATGAAAGTAAACTGCATTCCACAAAGCTCATTGAGTCAAATGAAAGTCAAACACATTCAACAAAGCTAATTAAGTCAAATGAACGTCAAATACATTCAAACAAAGCTTTCCGAATCAAATGAAAGTCAAATGCTATCAACAAAGCTAAGTAAGTCAAATGAAAGTCAAACACATTCAAACAAAGCTTCTTGATTCAAATGAAAGTCAAATGCATTCAACAAAGCTAATTGAGTCAAATGAAAGTCAAACACTTTCAACAAAGCTTTTAGAATTAAATGAAAGTCAAAAACATTCAAACAAAGCTTTTTGAATTATATGAAAGTCAGATGCATTCAACAAAGCTAATTGAGTCAAATGAAAGTCAAACACTTTCAACAAATGCTAATTGAGTCAAATGAAAGTCAAACACTTTCAACAAAGCTTTTAGAATCAAATGAAAGTCAAATACATTCAAACAAAGCTTTTTGAATCAAATGAAAGTCAATTGCATTCTACAATGCTAATTGAGTCAAATGAAAGTCAAACACATTCAACAAAGCTAATTGAGTCAAATGAAAGTCAAACACTATCAACAAAGCTTTTAGAATCAAATGAAAGTCAAATACTTTCAAACAAAGCTTTTTGATTCAAATGAAAGTCATTGCATTCCACAATGCTAATTGAGTCAAATGAAAGTCAAACACATTCAAACAAAGCTTCTTGATTCAAATGAAAGTCAAATGCATTCAACAAAGCTAATTGAGTCAAATGAAAGTCAAACACTTTCAACAAAGCGTTTAGAATTAAATGAAAGTCAATCACATTCAAACAAAGCTTTTTGAATCATATGAAAGTCAAATGCATTCAACAAAGCTAATTGAGTCAAATGAAAGTCAAACACTTTCAACAAATGCTAATTGAGTCAAATGAAAGTCAAACACATTCAACAAAGCTAATTGAGTCAAATGAAAGTCAAACACATTCAAACAAATCTTTTTGAATCAAATGAAAGTCAACTGCATTCAACAAAGCTAATTGAGTCAAATGAAAGTCAAACACTGTTAACAAAGCTTTTAGAATCAAATGAAAGTCTAACACATTCAAATTAAGCTTTTTGAATCAAATGAAAGTTAAATGCATTCAACAAAGCTAATCGAGTCAAATGAAAGTCAAACACTTTCAACAAAGCTTTTGGAATCAAAAGAAAGTCAAATACATTCAAACAAAGCTTTTCGAACCAAATGAAAGTCAAATGCATTCAACAAAGCTAATTGAGGCAAATGAAAGTCAAACACTTTCAACAAAGCTTTTAGAATCAAATGAAAGTCAAATACATTCAAACAAAGCTTTTTGAATAAAATGAAAGTCAATTGCATCCCACAAAGCTAATTGAGTCAAATGAAAGTCAAACACATTCAACAAAGCTAATTGAGTCAAATGAACGTCAAATACATTCAAACAAAGCTTCTTGATTCATATGAAAGTCAAATGCATTCAACAAAGCTAATTGAGTCAAATGAAAGTCAAACACTTTTAACAAAGCTTTTTGAATCAAATGAAAGTCTAACACATTCAAATTAAGCTTTTTGAATCAAATGAAAGTCAAATGCATTCAACAAAGCTAATTGAGTTAAATGAAAGTCAAACACTTTCAACAAAGCTTTTAGAATCAAATGAAAGTCAAACACATTCAAACAAAGCTTTTTTAATCAAATGAAAGTCAATTGCATTCAACAAAGCTAATTAAGTCAAATGAAAGTCAAACACTTTCAACAAAAGCTTTTAGAATCAAATGAAAGTCAAATACATCCAAACAAAGCTTTTTGAATCAAATGAAAGTCATTGCATTCCACAATGCTAATTGAGTCAAATGAAAGTCAAACACATTCAACAAAGCTAATTGAGTCAAATGAACGTTAAATACATTCAAACAAAGCTTTCCGAATCAAATGAAAGTCAAATGCTATCAACAAAGCTAAGTGAGTCAAATGAAAGTCAAACACTTTTAACAAAGCTTTTAGAATCAAATGAAAGTCTAACACATTCAAACAAAGCTTTTTGAATCAAATGAAAGCCAAATGCATTAAACAAACCTAATTTAGTCAAATGAATGTCAAACACTTTCAACAAAGCTTTTAGAATCAAATGAAAGCAAACACATTCAAACAAAGCTTTTTGAATCAAATGAAAGTCAAATGCATTGTACAAAGCTAATTGAGGCAAATGAAAGTCAAACACTTTCAACAAAGCTTTTAGAATCAAATGAAAGTCAAATACATTCAAATAAAGCTTTTTGAATCAAATGAAAGTCAATTGCATTCCACAAAGCTAATTGAGTCAAATGAAAGTCAAACACATTCAACAAAGCTAATTGAGTCAAATGAACGTCAAATACATTCAAACAAAGCTTTCTGAATCAAATGAAAGTCAAATGCTATCGACAAAGCTAAATGAGTCAAATGAAATTCAAACACTTTTAACAAAGCTTTTAGAATCAAATGAAAGTCTAACACATTCAAATTAAGCTTTTTGAATCAAATGAAAGTCAAATGCATTCAACAAAGCTAATTGAGTCAAATGAAAGTCAAACACTTTTAACAAAGCTTTTAGAATCAAATGAAAGTCAAATACATTCAAACAAAGCTTTTTGAATCAAATGAAAGTCAATTGCATTCCACAATGCTAATTGTGTCAAATGAAAGTCAAACACATTCAAACAAAGCTTCTTGATTCAAATGAAAGTTAAATGCATTCAACAAAGCTAACTGAGTCTAATGAAAGTCAAACACTTTCAATAACGCATTTAGAATAAAATTAAAGTCTTCCACAATGCTAATTGAGTCAAATGAAAGTCAAACACATTCAAACAAAGCTAATTGAGTCAAATGAAAGTTAAACACATTTAAACAAAGCGTTTTGAATCAAATGAAAGTTAAATGCATTCAACAAAGCTAATTGAGTCAAATGAAACTCAAAGACTTTCAACAAAGCTTTTAGAATCAAATGAAAGTCAAACACATTCAAACAAAGCTTTTTGAATCAAATGAAAGTCAATTGCATTCAACAAAGCTAATTAAGTCAAATGAAAGTCAAACACTTTCAACAAAGCTTTTAGAATCAAATGGAAGTCAAATACATTCAAACAAAGCTTTTTGAATCAAATGAATGTCAAACGCATTCCACAATGCTAACTAAGTCAAATGAAAGTCAAACACATTCAACAAAGCTAATTGAGTCAAATGAAAGTCAAACACATTCAAACAAAGCTTCTTGATTCAAATGAAAGTCAAATGCATTTAACAAAGCTAATTAAGTCAAATGAAAGTCTAACACTTTCAACAAAGCTAATTGACTCAAATGAAAGTCAAACACATTCAAACAAAGCTTTTTGAATCAAATGAAAGTCAAATGCATTCAACAAAGCTAATTGAGTCAAATGAAAGTCAAACACTTTCAACAAAGCTTTTAGAATCAAATGAAAGTCAAATACATTAAACTATGCTTTTTGATAAAATGAAAGTCAATTGCATTCCACAATGCTAATTGATTCAAATGAAAGTCAAACACATTCAACAAAGCTAATTGAGTCAAATGAAAGTCAAACACATTCAAACAAAGCTTTTTGAATCAAATGAAAGCGAAATGCATTCAACAAAGCTAATTGAGTCAAATGAATGTCAAACACTTTCAACAAAGCTTATAGAATCAAAAGAAAGTCAAACACATTCAAACAAAGCATTTTGAATCAAATGAAAATCAAATGCATTCAACAAAGCTAATTGAGTCAAATGAAAGTCAAACACTTTCAAAAAATGCTAATTGAGTCAAATGAAAGACAAACACATTCAACAAAGCTAATTGAGTCAAATGAACGTCAAACACATTCAAACAAAAAGTTTTGAATCAAATGAAAGTCAAATGCATTCAACAAAGCTAATTGAGTCAAATGAAAGTCAAATGATTTCAACAAATCTTTTAGAATCAAATGAAAGTGAAACACATTCAAACAAAGCTTTTTGAATCAAATGAAAGTCAAATGAATTCAACAAAGCTAATTGAGTCAAATGAAAGTCAAACACTTTCAACAAAGCTTTTAGAATCAAATGAAAGTCAAATACATTCAAACAAAGCTTTTTGAATCAAATGAAAGTCAATTGCATTCCACAATGCTAACTGAGTCAAACGAAAGTCAAACACATTCAACAAAGCTTTTTAAATGAAATGAAAGTCAAGTGCATTCAACAAAGTTAATTGAGTCAAATGAAAGTCGAACACTTTCAACAAAGCTACTTGAGTCAAATGAAAGTCAAACACATTCAAACAAAGCTTTTTGAATCAAATGAAAGTCAAATGCATTCAACAAAGCTAATTGAGTCAAATGAAAGTCAAACACTTTCAACAAAGCTTTTAGAATCAAATGAAAATCAAATACATTGAAACAAAGCTTTTTGAATCAAATGAAAGTCAATTACATTCTACAATGCTAATTGAGTCAAATGAAAGTCAAAAACATTCAACAAAGGTAATTGAGTCAAATGAGAGTCAAACACATTAAAACAAAGCTTTTTGAATCAAATAAAAGTCAAATGCATTCAACAAAGCTAATCGAGTCAAATTAAAGTCAAACACATTCAACAAAGCTAATTGAGTCAAATGAAAGTCAAACACATTCAAACAAAGCTTTTTGAATAAAATGAAAGTCAAATGCATTCAACAATACTAATTGAGTCAAATGAAAACAAACACTTTCAACAATGCTTTTAGAATCAAATAAAAGTCAAATACCTTCAAACAAAGCTTTTTAAATCAAATGAAAGGCAATTGCATTCCACAATGCTAATTGAGTCAAATGAAAGTCAAACACATCAACAAAGCTAATTGATTCAAATGAAAGTCAAACACATTCAAATAAAGATTTTTAAATCAAATGAAAGTCAAATGAAAGCTAAACACTTTCAACAAAACTATTAGAATCAAATAAAGGTATTCAAACAAAGCTTTTTGAATCAAATGAAAGTCAAATGCATTCAACAAAGCTAATTAAGTCAAATGAAAGTCAAACACTTTCAACAAAGCTTTGAGAAAAAAATGAAAATCAAATACATTTAAACAAAGCTTTTTGAATCAAATGAAAATCAATTACATTCCACAATGCTAATTGAGTCAACTGAAAGTCAAACACATTCAATAAAGCTAATTGAGTCAAATGAAAGTCAAACACATTCAAACAAAGCATTTTGAATCAAATAAAAGTCAAATGCATTCAACAAAGCTACTAGAGTCAAATTAAAGTCAAAAGCTTTCAACAAACCTTTTAGAATCAAATGAAAGTCAAATACATTCAAACAAAGCTTTTTGAATCAAATGAAAGTCTTTTGCATTCCACAATGCTAATTGAGTCAAATGAAAGTCAAACACATTCAACAAAGCTAATTGAGTCAAAAGAAAGTCAAACACATTCAAACAAAGCTTTTAGAATCAAATGAAAGTCAAATGCATTCAACAAAGCTAATTGAGTCAAATAAAAGTCAAACACTTTCAACGTAGCTAATTGAGTCAAATTCATTCAAACAATGCTTTTGAATCAAATGAAAGTCAAATGCATTCAACAAAGCTAATTAAGTCAAATGAAAGTCAAACTCTTTCAACAAAGCTAATTGAGTCAAATGAAAGTCAAACACATTCAAACAAAGCTTTTTGAATAAAATGAAAGTCAAATGCATTCAACAATACTAATTGAGTCAAATGAAAACAAACAATTTCAACAAAGCTTTTAGAATCAAATAAAAGTCAAATACATTCAAACAAAGCTTTTTAAATCAAATGAAAGGCAATTGCATTGCACAATGCTAATTGAGTCAAATGAAAGTCAAACACTTCAACAAAGCTAAGTGATTCAAATGAAAGTCAAACACATTCAAATAAAGATTTTTAAATCAAATGAAAGTCAAATGAAAGCTAAACACTTTCAACAAAACTATTAGAACCAAATAAAGGTATTCAAACAAAGCTTTTTGAATCAAATGAAAGTCAAATGCATTCAACAAAGCTAATTAAGTCAAATGAAAGTCAAACACTTTCAACAAAGCTTTGAGAATCAAATGAAAATGAAATACATTTAAACAAAGTTTTTTGAATCAAATGAAAGTCAAATACATTAAACTAAGCTTTTTGATCAAATGAAAGTTAATTGCATTCCACAATGCTAATTGAGTCAAATGAATGTCAAACACATTGAACAAAGCTAATTGAGTCAAATAAAAGTCAAACACATTCAAACAAAGCTTTTTGAATCAATTGAAAGTTAAATACATTCAACAAAGCTAATTGAGTCAAATAAAAGTCAAATACTTTCAGCAAAGCTTTTATAATCAAATGAAAGTCAAACACATTCAAACAAAGCTTTTTGAATCAAATGAAAGTCAATTGCATTCAACAAAGCTAATTTAGTCAAATGAAAATCAAACACTTTCAACAAAGCTTTTAGAATAAAATGAAAGTCAAATACATTAAACTAAGCTTTTTGATCAAATGAAAGTCAATTGCATTCCACAATGCTAATTAAGTCAAATGAAAGTAAAACACATTTAAAAAAGCTAATTGAGTCAAATGATAGTCAAACACATTCCAACAAAGCTTTTTGAATCAAATGAAAGCCAAATGCATTCAAAAAAGCTAATTGAGTTAAATTAATGACAAACACTTTCAACAAAGCTTTTAAAATCAAATGAAAGTCAAACACATTCAAACAAAGCTTTTTGAATCAAATGAAAGTCAAATGCATTCAACAAAGCTTTTAGAATCAAATGAAAGTCAAATACATTCAAACAAAGCTTTTTGAATCAAATGAAAGTCAATTGCATTACACAATGCTAACTAAGTCAAATGAAAGTCAAACACATTCAACAAAGCTAATTGAGTCAAATGAAAGTCAAACACATTCAAACAAAGCTGTTTGGTTCAAAAGAAAGTCAAATGCATTCAACAAAGCTAATTGAGTCTAATGAAAGTCAAACACTTTCAATAAAGCTTTTAGAATCAAATGAAAATCAAACACATTCAAACAAAGCTTTTTGAATCAAATGAAAGTCAAATGCATTCAACAAAGCTAATTGAGTCAAATGAAAGTCAAACACTTTCAACAAAGATTTTAGAATTAAATGAAAGTCAAATACATTCAAACAAAGCTTTTTGAATCAAATGAAAGTGAATTGCATTCCACAAAGCTCATTGAGTCAAATGAAAGTCAAACACTTTCAACAAAGCTTTTAGAATCAAATGAAAGTCAAATACATTAAACTAAGCTTTTTAATCAAATGAAAGTCAATTACATTCCACAATGCTAATTGAGTCAAATGAAAGTCAAACACATTCAACAAAGCTAATTGAGTCAAATGAAAGTCAAACACATTCAATAAAGCTAATTGAGTCAAATGAAAGTCAAACACATTCAAACAAAGCTTTTTGAATCAAATGAAAGTCAAATGCATTCAACAAAGCTAATTGAGTGAAATGAAAGTCAAACACATTCAATAAAGCTAATTGAGTCAAATGAAAGTCAAACACATTCAACAAACCTAATTGAGTCAAATGAAAGTCAAACACATTCAAACAAAGATTTTTGAATAAAATGAAAGTCAAATGCATTCTACAAAGCTAATTGGGTCAAATGAAAGTCAAACACTTTCAACAAAGCTTTTAGAATCAAATAAAAGTCAAACACATTCAAACAAAGCATTTTGAATCAAATTAAAGTCAAATGCATTCAACAAAGCTAATTGAGTCAAACGAAAGTCAAACAATTTTAACAAAGCTTTTAGAATCAAATGAAAGTCAAATACATTCAAATACAGCTTTTTAAATCAAATGAAAGTCAATTGCATTCCATAATGCTAATTGAGTCAAATTAAAGTCAAACACATTCAACAAAGCTAATTGAGTCAAATGAAAGTCAATCACATTCAAACAAAGCTTCTTGATTCAAATAAAAGTCAAATGCATTCAACAAAGCTATTGAGTCAAATGAAAGTCAAACACTTTCAACAAAGCTTTTAGAATTTAATAAAAGTCAAACACATTCAAACAAAGCTTTTTGAATCAAATGAAAGTCAAATGCATTCAACAAAGCTATTGAGTCAAATGAAAGTCAAACACTTTCAACAAAGCTTTTAGAATCAAATAAAAGTCAAACATATTCAAACAATGCTTTTTGAATCAAATGAAAGTCAAATGCATTCAACAAAGCTAATTGAGTAAAATGAAAGTCAAACACTTTCAACAAAGATTTAAGAATTAAATGAAAGTCAAATACATTCAAACAAAGCTTTTTGAATCTAATGAAAGTCAATTGCATTCCACAAAGCTCATTGAGTCAAATGAAAGTCAAACACATTCAACAAAGCTAATTGAGTCAAATGAACGTCAAACACATTCAAACAAAGCTTTCCGAATCAAATGAAAGTCAAATGCTTTCAACAAAGCTAAGTGAGTCAAATGAAAGTCAAACACTTTTAACAAATCTTTTAGAATCAAATGAAAGTCTAACACATTCAAATTAAACTTTTTGAATAAAATGAAAGTCAAATGCATTCAACAAATCTAATTGAGTCAATTGAAAGTCAAAAACTTTCAACAAAGCGTTTAGAATAAAATGAAAGTCAAATACATTAAACTAAGCTTTTTGATCAAATGAAAGTCAATTGCATTCCACAATGCTAATTAAGTCAAATGAAAGTAAAACACATTTAACAAAGCTAATTGAGTCAAATGATAGTCAAACACATTCCAACAAAGCTTTTTGAATCAAATGAAAGCCAAATGCATTCTACAAAGCTAATTAAGTCAAATTAATGACAAACACTTTCAACAAAGCTTTTAAAATCAAATGAAAGTCAAACACATTCAAACAAAGCTTTTTGAATCAAATGAAAGTCAAACGCATTCAACAAAGCTTTTAGAATCAAATGAAAGTCAAATACATTCAAACAAAGCTTTTTGAATCAAATGAAAGTCAATTGCATTACACAATGCTAACTAAGTCAAATGAAAGTCAAACACATTCATCAAAGCTAATTGAGTCAAATGAAAGTCAAACACATTCAAACAAAGCTGTTTGGTTCAAAAGAAAGTCAAATGCATTCAACAAAGCTAATTGAGTCTAATGAAAGTCAAACACTTTCAATAAAGCTTTTAGAATCAAATGAAAATCAAACACATTCAAACAAAGCTTTTTGAATCAAATGAAAGTCAAATGCATTCAACAAATCTAATTGAGTCAAATGAAAGTCAAACACTTTCAACAAAGATTTTAGAATTAAATGAAAGTCAAATACATTCAAACAAAGCTTTTTGAATCAAATGAAAGTGAATTGCATTCCACAAAGCTCATTGAGTCAAATGAAAGTCAAACACTTTCAACAAAGCTTTTAGAATCAAATGAAAGTCAAATACATTAAACTAAGCTTTTTAATCAAATGAAAGTCAATTACATTCCACAATGCTAATTGAGTCAAATGAAAGTCAAACACATTCAACAAAGCTAATTGAGTCAAATGAAAGTCAAACACATTCAATAAAGCTAATTGAGTCAAATGAAAGTCAAACACATTCAAACAAAGCTTTTTGAATCAAATGAAAGTCAAATGCATTCAACAAAGCTAATTGAGTGAAATGAAAGTCAAACACATTCAATAAAGCTAATTGAGTCAAATGAAAGTCAAACACATTCAACAAACCTAATTGAGTCAAATGAAAGTCAAACACATTCAAACAAAGATTTTTGAATAAAATGAAAGTCAAATGCATTCTACAAAGCTAATTGGGTCAAATGAAAGTCAAACACTTTCAACAAAGCTTTTAGAATCAAATAAAAGTCAAACACATTCAAACAAAGCATTTTGAATCAAATTAAAGTCAAATGCATTCAACAAAGCTAATTGAGTCAAACGAAAGTCAAACAATTTTAACAAAGCTTTTAGAATCAAATGAAAGTCAAATACATTCAAATACAGCTTTTTAAATCAAATGAAAGTCAATTGCATTCCATAATGCTAATTGAGTCAAATTAAAGTCAAACACATTCAACAAAGCTAATTGAGTCAAATGAAAGTAAATCACATTCAAACAAAGCTTCTTGATTCAAATAAAAGTCAAATGCATTCAACAAAGCTATTGAGTCAAATGAAAGTCAAACACTTTCAACAAAGCTTTTAGAATTTAATGAAAGTCAAACACATTCAAACAAAGCTTTTTGAATCAAATGAAAGTCAAATGCATTCAACAAAGCTATTGAGTCAAATGAAAGTCAAACACTTTCAACAAAGCTTTTAGAATCAAATAAAAGTCAAACATATTCAAACAATGCTTTTTGAATCAAATGAAAGTCAAATGCATTCAACAAAGCTAATTGAGTAAAATGAAAGTCAAACACTTTCAACAAAGATTTAAGAATTAAATGAAAGTCAAATACATTCAAACAAAGCTTTTTGAATCTAATGAAAGTCAATTGCATTCCACAAAGCTCATTGAGTCAAATGAAAGTCAAACACATTCAACAAAGCTAATTGAGTCAAATGAACGTCAAACACATTCAAACAAAGCTTTCCGAATCAAATGAAAGTCAAATGCTTTCAACAAAGCTAAGTGAGTCAAATGAAAGTCAAACACTTTTAACAAATCTTTTAGAATCAAATGAAAGTCTAACACATTCAAATTAAACTTTTTGAATAAAATGAAAGTCAAATGCATTCAACAAATCTAATTGAGTCAAATGAAAGTCAAAAACTTTCAACAAAGCGTTTAGAATAAAATGAAAGTCAAATACATTAAACTAAGCTTTTTGATCAAATGAAAGTCAATTGCATTCCACAATGCTAATTAAGTCAAATGAAAGTAAAACACATTTAACAAAGCTAATTGAGTCAAATGATAGTCAAACACATTCCAACAAAGCTTTTTGAATCAAATGAAAGCCAAATGCATTCTACAAAGCTAATTAAGTCAAATTAATGACAAACACTTTCAACAAAGCTTTTAAAATCAAATGAAAGTCAAACACATTCAAACAAAGCTTTTTGAATCAAATGAAAGTCAAACGCATTCAACAAAGCTTTTAGAATCAAATGAAAGTCAAATACATTCAAACAAAGCTTTTTGAATCAAATGAAAGTCAATTGCATTACACAATGCTAACTAAGTCAAATGAAAGTCAAACACATTCATCAAAGCTAATTGAGTCAAATGAAAGTCAAACACATTCAAACAAAGCTGTTTGGTTCAAAAGAAAGTCAAATGCATTCAACAAAGCTAATTGAGTCTAATGAAAGTCAAACACTTTCAATAAAGCTTTTAGAATCAAATGAAAATCAAACACATTCAAACAAAGCTTTTTGAATCAAATGAAAGTCAAATGCATTCAACAAATCTAATTGAGTCAAATGAAAGTCAAACACTTTCAACAAAGATTTTAGAATTAAATGAAAGTCAAATACATTCAAACAAAGCTTTTTGAATCAAATGAAAGTGAATTGCATTCCACAAAGCTCATTGAGTCAAATGAAAGTCAAACACTTTCAACAAAGCTTTTAGAATCAAATGAAAGTCAAATACATTAAACTAAGCTTTTTAATCAAATGAAAGTCAATTACATTCCACAATGCTAATTGAGTCAAATGAAAGTCAAACACATTCAACAAAGCTAATTGAGTCAAATGAAAGTCAAACACATTCAATAAAGCTAATTGAGTCAAATGAAAGTCAAACACATTCAAACAAAGCTTTTTGAATCAAATGAAAGTCAAATGCATTCAACAAAGCTAATTGAGTGAAATGAAAGTCAAACACATTCAATAAAGCTAATTGAGTCAAATGAAAGTCAAACACATTCAACAAACCTAATTGAGTCAAATGAAAGTCAAACACATTCAAACAAAGATTTTTGAATAAAATGAAAGTCAAATGCATTCTACAAAGCTAATTGGGTCAAATGAAAGTCAAACACTTTCAACAAAGCTTTTAGAATCAAATAAAAGTCAAACACATTCAAACAAAGCATTTTGAATCAAATTAAAGTCAAATGCATTCAACAAAGCTAATTGAGTCAAACGAAAGTCAAACAATTTTAACAAAGCTTTTAGAATCAAATGAAAGTCAAATACATTCAAATACAGCTTTTTAAATCAAATGAAAGTCAATTGCATTCCATAATGCTAATTGAGTCAAATTAAAGTCAAACACATTCAACAAAGCTAATTGAGTCAAATGAAAGTAAATCACATTCAAACAAAGCTTCTTGATTCAAATAAAAGTCAAATGCATTCAACAAAGCTATTGAGTCAAATGAAAGTCAAACACTTTCAACAAAGCTTTTAGAATTTAATGAAAGTCAAACACATTCAAACAAAGCTTTTTGAATCAAATGAAAGTCAAATGCATTCAACAAAGCTATTGAGTCAAATGAAAGTCAAACACTTTCAACAAAGCTTTTAGAATCAAATAAAAGTCAAACATATTCAAACAATGCTTTTTGAATCAAATGAAAGTCAAATGCATTCAACAAAGCTAATTGAGTAAAATGAAAGTCAAACACTTTCAACAAAGATTTAAGAATTAAATGAAAGTCAAATACATTCAAACAAAGCTTTTTGAATCTAATGAAAGTCAATTGCATTCCACAAAGCTCATTGAGTCAAATGAAAGTCAAACACATTCAACAAAGCTAATTGAGTCAAATGAACGTCAAACACATTCAAACAAAGCTTTCCGAATCAAATGAAAGTCAAATGCTTTCAGCAAAGCTAAGTGAGTCAAATGAAAGTCAAACACTTTTAACAAATCTTTTAGAATCAAATGAAAGTCTAACACATTCAAATTAAACTTTTTGAATAAAATGAAAGTCAAATGCATTCAACAAATCTAATTGAGTCAAATGAAAGTCAAAAACTTTCAACAAAGCGTTTAGAATAAAATGAAAGTCAAATACATTAAACTAAGCTTTTTGATCAAATGAAAGTCAATTGCATTCCACAATGCTAATTAAGTCAAATGAAAGTAAAACACATTTAACAAAGCTAATTGAGTCAAATGATAGTCAAACACATTCCAACAAAGCTTTTTGAATCAAATGAAAGCCAAATGCATTCTACAAAGCTAATTAAGTCAAATTAATGACAAACACTTTCAACAAAGCTTTTAAAATCAAATGAAAGTCAAACACATTCAAACAAAGCTTTTTGAATCAAATGAAAGTCAAACGCATTCAACAAAGCTTTTAGAATCAAATGAAAGTCAAATACATTCAAACAAAGCTTTTTGAATCAAATGAAAGTCAATTGCATTACACAATGCTAACTAAGTCAAATGAAAGTCAAACACATTCATCAAAGCTAATTGAGTCAAATGAAAGTCAAACACATTCAAACAAAGCTGTTTGGTTCAAAAGAAAGTCAAATGCATTCAACAAAGCTAATTGAGTCTAATGAAAGTCAAACACTTTCAATAAAGCTTTTAGAATCAAATGAAAATCAAACACATTCAAACAAAGCTTTTTGAATCAAATGAAAGTCAAATGCATTCAACAAATCTAATTGAGTCAAATGAAAGTCAAACACTTTCAACAAAGATTTTAGAATTAAATGAAAGTCAAATACATTCAAACAAAGCTTTTTGAATCAAATGAAAGTGAATTGCATTCCACAAAGCTCATTGAGTCAAATGAAAGTCAAACACTTTCAACAAAGCTTTTAGAATCAAATGAAAGTCAAATACATTAAACTAAGCTTTTTAATCAAATGAAAGTCAATTACATTCCACAATGCTAATTGAGTCAAATGAAAGTCAAACACATTCAACAAAGCTAATTGAGTCAAATGAAAGTCAAACACATTCAATAAAGCTAATTGAGTCAAATGAAAGTCAAACACATTCAAACAAAGCTTTTTGAATCAAATGAAAGTCAAATGCATTCAACAAAGCTAATTGAGTGAAATGAAAGTCAAACACATTCAATAAAGCTAATTGAGTCAAATGAAAGTCAAACACATTCAACAAACCTAATTGAGTCAAATGAAAGTCAAACACATTCAAACAAAGATTTTTGAATAAAATGAAAGTCAAATGCATTCTACAAAGCTAATTGGGTCAAATGAAAGTCAAACACTTTCAACAAAGCTTTTAGAATCAAATAAAAGTCAAACACATTCAAACAAAGCATTTTGAATCAAATTAAAGTCAAATGCATTCAACAAAGCTAATTGAGTCAAACGAAAGTCAAACAATTTTAACAAAGCTTTTAGAATCAAATGAAAGTCAAATACATTCAAATACAGCTTTTTAAATCAAATGAAAGTCAATTGCATTCCATAATGCTAATTGAGTCAAATTAAAGTCAAACACATTCAACAAAGCTAATTGAGTCAAATGAAAGTCAATTACATTCAAACAAAGCTTCTTGATTCAAATAAAAGTCAAATGCATTCAACAAAGCTATTGAGTCAAATGAAAGTCAAACACTTTCAACAAAGCTTTTAGAATTTAATGAAAGTCAAACACATTCAAACAAAGCTTTTTGAATCAAATGAAAGTCAAATGCATTCAACAAAGCTATTGAGTCAAATGAAAGTCAAACACTTTCAACAAAGCTTTTAGAATCAAATAAAAGTCAAACATATTCAAACAATGCTTTTTGAATCAAATGAAAGTCAAATGCATTCAACAAAGCTAATTGAGTCAAATGAAAGTCAAACACTTTCAACAAAGATTTAAGAATTAAATGAAAGTCAAATACATTCAAACAAAGCTTTTTGAATCTAATGAAAGTCAATTGCATTCCACAAAGCTCATTGAGTCAAATGAAAGTCAAACACATTCAACAAAGCTAATTGAGTCAAATGAACGTCAAACACATTCAAACAAAGCTTTCCGAATCAAATGAAAGTCAAATGCTTTCAGCAAAGCTAAGTGAGTCAAATGAAAGTCAAACACTTTTAACAAATCTTTTAGAATCAAATGAAAGTCTAACACATTCAAATTAAACTTTTTGAATAAAATGAAAGTCAAATGCATTCAACAAATCTAATTGAGTCAAATGAAAGTCAAAAACTTTCAACAAAGCTTTTAGAATAAAATGAAAGTCAAATACATTAAACTAAGCTTTTTGATCAAATGAAAGTCAATTGCATTCCACAATGCTAATTAAGTCAAATGAAAGTAAAACACATTTAACAAAGCTAATTGAGTCAAATGATAGTCAAACACATTCCAACAAAGCTTTTTGAATCAAATGAAAGCCAAATGCATTCAACAAAGCTAATTAAGTCAAATTAATGACAAACACTTTCAACAAAGCTTTTAGAATCAAATGAAAGTCAAACACATTCAAACAAAGCTTTTTGAATCAAATGAAAGTCAAATGCATTCAACAAAGCTTTTAGAATCAAATGAAAGTCAAATACATTCAAACAAAGCTTTTTGAATCAAATGAAAGTCAATTGCATTACACAATGCTAACTAAGTCAAATGAAAGTCAAACACATTCATCAAAGCTAATTGAGTCAAATGAAAGTCAAACACATTCAAACAAAGCTGTTTGGTTCAAAAGAAAGTCAAATGCATTCAACAAAGCTAATTGAGTCTAATGAAAGTCAAACACTTTCAATAAAGCTTTTAGAATCAAATGAAAATCAAACACATTCAAACAAAGCTTTTTGAATCAAATGAAAGTCAAATGCATTCAACAAAGCTAATTGAGTCAAATGAAAGTCAAACACTTTCAACAAAGATCTTAGAATTAAATGAAAGTCAAATACATTCAAACAAAGCTTTTTGAATCAAATGAAAGTGAATTGCATTCCACAAAGCTCATTGAGTCAAATGAAAGTCAAACACTTTCAACAAAGCTTTTAGAATCAAATGAAAGTCAAATACATTAAACTAAGCTTTTTAATCAAATGAAAGTCAATTACATTCCACAATGCTAATTGAGTCAAATGAAAGTCAAACACATTCAACAAAGCTAATTGAGTCAAATGAAAGTCAAACACATTCAATAAAGCTAATTGAGTCAAATGAAAGTCAAACACATCCAACAAAGCTTTTTGAATCAAATGAAAGTCAAATGCATTCAACAAAGCTAATTGAGTGAAATGAAAGTCAAACACATTCAATAAAGCTAATTGAGTCAAATGAAAGTCAAACACATTCAACAAACCTAATTGAGTCAAATGAAAGTCAAACACATTCAAACAAAGATTTTTGAATAAAATGAAAGTCAAATGCATTCTACAAAGCTAATTGGGTCAAATGAAAGTCAAACACTTTCAACAAAGCTTTTAGAATCAAATAAAAGTCAAACACATTCAAACAAAGCATTTTGAATCAAATTAAAGTCAAATGCATTCAACAAAGCTAATTGAGTCAAACGAAAGTCAAACAATTTTAACAAAGCTTTTAGAATCAAATGAAAGTCAAATACATTCAAATACAGCTTTTTAAATCAAATGAAAGTCAATTGCATTCCATAATGCTAATTGAGTCAAATTAAAGTCAAACACATTCAACAAAGCTAATTGAGTCAAATGAAAGTCAATTACATTCAAACAAAGCTTCTTGATTCAAATAAAAGTCAAATGCATTCAACAAAGCTATTGAGTCAAATGAAAGTCAAACACTTTCAACAAAGCTTTTAGAATTTAATGAAAGTCAAACACATTCAAACAAAGCTTTTTGAATCAAATGAAAGTCAAATGCATTCAACAAAGCTATTGAGTCAAATGAAAGTCAAACACTTTCAACAAAGCTTTTAGAATCAAATAAAAGTCAAACATATTCAAACAATGCTTTTTGAATCAAATGAAAGTCAAATGCATTCAACAAAGCTAATTGAGTCAAATGAAAGTCAAACACTTTCAACAAAGATTTAAGAATTAAATGAAAGTCAAATACATTCAAACAAAGCTTTTTGAATCTAATGAAAGTCAATTGCATTCCACAAAGCTCATTGAGTCAAATGAAAGTCAAACACATTCAACAAAGCTAATTGAGTCAAATGAACGTCAAACACATTCAAACAAAGCTTTCCGAATCAAATGAAAGTCAAATGCTTTCAACAAAGCTAAGTGAGTCAAATGAAAGTCAAACACTTTTAACAAATCTTTTAAAATCAAATGAAAGTCTAACACATTCAAATTAAACTTTTTGAATAAAATGAAAGTCAAATGCATTCAACAAATCTAATTGAGTCAAATGAAAGTCAAAAACTTTCAACAAAGCTTTTAGAATAAAATGAAAGTCAAATACATTAAACTAAGCTTTTTGATCAAATGAAAGTCAATTGCATTCCACAATGCTAATTAAGTCAAATGAAAGTAAAACACATTTAACAAAGCTAATTGAGTCAAATGATAGTCAAACACATTCCAACAAAGCTTTTTGAATCAAATGAAAGCCAAATGCATTCAACAAAGCTAATTAAGTCAAATTAATGACAAACACTTTCAACAAAGCTTTTAGAATCAAATGAAAGTCAAACACATTCAAACAAAGCTTTTTGAATCAAATGAAAGTCAAATGCATTCAACAAAGCTTTTAGAATCAAATGAAAGTCAAATACATTCAAACAAAGCTTTTTGAATCAAATGAAAGTCAATTGCATTACACAATGCTAACTAAGTCAAATGAAAGTCAAACACATTCATCAAAGCTAATTGAGTCAAATGAAAGTCAAACACATTCAAACAAAGCTGTTTGGTTCAAAAGAAAGTCAAATGCATTCAACAAAGCTAATTGAGTCTAATGAAAGTCAAACACTTTCAATAAAGCTTTTAGAATCAAATGAAAATCAAACACATTCAAACAAAGCTTTTTGAATCAAATGAAAGTCAAATGCATTCAACAAAGCTAATTGAGTCAAATGAAAGTCAAACACTTTCAACAAAGATCTTAGAATTAAATGAAAGTCAAATACATTCAAACAAAGCTTTTTGAATCAAATGAAAGTGAATTGCATTCCACAAAGCTCATTGAGTCAAATGAAAGTCAAACACTTTCAACAAAGCTTTTAGAATCAAATGAAAGTCAAATACATTAAACTAAGCTTTTTAATCAAATGAAAGTCAATTACATTCCACAATGCTAATTGAGTCAAATGAAAGTCAAACACATTCAACAAAGCTAATTGAGTCAAATGAAAGTCAAACACATTCAATAAAGCTAATTGAGTCAAATGAAAGTCAAACACATCCAACAAAGCTTTTTGAATCAAATGAAAGTCAAATGCATTCAACAAAGCTAATTGAGTGAAATGAAAGTCAAACACATTCAATAAAGCTAATTGAGTCAAATGAAAGTCAAACACATTCAACAAACCTAATTGAGTCAAATGAAAGTCAAACACATTCAAACAAAGATTTTTGAATAAAATGAAAGTCAAATGCATTCTACAAAGCTAATTGGGTCAAATGAAAGTCAAACACTTTCAACAAAGCTTTTAGAATCAAATAAAAGTCAAACACATTCAAACAAAGCATTTTGAATCAAATTAAAGTCAAATGCATTCAACAAAGCTAATTGAGTCAAACGAAAGTCAAACAATTTTAACAAAGCTTTTAGAATCAAATGAAAGTCAAATACATTCAAATACAGCTTTTTAAATCAAATGAAAGTCAATTGCATTCCATAATGCTAATTGAGTCAAATTAAAGTCAAACACATTCAACAAAGCTAATTGAGTCAAATGAAAGTCAATTACATTCAAACAAAGCTTCTTGATTCAAATAAAAGTCAAATGCATTCAACAAAGCTATTGAGTCAAATGAAAGTCAAACACTTTCAACAAAGCTTTTAGAATTTAATGAAAGTCAAACACATTCAAACAAAGCTTTTTGAATCAAATGAAAGTCAAATGCATTCAACAAAGCTATTGAGTCAAATGAAAGTCAAACACTTTCAACAAAGCTTTTAGAATCAAATAAAAGTCAAACATATTCAAACAATGCTTTTTGAATCAAATGAAAGTCAAATGCATTCAACAAAGCTAATTGAGTCAAATGAAAGTCAAACACTTTCAACAAAGATTTAAGAATTAAATGAAAGTCAAATACATTCAAACAAAGCTTTTTGAATCTAATGAAAGTCAATTGCATTCCACAAAGCTCATTGAGTCAAATGAAAGTCAAACACATTCAACAAAGCTAATTGAGTCAAATGAACGTCAAACACATTCAAACAAAGCTTTCCGAATCAAATGAAAGTCAAATGCTTTCAACAAAGCTAAGTGAGTCAAATGAAAGTCAAACACTTTTAACAAATCTTTTAAAATCAAATGAAAGTCTAACACATTCAAATTAAACTTTTTGAATAAAATGAAAGTCAAATGCATTCAACAAATCTAATTGAGTCAAATGAAAGTCAAAAACTTTCAACAAAGCTTTTAGAATAAAATGAAAGTCAAATACATTAAACTAAGCTTTTTGATCAAATGAAAGTCAATTGCATTCCACAATGCTAATTAAGTCAAATGAAAGTAAAACACATTTAACAAAGCTAATTGAGTCAAATGATAGTCAAACACATTCCAACAAAGCTTTTTGAATCAAATGAAAGCCAAATGCATTCAACAAAGCTAATTAAGTCAAATTAATGACAAACACTTTCAACAAAGCTTTTAGAATCAAATGAAAGTCAAACACATTCAAACAAAGCTTTTTGAATCAAATGAAAGTCAAATGCATTCAACAAAGCTTTTAGAATCAAATGAAAGTCAAATACATTCAAACAAAGCTTTTTGAATCAAATGAAAGTCAATTGCATTACACAATGCTAACTAAGTCAAATGAAAGTCAAACACATTCATCAAAGCTAATTGAGTCAAATGAAAGTCAAACACATTCAAACAAAGCTGTTTGGTTCAAAAGAAAGTCAAATGCATTCAACAAAGCTAATTGAGTCTAATGAAAGTCAAACACTTTCAATAAAGCTTTTAGAATCAAATGAAAATCAAACACATTCAAACAAAGCTTTTTGAATCAAATGAAAGTCAAATGCATTCAACAAAGCTAATTGAGTCAAATGAAAGTCAAACACTTTCAACAATGATTTTAGAATTAAATGAAAGTCAAATACATTCAAACAAAGCTTTTTGAATCAAATGAAAGTGAATTGCATTCCACAAAGCTCATTGAGTCAAATGAAAGTCAAACACTTTCAACAAAGCTTTTAGTATCAAATGAAAGTTAAATACATTAAACTAAGCTTTTTAACCAAATGAAAGTCAATTACATTCCACAATGCTAATTGAGTCAAATGAAAGTCAAACACATTCAACAAAGCTAATTGAGTCAAATGAAAGTCAAACACATTCAATAAAGCTAATTGAGTCAAATGAAAGTCAAACACATTCAAACAAAGCTTTTTGAATCAAATGAAAGTCAAATGCATTCAACAAAGCTAATTGAGTGAAATGAAAGTCAAACACATTCAATAAAGCTAATTGAGTCAAATGAAAGTCAAACACATTCAACAAACCTAATTGAGTCAAATGAAAGTCAAACACATTCAAACAAAGATTTTTGAATAAAATGAAAGTCAAATGCATTCTACAAAGCTAATTGAGTCAAATGAACGTCAAACACTTTCAACAAAGCTTTTAGAATCAAATAAAAGTCAAACACATTCAAACAAAGCATTTTGAATCAAATTAAAGTCAAATGCATTCAACAAAGCTAATTAAGTCAAACGAAAGTCAAAACAATTTTAACAAAGCTTTTAGAATCAAATGAAAGTCAAATACATTCAAATACAGCTTTTTAAATCAAATGAAAGTCAATTGCATTCCATAATGCTAATTGAGTCAAATGAAAGTCAAACACATTCAACAAAGCTAATTGAGTCAAATGAAAGTCAATCACATTCAAACAAAGCTTCTTGATTCAAATAAAAGTCAAATGCATTCAACAAAGCATTTGAGTCAAATGAAAGTCAAACACATTCAAACAAAGCTTTTTGAATCAAATGAAAGCAAAATGCATTCAACAAAGCTAATTGAGTCAAATGAAACTCAAACACTTTCAACAAAGCTTTTAGAATCAAATGAAAGTCAAATACATTAAATTAAGCTTTTTGATCAAATGAAAGTCCATTGCATTCAACAATGCTAATTGAGTCAAATGAAAGTAAAACACATTCAACAAAGCTAATTGAGTCAAATGAATGTCAAACACATTCCAACAAAGCTTTTTGAATCAAATGAAAGCCAAATGCATTTAACAAAGCTAATTGAGTTAAATTAATGTCAAACACTTTCACCAAAGCTTTTAGAATCAAATGAAAGTCAAACACATTCAAATAAAGCTTTTAGAATCAAACAAAAGTAAAATACATTCAAACAAAACTTTTTGAATCAAATGAAAGTCAATTGCATTCCACAATGCAAATTGAGTCAAATGAAAGTCAAACACATTCAAACAAAGCTTTTTGAATCAAATGAAAGTCAAATGCATTTAACAAAGCTAATTGAGTCAAATGAAAGTTAAACACTTTCAACAAAGCTTTTAGAATCAAATGAAAGTCAAATGCATTCAAACAAAGCTCTTTGAATCAAATGAAAGTCAATTGTATTCCACAATGCTAATTGAGTCAAATGAAAGTCAAATACATTCAAATAAAGATTTTTGAATAAAATGAAAATCAAATGCATTCTACTAAGTTAATTGAGTCAAATGAAAGTCAAACACTTTCAACAAAGCTTTTAGAATCAAATGGAAGTCAAACACATTCAAACAAAGCTTTTTGAATAAAATAAAAGTCAAATGCATTCAACAAATCTAATTGAGTCAAAAGAATGTCAAACACATTCAACAAAGCTAATTGAGTCAAATGAACGTCAAACACATTCAAACAAAGCTTTCTAAATCAAATGAATGTCAAATGCGATCAACAAAGGTAAGTGAGTCAAATGAAAGTCTAACACTTTTAACAAAGCTTTTAGAATCAAATGAAAGTCTAACACATTAAAATTAAGCTTTTTGAATCAAATGAAAGTCAAATGCATTCAACAAAGCTAATTAAGTCAAATGAAAGTAAAAAACATTCAAACAAAGCATTTTTAATCAAATGAAAGTCAAATGCAATCAACAAAGCAAATTGAGTCAAATGAAAGTCAAACACTTTCAACAAAGCTTTTAGAATCAAATGAAAGTCAAATAAATTCAAACAAAGCTTTTTGAATCAAATGAGAGTTTATTGCATTGCACAATGCTAATTGAGTCAAATGAAAGTCAAACACATACATCAAAGCTAATTGAGTCAAATGAAAGTCAAACACATTCAAACAAAGATTTTGGAATAACATGAAAGCCAAATGCATTCGACAAAGCTAATTGAGTCAAATGAAAGTCAAACACTTTCAACAAAGCTTTTAGAATCAAATAAAAGTCAAACACATTCAAACAAAGCATTTTGAATCAAATTAAAGTCAAATGCATTCAACAAAGCTAATTGAGTCAAACGAAAGTCAAACAATTTTAACAAAGCTTTTAGAATCAAATGAAAGTCAAATACATTCAAACAAAGCTTTTTGAATCAAATGAAAGTCAATTGCATTCCACAATGCTAATTGAGTCAAATGAAAGTCAAACACATTCAACAAAGCTAATTGCGTCAAATGAAAGTCAAACACATTCAAACAAAGCGTTTTATATAAAATGAAAGTCAAATGCATTCAACAAAGCTAATTGAGTCAAATGAAAATCAAACACTTTCAACAAAGCTTTTAGAATCAAATAAAAGTCAAATACATTTAAACAAAACTTTTTGAATCAAATGAAAGTCAAACACATTCAACAAAGCTAATTGAGTCAAATGAAAGTCAAACACATTCAAATAAAGATTTTTGAATAAAATGAAAGTCAAATGCATTCTACAAAGCAAATTGAGTCAAATGAAAGTCAAACACTTTCAACAAAGCTTTTAGAATCAAAGGAAAGTCAAATAAATTCAAACAAAGCTTTTTGAATCAATTGAGAATCAATTGCACTCCACAATGCTAATTGAGTAAAATGAAAGTCAAACACATTCAACAAAGCTAATTGAGTCAAATGAAAGTCAAACACATTCAAATAAAAATTTTTGAGTAAAATGAAAGTCAAATGCATTCTACAAAGCTAATTGAGTCAAATGAAAGTCAAACACTTTCAACAAAGCTTTTAGAATCAAATAAAAGTGAAACACATTCAAACAAAGCATTTTGAATCAAATTAAAGTCAAATGCATTCAACAAAGCTAATTGAGTCAAACGAAAGTCAAACAATTTTAACAAAGCTTTTAGAATCAAATGAAACTCAAATACATTCAAACAAAGCTTTTTGAATCAAATGAAAGTCAATTGCATTCCACAATGCTAATTGAGTCAAATGAAAGTCAAACACATTCAACAAAGCTAATTGCGTCAAATGAAAGTCAAACACATTCAAACAAAGCGTTTTGAATAAAATGAAAGTCAAATGCATTCAACAAAGCTAATTGAGTCAAATGAAAATCAAACACTTTCAACAAAGCTTTAAGAATCAAATAAAATTCAAATAAATTCAAACAAAGCTTTTTAAATCAATTGAGAGTCAATTGCATTCCACAATGCTAATTGAGTAAAATGAAAGTCAAACACATTCAACAAAGCTAATTGAGTCAAATGAAACTCAAACACATTCAAACAAAGCTAATTGAGTCAAATGAAAGTCAAACACATTCAAACAAAAAATTTTGAGTAAAATGAAAGTCAAATGCATTCTACAAAGCTAATTGAGTCAAAAGAAAGTCAAACACTTTCAACAAAGCTTTTAGAATCAAATAAAAGTCAAACACATTCAAACAAAGCATTTTTAATAAAATTAAAGTCAAATGCATTCAACAAAGCTAATTGAGTCAAACGAAAGTCAAACAATTTCAACAAAGCATTTCAGAATCAAATGAAAGTCAAATATATTCAAACAAAGCTTTTTGAATCAAATCAAAGTTAATTGCATTCCACAATGCTAATTGAGTCAAATGAAAGTCAAACACATTCAACAAAGCTAATTAAGTCAAATGAAAGTCAAACACGTTCAAACAAAGCTTTTTGAATCAAATGAAAGCCAAATGAATTCAACAAAGCTAATTGAGTCAAATGAAAGTCAAACACTTTCAACAAAGCTTTTAGAATCAAATGAAAGTGAAACACATTCAAACAAAGCATTTTAAATCAAATGAAAGTCAAATCCATTCAACAAAGCTAAGTGAGTCAAATGAAAGTCAAACACTTTCAACAAAACTTTTAGAATCAAATGAAAGTCAAATACATTCAAACAAAGCTTTTTGAATTAAATGAAAGTCAATTGCATTCCATAATGCTAATTGAGTCAAATGAAAGTCAAACACATTCAACAAAGCTAATTGAGTCAAATGAACGTCAAACGCATTCAAACAAAGCTTTCTGAATCAAATGAAAGTCAAATGCGTTCAACAAAGCTAATTGAGTCTACTGAAAGTCAAACACTTTAAACAAAGCTTTTAGAATCAAATGAAAAGTCAAATACATTCAAACAAAGCTTTTTGAATCAAATGAAAGTCAATTGCATTCCACAATGCTAATTGAGTCAAATGAAAGTCAAACACATTCAACAAAGCTAATTGAGTCAAATGAAAGTCAAACACATTCAATAAAGCTAATTGAGTCAAATGAAAGTCAAACACATTCAAACAAAGCTTTTTGAATCAAATGAAAGTCAAATGCATTCAACAAAGCTAATTGAGTGAAATGAAAGTCAAACACATTCAATAAAGCTAATTGAGTCAAATGAAAGTCAAACACATTCAACAAACCTAATTGAGTCAAATGAAAGTCAAACACATTCAAACAAAGATTTTTGAATAAAATGAAAGTCAAATGCATTCTACAAAGCTAATTGAGTCAAATGAACGTCAAACACTTTCAACAAAGCTTTTAGAATCAAATAAAAGTCAAACACATTCAAACAAAGCATTTTGAATCAAATTAAAGTCAAATGCATTCAACAAAGCTAATTAAGTCAAACGAAAGTCAAAACAATTTTAACAAAGCTTTTAGAATCAAATGAAAGTCAAATACATTCAAATACAGCTTTTTAAATCAAATGAAAGTCAATTGCATTCCATAATGCTAATTGAGTCAAATGAAAGTCAAACACATTCAACAAAGCTAATTGAGTCAAATGAAAGTCAATCACATTCAAACAAAGCTTCTTGATTCAAATAAAAGTCAAATGCATTCAACAAAGCATTTGAGTCAAATGAAAGTCAAACACATTCAAACAAAGCTTTTTGAATCAAATGAAAGCAAAATGCATTCAACAAAGCTAATTGAGTCAAATGAAACTCAAACACTTTCAACAAAGCTTTTAGAATCAAATGAAAGTCAAATACATTAAATTAAGCTTTTTGATCAAATGAAAGTCCATTGCATTCAACAATGCTAATTGAGTCAAATGAAAGTAAAACACATTCAACAAAGCTAATTGAGTCAAATGAATGTCAAACACATTCCAACAAAGCTTTTTGAATCAAATGAAAGCCAAATGCATTTAACAAAGCTAATTGAGTTAAATTAATGTCAAACACTTTCACCAAAGCTTTTAGAATCAAATGAAAGTCAAACACATTCAAATAAAGCTTTTAGAATCAAACAAAAGTAAAATACATTCAAACAAAACTTTTTGAATCAAATGAAAGTCAATTGCATTCCACAATGCAAATTGAGTCAAATGAAAGTCAAACACATTCAAACAAAGCTTTTTGAATCAAATGAAAGTCAAATGCATTTAACAAAGCTAATTGAGTCAAATGAAAGTTAAACACTTTCAACAAAGCTTTTAGAATCAAATGAAAGTCAAATGCATTCAAACAAAGCTCTTTGAATCAAATGAAAGTCAATTGTATTCCACAATGCTAATTGAGTCAAATGAAAGTCAAATACATTCAAATAAAGATTTTTGAATAAAATGAAAATCAAATGCATTCTACTAAGTTAATTGAGTCAAATGAAAGTCAAACACTTTCAACAAAGCTTTTAGAATCAAATGGAAGTCAAACACATTCAAACAAAGCTTTTTGAATAAAATAAAAGTCAAATGCATTCAACAAATCTAATTGAGTCAAAAGAATGTCAAACACATTCAACAAAGCTAATTGAGTCAAATGAACGTCAAACACATTCAAACAAAGCTTTCTAAATCAAATGAATGTCAAATGCGATCAACAAAGGTAAGTGAGTCAAATGAAAGTCTAACACTTTTAACAAAGCTTTTAGAATCAAATGAAAGTCTAACACATTAAAATTAAGCTTTTTGAATCAAATGAAAGTCAAATGCATTCAACAAAGCTAATTAAGTCAAATGAAAGTAAAAAACATTCAAACAAAGCATTTTTAATCAAATGAAAGTCAAATGCAATCAACAAAGCAAATTGAGTCAAATGAAAGTCAAACACTTTCAACAAAGCTTTTAGAATCAAATGAAAGTCAAATAAATTCAAACAAAGCTTTTTGAATCAAATGAGAGTTTATTGCATTGCACAATGCTAATTGAGTCAAATGAAAGTCAAACACATACATCAAAGCTAATTGAGTCAAATGAAAGTCAAACACATTCAAACAAAGATTTTGGAATAACATGAAAGCCAAATGCATTCGACAAAGCTAATTGAGTCAAATGAAAGTCAAACACTTTCAACAAAGCTTTTAGAATCAAATAAAAGTCAAACACATTCAAACAAAGCATTTTGAATCAAATTAAAGTCAAATGCATTCAACAAAGCTAATTGAGTCAAACGAAAGTCAAACAATTTTAACAAAGCTTTTAGAATCAAATGAAAGTCAAATACATTCAAACAAAGCTTTTTGAATCAAATGAAAGTCAATTGCATTCCACAATGCTAATTGAGTCAAATGAAAGTCAAACACATTCAACAAAGCTAATTGCGTCAAATGAAAGTCAAACACATTCAAACAAAGCGTTTTATATAAAATGAAAGTCAAATGCATTCAACAAAGCTAATTGAGTCAAATGAAAATCAAACACTTTCAACAAAGCTTTTAGAATCAAATAAAAGTCAAATACATTTAAACAAAACTTTTTGAATCAAATGAAAGTCAAACACATTCAACAAAGCTAATTGAGTCAAATGAAAGTCAAACACATTCAAATAAAGATTTTTGAATAAAATGAAAGTCAAATGCATTCTACAAAGCAAATTGAGTCAAATGAAAGTCAAACACTTTCAACAAAGCTTTTAGAATCAAAGGAAAGTCAAATAAATTCAAACAAAGCTTTTTGAATCAATTGAGAATCAATTGCACTCCACAATGCTAATTGAGTAAAATGAAAGTCAAACACATTCAACAAAGCTAATTGAGTCAAATGAAAGTCAAACACATTCAAATAAAAATTTTTGAGTAAAATGAAAGTCAAATGCATTCTACAAAGCTAATTGAGTCAAATGAAAGTCAAACACTTTCAACAAAGCTTTTAGAATCAAATAAAAGTGAAACACATTCAAACAAAGCATTTTGAATCAAATTAAAGTCAAATGCATTCAACAAAGCTAATTGAGTCAAACGAAAGTCAAACAATTTTAACAAAGCTTTTAGAATCAAATGAAACTCAAATACATTCAAACAAAGCTTTTTGAATCAAATGAAAGTCAATTGCATTCCACAATGCTAATTGAGTCAAATGAAAGTCAAACACATTCAACAAAGCTAATTGCGTCAAATGAAAGTCAAACACATTCAAACAAAGCGTTTTGAATAAAATGAAAGTCAAATGCATTCAACAAAGCTAATTGAGTCAAATGAAAATCAAACACTTTCAACAAAGCTTTAAGAATCAAATAAAATTCAAATAAATTCAAACAAAGCTTTTTAAATCAATTGAGAGTCAATTGCATTCCACAATGCTAATTGAGTAAAATGAAAGTCAAACACATTCAACAAAGCTAATTGAGTCAAATGAAACTCAAACACATTCAAACAAAGCTAATTGAGTCAAATGAAAGTCAAACACATTCAAACAAAAAATTTTGAGTAAAATGAAAGTCAAATGCATTCTACAAAGCTAATTGAGTCAAAAGAAAGTCAAACACTTTCAACAAAGCTTTTAGAATCAAATAAAAGTCAAACACATTCAAACAAAGCATTTTTAATAAAATTAAAGTCAAATGCATTCAACAAAGCTAATTGAGTCAAACGAAAGTCAAACAATTTCAACAAAGCATTTCAGAATCAAATGAAAGTCAAATATATTCAAACAAAGCTTTTTGAATCAAATCAAAGTTAATTGCATTCCACAATGCTAATTGAGTCAAATGAAAGTCAAACACATTCAACAAAGCTAATTAAGTCAAATGAAAGTCAAACACGTTCAAACAAAGCTTTTTGAATCAAATGAAAGCCAAATGAATTCAACAAAGCTAATTGAGTCAAATGAAAGTCAAACACTTTCAACAAAGCTTTTAGAATCAAATGAAAGTGAAACACATTCAAACAAAGCATTTTAAATCAAATGAAAGTCAAATCCATTCAACAAAGCTAAGTGAGTCAAATGAAAGTCAAACACTTTCAACAAAACTTTTAGAATCAAATGAAAGTCAAATACATTCAAACAAAGCTTTTTGAATTAAATGAAAGTCAATTGCATTCCATAATGCTAATTGAGTCAAATGAAAGTCAAACACATTCAACAAAGCTAATTGAGTCAAATGAACGTCAAACGCATTCAAACAAAGCTTTCTGAATCAAATGAAAGTCAAATGCGTTCAACAAAGCTAATTGAGTCTACTGAAAGTCAAACACTTTAAACAAAGCTTTTAGAATCAAATGAAAAGTCAAATACATTCAAACAAAGCTTTTTGAATCAAATGAAAGTCAATTGCATTCCACAATGCTAATTGAGTCAAATGAAAGTCAAACACATTCAACAAAGCTAATTGAGTCAAATGAACGTCAAACGCATTCAAACAAAGCTTTCTGAATCAAATGAAAGTCAAATGCGTTCAACAAATCTTATTGAGTCAAAAGAAAGTCAAACACATTCAACAAAGCTAATTGAGTCAAATGAACGTCAAACACATTCAAACAAAGCTTTCTGAATCAAATAAAAGTCAAATGCGTTCAACAAAGCTAATAGAGTCAAATGAAAGTCAAACACTTTCAATAAAGCTTTTAGAATCAAATGAAAGTCAAACACATTCAAACAAAGCTTTTTGAATCAAATGAATGTCTAACACATTCAACAAAGCTAATTGAGTCAAATGAAAGTCGTTACATTCAACAAAGCTAATTGAGTCAAATGAAAGTCAAACACTTCAACAAAGCTTTTTGAATTAAATGAAAGTCAAATGCAGTCAACAAAGGTAATTGAGTCAAATGAAAGTCAAACACTTTCAACAAAACTTTTAGAATCAAGTGAAAGTCAAATACATTCAAACAAAGCGTTTTGAATTAAATGAAAGTCAATTGCATTCCATAATGCTAATTGAGTCAAATGAAAGTCAAACACATTCAACAAAGCTAATTGAGTCAAATGAACGTCAAACGCATTCAAACAAAGCTTTCTGAATCAAATGAAAGTCAAATGCGTTCAACAAAGCTAATTGAGTCAACTAAAAGTCAAACACTTTAAACAAAGCATTTAGAATCAAATAAAAGTCAAACACATTCAAACAAAGCTTTTTGAATCAAATGAAAGTCAAATGCATTCAACAAAGCTAATTGAGTCAAATGAAACTCAAACACATTCAAAAAAGCTAACTGAGTCAAATGAAAGTCAAACACATTCAAACAAAGCTTTTTGAATCAAATGAAAGCAAAATGCATTCAACAAAGATAGTTGAGTCAAATGAAAGTCAAACACTTTCAACAATGCTTTTAGAATCAAATGAAAGTCAAACACATTCAAACAAAGCTTCTTGAATCAAATGAAAGTCAAATGCATTCAAAAAAGCTAAGTTAGTCAAATGAAAGTCAAACACTATCAACAAAGCTATAAAAACCAAATGAAAGTCAAACATATTCAAACAAAGCTTTTTGAATCAAATGAAAGTCAAATGCATTCAACAAAGCTAATTGAGTCAAATGAAAGTTAAACACTTTCAACAAAGCTTTTAGAATCAAATGAATGTCAAATGCATTAAAACAATGCTTTTTGAATTAAATGAAAGTCAATTGCATTCCACAATGCTAATTGAGTCAAATGAAATTCAAACACATTCAACAATGCTGATTGAGTCAAATGAAAGTCAAACACATTCAAACAAAGCTTTTTTATTCAAATGAAAGCAAAATGCATTCAACAAAGCTAATTGAGTCAAATGAAAGTCAAACACTTTCAACAAAGCTTTTAGAATCAAATAAAAGTCAAACACATTCAAACAAAGCTTTTTGAATCAAATGAAAGTCAAATCCATTCAACAAAGCTAATTGAGTTAAATGAAAGTCAAACACATTCAACAAAGCTAATTGAGTCAAATGAAAGTCAAACACAATCAAACAAAGCTTTTTGAATCAAATGAAAGTCAAATGCATTCAACAAAGCTAATTGAGTCAAATGAAAGTTGAACACTTTCAACAAAGCTTTTAGAATCAAATGAAAGGTCAAATACATTCAAACAAAGCTTTTTGAATCAAATGAAAGTCAATTGCATTCCACAATGCTAATTGAGTCAAATGAAAGTCAAACACATTCAACAAAGCTAATTGAGTCAAATGAACGTCAAACGCATTCAAACAAAGCTTTCTGAATCAAATGAAAGTCAAATGCGTTCAACAAAGCTAATTGAGTCAAATGAAAGTCAAACACTTTCAACAAAGCTTTTAGAATCAAATGAAAGTCAAATGCATTCAAACAAAGCTTTTTGAATCAAATGAAAGTCAATTGCATTCCGAAATGCTAATTGAGTCAAATGAAACTCAAACACATTCAAAAAAGCTAATTGAGTCAAATGAACGTCAAACGCATTCAAACAAAGCTTTCTGAATCAAATGAAAGTCAAATGCGTTCAACAAAGCTAATTGAGTCAACTGAAAGTCAAACACTTTAAACAAAGCTTTTAGAATCAAATAAAAGTCAAACACATTCAAACAAAACTTTTTTAATCAAATGAAAGTCAAATGCATCCAACAAAGCTAATTGAGTCAAATGAAACTCAAACACATTCAAAAAAGCTAATTAAGTCAAATGAAAGTCAAACACATTCAAACAAAGCTTTTTGAATCAAATGAAAGCAAAATGCATTCAATAAAGATAATTGAGTCAAATGAAAGTCAAACACTTTCAACAATGCTTTTAGAATCAAATGAAAGTCAAACACATTCAAACAAAGCTTTTTGAATTAAATGAAAGTCAAATGCATTCAAAAAAGCTAAGTTAGTCAAATGAAAGTCAAACACTATCAACAAAGCTATAAAAACCAAATGAAAGTCAAACACATTCAAATAAAGCTTTTTGAATCAAATGAAAGTCAAATGCATTTAACAAAGCTAATTGAGTCAAATGAAAGTTAAACACTTTCAACAAAGCTTTTAGAATCAAATGAAAGTCAAATGCATTAAAACAATGCTTTTTGAATGAAATGAAAGTCAATTGCATTCCACAATGCTAATTGAGTCAAATGAAAGTGAAACACATTCAACAATGCTGATTGAGTCAAATGAAAGTCAAACACATTCACACAAAGCTTTTTGATTCAAATGAAAGCAAAATGCATTCAACAAAGCTAATTGAGTCAAATGAAAGTCAAACACTTTCAACAAAGCTTTTAGAATCAAATAAAAGTCAAACACATTCAAACAAAGCTTTTTGAATCAAATGAAAGTCAAATGCATTCAACAAAGCTAATTGAGTCAAACGAAACTCAAACACATTCAAAAAAGCTAACTGAGTCAAATGAAAGTCAAACACATTCAAACAAAGCTTTTTGAATCAAATGAAAGTCAAATGCATTTAACAAAGCTAATTGAGTCAAATGAAAGTTAAACACTTTCAACAAAGCTTTTAGAATCAAATGAAAGTCAAATGCATTCAAACAAAGCTCTTTGAATCAAATGAAAGTCAATTGTATTCCACAATGCTAATTGAGTCAAATGAAAGTCAAACACATTCAACAATGCTGATTGAGTCAAATGAAAGTCAAACACATTCAAACAAAGCTTTTTGAATAAAATGAAAGCAAAATGCATTCAACAAAGCTAATTGAGTCAAATGAAAGTCAAACACTTTCAACAATGCTTTTAGAATCAAATGAAAGTCAAACACATTCAAACAAATATTTTCGAATCAAATGAAAGTCAAATGCATGCAACAAAGCTAATTGAGTCAAATGAACGTCAAACACATTCAAACAAAGCTTTTTGAATCAAATAAAAGACAAATGCGTTCAACAAAGCTAATAGAGTCAAATGAGAGTCAAACACTTTCAACAAAGCTTTTAGAATCAAATGAAAGTCAAACACATTCAAACAAAGATTTTTGAATCAAATTAAATTCTAACACATTCAACAAAGCTAATTGAGTCAAATGAAAGTCAAACACATTCAACAAAGCTAATTGAGTTAAATGAAAGTCAAACACATTCAAACAAAGCTTTTTTAATAAAATGAAAGTCAAATGCATTAAACAAAGCTAATTGAGTCAAATGAAAGTCAAACACTTCAACAAAACTTTTTGAATCAAATGAAAGTCAAATGCATTCAACAAAGCTAATTGAGTCAAATGAAAGTCAAACACTTTCAACAAAGCTTTAGAATCAATTGAAAGTCAAATACATTCAAACAATGATTTTTGAATCAAATGAAAGTCAGATGCATTCAACAAAGCTAAGTTACTTAAATGAAAGTCAAACACTTTCAACAAAGCTTTTAGAATCAAACGAAAGTCAAATACATTCAAATAAAGCTTTTTGAATCAAATGAACGTCAATTGTATTCTACAATGCAAATTAAGTCAAATGAAAGTCAAACACATTCAACAAAGCTAATTGAGTCAAATGATAGTCAAACACATTCAAACAAAGCTTTTTGGATCAAATGAAAGTCAAATGCATTCAACAAAGCTAATTGAGTCAAATGAAAGTCAAACACTTTCAACAAAGCTTTTAGAATCAAATAAAAGACAAATACATTAAACTAAGCTTTTTAATTCAGATGAAAGTCAATTGCATTCCACAATGTTAATTGAGTCAAATGAAAGTCAAACACATTCAAAAAAGCTAATTGAGTCAAATGAAAGTTAAACACATTCAAACAATGCTTCTTGATTCAAGTGAAAGTCAAATGCATTCAACAAAGCTAATTGAGTCAAATAAAAGTCAAACACTTTCAACAAAGCTTTTAGAATGAAATGAAAGTGAAACACATTCAAACAAAGCATTTTGAATCAAATGAAAGTCAAATGCATTCAACAAAGCTAAGTGAGTCAAATGAAATTCAAACACTTTCAACAAAACTTTTAGAATCAAATGAAAGTCAAATACATTCAAACAAAGCTTTTTGAATTAAATGAAAGTCAATTGCATTCCATAATTCTAATTGAGTCAAATGAAAGTCAAACACATTCAACAAAGCTAATTGAGTCAAATGAACGTCAAACGCATTTAAACAAAGCTTTCTGAATCAAATTAAAGTCAAATGCGTTCAATAAAGCTAATTGAGTCAACTGAAAGTCAAACACTTTAAACAAAGCTTTTAGAATCAAATGAAAGGTCAAATACATTCAACCAAAGCTTTTTTAATCAAATGAAAGTCAATTGCATTCCACAATGCTAATTGAGTCAAATGAAAGTCAAACACATTCAAACAAAGCTTTTTGAATCAAATGAAAGCAAAATGCATTCAACAAAGCTAATTGAGTCAAATGAAATTCAAACACTTTCAACAATGCTTTTAGAATCAAATGAAAGTCAAACTCATTCAAACAAAGCTTTTTGAATTAAATGAAAGTCAAATGCATTCAACAAAGCTAAGTGAGGCAAATGAAAGTCAAACACTTTCAACAAAGCTTTTAGAATAATATGATAGTCAAACACATTCAAACAAAGCTTTTTGAATCAAATGAAAGTCAAATGCATTCAACAAAGCTAATTAAGTCAAATGAAAGTCAAACACATTCAACAAAGCTAATTGAGTCAAATGAACGTCAAACACATTCAAACAAAGCTTTCTGAATCAAATGAAAGTCAAATGCGTTCAACAAAGCTAATAGAGTCAAATGAAAGTCAAACACTTTCAACAAAGCTTTTAGAATCAAATGAAAGTCAAACACATTCAAACAAAGCTTTTTGAATCAAATGAAAGTCTAACACATTTAACAAAGCTAATTGAGTCAAATTAAAGTTAAACACATTCAACAAAGTTAATTGAGTTAAATGAAAGTCAAACACATTCAAACAAAGCTTTTTGAATCAAATGAAAGTCAAATGCATTCAACAAAGCTAATTGAGTCAAATGAAAGTCAAACACTTCAACAAAGCTTTTTGAATCAAATGAAAGTCAAATGCAGTCAACAAAGCTAATTAAGTCAAATGAAAGTCAAACACTTTCAACAAAGCTTTTAGAATCAAATGAAAGTCAAATACATTCAAACAATGATTTTTGAATCAAATGAACGTCAAATGCATTCTACAAAGCTAAGTTAGTTAAATGAAAGTCAAACACTTTCAACAAAGCTTTTAGAATCAAATGAAAGTCAAATACATTCAAACAAAGCTTTTTCAATCAAATGAAAGTCAATTGCATTCCACAATGCAAATTGAGTCAAATGAAAGTCAAACACATTCAACAATGCTAATTGAGTCAAATGAAAGTCAAACACATTCAAACAAATCTTTTTTAATCAAATGAAAGCCAAATGCATTCAACAAAGCTAATTGAGTCAAATGAAAGTCAAACACTTTCAACAATGCTTTTAGAATCAAATGAAAGTCAAACACATTCAACAAAGCTTTTTGAATCAAATTAAAGTGAAATGCATTCAACAAAGCTAAGTGAGTCAAATGAAATTCAAACACTTTCAACAAAACTTTTAGAATCAAATGAAAGTCAAATACATTCAATCAAAGCTTTTTGAATTAAATGAAAGTCAATTGCATTCCACAATGCTAATTGAGTCAAATGAAAGTCAAACACATTCAACAATGCTAATTGAGTCAAATGAAAGTCAAACACATTCAAACAAAGCTTTTTGAATCAAATGAAAGTCTAACACATTCAACAAAGCTAATAGAGTTAAATGAAAGTCAAACCAATTCAACAAAGCTAATTAAGTTAAATGAAAGTGAAACACATTCAAACAAAGCTTTTTGAATCAAATGAAAATCAAATGAATTCAACAAAGTTAATAGAGTCAAATGAAAGTCAAACACTTTCAACAAAGCTTTTAGAATCAAATGAAAGTCAAATACATTCAAACAAAGCTTTTTGAATCAAATGAAAGTCAATTGTATTCCACAATGCAAATTGAGGCAAATGAAAGTCAAACACATTCAACAAAGCTAATTAAGTCAAATGAAAGTCAAACACATTCAAACAAAGCTTTTTGAATCAAATGAAAGTCAATTGCATTCTACAATGCTAATTGAGTCAAATGAAACTCAAACACATTCAACAATGCTAATTGAGTCAAATGCTAATTGAGTCAAATGCTAATTGAGTCAATTGCATTCTACAATGCTAATTGAGTCAAATGAAAGTAAAAAACATTCAAACAAAGCTTTGTTGAATAAATTGAAAGTCAAATGCATTCAACAAAGCTAATTGAGTCAAATGAAAGTCAAACACTTTCAACAAAGCTTTTAGAATCAAATGAAAGTCAAATACATTCAAACAAAGCTTTTTGAATCAATTGAAAGTCAATTGCATTCCACAATGCTAATTGAGTCAAATGAAAGTCAAACACATTCAACAAAGCTAATTGAGTCAAATGAAAGTCAAACACATTCTAACAAAGCTTTTTGAATCAAATGAAAGTAAAATGCATTCAACAAAGCTAATTAAGTCAAATTAAAGTGAAAACCTTTCAACAAAGCTTTTAGAATCAAATGAAAGTCAAATACATTCAAACAAAGCTTTTTGAAACAAATGAAAGTCAATTGCATTCCACAATGCAAATTGAGTTAAATGAAAGTCAAACACATTCAACAAAGCTAATTGAGTCAAATGGAGGTTAAATACATTCAAACAAAGCTTTTTGAATCAATGAAAGTCAAATGCATTTAACAAAGCTAATTGAGTGAAATGAAAGTCAAACACATTCAACAAAGCTAATTGAGTCAAATGAAAGTCAAACACATTCAAACAAAGCTTTGTTGAATCAATTGAAAGTCAAATGCATTCAACAAAGCTAATTGAGTCAAATGAAAGTCAAACACTTTCAAAAAAGCTTTTGGAATCAAATAAAAGTCAAACACATTCTAACAAAGCTTTTTGAATCAAATGAAAGTCAATTGTATTCCACAATGCTAATTGAGTCAAATGAAATTCAAACACTTCAACAAAGCTAAATGATTCAAATGAAAGTCAAACACATTCAAATAAAGATTTTTGAGTCAAATGAAAGTCAAATGAATTCAACAAAGCTAATTGAGTCAAAGGAAAGTCAAACACTTTCAACAAAGCTATTAGAATCAAAAGAAAGTCAAACACATTCAAACAAAGCTTTTTGAATCTAATGAAAGTCAAACGCATTCAACAAAGCTAATTGAGTCAAATGAAAGTCAAAATCTTTTATCAAAGCTTTTAGAATCAAATGAAAGTCAAATACATTCAAACAAAGCTTTTTGAATCAAATGATAGCTAATTGCATTCAACAAAGCTAATTGAGTCAAATGAAAGTCAAACACTTTCAACAAAGCTTTTAGAATCAAATGAAAGTCAAACACATTCTAGCAAAGCTTTTGAATCAAATGAAAGTCAATTGCATTCCACAATGCTAATTGAGTCAAATGAAAGTCTAACACATTCAACAAAGCTAATTGAGTCAAATGAAAGTGAAACACATTCAAACAAAGCTTTTTGAGTCAAATGAAAGTAAAATGCATTCAACAAAGCTAATTGAGTCAAATTAAAGTGAAAACTTTTCAACAAAGCTTTTAGAATCAAATGAAAGTCAAATACAATCAAACAAAGCTTTTTGAATCAAATGAAAGTCAATTGCATTCCACAATGCAAATTGAGTCAAATGAAAGTCAAACACATTCAACAAAGCTAATTGAGTCAAATGGAGGTTAAACACATTCAAACAAAGCTTTTTGAATCAATGAAAGTCAAATGCATTTAACAAAGCTAATTGAGTGAAATGAAAGTCAAACACATTCAACACTGCTAATTGAGTCAAATGAAAGTCAAACACATTCAAACAAAGCTTTGTTGAATCAATTGAAAATCAAATTCATTCAACAAAGCGAATTGAGTCAAATGAAAGTCAAACACTTTCAACAAAGCTTTTAGAATCAAATAAAAGTCAAACACATTCAAACAAAGCTTTTTGAATCAAATGAAAATCTATTGTATTCCACAATGCTAATTGAGTCAAATGAAAGTCAAACACTTCAACAAAGCTAATTGATTCAAATGAAAGTCAAACACATTCATCAAAGCTAATTATGTCAAATCAAAGTCAAACACATTTAAATAAAGCTTTTTAAATCAAATGAAAGTTTAATGCATTCAACAAAGCTAATTGAGTCAAATGAAAGTCAAACACTTTCAACAAAACTTTTTGAATCAAATGAAAGTCAAACACATTCAAACAAAGCTTTTGAATCAAATGAAAGTCAATTGCATTCCACAATGCTAATTGAGTTAAATGAAAGTCTAAAGAGTCAAATGAAAGTCAAACACTTTCAACAAAGCTTTTAGAATCAAATGAAATTGAAATACATACAAACAAAGCTTTTTGAATCAAATGAAAGTCAATTGCATTCCATAATGCTAATTGAGTCTAATGAAAGTCAAACACATTCATCAAAGCTAATTAAGTCAAATGAAAGTCAAACACATTTAAACAATGCTTTTTGAATCAAATGAAAGTCAAATGAATTCAACAAAGCTAATTGAGTCAAATGAAAGTCAAACACATTCAAACAAAGCTTTTTGAATCTAATGAAAGTCAAACGCATTCAACAAAGCTTTTAGAATCAAATGAAAGACAAACACATTCAAACAAAGCATTTTCAATCAAATGAAAGTCAATTGCAATCCACAATGCTAATTGAATTAAATGAAAGTTAAACACATTCAACAAAGCTAATTGAGTCAAATGAATGTCAAACACATTCAAACAAAGCTTTTTGAATCAAATGAAAGTCAAATGCATTCAACAAAGCTAATTTAGTCAAATGAAAGTCAAACACTTTCAACAAAGCTTTTAGAATCAAATGAAAGTCAAACACATTCAAACAAAGCATTTTGAATCAAATGAAAGTCAAATGCATTCAACAAAGCTAATTGAGTCAAATGAAAGTCAAACACTTTCAACAAAGCTTTTAGAATCGAATGAAAGTCAAATACATTCAAACAAAGCTTTTTGAATCAAATGAAAGTCAATTGCATTCCACAATGCTAATTGAGTCAAATGAAAGTCAAATACATTCAACAAAGCTAATTGAGTCAAATGAAAGTCAAAAACATTCAAACAAAGCTTTGTTGAATAAATTGAAAGTCAAATGCATTCAACAAAGCTAATTGAGTCAAATGAAAGTCAAACACTTTCAACAAAGCTTTTAGAATCAAATGATAGTCAAATACATTCAAACAAAGCTTTTTGAATTAAATGAAAGTCAATTGCATTCCAAAATGCTAATTGAGTTAAATGAAAGTCAAACACATTCATCAAAGCTAATTGAGTCAAATGAAAGTCAAACACATTTAAACAAAGCTTTTTGAATCAAATGAAAGTCCAATGCATTCTACTAAGCTAATTGAGTCAAATGAAAGTCAAACACTTTCAACAAAGCTTTTAGAATCAAATAAAAGTCAAACACATTCAAACAAATCTTTTTGAATCAAATGAAAGTCAATTGTATTCCATAATGCTAATTGAGTCAAAGGAAAGTCAAACACTTTCAACAAAGCTATTAGAATCAAAAGAAAGTCAAACACATTCAAACAAAGCTTTTTGAATCTAATGAAAGTCAAACGCATTCAACAAAGCTAATAGAGTCAAATGAAAGTCAAAATCTTTTAACAAAGCTTTTAGAATCAAACGAAAGTCAAATACATTCAAACAAAGCTTTTTGAATCAAATGATAGTCAATTGCATTCAACAAAGCTAATTGAGTCAAATGAAAGTCAAACACATTCATCAAAGCTAATTGAGTCAAATCAAAGTCAAACACATTTAAACAAAGCTTTTTGAACCAAATGAAAGTCAAATGCATTCAACAATGCTAATTGAGTCAAATGAAAGTCAAACACTTTCAACAAAGCTTTTAGAATCAAATGAAAGTCAAACACATTCAAGCAAAGCTTTTAAATCAAATGAAAGTCAATTGCATTCCACAATGCTAATTGAGTCAAATGAAAGTCTAACACATTCAACAAAGCTAATTGAGTCAAATGAAAGTGAAACACATTCAAACAAAGCTTTTTGAATCAAATGAAAGTAAAATGCATTCAACAAAGCTAATTGAGGCAAATTAAAGTGAAAACCTTTCAACAAAGCTTTTAGAATCAAATGGAAGTCAAATACATTCAAACAAAGCTTTTTGAAACAAATGAAAGTCAATTGCATTCCACAATGCAAATTGAGTCAAATGAAAGTCAAACACATTCAACAAAGCTAATTGAGTCAAATGGAGGTTAAATACATTCAAACAAAGCTTTTTGAATCAATGAAAGTCAAATGCATTTAACAAAGCTAATTTAGTTAAATGAAAGTCAAACACATTCAACAAAGCTAATTGAGTCAAATGAAAGTCAAACACTTTCAACATAGCTTTTAGAATCAAATGAAAGTCAAACACATTCAAACAAAGCATTTTGAATCAAATGAAAGTCAAATGCATTCAACAAAGCTAATTGAGTCAAATGAAAGTCAAACACATTCAACAAAGCTTTTAGAATCAAATGAAAGTCAAATACATTCAAACAAAGCTTTTTGAATCAAATGAAAGTCAATTGTATTCCACAATGCTAATTGAGTCAAATGAAAGTCAAACACTTCAACAAATCTAATTGATTCAAATGAAAGTCAAACACATTCAAATACAGATTTTTGAATCAAATGAAAGTCAAATAAATTCAACAAAGCTAATTGAGTCAAATGAAAGTCAAACACTTTCAACAAAGCTATTAGAATCAAATGAAAGTCAAACACATTCAAACAAAGCTTTTTGAATCTAATGAAAGTCAAACGCATTCAACAAAGCTATTAGAATCAAATGAAAGACAAACACATTCAAACAAAGCATTTTCAATCAAATGAAAGTCAATTGCAATCCACAATGCTAATTGAATTAAATGAAAGTTAAACACATTCAACAAAGCTAATTGAGTCAAATATGTCAAACACATTCAAACAAAGCTTTTTGAATCAAATGAAAGTCAAATGCATTCAACAAAGCTAATTTAGTCAAATGAAAGTCAAACACATTCAACAAAGCTTTTAGAATCAAATGAAAGTCAAAAACATTCAAACAAAGCATTTTCAATCAAATGAATGTCAATTGCATTCCACAATGCTAATTGAGTCAAATGAAAGTCAAACACATTAAACAAAGCTAATTGAGTCAAATGAAAGTCAAACACATTCGAACAAAGCTTTTTGAGTCAAATGAAAGTCAAATGCATTCAACAAAGCTAAGTGAGTCAATTAAAAGTCAAACACTTTCAACAAAGCTTTTAGAATCAAATAAAAGTCAAATACATTCAAACAAAGCTTTTTGAATCAAATGAAAGTCAATTAAATTTCACAATGCTCTAATTAAGTCAAATGAAAGTCAAACACATTCAACAAAGCTAATTGAGTCAAATGAAAGTCAATCACATTCAAACAAAGCTTTTTGAATCAAATGAAAGTCAAATGCATTAAACAAAGCCAATTGAGTCAAATGAAAGTCAAACACATTCAAACAAAGCTTTTTGATTCAAATGAAAGTCAAATGCATTCAACAAAGCTAATTTAGTCAAATGAAAGTCAAACACTTTCAACAAAGCTTTTAGAATCAAATGAAAGTCAAATACATTCAAACAAAGCTCTTTGAATCAAATGAAAGTCAATTGCATTCCACAATGCTAATTGAGTCAAATGAAAGTCAAACACATTCGACAAAGCTAATAGAGTCAAATGAAAGTCAAACACATTCAAACAAAGCTTTTTGAATGAAATTAAAGTCAAATACGTTCTAAAAAGCCAATTGAGTTAATTGAAATCCAAACACATTCAAATAAAGTTTCTTGATTCAAATGAAAGTCAAATGCATTCAACAAAGCTAATTGTGTCAAATGAAAGTCAAACACTTTCAACAAAGCTTTTAGAATCAAATGAAAGTCAAACACATTAAAACAAAGCTTTTTGAATCAAATGAAAGTCAAATGTATTCAACAAAGCTAATTGAGTCAAATGAAAGTCAAACACATTCAAACAAAGCTTTTTGAATGAAATTAAAGTCAAATACGTTCTAAAAAGCCAATTGAGTCAAATGAAAGTCAAACACATTCAAATAAAGCTTCTTGATTCAAATGAAAGTCAAATGCATTCAACAAAGCTAATTGTGTCAAATGAAAGTCAAACACTTTCAACAAAGCTTTTTGAATCAAATGAAAGTCAAATACATTCAAACAAAGCTTTTTGAATCAAATGAAAGTCAAATGTATTCAACAAAGCTAATTGAGTCAAATGAAAATCAAACACATTCAAACAAAGCTTTTTGAATGAAATTAAAGTCAAATACGTTCTAAAAAGCCAATTGAGTCAAATGAAAGTCAAACACATTCAAATAAAGCTTTTTGATTCAAATGAAAGTCAAATGCATTCAACAAAGCTAATTGTGTCAAATGAAAGCCAAACACTTTCAACAAAGCTTTTTGAATCAAATGAAAGTCAAATACATTCAAACAAAGCTTTTTAAATCAAATGAAAGTCAATTGCATTCCACAATGCTAATTAAGTCAAATGAAAGTCAAACACATTCAACAAAGCTATGTGAGTCAATTGAAAGTCAAATGCATTCAACAAAGCTAATTCAGTCAAATGAAAGTCAAATACCTTCAGCAATGCTTTTAGAATTAAATGAAAGTCAAATACATTCAAACAATGCTTTTTGATCACATGAAAGTCAATTGCATTCCACAATGCTAATTTAGTCAAATGAAAGTTAAACACATTCAACAAAGCTAATTGAGTCACATGAAAGTCAAATACATTCAAACAAAGCTTTTTGAATGAAATGAAAGTCACATGCATTCAACAAAGCTAATTGAGTCAAATGAAAGTCAAACACTTTCAACAAAACTTTTAGAATCAAATGAAAGTCAAACACATTCAAACAAAGCTTTTGAATCAAATGAAAGTCAATTGCATTCCACAATGCTAATTGAGTTAAATGAAAGTCTAAAGAGTCAAATGAAAGTCAAACACTTTCAACAAAGCTTTTAGAATCAAATGAAATTGAAATACATACAAACAAAGCTTTTTGAATCAAATGAAAGTCAATTGCATTCCACAATGCTAATTGAGTCTAATGAAAGTCAAACACATTCATCAAAGCTAATTAAGTCAAATGAAAGTCAAACACATTTAAACAATGCTTTTTGAATCAAATGAAAGTAAAACGAATTCAACAAAGCTAATTGAGTCAAATGAAAGTCAAACACTTTCAACAAAGCTATTAGAATCAAATGAAAGTCAAACACATTCAAACAAAGCTTTTTGAATCTAATGAAAGACAAACGCATTCAACAAAGCTTTTAGAATCAAATGAAAGACAAACACATTCAAACAAAGCATTTTTAATCAAATGAAAGTCAATTGCAATCCACAATGCTAATTGAATTAAATGAAAGTTAAACACATTCAACATAGCTAATTGAGTAAAATGAATGTCAAACACATTCAAACTAAGCTTTTTGAATCAAATGAAAGTCAAATGCATTCAACAAAGCTAATTTAGTCAAATGAAAGTCAAACACTTTCAACAAAGCTTTTAGAATCAAATGAAAGTCAAAAACATTCAAACAAAGCATTTCCAATCAAATGAATGTCAATTGCATTCCACAATGCTAATTGAGTCAAATGAAAGTCAAACACATTAAACAAAGCTAATTGAGTGAAATGAAAGTCAAACACATTCGAACAAAGCTTTTTGAGTCAAATGAAAGTCAAATGTATTCAACAAAGCTAAGTGAGTCAATTAAAAGTCAAACACATTCAACAAAGCTTTTAGAATCAAATAAAAGTCAAATACATTCAAACAAAGCTTTTTGAATCAAATGAAAGTCAATTAAATTTCACAATGCTCTAATTAAGTCAAATGAAAGTCAAACACATTCAACAAAGCTAATTGAGTCAAATGAAAGTCAAACACATTCAAACAAAGCTTTTTGAATCAAATGAAAGTCAAATGCATTCAACAAAGCTAATTGAGTCAAATGAAAGTCAAACACTTTCAAAAAAGCTTTTGGAATCAAATAAAAGTCAAACACATTCTAACAAAGCTTTTTGAATCAAATGAAAGTCAATTGTATTCCACAATGCTAATTGAGTCAAATGAAATTCAAACACTTCAACAAAGCTAATTGATTCAAATGAAAGTCAAACACATTCAAATAAAGATTTTTGAGTCAAATGAAAGTCAAATGAATTCAACAAAGCTAATTGAGTCAAAGGAAAGTCAAACACTTTCAACAAAGCTATTAGAATCAAAAGAAAGTCAAACACATTCAAACAAAGCTTTTTGAATCTAATGAAAGTCAAACGCATTCAACAAAGCTAATTGAGTCAAATGAAAGTCAAAATCTTTTATCAAAGCTTTTAGAATCAAATGAAAGTCAAATACATTCAAACAAAGCTTTTTGAATCAAATGATAGCTAATTGCATTCAACAAAGCTAATTGAGTCAAATGAAAGTCAAACACTTTCAACAAAGCTTTTAGAATCAAATGAAAGTCAAACACATTCTAGCAAAGCTTTTGAATCAAATGAAAGTCAATTGCATTCCACAATGCTAATTGAGTCAAATGAAAGTCTAACACATTCAACAAAGCTAATTGAGTCAAATGAAAGTGAAACACATTCAAACAAAGCTTTTTGAGTCAAATGAAAGTAAAATGCATTCAACAAAGCTAATTGAGTCAAATTAAAGTGAAAACTTTTCAACAAAGCTTTTAGAATCAAATGAAAGTCAAATACAATCAAACAAAGCTTTTTGAATCAAATGAAAGTCAATTGCATTCCACAATGCAAATTGAGTCAAATGAAAGTCAAACACATTCAACAAAGCTAATTGAGTCAAATGGAGGTTAAACACATTCAAACAAAGCTTTTTGAATCAATGAAAGTCAAATGCATTTAACAAAGCTAATTGAGTGAAATGAAAGTCAAACACATTCAACACTGCTAATTGAGTCAAATGAAAGTCAAACACATTCAAACAAAGCTTTGTTGAATCAATTGAAAATCAAATTCATTCAACAAAGCGAATTGAGTCAAATGAAAGTCAAACACTTTCAACAAAGCTTTTAGAATCAAATAAAAGTCAAACACATTCAAACAAAGCTTTTTGAATCAAATGAAAATCTATTGTATTCCACAATGCTAATTGAGTCAAATGAAAGTCAAACACTTCAACAAAGCTAATTGATTCAAATGAAAGTCAAACACATTCATCAAAGCTAATTATGTCAAATCAAAGTCAAACACATTTAAATAAAGCTTTTTAAATCAAATGAAAGTTTAATGCATTCAACAAAGCTAATTGAGTCAAATGAAAGTCAAACACTTTCAACAAAACTTTTTGAATCAAATGAAAGTCAAACACATTCAAACAAAGCTTTTGAATCAAATGAAAGTCAATTGCATTCCACAATGCTAATTGAGTTAAATGAAAGTCTAAAGAGTCAAATGAAAGTCAAACACTTTCAACAAAGCTTTTAGAATCAAATGAAATTGAAATACATACAAACAAAGCTTTTTGAATCAAATGAAAGTCAATTGCATTCCATAATGCTAATTGAGTCTAATGAAAGTCAAACACATTCATCAAAGCTAATTAAGTCAAATGAAAGTCAAACACATTTAAACAATGCTTTTTGAATCAAATGAAAGTCAAATGAATTCAACAAAGCTAATTGAGTCAAATGAAAGTCAAACACATTCAAACAAAGCTTTTTGAATCTAATGAAAGTCAAACGCATTCAACAAAGCTTTTAGAATCAAATGAAAGACAAACACATTCAAACAAAGCATTTTCAATCAAATGAAAGTCAATTGCAATCCACAATGCTAATTGAATTAAATGAAAGTTAAACACATTCAACAAAGCTAATTGAGTCAAATGAATGTCAAACACATTCAAACAAAGCTTTTTGAATCAAATGAAAGTCAAATGCATTCAACAAAGCTAATTTAGTCAAATGAAAGTCAAACACTTTCAACAAAGCTTTTAGAATCAAATGAAAGTCAAACACATTCAAACAAAGCATTTTGAATCAAATGAAAGTCAAATGCATTCAACAAAGCTAATTGAGTCAAATGAAAGTCAAACACTTTCAACAAAGCTTTTAGAATCGAATGAAAGTCAAATACATTCAAACAAAGCTTTTTGAATCAAATGAAAGTCAATTGCATTCCACAATGCTAATTGAGTCAAATGAAAGTCAAATACATTCAACAAAGCTAATTGAGTCAAATGAAAGTCAAAAACATTCAAACAAAGCTTTGTTGAATAAATTGAAAGTCAAATGCATTCAACAAAGCTAATTGAGTCAAATGAAAGTCAAACACTTTCAACAAAGCTTTTAGAATCAAATGATAGTCAAATACATTCAAACAAAGCTTTTTGAATTAAATGAAAGTCAATTGCATTCCAAAATGCTAATTGAGTTAAATGAAAGTCAAACACATTCATCAAAGCTAATTGAGTCAAATGAAAGTCAAACACATTTAAACAAAGCTTTTTGAATCAAATGAAAGTCCAATGCATTCTACTAAGCTAATTGAGTCAAATGAAAGTCAAACACTTTCAACAAAGCTTTTAGAATCAAATAAAAGTCAAACACATTCAAACAAATCTTTTTGAATCAAATGAAAGTCAATTGTATTCCATAATGCTAATTGAGTCAAAGGAAAGTCAAACACTTTCAACAAAGCTATTAGAATCAAAAGAAAGTCAAACACATTCAAACAAAGCTTTTTGAATCTAATGAAAGTCAAACGCATTCAACAAAGCTAATAGAGTCAAATGAAAGTCAAAATCTTTTAACAAAGCTTTTAGAATCAAACGAAAGTCAAATACATTCAAACAAAGCTTTTTGAATCAAATGATAGTCAATTGCATTCAACAAAGCTAATTGAGTCAAATGAAAGTCAAACACATTCATCAAAGCTAATTGAGTCAAATCAAAGTCAAACACATTTAAACAAAGCTTTTTGAATCAAATGAAAGTCAAATGCATTCAACAATGCTAATTGAGTCAAATGAAAGTCAAACACTTTCAACAAAGCTTTTAGAATCAAATGAAAGTCAAACACATTCAAGCAAAGCTTTTAAATCAAATGAAAGTCAATTGCATTCCACAATGCTAATTGAGTCAAATGAAAGTCTAACACATTCAACAAAGCTAATTGAGTCAAATGAAAGTGAAACACATTCAAACAAAGCTTTTTGAATCAAATGAAAGTAAAATGCATTCAACAAAGCTAATTGAGGCAAATTAAAGTGAAAACCTTTCAACAAAGCTTTTAGAATCAAATGGAAGTCAAATACATTCAAACAAAGCTTTTTGAAACAAATGAAAGTCAATTGCATTCCACAATGCAAATTGAGTCAAATGAAAGTCAAACACATTAAACAAAGCTAATTGAGTCAAATGGAGGTTAAATACATTCAAACAAAGCTTTTTGAATCAATGAAAGTCAAATGCATTTAACAAAGCTAATTTAGTTAAATGAAAGTCAAACACATTCAACAAAGCTAATTGAGTCAAATGAAAGTCAAACACTTTCAACATAGCTTTTAGAATCAAATGAAAGTCAAACACATTCAAACAAAGCATTTTGAATCAAATGAAAGTCAAATGCATTCAACAAAGCTAATTGAGTCAAATGAAAGTCAAACACATTCAACAAAGCTTTTAGAATCAAATGAAAGTCAAATACATTCAAACAAAGCTTTTTGAATCAAATGAAAGTCAATTGTATTCCACAATGCTAATTGAGTCAAATGAAAGTCAAACACTTCAACAAATCTAATTGATTCAAATGAAAGTCAAACACATTCAAATACAGATTTTTGAATCAAATGAAAGTCAAATAAATTCAACAAAGCTAATTGAGTCAAATGAAAGTCAAACACTTTCAACAAAGCTATTAGAATCAAATGAAAGTCAAACACATTCAAACAAAGCTTTTTGAATCTAATGAAAGTCAAACGCATTCAACAAAGCTATTAGAATCAAATGAAAGACAAACACATTCAAACAAAGCATTTTCAATCAAATGAAAGTCAATTGCAATCCACAATGCTAATTGAATTAAATGAAAGTTAAACACATTCAACAAAGCTAATTGAGTCAAATATGTCAAACACATTCAAACAAAGCTTTTTGAATCAAATGAAAGTCAAATGCATTCAACAAAGCTAATTTAGTCAAATGAAAGTCAAACACATTCAACAAAGCTTTTAGAATCAAATGAAAGTCAAAAACATTCAAACAAAGCATTTTCAATCAAATGAATGTCAATTGCATTCCACAATGCTAATTGAGTCAAATGAAAGTCAAACACATTAAACAAAGCTAATTGAGTCAAATGAAAGTCAAACACATTCGAACAAAGCTTTTTGAGTCAAATGAAAGTCAAATGCATTCAACAAAGCTAAGTGAATCAATTAAAAGTCAAACACTTTCAACAAAGCTTTTAGAATCAAATAAAAGTCAAATACATTCAAACAAAGCTTTTTGAATCAAATGAAAGTCAATTAAATTTCACAATGCTCTAATTAAGTCAAATGAAAGTCAAACACATTCAACAAAGCTAATTGAGTCAAATGAAAGTCAATCACATTCAAACAAAGCTTTTTGAATCAAATGAAAGTCAAATGCATTAAACAAAGCCAATTGAGTCAAATGAAAGTCAAACACATTCAAACAAAGCTTTTTGATTCAAATGAAAGTCAAATGCATTCAACAAAGCTAATTTAGTCAAATGAAAGTCAAACACTTTCAACAAAGCTTTTAGAATCAAATGAAAGTCAAATACATTCAAACAAAGCTCTTTGAATCAAATGAAAGTCAATTGCATTCCACAATGCTAATTGAGTCAAATGAAAGTCAAACACATTCGACAAAGCTAATAGAGTCAAATGAAAGTCAAACACATTCAAACAAAGCTTTTTGAATGAAATTAAAGTCAAATACGTTCTAAAAAGCCAATTGAGTTAATTGAAATCCAAACACATTCAAATAAAGTTTCTTGATTCAAATGAAAGTCAAATGCATTCAACAAAGCTAATTGTGTCAAATGAAAGTCAAACACTTTCAACAAAGCTTTTAGAATCAAATGAAAGTCAAACACATTAAAACAAAGCTTTTTGAATCAAATGAAAGTCAAATGTATTCAACAAAGCTAATTGAGTCAAATGAAAGTCAAACACATTCAAACAAAGCTTTTTGAATGAAATTAAAGTCAAATACGTTCTAAAAAGCCAATTGAGTCAAATGAAAGTCAAACACATTCAAATAAAGCTTCTTGATTCAAATGAAAGTCAAATGCATTCAACAAAGCTAATTGTGTCAAATGAAAGTCAAACACTTTCAACAAAGCTTTTTGAATCAAATGAAAGTCAAATACATTCAAACAAAGCTTTTTGAATCAAATGAAAGTCAAATGTATTCAACAAAGCTAATTGAGTCAAATGAAAATCAAACACATTCAAACAAAGCTTTTTGAATGAAATTAAAGTCAAATACGTTCTAAAAAGCCAATTGAGTCAAATGAAAGTCAAACACATTCAAATAAAGCTTTTTGATTCAAATGAAAGTCAAATGCATTCAACAAAGCTAATTGTGTCAAATGAAAGCCAAACACTTTCAACAAAGCTTTTTGAATCAAATGAAAGTCAAATACATTCAAACAAAGCTTTTTAAATCAAATGAAAGTCAATTGCATTCCACAATGCTAATTAAGTCAAATGAAAGTCAAACACATTCAACAAAGCTATGTGAGTCAATTGAAAGTCAAATGCATTCAACAAAGCTAATTCAGTCAAATGAAAGTCAAATACCTTCAGCAATGCTTTTAGAATTAAATGAAAGTCAAATACATTCAAACAATGCTTTTTGATCACATGAAAGTCAATTGCATTCCACAATGCTAATTTAGTCAAATGAAAGTTAAACACATTCAACAAAGCTAATTGAGTCACATGAAAGTCAAATACATTCAAACAAAGCTTTTTGAATGAAATGAAAGTCACATGCATTCAACAAAGCTAATTGAGTCAAATGAAAGTCAAACACTTTCAACAAAACTTTTAGAATCAAATGAAAGTCAAACACATTCAAACAAAGCTTTTGAATCAAATGAAAGTCAATTGCATTCCACAATGCTAATTGAGTTAAATGAAAGTCTAAAGAGTCAAATGAAAGTCAAACACTTTCAACAAAGCTTTTAGAATCAAATGAAATTGAAATACATACAAACAAAGCTTTTTGAATCAAATGAAAGTCAATTGCATTCCACAATGCTAATTGAGTCTAATGAAAGTCAAACACATTCATCAAAGCTAATTAAGTCAAATGAAAGTCAAACACATTTAAACAATGCTTTTTGAATCAAATGAAAGTAAAACGAATTCAACAAAGCTAATTGAGTCAAATGAAAGTCAAACACTTTCAACAAAGCTATTAGAATCAAATGAAAGTCAAACACATTCAAACAAAGCTTTTTGAATCTAATGAAAGACAAACGCATTCAACAAAGCTTTTAGAATCAAATGAAAGACAAACACATTCAAACAAAGCATTTTTAATCAAATGAAAGTCAATTGCAATCCACAATGCTAATTGAATTAAATGAAAGTTAAACACATTCAACAAAGCTAATTGAGTAAAATGAATGTCAAACACATTCAAACTAAGCTTTTTGAATCAAATGAAAGTCAAATGCATTCAACAAAGCTAATTTAGTCAAATGAAAGTCAAACACTTTCAACAAAGCTTTTAGAATCAAATGAAAGTCAAAAACATTCAAACAAAGCATTTCCAATCAAATGAATGTCAATTGCATTCCACAATGCTAATTGAGTCAAATGAAAGTCAAACACATTAAACAAAGCTAATTGAGTGAAATGAAAGTCAAACACATTCGAACAAAGCTTTTTGAGTCAAATGAAAGTCAAATGTATTCAACAAAGCTAAGTGAGTCAATTAAAAGTCAAACACATTCAACAAAGCTTTTAGAATCAAATAAAAGTCAAATACATTCAAACAAAGCTTTTTGAATCAAATGAAAGTCAATTAAATTTCACAATGCTCTAATTAAGTCAAATGAAAGTCAAACACATTCAACAAAGCTAATTGAGTCAAATGAAAGTCAAACACATTCAAACAAAGCTTTTTGAATCAAATTAAAGTCAAATCCATTCAACAAAGCTAATTAAGTCAAATGAAAGTCAAACCCTTTCAACAAAGCTTTTAGAATCAAATGAAAGTCAAACACATTCAAACAAAGCATTTTGAATCAAATGAAAGTCAAATGCATTCAACAAAGCTAATTGAGTCAAATGAAAGTCAAACACTTTCAACAAAGCTTTTAGAATCAAATGAAAGTCAAATACATTCAAACAATGCTTTTTGAATCAAATGAAAGTCAATTGCATTCCACAATGCTAATTGAGTCAAATGAAAGTCAAATACATTCAACAAAGCTAATTGAGTCAAATGAAAGTCAAAAACATTCAAACAAAGCTTTGTTGAATAAATTGAAAGTCAAATGCATTCAACAAAGCTAATTGAGTCAAATGAAAGTCAAACACTTTCAACAAAGCTTTTAGAATCAAATGATAGTCAAATACATTCAAACAAAGCTTTTCGAATTAAATGAAAGTCAATTGCATTCCAAAATGCTAATTGAGTTAAATGAAAGTCAAACACATTCATCAAAGCTAATTGAGTCAAATGAAAGTCAAACACATTTAAACAAAGCTTTTTGAATCAAATGAAAGTCCAATGCATTCTACAAAGCTAATTGAGTCAAATGAAAGTCAAACACTTTCAACAAAGCTTTTAGAATCAAATAAAAGTCAAACACATTCAAACAAATCTTTTTGAATCAAATGAAAGTCAATTGTATTCCATAATGCTAATTGAGTCAAAGGAAAGTCAAACACTTTCAACAAAGCTATTAGAATCAAAAGAAAGTCAAACACATTCAAACAAAGCTTTTTGAATCTAATGAAAGTCAAACGCATTCAACAAAGCTAATAGAGTCAAATGAAAGTCAAAATCTTTTAACAAAGCTTTTAGAATCAAATGAAAGTCAAATACATTCAAACAAAGCTTTTTGAATCAAATGATAGTCAATTGCATTCAACAAAGCTAATTGAGTCAAATGAAAGTCAAACACATTCATCAAAGCTAATTGAGTCAAATCAAAGTCAAACACATTTAAACAAAGCTTTTTGAATCAAATGAAAGTCAAATGCATTCAACAATGCTAATTGAGTCAAATGAAAGTCAAACACTTTCAACAAAGCTTTTAGAATCAAATGAAAGTCAAACACATTCAAGCAAAGCTTTTAAATCAAATGAAAGTCAATTGCATTCCACAATGCTAATTGAGTCAAATGAAAGTCTAACACATTCAACAAAGCTAATTGAGTCAAATGAAAGTGAAACACATTCAAACAAAGCTTTTTGAATCAAATGAAAGTAAAATGCATTCAACAAAGCTAATTGAGTCAAATTAAAGTGAAAACCTTTCAACAAAGCTTTTAGAATCAAATGAAAGTCAAATACATTCAAACAAAGCTTTTTGAAACAAATGAAAGTCAATTGCATTCCACAATGCAAATTGAGTCAAATGAAAGTCAAACACATTCAACAAAGCTAATTGAGTCAAATGGAGGTTAAATACATTCAAACAAAGCTTTTTGAATCAATGAAAGTCAAATGCATTTAACAAAGCTAATTGATTGAAATGAAAGTCAAACACATTCAACAAAGCTAATTGAGTCAAATGAAAGTCAAACACATTCAAACAAAGCTTTGTTGAATCTATTGAAAGTCAAATGCATTCAAAAAAGCTAATTGAGTCAAATGAAAGTCAAACACTTTCAAAAAAGCTTTTAGAATCAAATAAAAGTCAAACACATTCTAACAAAGCTTTTTGAATCAAATGAAAGTCAATTGTAATCCACAATGCTAATTGAGTCAAATGAAAGTCAAACACTTCAACAAAGCTAATTGATTCAAATGAAAGTGAAACACATTCAAATAAAGATTTTTAAATCAAACGAAAGTCAAATGAATTAAACAAAGCTAATTGAGTCAAATGAAATTCAAACACATTCATCAAAGCTTATTGAGTCAAATGAAAGTCAAACACATTTAAACAAAGCTTTTTGAATCAAATGAAAGTCAAATTCATTCAACAAAGCAAATTGAGTCAAATGAAAGTCAAACACTTTTAACAAAGCTTTTAGAATCAAATAAAAGTCAAACACATTCAAACAAAGCTTTTTGAATCAAATGAAAATCAATTGTATTCCACAATGCTAATTGAGTCAAATGAAAGTCAAACACTTCAACAAAGCTAATTGATTCAAATGAAAGTCAAACACATTCATCAAAGCTAATTTAGTCAAATCAAAGTCAAACACATTTAAATAAAGCTTTTTGAATCAAATGAAAGTTTAATGCATTCAACAAAGCTAATTGAGTCAAATGAAAGTCAAACACTTTCAACAAAACTTTTAGAATCAAATGAAAGTCAAACACATTCAAACAAAGCTTTTGAATCAAATGAAAGTCAATTGCATTCCACAATGCTAATTGAGTTAAATGAAAGTCTAAAGAGTCAAATGAAAGTCAAACACTTTCAACAAAGCTTTTAGAATCAGATGAAATTGAAATACATACAAACAAAGCTTTTTGAATCAAATGAAAGTCATTTGCATTCCACAACGCTAATTGAGTCTAATGAAAGTCAAACACATTCATCAAAGCTAATTAAGTCAAATGAAAGCAAAACACATTTAAACAATGCTTTTTGAATCAAATGAAAGTCAAATGCATTCAACAAAGCTAATTGAGTCAAATGAAAGTCAAACACTTTCAACATAGCTTTTAGAATCAAATGAAAGTCAAACACATTCAAACAAAGCATTTTGAATCAAATGAAAGTCAAATGCATTCAACAAAGCTAATTGAGTCAAATGAAAGTCAAACACATTCATCAAAGCTTTTAGAATCAAATGAAAGTCAAATACATTCAAACAAAGCTTTTTGAATCAAATGAAAGTCAATTGTATTCCACAATGCTAATTGAGTCAAATGAAAGTCAAACACTTAAACAAATCTAATTGATTCAAATGAAAGTCAAACACATTCAAATAAAGATTTTTGAATCAAATGAAAGTCAAATGAATTCAACAAAGCTAATTGAGTCAAATGAAAGTCAAACACTTTCAACAAAGCTATTAGAATCAAATGAAAGTCAAACACATTCAAACAAAGCTTTTTGAATCTAATGAAAGTCAAACGCATTCAACAAAGCTTTTAGAATCAAATGAAAGACAAACACATTCAAACAAAGCATTTTCAATCAAATGAAAGTCAATTGCAATCCACAATGCTAATTGAATTAAATGAAAGTTAAACACATTCAACAAAGCTAATTGAGTCAAATGAATGTCAAACACATTCAAACAAAGCTTTTTGAATCAAATGAAAGTCAAATGCATTCAACAAAGCTAATTTAGTCAAATGAAAGTCAAACACATTCAACAACTCTTTTAGAATCAAATGAAAGTAAAAAACATTCAAACAAAGCATTTTCAATCAAATGAATGTCAATTGCATTCCACAATGCTAATTGAGTCAAATGAAAGTCAAACACATTAAACAAAGCTAATTGAGTCAAATGAAAGTCAAACACATTCGAACAAAGCTTTTTGAGTCAAATGAAAGTCAAATGCATTCAACAAAGCTAAGTGAGTCAATTAAAAGTCAAACACTTTCAACAAAGCTTTTAGAATCAAATAAAAGTCAAATACATTCAAACAAAGCTTTTTGAATCAAATGAAAGTCAATTAAATTTCACAATGCTCTAATTAAGTCAAATGAAAGTCAAACACATTCAATAAAGCTAATTGAGTCAAATGAAAGTCAAACACATTCAAACAAAGCTTTTTGAATCAAATGAAAGTCAAATGCATTCAACAAAGCCAATTGAGTCAAATGAAAGTCAAACACATTCAAACAAAGCTTTTTGATTCAAATGAAAGTCAAATGCATTCAACAAAGCTAATTTAGTCAAATGAAAGTCAAACACTTTCAACAAAGCTTTTAGAATCAAATGAAAGTCAAATACATTCAAACAAAGCTCTTTGAATCAAATGAAAGTCAATTGCATTCCACAATGCTAATTGAGTCAAATGAAAGTCAAACACATTCAACAAAGCTAATTGAGTCACATGAAAGTCAAATACATTCAAACAAAGCTTTTTGAATGAAATGAAAGTCACATGCATTCAACAAAGCTAATTGAGTCAAATGAAAGTCAAATGATTTCAACAAAGCTTTTAGATTCAAATGAAAGTCAAACACATTCAAACAAAGCTTTTTGAATCAAATGAAAGTCAAATGCATTCAACAAAGCCAATTGAGTCAAATGAAAGTCAAACACATTCAAACAAAGCTTCTTGATTCAAATGAAAGTCAAATGCATTCAACAAAGCTAATTGAGTCAAATGAAAGTCAAACACTTTCAACATAGCTTTTAGAATCAAATGAAAGTCAAACACATTCAAAGAAAGCTAATTGAGTCAAATGAAAGTTAAACACTTTCAACAAAGCTAATTGAGTCAAATGAAAGTCAAACACATTCAAACAAAGCTTTTTGATTCAAATGAAAGTCAAATGCATTCAACAAAGCTAATTGAGTCAAATGAAAGTCAAACACTTTCAAAAAAGCTTTTAGAATCAAATGAAAGTCAAACACATTCAAACAAAGCTTTTTGAATCAAATGAAAATCAAATGAATTCAACAAAGCTAATTGGGTCAAATGAAAGTCAAACACTTTCATCAAAGCTTTTAGAATAAAATGAAAGTCAAATACATTCAAACAAAGCTTTTTGTATCAAATGAAAGTCAAATGTATTCAACAAAGCTAATTGAGTCAAATAAAAGTCAAACACTTTCAACAAAGCTAATTGAGTCAAATGAAAGTCAAACACATTTAAACAAAGCTTTATGATTCAAATGAAAGTCAAATGCATTCAACAAAGCTAATTGAGTCAAATGAAAGTCAAACACTTTCATCAAAGCTTTTAGAATCAAATGAAAGTCAAATACATTCAAACAAAGCTTTTTGAATCAAATGGAAGTCAATTACATTCCACAATGCTAATTGAGTCAAATGAAAGTCAAACACATTCAACGAAGCTAATTGAGTCAAATGAAAGTCAAACACATTTAAACATAGCTTTTTGAATCAAATGAAAGTCAAATGCATTCAACAAAGCCAATTGAGTCAAATGAAAGTCAAACACATTCAAATAAAGCTTCTTGATTCAAATGAAAGTCAAATGCATTTAACAAAGCTAATTGTGTCAAATGAAAGTCAAACACTTTTAACAAAGCTTTTAAAATCAAATGAAAGTCAAACACATTCAAACAAAGCTTTTTGAATCAAATGAAAGTCAAATGCATTCAACAAAGCTAATTGAGTCAAATAAAAGTCAAACACTTTCAACAAAGCTTTTAGAATCAAATGAAAGTCAAATACATTAAACTTAGCTTTTTGATCAAATGAAAGTCAATTGCATTCCACAATGCTAATTGAGTCAAATGAAAGTCAAACACATTCAACGAAGCTAATTGAGTGAAATAAAATTCAAACACATTCAAACAAAGCTTTTTGAATCAAATGAAAGTCAAATGCATTCAACAAAGCCAATTGAGTCAAATGAAAGTCAAACACATTCAAACAAAGCATCTAGATTCAAATGAAAGTCAAATGCATTCAACAAAGATAATTGAGTCAAATGAAAGTTAAACACTTTCAATAAAGCTTTTAGAATCAAATGAAAGTCAAACACATCCAAACAAAGCTTTCTGAATCAGATGAAAATCAAATGAATTCAACAAAGCTAATTGAGTCAAATGAAAGTCAAACACTTTCATCAAAGCTTTTAGAATCAAATGAAAGTCAAATACATTCAAACAAAGCTTTTTGAATAAATGAAAGTCAATTGCATTCCACAATGCTAATTGAGTCAAATGAAAGTCAAACACATTCAACGAAGCTGATTGAGTCAAATGAAAGTCAAACACATTGAAACAAAGCTTTTTGAATCAAATGAAAGTCAAATGCATTCAACAAAGCCAATTGAGTCAAATGAAAGTCAAACACATTCAAACAAAGCTTCTTGATTCAAATGAAAGTCAAATGCATTCAACAAAGCTAATTGAGTCAAATGAAAGTCAAACACTTTCAACAAAGCTTTTAGAATCAAATGAAAGTCAAACACATTCAAACAAAGCTTTTTGAATTAAATGAAAGTCAAATGAATTCAACAAAGCTAATTGAGTTAAATGAAAGTCAAACACTTTCAATAAAGCCTTTAGAAATAAATGAAAGTCAAATACATTCAAACAAAGCTTTTTGAATAAAATTAAAGTCAATTGCATTCCACAATGCTAATTAAGTCAAATGAATGTCAAACACATTCAACAAAGCTATGTGAGTCAATTGAAAGTCAAATGCATTCAACAAAGCTAATTGAGTCAAATGAAAGTCAAACACCTTCAGCATTGCTTTTAGAATTAAATGAAAGTCAAATACATTCAAACAAAGCTTTTTGATCACATGAAAGTCAATTGCATTCCACAATGCTAATTTAGTCAAATGAAAGTTAAACACATTCAACAAAGCTAATTGAGTCACATGAAAGTCAAATACATTCAAACAAAGCTTTTTGAATGAAATGAAAGTCACATGCATTCAACAAAGCTAATTGAGTCAAATGAAAGTCAAATGATTTCAACAAAGCTTTTAGATTCAAATGAAAATCAAACACATTTAAACAAAGCTTTTTGAATCAAATGAACGTCAAATGCATTCAACAAAGCTAATTGAGTCAAATGAAAGTCAAACACTTTCAACAAAGATTTTAGAATCAAATGAAAGTCAAACATATTCAAACAAAGCTTTCTGAATCAGATGAAAATCAAATGAATTCAACAAAGCTAATTGAGTCAAATGAAAGTCAAACACTTTCATCAAAGCTTTTAGAATCAAATGATAGTCAAATACATTCAAACAAAGCTTTTTGAATCAAATGAAAGTCAATTGCATTCCACAATGCTAATTGAATCAAATGAAAGTCAAATGCATTCTACAAAGCCAATTGAGTCAAATGAAAGTCAAACACATTCAAACAAAGCTTTTTGATTCAAATGAAAGTCAAATGCATTCAACAAAGCTAATTGAGTCAAATGAAAGTCAAACCCTTTCAACAAAGCTTTTAGAATCAAATGAAAGTCAAATGCATTCAAAAAAGCTAATTGAGTCAAATGAAAGTCAAACACTTTCAACAAAGCTAATTGAGTCAAATGAAAGTCAAACACTTTCAACAAAGCTTTTAGAATCAAATGAAAGTCAAATACAATAAACTAAGCTTTTTGATCAAATGAAAGTCTATTGCATTCCACAATGGTAATTGAGTCAAATGAAAGTCAAACACATTCAACAAAGCTAATTGAGTCAAATGAAAGTCAAACACATTCAAACAAAGCTTTTTGAATCAAATGAAAGCCAAATGCATTCAACAAAGCTAATTGAGTCAAATGAATGTCAAACACTTTCAATAAAGCTTTTAGAATCAAATGAAAGTCAAACGCATTCAAACAAAGCTTTTTGAATCAAATGAAAATCAAATGAATTCAACAAAGCTAATGGAGTCAAATGAAAGTCAAATGCATTCTACAAAGACAATTAAGTCAAATGAAAGTCAAACACATTCAAACAAAGCTTCTTGATTCAAATGAAAGTCAAATGCATTCAACAAAGCTAATTGAGTCAAATGAAAGTCTAACACTTTCAACAAAGCTTTTAGAATCAAATGAAAGTGAAACACATTCAAACAAAGCTTTTTGAATCAGATGAAAATCAAATGAATTCAAACAAAGCTTTTTGAATCAAATGAGAGTCAATTGCATTCCACAATGCCAATTGAGTCAAATGAAAGTCAAACACATTCAACAAAGCTAATTTTGTCAAAAGAAAGTCAAACACATTCAAACAAAGCTTTTTGAATCAAATGAAAGTCAAATACATTCAACAAAGCCAATTGAGTCAAATGAAAGTTAAACACTTTCAACAAATCTAATTGAGTCAAATGAAAGTCAAACACATTCAAACAAAGCTTTTTGATTCAAATGAAAGTCAACTGCATTCAACAAAGCTAATTGAGTCAAATGAAAGTCAAACACTTTAAACAAAGCTTTTAGAATCAAATGAAAGTGAAACACATTCAAACAAAGCGTTTTGAATCAAATGAAAATCAAATGAATTCAACAAAGCTAATTGAGTCAAATGAAAGTCAAACACTTTCATCAAAGCTTTTAGAATCAAATTAAAGTCAAATACATTCAAACAAAGCTTTTTGAATCAAATGAAAGTTAATTGCATTCCACAATGCTAATTGAGTCAAATTAAAGTCAAACACATTCCACAAAGCTAATTAAGTCAAAAGAAAGTCAAACACATTCAAACAAAGCTTTTTGAATCAAATGAAAGTCAAATGCATTCAACAAAGCTAATTGAGTCAAATGAAAGTCAAACACTTTAACAAAGCTAATTCAGTCAAATGAAAGTCAAACACATTCAAACATATCTTTTTGATTCAAATGAAAGTCAAATGCATTCAACAAAGCTTTTAGAATCAAATGAAAGTCAAACACATTCAAACAAAGCTTTTTGAATCAAATGAAAATCAAATTAATTCAACAAATCTAATTGAGTCAAATGAAAGTCAACCACATTCATCAAAGCTTTTACAATCAAATGAAAGTCAAATACTTTCAAACAAAACTTTTTGAATCAAATGGAAGTCAATTGCATTCCACAATGCTAATTAAGTCAAATGAAAGTCAAATACTTTCAAACAAAACTTTTTGAATCAAATGGAAGTCAATTGCATTCCACAATGCTAATTAAGTCAAATGAAAGTCAAACACATTTAACGAAGCTAATTCAGTCAAATGAAAGTCAAACGCATTCAAACAAAGCTTTTTGAATCAAATGAAAGTCAAATGCATTTAAAAAAGCCAATTGAGTCAAATGAAAGTCAAACACATTCAAATACAGCTTCTTGATTGAAATGAAAGTCAAATGCATTCAACAAAGCTAATTGAGTCAAATGAAAGTCAAACACTTTCAACAAAGCTTTTAGAATCAAATGAAAGTCAAACACATTCAAACAAAACTTTTTGAATCAAATGAAAGTCAAATGCATTCAACAAAGCTAATTGAGTCAAATGACAGTCAAACACTTTCGACAAAGCTTTTAGTATCAAATGAAAGTCAAATACATTAAACTAAGCTTTTTGATCAAATGAAAGTCTATTGCATTCCACAATGGTAGTTGAGTCAAATGAAAGTCAAACACATTCAACAAAGCTAATTGAGTCAAATGAAAGTCAAACACATTCAAACACAGCTTTTTAAATCAAATGAAAGCCAAATGCATTCAACAAAGCTAATTGAGTCAAATGAATGTCAAACACTTTCACCAAAGCTTTTAGAATCAAATGAAAGTCAAACACATTCAAATAAAGCTTTTTGAATCAAATGAAAGTCAAATGCATTCAACAAAGCTAATTGAGTCAAATGAAAGTCAAACACTTTAAACAAAGCGTTTAGAATCAAATGAAAGTCAAATACATTCAAACAAAGCTCTTTGAATCAAATGAAAGTCAATTGCATTCCACAATGCTAATTGAGTCAAATGAAAGTCAAACACATACAACAAAGCTAATTGAGTCAAAAGAAAGTAAACACATTCAAACAAAGCTTTTTGAATCAAATGAAAGTCAAATGCATTCAACAAAGCTAATTGAGACAAATGCAAGTCAAACACTTTCAACAAAGCTAATTGAGTCAAATGAAAGTCAAACACATTCAAACAAAGCTTTTGATTCAAATGAAAGTCAAATGCATTCAACAAAGCTATTTGAGACAAATGAAAGTCAAACACTTTCAGCTAAGCTAATTGAGTCAAATGAAAATCAAACACATTCAAACAAAACTTTTTGATTCAAATGAAAGTCAAATGCATTCAACAAAGCTAATTGAGTCAAATGAAAATCAAACACTTTCACCAAAGCTTTTAGAATCAAATGAAAGTCAAACACATTCAAACAAAGCTTTTTGAATCAAACGAAAATCAAATGAATTAAACAAAGCTAATTGAGTCAAATGAAAGTCAAACACTTTCATCAAAGCTTTTAGAATCAAATGAAAGTCAAATACATTCAAACAAAACTTTTTGAATCAAATGGAAGTCAATTGCATTCCACCATGCTAATTGAGTCAAATGAAAGTCAAACACATTCAAAAAAGCTAATTGAGTCAAATGAAAGTCAAACACATTTAAACAAAGCTTTTTGAATCAAATGAAAGTCAAATGCATTCAACGAAGCTAATTGAGTCAAATGAAAGTCAAACACTTTCAGCAAAGCTAATTGAGTCAAATGAAAATCAAACATATTCAAACAAAGCTTTTTGATTCAAATAAAAGTCAAATGCATTCAACAAAGCTAATTGAGTCAAATGAAAGTCAAACACTTTCAACAAAGCTTTTAAAATCAAATGAAAGTCAAACACATTCAAACAAAGCTTTTTGAATCGAATGAAAGTCAAATGCATTCAACAAAGCTAATTGAGTCAAATGAAAGTCAAACAATTTCAACAAAGCTTTTAGAATCAAATGAAAGTCAAATACATTAAAATTAGCATTTTGATCAAATGAAAGTCTATCGCATTCCATAATAGTAATTGAGTCAAATGAAAGTCAAACACATTCAACAAAGCTAATTGAGTCAAATGAAAGTCAAACACATTCAAACAAAGCTTTTTGAAACAAATGAAAGTCAAATGCATTCAACAAAGCTAATAGAGTCAAATGAAAGTCAAACACTTTCAACAAAGCTAATTTAGTCAAATAAAAGTCAAAGACATTCAAACAAAGCTTTTTGATTCAAATGAAAGTCAAATGCATTCAACAAAGCTAATTGAGTCAAATGAAAGTCAAACACTTTCAACAAAGCTTTTAGAATCAAATGAAAGTCAAACACATTCAAATAAAGCATTTTGAATCAAATGAAAATCAAATGAATTCAACAAAGTTAATTGAGTCAAATGAAAGTCAAACACTTTCATCAAAGCTTTTAGAATCAAATGAAAATCAAATACATTCAAACAAAGCTTTTTGAATCAAATAAAAGTCAATTGCATTCCACAATGCTATTTGAGTCAAATGAAAGTCAAACACATTCAACAAAGCTAATTGAGTCAAATGAAAGTCAAACACATTCAAACAAATATTTTTGAATCAAATGAAAGTCAAATGCATTCAACAAAGCCAATTGAGTCAAATGAAAGTCAAACACATTCAAACAAAGCTTCTTGATTCAAATGAAAGTCAAATGCATTCAACAAAGCTAATTGAGTCAAATGAAAGTCAAACACTTTCAACAAAGCTAATTGAGTCAAATGAAAGTCAAACACATTCAAATAAAGCTTTTTGAATCAAATGAAAGTCAAATGCATTCAACAAAGCTAATTGAGTCAAATGAAAGTCAAACACTTTCATCCAAAGCGTTTAGAATCAAATGAAAGTCAAATACATTCAATCAAAGCTTTTTGAATCAAATGAAAGTCAATTGCATTCCACAATGCTAATTAAGTCAAATGAAAGTCAAACACATTCAACAAAGCTAATTGAGTCAAAAGAAAGTCAAACACATTCAAACAAAGCTTTTTGAATCAAATGAAAGTCAAATGCATTCAACAAAGCTAATTGAGTATAATGAAAGTCAAACACTTTCAACAAAGCTAATTGAGTCAAATGAAAGACAAACACATTCAAACAAAGCTTTTTGATTCAAATGAAAGTCAAATGCATTCAACAAAGCTAATTGAGTCAAATGAAAGTCAAACACTTTCAACAAAGCTTTTTGAGTCAAACAAAAGTCAAATACCTTCAAACAAAACTTTTTGAATCAAATGAAAGTCAATTGCATTCCACAATGCAAATTGAGTCAAATGAAAGTCAAATGCATTCAACAAAGCCAATTGAGTCAAATGAAAGTCAAACACATTCAGACAAAGCTTCTTGATTCAAATGAAAGTCAAATGCATTCAACAAAGCTAATTGAATCAAATGAAAGTCAAACACTTTCAACAAAGCTTTTAGAATCAAATGAAAGTCAAACATATTCTAACAAAGCTTTTGAATCAAATGAATGTCAAATGCATTCAACAAATCTAATTAAGTCAAATGAAAGTCAAACACATTCAACAAAGTTAATTGAGTCAAAAGAAAGTCAAACACATTCAAACAAAGCTTTTTCAATCAAATGAAAGTCAAATGCATTCAACAAAGCCAATTGAGTCAAATGAAAGTCAAACACATTCAAATAAAGCTTCTTGATTCAAATGAAAGTCAAATGCATTCAACAAAGCTAATAGAGTCAAATGAAAGTCAAAAACTTTCAACAAAGCTAATTGAGTCAAATGAAAGTCAAAGACATTCAATCAAAGCTTTTTGATTCAAATGAAAGTCAAATGCATTCAACAAAGCTAATTGAGTCAAATGAAAGTCAAACACTTTTAACAAAGCTTTTAGAATCAAATGAAAGTCAAACACATTCAAACAAAGCTTTTTGAATCAAATGAAAATCAAATGAATTCAACAAAACTAATTGAGTCAAATGAAAGTCAAACACTTTCATCAAAGCTTTTAGAATCAAATGAAAGTCAAACACATTCAAACAAAGCTTTTTGAATCAAACGAAAATCAAATGAATTCAACAAAGCTAATTGAGTCAAATGAAAGTCAAACACATTCAACGAAGCTAATTGAGTCAAATGAAAGTCAAACACATTCAAACAAAGCTTTTTGAATCAAATGAAAGTCAAATGCATTCAACAAAACCAATTGAGTCAAACGAAAGTCAAACACATTCAAACAAAGCTTCTTGATTCAAATGAAAGTCAAATGCATTCAACAAAGCTAATTGAGTCAAATGAAAGTCAAACACTTTCAACAAAGCTTTTAGAATCAAATGAAAGTCAAACACATTCTAACAAAGCTTTTTAATCGAATGAATGTCAAATGCATTCAACAAAGCTAATTGAGTCAAATGAAAGTCAAAACACATTCAACAAAGCTAATTGAGTCAAAAGAAAGTCAAACACATTCAAACAAAGCTTTTTGAATCAAATGAAAGTCAATTGCATTCAACAAAGCCAATTGAGTCAAATGAAAGTCAAATACATTCAAATAAAGTTTCTTGATTCAAATGAAAGTCGAATGCATTCAACAAAGCTTATTGAGTCAAATGAAAGTCAAACACTTTCAACAAAGCTAATTGAGTCAAATGAAAGTCAAACACATTCAACAAAAGCGTTTAGAATCAAATGAAAGTCAAATACATTCAATCAAAGCTTTTTGAATCAAATGAAAGTCTATTGCATTCCACAATGCTAATTAAGTCAAATGAAAGTCAAACAGATTCAACAAAGCTAATTGAGTCAAAAGAAAGTCAAACACATTCAAACAAAGCTTTTTGAATCAAATGAAAGTCAAATGCATTCAACAAAGCCAATTGAGTCAAATGAAAGTCAAACACATTCAAATAAAGTTTCTTGATTGAAATGAAAGTCAAATGCATTCAACAAAGCTTATTGAGTCAAATGAAAGTCAAACACTTTCAACAAAGCTAATTGAGTCAAATGAAAGTCAAACACATTCAAACAAAGCTTTTTGAATCAAATGAAAGTCAAATGCATTCAACAAAGCTAATTGAGTCAAATGAAAGTCAAACACTTTCAACAAAAGCGTTTAGAATCAAATGAAATTCAAATACATTCAATCAAAGCTTTTTGAATCAAATGATAGTCAATTGCATTCCACAATGCTAATTAAGTCAAATGAAAGTCAAACACATTCAATAAAGCTAATTGAGTCAAAAGAAAGTCAAACACATACAAACAAAGCTTTTTGAATCAAATGAAATTCAAATGCATTCAACAAAGCTAACTGAGTAAAATGACAGTCAAACACTTTCGGCAAAGCTAATTGAGTCAAATGAAAATCAAACACATTCAAACAAAGCTTTTTGATTCAAATGAAAGTCAAATGCATTCAACAAAGCTAATTGAGTCAAATGAAAATCAAACACTTTCAACAAAGCTTTTAGAATCAAATAAAAGTCAAACACATTCAAACAAAGCTTTTTGAATCAAACGAAAATCAAATGAATTCAACAAAGCTAATTGAGTCAAATGAAAGTCAAACACTTTCATCAAAGCTTTTAGAATCAAATGAAAGTCAAATACATTCAAACAAAGCTTTTTGAATCAAATGGAAGTCAATTGCATTCCACAATACTAATTGAGTCAAATGAAAGTCAAACACATTCAACGAAGCTAATTGAGTCAAATGAAAGTCAAACACATTCAAACAAAGCTTTCTGAATCAAATAAAAGTCAAATGCATTCAACAAAGCCAATTGAGTCAAATGAAAGTCAAACACATTCAAATAAAGCTTCTTGATTCAAATGAAAGTCAAATGCATTCAACAAAGCTAATTGAGTCAAATGAAAGTCAAACACTTTCAACAAAGCTTTAAGAATCAAATGAACGTCAAATACATTAAACTTAGCTTTTTGATCAAATGAAAGTCTATTGCAATCCACAATGGTAATTGAGTCAAATGAAAGTCAAACACATTCAACAAAGCTAATTGTGTCAAATGAAAGTCAAACACATTCAAACAAAGCTTTTTGAATCAAATGAAAGTAAAATGCATTCAACAAAGCTAATTGAGTCAAATGAAATTCAAACACTTTCAACAAAGCTAATTTAGTCAAATGAAAGTCAAACACATTCAAACAAAGGTTTTTGATTCAAATGAAAGTCAAATGCATTCAACAAAGCTAATTGAGTCAAATGAAAGTCAAACACTTTCAACAAAGCTTTTAGAATCAAATTAAAGTGAAACATATTCAAACAAAGCGTTTTGAATCAAATGAAAATCAAATGAATTCAACAAAGCTAATTGAGTCAAATGAAAGTCAAACACTTTCATCAAAGCTTTTAGAATCAAATTAAAGTCAAATACATTCAAACAAAGCTTTTTGAATCAAATGAAAGTTAATTGCATTCCACAATGCTAATTGAGTCAAATTAAAGTCAAACACATTCCACAAAGCTAATTAAGTCAAAAGAAAGTCAAACACATTCAAACAAAGCTTTTTGAATCAAATGAAAGTCAAATGCATTCAACAAAGCTAATTGAGTCAAATGAAAGTCAAACACTTTAACAAAGCTAATTCAGTCAAATGAAAGTCAAACACATTCAAACATATCTTTTTGATTCAAATGAAAGTCAAATGCATTCAACAAAGCTTTTAGAATCAAATGAAAGTCAAACACTTTCAACAAAGCTTTTAGAATCAAATGAAAGTCAAACACATTCAAACAAAGCTTTTTGAATCAAATGAAAATCAAATTAATTCAACAAATCTAATTGAGTCAAATGAAAGTCAACCACATTCATCAAAGCTTTTACAATCAAATGAAAGTCAAATACTTTCAAACAAAACTTTTTGAATCAAATGGAAGTCAATTGCATTCCACAATGCTAATTAAGTCAAATGAAAGTCAAATACTTTCAAACAAAACTTTTTGAATCAAATGGAAGTCAATTGCATTCCACAATGCTAATTAAGTCAAATGAAAGTCAAACACTTTAAACAAAGCGTTTAGAATCAAATGAAAGTCAAACACATTCAAATAAAGCTTTTTGAATCAAATGAAAGTCAAATGCATTCAACAAAGCTAATTGAGTCAAATGAAAGTCAAACACTTTAAACAAAGCGTTTAGAATCAAATGAAAGTCAAATACATTCAAACAAAGCTCTTTGAATCAAATGAAAGTCAATTGCATTCCACAATGCTAATTGAGTCAAATGAAAGTCAAACACATACAACAAAGCTAATTGAGTCAAAAGAAAGTAAACACATTCAAACAAAGCTTTTTGAATCAAATGAAAGTCAAATGCATTCAACAAAGCTAATTGAGACAAATGCAAGTCAAACACTTTCAACAAAGCTAATTGAGTCAAATGAAAGTCAAACACATTCAAACAAAGCTTTTGATTCAAATGAAAGTCAAATGCATTCAACAAAGCTATTTGAGACAAATGAAAGTCAAACACTTTCAGCTAAGCTAATTGAGTCAAATGAAAATCAAACACATTCAAACAAAACTTTTTGATTCAAATGAAAGTCAAATGCATTCAACAAAGCTAATTGAGTCAAATGAAAATCAAACACTTTCACCAAAGCTTTTAGAATCAAATGAAAGTCAAACACATTCAAACAAAGCTTTTTGAATCAAACGAAAATCAAATGAATTAAACAAAGCTAATTGAGTCAAATGAAAGTCAAACACTTTCATCAAAGCTTTTAGAATCAAATGAAAGTCAAATACATTCAAACAAAACTTTTTGAATCAAATGGAAGTCAATTGCATTCCACCATGCTAATTGAGTCAAATGAAAGTCAAACACATTCAAAAAAGCTAATTGAGTCAAATGAAAGTCAAACACATTTAAACAAAGCTTTTTGAATCAAATGAAAGTCAAATGCATTCAACGAAGCTAATTGAGTCAAATGAAAGTCAAACACTTTCAGCAAAGCTAATTGAGTCAAATGAAAATCAAACATATTCAAACAAAGCTTTTTGATTCAAATAAAAGTCAAATGCATTCAACAAAGCTAATTGAGTCAAATGAAAGTCAAACACTTTCAACAAAGCTTTTAAAATCAAATGAAAGTCAAACACATTCAAACAAAGCTTTTTGAATCGAATGAAAGTCAAATGCATTCAACAAAGCTAATTGAGTCAAATGAAAGTCAAACAATTTCAACAAAGCTTTTAGAATCAAATGAAAGTCAAATACATTAAAATTAGCATTTTGATCAAATGAAAGTCTATTGCATTCCATAATAGTAATTGAGTCAAATGAAAGTCAAACACATTCAACAAAGCTAATTGAGTCAAATGAAAGTCAAACACATTCAAACAAAGCTTTTTGAAACAAATGAAAGTCAAATGCATTCAACAAAGCTAATAGAGTCAAATGAAAGTCAAACACTTTCAACAAAGCTAATTTAGTCAAATAAAAGTCAAAGACATTCAAACAAAGCTTTTTGATTCAAATGAAAGTCAAATGCATTCAACAAAGCTAATTGAGTCAAATGAAAGTCAAACACTTTCAACAAAGCTTTTAGAATCAAATGAAAGTCAAACACATTCAAATAAAGCATTTTGAATCAAATGAAAATCAAATGAATTCAACAAAGTTAATTGAGTCAAATGAAAGTCAAACACTTTCATCAAAGCTTTTAGAATCAAATGAAAATCAAATACATTCAAACAAAGCTTTTTGAATCAAATAAAAGTCAATTGCATTCCACAATGCTATTTGAGTCAAATGAAAGTCAAACACATTCAACGAAGCTAATTGAGTCAAATGAAAGTCAAACACATTCAAACAAATATTTTTGAATCAAATGAAAGTCAAATGCATTCAACAAAGCCAATTGAGTCAAATGAAAGTCAAACACATTCAAACAAAGCTTCTTGATTCAAATGAAAGTCAAATGCATTCAACAAAGCTAATTGAGTCAAATGAAAGTCAAACACTTTCAACAAAGCTAATTGAGTCAAATGAAAGTCAAACACATTCAAATAAAGCTTTTTGAATCAAATGAAAGTCAAATGCATTCAACAAAGCTAATTGAGTCAAATGAAAGTCAAACACTTTCATCCAAAGCGTTTAGAATCAAATGAAAGTCAAATACATTCAATCAAAGCTTTTTGAATCAAATGAAAGTCAATTGCATTCCACAATGCTAATTAAGTCAAATGAAAGTCAAACACATTCAACAAAGCTAATTGAGTCAAAAGAAAGTCAAACACATTCAAACAAAGCTTTTTGAATCAAATGAAAGTCAAATGCATTCAACAAAGCTAATTGAGTATAATGAAAGTCAAACACTTTCAACAAAGCTAATTGAGTCAAATGAAAGACAAACACATTCAAACAAAGCTTTTTGATTCAAATGAAAGTCAAATGCATTCAACAAAGCTAATTGAGTCAAATGAAAGTCAAACACTTTCAACAAAGCTTTTTGAGTCAAACAAAAGTCAAATACATTCAAACAAAACTTTTTGAATCAAATGAAAGTCAATTGCATTCCACAATGCAAATTGAGTCAAATGAAAGTCAAATGCATTCAACAAAGCCAATTGAGTCAAATGAAAGTCAAACACATTCAGACAAAGCTTCTTGATTCAAATGAAAGTCAAATGCATTCAACAAAGCTAATTGAATCAAATGAAAGTCAAACACTTTCAACAAAGCTTTTAGAATCAAATGAAAGTCAAACATATTCTAACAAAGCTTTTGAATCAAATGAATGTCAAATGCATTCAACAAATCTAATTAAGTCAAATGAAAGTCAAACACATTCAACAAAGTTAATTGAGTCAAAAGAAAGTCAAACACATTCAAACAAAGCTTTTTCAATCAAATGAAAGTCAAATGCATTCAACAAAGCCAATTGAGTCAAATGAAAGTCAAACACATTCAAATAAAGCTTCTTGATTCAAATGAAAGTCAAATGCATTCAACAAAGCTAATAGAGTCAAATGAAAGTCAAAAACTTTCAACAAAGCTAATTGAGTCAAATGAAAGTCAAAGACATTCAATCAAAGCTTTTTGATTCAAATGAAAGTCAAATGCATTCAACAAAGCTAATTGAGTCAAATGAAAGTCAAACACTTTTAACAAAGCTTTTAGAATCAAATGAAAGTCAAACACATTCAAACAAAGCTTTTTGAATCAAATGAAAATCAAATGAATTCAACAAAGCTAATTGAGTCAAATGAAAGTCAAACACTTTCATCAAAGCTTTTAGAATCAAATGAAAGTCAAACACATTCAAACAAAGCTTTTTGAATCAAACGAAAATCAAATGAATTCAACAAAGCTAATTGAGTCAAATGAAAGTCAAACACATTCAACGAAGCTAATTGAGTCAAATGAAAGTCAAACACATTCAAACAAAGCTTTTTGAATCAAATGAAAGTCAAATGCATTCAACAAAACCAATTGAGTCAAACGAAAGTCAAACACATTCAAACAAAGCTTCTTGATTCAAATGAAAGTCAAATGCATTCAACAAAGCTAATTGAGTCAAATGAAAGTCAAACACTTTCAACAAAGCTTTTAGAATCAAATGAAAGTCAAACACATTCTAACAAAGCTTTTTAATCGAATGAATGTCAAATGCATTCAACAAAGCTAATTGAGTCAAATGAAAGTCAAAACACATTCAACAAAGCTAATTGAGTCAAAAGAAAGTCAAACACATTCAAACAAAGCTTTTTGAATAAAATGAAAGTCAATTGCATTCAACAAAGCCAATTGAGTCAAATGAAAGTCAAATACATTCAAATAAAGTTTCTTGATTCAAATGAAAGTCGAATGCATTCAACAAAGCTTATTGAGTCAAATGAAAGTCAAACACTTTCAACAAAGCTAATTGAGTCAAATGAAAGTCAAACACATTCAACAAAAGCGTTTAGAATCAAATGAAAGTCAAATACATTCAATCAAAGCTTTTTGAATCAAATGAAAGTCTATTGCATTCCACAATGCTAATTAAGTCAAATGAAAGTCAAACAGATTCAACAAAGCTAATTGAGTCAAAAGAAAGTCAAACACATTCAAACAAAGCTTTTTGAATCAAATGAAAGTCAAATGCATTCAACAAAGCCAATTGAGTCAAATGAAAGTCAAACACATTCAAATAAAGTTTCTTGATTGAAATGAAAGTCAAATGCATTCAACAAAGCTTATTGAGTCAAATGAAAGTCAAACACTTTCAACAAAGCTAATTGAGTCAAATGAAAGTCAAACACATTCAAACAAAGCTTTTTGAATCAAATGAAAGTCAAATGCATTCAACAAAGCTAATTGAGTCAAATGAAAGTCAAACACTTTCAACAAAAGCGTTTAGAATCAAATGAAATTCAAATACATTCAATCAAAGCTTTTTGAATCAAATGATAGTCAATTGCATTCCACAATGCTAATTAAGTCAAATGAAAGTCAAACACATTCAATAAAGCTAATTGAGTCAAAAGAAAGTCAAACACATACAAACAAAGCTTTTTGAATCAAATGAAATTCAAATGCATTCAACAAAGCTAACTGAGTAAAATGACAGTCAAACACTTTCGGCAAAGCTAATTGAGTCAAATGAAAATCAAACACATTCAAACAAAGCTTTTTGATTCAAATGAAAGTCAAATGCATTCAACAAAGCTAATTGAGTCAAATGAAAATCAAACACTTTCAACAAAGCTTTTAGAATCAAATAAAAGTCAAACACATTCAAACAAAGCTTTTTGAATCAAACGAAAATCAAATGAATTCAACAAAGCTAATTGAGTCAAATGAAAGTCAAACACTTTCATCAAAGCTTTTAGAATCAAATGAAAGTCAAATACATTCAAACAAAGCTTTTTGAATCAAATGGAAGTCAATTGCATTCCACAATACTAATTGAGTCAAATGAAAGTCAAACACATTCAACGAAGCTAATTGAGTCAAATGAAAGTCAAACACATTCAAACAAAGCTTTCTGAATCAAATAAAAGTCAAATGCATTCAACAAAGCCAATTGAGTCAAATGAAAGTCAAACACATTCAAATAAAGCTTCTTGATTCAAATGAAAGTCAAATGCATTCAACAAAGCTAATTGAGTCAAATGAAAGTCAAACACTTTCAACAAAGCTTTAAGAATCAAATGAACGTCAAATACATTAAACTTAGCTTTTTGATCAAATGAAAGTCTATTGCAATCCACAATGGTAATTGAGTCAAATGAAAGTCAAACACATTCAACAAAGCTAATTGTGTCAAATGAAAGTCAAACACATTCAAACAAAGCTTTTTGAATCAAATGAAAGTAAAATGCATTCAACAAAGCTAATTGAGTCAAATGAAATTCAAACACTTTCAACAAAGCTAATTTAGTCAAATGAAAGTCAAACACATTCAAACAAAGGTTTTTGATTCAAATGAAAGTCAAATGCATTCAACAAAGCTAATTGAGTCAAATGAAAGTCAAACACTTTCAACAAAGCTTTTAGAATCAAATTAAAGTGAAACATATTCAAACAAAGCTTTTTGAATCAAATGAAAATCAAATGAATTCAACAAAGCTAATTGAGTCAAATGAAAGTCAAACACTTTCATCAAAGCTTTTAGAATAAAATGAAAGTCAAATACATTCAAACAATGCTTTTTGAATCAAAATGAAAGTCAATTGCATTCCACAATGCTAATTGAGTCAAATGAAAGTCAAACACATTCAAAGAAGCTAATTGAGTCAAATGAAAGTCAAACACATTCAAACAAAGCTTTTTGATTCAAACGAAAGTCAAATGCATTCAACAAAGCTAATTGAGTCAAATGAAAGTCAAACACTTTCAACAAAGCTTTTAGAATCAAATGAAAGTCAAACATATTCAAACAAAGCTTTTTGAATCAAAAGAAAATTAAATGAATTCAACAAAGCTAATTGATCCGTGCCATTTATGGCACCTTTAGGCTATGTTTTCTTTATATTTCTATGCTCCTTTGTAGTCGTTTATGTCGTGTTTTTAGAGAATAATGCTCGATTCGCGTGTTTTTGTGTTAGTTTAGAGAAATGCATGCTTTTAATGGTTTTCTTATCATTTTATTCATTTCTTGGCTATTTCTCTTGCTTCTCCGTTTCTTTGTCTTGTTTTGTAGGTACGTCGCGGGCTATATGCATGGGAATTGAAAATAGCACCCACTAGGATCAATATGCACTTTTCGGAATTGAATTTGAGTTTGAAACAAAGGAAAACGAAGGATTGCAAAGTATCAAATAGGACCTTTGTGCATTGTTTTAGTCATATCTCAAGTTCTACAGATCGGATTAGGGTGATTCAAGTTGGGTTGGAAACTAGACTTGAAGGGGTACCCGCGGGCGCGGGGTTGCTGCTGCTCCAAAACTGCCGTATTTGGGCAGTAAGCACCCGCGGTTGTCCCGAGGGCTCCCCGAGGGCGCAGGCTTGGGCCGCGGGCGCGGTTATCAGGGTGTTCGTTCCCCTCCGCGGGCGTGGCCGATTTCTCCGCGGGCGCGGGTTTCTGGGTCTTTTACGATTTTAAGCTTCTTTTCTCCTTTTTTATATAGTTTTTGGTTTCCTTTATTCTTGATTCATGTAATTCTTTAGTTTTAGGATAGTTTTCTCTATCTTAGGTTGAGAGCTTCTCTCTCTAGATTAGGAGTAGTTTTAGAGAGAGAAAGTGAAGAATTTCAATGGTGATTGAGAGATTGAAGATGCAAGTGTGACAATTGTGTTGGAGATCTTCCTAATTATCACTGAGCATTTCTAAACTCTATCTCATTCAATTGCTTTGTTTAATTTGATGTTTGTTTGGTTTGATTTTGATATTTGATGTTTGATTAGAGTAATTGTTCTTGATATTTTGTTGATTCTTGTTCTCTATAGTTGATAGTAGATTTGATCATGTTTCTTGAGTAGTTTACTTGCTAGGGTTTGGGAAAACATGTGTGATTGATGGATTGAGATTGATTTGGGAATTTGAGTAGTTCTTGTGTTGTGATTAAATTGATTCATAGAGGTTTGCATGTTGCATAAGTTTGATTGGAGTAGCTAACCATGATTGCTAGCATTGATTGCATGATTGAATTGATTGACATGACCACTTGATATCGATTTGATCATAATTAGTTGAGTATTTGATTATGTTTCTTCATATTGTTTAGCACTAGAGAAATCTATGTTAGAGAGTGTGAGGATGATTAGTTGAATGCCTCTAATTGCTCCTACTATTTGTCTTTGCATTGCTTGGATTTCTTGACTCCCTAATTACCTTGGTTATCATGAATACATGTTGATCCCCATTCCCTAGTGTTTCATTTGTTTGGTTCTTGATTTAGGAAGTAGAATAATGTCACCTTTCACTTTAGACTTCGACCTAGCTTAGGCGTTAATTAGAAATACTTGAACATAACCGTTCCTAGTGGTTCGACCCTTGACTTACCTCTATACTTGTATTTAGGTAGTTGAGTGATTATAAATTTGTTTGACCGTAGGGAGGATTAGTTCAACGACATAGTTTTCCCCACGTCAAAATGGCGCCGTTGCCGGGGAACGGTGTCTATGTTTGAGTGTTTTTAATTGCTTGAGTCTAGGTCTTTGTGTATACTTTTCTTTTATTTGATTTTTGCTTGTTTTGTATAATATGGAAAATTTCTCGTTTCCTCAATTAGAGGATGAGCCATTTTGGGTGTACTTTAATAGATTAGAGGACTTCATTAGTTACCATGGTTGGGATATTTGGGAGGCTTGCGAGATTTGTTATCATAATTTGAATGAGCAAACTAGAGACATTGTTGAAAGCATGTATAATGGTAGATTTCGGCCATTGTCAATCGATGATGCTTGGGACTTTTATGTGTGGTTTGCTAGAGATAGTTATGATCGTGGTCATGGTTATTCAAATGTTTCCATTGATGATTGTTATGGTCCATGTTCCATGAATGATGAATCTTGCATGCCTACTTGTGCCCCCATTCCCCAATTTGATGATGCCACTCATAACTCTAATGTTGATCCTTGCATGCTTGAACATAATTCTTTCCCCCATGATGCTCCTCAATGCTCTTCATCTTTCCAATCTTTAGATCCTACCTTTGAGTCGTCTTATAATCAAATTGGTGGTTCTTTGAGAAAATTGGAGATGAATTCTAATTTGGAACCAAATGAGATGAGATATTTGGGGATTGTAAGAAGCCAAATGGAAATGTTGAAAAAGTTTGAAGAGAGTAATGAGGTTGTTTTTAGAAAGAATGAGGAGATGGAGAGTCAATTGTCATCAATATTGAATGTAAATGAAGTTTCTACCACATTGGTAGATATGGAAGATGATGACGATGATTGTTTTGAGAGCTCCAAAGTTTGCAAGGAGGATGTTAGAGAACCTACGAGTGAGGAAAAGGGTGTAGAGATGGACGTTCCTAAAAAGAGTTTGCATTTTGAACCTCCTTTTAAATTTGAATATTGTTCCATTGATCCTTTAGAGGGAGTTGAAGAGAAACTAAAATTTTTGGCTTCTCTTAATATTGAGGAAATGGTAATTCAAGTTATGAAGGATGGGACATTGCAATTTTTGAAGCGTGAAGAAGTTGTTAGGAAAGAGAGTAAGGACGAGGAGGATGAAGTAGTCTCTATGGGAGATTGGATGTTTGAGGGTGGTGAGGATCAAGAGGTTTTAAGTGTTGACAAACCAATTAGTGAGTCAATTCTCCCACCCACCTCCCTTGATTGTGATTTCATTCTTCCATACCTTAATCTTGGAAACCAACCTTCTTCCACCCCATCTCCTTTGCATGATGACCATGGTTGCTTTGAGGGTAAGGCCTTGAGCCTAGATGATTTTGATGAAGAAGAGGTTCCATATGATAAGTTTGAGGAGGTAGAGCCTACTTTTGATGATTATGAAGATGGGAGTGAAGTGTTTGGTGAAGTTGAGTCTCCAACTCCTATCTCTAATGTTAAACAATTGCCTTCCCTTTTCACCTTTGATGAACCTTTCTCTTCTACATTTTCCACCATTGAGAATGGTAAGACCTTTTTAAAGGCAATTGTACTTCTCATGTTTATTTTGAGTTACCTCCCAAGTTTGACCCTCAACCCTTTGATGAGCATCCTTTGAACCTTGATCGTGATTTGAAGCTTTTGAGAGCTCTCTTAGGGTGTGAAGTTTGTGAGAAGGATGTGATTGAGAATGAGCTTGATTTGAATGATGATGAGTTGGAGGAGAGCCCTTTTGATGTGAGTTCATTGGATGAAAGAGCTTGTGTTTCAATGGATAGTGGTGTAAGTGAGCAACCAATTCCTATTCCTTCGCCTTACACCTCATTTTCAAGAAAGCTTGATCTTGTTCCCTCCTATCCCATGTCATTACCTTCTTTTCTCATATCCCCTCCTCTTGATAAGCCTTTAGTCCCCCAAGTGCCTCATTTGATGACTTTTGAGGATGATGGGGGGATTTTCAACCAAAAATATTTTGTTGGGAAGAGTATGCCTTCTTCTTTTTCTTTAATTTCTCTTCCTTTTTCTTATATTCTTGTTTTTCCCTTCTCTCCTTCTTGTTCTTGGCATACTTCTTCTCAACTCCATAGGTGTGCACTAAGCTTGTTGCATGCCTTTCTTTTGTCATGTGCATACTTACTATCATATGAAATGTGTAGTAGTACATTTGACAAGCTCTTGCGATCGTTGCAATATTATTTTACTAGATGGTCAAGATTGGACCTTAAGCAAGCCTTTCTCGGGAAGTAACCCGTGTTTTAGATTAGTTTTTCCTTTGTTTTTAGAATAGACTTTTTTTTTCTAATGGAAATGTTTGTGTGCCTTTTGTTAGGTACATGACTTGATATACTTTGGTGCTTCGATTTGGATCAAGAATCAAGGAAGGATGACTCCTATTTTTGCGAGCATATGGAGACAAGGTTCAATTCTTGAGAAATAAGCTTTGAAAGGTTTAATTTGGTCATTTGCGGGTATTTGCACCCACCTCAATTCCGGTAATATCCTTCCTTGCTCTTTCTCTAATGGTTGATGCCATGTTGGACATATGTTGGCTTGTTGGATTGTTCTCCTTGTTTTCCCCTCCCATGGACTATATGATTTATGTTTGAGTGTAATGTCCCATTCAAGCTTGGGGGAGGGTATTCTATCATGTTTGGTGGGATGTTGATTCATGTATGCTATGCACCTTTGTATATGCTTTTCCATGTTCTTATATTTTGAAAAACTCCAAAAAGATTTTTGTTTCTATCAAGGCAAATTTGCAATGTGTTTTGTTTTGTTCTTGCTTTGGACATAATAACATTTGGACTTGTATAATTGAATGCTTTTCTTCCTAAATGGTAGTGGTGTGCACGGTTTGAGATTACGTTTGGTTGATTCTAGGATAAAGCATGCTAAGGTAGTTGTCTAAAACTAGGGGGATCATGAAGCCGGATTCTACTTGTTTGTGGCATGTTTGGTAGTTGCTCCCTTTATTCGATTTGACAACCTTAGTGAGTTTTTGCTACAACCATGTGAGATTAATATTTGTTCAAGCTTTCATCATATTCTTGCATGAGCGGCATGGATCCTTGACTTTGCAAGCCTAATCTATAAAGCTTGATGTATGATTCTTAAACCCGAGACCGAGCTATCTAGGGAGGACAAAGGCACCTTTTTCGGGGTGGTATTTTTCATTTTTAGGTTAGTTTGATTCATATTTGTTTTTGGGTTTCATTTGCCTTCTTGCAACCATTTGAGCCTATTTCCTTCTTTTCAAGCCACATCTTTAGATCTTTGGCCTTTTGTTTCATTTTCTTTCTTTTCTTGTTTTTGTGAAGCAAATTGACCATATTTGATGGAGTTTGTTGTGGTGAAGTTGGATGTTTGGTTTTTATGAGTGCAAGATTGTGTTAAGTTTTCTTTGTGAATAATGGCAAGTGTATATGAGTAAAAGCCGTCCTTAATCATAAAAGGCATGGACTAATAAATTGCATTATAGAAAAAGCCGTCCGAATTTAGCAAAAGGCGAGGACATTGCAAGTTTAAGTAAAAAAAAAGAAAAAAAATTGATTGAAAAAGTGAAAATTCAAAAATATTTTGATGTATTCTTTTCTCCTTCTAAGCATTGAGGACAATGCTTTCATTTAAGCTTGGGGGAGAAGCGTTTACGCTTTTTGTATATATTTCTTGTGAGTATAGCTTCAAATAAGCTTGGGGGTGTTGCTTTTAATTTGTTTGGTGATTTCTTGATCGTGTTGTTAAGGATTGATCACCCTTTTGCTTCACTTTTTAGGAAAACCAATTTTAAATTTTAGCCTACCTTTACCCCTTTATGCCTTACGTTACAACCTTGGGGAAAGACCTTTCGACCTAGAAAGTTGAGTCACTATTCGGGGGAGGGAATCATGGGTCATTGCCTAAGGAAAGGGGATGCGAAGTCAAGATGTCGAGTAGCCCAAAAATTTGATCTTTTTCCGGTTCCTTCGCGGAATCAATGAGATGCTCACTAAGGGGAGATATGAGATTAGTAGGGGGAACGCGGTAAGACCGTTTGGGATGAAAGTGGAGTGTGATAACTAGTTCCTATGCTTAGCATATTTATGTTTCAATCAACCTTAGGTATCTTATAGCGTGCACTCCCTTACTTGTTTAGAAAGATTTGCATTCACTTGTGCTTTTACATTTGCAAAAATCCTTTCATGAACATTTGTTTGCTTTTCTTGTATTTTATTTTCTTTTTCATGCTTTGCCTTGCTTGTATTATTATGAGAGTTATGGGTAAACTCTTAGGATACCCTTACGAGAGCATCACTCGTCCTCTAGGGCGATCTAGGGGTTTAAATGGCTTGTCTTTAGTTGCTAAAATTGACCGTGATTCCTACGAAAGTGAGTTAGTGTATATTCCCTTCTTCTCTAGTTCTCTTGTTTCTTTTTTTTGCTTGAATAATGTCATCATTTTTCCCTTGGGTTGGATTTTGTTTTGCTCGAGGACGAGCAAAAGTTTAGCTTGGGGGAATTTGATCCGTGCCATTTATGGCACCTTTAGGCTATGTTTTCTTTATATTTCTATGCTCCTTTGTAGTCGTTTATGTCGTGTTTTTAGAGAATAATGCTCGATTCACGTGTTTTTGTGTTAGTTTAGAGAAATGCATGCTTTTAATGGTTTTCTTATCATTTTATTCATTTCTTGGCTATTTCTCTTGCTTCTCCGTTTCTTTGTCTTGTTTTGTAGGTACGTCGCGGGCTATATGCATGGGAATTGAAAATAGCACCCACTAGGATCAATATGCACTTTTCGGAATTGAATTTGAGTTTGAAACAAAGGAAAACGAAGGATTGCAAAGTATCAAATAGGACCTTTGTTCATTGTTTTAGTCATATCTCAAGTTCTACAGATCGGATTAGGGTGATTCAAGTTGGGTTGGAAACGAGACTTGAAGAGCTTTCCAATGATAGGTCGCACGCCTTCATACGATTCTTAGATCGGAAGTTACAGCCTTCTGAAGTTGGCCCAGGAAAACTGCCGCGGGCGCGGGCTACAGTACCCGAGGGCGCGGGGTTGCTGCTGCTCCAAAACTGCCGTATTTGGGCAGTAAGCACCCGCGGTTGTCCCGAGGGCTCCCCGAGGGCGCGGGCTTGGGCCGCGGGCGCGGTTATCGGGGTGTCCGTTCCCCTTCGCGGGCGCGGGTTTCTGGGTCTTTTATGATTTTAAGCTTCTTTTCTCCTTTTTTATATAGTTTTTGGTTTCCTTTATTCTTGATTCATGTAATTCTTTAGTTTTAGGATAGTTTTCTCTCTCTTAGGTTGAGAGCTTCTCTCTCTAGATTAGGAGTAGTTTTAGAGAGAGAAAGTGAAGAATTTCAATGGTGATTGAGAGATTGAAGATGCAAGTGTGACAATTGTGTTGGAGATCTTCCTAATTATCAATGAGCATTTCTAAACTCTATCTCATTCAATTGCTTTGTTTAATTTGATGTTTGTTTGGTTTGATTTTGATATTTGATGTTTGATTCGAGTAATTGTTCTTGATATTTTGTTGATTCTTGTTCTCTATAGTTGATAGTAGATTTGATCATGTTTCTTGAGTAGTTTACTTGCTAGGGTTTGGGTAAACATGTGTGATTGATGGATTGAGATTGATTTGGGAATTTGAGTAGTTCTTGTGTTGTGATTAAATTGATTCATAGAGGTTTGCATGTTGCATAAGTTTGATTGGAATAGCTAACCATGATTGCTAGCATTGATTGCATGATTGAATTGATTGACATGACCACTTGATATCGATTTGATCATAATTAGTTGAGTATTTGATTATGTTTCTTCATATTGTTTAGCACTAGAGAAATCTATGTTAGAGAGTGTGAGGATGATTAGTTGAATGCCTCTAATTTCTCCTACTATTTGTCTTTGCATTGCTAAGATTGCTTGACTCCCTAATTACCTTGGTTATCATGAATACATGTTGATCCCCATTCCCTAGTGTTTCATTTGTTTGGTTCTTGATTTAAGAAGTAGAATAATGTCACCTTTCACTTTAGACTTCGACCTAGCTTAGGCGTTAATTAGAAATACTTGAGCATAACCGTTCCTAGTGGTTCGACCCTTGACTTACCTCTATACTTGTATTTAGGTAGTTGAGTGATTATAAATTTGTTTGCCCGTAGGGAGGATTAGTTCAACGACATAGTTTTCCCCACGTCACTAATTGAGTCAAATGAAAGTCAAACACTTTCATCAAAGCTTTTAGAATCAAATGAAAGTCAAATACATTCAAACAAAGCTTTTTGAATCAAATGAAAGTTAATTGCATTCCACAATGCTAATTGAGTCAAATGAAAGTCAAACACTTTCAACAAAGGGTTTAGAATCAAATGAAAGTCAAATACATTCAATCAAAGCTTTTTGAATCAAATGAAAGTCAATTGCATTCCACAATGCTAATTGAGTCAAATGAAAGTCAAACACATTCAACAAAGCTAATTGAGTCAAAAGAAGGTCAAACACATTCAAACAAAGCTTTTTGAATCAAATGAAAGTAAAATGCATTCAACAAAGCTAATTGAGTCAAATGAAAGTCAAATGCATTCAACAAAGCCAATTGAGTCAAATGAAAGTCAAACACATTCAAATAAAGCTTCTTGATTCAAATGAAGGTCAAATGCATTCAACAAAGCTAATTGAGTCAAATGAAAGTCAAACACTTTCAACAAAGCTAATTGAGTCAAATGAAAGTCAAACACATTCAAACAAAGCTTTTTGAATGAAGTGAAAGTCAAATGCATTCAACAAAGCTAATTGAGTCAAATGAAAGTCAAACACTTTCATCAAAGCTTTTAGAATCAAATGAAAGTCAAATACATTCAAACAAAGCTTTTAGAATGAAATGAAAGTCAATTGCATTCCACAATGCTAATTGAGTCAAATGAAAGTCAAACACATTCAACGAAGCTAATTGAGTCAAATGAAAGTCAAACACATTCAAACAAAGCTTTTTGAATCAAATGAAAGTCAAATGCATTCAACAAAACCAATTGAGTCAAATGAAAGTCAAACACATTAAACAAAGCTTCTTGATTCAAGTCAAATGCATTCAACAAAGCTAATTGAGTCAAATGAAAGTCAAACACTTTCAACAAAGCTTTTAGAATCAAATGAAAGTCAAACACATTCTAACAAAGCTTTTGAATCAAATGAATGTCAAATGCTTTCAACAAAGCTAATTATGTCAAATGAAAGTCAAACACTTTCAACAAAGCTAATTGAGTCAAATGAAAGTCAAACACATTCAAACAAATCTTTTTGATTCAAATGAAAGTCAAATGCGTTCAACAAAGCTAATTGCGTCAAATGAAAGTCAAACACTTTCAACAAAGCTTTTAGAATCAAATGAAAGTCAAACACATTCAAACAAAGCTTTTTAAATCAAATGAAAATCAAATGAATTCAACAACGCTAATTGAGTCAATTGAAAGTCAAACACTTTCATCAAAGCTTTTAGAATCAAATGAAAGTCAAATACATTTAAACAAAGCTTTTTGAATGAAATTAAAGTCAATTGCATTCCACATTGCTAATTGAGTCAAATGAAAGTCAAACACATTCAACGAAGCTAATTGAGTCAAATGAAAGTCAAACACATTCAAACAAAGCTTTTTGAATCAAATGAAAGTCAAATGCATTCAACAAAACCAATTGAGTCAAATGAAAGTTAAACACATTCAAACAAAGCTAATTATGTCAAATGAAAGTCAAACACTTTCAACAAAGCGAATTGAGTCAAATGAAAGTCAAACACATTCAAATAAAGCTTCTTGATTCAAATGAAAGTCAAATGCATTCAACAAAGCTAATTGAGTCAAATGAAAGTCAAACACTTTCAACAAAGCTAATTTAATCAAATGAAAGTCAAACACATTCAAAAAAAGCTTTTTGATTCAAATGAAAGTCAAATGCATTCAACAAAGCTAATTGAGTCAAATGAAAGTCAAACACTTTCAACAAAGCTTTTAGAATCAAATGAAAGTCAAACACATTCAAACAAAGCTTTTTGAATCAAATGAAAATCAAATGAATTCAATAAAGCTAATTGAGTCAAATGAAAGTCAAACACTTTCATCAAAGCTTTTAGAGTCAAATGAAAGTCAAACACATTCAAACAAAGCTTTTTGAATCAAATGAAAATCAATTGAATTCAACAAAGCTAATTGAGTCAAATGAAAGTCAAACACTATCAACAAAGCGTTAAGAATCAAATGAAAGTCAAATACATTCAATCAAAGATTTTTGAATCAAATGAAAGTCAATTGCATTCCACAATGCTAATTGAGTCAAATGAAAGTCAAACACATTCAACAAAGCTAATTGAGTCAAAAGAAAGTAAAACACATTCAAACAAAGCTTTTTGAATCAAATGAAAGTTAAATGCATTCAACAAAGCTAATTGAGTCCAATGAAAGTAAAACACTTTCAACAAAGCTAATTGAGTCAAATGAAAGTCAAACACATTCAAACAAAGCTTTTTGATTCAAATGAAAGTCAAACACATTCAAACAAAGCTTTTTGAATCAAAAGAAAATCAAATGAATTCAACAAAGCTAATTGAGTCAAATGATAGTCAAACACTTTCATCAAAGCTTTTAGAATAAAATGAGAGTCAAATACATTCAAACAAAGCTTTTTGAATAAAATGAAAGTCAATTGTATTCCACAATGCTAATTGAGTCAAATGAAAGTCAAACACATTCAAAGAAGCTAATTGAGTCAAATGAAAGTCAAACACATTCAAACAAAGCTTTTTGATTCAAATGAAAGTCAAATGCATTCAACAAAGCTAATTGAGTCAAATGAAAGTCAAACACTTTCAACAAAGCTTTCAGAATCAAATGAAAGTCAAACACATTCAAACAAAGCTTTTTGAATCAAATGAAAGTTAAATGCATTCAACAAAGCTAATTCAATCAAATGAAAGTCAAACACTTTCAACAAAGCTAATTGAGTCAAATGAAAGTCAAACACATTCAAACAAAGCTTTTTGATTCAAATGAAAGTCAAACACATTCAAACAAAACTTTTTGAATCAAAAGAAAATCAAATGAATTCCTCAAACCTAATTGAGTCAAATGATAGTCAAACACTTTCATCAAAGCTTTTAGAATCAAATGAATGTCAAATACAATCAAACAAAGCTTTTTGAATCAAATGAAAGTCAATTGCATTCCACAATGCTAATTGAGTCAAATGAAAGTCTAACACTTTCAACAAAGTGTTTAGAATCAAATGAAAGTCAAATACATTCAATCAAAGCTTTTTGAATCAAATGAAAGTCAATTGCATTCCACAATGCTAATTGAGTCAAATGAAAGTCAAACACATTATTCAACAAAGCTAATTGAATCAAAAGAAAGTCAAACACATTCAAACAAAGCTTTTTGAATCAAATGAAAGTAAAATGCATTCAACAAAGCTAATTGAGTCAAATGAAAGTCAAACACTTTCAACAAAGCTAATTGAGTTAAATGAAAGTCAAACACATTCAAACAAAGCTTTTTGATTCAAATGAAAGTCAAACACATTCAAACAAAGCTTTTTGAATCAAAAGAAAATCAAATGAATTCCTCAAAGCTAATTGAGTCAAATGATAGTCAAACACTTTCATCAAAGCTTTTAGAATCAAATGAAAGTCAAATACAATCAAACAAAGCTTTTTGAATCAAATGAAAGTCAATTGCATTCCACAATGCTAATTGAGTCAAATGAAAGTCTAACACTTTCAACAAAGCGTTTAGAATCAAATGAAAGTCAAATACATTCAATCAAAGCTTTTTGAATCAAATGAAAGTCAATTGCATTCCACAATGCTAATTGGGTCAAATGAAAGTCAAACACATTATTCAACAAAGCTAATTGAGTCAAAAGAAAGTCAAACACATTCAAACAAAGCTTTTTGAATCAAATGAAAGTAAAATGCATTCAACAAAGCTAATTGAGTCAAATGAAAGTCAAACACTTTCAACAAAGCTAATTGAGTCAAATGAAAGTCAAACACATTCAAACAAAGCTTTTTGAATCAAATGAAAGTCAAAATGCATTCAACAAAGCTAATTGAGTCAAATGAAAGTCAAACACTTCCAACAAAGCTTTTTGAATCAAATGAAAGTCAATTGCATTCCACAATGCTAATTGAGTCAAATGAAAGTCTAACACTTTCAACAAAGCGTTTTGAATCAAATGAAAGTCAAATACATTCAATCAAAGCTTTTTGAATCAAATGAAAGTCAATTGCATTCCACAATGCTAATTGAGTCAATTGAAAGTCAAACACATTCAACAAAGCTAATTGAGTCAAAAGAAAGTCAAACACATTCAAACAAAGCTTTTTGAATCAAATGAAAGTAAAATGCATTCAACAAAGTTAATTAAGTCAAATGAAAGTCAAACACTTTCAACAAAGCTAATTGAGTTAAATGAAAGTCAAACACATTCAAACAAAGCTTTTTGATTCAAATGAAAGTCAAATGCATTCAACAAAGCTAATTGAGTCAAATGAAAGTCAAACACTTTCAACAAAGCTTTTAGAATCAAATGAAAGTCAAACACATTCAAACAAAGCTTTTTGAATCAAATGAAAATCAAATGAATTCAACAAAGCTAATTGAGTCCAATGAAAGTCAAACACTTTCATCAAAGCTTTTAGAATCAAATGAAAGTCAATTACATTCAAACAAAGCTTTTTGATTCAAATGAAAGTCAAATGCATTCAACAAAGCTAATTGATTCAAAAGAAAGTCAAACACTTTCAACAAAGCTTTTAGAATCAAATGAAAGTCAAACACATTCAAACAAAGCTTTTTGAATCAAATGAAAGTCAAATGCATTCAACAAAGCCAATTGAGTCAAATGAAAGTCAAACACATTCAAATAAAGCTTCTTGATTCAAATGAAGGTCAAATGCATTCAACAAAGCTAATTGAGTCAAATGAAAGTCAAACACTTTCAACAAAGCTAATTGAGTCAAATGAAAGTCAAACACATTCAAACAAAGCTTTTTGAATGAAGTGAAAGTCAAATGCATTCAACAAAGCTAATTGAGTCAAATGAAAGTCAAACACTTTCAACAAAGCGTTTAGAATCAAATGAAAGTCAAATACATTCAATCAAAGCTTTTTGAATCAAATGAAAGTCAATTGCATTCCACAATGCTAATTAAGTCAAATGAAAGTCAAACACATTCAACAAAGCTAATTGAGTCACAAGAAAGTCAAACACATTCGAACAAAGCTTTTTGAATCAAATGAAAGTCAAATGCATCCAACAAAGCTAATTGAGTCAAATGAAAGTCAAACACTTTCAACAAAGCTAATTGAGTCAAATGAAAGTTAAACACATTCAAACAAAGCTTTTTGAATCAAATGAAAGTCAAACACATTCATCAAAGCTTTTTGAATGAAGTGAAAGTCAAATGAATTCAACAAAGCTAATTGAGTCAAATGAAAGTCAAACACTTTCATCAAAGCTTTTAGAATCAAATGAAAGTCAAATACATTCAAACAAAGCTTTTTGAATCAAATGGATGTCAATTGGACTCCACAATGCTAATTGAGTCAAATGAAAGTCAAACACATTCAACGAATCCAATTGAGTCAAATGAAAGTAAAACACATTCAAACAAAGCTTCTTGATTCAAATGAAAGTCAAATGCATTCAACAAAGCTAATTGTGTCAAATGAAAGTCAAACACTTTTAACAAAGCTTTTAGAATCAAATGAAAGTCAAACACATTCAAACAAAGCTTTTTGGATCAAATGAAAGTCAAATGCATTCAACAAAGCTAATTGAGTCAAATGAAAGTCAAACACTTTCAACAAAGCTTTTAGAATCTAATGAAAGTCAAATACATTAAACTTAGCTTTTTGATCAAATGAAAGTCTATTGCATTCCACAATGGTAATTGAGTCAAATGAAAGTTAAACACATTCAACAATGCTAATTGAGTCAAATGAAAGTCAAACACATTTAAACAAAGCTTTTTGAATCAAATAAAAGCCAAATGCATTCAACAAAGCTAATTGAGTCAAATGAATGTCAAACACTTTCAACAAAGCTTTTAGAATCAAATGAAAGTCAAACACATTCAAACAATGCTTTTTGAATCAAATGAAAGTCAAATACATTCAACAAAGCTAATTAAGTCAAATGAAAGTCAAACACTTTCCACAAAGCGTTTAGAATCAAATCAAAGTTAAATACATTTAAACAAAGCTTTTTGAATCAAATGAAAGTCAATTGCATTCCACAATGCTAATTGAGTCAAATGAAAGTCAAACACATTCAACAAAGCTAATTGAGTCAAAAGAAAGTCAAACACATTCAAACAAAGCTTTTTGAATCAAATGAAAAGCAAATGCATTCAACAAAGTTAATTGTGTCAAATGAAAGTCAAACACTTTCAACAAAGCGTTTAGAATCAAATGAAAGTCAAATACATTCAATCAAAACTTTTTGAATCAAATGAAAGTCAATTGCATTCCACAATGCTAATTAAGTCAAATGAAAGTCAAACACATTCAACAAAGCTAATTGAGTCAAAAGAAAGTCAAACACATTCAAACAAAGCTTTTTGAATCAAATGAAAGTAAAATGCATTCAACAAAGCTAATTGAGTCAAATGAAAGTCAAACACTTTCAACAAAGCTAATTGAGTCAAATGAAAGTCAAACACATTCAAACAAAGCTTTTTGATTCAAATGAAAGTCAAATGCATTCAACAAAGCTAATTGAGTCAAATGAAAGTCAAACACTTTCAACAAAGCGTTTAGAATCAAATGAAAGTCAAAAACATTCAAACAAAGCTTTTTGAATCAAATGAAAGTCAATTGCATTCCACAATGCTAATTGAGTCAAATGAAAGTCAAACACATTCAACGAAGCTAATTGAGTCAAATGAAAGTCAAACACATTCAAACAAAGCTTTTTGAATCAAATGAAAGTCAAATGCATTCAACAAAGCCAATTGAGTCAAATGAAAGTCAAACACATTCAAACAAAGCTTCTTGATTCAAATGAAAGTCAAATGCATTCAACAAAGCTAATTGAGTCAAATGAAAGTCAATTGCATTCCATAATGCTAATTAAGTCAAATGAAAGTCAATTGCATTCCACAATGCTAAATAAGTCTAATGAAAGTCAAACACTTTCAACAAAGCTTTTAGAATCAAATGAAAGTCAAACACATTCAAACAAAGCTTTTTGAATCAAATGAAAGTCAATTGCATTCCACAATGCTAATTGAGTCAAATGAAAGTCAAACACATTCATCGAAGCTAGTTGAGTCAAATGAAAGTCAAACACATTCAAACAAAGCTTTTTGAATCAAATGAAAGTCAAATGCATTCAACAAAGCCAACTGAGTCAAATGAAAGTCAAACACATTCAAACAAAGCTTCTTGATTCAAATGAAAGTCGAATGCATTCAACAAAGCTAATTGAGTCAAATGAACGTCAAACACTTTCAACAAAGCTTTTAGAATCAAATTAAAGTCAAACACATTCAAATAAATCTTTTTGAATCAAATGAATGTCAAATGCATTCAACAAAGCTAATTGAGTCAAATGAAAGTCAAACACTTTCATCAAAGCTTTTAGAATCAAATGAAAGCCTATTGCATTCCAAAATGGTAATTGAGTCAAATGAAAGTCAAACACATTCAACAAAGCTAATTGAGTCAAATGAAAGTCAAACACATTCAAACAAAGCTTTTTGAATCAAATAAAAGCCAAATGCATTCAACAAAGCTAATTGAGTCAAATGAATGTTAAACACTTTCAACAAAGCTTTTAGAATTAAATGAAAGTCAAACACAATCAAACAAAGCTTTTTGAATCAAATGAAAGTCAAATGCATTCAACAAAGCTAATTGAGTCAAATGAAAGTCAAACACTTTCAACAAAGCGTTTAGAATCAAATCAAAGTCAAATACATTCAAACAAAGCTTTTTGAATCAAATGAATGTCAATTGCATTCCACAACGCTAATTGAGTCAAATGAAAGTCAAACACATTCAACCAAGCTAATTGAGTCAAATGAAAGTCAAACATATTTAAACAAAGCTTTTTGAATCAAATAAAAGCCAAATGCATTCAACAAAGCTAATTGAGTCAAATGAATGTCAAACACTTTCAACAAAGCTTTTAGAATCAAATGAAAGTCAAACACATTCAAACAATGCTTTTTGAATCAAATGAAAGTCAAATACATTCAACAATGCTAATTAAGTCAAATGAAAGTCAAACACTTTCAACAAAGCGTTTAGAATCAAATGAAAGTCAAATACATTCAATCAAAACTTTTTGAATCAAATGAAAGTCAATTGCATTCCACAATGCGAATTAAGTCAAATGAAAGTCAAACACATTCAATAAAGTTAATTAAGTCAAAAGAAAGTCAAACACATTCAAACAAAGCTTTTTGAATCAAATGAAAGTAAAATGCATTCAACAAAGCTAATTGAGTCAAATGAAAGTCAAACACTTTCAACAAAGCTAATTGAGTCAAATGAAAGTCAAACACATTCAAACAAAGCTTTTTGATTCAAATGAAAGTCAAATGCATTCAACAAAGCTAATTGAGTCAAATGAAAGTCAAACACTTTCAACAAAGCGTTTAGAATCAAATGAAAGTCAAAAACATTCAAACAAAGCTTTTTGAATCAAATGAAAGTCAATTGCATTCCACAATGCTAATTGAGTCAAATGAAAGTCAAACACATTCAACGAAGCTAATTGAGTCAAATGAAAGTCAAACACTTTCAAACAAAGCTTTTTGAATCAAATGAAAGTCAAATGCATTCAACAAAGCTAATTGAGTCAAATGAAAGTCAAACACTTTCAACAAAGCTTTCAGAATCAAATGAAAGTCAAACACATTCAAACAAAGCTTTTTGAATCAAATGAAAGTTAAATGCATTCAACAAAGCTAATTCAATCAAATGAAAGTCAAACACTTTCAACAAAGCTAATTGAGTCAAATGAAAGTCAAACACATTCAAACAAAGCTTTTTGATTCAAATGAAAGTCAAACACATTCAAACAAAACTTTTTGAATCAAAAGAAAATCAAATGAATTCCTCAAAGCTAATTGAGTCAAATGATAGTCAAACACTTTCATCAAAGCTTTTAGAATCAAATGAATGTCAAATACAATCAAACAAAGCTTTTTGAATCAAATGAAAGTCAATTGCATTCCACAATGCTAATTGAGTCAAATGAAAGTCTAACACTTTCAACAAAGTGTTTAGAATCAAATGAAAGTCAAATACATTCAATCAAAGCTTTTTGAATCAAATGAAAGTCAATTGCATTCCACAATGCTAATTGAGTCAAATGAAAGTCAAACACATTATTCAACAAAGCTAATTGAATCAAAAGAAAGTCAAACACATTCAAACAAAGCTTTTTGAATCAAATGAAAGTAAAATGCATTCAACAAAGCTAATTGAGTCAAATGAAAGTCAAACACTTTCAACAAAGCTAATTGAGTTAAATGAAAGTCAAACACATTCAAACAAAGCTTTTTGATTCAAATGAAAGTCAAACACATTCAAACAAAGCTTTTTGAATCAAAAGAAAATCAAATGAATTCCTCAAAGCTAATTGAGTCAAATGATAGTCAAACACTTTCATCAAAGCTTTTAGAATCAAATGAAAGTCAAATACAATCAAACAAAGCTTTTTGAATCAAATGAAAGTCAATTGCATTCCACAATGCTAATTGAGTCAAATGAAAGTCTAACACTTTCAACAAAGCGTTTAGAATCAAATGAAAGTCAAATACATTCAATCAAAGCTTTTTGAATCAAATGAAAGTCAATTGCATTCCACAATGCTAATTGGGTCAAATGAAAGTCAAACACATTATTCAACAAAGCTAATTGAGTCAAAAGAAAGTCAAACACATTCAAACAAAGCTTTTTGAATCAAATGAAAGTAAAATGCATTCAACAAAGCTAATTGAGTCAAATGAAAGTCAAACACTTTCAACAAAGCTAATTGAGTCAAATGAAAGTCAAACACATTCAAACAAAGCTTTTTGAATCAAATGAAAGTCAAAATGCATTCAACAAAGCTAATTGAGTCAAATGAAAGTCAAACACTTCCAACAAAGCTTTTTGAATCAAATGAAAGTCAATTGCATTCCACAATGCTAATTGAGTCAAATGAAAGTCTAACACTTTCAACAAAGCGTTTTGAATCAAATGAAAGTCAAATACATTCAATCAAAGCTTTTTGAATCAAATGAAAGTCAATTGCATTCCACAATGCTAATTGAGTCAATTGAAAGTCAAACACATTCAACAAAGCTAATTGAGTCAAAAGAAAGTCAAACACATTCAAACAAAGCTTTTTGAATCAAATGAAAGTAAAATGCATTCAACAAAGTTAATTAAGTCAAATGAAAGTCAAACACTTTCAACAAAGCTAATTGAGTTAAATGAAAGTCAAACACATTCAAACAAAGCTTTTTGATTCAAATGAAAGTCAAATGCATTCAACAAAGCTAATTGAGTCAAATGAAAGTCAAACACTTTCAACAAAGCTTTTAGAATCAAATGAAAGTCAAACACATTCAAACAAAGCTTTTTGAATCAAATGAAAATCAAATGAATTCAACAAAGCTAATTGAGTCCAATGAAAGTCAAACACTTTCATCAAAGCTTTTAGAATCAAATGAAAGTCAATTACATTCAAACAAAGCTTTTTGATTCAAATGAAAGTCAAATGCATTCAACAAAGCTAATTGATTCAAAAGAAAGTCAAACACTTTCAACAAAGCTTTTAGAATCAAATGAAAGTCAAACACATTCAAACAAAGCTTTTTGAATCAAATGAAAGTCAAATGCATTCAACAAAGCCAATTGAGTCAAATGAAAGTCAAACACATTCAAATAAAGCTTCTTGATTCAAATGAAGGTCAAATGCATTCAACAAAGCTAATTGAGTCAAATGAAAGTCAAACACTTTCAACAAAGCTAATTGAGTCAAATGAAAGTCAAACACATTCAAACAAAGCTTTTTGAATGAAGTGAAAGTCAAATGCATTCAACAAAGCTAATTGAGTCAAATGAAAGTCAAACACTTTCAACAAAGCGTTTAGAATCAAATGAAAGTCAAATACATTCAATCAAAGCTTTTTGAATCAAATGAAAGTCAATTGCATTCCACAATGCTAATTAAGTCAAATGAAAGTCAAACACATTCAACAAAGCTAATTGAGTCACAAGAAAGTCAAACACATTCGAACAAAGCTTTTTGAATCAAATGAAAGTCAAATGCATCCAACAAAGCTAATTGAGTCAAATGAAAGTCAAACACTTTCAACAAAGCTAATTGAGTCAAATGAAAGTTAAACACATTCAAACAAAGCTTTTTGAATCAAATGAAAGTCAAACACATTCATCAAAGCTTTTTGAATGAAGTGAAAGTCAAATGAATTCAACAAAGCTAATTGAGTCAAATGAAAGTCAAACACTTTCATCAAAGCTTTTAGAATCAAATGAAAGTCAAATACATTCAAACAAAGCTTTTTGAATCAAATGGATGTCAATTGGACTCCACAATGCTAATTGAGTCAAATGAAAGTCAAACACATTCAACGAATCCAATTGAGTCAAATGAAAGTAAAACACATTCAAACAAAGCTTCTTGATTCAAATGAAAGTCAAATGCATTCAACAAAGCTAATTGTGTCAAATGAAAGTCAAACACTTTTAACAAAGCTTTTAGAATCAAATGAAAGTCAAACACATTCAAACAAAGCTTTTTGGATCAAATGAAAGTCAAATGCATTCAACAAAGCTAATTGAGTCAAATGAAAGTCAAACACTTTCAACAAAGCTTTTAGAATCTAATGAAAGTCAAATACATTAAACTTAGCTTTTTGATCAAATGAAAGTCTATTGCATTCCACAATGGTAATTGAGTCAAATGAAAGTTAAACACATTCAACAATGCTAATTGAGTCAAATGAAAGTCAAACACATTTAAACAAAGCTTTTTGAATCAAATAAAAGCCAAATGCATTCAACAAAGCTAATTGAGTCAAATGAATGTCAAACACTTTCAACAAAGCTTTTAGAATCAAATGAAAGTCAAACACATTCAAACAATGCTTTTTGAATCAAATGAAAGTCAAATACATTCAACAAAGCTAATTAAGTCAAATGAAAGTCAAACACTTTCAACAAAGCGTTTAGAATCAAATCAAAGTTAAATACATTCAAACAAAGCTTTTTGAATCAAATGAAAGTCAATTGCATTCCACAATGCTAATTGAGTCAAATGAAAGTCAAACACATTCAACAAAGCTAATTGAGTCAAAAGAAAGTCAAACACATTCAAACAAAGCTTTTTGAATCAAATGAAAAGCAAATGCATTCAACAAAGTTAATTGTGTCAAATGAAAGTCAAACACTTTCAACAAAGCGTTTAGAATCAAATGAAAGTCAAATACATTCAATCAAAACTTTTTGAATCAAATGAAAGTCAATTGCATTCCACAATGCTAATTAAGTCAAATGAAAGTCAAACACATTCAACAAAGCTAATTGAGTCAAAAGAAAGTCAAACACATTCAAACAAAGCTTTTTGAATCAAATGAAAGTAAAATGCATTCAACAAAGCTAATTGAGTCAAATGAAAGTCAAACACTTTCAACAAAGCTAATTGAGTCAAATGAAAGTCAAACACATTCAAACAAAGCTTTTTGATTCAAATGAAAGTCAAATGCATTCAACAAAGCTAATTGAGTCAAATGAAAGTCAAACACTTTCAACAAAGCGTTTAGAATCAAATGAAAGTCAAACACATTCAAACAAAGCTTTTTGAATCAAATGAAAGTCAATTGCATTCCACAATGCTAATTGAGTCAAATGAAAGTCAAACACATTCAACGAAGCTAATTGAGTCAAATGAAAGTCAAACACATTCAAACAAAGCTTTTTGAATCAAATGAAAGTCAAATGCATTCAACAAAGCCAATTGAGTCAAATGAAAGTCAAACACATTCAAACAAAGCTTCTTGATTCAAATGAAAGTCAAATGCATTCAACAAAGCTAATTGAGTCAAATGAAAGTCAATTGCATTCCATAATGCTAATTAAGTCAAATGAAAGTCAATTGCATTCCACAATGCTAAATAAGTCTAATGAAAGTCAAACACTTTCAACAAAGCTTTTAGAATCAAATGAAAGTCAAACACATTCAAACAAAGCTTTTTGAATCAAATGAAAGTCAATTGCATTCCACAATGCTAATTGAGTCAAATGAAAGTCAAACACATTCATCGAAGCTAGTTGAGTCAAATGAAAGTCAAACACATTCAAACAAAGCTTTTTGAATCAAATGAAAGTCAAATGCATTCAACAAAGCCAATTGAGTCAAATGAAAGTCAAACACATTCAAACAAAGCTTCTTGATTCAAATGAAAGTCGAATGCATTCAACAAAGCTAATTGAGTCAAATGAACGTCAAACACTTTCAACAAAGCTTTTAGAATCAAATTAAAGTCAAACACATTCAAATAAATCTTTTTGAATCAAATGAATGTCAAATGCATTCAACAAAGCTAATTGAGTCAAATGAAAGTCAAACACTTTCATCAAAGCTTTTAGAATCAAATGAAAGCCTATTGCATTCCAAAATGGTAATTGAGTCAAATGAAAGTCAAACACATTCAACAAAGCTAATTGAGTCAAATGAAAGTCAAACACATTCAAACAAAGCTTTTTGAATCAAATAAAAGCCAAATGCATTCAACAAAGCTAATTGAGTCAAATGAATGTTAAACACTTTCAACAAAGCTTTTAGAATTAAATGAAAGTCAAACACAATCAAACAAAGCTTTTTGAATCAAATGAAAGTCAAATGCATTCAACAAAGCTAATTGAGTCAAATGAAAGTCAAACACTTTCAACAAAGCGTTTAGAATCAAATCAAAGTCAAATACATTCAAACAAAGCTTTTTGAATCAAATGAATGTCAATTGCATTCCACAACGCTAATTGAGTCAAATGAAAGTCAAACACATTCAACCAAGCTAATTGAGTCAAATGAAAGTCAAACATATTTAAACAAAGCTTTTTGAATCAAATAAAAGCCAAATGCATTCAACAAAGCTAATTGAGTCAAATGAATGTCAAACACTTTCAACAAAGCTTTTAGAATCAAATGAAAGTCAAACACATTCAAACAATGCTTTTTGAATCAAATGAAAGTCAAATACATTCAACAATGCTAATTAAGTCAAATGAAAGTCAAACACTTTCAACAAAGCGTTTAGAATCAAATGAAAGTCAAATACATTCAATCAAAACTTTTTGAATCAAATGAAAGTCAATTGCATTCCACAATGCGAATTAAGTCAAATGAAAGTCAAACACATTCAACAAAGTTAATTAAGTCAAAAGAAAGTCAAACACATTCAAACAAAGCTTTTTGAATCAAATGAAAGTAAAATGCATTCAACAAAGCTAATTGAGTCAAATGAAAGTCAAACACTTTCAACAAAGCTAATTGAGTCAAATGAAAGTCAAACACATTCAAACAAAGCTTTTTGATTCAAATGAAAGTCAAATGCATTCAACAAAGCTAATTGAGTCAAATGAAAGTCAAACACTTTCAACAAAGCGTTTAGAATCAAATGAAAGTCAAAAACATTCAAACAAAGCTTTTTGAATCAAATGAAAGTCAATTGCATTCCACAATGCTAATTGAGTCAAATGAAAGTCAAACACATTCAACGAAGCTAATTGAGTCAAATGAAAGTCAAACACTTTCAAACAAAGCTTTTTGAATCAAATGAAAGTCAAATGCATTCAACAAAGCCAATTGAGTCAAATGAAAGTCAAAAACATTCAAACAAAGCTTCTTGATTCAAATGAAAGTCAAATGCATTCAACAAAGCTAATTGAGTCAAATGAAAGTCAATTGCATTCCATAATGCTAATTAAGTCAAATGAAAGTCAAACACTTTCAACAAAGCTAATTGAGTCAAATGAAAGTCAAACACATTCAAACAAAGCTTTTTGATTCAAATGAAAGTCAAATGCATTCAACAAAGCTAATTGAGTCAAATGAAAGTCAAACACTTTCAACAAAGCGTTTAGAATCAAATGAAAGTCAAAAACATTCAAACAAAGCTTTTTGAATCAAATGAAAGTCAATTGCATTCCACAATACTAATTGAGTCAAATGAAAGTCAAACACATTCAACGAAGCTAATTGAGTCAAATGAAAGTCAAACACATTCAAACAAAGCTTTTTGAATCAAATGAAAGTCAAATGCATTCAACAAAGCCAATTGAGTCAAATGAAAGTCAAACACATTCAAACAAAGCTTCTTGATTCAAATGAAAGTCAAATGCATTCCACAAAGCTAATTGAATCAAATGAAAGTCAATTGCATTCCATAATGCTAATTAAGTCAAATGAAAGTCTATTGCATTCCACAATGCTAATTAAGTCAAATGAAAGTCAAACACTTTCAACAAAGCCTTTAGAATCAAATGAAAGTCAAACACATTCAAACAAAGCTTTTTGAATCAAATGAAAGTCAATTGCATTCCACAATGCTAATTGAGTCAAATGAAAGTCAAACACATTCAACGAAGCTAGTTGAGTCAAATGAAAGTCAAACACATTCAAACAAAGCTTTTTGAATCAAATGAAAGTCAAATGCATTCAACAAAGCCAATTGAGTCAAATGAAAGTCAAACACATTCAAACAAAGCTTCTTGATTCAAATGAAAGTCGAATGCATTCAACAAAGCTAATTGAGTCAAATGAACGTCAAACACTTTCAACAAAGCTTTTAGAATCAAATTAAAGTCAAACACATTCAAATAAATCTTTTTGAATCAAATGAATGTCAAATGCATTCAACAAAGCTAATTGAGTCAAATGAAAGTCAAACACTTTCATCAAAGCTTTTAGAATCAAATGAAAGCCTATTGCATTCCAAAATGGTAATTGAGTCAAATGAAAGTCAAACACATTCAACAAAGCTAATTGAGTCAAATGAAAGTCAAACACATTTAAACAAAGCTTTTTGAATCAAATAAAAGCCAAATGCATTCAACAAAGCTAATTGAGTCAAATGAATGTTAAACACTTTCAACAAAGCTTTTAGAATTAAATGAAAGTCAAACACAATCAAACAAAGCTTTTTGAATCAAATGAAAGTCAAATGCATTCAACAAAGCTAATTGAGTCAAATGAAAGTCAAACACTTTCAACAAAGCGTTTAGAATCAAATCAAAGTCAAATACATTCAAACAAAGCTTTTTGAATCAAATGAATGTCAATTGCATTCCACAACGCTAATTGAGTCAAATGAAAGTCAAACACATTCAACCAAGCTAATTGAGTCAAATGAAAGTCAAACACATTTAAACAAAGCTTTTTGAATCAAATAAAAGCCAAATGCATTCAACAAAGCTAATTGAGTCAAATGAATGTCAAACACTTTCAACAAAGCTTTTAGAATCAAATGAAAGTCAAACACATTCAAACAATGCTTTTTGAATCAAATGAAAGTCAAATACATTCAACAATGCTAATTAAGTCAAATGAAAGTCAAACACTTTCAACAAAGCGTTTAGAATCAAATGAAAGTCAAATACATTCAATCAAAACTTTTTGAATCAAATGAAAGTCAATTGCATTCCACAATGCGAATTAAGTCAAATGAAAGTCAAACACATTCAACAAAGCTAATTAAGTCAAAAGAAAGTCAAACACATTCAAACAAAGCTTTTTGAATCAAATGAAAGTAAAATGCATTCAACAAAGCTAATTGAGTCAAATGAAAGTCAAACACTTTCAACAAAGCTAATTGAGTCAAATGAAAGTCAAACACATTCAAACAAAGCTTTTTGATTCAAATGAAAGTCAAATGCATTCAACAAAGCTAATTGAGTCAAATGAAAGTCAAACACTTTCAACAAAGCGTTTAGAATCAAATGAAAGTAAAAAAACATTCAAACAAAGCTTTTTGAATCAAATGAAAGTCAATTGCATTCCACAATGCTAATTGAGTCAAATGAAAGTCAAACACATTCAACGAAGCTAATTGAGTCAAATGAAAGTCAAACACATTCAACGAAGCTAGTTGAGTCAAATGAAAGTCAAACACATTCAAACAAAGCTTTTTGAATCAAATGAAAGTCAAATGCATTCAACAAAGCCAATTGAGTCAAATGAAAGTCAAACACATTCAAACAAAGCTTCTTGATTCAAATGAAAGTCGAATGCATTCAACAAAGCTAATTGAGTCAAATGAACGTCAAACACTTTCAACAAAGCTTTTAGAATCAAATTAAAGTCAAACACATTCAAATAAATCTTTTTGAATCAAATGAATGTCAAATGCATTCAACAAAGCTAATTGAGTCAAATGAAAGTCAAACACTTTCATCAAAGCTTTTAGAATCAAATGAAAGCCTATTGCATTCCAAAATGGTAATTGAGTCAAATGAAAGTCAAACACATTCAACAAAGCTAATTGAGTCAAATGAAAGTCAAACACATTCAAACAAAGCTTTTTGAATCAAATAAAAGCCAAATGCATTCAACAAAGCTAATTGAGTCAAATGAATGTTAAACACTTTCAACAAAGCTTTTAGAATTAAATGAAAGTCAAACACAATCAAACAAAGCTTTTTGAATCAAATGAAAGTCAAATGCATTCAACAAAGCTAATTGAGTCAAATGAAAGTCAAACACTTTCAACAAAGCGTTTAGAATCAAATCAAAGTCAAATACATTCAAACAAAGCTTTTTGAATCAAATGAATGTCAATTGCATTCCACAACGCTAATTGAGTCAAATGAAAGTCAAACACATTCAACCAAGCTAATTGAGTCAAATGAAAGTCAAACACATTTAAACAAAGCTTTTTGAATCAAATAAAAGCCAAATGCATTCAACAAAGCTAATTGAGTCAAATGAATGTCAAACACTTTCAACAAAGCTTTTAGAATCAAATGAAAGTCAAACACATTCAAACAATGCTTTTTGAATCAAATGAAAGTCAAATACATTCAACAATGCTAATTAAGTCAAATGAAAGTCAAACACATTCAACAAAGCGTTTAGAATCAAATGAAAGTCAAATACATTCAATCAAAACTTTTTGAATCAAATGAAAGTCAATTGCATTCCACAATGCGAATTAAGTCAAATGAAAGTCAAACACATTCAACAAAGCTAATTAAGTCAAAAGAAAGTCAAACACATTCAAACAAAGCTTTTTGAATCAAATGAAAGTAAAATGCATTCAACAAAGCTAATTGAGTCAAATGAAAGTCAAACACTTTCAACAAAGCTAATTGAGTCAAATGAAAGTCAAACACATTCAAACAAAGCTTTTTGATTCAAATGAAAGTCAAATGCATTCAACAAAGCAAATTGAGTCAAATGAAAGTCAAACACTTTCAACAAAGCGTTTAGAATCAAATGAAAGTAAAAAACATTCAAACAAAGCTTTTTGAATCAAATGAAAGTCAATTGCATTCCACAATGCTAATTGAGTCAAATGAAAGTCAAACACATTCAACGAAGCTAATTGAGTCAAATGAAAGTCAAACACTTTCAAACAAAGCTTTTTGAATCAAATGAAAGTCAAATGCATTCAACAAAGCCAATTGAGTCAAATGAAAGTCAAACACATTCAAACAAAGCTTCTTGATTCAAATGAAAGTCAAATGCATTCAACAAAGCTAATTGAGTCAAATGAAAGTCAATTGCATTCCATAATGCTAATTAAGTCAAATGAAAGTCAAACACTTTCAACAAAGCTAATTGAGTCAAATGAAAGTCAAACACATTCAAACAAAGCTTTTTGATTCAAATGAAAGTCAAATGCATTCAACAAAGCTAATTGAGTCAAATGAAAGTCAAACACTTTCAACAAAGCGTTTAGAATCAAATGAAAGTCAAAAACATTCAAACAAAGCTTTTTGAATCAAATGAAAGTCAATTGCATTCCACAATGATAATTGAGTCAAATAAAAGTCAAACACATTCAACAAAGCTAATTGAGTCAAAAGAAAGTCAAACACATTCAAACAAAGCTAATTGAATCAAATGAAAGTCAAATGCATTCAACAAAGCCAATTGAGTCAAATGAAAGTGAAACACTTTCAACAAATCTAATTGAGTCAAATGAAAGTAAAACACATTCAAACAAAGCTTTTTGATTCAAATGAAAGTCAAATGCATTCAACAAAGCTAATTGAGTCAAATGAAAGTCAAACACTTTCAACAAAGCTTTTAGAATCAAATGAAAGTGAAACACATTCAAACAAAGCTTTTTGAATCAAATGAAAATCAAATGAATTCAACAAAGCTAATTGAGTCATATGAAAGTCAAACACTTTCATCAAAGCTTTTAGAATAAAATGAAAGTCAAATACATTCAAACAAAGCTTTTTGAATCAAATGAAAGTCAATTGCATTCCACAATGCTAATTGAGTCAAATGAAAGTCAAATACATTCAACAAAGCTAATTGAGTCACAAGAAAGTCCAACACATTCAAACAAAGCTTTTTGAATCAAATGAAAATCAAATGCATTCCACAATGCTAATTGAGTCAAATGAAAGTCAAACACATTCAACGAAGGAAATTGAGTCAAATGAAAGTCAAACACATTCAAACAAAGCTTTTTGAATTAAATGAAAGTCAAATGCATTCAACAAAGCCAATTGAGTCAAATGAAAGTCAAACGCATTCAAACAAAGCTTCTTGATTCAAATGAAAGTCAAATGCATTTAACAAAGCTAATTGAGTCAAATGAAAGTCAAACACTTTCAACAAAGCTTTTAGAATGAAATGAAATTCAAACACATTCAAACAAAGCTTTTTGAATCAAATGAAGGTCAATTGAATTCAACAAAGCTAATTGAGTCAAATGAAAGTCAAACACTTTCAATAAAGCTTTTAGAATCAAATGAAAGTCAAATACATTCAAACAAAGCTTTTTGAATCAAATGAAAGTAAATTGCATTCCACAATGCTAGTTGAGTCAAATGAAAGTCAAACACATTCATCAAAGCTAATTGAGTAAAAAGAAAGTCAAACACATTCAAACAAAGCCTTTTGAATCAAATGAAAATCAAATGCATTCTACAATGCTAATTGAGTCAAATGAAAGTCAAACACATTCAACGAAACAAATTGAGTCAAATGAAAGTCAAACACATTCAAACAAAGCTTTTTGAATCAAATGAAAGTCAAATGCATTCAACAAAGCCAATTGAGTCAAATGAAAGTCAAACGCATTCAAACAAAGCTTCTTGATTCAAATGAAAGTCAAATACATTCAACAAAGCTAATTGAGTCAAATGAAAGTCAAGCACTTTCAACAAAGCTTTTAGAATTAAATGAAATTCAAACACATTCAAACAAAGCTTTTTGAATCAAATGAAGGTCAATTGCATTCAACAAAGCTAATTGAGTCAAATGAAAGTCAAACACTTTCAACAAAGCTTTTAGAATCAAATAAAAGTCAAATACATTCAAACAAAGCTTTTTGAATCAAATGAAAGTCAATTGCATTCCACAATGTTAATTGAGTCAAATGAAAGTCAAACACTTTCAACTAAGCTAATTGAGTCAAATGAAAGTTAAACACATTCAAACAAAGCTTTTGATTCAAATGAAAGTCAAATGCATTCAACAAAGCTACTTGAGTCAAATGAAAGTCAAACACCTTCAACAAAGCTTTTAGAATCAAATGAAAGTCAAACGCATTAAAACAAAGCTTTTTGAATCAAATGAAAATCAAATGAATTCAACAAAGCTAATTGAGTCTAAAGAAAGTCAAACACATTCAAACAAAGCTTTTTGAATCAAATGAAAATCAAATGCATTCAACAAAGCTAACTGAGTCAAATGAAAGTCAAACACTTTCAACAAAGCTAATTGAGTCAAATGAAAGTCAAACACATTCAAACAAAGCTTTTTGATTCAAATGAAAGTCAAATGCATTAAACAAAGCTAATTGAGTCAAATGAAAGTCAAACACTTTCAACAAAGCTTTTAGAATCATATGAAAGTCATACACATTCCAACAAAGCTTTTTGAATCAAATAAAAATCAAATGAATTCAACAAAGCTAATTGAGTCAAATGAAAGTCAAACACATTCATCAAAGCTTTTAGAATCAAATGAAAGTCAAATACATTCAAACAAAGCTTTTTGAATCAAATGGAAGTCAATTGCATTCCACAATGCTAATTGAGTCAAATGAAAGTCAAACACATTCAAACCAACTTTTTGAATCAAATGAAAGTAAAATGCATTTAACAAAGCCAATTAGGTCAAATGAAAGTCAAACACATTCAAACAAAGCTTCTTGATTCAAATGAAAGTCAAATGCATTCAACAAAGCCAATTAGGTCAAATAAAAGTCAAGCACATTCAACAAAGCTTTTAGAATGAAATGAAAGTCAAATGCATTCAACAAAGCTAATTAAGTCAAATGAAAGTCAAACACTTTCAACAAAGCTAATTGAGTCAAATGAAAGTCAAACACATTCAAACAAAGCTTTTTTATTCAAATGAAAGTCAAATGCATTCAACAATGCTAATTGAGTCTAATGAAAGTCAAACACTTTCAACAAAGCTAATTGAGTCTAAAGAAAATCAAACACATTCAAAAAAAGCTTTTTGAATTAAATGAAAATCAAATGCATTCAACAAAGCTAATTGAGTCAAATGAAAGTCAAACACTTTCAACAAATCTTTTAGAATCAAATAAAATTCAAATACATTCAAACAAAGCTTTTTGAATCAAATGAAAGTCAGTTGCATTCCACAATGTTAATTGAGTCAAATGAAAGTCAAACACATTCAACAAAGCTAATTGAGTCAAATGAAAGTTAAACACATTCAAACAAAGATTCTTGATTCAAGTGAAAGTCAAATGCATTTAACAAAGCTAATTGAGTCAAATGAAAGTCAAACACTTTCAACAAAGCTTTTAGAATCTAATGAAAGTCAAACACATTAAAACAAAGCTTTTTGAATCAAATGAAAGTCAAATGCATTCAACAAAGCTAATAAAGTCAAATGAAAGTCAAACACATTCAAACCAAGCTTTTTGAATCAAATGAAAGTAAAATGCATTCAACAAAGCCAATTAGGTCAAATGAAAGTCAAACAAATTCAAAGAAAGCTTCTTGATTCAAATGAAAGTCAAATGCATTCAACAAAGCCAATTAGGTCAAATGAAAGTCAAACACATTCAACAAAGCTTTTAGAATGAAATGAAAGTCAAATGCATTCAACAAAGCTAATTAAGTCAAATGAAAGTCAAACACTTTCAAACAAAGCTTTTTGAATCAAATGAAAAAAAAATGCATTCAACAAAGCTACTTGAGTCAAATGAAAGTCAAACACTTTCAACAAAGCTAATTGAGTCAAATGAAAGTCAAACACATTCAAACAAAGCTTTTTGATTCAAATGAAAGTCAAATGCATTCAACAAAGCTAATTGAGTCAAATAAAAGTCAAACACTTTCAACAAAGCTTTTAGAATCATATGAAAGTCAAACACATTCAAACAAAGCTATTTGAATAAAATGAAAATCAAATGAATTCAACAAAGCTAATTGAGTCAAATGAAAGTCAAACACATTCATCAAAGCTTTTAGAATCAAATGTAAGTCAAATACATTCAAACAAAGCTTTTTGAATCAAATGAAAGTCAATTGCATTCCACAATGCTAATTGAGTCAAATGAAAGTCAAACACATTCAAACAAAGCTTTTTGAATCAAATGAAAGTAAAATGCATTCAACAAAGCCAATTAGGTCAAATGAAAGTCAAACACATTCAAACAAAGCTTCTTGATTCAAATGAAAGTCAAATACATTCAACAAAGCCAATTAGGTCAAATGAAAGTCAAACACATTCAACAAAGCTTTTAGAATGAAATGAAAGTCAAATGCATTCAACAAAGCTAATTAAGTCAAATGAAAGTCAAACACTTTCAACAAAGCTAATTGAGTCAAATGAAAGTCAAACACATTCAAAAAATCTTTTTGATTCAAATGAAAGTCAAATGCATTCATCAATGCTAATTAAGTCAAATGAAAGTCAAACACTTTCAACAAAGCTTTTAGAATCAAATGAAAGTCAAACACATTCAAACAATGCTTTTTGAATCAAATGAAAATGAAATGAATTCAACAAAGCTAATTGAGTCAAATGAAAGTCAAACACATTCATCAAAGCTTTTAGAATCAAATGAAAGTCAAATACATTCAAACAAAGCTTTTTGAATCAAATGGAAGTCAATTGCATTCAGCAATGCTAATTGAGTCAAATGAAAGTCAAACACATTCAAACAAAGCTTTTTGAATCAAATGAAATTCAAATGCATTCAACAAAGCCAATTGAGTCAAATGAAAGTCAAACACATTCAAACAAAGCTTCTTGATTCAAATGAAAGTCAAATGCATTCAACAAAGCTAATTGAGTCAAATGAAAGTCAAACACTTTCAACAAAGCTTTTAGAATGAAATGAAAGTCAAACACATTCAAACAAAGCTTTTTGAATCAAATGAAGGTCAATTGCATTCAACAATGCTAATTGAGTCAAATGAAAGTCAAACACTTTCAACAAATCTTTTAGAATCAAATAAAATTCAAATACATTCAAACAAAGCTTTTTGAATCAAATGAAAGTCAATTGCATTCCACAATGTTAATTGAGTCAAATGAAAGTCAAACACATTCAACAAAGCTAATTGAGTCAAATGAAAGTTAAACACATTCAAACAAAGCTTCTTGTTTCAAGTGAAAGTCAAATGCATTCAACAAAGCTAATTGAGTCAAATGAAAGTCAAACACTTTCAACAAAGCTTTTAGAATCTAATGAAAGTCAAACACATTAAAACAAAGCTTTTTGAATCAAATGAAAGTCAAATGCATTCAACAAAGCTAATTGAGTCAAATGAAAGTCAAACACTTTCAACAATTCTTTTAGAATAAAATAAAATTCAAATACGTTCAAACAAAGCTTTTTGAATCAAATGAAAGTCAGTTGCATTCCACAATGTTAATTGAGTCAAATGAAAGTCAAACACATTCAACAAAGCTAATTGAGTCAAATGAAAGTTAAACACATTCAAACAAAGCTTCTTGATTCAAGTGAAAGTCAAATGCATTCAACAAAGCTAATTGAGTCAAATGAAAGTCAAACACTTTCAACAAAGCTTTTAGAATCTAATGAAAGTCAAACACATTAAAACAAAGCTTTTTGAATCAAATGAAAGTCAATTGCATTCAACAAAGCTAATAAAGTCAAATGAAAGTCAAACACTTTCAAACAAAGCTTTTTGAATCAAATGAAAAAAAAATGCATTCAACAAAGCTACTTGAGTCAAATGAAAGTCAAACACTTTCAACAAAGCTAATTGAGTCAAATGAAAGTCAAACACATTCAAACAAAGCTTTTTGATTCAAATGAAAGTCAAATGCATTCAACAAAGCTAATTGAGTCAAATAAAAGTCAAACACTTTCAACAAAGCTTTTAGAATCATATGAAAGTCAAACACATTCAAACAAAGCTATTTGAATAAAATGAAAATCAAATGAATTCAACAAAGCTAATTGAGTCAAATGAAAGTCAAACACATTCATCAAAGCTTTTAGAATCAAATGTAAGTCAAATACATTCAAACAAAGCTTTTTGAATCAAATGAAAGTCAATTGCATTCCACAATGCTAATTGAGTCAAATGAAAGTCAAACACATTCAAACAAAGCTTTTTGAATCAAATGAAAGTAAAATGCATTCAACAAAGCCAATTAGGTCAAATGAAAGTCAAACACATTCAAACAAAGCTTCTTGATTCAAATGAAAGTCAAATACATTCAACAAAGCCAATTAGGTCAAATGAAAGTCAAACACATTCAACAAAGCTTTTAGAATGAAATGAAAGTCAAATGCATTCAACAAAGCTAATTAAGTCAAATGAAAGTCAAACACTTTCAACAAAGCTAATTGAGTCAAATGAAAGTCAAACACATTCAAAAAATCTTTTTGATTCAAATGAAAGTCAAATGCATTCATCAATGCTAATTAAGTCAAATGAAAGTCAAACACTTTCAACAAAGCTTTTAGAATCAAATGAAAGTCAAACACATTCAAACAATGCTTTTTGAATCAAATGAAAATGAAATGAATTCAACAAAGCTAATTGAGTCAAATGAAAGTCAAACACATTCATCAAAGCTTTTAGAATCAAATGAAAGTCAAATACATTCAAACAAAGCTTTTTGAATCAAATGGAAGTCAATTGCATTCAGCAATGCTAATTGAGTCAAATGAAAGTCAAACACATTCAAACAAAGCTTTTTGAATCAAATGAAATTCAAATGCATTCAACAAAGCCAATTGAGTCAAATGAAAGTCAAACACATTCAAACAAAGCTTCTTGATTCAAATGAAAGTCAAATGCATTCAACAAAGCTAATTGAGTCAAATGAAAGTCAAACACTTTCAACAAAGCTTTTAGAATGAAATGAAAGTCAAACACATTCAAACAAAGCTTTTTGAATCAAATGAAGGTCAATTGCATTCAACAATGCTAATTGAGTCAAATGAAAGTCAAACACTTTCAACAAATCTTTTAGAATCAAATAAAATTCAAATACATTCAAACAAAGCTTTTTGAATCAAATGAAAGTCAATTGCATTCCACAATGTTAATTGAGTCAAATGAAAGTCAAACACATTCAACAAAGCTAATTGAGTCAAATGAAAGTTAAACACATTCAAACAAAGCTTCTTGTTTCAAGTGAAAGTCAAATGCATTCAACAAAGCTAATTGAGTCAAATGAAAGTCAAACACTTTCAACAAAGCTTTTAGAATCTAATGAAAGTCAAACACATTAAAACAAAGCTTTTTGAATCAAATGAAAGTCAAATGCATTCAACAAAGCTAATTGAGTCAAATGAAAGTCAAACACTTTCAACAATTCTTTTAGAATAAAATAAAATTCAAATACGTTCAAACAAAGCTTTTTGAATCAAATGAAAGTCAGTTGCATTCCACAATGTTAATTGAGTCAAATGAAAGTCAAACACATTCAACAAAGCTAATTGAGTCAAATGAAAGTTAAACACATTCAAACAAAGCTTCTTGATTCAAGTGAAAGTCAAATGCATTCAACAAAGCTAATTGAGTCAAATGAAAGTCAAACACTTTCAACAAAGCTTTTAGAATCTAATGAAAGTCAAACACATTAAAACAAAGCTTTTTGAATCAAATGAAAGTCAATTGCATTCAACAAAGCTAATAAAGTCAAATGAAAGTCAAACACATTCAAACCAAGCTTTTTGAATCAAATGAAAGTAAAATGCATTTAACAAAGCCAATTAGGTGAAATGAAAGTCAAAAACATTCAAACAAAGCTTCTTGATTCAAATGAAAGTCAAATGCCTTCAACAAAGCCAATTAGGTTAAAAGAAAGTCAAACACATTCAACAAAGCTTTTAGAATGAAATGAAAGTCAAATGCATTCAACAAAGCTAATTAAGTCAAATGAAAGTCAAACACTTTCAACAAAGCTAATTGAGTCAAATGAAAGTCAAACACATTCAAACAAAGCTTTTTTATTCAAATGAAAGTCAAATGCATTCAACAAAGCTAATTGAGTCAAATGAAAGTCAAACACTTTCAACAAAGCTAATTGAGTCTAAAGAAAGTCAAACACATTCAAACAAAGCTTTTTGAATCAAATGAAAATCAAATGCATTCAACAAAGCTAATTGAGTCAAATGAAAGTCAAACACTTTCAACAAAGCTTTTAGAATCAGATGAAAGTGAAACACATTCAAACAAAGCTTTTTGAATCAAATGAAAATCAAATGAATTCAACAAAGCTAATTGAGTCAAATGAAAGTCAAACACTTTCATCAAAGCTTTTAGAATCAAATGAAAGTCAAATACATTCAAACAAAGCTATTTGAATAAAATGAAAATCAAATGAATTCAACAAAGCTAATTGAGTCAAATGAAAGTCAAACACATTCATCAAAGCTTTTAGAATCAAATGTAAGTCAAATACATTCAAACAAAGCTTTTTGAATCAAATGAAAGTCAATTGCATTCCACAATGCTAATTGAGTCAAATGAAAGTCAAACACATTCAAACAAAGCTTTTTGAATCAAATGAAAGTAAAATGCATTCAACAAAGCCAATTAGGTCAAATGAAAGTCAAACACATTCAAACAAAGCTTCTTGATTCAAATGAAAGTCAAATACATTCAACAAAGCCAATTAGGTCAAATGAAAGTCAAACACATTCAACAAAGCTTTTAGAATGAAATGAAAGTCAAATGCATTCAACAAAGCTAATTAAGTCAAATGAAAGTCAAACACTTTCAACAAAGCTAATTGAGTCAAATGAAAGTCAAACACATTCAAAAAATCTTTTTGATTCAAATGAAAGTCAAATGCATTCATCAATGCTAATTAAGTCAAATGAAAGTCAAACACTTTCAACAAAGCTTTTAGAATCAAATGAAAGTCAAACACATTCAAACAATGCTTTTTGAATCAAATGAAAATGAAATGAATTCAACAAAGCTAATTGAGTCAAATGAAAGTCAAACACATTCATCAAAGCTTTTAGAATCAAATGAAAGTCAAATACATTCAAACAAAGCTTTTTGAATCAAATGGAAGTCAATTGCATTCAGCAATGCTAATTGAGTCAAATGAAAGTCAAACACATTCAAACAAAGCTTTTTGAATCAAATGAAATTCAAATGCATTCAACAAAGCCAATTGAGTCAAATGAAAGTCAAACACATTCAAACAAAGCTTCTTGATTCAAATGAAAGTCAAATGCATTCAACAAAGCTAATTAAGTCAAATGAAAGTCAAACACTTTCAACAAAGCTTTCAGAATGAAATGAAAGTCAAACACATTCAAACAAAGCTTTTTGAATCAAATGAAGGTCAATTGCATTCAACAATGCTAATTGAGTCAAATGAAAGTCAAACACTTTCAACAAATCTTTTAGAATCAAATAAAATTCAAATACATTCAAACAAAGCTTTTTGAATCAAATGAAAGTCAATTGCATTCCACAATGTTAATTGAGTCAAATGAAAGTCAAACACATTCAACAAAGCTAATTGAGTCAAATGAAAGTTAAACACATTCAAACAAAGTTTCTTGTTTCAAGTGAAAGTCAAATGCATTCAACAAAGCTAATTGAGTCAAATGAAAGTCAAACACTTTCAACAAAGCTTTTAGAATCTAATGAAAGTCAAACACATTAAAACAAAGCTTTTTGAATCAAATGAAAGTCAAATGCATTCAACAAAGCTAATTGAGTCAAATGAAAGTCAAACACTTTCAACAATTCTTTTAGAATAAAATAAAATTCAAATACGTTCAAACAAAGCTTTTTGAATCAAATGAAAGTCAGTTGCATTCCACAATGTTAATTGAGTCAAATGAAAGTCAAACACATTCAACAAAGCTAATTGAGTCAAATGAAAGTTAAACACATTCAAACAAAGCTTCTTGATTCAAGTGAAAGTCAAATGCATTCAACAAAGCTAATTGAGTCAAATGAAAGTCAAACACTTTCAACAAAGCTTTTAGAATCTAATGAAAGTCAAACACATTAAAACAAAGCTTTTAGAATGAAATGAAAGTCAAATGCATTCAACAAAGCTAATTAAGTCAAATGAAAGTCAAACACTTTCAACAAAGCTAATTGAGTCAAATGAAAGTCAAACACATTCAAACAAAGCTTTTTTATTCAAATGAAAGTCAAATGCATTCAACAATGCTAATTGAGTCTAATGAAAGTCAAACACTTTCAACAAAGCTAATTGAGTCTAAAGAAAATCAAACACATTCAAAAAAAGCTTTTTGAATTAAATGAAAATCAAATGCATTCAACAAAGCTAATTGAGTCAAATGAAAGTCAAACACTTTCAACAAATCTTTTAGAATCAAATAAAATTCAAATACATTCAAACAAAGCTTTTTGAATCAAATGAAAGTCAGTTGCATTCCACAATGTTAATTGAGTCAAATGAAAGTCAAACACATTCAACAAAGCTAATTGAGTCAAATGAAAGTTAAACACATTCAAACAAAGATTCTTGATTCAAGTGAAAGTCAAATGCATTTAACAAAGCTAATTGAGTCAAATGAAAGTCAAACACTTTCAACAAAGCTTTTAGAATCTAATGAAAGTCAAACACATTAAAACAAAGCTTTTTGAATCAAATGAAAGTCAAATGCATTCAACAAAGCTAATAAAGTCAAATGAAAGTCAAACACATTCAAACCAAGCTTTTTGAATCAAATGAAAGTAAAATGCATTCAACAAAGCCAATTAGGTCAAATGAAAGTCAAACACATTCAAAGAAAGCTTCTTGATTCAAATGAAAGTCAAATGCATTCAACAAAGCCAATTAGGTCAAATGAAAGTCAAACACATTCAACAAAGCTTTTAGAATGAAATGAAAGTCAAATGCATTCAACAAAGCTAATTAAGTCAAATGAAAGTCAAACACTTTCAAACAAAGCTTTTTGAATCAAATGAAAAAAAAATGCATTCAACAAAGCTACTTGAGTCAAATGAAAGTCAAACACTTTCAACAAAGCTAATTGAGTCAAATGAAAGTCAAACACATTCAAACAAAGCTTTTTGATTCAAATGAAAGTCAAATGCATTCAACAAAGCTAATTGAGTCAAATAAAAGTCAAACACTTTCAACAAAGCTTTTAGAATCATATGAAAGTCAAACACATTCAAACAAAGCTATTTGAATAAAATGAAAATCAAATGAATTCAACAAAGCTAATTGAGTCAAATGAAAGTCAAACACATTCATCAAAGCTTTTAGAATCAAATGTAAGTCAAATACATTCAAACAAAGCTTTTTGAATCAAATGAAAGTCAATTGCATTCCACAATGCTAATTGAGTCAAATGAAAGTCAAACACATTCAAACAAAGCTTTTTGAATCAAATGAAAGTAAAATGCATTCAACAAAGCCAATTAGGTCAAATGAAAGTCAAACACATTCAAAGAAAGCTTCTTGATTCAAATGAAAGTCAAATACATTCAACAAAGCCAATTAGGTCAAATGAAAGTCAAACACATTCAACAAAGCTTTTAGAATGAAATGAAAGTCAAATGCATTCAACAAAGCTAATTAAGTCAAATGAAAGTCAAACACTTTCAACAAAGCTAATTGAGTCAAATGAAAGTCAAACACATTCAAAAAATCTTTTTGATTCAAATGAAAGTCAAATGCATTCATCAATGCTAATTAAGTCAAATGAAAGTCAAACACTTTCAACAAAGCTTTTAGAATCAAATGAAAGTCAAACACATTCAAACAATGCTTTTTGAATCAAATGAAAATGAAATGAATTCAACAAAGCTAATTGAGTCAAATGAAAGTCAAACACATTCATCAAAGCTTTTAGAATCAAATGAAAGTCAAATACATTCAAACAAAGCTTTTTGAATCAAATGGAAGTCAATTGCATTCAGCAATGCTAATTGAGTCAAATGAAAGTCAAACACATTCAAACAAAGCTTTTTGAATCAAATGAAATTCAAATGCATTCAACAAAGCCAATTGAGTCAAATGAAAGTCAAACACATTCAAACAAAGCTTCTTGATTCAAATGAAAGTCAAATGCATTCAACAAAGCTAATTGAGTCAAATGAAAGTCAAACACTTTCAACAAAGCTTTTAGAATGAAATGAAAGTCAAACACATTCAAACAAAGCTTTTTGAATCAAATGAAGGTCAATTGCATTCAACAATGCTAATTGAGTCAAATGAAAGTCAAACACTTTCAACAAATCTTTTAGAATCAAATAAAATTCAAATACATTCAAACAAAGCTTTTTGAATCAAATGAAAGTCAATTGCATTCCACAATGTTAATTGAGTCAAATGAAAGTCAAACACATTCAACAAAGCTAATTGAGTCAAATGAAAGTTAAACACATTCAAACAAAGCTTCTTGTTTCAAGTGAAAGTCAAATGCATTCAACAAAGCTAATTGTGTCAAATGAAAGTCAAACACTTTCAACAAAGCTTTTAGAATCTAATGAAAGTCAAACACATTAAAACAAAGCTTTTTGAATCAAATGAAAGTCAAATGCATTCAACAAAGCTAATTGAGTCAAATGAAAGTCAAACACTTTCAACAATTCTTTTAGAATAAAATAAAATTCAAATACGTTCAAACAAAGCTTTTTGAATCAAATGAAAGTCAGTTGCATTCCACAATGTTAATTGAGTCAAATGAAAGTCAAACACATTCAACAAAGCTAATTGAGTCAAATGAAAGTTAAACACATTCAAACAAAGCTTCTTGATTCAAGTGAAAGTCAAATGCATTCAACAAAGCTAATTGAGTCAAATGAAAGTCAAACACTTTCAACAAAGCTTTTAGAATCTAATGAAAGTCAAACACATTAAAACAAAGCTTTTTGAATCAAATGAAAGTCAATTGCATTCAACAAAGCTAATAAAGTCAAATGAAAGTCAAACACATTCAAACCAAGCTTTTTGAATCAAATGAAAGTAAAATGCATTTAACAAAGCCAATTAGGTGAAATGAAAGTCAAAAACATTCAAACAAAGCTTCTTGATTCAAATGAAAGTCAAATGCCTTCAACAAAGCCAATTAGGTTAAAAGAAAGTCAAACACATTCAACAAAGCTTTTAGAATGAAATGAAAGTCAAATGCATTCAACAAAGCTAATTAAGTCAAATGAAAGTCAAACACTTTCAACAAAGCTAATTGAGTCAAATGAAAGTCAAACACATTCAAACAAAGCTTTTTTATTCAAATGAAAGTCAAATGCATTCAACAAAGCTAATTGAGTCAAATGAAAGTCAAACACTTTCAACAAAGCTAATTGAGTCTAAAGAAAGTCAAACACATTCAAACAAAGCTTTTTGAATCAAATGAAAATCAAATGCATTCAACAAAGCTAATTGAGTCAAATGAAAGTCAAACACTTTCAACAAAGCTTTTAGAATCAGATGAAAGTGAAACACATTCAAACAAAGCTTTTTGAATCAAATGAAAATCAAATGAATTCAACAAAGCTAATTGAGTCAAATGAAAGTCAAACACTTTCATCAAAGCTTTTAGAATCAAATGAAAGTCAAATACATTCAAACAAAGCTATTTGAATAAAATGAAAATCAAATGAATTCAACAAAGCTAATTGAGTCAAATGAAAGTCAAACACATTCATCAAAGCTTTTAGAATCAAATGTAAGTCAAATACATTCAAACAAAGCTTTTTGAATCAAATGAAAGTCAATTGCATTCCACAATGCTAATTGAGTCAAATGAAAGTCAAACACATTCAAACAAAGCTTTTTGAATCAAATGAAAGTAAAATGCATTCAACAAAGCCAATTAGGTCAAATGAAAGTCAAACACATTCAAACAAAGCTTCTTGATTCAAATGAAAGTCAAATACATTCAACAAAGCCAATTAGGTCAAATGAAAGTCAAACACATTCAACAAAGCTTTTAGAATGAAATGAAAGTCAAATGCATTCAACAAAGCTAATTAAGTCAAATGAAAGTCAAACACTTTCAACAAAGCTAATTGAGTCAAATGAAAGTCAAACACATTCAAAAAATCTTTTTGATTCAAATGAAAGTCAAATGCATTCATCAATGCTAATTAAGTCAAATGAAAGTCAAACACTTTCAACAAAGCTTTTAGAATCAAATGAAAGTCAAACACATTCAAACAATGCTTTTTGAATCAAATGAAAATGAAATGAATTCAACAAAGCTAATTGAGTCAAATGAAAGTCAAACACATTCATCAAAGCTTTTAGAATCAAATGAAAGTCAAATACATTCAAACAAAGCTTTTTGAATCAAATGGAAGTCAATTGCATTCAGCAATGCTAATTGAGTCAAATGAAAGTCAAACACATTCAAACAAAGCTTTTTGAATCAAATGAAATTCAAATGCATTCAACAAAGCCAATTGAGTCAAATGAAAGTCAAACACATTCAAACAAAGCTTCTTGATTCAAATGAAAGTCAAATGCATTCAACAAAGCTAATTGAGTCAAATGAAAGTCAAACACTTTCAACAAAGCTTTTAGAATGAAATGAAAGTCAAACACATTCAAACAAAGCTTTTTGAATCAAATGAAGGTCAATTGCATTCAACAATGCTAATTGAGTCAAATGAAAGTCAAACACTTTCAACAAATCTTTTAGAATCAAATAAAATTCAAATACATTCAAACAAAGCTTTTTGAATCAAATGAAAGTCAATTGCATTCCACAATGTTAATTGAGTCAAATGAAAGTCAAACACATTCAACAAAGCTAATTGAGTCAAATGAAAGTTAAACACATTCAAACAAAGCTTCTTGTTTCAAGTGAAAGTCAAATGCATTCAACAAAGCTAATTGAGTCAAATGAAAGTCAAACACTTTCAACAAAGCTTTTAGAATCTAATGAAAGTCAAACACATTAAAACAAAGCTTTTTGAATCAAATGAAAGTCAAATGCATTCAACAAAGCTAATTGAGTCAAATGAAAGTCAAACACTTTCAACAATTCTTTTAGAATAAAATAAAATTCAAATACGTTCAAACAAAGCTTTTTGAATCAAATGAAAGTCAGTTGCATTCCACAATGTTAATTGAGTCAAATGAAAGTCAAACACATTCAACAAAGCTAATTGAGTCAAATGAAAGTTAAACACATTCAAACAAAGCTTCTTGATTCAAGTGAAAGTCAAATGCATTCAACAAAGCTAATTGAGTCAAATGAAAGTCAAACACTTTCAACAAAGCTTTTAGAATCTAATGAAAGTCAAACACATTAAAACAAAGCTTTTAGAATGAAATGAAAGTCAAATGCATTCAACAAAGCTAATTAAGTCAAATGAAAGTCAAACACTTTCAACAAAGCTAATTGAGTCAAATGAAAGTCAAACACATTCAAACAAAGCTTTTTTATTCAAATGAAAGTCAAATGCATTCAACAATGCTAATTGAGTCTAATGAAAGTCAAACACTTTCAACAAAGCTAATTGAGTCTAAAGAAAATCAAACACATTCAAAAAAAGCTTTTTGAATTAAATGAAAATCAAATGCATTCAACAAAGCTAATTGAGTCAAATGAAAGTCAAACACTTTCAACAAATCTTTTAGAATCAAATAAAATTCAAATACATTCAAACAAAGCTTTTTGAATCAAATGAAAGTCAGTTGCATTCCACAATGTTAATTGAGTCAAATGAAAGTCAAACACATTCAACAAAGCTAATTGAGTCAAATGAAAGTTAAACACATTCAAACAAAGATTCTTGATTCAAGTGAAAGTCAAATGCATTTAACAAAGCTAATTGAGTCAAATGAAAGTCAAACACTTTCAACAAAGCTTTTAGAATCTAATGAAAGTCAAACACATTAAAACAAAGCTTTTTGAATCAAATGAAAGTCAAATGCATTCAACAAAGCTAATAAAGTCAAATGAAAGTCAAACACATTCAAACCAAGCTTTTTGAATCAAATGAAAGTAAAATGCATTCAACAAAGCCAATTAGGTCAAATGAAAGTCAAACACATTCAAAGAAAGCTTCTTGATTCAAATGAAAGTCAAATGCATTCAACAAAGCCAATTAGGTCAAATGAAAGTCAAACACATTCAACAAAGCTTTTAGAATGAAATGAAAGTCAAATGCATTCAACAAAGCTAATTAAGTCAAATGAAAGTCAAACACTTTCAAACAAAGCTTTTTGAATCAAATGAAAAAAAAATGCATTCAACAAAGCTACTTGAGTCAAATGAAAGTCAAACACTTTCAACAAAGCTAATTGAGTCAAATGAAAGTCAAACACATTCAAACAAAGCTTTTTGATTCAAATGAAAGTCAAATGCATTCAACAAAGCTAATTGAGTCAAATAAAAGTCAAACACTTTCAACAAAGCTTTTAGAATCATATGAAAGTCAAACACATTCAAACAAAGCTATTTGAATAAAATGAAAATCAAATGAATTCAACAAAGCTAATTGAGTCAAATGAAAGTCAAACACATTCATCAAAGCTTTTAGAATCAAATGTAAGTCAAATACATTCAAACAAAGCTTTTTGAATCAAATGAAAGTCAATTGCATTCCACAATGCTAATTGAGTCAAATGAAAGTCAAACACATTCAAACAAAGCTTTTTGAATCAAATGAAAGTAAAATGCATTCAACAAAGCCAATTAGGTCAAATGAAAGTCAAACACATTCAAACAAAGCTTCTTGATTCAAATGAAAGTCAAATACATTCAACAAAGCCAATTAGGTCAAATGAAAGTCAAACACATTCAACAAAGCTTTTAGAATGAAATGAAAGTCAAATGCATTCAACAAAGCTAATTAAGTCAAATGAAAGTCAAACACTTTCAACAAAGCTAATTGAGTCAAATGAAAGTCAAACACATTCAAAAAATCTTTTTGATTCAAATGAAAGTCAAATGCATTCATCAATGCTAATTAAGTCAAATGAAAGTCAAACACTTTCAACAAAGCTTTTAGAATCAAATGAAAGTCAAACACATTCAAACAATGCTTTTTGAATCAAATGAAAATGAAATGAATTCAACAAAGCTAATTGAGTCAAATGAAAGTCAAACACATTCATCAAAGCTTTTAGAATCAAATGAAAGTCAAATACATTCAAACAAAGCTTTTTGAATCAAATGGAAGTCAATTGCATTCAGCAATGCTAATTGAGTCAAATGAAAGTCAAACACATTCAAACAAAGCTTTTTGAATCAAATGAAATTCAAATGCATTCAACAAAGCCAATTGAGTCAAATGAAAGTCAAACACATTCAAACAAAGCTTCTTGATTCAAATGAAAGTCAAATGCATTCAACAAAGCTAATTGAGTCAAATGAAAGTCAAACACTTTCAACAAAGCTTTTAGAATGAAATGAAAGTCAAACACATTCAAACAAAGCTTTTTGAATCAAATGAAGGTCAATTGCATTCAACAATGCTAATTGAGTCAAATGAAAGTCAAACACTTTCAACAAATCTTTTAGAATCAAATAAAATTCAAATACATTCAAACAAAGCTTTTTGAATCAAATGAAAGTCAATTGCATTCCACAATGTTAATTGAGTCAAATGAAAGTCAAACACATTCAACAAAGCTAATTGAGTCAAATGAAAGTTAAACACATTCAAACAAAGCTTCTTGTTTCAAGTGAAAGTCAAATGCATTCAACAAAGCTAATTGAGTCAAATGAAAGTCAAACACTTTCAACAAAGCTTTTAGAATCTAATGAAAGTCAAACACATTAAAACAAAGCTTTTTGAATCAAATGAAAGTCAAATGCATTCAACAAAGCTAATTGAGTCAAATGAAAGTCAAACACTTTCAACAATTCTTTTAGAATAAAATAAAATTCAAATACGTTCAAACAAAGCTTTTTGAATCAAATGAAAGTCAGTTGCATTCCACAATGTTAATTGAGTCAAATGAAAGTCAAACACATTCAACAAAGCTAATTGAGTCAAATGAAAGTTAAACACATTCAAACAAAGCTTCTTGATTCAAGTGAAAGTCAAATGCATTCAACAAAGCTAATTGAGTCAAATGAAAGTCAAACACTTTCAACAAAGCTTTTAGAATCTAATGAAAGTCAAACACATTAAAACAAAGCTTTTTGAATCAAATGAAAGTCAATTGCATTCAACAAAGCTAATAAAGTCAAATGAAAGTCAAACACATTCAAACCAAGCTTTTTGAATCAAATGAAAGTAAAATGCATTTAACAAAGCCAATTAGGTGAAATGAAAGTCAAAAACATTCAAACAAAGCTTCTTGATTCAAATGAAAGTCAAATGCCTTCAACAAAGCCAATTAGGTTAAAAGAAAGTCAAACACATTCAACAAAGCTTTTAGAATGAAATGAAAGTCAAATGCATTCAACAAAGCTAATTAAGTCAAATGAAAGTCAAACACTTTCAACAAAGCTAATTGAGTCAAATGAAAGTCAAACACATTCAAACAAAGCTTTTTTATTCAAATGAAAGTCAAATGCATTCAACAAAGCTAATTGAGTCAAATGAAAGTCAAACACTTTCAACAAAGCTAATTGAGTCTAAAGAAAGTCAAACACATTCAAACAAAGCTTTTTGAATCAAATGAAAATCAAATGCATTCAACAAAGCTAATTGAGTCAAATGAAAGTCAAACACTTTCAACAAAGCTTTTAGAATCAGATGAAAGTGAAACACATTCAAACAAAGCTTTTTGAATCAAATGAAAATCAAATGAATTCAACAAAGCTAATTGAGTCAAATGAAAGTCAAACACTTTCATCAAAGCTTTTAGAATCAAATGAAAGTCAAATACATTCAAACAAAGCTATTTGAATAAAATGAAAATCAAATGAATTCAACAAAGCTAATTGAGTCAAATGAAAGTCAAACACATTCATCAAAGCTTTTAGAATCAAATGTAAGTCAAATACATTCAAACAAAGCTTTTTGAATCAAATGAAAGTCAATTGCATTCCACAATGCTAATTGAGTCAAATGAAAGTCAAACACATTCAAACAAAGCTTTTTGAATCAAATGAAAGTAAAATGCATTCAACAAAGCCAATTAGGTCAAATGAAAGTCAAACACATTCAAACAAAGCTTCTTGATTCAAATGAAAGTCAAATACATTCAACAAAGCCAATTAGGTCAAATGAAAGTCAAACACATTCAACAAAGCTTTTAGAATGAAATGAAAGTCAAATGCATTCAACAAAGCTAATTAAGTCAAATGAAAGTCAAACACTTTCAACAAAGCTAATTGAGTCAAATGAAAGTCAAACACATTCAAAAAATCTTTTTGATTCAAATGAAAGTCAAATGCATTCATCAATGCTAATTAAGTCAAATGAAAGTCAAACACTTTCAACAAAGCTTTTAGAATCAAATGAAAGTCAAACACATTCAAACAATGCTTTTTGAATCAAATGAAAATGAAATGAATTCAACAAAGCTAATTGAGTCAAATGAAAGTCAAACACATTCATCAAAGCTTTTAGAATCAAATGAAAGTCAAATACATTCAAACAAAGCTTTTTGAATCAAATGGAAGTCAATTGCATTCAGCAATGCTAATTGAGTCAAATGAAAGTCAAACACATTCAAACAAAGCTTTTTGAATCAAATGAAATTCAAATGCATTCAACAAAGCCAATTGAGTCAAATGAAAATCAAAAACATTCAAACAAAGCTTCTTGATTCAAATGAAAGTCAAATGCATTCAACAAAGCTAATTGAGTCAAATGAAAGTCAAACACTTTCAACAAAGCTTTTAGAATGAAATGAAAGTCAAACACATTCAAACAAAGCTTTTTGAATCAAATGAAGGTCAATTGCATTCAACAATGCTAATTGAGTCAAATGAAAGTCAAACACTTTCAACAAATCTTTTAGAATCAAATAAAATTCAAATACATTCAAACAAAGCTTTTTGAATCAAATGAAAGTCAATTGCATTCCACAATGTTAATTGAGTCAAATGAAAGTCAAACACATTCAACAAAGCTAATTGAGTCAAATGAAAGTTAAACACATTCAAACAAAGTTTCTTGTTTCAAGTGAAAGTCAAATGCATTCAACAAAGCTAATTGAGTCAAATGAAAGTCAAACACTTTCAACAAAGCTTTTAGAATCTAATGAAAGTCAAACACATTAAAACAAAGCTTTTTGAATCAAATGAAAGTCAAATGCATTCAACAAAGCTAATTGAGTCAAATGAAAGTCAAACACTTTCAACAATTCTTTTAGAATAAAATAAAATTCAAATACGTTCAAACAAAGCTTTTTGAATCAAATGAAAGTCAGTTGCATTCCACAATGTTAATTGAGTCAAATGAAAGTCAAACACATTCAACAAAGCTAATTGAGTCAAATGAAAGTTAAACACATTCAAACAAAGCTTCTTGATTCAAGTGAAAGTCAAATGCATTCAACAAAGCTAATTGAGTCAAATGAAAGTCAAACACTTTCAACAAAGCTTTTAGAATCTAATGAAAGTCAAACACATTAAAACAAAGCTTTTTGAATCAAATGAAAGTCAATTGCATTCAACAAAGCTAATAAAGTCAAATGAAAGTCAAACACATTCAAACCAAGCTTTTTGAATCAAATGAAAGTAAAATGCATTTAACAAAGCCAATTAGGTGAAATGAAAGTCAAAAACATTCAAACAAAGCTTCTTGATTCAAATGAAAGTCAAATGCCTTCAACAAAGCCAATTAGGTTAAAAGAAAGTCAAACACATTCAACAAAGCTTTTAGAATGAAATGAAAGTCAAATGCATTCAACAAAGCTAATTAAGTCAAATGAAAGTCAAACACTTTCAACAAAGCTAATTGAGTCAAATGAAAGTCAAACACATTCAAACAAAGCTTTTTTATTCAAATGAAAGTCAAATGCATTCAACAAAGCTAATTGAGTCAAATGAAAGTCAAACACTTTCAACAAAGCTAATTGAGTCTAAAGAAAGTCAAACACATTCAAACAAAGCTTTTTGAATCAAATGAAAATCAAATGCATTCAACAAAGCTAATTGAGTCAAATGAAAGTCAAACACTTTCAACAAAGCTTTTAGAATCAGATGAAAGTGAAACACATTCAAACAAAGCTTTTTGAATCAAATGAAAATCAAATGAATTCAACAAAGCTAATTGAGTCAAATGAAAGTCAAACACTTTCATCAAAGCTTTTAGAATCAAATGAAAGTCAAATACATTCAAACAAAACTTTTTGAATCAAATGGAAGTCAATTGCATTCAGCAATGCTAATTGAGTCAAATGAAAGTCAAACACATTCAAACAAAGCTTTTTGAATCAAATGAAAGTCAAATGCATTCAACAAAGCCAATTGAGTCAAATGAAAGTCAAACACATTCAAACAAAGCTTCTTGATTCAAATGAAAGTCAAATGCATTCAACAAAGCTAATTGAGTCAAATGAAAGTCAAACACTTTCAACAAAGCTTTTACAATGAAATGAAAGTCAAACACATTCAAACAAAGCTTTTTGAATCAAATGAAGGTCAATTGCATTCAACAATGCTAATTGAGTCAAATGAAAGTCAAACACTTTCAACAAATCTTTTAGAATAAAATAAAATTCAAATACATTCAAACAAAGCTTTTTGAATCAAATGAAAGTCAAATGCATTCAACAAAGCTAATAAAGTCAAATGAAAGTCAAACACTTTCAACAAAGCTTTTAGAATCAAATGAAAGTCAAATACATTAAACTAAGCTTTTTGAGTCAAATGAAAGTCAAACACATTCAAACAAAACTTTTTGAATAAAATGAAAATGAAATGAATTCAACAAAGCTAATTGAGTCAAATGAAAGTCAAACACATTCATCAAAGCTTTTAGAATCAAATGAAAGTTAAATACATTCAAACAAAACTTTTTGAATCAAATGGAAGTCAATTGCATTCAGCAATGCTAATTGAGTCAAATGAAAGTCAAACACATTCAACAAAGCTAATTGAGTCAAATGAAAGTTAAACACATTCAAACAAAGCTTCTTGATTCAAGTGAAAGTCAAATGCATTCAACAAAGCTAATTGAGTCAAATGAAAGTCAAACACTTTCAACAAAGCTTTTAGAATCTAATGAAAGTCAAACACATTAAAACAAAGCTTTTTGAATCAAATGAAAGTCAAATGCATTCAACAAAGCTAATAAAGTCAAATGAAAGTCAAACACTTTCAACAAAGCTTTTAGAATCAAATGAAAGTCAAATACATTAAACTAAGCTTTTTGATCAAATGAAGGTCAATTGCACTCCACAATGCTAATTGAGTCAAATGAAAGTCAAACACATTCAACAAAGCTAATTGAGTCAAATGAAAGTCAAATACTTTCAACAAAGCTTTTAGAATCAAATGAAAGTCAAATACATTCAAACAAAGCTTTTTGAATCTAATGAAAGTCAATTGCATTCCACAATGTTAATTGAGTCAAATAAAAGTCAAACACATTCAACAAAGCTAATTGAGTCAAAAGAAAGTCAAACACATTCAAACAAAGCTTTTTGAATCAAATGAAAGTCAAATGCATTCAACAAAGCCAATTGAGTCAAATGAAAGTTAAACACTTTCAACAAATCTAATTGAGTCAAATGAAAGTAAAACACATTCAAACAAAGCTTTTTGATTCAAATGAAAGTCAAATGCATTCAACAAAGCTAATTGAGTCAAATGAAAGTCAAACACTTTCAACAAAGCTTTTAGAATCAAATGAAAGTGAAACACATTCAAACAAAGCTTTTTGAATCAAATGAAAATCAAATGAATTCAACAAAGCTAATTGAGTCAAATGAAAGTCAAACACTTTCATCAAAGCTTTTAGAATCAAATGAAAGTCTAATACATTCAAACAAAGCTTTTTGAATCAAATGAAAGTCAATTGCATTCCACAATGCTAATTGAGTCAAATGAAAGTTAAACACATTCAACAAAGCTAATTGAGTCTACAGAAAGTCAAACACATTCAAACAAAGCTTTTTGAATCAAATGAAAATCAAATGCATTCAACAAAGCTAATTGAGTCAAATGAAAGTCAAACACTTTCAACAAAGCTAATTGAGTCAAATGAAAGTCAAACACATTCAAAAAAAGCTTTTTGATTCAAATGAAAGTCAAATGCATTCATCAATGCTAATTAAGTCAAATGAACGTCAAACACTTTCAACAAAGCTTTTAGAATCAAATGAAAGTCAAACACATTCAAACAAAGCTTTTTGAATCAAATGAAAATGAAATGAATTCAACAAAGCTAATTGAGTCAAATGAAAGTCAAACACATTCATCAAAGCTTTCAGAATCCTATGAAAGTCAAATACATTCAAACAAAGCTTTTTGAATCAAATGGAAGTCAATTGCATTCAGCAATGCTAATTGAGTCAAATGAAAGTCAAACACATTCAAACAAAGCTTTTTGAATCAAATGAAATTCAAGTGCATTCAACAAAGCCAATTGAGTCAAATGAAAGTCAAACACATTCAAACAAAGCTTCTTGATTCAAATGAAAGTCAAATGCATTCAACAAAGCTAATTGAGTCAAATGAAAGTCAAACACTTTCAACAAAGCTATTAGAATGAAATGAAAGTCAAACACATTCAAACAAAGCTTTTTGAATCCAATGAAGGTCAATTGCATTCAACAAAGCTAATTGAGTTAAATGAAAGTCAAACACTTTCAACAAATCTTTTAGAATCAAATAAAATTCAAATACATTCAAACAAAGCTTTTTGAATCAAATGAAAGTCAATTGCATTCCACAATGTTAATTGAGTCAAATGAAAGTCAAACACATTCAACAAAGCTAATGGAGTCAAATGAAAGTTAAACACATTCAAACAAAGCTTCTTGATTCAAGTGAAAGTCAAATGCATTCAACAAAGCTAATTGAGTCAAATGAAAGTCAAACACTTTCAACAAAGCTTTTAGAATCAAATGAAAGTCAAACATATTAAACTAAGATTTTTGATCAAATGAAAGTCAATTGCACTCCACAATGCTAATTGAGTCAAATGAAAGTCAAACACATTCAACAAAGCTAATTGAGTCAAATGAAAGTCAAATACTTTCAACAAAGCTTTTAGAATCAAATGAAAGTCAAATACATTCAAACAAAGCTTTTTGAATCAAACGAAAGTCAATTGCATTCCACAATGTTAATTGAGTCAAATAAAAGTCAAACACATTCAACAAAGCTAATTGAGTCAAAAGAAAGTCAAACACATTCAAACAAAGCTTTTTGAATCAAATGAAAGTCAAATGCATTCAACAAAGCCAATTGAGTCAAATGAAAGTTAAACACTTTCAACAAATCTAATTGAGTCAAATGAAAGTAAAACACATTCAAACAAAGCTTTTTGATTCAAATGAAAGTCAAATGCATTCAACAAAGCTAATTGAGTCAAATGAAAGTCAAACACTTTCAACAAAGCTTTTAGAATCAAATGAAAGTGAAACACATTCAAACAAAGCTTTTTGAATCAAATGAAAATCAAATGAATTCAACAAAGCTAATTGAGTCAAATGAAAGTCAAACACTTTCATCAAAGCTTTTAGAATCAAATGAAAGTCTAATACATTCAAACTAAGCTTTTTGAATCAAATGAAAGTCAATTGCATTCCACAATGCTAATTGAGTCAAATGAAAGTCAAACACATTCAACAAAGCTAATTGAGTCTATAGAAAGTCAAACACATTCAAACAAAGCTTTTTGAATCAAATGAAAATCAAATGCATTCAACAAAGCTAATTGAGTCAAATGAAAGTCAAACACTTTCAACAAAGCTAATTGAGTCAAATGAAAGTCAAACACATTCAAACAAAGCTTTTTGATTCAAATGAAAGTCAAATGCATTCAACAAAGCTAATTGAGTCAAATGAAAGTCAAACACTTTCAACAAAGCTTTTAGAATCATATGAAAGTCAAACACATTCAAACAAAGCTATTTGAATCAAATGAAAATCAAATGAATTCAACAAAGCTAATTGAGTCAAATGAAAGTCAAACACATTCATTAAAGCTTTTAGAATCAAATGAAAGTCAAATACATTCAAACAAAGCTTTTTGAATCAAATGGAAGTCAATTGCATTCAGCAATGCTAATTGAGTCAAATGAAAGTCAAACAAATTCAAACAAAGCTTTTTGAATTAAATGAAAGTCAAATGCATTCAACAAAGCCAATTGAGTCAAATGAAAGTCAAACACATTCAAACAAAGCTTCTTGATTCAAATGAAAGTCAAATGCATTCAACAAAGCTAATTGAGTCAAATGAAAGTCAAACACTTTCAACAAAGCTTTTACAATGAAATGAAAGTCAAACACATTCAAACAAAGCTTTTTGAATCAAATGAAGGTCAATTGCATTCAACAATGCTAATTGAGTCAAATGAAAGTCAAACACTTTCAACAAATCTTTTAGAATAAAATAAAATTCAAATACATTCAAACAAAGCTTTTTGAATCAAATGAAAGTCAATTGCATTCCACAATGTTAATTGAGTCAAATGAAAGTCAAACACATTCAACAAAGCTAATTGAGTCAAATGAAAGTCAAATACTTTCAACAAAGCTTTTAGAATAAAATGAAAGTCAAATACATTCAAACAAAGCTTTTTGAATCAAACGAAAGTCAATTGCATTCCACAATGTTAATTGAGTCAAATAAAAGTCAAACACATTCAACAAAGCTAATTGAGTCAAAAGAAATTCAAACACATTCAAACAAAGCTTTTTGAATCAAATGAAAGTCAAATGCATTCAACAAAGCCAATTGAGTCAAATGAAAGTTAAACACTTTCAACAAATCTAATTGAGTCAAATGAAAGTAAAACACATTCAAACAAAGCTTTTTGATTCAAATGAAAGTCAAATGCATTCAACAAAGCTAATTGAGTCAAATGAAAGTCAAACACTTTCAACAAAGCTTTTAGAATCAAATGAAAGTGAAACACATTCAAACAAAGCTTTTTGAATTAAATGAAAATCAAATGAATTCAACAAAGCTAATTGAGTCAAATGAAAGTCAAACACTTTCATCAAAGCTTTTAGAATCAAATGAAAGTTTAATACATTCAAACAAAGCTTTTTGAATCAAATGAAAGTCAATTGCATTCCACAATGCTAATTGAGTCAAATGAAAGTCAAACACATTCAACAAAGCTAATTGAGTCTACAGAAAGTCAAACACATTCAAACAAAGCTTTTTGAATCAAATGAAAATCAAATGCATTCAACAAAGCTAATTGAGTCAAATGAAAGTCAAACACTTTCAACAAAGCTAATTGAGTCAAATGAAAGTCAAACACATTCAAACAAAGCTTTTTGATTCAAATGAAAGTCAAATGCATTCAACAAAGCTAATTGAGTCAAATGAAAGTCAAACACTTTCAACAAAGCTTTTAGAATCATATGAAAGTCAAACACATTCAAACAAAGCTATTTGAATCAAATGAAAATCAAATGAATTCAACAAAGCTAATTGAGTCAAATGAAAGTCAAACACATTCATCAAAGCTTTTAGAATCAAATGTAAGTCAAATACATTCAAACAAAGCTTTTTGAATCAAATGGAAGTCAATTGCATTCCACAATGCTAATTGAGTCAAATGAAAGTCAAACACATTCAAACAAAGCTTTTTGAATCAAATGAAATTCAAATGCATTCAACAAAGCCAATTGAGTTAAATGAAAGTCAAACACATTCAAACAAAGCTTCTTGTTTCAAATGAAAGTTAAATACATTCAACAAAGCCAATTAGGTCAAATGAAAGTCAAACACATTCAACAAAGCTTTTAGAAGGAAATGAAAGTCAAATGCATTAAAACAAAGCTTTTTGAATCAAATGAAAGTCAAATGCATTCAACAAAGCTAATAAAGTCAAATGAAAGTCAAACACTTTCAACAAAGCTTTTAGAATCAAATGAAAGTCAAATACATTAAACTAAGCTTTTTGATCAAATGAAAGTCAATTGCATTCCACAATGCTAATTGAGTCAAATGAAAGCCAAACACATTCAACAAAGATAATTGAATCAAATGAAAGTCAAACACTTTCAACAAAGCTTTTAGAATCAAATGAAAGTCAAATACATTCAAACAAAGCTTTTTGAATCAAATGAAAGTTAATTGCATTCCACAATGCTAATTGAGTCAAATGAAAGTCAAACACATTCAACAAAGCTAATTGAGTCAAAAGAAAGTCAAACACATTCAAGCAAAGCTTTTTGAATCAAATGAAAGTCAAATGCATTCAACAAAGCATATTGGGTAAAATGAAAGTTAAACACTTTCAACAAATCTAATTGAGTCAAATGAAAGTCAAACACATTCAAACAAAGCTTTTAGAATCAAATGAAAATCAAATGAATTCAACAAAGCTAATTGAGTCAAATGAAAGTCAAACACTTTCATCTAAGATTTTTGAATCAAATGAAAGTCAAATACATTCAAACAAAGATTTTTGAATCAAATGGAAGTCAATTGCATTCCACAATGCTAATTGAGTCAAATGAAAGTCAAACACATTCAAACAAAGCTTTTTGAATCAAATGAAAGTCAAACACTTTGAACAAAGCTCATTGAGTCAAATGAAACTCAAACACATTCAAACAAAGCTTTTTGATTTAAACGAAAGTCAAACACATTCAACGAAGCTAATTGAGTCAAATGAAAGTAAAAAACATTCAAACAAAGCTTTTTGAATCAAATGAAAGTCAAATGCATTCAATAAAGCCAATTGAGTCAAATGAAAGTCAAACACATTCAACGAAGCTAATTGAGTCACATGAAAGTCAAATGCATTCAACAAAGCCAATTGAGTCAAATGAAAGTCAAACACATTCAAACAAAGCTTCTTGATTCAAATGAAAGTCAAATGCATTCAACAAAGCTAATTGAGTCAAATGAAAGTCAAACACTTTCAACAAAGCTTTTAGAATCAAATGAAAGTCAAACACATTCAAACAAAGCTTTTTGAATCAAATGAAAGTCAAATGCATTCAACAAAGCTAATTGAGTCAAAATGAATGTCAAAAACTTTCGACAAAGCTTTTAGAATTAAATGAAAGTCAAATACATTAAACTAAGCTTTTTGATCAAATGAAAGTCTATTGCATTCAACAAAGCCAATTGAGTCAAATGAAAGTTAAACACTTTCAACAAATCTAATTGAGTCAAATGAAAGTCAAACAAAATCAAACAAAGCTTCTTGATTCAAATGAAAGTCAAATGCATTCAACAAAGCTAATTGAGTCAAATGAAAGTCAAACACTTTCAACAAAGCTTTTAGAATCAAATGAAAGTCAAACACATTCAAACAAAGCTTTTTGAATCAAATGAAAGTCAAATGCATTCAACAAAGTTAATTGAGCCAAATGAAAGTCAAACACTTTCAACAAAGCGTTTAGAATCAAATGAAAGTCAAATACATTCAAACAATGCTTTTTGAATCAAATGAAAGTTAATTGCATTCCACAATGCTAATTGATTCAAGTGATAGTCAAACACATTCAACAAAGCTAATTGAGTCAAAAGAAAGTCAAACACATTCAAACAAAGCTTTTTGAATCAAATGAAAGTCAAATGCATTCAACAAAGCTAATTGAGTCAAATGAAAGTCAAACACTTTCAACAAAGCTAATTGAGTCAAATGAAAGTCAAATACTTTCAACAAAGCTTTTAGAATCAAATGAAAGTCAAATACATTCAAACAAAGCTTTTTGAATCAAATGAAAGTCAATAGCATTCCACAACGCTAATTGAGTCAAATAAAAGTCAAACACATTCAACAAAGCTAATTGAATCAAAAGAAAGTCAAACACTTTCAAACAAAACTTTTTGAATCAAATGAAAGTCAAATGCATTCAACAAAGCCAATTGAGTCAAATGAAAGTTAAACACTTTCAACAAATCTAATTGAGTCAAATGAAAGTAAAACACATTCAAACAAAGCTTTTTGATTCAAATGAAAGTCAAATGCCTTCAACAAAGCTAATTGAGTCAAATGAAAGTCAAACACTTTCAACAAAGCTAATTGAGTCAAATGAAAGTCAATCACATTCAAACAAAGCTTTTTGATTCAAATGAAAGCCAAATGCATTCAACAAAGCTAATTGAGTTAAATAAAAGTCAAACACTTTCAACAAAGCTTTTAGAATCAAATGAAAGTCAAACACATTCAAATAAAGCTTTTTGAATCAAATGAAAATCAAATGAATTCAACAAAGCTAATTGAGTCAAATGAAAGTCAAACACTTTCATCAAAGATTTTAGAATCAAATGAAAGTCAAATACATTCAAACAAAGCTTTTTGAATCAAATGGAAGTCAATTGCATTCCACATTGCTAATTGAGTCAAATGAAAGTCAAACACATTCAACGAAGCTAATTGAGTCAGATGAAAGTCAAATGCATTCAACAAAGCCAATTGAGTCAAATGAAAGTCAAACACATTCAAACAAAGCTTCTTGATTCAAATGAAAGTCAAATGCATTCAACAAAGCTAATTGAGTCAAATGAAAGTCAAACACTTTCAACAAAGCCTTTAGAATCAAATGAAAGTCAAACACATTCAAACAAAGCTTTTTGAATCAAATGAAAGTCAAATGCATTCAACAAAGCTAATTGAGTCAAATGAATGTCAAACACTTTCATCAAAGCTTTTAGAATCAAATGAAAGTAAAATACATTCAAACAAAGCTTTTTGAATCAAATGGAAGTCAATTGCATTCCACAATGCTAACTGAGTCAAATGAAAGTCAAGCACATTCAACGAAGCTAATTGAGTCAAATGAAAATCAAACGCATTCAAACAAAGCTTTTTGAATCAAATGAAAGTCAAATGCATTCAACAAAGCTAATTGAGTCAAATGAAAGTCAAACACATTCAAACAAAGCTTCTTGATTCAAATGAAAGTCAAATGCATTCAACAAAGCTAATTGAGTCAAATGAAAGTCAAACAAATTCAAACAAAGCTTTTTGAATCAAATGAAAGTCAAATGCATTCAACAAAGCTAATTGAGTCAAATGATAGTCAAACACTTTCAACAAACCTTTTAGAATAAAATGAAAGTCAAATTCATTAAACTAAGCTTTTTGATCAAATGAAAGTCTATTGCATTCCACAATTGTAATTGAGTGAAATGAAAGTCAAACATATTCAACAAAGCTAATTGAGTCAAATGAAAGTCAAACACATTCAAACAAAGCTTTTTGAATCAAATGAAAGCCAATTGCATTCAACAAAGCTAATTGAGTCAAATGAGTGTCAAACACTTTCAACAAAGCTTTTAGAATCAAATGAAAGTAAAACACATTCAAACAAAGCTTTTTGAATCAAATGAAAGTCAAATGCATTCAACAAAGCTAATTGAGTCAAATGAAAGTCAAACACTTTCAACAAAGTGTTTAGAATCAAATGAAAGTCAATTGCATTCCACAATGCTAATTGAGTCAAATGAAACTAAAACACATTCAACAAAGCTAATTGAGTCAAAAGAAAGTCAAACACATTCAAGCAAAGCTTTTTGAATCAAATGAAAGTCAAATGCATTCAACAAAGCCAATTGAGTTAAATGAAAGTTAAACACTTTCAACAAATCTAATTGAGTCAAAAGAACGTCAAACACATTCAAACAAAGCTTTTTGATTCAAATGAAAGTCAAATGCATTCAACAAAGCTAATTGAGTCAAATGAAAGTTAAACACTTTCAACAAATCTAATTGAGTCAAATGAAAGTCAAACACAATCAAACAAAGCTTCTTGATTCAAATGAAAATCAAATGAATTCAACAAAGCTAATTGAGTCAAATGAAAGTCAAACACTTTCATCAAAGATTTTAGAATCAAATGAAAGTCAAATACATTCAAACAAAGATTTTTGAATCAAATGGAAGTCAATTGCATTCCACAATGCTAATTGAGTCAATTGAAAGTCAAACACATTCAACGAAGCTAATTGAGTCAGATGAAAGTCAAATGCATTCAACAAAGCCAATTGAGTCAAATGAAAGTCAAACACATTCAAACAAAGGTTCTTGATTCAAATGAAAGTCAAATGCATTCAACAAAGCCAATTGAGTCAAATGAAAGTCAAACAGTTTCAACAAAGCTTTTAGAATCAAATGAAAGTCAAACACATTCAAACAAAGCTTTTTGAATCAAATGAAAGTCAAATGCATTCAACAAAGCTAATTGAGTCAAATAAATTTCAAACACTTTCGATAAAGCTTTTAGAATCAAATGAAAGTCTATTGCATTCAACAAAGCCAATTGAGTCAAATGAAAGTTAAACACTTTCAACAAATCTAATTGAGTCAAATGAAAGTCAAACACAATCAAACAAAGCTTCTTGATTCAAATGAAAGTCAAATGCATTCAACAAAGCTAATTGAGTCAAATGAAAGTCAAACACTTTCAACAAAGCTTTTAGAATCAAATGAAAGTCAAACAAATTCAAACAAAGCTTTTTGAATCAAATGAAAGTCAAATGCATTCAACAAAGCTAATTGAGTCAAATGATAGTCAAACACGTTTTACAAAGCTTTTAGAATCAAATGAAAGTCAAATACATTAAACTAAGCTTTTTGATCAAATGAAAGTCTATTGCATTCCACAATTGTAATTGAGTCAAATGAAAGTCAAACATATTCAACAAAGCTAATTGAGTCAAATGAAAGTCAAACACTTTCAACAAATCTTTTTGAATCAAATGAAAGTCAAATGCATTCAACAAAGCTAATTGAGTCAAATGAAAGTCAAACACTTTCAACAAAGCGTTTAGAATCAAATGAAAGTCAATTGCATTCCACAATGCTAATTGAGTCAAATGAAAGTAAAACACATTCAACATAGCTAATTGAGTCAAAAGAAAGTCAAACACATTTAAACAAAGCTTTTTGAATCAAACGAAAGTCAAATGCATTCAACAAAGCTAATTGAGTCAAATGAAAGTCAAACACTTTCAACAAAGCTTTTAGACTCAAATGAAAGTCAAACAAATTCAAACAAAGCTTTTTGAATCAAATGAAAGTCAAATGCATTCAACAAAGCTAATAGAGTCAAATGATAGTCAAACACTTTCAACAAAGCTTTTAGAATCAAATAAAAGTAAAATACATTAAACTAAGCTTTTTGATCAAATAAAACTCTATTGCATTCCACAATTGTAATTGAGTCAAATGAAAGTCAAACATATTCAACAAAGCTTATTGAGTCAAATGAAAGTCAAGTACATTCAAATAAAGCTTTTTGAATCAAATGAAAGCCAAATACATTCAACAAAGCTAATTGAGTCAAATGAAAGTCAAACACTTTCAACAAAGCTTTTAGACTCAAATGAAAGTCAAACAAATTCAAATAAAGCTTTTTGAATCAAATGAAAGTCAAATGCATTCAACAAAGCTAATTGAGTCAAATGATAGTCAAACACATTCAACAAAGCTAATTGAGTCAAATGAAAGTCAAACACATTCAAACAAAGCTTTTTTATTCAAATGAAAGAGAAATGCATTCAACAAAGCTAATTGAGTCAAATGATAGTCAAACACTTTCAACAAAGCTTTTAGAATCAAATAAAAGTAAAATACATTAAACTAAGCTTTTTGATCAAATAAAAGTCTATTGCATTCCACAATTGTAATTGAGTCAAATGAAAGTCAAACATATTCAACAAAGCTAATTGAGTCAAATGAAAGTCAAACACATTCAAACAAAGCTTTTTGAATCAAATGAAAGCCAAATACATTCAACAAAGCTAATTAAGTCAAATGAAAGTCAAACACTTTCAACAAAGCTTTTAGACTCAAATGAAAGTCAAACAAATTCAAATAAAGCTTTTTGAATCAAATGAAAGTCAAATGCATTCAACAAAGCTAATTGAGTCAAATGATAGTCAAACACTTTCAACAAAGCTTTTAGAATCAAATAAAAGTAAAATACATTAAACTAAGCTTTTTGATCAAATAAAAGTCTATTGCATTCCACAATTGTAATTGAGTCAAATGAAAGTCAAACATATTCAACAAAGCTAATTGAGGCAAATGAAAGTCAAACATATTCAAACAAAGCTTTTTGAATCAAATAAAAGCCAAATGCATTCAACAACGCTAATTGAGTCAAATGAAAGTCAAACACATTCAAAGAAAGCTTTTTGAATCAAATGAAAGCCAAATGCATTCAACAAAGCTAATTAAGTCAAATGAAAGTCAAACACTTTCAACAAAGCGTTTAGAATCAAATGAAAGTCAATTGCATTCCACAATGCAAATTGAGTCAAATGAAAGTCAAAAACATTCAACAAAGCTAATTGAGTCCAAAGAAAGTCAAACACATTCAAATAAAGATTTTTGAATCAAATGAAAGTCAAATGCATTCAACAAAGATAATTGAGTCAAATGAAAGTCAAACACTTTCAACAAAGCTAATTGAGTCAAATGAAAGTCAAACACATTCAAACAAAGCTTTTTGAATCAAATGAAAGTCAAATGGATTCAACAAAGCTAATTGAGTCAAATGAAAGTCAAACACTTTCAACAAAGCCTTTAGAATCAAATGAAAGTCAAATACATTAAACTAAGCTTTTTGATCAAATGAATGTCAATTGCATTCCACAATGCTAATTGAGTCAAATGAAACTCAAACACATTCAACAAAGCTAATTGAGTCAAATAAATGTCAAACACTTTCAACAAAGCTTTTAGAATCAAATGAAAGTCAAACACATTCAAACAAAGCTTTTTGAATCGAATGAAAGTCAAATGCATTCAACAAAGCTTTTTGAATCTAATGAAAGTCAAATGTATTCAACAAAGGTAATTGAGTCAAATGAAAGTTAAACACTTTCAACAAAGCTTTTAGAATCAAATGAAAATCAAATGTATTCAAACAAAGCTTTTTGAATCAAATGAAAGTCAATTGCATTCCACAAAGCTAATTGAGTCAAATGAAAGTTAAACACATTCAACAAAGCTAATTGAGTCAAATGAACGTCAAATATATTCAAACAAAGCTTTTCGAATAAAATGAAAGTCAAATGCTGTCAACAAAGCTAAGTGAGTCAAATGAAAGTCAAACACTTTTAACAAAGCTTTTAGAATCAAATGTAAGTCTAACACATTCAAATTAAGATTTTTGAATCAAATAAAAGTCAAATGCATTCAACAAAGCTAATTGAGTCAAATGAATGTCAAACACTTTCAAAAAAGCTTTTAGAATCAAATGAAAGTCAAACACATTCAAACAAAGCTTTTTGAATCAAATGAAATTCAATTGCATTCAACAAAGCTAATTGAGTCAAATGAAAGTCAAACACTTTCAACAAAGCTTTTACAATCAAATGAATGTCAAACACATTCAAACAAAGCTTTTTGAATCAAATGAAAGCCAAATGCATTCAACAAAGTTAGTTGAGTCAAATGAATGTCAAACACTTTCAACAAAGCTTTTAGAATCAAATGAAAGTTTAACACATTCAAACAAAGCTTTTTGAATCAAATGAAAGCCAAATGCATTCAACAAAGCTAATTGAGTCAAATGAATGTCAAACACTTTCAACAAACCTTTTAGAATCAAATGAAAGTCAAACATATTCAAACAAAGCATTTTGAATCAAATGAAAGTCAAATGCATTGAACAAAGCTAATTGAGTCAAATGAAAGTCAAACACTTTCAACAAATGCTAATTGAGTCAAATGAAAGTCAAACACTTTCAACAAAGCTTTTAGAATCAAATGAAAGTCAAACACATTCAAACAAAGCTTTTTGAATGAAATGAAAGTCAATTGCATTCAACAAAGCTAATTGAGTCAAATGAAAGTCAAACACTTTCAACAAAGCTTTTAGAATCAAATGAAAGTCAAATAGATTCAAACAAAGCTTTTGAATCAAATGAAAGTCAATTGCATTCCACAATGCTAATTGAGTCAAATGAAAGTCAAACACATTCAAACAAAGCTAATTGAGTCAAATGAAAGTCAAACACTTTCAACAAATGCTAATTGAGTCAAATGAAAGTCAAACACTTTCAACAAAGCTTTTAGAATCAAATGAAAGTCTAACACATTCAAATTAAGCTTTCCGAATCAAATGAAAGTAAAATGCTATCAACAAAGCTAAGTGAGTCAAATAAAAGTCAAACACTTTTAACAAAGGTTTTAGAATCAAATGAAAGTCTAACACATTCAAATTAAGCTTTTTGAATCAAATGAAATTCAAATGCATTCAACAAAGATAATTGAGTCAAATGAAAGTCAAACACTTTCAACAAAGCTTTTAGAATCAAATGAAAGTCAAATACATTCAAATAAAGCTCTTTAAATCAAATGAAAGTCAATTGCATTCCATAATGCTAATTGAGTCAAATGAAAGTTGAACACATTCAATAAAGCTAATTGAGTCAAATGAAAGTCAATCACATTCAACAAAGCTTTTTGAATCAAATGAAAGTAAAATGCATTCAACAAAGCTAATTGAGTCAAATGAAAGTCAAACACTTTCAACAAAGCTTTTACAATCAAATGAAAGTCAAACACATTCAAATAAAGCTTTTTGAATTAAATGAAAGTCAATTGCATTCAATTAAGCTAATTGAGTCAAATGAAAGTCAAACACATTCAACAAAGTTTTACAATCAAATAAAAGTCAAATACATTCAAACAAAGCTTTTTGAATCAAATTAAAGTCAATTGCATTCCACAATGCTAATTGAGTCAAATGAAAGTCAATCACATTCAACAAAGCTAATTGAGTCAAATGAAAGTTTAACACATTCAAACAAAGCTTTTTGAATCAAATGAAAGCCAAATGCATTCAACAAAGATAATTGAGTCAAATGAATGTCAAACAATTTCAACAAACCTTTTAGAATCAAATGAAAGTCAAACATATTCAAACAAAGCATTTTGAATCAAATGAAAGTCAAATGCATTCAACAAAGCTAATTGAGTCAAATGAAAGTCAAACACTTTCAACAAATGGTAATTGAGTCAAATGAAAGTCAAACACTTTCAACAAAGCTTTTAGAATCAAATGAAAGTCAAACACATTCAAACAAAGCTTTTTGAATCAAATGAAAGTCAAATGCATTCAACAAAGCTAATTGAGTCAAATGAAAGTCAAACACTTTCAACAAAGCTAATTGAGTCAAATGAAAGTCAAACACATTCAAACAAAGCTTTTTGATTCAAATGAAAGTCAAATGCATTCAACAAAGCTAATTGAGTCAAATGAAAGTCAAACACTTTCAACAAAGCTAATTGAGTCAAATGAAAGTCAAACACATTCAAACAAAGCTTTTTGATTCAAATGAAAGCCAAATGCATTCAACAAAGCTAATTGAGTCAAATGAAAGTCAAACACTTTCAACAAAGCTTTTAGAATCAAATGAAAGTCAAACACATTCAAACAAAGCTTTTTGAATCAAATGAAAATCAAATGAATTCAACAAAGCTAATTGAGTAAAATGAAAGTCAAACACTTTCATCAAAGCTTTTAGAATCAAATGAAAGTCAAATACATTCAAACAAAGCTTTTTGAATCAAATGGAAGTCAATTGCATTCCACATTGCTAATTGAGTCAAATGAAAGTCAAGCACATTCAACAAAGCTAATTGAGTCAAATGAAAATCAAACGCATTCAAACAAAGCTTTTTGAATCAAATGAAAGTCAAATACATTCAACAAAGCTAATTGAGTCAAATGAAAGTCAAATACATTCAAACAAAGCTTCTTGATTCAAATGAAAGTCAAATGCATTCAACAAAGCTAATTGAGTCAAATGAAAGTCAAACACTTTCAACAAAACTTTTAGAATCAAATGAAAGTCAAACAAATTCAAACAAAGCTTTTTGAATCAAATGAAAGTCAAATGCATTCAACAAAGCTAATTGAGTCAAATGATAGTCAAACACGTTTTACAAAGCTTTTAGAATCAAATGAAAGTCAAATACATTAAACTAAGCTTTTTGATCAAATGAAAGTCTATTGCATTCCACAATTGTAATTGAGTCAAATGAAAGTCAAACATATTCAACAAAGCTAATTGAGTCAAATGAAAGTCAAACACTTTCAACAAATCTTTTTAAATAAAATGAAAGTCAAATGCATTCAACAAAGCTAATTGAGTCAAATGAAAGTCAAACACTTTCAACAAAGCGTTTAGAATCAAATGAAAGTCAATTGCATTCCACAATGCTAATTGAGTCAAATGAAAGTAAAACACATTCAACATAGCTAATTGAGTCAAAAGAAAGTCAAACACATTTAAACAAAGCTTTTTGAATCAAACGAAAGTCAAATGCATTCAACAAAGCTAATTGAGTCAAATGAAAGTCAAACACTTTCAACAAAGCTTTTAGACTCAAATGAAAGTCAAACAAATTCAAACAAAGCTTTTTGAATCAAATGAAAGTCAAATGCATTCAACAAAGCTAATTGAGTCAAATGATAGTCAAACACTTTCAACAAAGCTTTTAGAATCAAATAAAAGTAAAATACATTAAACTAAGCTTTTTGATCAAATAAAACTCTATTGCATTCCACAATTGTAATTGAGTCAAATGAAAGTCAAACATATTCAACAAAGCTTATTGAGTCAAATGAAAGTCAAGTACATTCAAATAAAGCTTTTTGAATTAAATGAAAGCCAAATACATTCAACAAAGCTAATTGAGTCAAATGAAAGTCAAACACTTTCAACAAAGCTTTTAGACTCAAATGAAAGTCAAACAAATTCAAATAAAGCTTTTTGAATCAAATGAAAGTCAAATGCATTCAACAAAGCTAATTGAGTCAAATGATAGTCAAACACATTCAACAAAGCTAATTGAGTCAAATGAAAGTCAAACACATTCAAACAAAGCTTTTTTATTCATATGAAAGAAAAATGCATTCAACAAAGCTAATTGAGTCAAATGATAGTCAAACACTTTCAACAAAGCTTTTAGAATCAAATAAAAGTAAAATACATTAAACTAAGCTTTTTGATCAAATAAAAGTCTATTGCATTCCACAATTGTAATTGAGTCAAATGAAAGTCAAACATATTCAACAAAGCTAATTGAGTCAAATGAAAGTCAAACACATTCAAACAAAGCTTTTTGAATCAAATGAAAGCCAAATACATTCAACAAAGCTAATTGAGTCAAATGAAAGTCAAACACTTTCAACAAAGCTTTTAGACTCAAATGAAAGTCAAACAAATTCAAATAAAGCTTTTTGAATCAAATGAAAGTCAAATGCATTCAACAAAGCTAATTGAGTCAAATGATAGTCAAACACTTTCAACAAAGCTTTTAGAATCAAATAAAAGTAAAATACATTAAACTAAGCTTTTTGATCAAATAAAAGTCTATTGCATTCCACAATTGTAATTGAGTCAAATGAAAGTCAAACATATTCAACAAAGCTAATTGAGGCAAATGAAAGTCAAACACATTCAAACAAAGCTTTTTGAATCAAATGAAAGCCAAATGCATTCAACAACGCTAATTGAGTCAAATGAAAGTCAAACACATTCAAACAAAGCTTTTTGAATCAAATGAAAGCCAAATGCATTCAACAAAGCTAATTAAGTCAAATGAAAGTCAAACACTTTCAACAAAGCGTTTAGAATCAAATGAAAGTCAATTGCATTCCACAATGCAAATTGAGTCAAATGAAAGTCAAACACATTCAACAAAGCTAATTGAGTCAAAAGAAAGTCAAACACATTCAAATAAAGATTTTTGAATCAAATGAAAGTCAAATGCATTCAACAAAGATAATTGAGTCAAATGAAAGTCAAACACTTTCAACAAAGCTAATTGAGTCAAATGAAAGTCAAACACATTCAAACAAAGCTTTTTGAATCAAATGAAAGTCAAATGCATTCAACAAAGCTAATTGAGTCAAATGAAAGTCATACACTTTCAACAAAGCGTTTAGAATCAAATGAAAGTCAATTGCATTCCACAATGCAAATTGAGTCAAATGAAAGTCAAACACATTCAACAAAGCTAATTGAGTCAAAAGAAAGTCAAACACATTCAAATAAAGATTTTTGAATCAAATGAAAGTCAGATGCATTCAACAAAGATAATTGAGTCAAATGAAAGTCAAACACTTTCAACAAAGCTAATTGAGTCAAATGAAAGTCAAACACATTCAAACAAAGCTTTTTGAATCAAATGAAAGTCAAATGCATTCAACAAAGCTAATTGAGTCAAATGAAAGTCAAACACTTTCAACAAAGCTTTTAGAATCAAATGTAAGTCTAACACATTCAAATTAAGATTTTTGAATCAAATGAAAGTCAAATGCATTCAACAAAGCTAATTGAGTCAAATGAATGTCAAACACTTTCAAAAAAGCTTTTAGAATCAAATGAAAGTCAAACACATTCAAACAAAGCTTTTTGAATCAAATGAAATTCAATTGCATTCAACAAAGCTAATTGAGTCAAATGAAAGTCAAACACTTTCAACAAAGCTTTTAGAATCAAATGAAAGTCAAATACATTCAAACAAAGCTTTTTGAATCAAATGAAAGTCAATTGCATTCCACAATGCTAAATGAGTCAAATGAAAGTCAAACACATTTAACGAAGCAAATTGAGTCAAATGAAAGTCAAACACATTCAAACAAAGCTTTTTGAATCAAATGAAAGTAAAATGCATTCAACAAAGCCAATTGAGTCAAATGAAAGTCAAATGCATTCAAACAAAGCTTCTTGATTCAAATGAAAGTCAAATGCATTCAACAAAGCTAATTGAGTCAAATGAAAGTCAAACACTTTCAACAAAGGTTTTAGAATGAAATGAAATTCAAACACATTCAAACAAAGCTTTTTGAATCAAATGAAGGTCAATTGCATTCAACAAAGTTAATTGAGTCAAATGAAAGTCAAACACTTTCAACAAAGCTTTTAGAATCAAATAAAAGTCAAATACATTCAAACAAAGATTTTTGAACAAATGAAAGTCAATTGCATTCCACAATGTAAATTGAGTCAAATGAAAGTCAAACACTTTCAACTAAGCTAATTGAGTCAAATGAAAGTCAAACACATTCAAACAAAGCTTTTAATTCAAATGAAAGTCAAATGCATTCAACAAAGCTAATTGAGTAAAATGAAAGTCAAACACTTTCAACAAAGCTTTTAGAATCAAAAGAAAGTCAAACGCATTCAAACAAAGCTTTTTGAATCAAATGAAAATCAAATGAATTCAACAAAGCTAATTGAGTCAAATGAAAGTTAAACATTTTCATCAAAGCTTTTAGAATCAAATGAAAGTCAAATACATTCAAACAAAGCTTTTTGAATCAAATGGAAGTCAATTTCATTCCACAATGCTAATTGAGTCAAATGAAAGTCAATCACATTCAACGAAGCTAATTGAGTCAAATGAAAGTCAAACACATTCAAACAAAGCTTTTTGAATCAAATGAAAGTCAAACACTTTGAACAAAGCTCATTGAGTCAAATGAAACTCAAACACATTCAAACAAAGCTTCTTGATTTAAATGAAAGTCAAATGAATTCAACAAAGCTAATTGAGTCAAATTCAATTCAAACACTTTCAACAAAGCTTTGAGAATCAAATGAAAGTCAAACACATTCAAACAAAGCTTTTTGAATCAAATGAAGGTCAATTGCATTCAACAAAGCTAATTGAGTCAAATGAAAGTCAAACACTTTCAACAAAGCTTTTAGAATCAAATAAAAGTCAAATGCATTCAAACAAAGCTTTTTGAATCAAATGAAAGTCAATTGCATTCCACAATGTTAATTGAGTCAAATGAAAGTCAAACACATTCAACAAAGCTTTTTGAATCAAATGAAAGTCAATTGCATTCCACAATGTTAATTGAGTCAAATGAAAGTCAAACACATTCAACAAAGCTAATTGAGTCAAATGAAAGTTAAACACATTCAACAAAGCCAATTGAGTCAAATGAAAGTTAAACACATTCAAACAAAGCTTCTTGATTCAAATGAAAGTCAAATGCATTCAACAAAGCTAATTGAGTCAAATGAAAGTCAAACACTTTCAACAAAGCTTTTAGAATGAAATGAAAGTCAAACACATTCAAACAAAGCTTTTTGAATCAAATAAAGGTCAATTGCATTCAACAATGCTAATTGAGTCAAATAAAAGTCCAACACTTTCAAACAAATGAAAGTCAAACACTTTTCAACAAAGCTCTTAGAATCAAATGAAAGTAAAACACATTCAAACAAAGCTTTTTGAATCAAATGAAAGTCAAATGCATTCAACAAAGCTAATTGAGTCAAATGAAAGTCAAACACTTTCAACAAATGGTAATTGAGTCAAATGAAAGTCAAACACATTCAACAAAGCTAATTGAGTCAAATGAAAGTCAAACTAATTCAAACAAAGCGTTTTAAATGAAATGAAAGTCCAATGCATTCAAACAAAGCTTTTTGAATCAAATGAAAGTCAATTGCATTCCTCAAAGCTAATTGAGTCAAATGAAAGACAAACACATTCAACAAAGCTAATTGAGTCAAATGAACGTCAAATACATTCAAACAAAGCTTTCCGAATCAAATGAAAGTCAAATGCTATCAACAAAGCTAAGTGAGTCAAATGAAAGTCAAACACTTTTAACAAAGCTTTTAGAATCAAATGAAAGTCTAAGACATTCAAATTAAGCTTTTTGAATCAAATGAAATTCAAATGCATTCAACAAAGCTAATTGTGTCAAATGAAAGTCAAACACTTTCAACAAAGCTTTTAGAATCAAATGAAAGTCAAACACATTCTAACAAAGCTTTTGAATCAAATGAAAGTCAATTGCATTCATCAAAGCTAATTGAGTCAAATGAAAGTCAAACACTTTCAACAAAGCTTTTACAATCAAATGAATGTCAAACACATTCAAACAAAGCCTTTTGAATCAAATGAAAGCCAAATGCATTCAACAAAGTAAGTTGAGTCAAATGAATGTCAAACACTTTCAACAAAGCTTTTAGAATCAAATGAAAGTTTAACACATTCAAACAAAGCTTTTTGAATCAAATGAAAGCCAAATGCATTCAACAAAGCTAATTGAGTCAAATGAATGTCAAACACTTTCAACAAACCTTTTAGAATCAAATGAAAGTCAAACATTTTCAAACAAAGCATTTTGAATCAAATGAAAGTCAAATGCATTCAACAAAGCTAATTGAGTCAAATGAAAGTCAAACACTTTCAACAAATGCTAATTGAGTCAAATGAAAGTCAAACATATTCAAACAAAGCATTTTGAATCAAATGAAAGTCAAATGCATTCAACAAAGCTAATTGAGTCAAATGAAAGTCAAACACTTTCAACAAATGGTAATTGAGTCAAATGAAAGGCAAACACTTTCAACAAAGCTTTTAGAATCAAATGAAAGTCAAATACATTCAAACAAAGCTTTTGAATCAAATGAAAGTCAATTGCATTCCACAATGCTAATTGAGTCAAATGAAAGTCAAACATATTCAAACAAAGCTAATTGAGTCAAATGAAAGTCAAACACTTTCAACAAATGCTAATTGAGTCAAATGAAAGTCAAACACTTTCAACAAAGCTTTTAGAATCAAATGAAAGTCTAACACATTCAAATTAAGCTTTCCGAATCAAATGAAAGTAAAATGCTATCAACAAAGCTAAGTGAGTCAAATAAAAGTCAAACACTTTTAACAAAGGTTTTAGAATCAAATGAAAGTCTAACACATTCAAATTAAGCTTTTTGAATCAAATGAAATTCAAATGCATTCAACAAAGCTAATTGAGTCAAATGAAAGTCAAACACTTTCAACAAAGCTTTTAGAATCAAATGAAAGTCAAATACATTCAAATAAAGCTTTTTAAATCAAATGAAAGTCAATTGCATTCCATAATGCTAATTGAGTCAAATGAAAGTTGAACACATTCAATAAAGCTAATTGAGTCAAATGAAAGTCAATCACATTCAACAAAGCTTTTTGAATCAAATGAAAGTAAAATGCATTCAACAAAGCTAATTGAGTCAAATGAAAGTCAAACACTTTCAACAAAGCTTTTACAATCAAATGAAAGTCAAACACATTCAAATAAAGCTTTTTGAATTAAATGAAAGTCAATTGCATTCAACAAAGCTAATTGAGTCAAATGAAAGTCAAACACTTTCAACAAAGCTTTTACAATCAAATGAAAGTCAAATACATTCAAACAAAGCTTTTTGAATCAAATGAAAGTCAATTGCATTCCACAATGCTAATTGAGTCAAATGAAAGTCAATCACATTCAACAAAGCTAATTGAGTCAAATGAAAGTTTAACACATTCAAACAAAGCTTTTTGAATCAAATGAAAGCCAAATGCATTCAACAAAGATAATTGAGTCAAATGAATGTCAAACACTTTCAACAAACCTTTTAGAATCAAATGAAAGTCAAACATATTCAAACAAAGCATTTTGAAACAAATGAAAGTCAAATGCATTCAACAAAGCTAATTGAGTCAAATGAAAGTCAAACACTTTCAACAAATGGTAATTGAGTCAAATGAAAGTCAAACACTTTCAACAAAGCTTTTAGAATCAAATGAAAGTCAAACACATTCAAACAAAGCTTTTTGAATCAAATGAAAGTCAATTGCATTCAACAAAGCTAATTGAGTCAAATGAAAGTCAAACACTTTCAACAAAGCTTTTAGAATCAAATGAAAGTCAAATACATTCAAACAAAGCTTTTGAATCAAATGAAAGTCAATTGCATTCCACAATGCTAATTGAGTCAAATGAAAGTCAAACACATTCAACAAAGCTAATTAAGTCAAATGAAAGTCAAACACTTTCAACAAAGCTTTTAGAATCAAATGAAAGTCAAATACATTCAAACAAAGCTTTTGAATCAAATGAAAGTCAATTGCATTCCACAATGCTAATTGACTCAAATGAAAGTCAAACACATTCAACAAATCTAATTGAGTCAAATGAAAGTCAAACACATTCAAACAAATCTTTTTGAATCAAATGAATGTTAAATGCATTCAACAAAGCTAATTGAGACAAATGAAAGTCAAACACTTTCAACAAAGCTTTTAGAATCAAATGAAAGTCAAACACATTCAAACAAAGATTTTTGAATATTATGAAAGTCAAATGCATTCAACAAAGCTAATTGAGTCTAATGAAAGTCAAACACTTTCAACAAATGCTAATTGAGTCAAATGAAAGTCAAACACTTTCAACAAAGCTTTTAGAATCAAATGAAAGTCAAACACATTCAAACAAAGCTTTTTGAATGAAATGAAAGTCAATTGCATTCAACAAAGCTAATTGAGTCAAATGAAAGTCAAACACTTTCAACAAAGCTTTTTGAGTCAAATGAAACTCAAACACATTCAAACAAAGCTTTTTGAATCAAATGAAAGTTAAATGCATTCAACAAAGCTAATTGAGTCAAATGAAAGTCAAACACTTTCAACAAAGCTTTTAGAATCAAATGAAAGTCAAATACATTCAAACAAAGCTTTTGAATCAAATGAAAGTCAATTGCATTCCACAATGCTAATTGAGTTAAATGAAAGTCAAACACATTCAACAAAGCTAATTGAGTCAAATGAAAGTCAAACACATTCAAACAAAGCTTCTTGATTCAAATGAAAGTCAAATGCATTCAACAAAGCTAATTGTGTCAAATGAAAGTCAAACACTTTCAATAAAGCTTTTAGATTCAAATGAAAGTCAAACACATTCAAACAAAGCTTTTTGAACCAAATGAAAGTCAAATGCATTCAACAAAGCTAATTGAGGCAAATGAAAGTCAAACACTTTCAACAAAGCTTTAGAATCAAATGAAAGTCAAATACATTCAAACAAAGCTTTTTGAATCAAATGAAAGTCAATTGAATTCTATAGAGCTAATTGAGTCAAAAGAAAGTCAAACACATTCAACAAAGCTAATTGAGTTAAATGAACGTCAAATACATTCAAACAAAGCTTTCCGAATCAAATGAAAGTCAAATGCTATTAACAAAGCTAATTGAGTCAAATGAAAGTCAAACACTTTCAATAACGCTTTTAGATTCAAATGAAAGTCAAAGACATTTAAACAAAGCTTTTTGAATCAAATGAAAGTCAAATGCATTCAACAAAGCTAATTGTGTCAAATGAAAGTCAAACACTTTTAACAAAGCTTTTAGAATCAAATGAAAGCCTAACACATTCAAACAAAGCTTTTTGAATCAAATGAAAGCCAAATGCATTCAACAAAGTTAGTTGAGTCAAATGAATGTCAAACACTTTCAACAAAGCTTTTAGAATCAAATGAAAGTTTAACACATTCAAACAAAGCTTTTTGAATCAAATGAAAGCCAAATGCATTCAACAAAGCTAATTGAGTCAAATGAATGTCAAACACTTTCAACAAACCTTTTAGAATCAAATGAAAGTCAAACATATTCAAACAAAGCATTTTGAATCAAATGAAAGTCAAATGCATTCAACAAAGCTAATTGAGTCAAATGAAAGTCAAACACTTTCAACAAATGCTAATTGAGTCAAATGAAAGTCAAACACTTTCAACAAAGCTTTTAGAATCAAATGAAAGTCAAACACATTCAAACAAAGCTTTTTGAATGAAATGAAAGTCAATTGCATTCAACAAAGCTAATTGAGTCAAATGAAAGTCAAACACTTTCAACAAAGCTTTTAGATTCAAATGAAAGTCAAATACATTCAAACAAAGCTTTTGAATCAAATGAAAGTCAATTGCATTCCACAATGCTAATTGAGTCAAATGAAAGTCAAACACATTCAAACAAAGCTAATTGAGTCAAATGAAAGTCAAACACTTTCAACAAATGCTAATTGAGTCAAATGAAAGTCAAACACTTTAACAAAGCTTTTAGAATCAAATGAAAGTCTAACACATTCAAATTAAGCTTTCCGAATCAAATGAAAGTAAAATGCTATCAACAAAGCTAAGTGAGTCAAATAAAAGTCAAACACTTTTAACAAAGGTTTTAGAATCAAATCAAAGTCTAACACATTCAAATTAAGCTTTTTGAATCAAATGAAATTCAAATGCATTCAACAAAGCTAATTGAGTCAAATGAAAGTCAAACACTTTCAACAAAGCTTTTAGAATCAAATGAAAGTCAAATACATTCAAATAAAGCTTTTTAAATCAAATGAAAGTCAATTGCATTCCATAATGCTAATTGAGTCAAATGAAAGTTGAACACATTCAATAAAGCTAATTGAGTCAAATGAAAGTCAATCACATTCAACAAAGCTTTTTGAATCAAATGAAAGTAAAATGCATTCAACAAAGCTAATTGAGTCAAATGAAAGTCAAACACTTTCAACAAAGCTTTTACAATCAAATGAAAGTCAAACACATTCAAATAAAGCTTTTTGAATTAAATGAAAGTCAATTGCATTCAACAAAGCTAATTGAGTCAAATGAAAGTCAAACACTTTCAACAAAGCTTTTACAATCAAATGAAAGTCAAATACATTCAAACAAAGCTTTTTGAATCAAATGAAAGTCAATTGCATTCCACAATGCTAATTGAGTCAAATGAAAGTCAATCACATTCAACAAAGCTAATTGAGTCAAATGAAAGTTTAACACATTTAAACAAAGCTTTTTGAATCAAATGAAAGCCAAATGCATTTAACAAAGATAATTGAGTCAAATGAATGTCAAACACTTTCAACAAACCTTTTAGAATCAAATGAAAGTCAAACATATTCAAACAAAGCATTTTGAATCAAATGAAAGTCAAATGCATTCAACAAAGCTTATTGAGTCAAATGAAAGTCAAACACTTTCAACAAATGGTAATTGAGTCAAATGAAAGTCAAACACTTTCAACAAAGCTTTTAGAATCAAATGAAAGTCAAACACATTCAAACAAAGCATTTTGAATCAAATGAAAGTCAAATGCATTCAACAAAGCTTATTGAGTCAAATGAAAGTCAAACACATTCAACAAAGCTAATTGAGTCAAATGAAAGTCAAACACATTCAAACAAATCTTTTTGAATCAAATGAATGTTAAATGCATTCAACAAAGCTAATTGAGTCAAATGAAAGTCAAACACTTTCAACAAAGCTTTTAGAATCAAATGAAAGTCAAACACATTCAAACAAAGATTTTTGAATATTATGAAAGTCAAATGCATTCAACAAAGCTAATTGAGTCTAATGAAAGTCAAACACTTTCAACAAATGCTAATTGAGTCAAATGAAAGTCAAACACTTTCAACAAAGCTTTTAGAATCAAATGAAAGTCAAACACATTCAAACAAAGCTTTTTGAATGAAATGAAAGTCAATTGCATTCAACAAAGCTAATTGAGTCAAATAAAAGTCAAACACTTTCAACAAAGCTTTTTGAGTCAAATGAAACTCAAACACATTCAAACAAAGCTTTTTGAATCAAATGAAAGTTAAATGCATTCAACAAAGCTAATTGAGTCAAATGAAAGTCAAACACTTTCAACAAAGCTTTTAGAATCAAATGAAAGTCAAATACATTCAAACAAAGCTTTTGAATCAAATGAAAGTCAATTGCATTCCACAATGCTAATTGAGTCATATGAAAGTCAAACACATTCAACAAAGCTAATTGAGTCAAATGAAAGTCAAACACATTCAAACAAAGCTTCTTGATTCAAATGAAAGTCAAATGCATTCAACAAAGCTTCTTGATTCAAATGAAAGTCAAATGCATTCAACAAAGCTAATTGTGTCAAATTAAAATCAAACACTTTCAATAAAGCTTTTAGATTCAAATGAAAGTCAAACACATTCAAACAAAGCTTTTTGAATCAAATGAAAGTCAAATGCATTCAACAAAGCTAATTGAGTCAAATGAAAGTCAAACACTTTCAACAAAGCTTTTAGAATCAAATGAAAGTCAAACACATTCAAACAAAGCTTTTTGAACCAAATGAAAGTCAAATGCATTCAACAAAGCTAATTGAGGCAAATGAAAGTCAAACACTTTCAACAAAGCTTTAGAATCAAATGAAAGTCAAATACATTCAAACAAAGCTTTTTGAATCAAATGAAAGTCAATTGAATTCCATAGAGCTAATTGAGTCAAATGAAAGTCAAACACATTCAACAAAGCTAATTGAGTCAAATGAACGTCAAATACATTCAAACAAAGCTTTCCGAATCAAATGAAAGTCAAATGCTATTAACAAAGCTAATTGAGTCAAATGAAAGTCAAACACTTTCAATAACGCTTTTAGATTCAAATGAAAGTCAAACACATTTAAACAAAGCTTTTTGAATCAAATGAAAGTCAAATGCATTCAACAAAGCTAATTGTGTCAAATGAAAGTCTAACACTTTTAACAAAGCTTTTAGAATCAAATGAAAGCCTTACACATTCAAACAAAGCTTTTTAATTAAAATGAAAGCCAAATGCATTAAACAAAGCTAATTGAGTCAAAAGAATGTCAAACACATTCAACAAAGCTAATTGAGTCAAATGAAAGTCAAGCACATTCAACGAAGCTAATTTAGTCAAATGAACGTGAAATACATTCAAACAAAGCTTTCCGAATCAAATGAAAGTCAAATGCTATCAACAAAGGTAAGTGAGTCAAATTAAATTCAAACACTTTTAACAAAACTTTTAGAATCAAATGAAAGTCTAACACATTCAAATTAAGCTTTTTGAATCAAATGAAAGTCAAATGCAATCAACAAAGCTAATTGAGTGAAGTGAAAGTCAAACACTTTCAACAAAGCTTTTAGAATCAAATGAAAGTCAAATACATTAAACTAAGCTTTTTGATCAAATGAAAGTCAATTGCATTCCACAATGCTAATTGAGTCAAATGAAAGTCAAACACATTCAACAAAGCTAATTGAGTCAAATGAAAGTCAAACACATTCAAACAAAGCTTTTTGAATCAAATGAAAGCCAAATGCATTCAACAAAGCTTTTAGAATCAATTGAAAGTCAAATGCATTCAACAAAGCTAATTGAGTCAAATGAAAGTCAAACACTTTCAACAAAGCTTTTAAAGTCAAATGAAAATCAAATACATTAAACTAAGCTTTTTGATCAAATGAAAGTCCATTGCATTCCACAATGCTAATTGAGTCAAATGAATGTCAAACACATTCAACAAAGCTAATTGAGTCAAATGAAAGTCAAACACATTCAAACAAAGCTTTTTGAATCAAATGAAAGCCAAATGCATTAAACAAAGCTAATTGAGTCAAATGAATGCCAAACACTTTCAACAAAGCTTTTAAAATCAAATGAAAGTCAAACACATTTAAACTAAGCTTTTTTAATGAAATGAAAGTCAAATGCATTCAACAAAGCTAATTGAGTCAAATGAAAGTCAAACACTTTCAACAAAGCTTTTAGAATTAAATGAAAGTCAAATACATTCAAACAAAGCTTTTTGAATCAAATGAAAGTCAAATGCATTCAACAAAGCTAATTGAGTCAAATGAAAGTCAAACACTTTCAACAAAGCTTTTAGAATCAAATGAAAGTCAAACACATTCAAACAAAGCTTTTTGAACCAAATGAAAGTCAAATGCATTCAACAAAGCTAATTGAGGCAAATGAAAGTCAAACACTTTCAACAAAGCTTTAGAATCAAATGAAAGTCAAATACATTCAAACAAAGCTTTTTGAATCAAATGAAAGTCAATTGAATTCCATAGAGCTAATTGAGTCAAATGAAAGTCAAACACATTCAACAAAGCTAATTGAGTCAAATGAACGTCAAATACATTCAAACAAAGCTTTCCGAATCAAATGAAAGTCAAATGCTATTAACAAAGCTAATTGAGTCAAATGAAAGTCAAACACTTTCAATAACGCTTTTAGATTCAAATGAAAGTCAAACACATTTAAACAAAGCTTTTTGAATCAAATGAAAGTCAAATGCATTCAACAAAGCTAATTGTGTCAAATGAAAGTCTAACACTTTTAACAAAGCTTTTAGAATCAAATGAAAGCCTAACACATTCAAACAAAGCTTTTTAATTAAAATGAAAGCCAAATGCATTAAACAAAGCTAATTGAGTCAAAAGAATGTCAAACACATTCAACAAAGCTAATTGAGTCAAATGAAAGTCAAGCACATTCAACGAAGCTAATTTAGTCAAATGAACGTGAAATACATTCAAACAAAGCTTTCCGAATCAAATGAAAGTCAAATGCTATCAACAAAGGTAAGTGAGTCAAATTAAATTCAAACACTTTTAACAAAACTTTTAGAATCAAATGAAAGTCTAACACATTCAAATTAAGCTTTTTGAATCAAATGAAAGTCAAATGCAATCAACAAAGCTAATTGAGTGAAGTGAAAGTCAAACACTTTCAACAAAGCTTTTAGAATCAAATGAAAGTCAAATACATTAAACTAAGCTTTTTGATCAAATGAAAGTCAATTGCATTCCACAATGCTAATTGAGTCAAATGAAAGTCAAACACATTCAACAAAGCTAATTGAGTCAAATGAAAGTCAAACACATTCAAACAAAGCTTTTTGAATCAAATGAAAGCCAAATGCATTCAACAAAGCTTTTAGAATCAATTGAAAGTCAAATGCATTCAACAAAGCTAATTGAGTCAAATGAAAGTCAAACACTTTCAACAAAGCTTTTAAAGTCAAATGAAAATCAAATACATTAAACTAAGCTTTTTGATCAAATGAAAGTCCATTGCATTCCACAATGCTAATTGAGTCAAATGAATGTCAAACACATTCAACAAAGCTAATTGAGTCAAATGAAAGTCAAACACATTCAAACAAAGCTTTTTGAATCAAATGAAAGCCAAATGCATTAAACAAAGCTAATTGAGTCAAATGAATGCCAAACACTTTCAACAAAGCTTTTAGAATCAAATGAAAGTCAAACACATTTAAACTAAGCTTTTTTAATGAAATGAAAGTCAAATGCATTCAACAAAGCTAATTGAGTCAAATGAAAGTCAAACACTTTCAACAAAGCTTTTAGAATTAAATGAAAGTCAAATACATTCAAACAAAGCTTTTTGAATCAAATGAAAGTCAATTGCATTCCACAAAGCTCATTGAGTCAAATGAAAGTTAAACACATTCAACAAAGCTAATTGAGTCAAATGAACGTCAAATACATTTAAATAAAGCTTTCCGAATCAAATGAAAGTCAAATGCTATCAACAAAGCTAAGTGAGTCAAATGAAAGTCAAACACTTTTAACAAAGCTTTTAGAATAAAATGAAAGTCTAACACATTCAAACAAAGCTTTTTGAATCAAATGAAAGCCAAAGGCATTAAACAAAGCTAATTGAGTCAAATGAATGTCAAACACTTTCAACAACGCTTTTAGAATCAAATGAAAGTCAAACATATTCAAACAAAGCTTTTTGAATCAAATGAAAGTCAAATGCATTCTACAAAGCTAATTGAGGCAAATGAAAGTCAAACACTTTCGAAAAAGCTTTTAGAATCAAATGAAAGTCAAATACATTCAAATAAAGCTTTTTGAATCAAATGAAAGTCAATTGCATTCCACAAAGCTAATTGAGTAAAATGAAAGTTAAACACATTCAATAAAGCTAATTGAGTCAAATGAACGTCAAATACATTAAAACAAAGCTTTCTGAATCAAATGAAAGTCAAATGCTATCAACAAAGCTAAGTGAGTCAAATGAAATTCAAACACTTTTAACAAAGCTTTTTGAATTAAATGAAAGTCTAACACATTCAAATTAAGCTTTTTGAATCAAATGAAAGTCAAATGCATTCAACAAAGCTAATTGAGTCAAATGAAAGTCAAACACTTTCAACAAAGCTTTTAGAATCAAATGAAAGTCAAACACATTCAAACAAAGCTTTTTGAATCAAATGAAAGTCAATTGCATTCAACAAAGCTAATTGAGTCAAATGAAAGTCAAACACTTTCAACAAAGCTTTTAGAATCAAATGAAAGTCAAATACATTCAAACAAAGCTTTTTGCATCAAATGAAAGTCAATTGCATTCAACAAAGCTAATTGAGTCAAATGAAAATCAAACACTTTCAACAAAGCTTTTAGAATCAAATGAAAGTCAAATACATTAAACTAAGCTTTTTGATCAAATGAAAGTCAATTGCATTCCACAATGCTAATTGAGTCAAATGAAAGTAAAACACATTCAACAAAGCTAATTGAGTCAAATGAATGTCAAACACATTCCAACAAAGCTTTTTGAATCAAATGAAAGACAAATGCATTCAACAAAGCTAATTGAGTCAAATTAATATCAAACACATTCAAACAATGCTTTTAGAATCAAATGAAAGTCAAACATATTCAAACAATGCTTTTTGAATCAAATGAATGTTAAATGCATTCAACAAAGCTAATTGAGTCAAATGAAAGTCAAACACTTTCAACAAAGATTTTAGAATTAAATGGAAGTCAAATACATTCAAACAAAGCTTTTTAAATCAATTGAAAGTCAATTGCATTCCACAAAGCTCATTGAGTCAAATAAAATTTAAACTCATTCAACAAAGCTAATTGAGTCAAATGAACGTCAAACACATTCAAACAAAGCTTTCCGAATCAAATGAAAGTCAAATACTATCAACAAAGCTAAGTGAGTCAAATGAAAGTCAAACACTTTTAACAAATCTTTTAGAATCAAATGAAAGTCTAACACATTCAAATTAAACTTTTTGAATAAAATGAAAGTCAAATGCATTCAACAAATCTAATTGAGTCAAATGAAAGTCAAAAACTTTCAACAAAGCTTTTAGAATCAAATGAAAGTCAAACACATTCAAACAAAGCTTTTTGAATCAAATGAAATTCAATTGCATTCAACAAAGCTAATTGAGTCAAATGAAAGTCAAACACTTTCAACAAAGCTCTTAGAATCAAATGAAAGTCAAATACATTCAAATAAAGCTTTTTAAATCAAATGAAAGTCAATTGCATTCCATAATGCTAATTGAGTCAAATGAAAGTTAAACACATTCAACAAAGGTAATTGAGTCAAATGAAAGTCAATCACATTCAAACAAAGCTTCTTGATTCTAATAAAAGTCCAATGCATTCAACAAAGCAATTGAGTCAAATGAAAGTCAAACACTTTCAACAAAGCTTTTAGAATCAAATGAAAGTCAAACACATTCAAACAAAGCTTTTTGAATCAAATGAAAGTCAAATGCATTCAACAAAGCTAATTGAGTCAAATGAAAGTCAAACACTTTCAACAAAGATTTTAGAATCAAATGAAAGTCAAACACATTCAAACAAAGCTTTTTGAATCAAATGAAAGTCAAATGCATTCAACAAAGCTAATTGAGTCAAATGGAAGTCAAACACTTTCAACAAAGCTTTTAGAATCAAATGAAAGTCAAACACATTCAACAAAGCTAATTGAATCAAATGAACGTCAAACACATTCAAACATAGCTTTCTAAATCAAATGAAAGTCAAATGCATTCAACAAAGCTAAGTAAGTCAAATGAAAGTCAAACACTTTCAACAAAGCTTTTAGAATCAAATTAAATTCAACCACATTCAAATTAAGCTTTTTGAATCAAATGAAAGTCAAAAGCATTCAACAAATTTAATTAAGTCAAATGAAAGTCAAAAACACTCAAACAAAGCATTTTGAATCAAATGAAAGTCAAATGCATTCAACAAAGATAATTGAGTCAAATGAAAGTCAAACAATTTCAACAAAGCTTTTAGAATCAAATGAAAGTCAAACACATTCAAACAAAGCTTTTTGAATCAAATGAAAGTCAATTGCATTCAACAAAGCTAATTGAGTCAAATGAAAGTCAAACACTTTCAACAAAGCTTTTAGAATCAAATGAAAGTCAAATACATTCAAACAAAGCTTTTGAATCAAATGAAAGTCAATTGCATTCCACAATGCTAATTGAGTCAAATGAAAGTCAAACACGTTCAACAAAGCTAATTGAGTCAAATGAAAGTCAAACACTTTCAACAAAGCTTTTAGAATCAAATGAAAGTCAAATACATTCAAACAAAGCTTTTGAATCAAATGAAAGTCAATTGCATTCCACAATGCTAATTGAGTCAAATGAAAGTCAAACACATTCAACAAAGCTAATTGAGTCAAATGAAAGTCAAACACATTCAAACAAATCTTTTTGCATCAAATGAATGTTAAATGTATTCAACAAAGCTAATTGAGTCAAATGAAAGTCAAACACTTTCAACAAAGCTTTTAGAATCAAATGAAAGCTAAACATATTCAAACAAAGATTTTTGAATATTATGAAAGTCAAATGCATTCAACAAAGCTAATTGAGTCTAATGAAAGTCAAACACTTTCAACAAATGCTAATTGAGTCAAATGAAAGTTAAACACTTTCAACAAAGCTTTTAGAATCAAATGAAAGTCAAACACATTCAAACAAAGCTTTTTGAATGAAATGAAAGTCAATTGCATTCAACAAAGCTAATTGAGTCAAATGAAAGTCAAACACTTTCAACAAAGCTTTTTGAGTCAAATGAAACTCAAACACATTCAAACAAAGCTTTTTGAATCAAATGAAAGTTAAATGCATTCAACAAAGCTAATTGAGTCAAATGAAAGTCAAACACTTTCAACAAAGCTTTTAGAATCAAATGAAAGTCAAATACATTCAAACAAAGCTTTTGAATCAAATGAAAGTCAATTGCATTCCACAATGCTAATTGAGTCAAAAGAAAGTCAAACACATTCAACAAAGCTAATTGAGTCAAATGAAAGTCAAACACATTCAAACAAAGCTTCTTGATTCAAATGAAAGTCAAATGCATTGAACAAAGCTAATTGTGTCAAATGAAAGTCAAACACTTTCAATAAAGCTTTTAGATTCAAATGAAAGTCAAACACATTCAAACAAAGCTTTTTGAATCAAATGAAAGTCAAATGCATTCAACAAAGCTAATTGAGTCAAATGAAAGTCAAACACTTTCAACAAAGCTTTTAGAATCAAATGAAAGTCAAACACATTCAAACAAAGCTTTTTGAACCAAATGAAAGTCAAATGCATTCAACAAAGCTAATTGAGGCAAATGAAAGTCAAACACTTTCAACAAAGCTTTAGAATCAAATGAAATTCAAATACATTCAAACAAAGCTTTTTGAATCAAATGAAAGTCAATTGAATTCCATAGAGCTAATTGAGTCAAATGAAAGTCAAACACATTCAACAAAGCTAATTGAGTCAAATGAACGTCAAATACATTCAAACAAAGCTTTCCGAATCAAATGAAAGTCAAATGCTATTAACAAAGCTAATTGAGTCAAATGAAAGTCAAACACTTTCAATAAAGCTTTTAGATTCAAATGAAAGTCAAACACATTCAAACAAAGCTTTTTGAATCAAATGAAAGTCAAATGCATTCAACAAAGCTAATTGTGTCAAATGAAAGTCAAACACTTTTAACAAAGCTTTTAGAATCAAATGAAAGCCTAACACATTCAAACAAAGCTTTTTAATTAAAATGAAAGCCAAATGCATCAAACAAAGCTAATTGAGTCAAAAGAATGTCAAACACATTCAACAAAGCTAATTGAGTCAAATGAAAGTCAAGCACATTCAACGAAGCTAATTTAGTCAAATGAACGTGAAATACATTGAAACAAAGCTTTCCGAATCAAATGAAAGTCAAATGCTATCAACAAAGGTAAGTGAGTCAAATTAAATTCAAACACTTTTAACAAAACTTTTAGAATCAAATGAAAGTCTAACACATTCAAATTAAGCTTTTTGAATCAAATGAAAGTCAAATGCAATCAACAAAGCTAATTGAGTGAAGTGAAAGTCAAACACTTTCAACAAAGCTTTTAGAATCAAATGAAAGTCAAACACATTTAAACTAAGCTTTTTTAATGAAATGAAAGTCAAATGCATTCAACAAAGCTAATTGAGTCAAATGAAAGTCAAACACTTTCAACAAAGCTTTTAGAATTAAATGAAAGTCAAATACAATCAAACAAAGCTTTTTGAATCAAATGAAAGTCAATTGCATTCCACAAAGCTCATTGAGTCAAATGAAAGTTAAACACATTCAACAAAGCTAATTGAGTCAAATGAACGTCAAATACATTTAAATAAAGCTTTCCGAATCAAATGAAAGTCAAATGCTATCAACAAAGCTAAGTGAGTCAAATGAAAGTCAAACACTTTTAACAAAGCTTTTAGAATAAAATGAAAGTCTAACACATTCAAACAAAGCTTTTTGAATCAAATGAAAGCCAAAGGCATTAAACAAAGCTAATTGAGTCAAATGAATGTCAAACACTTTCAACAAAGCTTTTAGAATCAAATGAAAGTCAAACATATTCAAACAAAGCTTTTTGAATCAAATGAAAGTCAAATGCATTCTACAAAGCTAATTGAGGCAAATGAAAGTCAAACACTTTCGAAAAAGCTTTTAGAATCAAATGAAAGTCAAATACATTCAAATAAAGCTTTTTGAATCAAATGAAAGTCAATTGCATTCCACAAAGCTAATTGAGTAAAATGAAAGTTAAACACATTCAATAAAGCTAATTGAGTCAAATGAACGTCAAATACATTAAAACAAAGCTTTCTGAATCAAATGAAAGTCAAATGCTATCAACAAAGCTAAGTGAGTCAAATGAAATTCAAACACTTTTAACAAAGCTTTTTGAATTAAATGAAAGTCTAACACATTCAAATTAAGCTTTTTGAATCAAATGAAAGTCAAATGCATTCAACAAAGCTAATTGAGTCAAATGAAAGTCAAACACTTTCAACAAAGCTTTTAGAATCAAATGAAAGTCAAACACATTCAAACAAAGCTTTTTGAATCAAATGAAAGTCAATTGCATTCAACAAAGCTAATTGAGTCAAATGAAAGTCAAACACTTTCAACAAAGCTTTTAGAATCAAATGAAAGTCAAATACATTCAAACAAAGCTTTTTGCATCAAATGAAAGTCAATTGCATTCAACAAAGCTAATTGAGTCAAATGAAAATCAAACACTTTCAACAAAGCTTTTAGAATCAAATGAAAGTCAAATACATTAAACTAAGCTTTTTGATCAAATGAAAGTCAATTGCATTCCACAATGCTAATTGAGTCAAATGAAAGTAAAACACATTCAACAAAGCTAATTGAGTCAAATGAATGTCAAACACATTCCAACAAAGCTTTTTGAATCAAATGAAAGACAAATGCATTCAACAAAGCTAATTGAGTCAAATTAATATCAAACACATTCAAACAATGCTTTTAGAATCAAATGAAAGTCAAACATATTCAAACAATGCTTTTTGAATCAAATGAATGTTAAATGCATTCAACAAAGCTAATTGAGTCAAATGAAAGTCAAACACTTTCAACAAAGATTTTAGAATTAAATGGAAGTCAAATACATTCAAACAAAGCTTTTTAAATCAATTGAAAGTCAATTGCATTCCACAAAGCTCATTGAGTCAAATAAAATTTAAACTCATTCAACAAAGCTAATTGAGTCAAATGAACGTCAAACACATTCAAACAAAGCTTTCCGAATCAAATGAAAGTCAAATACTATCAACAAAGCTAAGTGAGTCAAATGAAAGTCAAACACTTTTAACAAATCTTTTAGAATCAAATGAAAGTCTAACACATTCAAATTAAACTTTTTGAATAAAATGAAAGTCAAATGCATTCAACAAATCTAATTGAGTCAAATGAAAGTCAAAAACTTTCAACAAAGCTTTTAGAATCAAATGAAAGTCAAACACATTCAAACAAAGCTTTTTGAATCAAATGAAATTCAATTGCATTCAACAAAGCTAATTGAGTCAAATGAAAGTCAAACACTTTCAACAAAGCTCTTAGAATCAAATGAAAGTCAAATACATTCAAATAAAGCTTTTTAAATCAAATGAAAGTCAATTGCATTCCATAATGCTAATTGAGTCAAATGAAAGTTAAACACATTCAACAAAGGTAATTGAGTCAAATGAAAGTCAATCACATTCAAACAAAGCTTCTTGATTCTAATAAAAGTCCAATGCATTCAACAAAGCAATTGAGTCAAATGAAAGTCAAACACTTTCAACAAAGCTTTTAGAATCAAATGAAAGTCAAACACATTCAAACAAAGCTTTTTGAATCAAATGAAAGTCAAATGCATTCAACAAAGCTAATTGAGTCAAATGAAAGTCAAACACTTTCAACAAAGATTTTAGAATCAAATGAAAGTCAAACACATTCAAACAAAGCTTTTTGAATCAAATGAAAGTCAAATGCATTCAACAAAGCTAATTGAGTCAAATGGAAGTCAAACACTTTCAACAAAGCTTTTAGAATCAAATGAAAGTCAAACACATTCAACAAAGCTAATTGAGTCAAATGAACGTCAAACACATTCAAACATAGCTTTCTAAATCAAATGAAAGTCAAATGCATTCAACAAAGCTAAGTAAGTCAAATGAAAGTCAAACACTTTCAACAAAGCTTTTAGAATCAAATTAAATTCAACCACATTCAAATTAAGCTTTTTGAATCAAATGAAAGTCAAAAGCATTCAACAAATTTAATTAAGTCAAATGAAAGTCAAAAACACTCAAACAAAGCATTTTGAATCAAATGAAAGTCAAATGCATTCAACATAGCTAATTGAGTCAAATGAAAGTCAAACACTTTCAACAAAGCTTTTAGAATTAAATGAAAGTCAAACATATTCAAACAATGCTTTTTGAATCAAATGAATGTTAAATGCATTCAACAAAGCTAATTGAGTCAAATGAAAGTCAAACACTTTCAACAAAGATTTTAGAATTAAATGGAAGTCAAATACATTCAAACAAAGCTTTTTAAATCAATTGAAAGTCAATTGCATTCCACAAAGCTCATTGAGTCAAATAAAATGTAAACTCATTCAACAAAGCTAATTGAGTCAAATGAACGTCAAACACATTCAAACAAAGCTTTCCGAATCAAATGAAAGTCAAATACTATCAACAAAGCTAAGTGAGTCAAATGAAAGTCAAACACTTTTAACAAATCTTTTAGAATCAAATGAAAGTCTAACACATTCAAATTAAACTTTTTGAATAAAATGAAAGTCAAATGCATTCAACAAATCTAATTGAGTCCAATGAAAGTCAAAAACTTTCAACAAAGCTTTTAGAATCAAATGAAAGTCAAACACATTCAAACAAAGCTTTTTGAATCAAATGAAATTCAATTGCATTCAACAAAGCTAATTGAGTCAAATGAAAGTCAAACACTTTCAACAAAGCTCTTAGAATCAAATGAAAGTCAAATACATTCAAATAAAGCTTTTTAAATCAAATGAAAGTCAATTGCATTCCATAATGCTAATTGAGTCAAATGAAAGTTAAACACATTTAACAAAGGTAATTGAGTCAAATGAAAGTCAATCACATTCAAACAAAGCTTCTTGATTCTAATAAAAGTCCAATGCATTCAACAAAGCAATTGAGTCAAATGAAAGTCAAACACTTTCAACAAAGCTTTTAGAATCAAATGAAAGTCAAACACATTCAAACAAAGCTTTTTGAATCAAATGAAAGTCAAATGCATTCAACAAAGCTAATTGAGTCAAATGAAAGTCAAACACTTACAACAAAGCTTTTATAATCAAATGAAAGTGAAACACATTAAACTAAGCTTTTTGATCAAATGAAAGTCAATTGCATTCCACAATGCTAATTGAGTGAAATGAAAGTAAAACATATTCAACAAAGCTAATTGAGTGAAATGAATGTAACACATTCCAACAAAGCTTTTTGAATCAAATGAAAGCCAAATGCATTTAACAAAGCTAATTGAGTTAAATTAATGTCAAACACTTTCAACAAAGCTTTGAGAATCAAATGAAAGTCAAACACATTCAAATAAAGCTTTTTGAATCAAATGAAAGTCAAATGCATTCAACAAAGCTATTGAGTCAAATGAAAGTCAAGCACTTTCAACAAAGCTTTTAGAATCAAATGAAAGTCAAACACATTCAAACAAAGCTTTTTGAATCAAATGAAAGTCAAATGCATTCAACAAAGCTAATTGAGTCAAATGGAAGTCAAACACTTTCAACAAAGATTTTAGAATGAAATGAAAGTCAAATACATTCAAACAAAGTTTTTTGAATCAAATGAAAGTCAATTGCATTCCACAAAGCTCATTGAGTCAAATGAAAGTCAAACTCATTCAACAAAGCTAATTGAGTCAAATGAACGTCAAACACATTCAAACAAAGCTTTCCGAATCAAATGAAAGTCAAATGCTATCAACAAAGCTAAGTGAGTGAAATGAAAGCCAAACACTTTTAACAAATCTTTTAGAATCAAATGAAACTCTAACTCATTCAACAAAGCTAATTGAGTCAAATGAATGTCAAACACATTCAAACAAAGCTTTTTGAATCAAATGAAAGTCAAATGCATTCAACAAATCTAATTGAATCAAGTAAAAGTAAAAAACTTTCAACAAAGCTTTTAGAATCAAATGAAAGTAAAACACATTCAAACAAAGCTTTGTGAATCAAATGAAATTCAATTGCATTCAAAAAACATAAGAAACAAAAGAGAATAAGAAACATATATAAATAAATTACGAAATTAATCTAAAAACTATTAAAAACTACAAAATACTCAAATAGAAAGATAAAAGACGAGAATAAGCAAATAAAAGGAATAAAGGACAAAATGGGCTAAATTATTGGAAAATAAGCCGGAACACGACTCAATAAATACCTTAAAAGTGACATAAAAGTCACTTATCAAACTCCCCTAAGCTAACCTTTTGCTCGTCCTCGAGCAAATTAACATGAAACACGGGAGAAGGAGAATAATTATTCAAGCAAAACTAAGACACTAAAGTAGACAAGAATGTACACTAACTCACTTTCGTAGGAATCACGGTCAATGTTAGCGATAAATGACAAGCCCTTTAAACCCCTAGAGGACGAGTGTTCTCTCGTGAGGGTGTCCTAAGAGTTTAATCCACAACTCTAAATAAAAACCAAGGCAAGGCAATAAAAAGGAAAGAAAAAGAAACATAAAAAGAGAAAGAAAACACAAATTCATATTTGGACAAGAGATAGGAATAGACACCAATGAATGCAAATCTTTCTAAGTAGACAAATGTATGCATGTTCTAAGATGTCAATGGTTGATTGAAACATAACATATCCTAAGCATAGAGAACTAATGAGGACTCAATCCACCCTAGCCCCAACCAATCGGGCCGCGTTCTCTCCACTAGCTTCAAATCAACCCTTCAGCTAGCTTCTCATGATTCCACGAAGGAACCGGAAAAAAATAAAGAAATGAAAAACATAGAGAAGGTAATCCCGACATCTCAACTATGCATACTTTCTCCATAGGTTTGAAATCTATCTCCCTCCACCGTTCTTTGACCTAACCCCACTTAAGTCTAAGGGTCTTTTATTGGGTTGAAACGTAAGGCTAAGGGTTAAGGCAGGGTAAAAATTTGAAAATTTTGGTGATATTTCCTAAGTGAAGCAAAAGAGTGGCCTACTCTCAAAAACAAACTCAAGAAGTCACAAAATATCAAACAAAAATACCAATAATGCCATCTCCCCCAAGCTTACTCAACACTAACACACAATATATACAAAAAATGAAGGAACGCTCCCCCCCAAGCTTGAACGAAGCATTGTCCCCAATGCTTAAACTAGGGTAGAAAACGAAACCAAACTAAAATATAGTTGTGTTTTTTTTTTTATTTTTTTTATTTTATATGTCCTTGCCTTTTTTTTACTATGGACAGCTTTTTCTTGAAACTTCATTTGATTTTCTTGAATTGCATATTTCTTCTCAAACTTTTCTGCATATTCTTTTCAAGCTCAACTTTCAATACCGTACTTAAACCAATTCACAAAGTTTTCATGCTCATGATCAACACAATTCACTAACTAAAAGGGTTGGTAAACATAGGCCATTGGGTTTGTAATGTGGTTCAGACAAGAAAGGGAAACATTAGGCTCAAATTGGTTAATAAGTAGGTTGATGCAAAATAGAAAACCAAATTTGTAACAAAATTAAAAGAAGATAAAGAAAAATGAGAAAATGTGCCCTTTTCCTCCCCTAGAGTGGCTCGGTCACAATCTCGGGAGCTAGAGGTCAAAACAAGGATTAAGACATGCATAGTCAAGGATCCTAAATTGCCATTCAACAAGGTGATAAAGGCTAGAACAAATGAAGCTCACAAGGGATTATAACCAAACAAATACCAACCAAGGGTTTCAAATCCACTATAGAGAGCAACTCCATCTTACCACATTCACGTGAACTAAGGCTTCATGAACCCCTAAAAGTTCTTAACCTGACTACCTTAGCATATAGTATCCTAGAGTCAATCAATAACACTCTCAAACCGTGCATACATTTACCACTTAGGAAGAAAAAAATTCAAGAATACAAGTCCCAAAACAATATATCCAAAATAAGAACAAACAAAACACATTTTGCTAAAATTACCTTGAAAGTAAGCAAAAATATTTTTGGACTTTTCAAAATATAAGAAAAGACATGGAAATGCATATACTCAAGTGCATGGCATAAATGAATCAACATCCCACCAAACATGATAGAATACCCTCCCCCAAGCTTGAATGAGACAAATATACTCAAACATAAACCAAATAAACCATGGGAGGGGAAAAGAAAGAAATCAACCCAACAAACCAACATGTGTCCAACGAGTCACCAACCATTAGAGAAAGAGCTAGGAAAGATATTACCGGATATTGGTGGGTGTAAATACCCGCAAATGAACCAATTTAACCTTTCAAAGCCGATTTCCTTTTGAATTGAATCTCGTTTTCCATGTGCTAGCAAAAATAGGCATCAAACTTCCTTGATTCTTGATCCAATCCAATGCATAAGTGTATATTAAGTCATGTAACTAGCAAAAGGCACACAAACATTTCCGTGAGAGAAAATCTAATCTAAATAGAAAAGAAAATGAAAGCAATAAAAAACTCGGGTTACTTCCCGAGAAAGGCTTGTTTAACGTCCAAGCGAGACCGCTCTAGTAAATAATATTGCAACGAACGCAAGATCTTATCAAATGCACTACTACACATTTCATAAGATAACAAGTAGGCAAATGATGGAAGGAGGACGTGCAACAAGACTATTGCACATAAGTGAGGAGGAAGATGCCAAAAGAAAGAAGAAAAATCAAAAGAAAAATCATGAAAATAAGAAGAGAAAGAAGAAGAAAAACAAGGCAAACTCTCCTCAAAATCTTTTTAGGTGGCATAATCACCCATTTCCTCAAAAATGGGAGGATGAGAAAGAAGAGTCTCATCAAAGAAGAGAGGGTCCTCAATAGGCTTTAAGACAAAAGAGGGGAGGAACATAGGATAGTAAGGGATGTGGTCAAATTTCCTTGAGAAAGGGACATGAGGAAGGGGAGGAGAAACAATGGTCTCACAAAGCCTCACATCACCAATGAGGGCATGAAAATCAATCATAGAATCCTCAAAAGAACACTATTGACTCACATCTCCCTCAAACAAAAACTCTCCAAGAAAAACAACCTCATCTTCCTCTCTATCACAACGATGAACAACAACTCCCTCAAGATCCTCAAAGCCTAGAGTATCTAACCCATGCATGAAAGGATAAAGGTTTATCTCAAACTCATCCCTTTCCCATGAGGCATTGCCAATGAACTCTCTCAAAAGGCTATAGTGCTTTGTTACACCTTCAATGAATATACTAGCAATAACCTAAAAAGAATCCAAAGACTCATGGATAGAAGGGTCACAAACATGCAAGCTAGACTCATAAAGATGGGGAAGAGGGTTGGAATCCTCAAAATTGACATTTTCTTCATTCACAACTCTTCCACCATGACTCAAGGGACTCTCAATCTCTCTTGGTAGCTCAAACTCATCATCATCATCCTCATGAACTCCTTCATTCAAATATGAAGATGGCTCACTCACATCCTCACCAAGGGAAGCTCTCAAAGGGGGCGAATATGGGGAAGGATGGCACTCAAGCTCAAATGGGGAATGAAATGGAGCAAAATCCTCAAAAATCCTCTCATCACAAGAAAATCTCTCCTCACCTGCACACCCTTGGCCCACATCATCCTCAAAAACACTCTCACACTCCAAATGAGGTGCCTCACTTCTATTTACATCAACCATAGCACTCATCACTTGGGCAAGCCTCACTTCTCTCAATTTTTGTTCCTCTTGAAGCTCTTGGAGTTGTTGGGTGAGATATTGCATTTGAGAAAGAATTTGGGGAGTAATGTTATCGGGTTGAGGTTCATGATGAAAATCAAATTACAAATTATCAAAATTAGCAAAAACCTCATCACAATGAGCATAAGAGGGGAGGGGGTCAACATGCATGTTTGGATCATCACAAGGCACATTAGAAGTATCAAGAGAATTCATGCAAAAATTAAAAGAATCTTGACATTGAGAATCAAAACAAGAAGCATTACATTCTCTATCATAAGAATCTCTAGCAAGCCAAGTGAACAAATTCCAAGCATCATGCATAGACAAATGACGGAATATACCATTGTGCATATTCTCAACCATACCCCTAGTATACTCATTCATGCCCCAATAAGCTATTCCACAAGCATCACTAAGAGAACACCCATGGTAACTAAGGAAACCATCTAATCTATCAAAGTAAGAATAAAAGGGTTCATTATCAAATTGAGGAAAAGATAAGCATGCTATTTTATACAAGGAATAAAAATAAAAGAAAATAAAAACCAAATAATATACAAGAACCTAGCTAATATAATCAACACAAACTAATGAACGCCTTAGTCCCCGGCAACGACGCCAAAATTTGATCGGGCTAGGATATGTCGTTAAACCATTAACCCTAATCAAATGAACAATTTATAAAACATAGACTTTACACTAAACTAGTTAGTGGAAAGCAAGGGTCGACCCACTGAGAAAGCTTTCTCATTTAATATCAAAATCACCATGCAAGAGTAAGAAAAGGGTATATTTTGTTGGAAATTGGAATGTAGACACTAGAACTATAAATAAACAAGTAAAAAGAGTGATTTAATCAAGATAAAACAACGCTAGGGATTAGGGGGGTTTCAAATATGATTGAAATGAGGGAGAACAAAATTAAACATCATGATTAACATACCAAAGAGTATAAAATCCTACCTAAACAATTCATTTTCATGCAATAGTTTAGGCAAACCAATAAAAGTTGTCTAAGCTAATTAGGATCATTTTCATGCATCCCATTAGGCACAAGCTAATCCAAGAATAAAGAGGCACAATACATGGAACTCCATTTCAATAACTCATTCTCATGCAATCATTAAAATAGAGGTGATCTAAATCTAGTTCAAATCATACTCATGCATTTAAACTAGAAGGCAATCAAATAAAGTGCTACAATAATTTCAAGTCAATAAAAATCATATCTTTCATTGATTTAAGGCATGTAATCAATCCACTAATCATCATTCATCCATCATTCAATACATATTTTACACCCCCCTTCCCCTAGCTAAGAAACTAGCCTAGAAAAGGGGGATTAGACATGATAACAAAACTAAATGAAAACAAAACAAACATGAAGGCAAACATGATCAAAAACAATGAAAATACCAAAAGATATAATCCACAAAATAGCGAGAAATAAACAACTAGAGTGCAAATAAACAAAGCTAAGAGAAAGGATTAGAGATTACTAGATAGGCAATAGTAGAAAGATTAAAACTTGCAAAGTTGCTTGATGGATTGAAATGAAAGTTGAATCAAAGTTGCATACATGAAGATAACTTGAGTAATACTACACTTTCTCTCTCTAAGATTAGGGTTTAATTGTTTCTAAGATAAGGCTAGATGATCCACTAATCCACCCTATGACCTATATATATAGGTCCCCTAAAAGATACAAAAATACGAAATAAAAAAAAAACTGAAACACAGCGGTGCGCGCCCGCGCATATACACTGCGCGCCCGCGCAGATGTTGTGCGTGCGCCCTCTCAGATCTTGTGCGCCCGCAGATCTGTGGGTACGGGGAATTAGACATGGTAAACCTCTCAGCAATTTTTATTTCCGGGTGAAAAAAGGTCAAAAAATTCCAAAATTGAAGGCTATAATCCACGCTTTTTGAGTAATTTTGAGGTTACGGGGTCTGGTGGCGAAAAGTTTTGAACCTTAGGCGATACATCTTAGGGTCATATAATGACGTTTGGAACCATATATGACCCTTATATGTTGTACAAAATAGCCGTGGTAGGCTTTAGTTTACGAAATCGCTGCAAATTTGGATCGGGTAAATTGACCGTTTTTCGGCATATTGGATGGTTCCATCCACTCAATTGGACCCCCAGAGGGTACTAGGAACCATGGTAAACATCTCGACAATTTTTATTTCCGGGCGAAAAAAGGTCAAAAATTTCCAAAATTGAAGGCTATAATCCACGCTTTTTATGGAATTTTGAGGTTACGGGGCCCGGTGGCGAAAAGTCTTGAGACCTTAGGGGATACATCTTAGGGTCATATAATGACGTTTGGAACCATTTATAACCCTTATATGTTGTATAATCCTACATGCCTTGGCAAGTTTATGTGTTCTTAGAATTTTCCAGATTTCGCATCATCTTTTCGATTCTAGTCATGAAAGATATTTCTCAAATTTCCTACGTGTAAAATTCCTAGGTATTGACTCATGGGGCTCTCCCATGAGAACCTTTTAATGCATATGACAATAATGTTAATCAAATCATGCACATGAAATACTTAGAATTTTTCGAGTCTCATCCGCTCATTCTAAATAATTGCCAAAATAAATTTCAGGAATATAAATAGAAATCCTCTCCAGTGGAGTCGCCAAAAAACTGTAGGGAATATTTCAAGCATTATGATCCCAAACTTGAACCCCACTGTGATCATACACTAAAGTATGGTGGCGTTCCAAAGGGAAAGAAAAGAGAGCAAAAGAGTCTCCAACAAGTTTTAGGAACTTGTAAACCCAAAAGACAATCCAAAAGGACCATCAACTACTCCATAAGTTCTTGAACCAAACAGGGTCCGAGGATGAGGGTACGAATCCAATCTACAAAAGAAAGGACCCGCCCTATAAAATAGGCCTCTACTTTGTTCTGCTCGTATTCATGTGCGCTTTTCGAATAACATACAAACATTATATTGAACCTAACCTGTTTATCTATGTTGGTTGAGTATTAATGCACAAATAAGACTATTATTGGCGATCACTTGAGTTAAAATCATATTAGCCTAAACCAAATTATTAATTATCTTATTAAGCGTGATTTCAAGTACAAATTTCCTTTAATAATCATAAAAGGTGAGATCAAGCAATAACAATAAAATAATATATCTAGCAACATAATAATAAGCATCATAAATATAATAATAATCATGTGAAGGCATAATAAAGCTCAATAATAATAGCAAGATCCTAGACATGATACTAACAAGATTAATAACAAATCCTAGCATGTCATTAAACAATAAAGATCAAAGCTTTAAACCTAACATGGTATTAACATGCTATTAGGAATAAGAAATAATAAAGAGCATCCTAAACATGATACTAGAAAGCATTAAAATAACATCCTAACATGATACTAGAAATTAATAAACAACATCCTAACATGATACTAGAAATTAATAAATAATAAACATGCTTTCTACATTGAGAGAGAGTAATAAGATTACATACTTTGAAGCCTCGTACCTCTTTCTAATAACAAAATACACAAGTTTGTAAACTTCAATGAAAATAATAAACAACAATTAAATAATTAAATTAAAATCAAATTAAATAAAATTTTAACTAGTTTTGGACCAAACCCTCAGAAAATATCAAACCTTGCACGTCTAGGGCGAAGACAACTTCGAACTTGGCTAAGACTCTCCAAGTCTTGTGAATGCGGAATATTGTATGTAAAAAGGTTGGTTTAGAAATAGGGAGAGAAAGAATAAGCTATATTGCTTAGAGGGAGAATAGAGAGAATTGATGATGAGAGTTGATGGCTAGAATTGATGAAAGTTGATGATTGAAAACAGAGATTCGGACCCTATTTATAATGAAAATAGTCCGGAAAACTATAGAATTTGATAAGGAATAAAACTAAACGTTGTCGCCAGGAATCGACTCTGTCGCGACGCGACAGGGTCTGTCGCGTGGCGACAGACTTGTCGTTTGGCGACAACCTGAATTAGCGCGTTTTCTTCACGCGAAATCCGATCTTTAATCAACTTGATCTACGGAATCCGTACAGAAGATAAAATACGTATTTTTAAGATAATAATAATAATAATAATAATAATAATAATAATAAAATAATGTTTTACTCCAAATAAAAATCTATTTTAAAATAAATATTTATTAAATCTAATAATATTAGAATTAAAAAGAACCATCTAGATACTTCTAGAAAATTATAATTAATCCTAATAATTTTAGGAATAATAATTAACATTGGGCCCTCCTCTAGATCATTGGGCCGTATGTAAATAATTAACCGAGCCCAGTTTAGTATTTTGGCCATAACTTCCTCAATATTCATCAGAATTGGGATTATAATATATCGTTGGAAAGGTCTTCTCGAGCCCCATCCAACTACACTATTATTAGACCCTTATCATGGACCAAATTAAACTAGTTTGGCTATTTTCAAACAAATAGAGTTATTTTCAAAAATAGAGAGAAGAGAATTTTAATAAAACTTAAACCGCAACACTTGACTTTCAACCACTTTCACCTCATTCGATAATGGTTCGACGTGAAAGGCATTCATCACTGGGTTTGGTTTTGGGGAGACAAAAATGGGTGTCTACACGGCGCTCGGTGGTTAAAAGTCTTGAGACCTTAGGGGATACATCTTAGGGTCATATAGTGACGTTTGGAACCATATATGACCCTTATATGTTGTACAAAATAGCCGTGGTAGGCTTTAGTTTACGAAATCGGTGCAAATTTGGAATAGGTAAATTGACCATTTTAAGGCATATTGGATGGTTCCACCCACTCAATTGGACTCCCGGAGGTTATTAGAAACCATGGTAAACATCTCGGCAATTTTTTATTTTCGGGCGAAAAAAGGTCAAAAAATTCCAAAATTAAAGGCTATAATCCACGCTTTTTGAGGAATTTTGAGGTTTCGGGGCCTGGTGGGGAAAATTCTAGAGACCTTAAGGGATACATCTGAGGATCATATAATGACGTTTGGAACCATATATGACCCTTATATGTTGTACAAAATAGCCATGGTATGCTTCAGTTTACGAATTCGGTGCAAATTTGGAACGGGTAAATCGACCATTATATGTAGCCATAATTGATGCCATAAATGTCCGTGGTAGGGTTGAGGTCACGATATCGGTGCAAGTTTGGAACGGTTAAATTGACTGTTTAAAGGCAGATTTGATGGTTGGACCCACCGAAATAGACTCCCAGGGTGTATGAGGGTCATTGGTAAGCACCTCGGCATTTTTTATTTCCGGGCGAAAAAAGGTCTAAAAATTCCAAAATTCAAGGCTACGGGGCCTGGTGGCCAAAAGTCTTTAGACCTTAGGGGATACATCTTAGGGTCGTATAATGACGTTTGGAACCATATATGACCCTTTTTGTTGTACAAGATAGCCGTGGTAGGTTTCAGTTTACGAAATCCGTGCAAATTTGGAACGGGTAAATAGACCGTTTTAAGACATGTTGTATGGTTCCACCACTCAATTGGACTCCCGGAGGGTATTGAGAACCATGGTAAACATCTCGGCAATTTTTATTTCCGAGCGAAAAAAGCTCAAAAATTCAAAAATTGAAGGCTATAATGCACTCTTTTTAAGGAATTTTGAGGTTACGGGGCCCGGTGGCGAAAAGTCTTGAGACATTAATTAGGGGATACATCTTAGGGTCATATAATGACGTTTGGAACCATATATGACCCTTATATGTTGTACAACATAGCCGTGGTAGGCTACAGTTTACGAAATCGATGCAAATTTGGAACGGGTAAATTGACCGTTTTATGACATATTGGATGGTTCCACGCACTCAATTGGACTCCCGGAGGGTATTAGAAACCATGGTAAACATCTCGACAATTTTTATTTCCGGGCGAAAAAAGGTCAAAAAATTCCAAAATTGAAGGCTATAATCCACGCTTTTTGAGGAATTTTGAGGTTTCGGGGCCTGGTGGGGAAAAGTCTAGAGACCTTAAGGGATACATCTGAGGATCATATAATGACGTTTGGAACCATATATGACCCTTATATGTTGTACAAAATAGCCATGGTATGCTTCAGTTTACGAATTCGGTGCAAATTTGGAACGGGTAAATTGACCATTATATGTAGCCATAATTGATGCCATAAATGTCCGTGGTAGGGTTGAGGTCACGATATCGGTGCAAGTTTGGAACGGTTAAATTGACTGTTTAAAGGCAGATTTGATGGTTGGACCCACCGAAATAGACTCCCAGGGTGTATGAGGGTCATTGGTAAGCACCTCGGCATTTTTTATTTCCAGGCGAAAAAACGTCTAAAAATTCCAAAATTCAAGGCTACGGGGCCTGGTGGCCAAAAGTCTTTAGACCTTAGGGGATACATCTTAGGGTCGTATAATGACGTTTGGAACCATACATGACCCTTATATGTTGTACAAGATAGCCGTGGTAGGCTTCAGTTTACGAAATCCGTGCAAATTTGGAACGGGTAAATAGACCGTTTTAAGACATGTTGTATGGTTCCACCACTCAATTGGACTCCCGGAGGGTATTGAGAACCATGGTAAACATCTCGGCAATTTTTATTTCCGAGCGAAAAAAGGTCAAAAATTCAAAAATTAAAGGCTATAATGCACTCTTTTTAAGGAATTTTGAGATTACGGGGCCCGGTGGCGAAAAGTCTTGAGACATTAATTAGGGGATACATCTTAGGGTCATATAATGACGTTTGGAACCATATATGACCCTTATATGTTGTACAACATAGCCGTGGTAGGCTCCGGTTTACGAAATCGATGCAAATTTGAAACGGGTAAATTGACCGTTTTATGACATATTGGATGGTTCCACGCACTCAATTGGACTCCCGGAGGGTATTAGAAACCATGGTAAACATCTCGGCAATTTTTATTTCCGGGCGAAAAAAGGTCAAAAAATTCCAAAATTGAAGGCTATAATCCACGCTTTTTGAGGAATTTTGAGGTTTCGGGGCCTGGTGGGGAAAAGTCTAGAGACCTTAAGGGATACATCTGAGGATCATATAATGACGTTTGGAACCATATATGACCCTTATATGTTGTACAAAATAGCCATGGTATGCTTCAATTTACGAAATTCGGTGCAAATTTGGAACGGGTAAATTGACCATTATATGTAGCCATAATTGATGCCATAAATGTCCGTGGTAGGGTTGAGGTCACGATATCGGTGCAAGTTTGGAACGGTTAAATTGACTGTTTAAAGGCAGATTTGATGGTTGGACCCACCGAAATAGACTCCCAGGGTGTATGAGGGTCATTGGTAAGCACCTCGGCATTTTTTATTTCCGGGCGAAAAAAGGTCTAAAAATTCCAAAATTCAAGGCTACGGGGCCTGGTGGCCAAAAGTCTTTAGACCTTAGGGGATACATCTTAGGGTCGTATAATGACGTTTGGAACCATACATGACCCTTATATGTTGTACAAGATAGCCGTGGTAGGCTTTAGTTTACGAAATCCGTGCAAATTTGGAACGGGTAAATAGACCGTTTTAAGACATGTTGTATGGTTCCACCACTCAATTGGACTCCCGGAGGGTATTGAGAACCATGGTAAACATCTCGGCAATTTTTATTTCCGAGCGAAAAAAGGTCAAAAATTCAAAAATTGAAGGCTATAATCCACTCTTTTTAAGGAGTTTTGAGGTTACGGGGCCCGGTGGCGAAAAGTCTTGAGACATTAATTAGGGGATACATCTTAGGGTCATATAATGACGTTTGGAACCATATATGACCCTTATATGTTGTACAACATAGCCGTGGTAGGCTACAGTTTACGAAATCGATGCAAATTTGGAACGGGTAAATTGACCGTTTTATGACATATTGGATGGTTCCACGCACTCAATTGGACTCCCGGAGGGTATTAGAAACCATGGTAAACATCTCGGCAATTTTTATTTCCGGGCGAAAAAAGGTCAAAAAATTCCAAAATTGAAGGCTATATAATCCACGCTTTTTGAGGAATTTTGAGGTTTCGGGGCCTGGTGGGGAAAAGTCTAGAGACCTTAAGGGATACATCTGAGGATCATATAATGACGTTTGGAACCATATATGACCCTTATATGTTGTACAAAATAGCCATGGTATGCTTCAGTTTACGAATTCGGTGCAAATTTGGAACGGGTAAATTGACCATTATATGTAGCCATAATTGATGCCATAAATGTCCGTGGTAGGGTTGAGGTCACGATATCGGTGCAAGTTTGGAACGGTTAAATTGACTGTTTAAAGGCAGATTTGATGGTTGGACCCACCGAAATAGACTCCCAGGGTGTATGAGGGTCATTGGTAAGCACCTCGGCATTTTTTATTTCCAGGCGAAAAAAGGTCTAAAAATTCCAAAATACAAGGCTACGGGGCCTGGTGGCCAAAAGTCTTTAGACCTTAGGGGATACATCTTAGGGTCGTATAATGACGTTTGGAACCATACATGACCCTTATATGTTGTACAAGATAGCCGTGGTAGGCTTCAGTTTACGAAATCCGTGCAAATTTGGAACGGGTAAATAGACCGTTTTAAGACATGTTGTATGGTTCCACCACTCAATTGGACTCCCGGAGGGTATTGAGAACCATGGTAAACATCTCGGAAATTTTTATTTCCGAGCGAAAAAAGGTCAAAAATTCAAAAATTGAAGGCTATAATGCACTCTTTTTAAGGAATTTTGAGATTACGGGACCCGGTGGCGAAAAGTCTTGAGACATTAATTAGGGGATACATCTTAGGGTCATATAATGACGTTTTGAACCATATATGACCCTTATATGTTGTACAACATAGCCGTGGTAGGCTCCGGTTTACGAAATCGATGCAAATTTGAAACGGGTAAAATGACCGTTTTATGACATATTGGATGGTTCCACGCACTCAATTGGACTCCCGGAGGGTATTAGAAACCATGGTAAACATCTCGGCAATTTTTATTTCCGGGCGAAAAAAGGTCAAAAAATTCCAAAATTGAAGGCTATAATCCACGCTTTTTGAGGAATTTTGAGGTTTCGGGGCCTGGTGGGGAAAAGTCTAGAGACCTTAAGGGATACATCTGAGGATCATATAATGACGTTTGGAACCATATATGACCCTTATATGTTGTACAAAATAGCCATGGTATGCTTCAGTTTACGAATTCGGTGCAAATTTGGAACGGGTAAATTGACCATTATATGTAGCCATAATTGATGCCATAAATGTCCGTGGTAGGGTTGAGGTCACGATATCGGTGCAAGTTTGGAACGGTTAAATTGACTGTTTAAAGGCAGATTTGATGGTTGGACCCACCGAAATAGACTCCCAGGGTGTATGAGGGTCATTGGTAAGCACCTCGGCATTTTTTATTTCCGGGCGAAAAAAGGTCTAAAAATTCCAAAATTCAAGGCTACGGGGCCTGGTGGCGAAAAGTCTTTAGACCTTAGGGGATACATCTTAGGGTCGTATAATGACGTTTGGAACCATACATGACCCTTATATGTTGTACAAGATAGCCGTGGTAGGCTTCAGTTTACGAAATCCGTGTAAATTTAGAACGGGTAAATAGACCGTTTTTAAGACATGTTGTATGGTTCCACTACTCAATTGGACTCCCGGAGGGTATTGAGAACCATGGTAAACATCTCGGCAAATTTTATTTCCGAGCGAAAAAAGGTCAAAAATTCAAAAATTGAAGGCTTTTAAGGAATTTTGAGGTTACGGGGCCCGGTGGCGAAAATTCTTAAGACATTAATTAGGAGATACATCTTAGGGTCATATAATGACGTTTGGAACCATACATGACCCTTATATGTTGTACAAAATAGCTGTGGTAGGCTTCTGTTTACGAAATCGGTGCAAATTTGGAACGGGTAAATTGACCGTTTTAAGGCATATTGGATGGTTCGACGCACTCAATTGGACTCCCGGAGGGTATTAGGAACCATGGTAAACATCTCGGCTATTTTTGTTTCCGGACGAAACAAGGTCAAAAAATTCTAAAATTGAAGGCTATAATCCGCGCTTTTTGAGGAATTTCGAGGTTACGGAGCCCGGTGGCGAAAAGTCTTGAGACCCTATTGGATACATCTTAGGGTTATATAATGACGTTTTGAACCGTAAATGACCATTATATGTTGCCATAAATGTCCGTGGTAGGCTTGAGGTCACGATATCGGTGCAAGTTTGTAACGGGTAAATTGACTGTTTAAAGGCATATTGGATGGTTGGACCCACCCAAATAGACTCCCAGGGTGTATTAGGGTCTATGGTAAGCATCTCGGCATTTTTTATTTCAGGGCAAAAAAAGGTCAAAAAATTCCAAAATTGAAGGCTATAATCCACGCTTTTTGAGGTATTTTAAGGTTACGGGGCCTGGTGGCGAAATGCCTTGAGACCATAGGGGATACATCTTAGGGTCATATAATGACGTTTGGAACCATATATGACCTTTATATATTGTACAAATTAGCCGTGGTAGGCTTCAGTTTACGAAATCGGTGCAAATTTGGAACTAGTAAATAGATCGTTTTAAGGCATATTGGATGGTTCCACCCACTCATTTGGACTCCCGGAGGGTATTAGAAACCATGGTAAACATCTCGTCAATTTTTATTTCCGGGCGAAAAAAGGTCAAAAAATTCCGAAATTGAAGGGTAATTTACGCTTTTTGAGGAATTTTGAGGTTACGGGGCCCGGTGGCGAAAAGTCTTGAGACCTTAGGAGATATATCTTAGGGTCATATAATGACGTTTGGAACTATATATGACCCTTATATGTTGTACAAAATAGCCGTGGTAGGCTTCTGTTTACGAAATCGGTGCAAATTTGGAACGGGTAAAATGACCGTTTTAAGGCATATTGGATGGTTCCACCCACTCAATTGGACTCCCGGATGGTATAAGGAACCTTGGTAAATATCTGGCAAATTTTTTTTTCGGGCGAAAAAAGGTCAAAAAATTCCAAAATTGAAAACTATAATCCACGCATTTTGAGGAATTTTGAGGTTACGGGGCCCGGTGGCAAAATGTCTTGAGACCTTAGGGGATACATTTTAGGGTCATATAATGACGTTTGGAACCATATATGACTTTTATTTGTTGTACAAAATAGCCGTGGTAGGCTTCAGTTTACAAAATCGGTGCAAATTTGGAACGGGTAAATTGACCGTTTTAAGGCATATTGGATGGTTCCACCCACTCAATTGGAGACCCGGAGGGTATTAGACATGTAACACCCCCAAATCTCCCTCTACGGAAATACAAGTATAATACGTATAATTATACTGTAGAGATAGACTTAGGCGTATTACCGCCTCGTGATTACGCAAGGCAACTCAACTTACTAAAAATAATAATACTTTGCAGCGGAAACTTCAATCCTCTTCTTTATTAATAATAACTATAAATAGTAACCAAAGTCATGAGTAATTAAAATAGATACAAGACCAAATTCCTAATTCAGTGAAAACCAATCCCGGGACTCCAATGCTCATTTATTGACTCCAACCTGAAAATAAGCAACATTGCTTACCATTGAGGTAAACAGGGCGAACCAAAACAAATAAGAAGTACGAGTTAGCAAAATATGCTAAGTACGATAAGTGCTAGATAATTAAACAAAATTTATTCGCAAACATGCTTTAAACCAATTCCAATAATTAATCCAATAATTCCAAAACTTATGATTCAAAACCAATTCCAATGATGCTACATTCAAAATAATTGATAAACCAATTCCTTTAAAATCCAATTCCTTATTGAACCAATTTCTTTAAATTCTATTCCTCACCCAAGTGTGCACACCCCCATGCTAGTCTCCTTATATTACAAGGCTATTCTTGAGGAAAGACTAGGTCATACAAAGTCCATAGTCTTATCAATAAACCAAATCCGCATAGTGGGATTACCAACATGCTTATAAAGCATTACTAATAATATTTTAATGGTTCAATAATAAATCCTTTTAATATCCAAAAATTCCAATATAATTCAAACTGCTTTTTAATAATTCCACATACTTTCAAAATCAAAACCTCTTAAATAAATACTTGATAATAAAATCTCATATTAATAGCATTTCAAAATCAATAACTCTTTAATGAAAAACCTTCTATTTAATTTAATAAACTTTCCAAATCAAATCCAAACATGATAAGTAATTCAAACCGTTCAAAACATGATTTAAAAATCAATCATTCAAAATACTTTTATTAAAACAAATATTAAAATCAATGCCTCCAAACATGCTTTATTTCATAAATCATAATTCAATTCAATTCAATCACCAATCAAATCATGTAAAAACATGATATTTTAACCAATCACTTTCGAAGGTATCTAGCCACCTAAACGTACCTTAATCCTTGCTTAGCTATACACACCAAAAGAACCTCAAGAATCTTGGTTGAACACACCCTACAAATAAATATAACCTTAATCAATATAAGGTTAACAAATAATTAAAAACCCCCAACTATATGTACATGAACCATTTAAATTATTTTCTCATAAACATCATTAAATATATGATTTTTTATAATTAAAAATACTCATAATAATTTTTTATAAATCCCCCATAATAATAATAATAATAATAATTGAATAAGAGAAGAGAAGAAGAAAAGATAAGAAAACAAGAAAGTGAGAAGTATTGGATTTGTGTTGGAAAGAATAGGCAGAACTTGAAGAGGCTATAACTCCTTCGATATAACTCTGAATTGGGTGACTCTTGAGCCTAACCTCAAGGATTTTTTGAGAGGAACAATTTTTTTATGAAACGTCAATACCCCAAAAACTGACCAGAAGTGCCCGAAAATTGGCTTCAAAGATAAACGGGATGATTTGTGTAAAATTAAGGAGAAGAAAAGAAGAGAACTGGTGTGAAGAATGTGAGAGGTATGAAGGGGTATTTATAGGCTAGTATGAGCATGAATTATGGTAGGAAAATGTAGAAAGAATTATGGTAATTAGGTTTTAAGAGATTATTTGGAGAAGTAAGCAAAGATTTAAGGAAAGTTTTGATATTTGAAGGGATTGTGTATAATTGAATATGGAAGGTATGTATGTCATGAAAAATAATAAGGAAATTAGAATTACTTGGGGAATAATCAAGAGGAACAAAAGGCAAGAGAATATGATGATTGGATACTAAAAAGATGGAGAATTAGAATTAAGGAAAATAGGAGATTCCCTTACTAGTATTTAAGAAGATTTTGCTCGGTTTAAGGAATAAAAATAATTGTGTAAATAATATAGAATAATTAAATAAATAATTAAAATACCAATTATTCACCAATAATTAACTAAGAAAATCATATTTTCTATACATAGAAAATCCAAATTTCCTAGCTAAATAAATGGGAATTTTCGGCCATAATAATTAATTTATAAAATATTATTTTTCTTAAATTAAGATATCCGAAATATGTAAATAATCCGGTTTTTAAAATAGGATAAATGGATAATAAATCTTATCCAAAATAATAATTAGATTTCAAAATACTTTTGGCGCCAAAATTCAAATATTATTTTGGCTCCAAATAATAAATTTACTAAAATATCCTTTTTATAAAATAATCCTTAATTAATTAATTAGGAAAATAAGTATGAAAATACGGGGTATTACAGTCTACCCCCCTTAAAATAAGTTTCGACCCGAAACTTAGCCAAAAGAAACGAAAATCATTTTGAAATTATTGGTTCATGCACATCCTAACTTGACTCGAGACTCTTGACAAACTCAAGAAAGACTCGAAAATTACTCAAAAATGACTCGAAGAGCAAAGCGCGAAACTCTATCGCCCTCTACCCCCTTTAAAAGGAGTTACGCCCCCGTAACTCGACCAACACCTTAGTAAATCAACTGTATTCTCAATTTATCAACAATCATCAAGCCAAGTAAGGAAACCATAAAGCTTCAAACATTCATCGAAAATTCAATCATCTTTTCTAATAACTTCAAATTCCTCAATCTAGTTGTTAATATAATCCATAACTCATCTTTAATGTAATTCATTAATAACTCAATGCGATCATTGATTATTCCATCATTAATAATCTCTCTATATCAATAAACTTTGTCGTCAATCCCTTAGAGTAAAATCTTTTAAGTATCCATCCAAACAATCACTTTTTTTTTTTAATTAACTTCAATAAATCCCTTTACAAGTTATTATTTCTTCAAAATAAACTACGAATTAAAACAAATTCCATTGTCTCAAATACATCATTTCACTTGAAATGACTCAAAATCCTCTAACTTTTGTATTAAGTTTCTTCAAAGATTCAACCATCAACAATTTTGCTTTAAATAATCACCACAATACTTATCCTCACACAATATGAATACTCTCCACCTTTAGATACAAACGATCATAAATCAATGCTAATATCCAATTTGTATCTCTCAAAACTAAACACTTTACTCCAACACTTATATAGAACTAATTCACCTCATCATTACCACGAATAATATTTCTTTTCTCAACATAAATCATATTCCAAAAATTAGTAAAGACTTGATAGCACAAATCCTCCAGATATTCATGATAACAATCCAAAATAACTCCTCATTCATCCCATGGTAATCACCAAATCCTTTAATCCTAAAATAACAACTCAATCTTATTGACCATATGTAAAAGTCATATGATCTAAATACTTGCCACCTATCACATAGTTAATGGAACTTATTTCCCATTCTTGAAGACATAATTCCTGGTTATTCACACCATTCTTAAAAATCAAAAGCAATACACCATGAAAACACTTAATTCATTCCAAAACAAAAAAAAACATTGAAACAAGAATCACTTCACTTAAAACATTTATTGAAAGCATATAAATTAATTCAACCACTTAATCTGAATTCTCATAATCAAAGTCTTTATTGGAAAGATCATAATCTTGATCATCATAGTTTACCTTACCATTAACTCAATAATCTTTAATAACTGGGCCAAGTGTAGTAGGATTTGTAGTTGGGTAAGCTGGGTTGTAATCACTATAATTTGGAGTATAGCCTGAGCTTTGATTTGGGTTATAAATTGGGCTATAGTGTGGGCTAGCACATCCACAAATTGTATTAGAAGAAACAACATTGGACCTTTGGAGAAGGTGGGTGATACTTTAGACTTGGTAATCTTTATATATGAATATGAACATTGGGTTTTATAATGTGAAGATTGGCTTTTGCCTTGGACACCTACATGAGGTAGGAGTCTCATAACTTGGAGTAATAGAAGGAGGATAATTCTTATGCTTTAAAAAAAAGTGGTATGGATTCATCAATAGAGGAAAGAAGCTCTTTGTGAAGTCTTGGATAAACAAAAGAGTAGTTGGAAGTTCAAGTAATGAAGTTGGTCAAATTCTTTCAAGGTTTGGTTCTTCCCAACTTTGGTGGTTCCACAACTCTCCTCTTAGGTTCATATATAGTCATGTTTAAGGTAGTACATATCACTTTTGAATCGAGTCAAGGTTGCTAGCCACTTTCCCTCATGATGGTGCTTCTCATTTCCAAAGAAAGGTTTATACTTTCTAGCTCTAGGTAAACAGGTTAGAAATAGTATAACTAGCCATGGTGGTGGAGTAACACTTCAAGGTCAAACTTCTCAATAAGAGGTAGAACAAGGGTGGTTAATTAACATGTAATAATCCCTTCACCTTTCCATTAATAAAAAAAATCAAAGAATTCCTTCCGCCCATTATCAATCATTTTTATCTTGTTTACACATATAAATTATCAATTCTATGGTATTTCACATAAGCAACTCAACTCATTAATTCCATTTGCATTAAGCAATTCATAACGCAATGATAAACCAAGCATACTCAAGATCATCCAACCATGGGCAATAACTCAAAAACTCGGACCTCTAGACCATACTCTAAGGTGTTTCAACACCAAGTTTATTGCACAAGCAATCACAGCAACTCAAGCTATGAAATAGTTACAATTCTTTTTGTTTTCGAAAATAATACATATGTACATGAATCAAGATTAAAGGACGATCAAGCCCGCGTATGCCAGGAAAGTTACCTACGACGCTGAGGCGAGCCTTTCCTAGACAGAGAGACGTACCCATTATAGGCCTCCGTAGAGAACTCGAGAATCCTTTTCTCCTTCATCTTTCCACAAATAGGAAAATAGTTTTTAAGTAAAAATAAAGCTTTTGACTCTCACACAAATGCGAAACTCTATCTATCCTATATGCCCTTCTTAAGTCTACCCACAAGTTTTATTACTACTCCAATTTTTAATCTTTTTTAGGACCGTTAAAACTGATACCACTTTGTAACACCCCCAAATCTCCTCTACGGAAATACTAGTATAATACGTATAATTATACCGTAGAGATAGACTTAGGCGTATTACCGCCGCGTGATTACGCAAGGCTACTCAACTTACTAAAAATAATAATACTTTGCAGCGGAAACTTCAATCCTCTTCTTTATTAATAATAACCATAAATAGTAACCAAAGTCATGAGTAATTAAAAATACAAGACCAAATTCCTAATTTAGTGAAAACCAATCCCGGGACTCCAATGCTCATTTATTGACTCCAACCTGAAAATAAGAAACACTGCTTACCATTACGGTAAACAGGGCGAACCAAAACAAATAAGAAGTACAAGTTAGCAAAACATGCTAAGTACGATAAGTGCAAGATAATTTAACTCAATTTATTCGCAAACTTGCTTTAAAACCAATTCCAATAATTAATCCAATAATTCCAAAACTCATGATTCAAAACTAATTCCAATGATTCAACATTCAAAATAATTGATAAACCAATTCCTTTAAAATCCAATTCCTTATTGAACCAATTTCTTTAAATTCTATTCCTCACCCAAGTGTGCACACCCCCCAAGCTAGTCTCCTTATATTACAAGGCTATTCTTGAGGAAAGACTAGGTCATACAAAGTCCATAGTCATATCAATAAACCAAATCCGCATAGTGGGATTACCAACATGCTTATAAAGCATTAATAATAATATTTTAATGGTTCAATAATAAATCCTTTTAATATCCAAAAATTCCAATACAATTCAAACTCCTTTTTAATAATTCCACATACTTTCAAAATCAAAACCTCTTAAATAAATACTTGAGAATAAAATCTCATATTAATAACATTTCAAAATCAATAACTCTTCAATGAAAAACCTTCTATTTAATTCAATAAACTTTCCAAATCAAATCCAAACATGATAAGTAATTTAAACCATTCAAAACATGATTTAAAAATCAATCATTCAAAATACTTTTATTAAAACAAATATTAAAATCAATGCCTCCAAACATGCTTTATTTCATAAATCATAATTCAATTCAATTCAATTCAATCACCAATCAAATCATGTAAAAACATGATATTTAAACCAATCACTTTCGAAGGTATCTAGCCACCTAAATGTACCTTGATCCTTGCTTAGCTATACACACCAAAAGAACCTCAAGAATCTTGGTTGAACACACCCTACAAATAAATATAACCTTAATCAATATAAGGTTAACAAATAATTAAAAACCCCCAACTATATGTACATGAACCTTTTAAATTATTTTCGCATAAACATCATTAAATATATGATTTTATATAATTAAAAATACTCATAATAATTTTTTATAAATCCCCCATAATAATAATAATAATTGAATAAGAGAAGAGAACAAGAAAAGATAAAAAAACAAGAAAGTATTGGATTTGCGTTGGAAAGAATAGGCAGAACTTGCAGAGGCTATAACTCCTTCGATATAACTCCGAATTGGGTGATTCTTGAGCCTAAACTCAAGGATGTTTTGAGAGGAACAATCTTTTGTGAAACGTCAATACCCCAAAAACTGACCAGAAGTGCCCGAAAATTGGCTTGAAAGATAAACGGGATGGTTCGTGTAAAATTAAGGAGAAGAAAAGAAGAGAATTGGTGTGAAGAATGTGAGAGGTATGAATGGGTATTTATAGGCTAGTATGAGCATGAATTATGGTAGGAAAATTTAGAAATAATTATGGTAATTAGGGTTTAAGAGATTATTTGGAGTAGTAAGCAAAGATTTAAGGAAAGTTTTGATATTTGAAGAGATTGTGTATAATTGAATACGGAAGGTATTTATGTCATGAAAAATAATAAGGAAACTAAAATTACTTGGGGAATAATCAAGAGGAACAAAAGGCAAGAGCATATGATGATTGGATACTAAAAAGAAGGAAAATTAGAATTAAGGAAAATAGGAGATTCCTATACTAGTATTTAAGAAGATTTTGCTCGGTTTAAGGCATATTGGATGGTTCCACCCACTCAAATTGACTCTCGGAGGGTATTAGGAATCATGGTAAACACCTCGGCAATTTTTATTTCCGGTCGAAAAAAGGTCAAAAAATTCCAAAATTGAAAGCTATGTTCCATGCTTTTTGAGGAATTTTGAGGTTATGGGGCCCGGTGGCAAAAAGTCTTGAGACCTTAGGGGATATATTTTAGGGTCATATAATGAAGTTTGGAACCATATATGACCATTATATGTTGCCATTAATGTCCGTGGTAGGCTTGAGGTCACGATATCGGTGCAAGTTTGGAACGGGTAAACTGACTGTTTAAAAGCATATTGGATGGTTGGACCCACCCAAATAGACTCCCAGGGTGTATTAGGGTCCATGGTAAGCATCTCGGCATTTTTTATTTCCGGGCGAAAAAAGGTAAAAAATTTCCAAAATTTAAGGCTATCCACGCTTTTTGAGGAATTTTGAGGTTACGGGGCCCGGTGGCGAAAAGTCTTGAGACCTTAGGGGATACATCTTAGGGTCATATATTGACGTTTGGAACCATATATGACCCTTATATGTTGTACAAAATAGCCGTGATAGGCTTCAGTTTACGAAATCGGTGCAAATTTAGAACGGGTAAATTGACCGTTTTAAGGCATATTGGATGGTTCAACCCACTCAATTAGACCCCGGAAGGTATTAGGAAACATGGTAAACATCTCAGCAATTTTTATTTCCAGGCAAAATAAGGTCAAAAAATTCCAAAATTGAAGGTTATAATACACTCTTTTTGAGGAATTTTGAGGTTACAGGGCTCGGTGGCGAAAAGTCTTGAGACCTTATGGGATACATCTTAGGGTCATATAGTGACGTTTGGAACTATATATGACCCTTATATGTTCTACAAAATAGCCGTGGTAGGCTTCAGTTTACGAAATCGGTGCAAATTTGGAACGGGTAAATTGACTCTTTTAAGGCATATTGTACTGTTCCACCCACTCAATTGGACTCCCGGAGGGTATTAGGAACCATGGTAAAGATCTCGCCCATTTTTATTGCACGGCGAAAAAAGGTCAAAAAATTCCAAAATTCAAGGCTGTAATGAACTCTTTTTGAGGAATTTTGAGGTTACAAGGCCCGGTGGCGAAAAGTCTTGAGACCCTAAGAGATACATCTTAGGGACATCCAATGATGTTTGGAACAATATATTACCCTTAGATGTTGTACAAAAGAGCCGTGGTAGGCTTCAGTTTACGAAATCGGTGCAAATATGGAACGGGTAAATTGACCGTTTTAAGGCATATTGGACTGTTCCAACCACTCAATTGGACTCTCGGAGGGTATTAGAAACTATGGTAAAGATCTCGGCAATTTTTATTTCTAGGCGAAAAAAGGTCGAAAAATTCCAAAATTGAAGGCTATAATCCACGCTTTTTGAGGAATTTTGAGGTTACAGGGCCCGGTGGCGAAAAGTCTTGAGACCTTAAGGGATACGTCTTAGGGTCAAATAATGACGTTTGGAACCATATATGACCCTTATATGTTGTACAAAACAGTCGTAATAGGCTTCAGTTTACGAAATCGGTGCAAATTTAAAACGGGTAAATTGACTGTTATAAGGCATATTGGATGGTTCCACCCACTCAATTGGACTCCCGGAGGTTATTTGGAACCATGGTAAAAATCTCGGCAATTTTAATTTTTGGGCAAAAAAAGGTTAAAAATTCCTAAATTGAAGGCTATAATCCACGCTTTTTGAGAAAGTTGAGGTTACGGGGCCCGGTGGCGAAAAGTCTTGAGACCTTAGGGGGATACATCTTAGGGATATATAATGACGTTTGGAACCATATATGACCCTTATATGTTATACAAAATAGTCGTGGTAGGCTTCCGTGTACGAAATCGGTGCGAATTTGGAACGGGTAAAATGACTGTTTAAAGGCATATTGGATGGTTGCACCCACTCAATTGGACTCCTGGAGGGTATTAGGAACCATGGTAAACATCTCGCCAATTTTTATTTCCGGGCGAAAAAAGGTAAAAAAAAATTCAAAATTGAAGGCTATAATCCCCGCTTTTTAAGGAATTTTGAGGTTACGGGGCCCGGTGGCGTAGAGTCTTGAGCCCTTAGGGGATACATCTTAGGGTCATATAATGACTTTTGGAACCATATATGACCCTTATATGTTGTACCAAATAGCCGTGGTAGACTTTAGTTTACGAAATCGGTGCAAATTTGGAACGAGTAAATTGACCGTTTTAAGGCATATTGGATGGTTCCACCCACTCAATTGGACTCTTGGAGGGTATTAGGAACCATGGTAAACATCACGACAATATTTATTTCCAGGCGAAAAAAGTGAAAAATTTCCAACAATGAAGGCTATAATCCACGCTTTTTGAGGAATTTTGAGGTTACGGGGCCCGGAGGCGAAGAGTCTTCAGACCTTAGGGGATACATCTTAGGGTCATATCATGACTTTTGGAACCATATATGACCCTTATATGTTGTACAAAATAACCGTGGTAGGCTTCAGTTTACGAAATCGATGCAAATTTATAACGGGTAAATTGACTGTTTTAAGGCATATTGGATAGTTCCACCCACTCAATTGGATTCCCGTACGGTATTAGGAACCATGGTAAACGTCTCGGCAATATTTATTTCTGGAAGAAAAAAGGTCAAAAATTACAAAATTGAAGGCTATAATCCACGCTTTTTGAGGAATTTTCAGTTTACGGGGTCCGGTGGCAAAAAGTCTTGAGACCTTAGGGGATACATCTTAGGGTCATATAATGAAGTTTGGAAAAATATATGACCCTTATATGTTGTACAAAATAGCCGTTGTAGGCTTTAGTTTACGAAATCGGTGCAAATTTCGAACTGGTAAATTGACCGTTTTAAGGCATATTGGATGGTTCCACCCACTCAATTGGACTCCCGGAGGATATAAGTAACCATAGTAAACATCTCGGCAATTTTTATATCCAGGCAAAAAAAGGTGAAAAAATTCCAAGATTAAAGGCTACAATACACGCTTTTTGAGGAATTTTCAAGTTAAGGGGCCCGGAGGCGAAGAGTCTTGAGACCTTAGGGGATACATCTTAGGGTCATATAACGACGTTTGGAACCATATATGACCCTTATATGTTGTACAAAATAACCGTGGTAGGCTTCAGTTTACGAAATTGGTGCAAATTTGTAACGGGTAAATTGACTGTTTTAAGGCATATTGGATGGTTCCACCCACTCAATTGGACTCCCGTAGGGTATTAGGAACCATGGTAAACATCTGGGCAATATTTATTTCCGGAAGAAAAAAGGTCAAAAATTACAAAATTGAAGGCTATAATCCACGCTTTTTGAGGAATTTTCAGGTTACGGGGCCCGGTGGCAAAAAGTCTTGAGACCTTAGGGGATACATCTTTGGTTCATATAATGACGTTTGGAACCATATATGACCCTTATATGTTGTACAAAACAGCCGTTGTAGGCTTCAGTTTACGAAATCGGTGCAAATTTGGAACGGGTAAATTGACCGTTTTAAGGCATATTGGATGGTTCCTGTAATACCCGAATATTTTCTAATTTTATAAAATATAATTTTTAAATAAATAATTTATATTTCTAGTTATTAAATATATTAATAATCATTATTGTTTATTTTTATACCTAAATTATCATAAACCCTATATACATTATATATATGGCCGTAGGGTGCAGCGTGTTTTTCCCTTCTCAAAACTCTAAGAGTTGACCTCTGCGAATTTGTTTTAGCTAGTTTAATTGTTTTATGCTCAATGTATTATCATGCGGCAATCATTACTCTTTTGATGATCAAATACCAAATGAAAGCAATTACCCCCATTTATTAACCAATTAGAGCCCACTATTACCTTACGCAAGTCATGTTATCCGGAAATTTAACCATGCTTCCGCGAGGTAATCACATGATCTCAATTAATTTTGTGATTTGTTTGGTTACAAATTGGTATTCAGAGCCTAACCGCTCGTGGGATTTACGTAGGCCTGGGATCTTCATATCCCAGCGTGGTTTTTGTTTAGGAATGAACTTGTTAATAAAGAACTAGGATTAAAATTGACATAGGTTAAGTCATTTCAAGAGTGTTTCTTTATGTGCTCGTGCTTGTTTATGTGTTTCTTTTTATGTGACTAGTTTTGAGTTCGAGGGCGAACTCCTTTTTAAGGGGATAGTATGTAATACCCCTACTATTTTATTACTCTATCTATATATTTTGTATTTCCTAAGTATAAGTTTCGGGACGAAACTTGTTTTAAGGAGGGTAGAATGTAATACCCGAATATTTTCTAATTTTATAAAATATAATTTTTAAATAAATAAATTTATATTTCTAGTTATTAATTATATTAATAATCATTATTGTTTATTTTTATACCTAAATTATCTTAAACCCTATATACATTATATATACGGCCGTAGGGTGCAGCGTGTTTTTCCCTTCTCAAAACTCTAAGAGTTGACCTCTGCGAATTTGTTTTAGCTAGTTTAATTGTTTTATGCTCAATGTATTATCATGCGGCAATCATTACTCTTTTGATGATCAAATACCAAATGAAAGCAATTACCCCCATTTATTAACCAATTAGAGCCCACTATTACCTTACGCAAGTCATGTTATCCGGAAATTTAACCATGCTTCCGCGAGGTAATCACATGATCTCAATTAATTTTGTGATTTGTTTGGTTACAAATTGGTATTCAGAGCCTAACCGCTCGTGGGATTTACGTAGGCCTGGGATCTTCATATCCCAGCGTGGTTTTTGTTTAGGAATGAACTTGTTAATAAAGAACTAGGATTAAAATTGACATAGGTTAAGTCATTTCAAGAGTGTTTCTTTATGTGCTCGTGCTTGTTTATGTGTTTCTTTTTATGTGACTAGTTTTGAGTTCGAGGGCGAACTCCTTTTTAAGGGGATAGTATGTAATACCCCTACTATTTTATTACTCTATCTATATATTTTGTATTTCCTAAGTATAAGTTTCGGGACGAAACTTGTTTTAAGGAGGGTAGAATGTAATACCCGAATATTTTCTAATTTTATAAAATATAATTTTTAAATAAATAAATTTATATTTCTAGTTATTAATTATATTAATAATCATTATTGTTTATTTTTATACCTAAATTATCTTAAACCCTATATACATTATATATACGGCCGTAGGGTGCAGCGTGTTTTTCCCTTCTCAAAACTCTAAGAGTTGACCTCTGCGAATTTGTTTTAGCTAGTTTAATTGTTTTATGCTCAATGTATTATCATGCGGCAATCATTACTCTTTTGATTATCAAATACCAAATTAAAGCAATTACCCCTATTTATTAACCAATTAGAGCCCACTATTACCTTACGCAAGTCATGTTATCTGAAAATTTAACCATGCTTCTGCGAGGTAATCACATGATCTCAATTAATTTTGTGATTTGTTTGGTTACAATTTGTTAGTATTAATTGTACTTTGTATTGTTATGTTTAAATCTTATAATTTGTGAATTATATATGATCATGATTTATACGTATATGATTGGTATGTGGTATTATACGATTTAATTGTCGCATTGATTGATTGTATTATTCTAGATTTTTAATGTTGTTGTTATAGGGAGTATTGTTTTACCGAGGTTTTAGGGTTATTAATGCAGAGTATTAATTTGGGTTGAGAATTAATTATTTTTGGGTGATAGTATTATTTCCCTAAGAGTTGAGATGTTTTATGAATCAAATTGTTGTATTATTTGGGAACCTGTGCCATCGTTGAGTTATTATTATTAGTTTGTTAATTATTATTTGATCGATAGATGTATAAGATCAAAGGTTGAGAATTATATTTTATTCTTGGTTTGAGGCTCGGCGTTATAGACCTTAGTCCTTGGCATGTTGGTAAGGAGATGATAATCATGAGTTAAGAATGAGGTACAATCTTTATTTTATTTATTTTTCTATGGTCCCCTACAGTGGGAATTGGCCCGTATATGGTCTGGTTCAAGGTGTTTTCTGCTTATTGGGAGTATTCAAGTTTTTATACTTGTTGGTTTTATTCGAATTACCCATGTCCAAAGCTAGGTATGGAACAACGAGAATGGCACACTTATGGGTTATATGAGTTGATTGAGTAAAGGTTCGTATTATTATTCGAGGTTGAGTTGATCAATGGTTACTTTTTCAGAGTACAACGTGTAATGTAGTTTGAACTACATTGTTTAATTGAGCTAGTAATGTTGATTATTTTGTTATACTCTGTATTCTGATATGTGGTGATTACTCAGCTTTTTGCTGACGTGTGTGTATTTTTGTTGTGCTACTTGTGTTTGCGGCCATGTCTTTTCTTATGGTGGCCCTGCGACGATCTATTTTGGAATTTGTCCTTAATGGTGAGCAGACAAGATTGTTTTAGCAGGTTGATCAAGTGATCGTAGCTAAAGGAGCTCAAGTGATCGATTAGTATGCTATAACGAGTTTATAAAGTTGTATAAATAGCTCACCTACTTTATTGGGTTGTAATTATTGGGATTTTGTAAGCCTTAACACTTGACAGATTGTCGAGTGTGGCGGTAATACCTCCGATTTAGGTGTATGCTTCCGCAAATTTTATTTAAAGGTTGTTTGTTTTTCCTTTATTTATTGTTGATTATTAGTTAGTAAATCGGGGGTGTTATAGTTCCACCCACTCAATTAGACTCCCGGAGGGTGTTAGGAACCACAGTAAACATCTCGGCAATAATTATTTCCAGGCGAAAAAAGGTCAAAAAATTCCTAAATTGAAATCCAAGCTTTTTGAGGAATTTTGAGGTTACGGGGCCCGATGGCGAAAAGTATTGAGACCCTAAGGGATACTTCTTAGGATTATATAATGACGTTTAGAACCATATATGACCATTATATGTTGCCATAAATGTCCGTGGTTGGCTTGAGATCACAATATCGGTGCAAGTTTGGAACGGGTAAATTGACTGTTTCAAGGCATATTGGATGGTTGGACCCACAAAATAGACTCCCAGGGTGTTTTAGGGTCCATGGTAACATCCCGACAATTTTTCTTTCCGGGCTAAAAAAGGTCAAAAAATTTCAAAATTGAAGGCTATAATCCACGCTTTTTGAGGAATTTTGAGGTTACGGGGCTTGGTGGCGAAAAGTCTTGAGACCTTAGGAGATACATCTTAGGGTCATACAATGACGTTTGGAACCATATATGACCCTTATGTGTTGTACAAAATAGCCGTGGTATGCTTCAGTTTACGAAATCGGTGCAAATTTTAAACGGATAAATTGACCGTTTTAAAGCGTATTGGATGGTTCCACCCACTCAATTAGACTCCCGGAGGGTATTAGGAAACATGGTAAACATCTCGACAATTTTTATTTCCGGGAAAAAAAGGTCAAAAAATTCTAAAATTGAAGGCTATAATCCCCGCTTTTTGAGGAATTTTGAGGTTACGGGGCCCGGTGGCGTAAAGTCTTGAGACCTTAGGGGATACATCTTAGGGTCATATAATAACGTTTGGAACCATATATGACCCTTATATGTTGTACAAAATAGCCGTGGTAGGCTTCAGTTTACGAAATCGGTGCAAATTTTGAACGGGTAAATTGACCGTTTTAAGGCATATAGGATGGTTCCACCCAATGAATTGGACTCCCGGAGGGTATTTTGGAACCATGGTAAACATCTCGGCAATTTTTATTTCCAGGCAAAAAAATGTGAAAAAATTCCAAGATTGAAGGCTATAATCCACGCTTTTTGAGGAATTTTCAGGTTACGGGGCCCGGAGGCGAAGAGTCTTAATACCTTAGGGGATACATCTTAGGGTCATATAATAACGTTTGGAACCATATATGACCCTTATATGTTGTACAAAATAACCGTGGTAGGCTTCAGTTTACGAAATCGGTGCAAATTTAGAACGGGTAAATTGACTGTCTTAAGGCATATTGGATGGTTCCACCCACTCAATTGCACTCCCGGAGGGTATTTGGAACCATGGTAAATATCTCGGCAATATATATTTCCAGAAGAAAAAAGGTCAAAAATTCCAAAATTGAAGGCTTTCAGGTTACGGGGCCCGGTGGCGAAAAGTCTTGAGACCTTAGGGGATACATCTTAGGGTCATATAATGACGTTTGGAACAATATATGACCCTTATATGTTGTACAAAATAGCCGTTGTAGGCTTTAGTTTACGAAATCGGTGCAAATTTAGAACTGGTAAATTGACCGTTTTAGGGCATATTGGATGGTTCCACCCACTCAATTGGACTCCCGGAGGGTATTAGGAACCATATTAAACATCTCGGCAATTTTTAATTCAAGGCGAAAAAAGGTGAAAAAATTCCAAGATTAAAGGCTATAATACACGCTTTTTGAGGAATTTTGAGGTTACGGGGCCCGGAGGCGAAGAGTCTTGAGACCTTAGGGGTTACATCTTAGGGTCATATAATGACGTTTGGAACCATATATGACCCTTATATGTTGTACAAAATAACCGTGGTAGGATTCAGTTTACGAAATCGGTGCAAATTTGGAACGGGTAAATGGACCGCTTTAAGGCACATTGGATGGTTCCACCCACTCAATTTGACTCCCGGAGGGTATTAGGAACCATGGTAAACAACTCGGCAATTTTTATTTCCTGGCTTAAAAAGGTCAAAAAATTCCAAAATTGAAGGCTATAATCTACGCTTTTTGAGGAATTTTGAGGTTACGGGGCCCGGTGGCGAAAAGTCTTGAGACCTTGGGGATACATATTAGGGTCATATAATGACATTTGGAACCTTATTTGATCATCAATTAATGCCATAAATGTCCGTGGAAGGCTTGAGATCACGATATCGGTGCAAGTTTGGAACGGGTAAATTGACTGTTTAAAGGCATATTGGATGGTTGGACCCACCAAAATAGACTCCCATGGTGTATTATGGTCCATGGTAAACATCTCGGAATTTTTTATTTCCGGTAAAAAAAGGTAAAAAAATCCAAAATTGAAGGCTATAATCCACGCTTTTTGAGGAATTTTGAAGTTACGGGGCGCGGTGGAGAAAAGTCTTGAGACCCTTAGGGGATACATCTTAGGGTCATATAATGAGGTTTGGAACCATATATGACCCTTATATGTTGTACAAAATAACCGTGGTAGGCTTCAGTTTACCACGGCTATTTTGTACAACATGTAAGGGTCATATATGGTTCCAAACGTCATTATATGACCATAAGTTATATCCCTTAAGGTATCAAGTATTTTCGCCATCGGGCCCCGTGACCTCAAAATTCCTCAAAAAAATATTGATAATAGCATTCAATTTTGGAATATTTTGACCTTTTTTCGCCTGGAAATAAAAAATGTCGAGATGCTTACAATGGACCCTAATACACCCTGTGAGTCTATTTGGGTGGGTCCAACCATCCAATATGCCTTTAAACAGTCAATTTACCCGTTTCAAACTTGCACCGATATCGTGACCTTGATGTACACGTTTTATACCATATTTTACCCTCATTTTATAGCTATTTTCGTATGGTTTTTGAGCTCTACGGAGCTATTTCTTGCTAATATCCTCTTCTCTAGTGTGGCTTGGTCTATTTGATTGATTTTACAGGCATATGAAGATTTTCGGATGATTTGGACGCATTTTGGATTGCCACGAGAGCTTAGTAGGATGGAAGAGATTTTTCCCGTGTCCGCCCTGTAGGGCAACATTGCCCTGGCAGCCAGGGCGAAGAAGAAAAGAAGTGGAAAGTTCAGCCTCCGTCCGCCCGGACCGGGCGGCATTGCCCTGGCAGACCGGGCGAGCAAGATTGCGTGTGAAGTGCCGAGTTGGTTGTCACGCCCGACCGGGCGGCTTTGCCCGGTCTGACCGGGCGGAGTTTCGCGGAACTTATTTTCAGCATTTTTTCGGGTTTCTTACAAAGGGATATAAATACCCCTTTGTAAACCCCGATTAAACGCTTAGTTATTATCTTAGCAGCTTTTAAACACTTTTAGAACCCTAATATTCTCTCTAGTACTAGATTACATTTGATTTTCAAGTTTTAATCTTTATTCATCAACGATTGGTACTTTTCTTCATTCAAGCAATTGGTATTCATTCTTATTCCATCTTTTACTTTTCATTGCTTATTAATTATGTTTTCTTTATTGAATATTGTTTTTGCTTTCGTTAATATGTGTGAGTAGTTTCTTTATTCCAAGATCTAGCGGAACCCGAATATGATTGATGCATGATTTAATTCTTTAAATTCTCTAATGATAATTGCAATTGAATTGCTTATTTGATTGTGCTCATGCCAATATTAGATTAGGGATAATTAGTATTGTTAATAATCCATTGTTTCAATCACAACGGGAGTTGGGTTTTGACAGATTTGAATAAATCAATTAAGGGTTTGAAGTTCATCACGGAAGTAGGTGAACGGATGATTAGGAAGTTAGAGTAATGTGCTCAAAGTCTTTAATTTGCATGATTCCACGGAAGTAGGCTTGATTGTGATTAGAGAAGCCATTGATAACTCGAGAGAGACCATTGGTATTATATAGGGATTACTTTTCCTCATTAATCAATTGAGTTATATGTAAGGGGTAGAACAACTATTGCATTAATTGTATTCGTGGTGATGCATAAAAATTGCCGAGATGTTTACCATGGTTCCTAATACCCTCCGGGAGTACAATTGGGTGGGTGGAACCATTCAATATGCCTTTAAACAGTCAATTTACCCGTTCCAAACATGCACCGATATCGTGACCTCAAGCCTACCACGGACATTTATGGCAACATATAAGGGTCATATATGGTACCAATTAAACGTCATTATATGACCCTAAGATGTATCCCCTACGGTCTCAAGACTTTTCGCCATCGGGCCCCGTAACCTCAAAATTCCTCAAAAAGCGTGGATATAGCCTTCAATTTTGCCGATATGTTTACCATGGTTCCTAAAACCCTCTGGAAGTCCTATTGAGTGGGTGGAACTATCCAATATGCCTTTAAACAGTCAATTTACCCGTTTCAAACTTGCACCGATATCGTGACCTCAAGCCTTCCACGGACATTTATGGCAACATATAATGGTCATATATCGTTCCAAACGTCATTATATGACCCTATGATGTATCCCCTAGGGTGTCAAGACTTTTCGCCACCGGGCCCCGTAAACCTCAAAATTCCTCAAAAAGAGTGCATAGACTTCAATTTTGGAATTTTTTGACCTTTTTTCGCCTGGAAATAAAAATTGCCGAGATTTTTACCATGGTTCCGAATATCCTCCGGGAGTCCAATTGAGTGGGTTGGACCATCCAATATGCCTTTAAACAATCAATTTACCCGTTACAAACTTGCACTGATATCGTGACTTCAAGCCTACCACGGACATTTATGACAACATATATGGGTCATATATGGTTCCAAACGTCATTATATGACCCTAAGATGTATCCCCTAGGATCACAAGACTTTTCCCACCGGGCCCCGAGACCTCAAAATTCCACCAAAAAGCGTGGATTATAGCCTTTATTTTTGAATTTTTTGACCTTTTTTCGCCCGAAAAGAAAAATTGCCGAGATGTTTACCATGGTTCCAAATACCCTCCAGGAGTCTAATTGAGTGGGTGGAACCATCCAATATCCCTTTAAACAGTCAATTTACCCGTTCCAAACTTGCACCGATATCGTTACCATTACCACGGACATTTATGGAAACATATAAGGGTCATATATGGTTCCAAACGTCTTAATATGACCCTAAGATGTATCCCCTACGGTCTAAAGACTTTTCGGCACCGGGCCCTGTAACCTCAAAATTCCTTAAAAAGCGTGGATTATAACCTTCAATTTTGGAATTTTTTGACCTTTTTTCGCCTGGAAATAAAAAATGCCTAGATGTTTACTATGGTTCGTAATACCCTCCGGGAGTCCAATTGAGTGGGTGGAACCATCTAAAATGCCTTTAAACTGTCAATTTACCCGTTCCAAACTTGCACCAATATCGTGACCTCAAGCCTACCACGGACATTTATGGCAGCATATAAGGGTCATAAATGGTTCCAAACGTCATTATATGACCCTAAGATGTATCCCCTAGGTTCTCAAGACTTTTCGCCACCGGGCCCCGTAACCTCAAAATTCCTCAAAAAGCGTGGATTATACCCTTCAATTTTGGAATTTTTTGACCTTTTTTCGCCAGGAAATAAAAATTGCCGAGATATTTACCATGGTTCCTAATACCCTCCAGGAGTGCAACTGAGTGGGTGGAACTATCCAGTATGCCTTTAAACAGTCAATTTACCCGTTCCAAACTTGCACCGATATCGTGACCATAAGCCTACCACGGACATTATGGCAACATATAAGGGTAATATATGGTTCCAAACATCATTATATGACCCTAAGATGTATCCCCTAGGGTCTCAAGACTTTTCGCCACCGGGACCCGTAACCTCAAAATTCCTCAAAAAGCGTGGATAGCCTTCAATTTTGGAATTTTTTGACCTTTTTTCGCCTGGAAATAAAAATTTCCGAGATGTTTACCGTTGTTCCTAATCCCCTCTGGGAGTCCAATTGAGTAGGTAGAACCATCCAATATGCCTTAAAACGGTCAATTTACCCGTTCTAAATTTGCACCGATTTCGTAAACTGAAGCCTACCATGGCTATTTTGTACAACATGTAAGGGTCGTATATGGTTCCAAACGTCATTATATGACCCAAAGATGTATCTCCTAAGGTCTCAAGACTTTTCGCCACCGGGCCCCGTAACATCAATATTCCTCAAAAAGCTTGGATTAAGCCTTCAATTTTGGAATTGTTTGACCTTTTTTCGCCCGGAAAATACAAATGCCGAGATGCGTACCATGGACCCTAATACACCCTAGGAGTCTATTTGGGTGGGTCCAACCTTCCAATATGCTTTTAAACAGTCAATTTACTCGTTCCAAACTTGCACCGATATCGTGACCTCAAGCCTACTACGGATATTTGTGGCAACATATAATGGTCATATTTGGTTCCAAACGTCTTTATATGACCCTATGATGTATCCCCTAGGGTCTCAACACTTTTTGACACCATGCCCCAAAACCTTAAAATTCCTCAAAAAACGTGTATTATAGCCCTTCAATTTTGGAATTTTTTGTCCTTTTTTCTCCCGGAATTAACAATTCCCGAGACGTTTACCATGGCTTCTAATACCCTCCAGGTGTCCAATTGAGTGGGTGGATTCATCCAATATGTCTTAAAACGATCAATTTACCTGTTTTAAATTTGCACTGATTTCCTAAACTGAAGCCTACCATGGCGATTTTGTACAACCTATAACGGTCATATATGGTTCTAAACGTCATTATATGACCCTAAGATGTATCCCCTAAGGTCCCAAGAATTTTCGCCACAGTGCGTCGTAACCTCAAAATTCCTCAAAAAGCATGGATTATAGCCTTCAATTTTGGAATTTTTTGACCTTTTTTCGCCAGGAAATAAAAATTGCCGAGATATTTACCATGGTTCCTAATACCCTCCGGGAGTGCAATTGAGTGGGTGGAACTATCCAGTATGCCTTTAAACAGTCAATTTACCCGTTTCAAACTTGCACCGATATCGTGACCTTAAGCCTACCACGGACATTATGGCAACATATAAGGGTCATATATGGTTCCAAACATCATTATATGACCCTAAGATGCATCCCCTAGGGTCTCAAGACTTTTCGCCACCGGGACCCGTAACCTCAAAATTCCTCAAAAAGAGTGGATAGCCTTCAATTTTGGAATTTTTTGATCTTTTTTCGCCTGGAAATAAAAATTGTCGAGATGTTTACCGTGGTTCCTAATACCCTCCGGGAGTCCAATTGAGTGGGTAGAACCATCCAATATGCCTTAAAACGGTCAATTTACCCGTTCTAAATTTGCACCGATTTCGTAAACTGAAGCCTACCACGGCTATTTTGTACAACATATAAGGGTCGTATATGGTTCCAAACGTCATTATATGACCAAAAGATGTATCCCCTAAGGTCTCAAGAATTTTCGCCATCGGGCCCCGTAACATTAAAATTCCTCAAAAAGCTTGGATTATAGCCTTCAATTTTGGAATTGTTTGACCTTTTTTCGCCCGAAAATACAAATGCCGAGATGCTTACCATGGACCCTAATACACCCTAGGAGTCTATTTGGGTGGGTGCAACCATCCAATATGCCTTTAAACAATCAATTTACCCGTTCCAAACTTGCACCGATATCGTGACCTCAAGCCTACCACGGACATTTATGACTACATATAATGGTCATATATGGTTCCAAACGTCATTATATGACCCTAAGATGTATCCCCTAGGGTCTCGAGACTTTTCGCCACCGGGCCCTGTAACCTCAAAATTCCTCGAAAAGCGTGGAATTAAAGCCTTCAATTTTGGAATTTTTGAACCTTTCTTCGCCCAGAAATAAAAATTGCCGAGATGTTTACCATAGTTCCTCATATCCTCCGGGAGTCTGATTGAGTTGGTTTTACCATCCAATATGCCTTATAACAGTCAAATTACCTACTCCAAATTTGCACCAATTTCGTAAACTGAAGCCTACCACGGCTATTTTTTACAACATATATGGGTCATATATGGTTCCAAACGTCATTATATGACCCAAACATGTATCATCTAAGGTCTCAAGAATTTTCGCCATCGGGCCCCGTAACCTCAAAATTCCTCAAAAAGCGTGGATTATAGCCTTCAATTTTGGAATTTTTTGACCTTTTTTCTCCCGGAATTAAAAACTGCCGAGATGTTTAACATGGTTCCTAATAGCCTCCGGGAGTCCAATTGAGTGGGTGGAACCTCCAATATGCCTTAAAACGGTCAATTTACCCGTTCCAAATTTGCACCGATTTCGTAAACAGAAGCCTAGCATGACTATTTTGTACAATATGTAAGGGTCATATATGGTTCCAAATGTCATTATATCACCCAAAGATGTATCCCCTAAGGTCTCAAGACTTTTCGCCACCAGGCCCCGTAACCTCAAAATTCCTCAAAAAGTGTGGATTATAGCCTTCAATTTTGGAATCTTTTGACCTTTTTTCGCCCGAAAATAAAAAATTCCGAGATGCTTACCATGGACCCTAATACACCCTGGGAGTCTACTTGGGTGGGTCCAACCATCCAATATGGCTTCAAACAATCAATTTACCCGTTCAAAACTTGCACCGATATCGTGACCTCAAGCCTACCACGGACATTTATGGCAACAGATAATGGTCATATAAGGTTCCAAACGTAATTATATGACCCAAGAAGAATCTCCTAGGGTCTCAAGACTTTTCGCCACCGGGTCCTATAACTTCAAAATTCCTCAAAAAGAATGTATTATGGCCTTCAATTTTGGAATTTTTTTGACCTTTTTTCGCCCGAAGATAAAAATTGCCGAGACGTTGACGATGGTTCCTTATACCCTCCGAGAGTCCAATTGAGTGGGTGGAACCATCCAATACGCCTTAAAACGGTCAATTTACCCGTTCCAAATTTGAACCGATTTCGTAAACTGAAGCTACCACGGCTATTTTGTATAACATATAAGGGTTATATATGGTTCCAAACGTCATTATATGACCCTAAGATGTATCCCCTAGGGTCTCAGGACTTTTCGCCTCCGGGCCCCGTAACCTCAATATTCCTCAAAAAGCGTATATTATAGCCTTCAATTTTTGAATTTTTTGACCTTTTTCGCCCGAAATAAAAAATGCCGAGATGCTTACCATTGACCCTAATACACCCTGGGAGTCTATTTGGGTGGGTCTAACCATCTAATATGCCTTAAAACAGTCAATTTACCCGTTCCAAACTTGCACCGATATCTTGACCTCAAGCTTACCACGAACATTTATGGCAACATATAATGGGCATATATGGTTCCAAACGTCATTAAATGACCCTAAGATGTATCCTCTAGGGTCTCAAACCTTTTCGCCACCTGGCCCCATAACCTCAAAATTCCTCAAAAAGCGTGGATTATAACCTTCAATTTTGGAATTTTTTGACCTTTTTTCGCCCGGAATTAAAAATTGCCGAGATGTTTAACAACTTGGAACCATTGTGTAATACCCTAGAATTTCCTTTCCTTTAAATACACACTTTACTCTTTTTAAAATACGATTTAGGAATATCTAAGACATTACCGCCACCGTGAAAACAGCTAAGACAATTATCAAAGACACGCAGCGGAAGACTTAACTCAAAACCATTCAAAACGAGTCAACTTAAAAGTCAACCAAACGAAAGTAATGATTAAAACCAAAGTGAAACGAAATCAAATAAAATCAACCTACAACTTGGAACCATTGAAGGCCCTTATCCAAACCAATTAAATTACGAAAACCTTTGCGTTAGTCTCATAAGCATAACATAATATAATATAATATTTGAATGCAATAAACCACATCTCAACTAATAGAAACTACCATGATTCGCTATTCAATCATGCCCCGTCATGAATATGTTTCAACACCTGAAAAGATTATCTCCACTGCCCCCACTACTCTCCATTAAAATGGATCATCGTAGGGCCAAGATAAAGACATAGCCAGACACAAACAACACACACAATCAGCAAAGCTGAGTACATAAGCGTATTTAAACACACTAACATGCAACTCCTAGCATCACACATACTTACCTCACTGCACCTGTTTACAAGCACACACAACAAACAACAAGACTCTTTAACTGGACACTAAATAATTCATTTAGCGTTGATTACGCATCGAACGGGTTTCCAACTAAACCTACCTCAATAAATTGAGGCCACTAACACGGGAGCTAACCGTGCCAGCATCACCTATGCCACACATTGGTGGCGGAATCACCTATTCCAGCGCATAATAATAAAAGGGAATATACAGCGTCCTGTACTCCATTAGAAGTTATGATCAAATATAAAGTCACATAACTCCCCCCATATGTTCATACTCAAGGTATATACGTTCCAAGAGTTTTGGTGCGTAATCTCTTTCACTTTACGTTATTTACAGATTATTAAACTTGGTGATGACTCCCAAAGCATAATAACTCAATCAACAACAACTATTCAATCAAACAAACATACCAATTTAATTCTTGAATAATTAGTGACCACATATAATTTAATGTTGAACCCTTTTTAAAACTACCTCAGTGTCAAAGACACCTTAAACGCATAAAGCGCCAACAATCCTATCTCTCGGTGTTAAAAACACCTTAAGTGCACAAAGGCACCAACATACTATTTAATCCTTGTGTACATAGACACTTATATAGCTCCTTCCTCATGCTTAATGCATCAATAAAAATTATATGGACTGTAATAAAATTCCTTTTCAATATTCTAAACATAATTAAACAATTAGTTTAATTAAACATGCTCTCTAACATGCCATAAATAAATATGTAGTCCATATACTCATGCCAAAAATATAATTTCCAATCCATAAATCATCACAAATAATTCATGCTTCATAATTCAATCACCAATACCAATAATTCACAATTTAATACATAAACCTTAGCATGATACTACTTGTAATTGATTGAAACCAAACCTAACATGATTCTACATCATCAAATATGCTAAGTACGCGAACGTACCTCAATTAAGCCCATAAAGTGGCCGAAAACACTACAACAATTCCCGAATCAAGTCTCCTACGTACATAAAGGGACAATAATACTAAATTAATTACTCTTGTATACACAATTTCCAGCAACATAAACTCACTTTAAACTATTTAGAATAATCTGAAAATTATTTAAAAACCCTAATTAAACTCCTCTTTAATAGGTTATCACACCCTTTTATTAAAATCACAATTATACTACTTTAAATAAAATTCCAGCATTTTAAACTAATCAAAAACCCCTTTAAAATTTCATCAAAATATATTTTCATACTTAAATTATCCATAGAAAAATTAAATTATCTCTTATGCTTTAAACTCAAGGATAAAATTTTAAAAAAACTTTGTTAAAAATCAAAAATTGCCCGAAAATCATACTTAGAGGCTGAATTTGGCCACGAGAGGGTAGTGAATCTTTCTTAAAACGTTGTTTCCACATGGAAAACACTACTTTTTTGTCAAAATCGGATGAGTTTAGAACCTGATCGGGATTAAAACGGGATTAATATTAACGAACGGGAATCTATAAATTAAAACACGAATTTATGTGTTCAAAATAATCTAGAATTAAGTTAAACTAATTAGTAGCTATAATCACCAAGATTTCAAAACATCATTACTATAAAATCCCTAAATCAACTGTTCATGAAAACCCTAAAAATCAAGTCTTTAATAATTTTAAAACCATAACTTATAATTTTATGAAATCTGAAAATAAAACACTTTATTATTTAAAATTTACAATCTTTAATCATCAAAACACAATCATGATACTAATCAAACATAATTTGAATAATTAAAACCAAAACCCATAAATAAAATCATCAAAATAGCTAGAATGAAAAGAGGAGAGAAAAAGGAAGAAAATAAGACTAACCTTTTTGTGTGGGAAATTTAGGGGATCTAGTAGATATATATAGTGGAGGGTAATTAGTGTAGCTTTGGGCTTCATATAGTCATGGACTTTAAATGTTGAAATAGGTGGCCCAAAAGTAAAAATAGGGTGATTAGGTTTATAAGAAAGATGGGTTACATTTGGATTAAATACTTGTTGACCCAAATTTAAATACTTGCTTTAGCTATAATCCAATAATTAAAATAGTTTGACCCAAAATATATTTTATAATTAAATAAATAATTTATAAAATACATTAAAAATACGGGGTATTACAAATTGAGTGGGTTGAACCATCCAATATGCCTTTAAACAGTCAATTTACCCATTCCAAACTTGCAACGATATCGTGACCTCAAGCCTACCATGGACATTTATGGCAACATATAAGGGTCATATATGGTTTCAAACGTCATTATATGACCCTTAGATGTATCCCCTAGGGTCTCAAGACTTTTCGCCACCGAGCCCCGAAACCTCAAAATTCCACAAAAAGCGTGTATTATAGCCTTCAATTTTGGAATTTTTTGACCATTTTTTGCCCGAAAATAAAAATTTCCGAGATGTTTACCATGGTTCCTAATACCCTCCGGGAGTCCAATTGAGTGGGTGGTGTTTAGGGTAATTTTACCCCGCCATGTGGACCAACCAGAGGGTAACACGTGTCAGCCCAGGGTGGTCTAAAGTGGACCTATCCCTTCTTGACACGTGTCATCCTAGATATTTGGAGGATGACGGCCTTCAGGCCCAAATCCCGAGAAAACCATAAAACAGCGCAGCCCACCACTGATTAGGGTTCTGTGACCTAATCAGGGGCACAATTCCTAAGGACCCTATAAATAGGGAGATTCCCGTCTTTTGGAGGGCACGTTTTTCCATTTATTACAAACTGTCCCTTTGATAGAGACATCTGAGCTTGGAATCCGAGCAGATCCCCACCTAAATTTACTAACTTGACCGTCGGAGGCAGAGCACCTACCAACTAGTGTCTGCGTTTGACTTTAACTCTCCCGAGGGACAAAAACACCCAAAACATTTGGCGCCGTCTATGGGGAGAGTACGTCGAAGATGGTTGGAGAGTCTGTACTCATTCCTGATCTTACAAACTTACAACCGGTTATACAACCGGAGAACCAAGAAAACCCTCAACCGGCATCTCAGCCGGGAGGTTCTGGAATCCCTTAGTCGTTTCCTCGGCCTCCGCCTGAGGTCGTCACTGAGGATGAAGCTAATGATGAAGATGATGATGACGTAGAGACCTATATCACAAAGGATGGGTCCCTCGTGTCCAAGTACAAGCGTTCCAAATTAAAGAAAAATTGGAGCGCAACCTTGACCAGGCGGGCCCAAGCAGGCGCCCCTCTAAGAGGCCAGAAGGGGAAACCCAGAAGGCTAGAGGTCAAGCCCCAGTCACTCGGGATAATCTCATGAAATTCATGAACTCTTTCAAGGGTGAAATCAAAGCCATGATCAACAAAAACAAGGCAGGCTCTAGCAAGAGTCCGCCGGCTAAGAAGTCTCCCACTCCTAGGAAGAAAAAGCCCGTCAAGGACAGGCGTCCAACTCCCCATCCCAAAGACAAAGAAAGGGAGAAGGAGAGGATGGCCTTCAAACTTGACTGGTCAAAAATTCTACTGCCTACTGATCCTCAGAGGCAGCCTCGGCAAGAACAGCCGGGGACCAGCAAGAAAACAGCCTCTGACGCTCGACACATCATCGAGCGGAGGAGAAACCAGCAGCTGTCTGAGTCAGCCTCTACTTCGAGCTTTCTAGACAGCTTCAAAGAAACTTCTGTAAGGAACTCACAGTCCTTACTTGAGAGTCGGACAGGCGGCAAAACCGTCAATACCGAGCCTCAACTGATGATTTGGTCGGTCCCATATGCGCCTCAAGCGCAGTATGGGCAATATGGCCTACAGTTCATGCAGCCTCCTCCTTTTGGAGGACAGGCAGCATACACCCCTGTCCAGCCTCTGGACTGGCAGCTCCGGCTGCTCAAACTTGGTGAACAACCCTCTGCATTTGTCAAGAATATAACCGAGGCGGCTCAGCCGTCCAAGGTTAAGAATCTGTTGGTGGGCACCTATGATGGTACCACCAACCCATAAGACCACCTAATGGCATACACCAACTTCATGTGCTTATAGGGTTGGGACGATGCCACCTGGTGTCGATGTTTCCCGGCTACACTGAAGGGCATTGCCTAACAGTAGTTTGGCAACTTGCCAGCCGGCTCAATTGATTGCTTCAAGAAGCTAGCCTTCTTGTTTTCCACCAACTTCTCAATGAATATCCCTGCTAAGAAAACGAGCCTCGATTTGAGTACCGTTAAGCAGGGTGAGGAGGAAGGGCTACGTTCATATGTCAGGTGGTTCAACCTGGTCAGAATCCTGATCCAGGGACTGTCTGACGAGGTAGCTTTTACAAACTTTTTCAAGTGTCTGAGAGACGGGTCGGATTTTAAGTTCTACCTTGTCAAAAAGGGGGCATTTACGCTACCTGCGGCCCTGAGGGAGGCGGAGAGCTACATTTAAGCTACCGACCTCTGCACGCCTAGTAGTCAGTTAGACTCTAAGAAGTCTGGCAAACAAAAAAGAAGAGAGCAAAGAGAGAAAAGAAGTCTAGGCGGTTAGTGATTCTGACCAGCCGTCCCAAAAGAAAAAGAGAGAGTTTAAACCGTACGTCCCCAAGTACAAGTTTAACAAAGGCTGCAACTCCATCCTCATGAAGGTAAAGGACCGGCTGTCCATTGAGAAGCCGAATCCAAGGAAGAGTTCCGTCCAGTCACGGAACAAAAATAAATTTTGCTAGTTTCATGAGGAGGTTGGCCATGACACCAACGACTGCTTCTGTCTGCAATAGACGTTGGACCGTCTGGCTGACAAAGGGCTTCTAAAGTCCTACATTTCTAAGTCCCCAGCTGGGGCAAAGAAGAAAAGCAAGGGTCAGTCCCCCAAGATTACCCATCAGCCTACTAGTAGCTCGGATACCGACAAGGATCCGGTCTACACTATAGCAGGCGGATTTTCATGTGGTGGCCCTACCATCCGGGGCACCAAGAGCCATCTTCGAAAGATGGACAAGGATGATGATGAGTAGGCGTCTGGCAGTTCCACCTTCCCAGACGTCCTCATAACTGAGAAGGACAGGGGCAGCGTCCGCCGTCCGCATGACGACCCGGTCGTCATTGAATGTAAGGTTGCTAACCAGCTGGTTGGAAGGATCCTCATTGACACCGGCAGCTCGTCGGACATTATCAGCCTCCGCTGCCTGCAGAAGCAGAAATACAATGTCAGCTGCATGCATCCGGTCACCCACCCCTTGGTTGGTTTTGGGGGTGGAATGGTCTACCCAGCCGGAAGAATTGACTTGCCCATCTGGCTGGGAGAAAAAGGCCAGGGACGACGTATTGTTGTCAAATTCTTGGTCGTTGAGGAGTTTACCGCCTATAATATCATCCTTGGTAGGCCAACCCTCAACGAAGCCAAGGCGGTAATCATCCCGTCTCTCATGCTCATCAAGTATGAGCGGGATGATGGCTCTGTTGGTTCCCTGAACGGGGATCAGAAGACTGCTCGGGAGTGCTACCTCTTAGCCGTTAAAGACACTGTGGCCTCAGACGGCCAAGAGAAGGAAAAAATAGACCTTGACGATGTCAAGGATGCCAATCCTGCCCCACCAGCGGTTGGTAAGAAAAGAAAAGCGCCTCTGCTGGTAGAGGTGAATAAAGAGAAAAAATAGCAATCACTGACCGAGGAACGGTCAGACGAGCTCCGTCCCTAACCGGCTGGTGAAATATTGATCTCGCTCTGGACGACAGCCGTCCAGAGCGCATTGTGAAGGTTAGGACGGTTTCTTATGCTACTTTGGGTGCAAGCTTGCACCTTCTGCTGAAAGAATTCAAAGACATCTTTGCCTTTGAAGTGGAAGAGATGTCAGGCGTCAGCCCGGATCTCGCTCTCCACAAACTCGCCGTGGACCCTAAAAAGAAGCCCATCCGGCAAAAGAAAAGAAACCATGGCAAGGAAAGAAGTCAGGCGGCAGCTGCCGAAGTCAAAAAGCTGCTAGACGCCAGGTTCATTCGGCCTTGTAATTTCCCCAACTGGGTGGCCAATGTGGTCCTGGTTAAGACACCGAATGGGACCTGGCGCATGTGTGTTGATTACACAGACCTCAACAAGGCATGTCCAAAGGATAGTTACCCGCTTCCAAAGATCGACAGTCTGGTCGATTCAACAGCCGGTCACGCCTTGATGAGCATCATGGATGCCTACTCCGGCTTCCATCAGATACCCCTCTGGAAGAAAGATCAAGAGAAGACGCCCTTCGTCACTGATTTGGGGTTATTCTGTTATACTGTGATGCCGTTTGGCTTGAAGAATGCGCCTGCCACCTTCCAACGGATGATTAATACGGTCTTCATTAATCAAATTGGGAGGAATGTGGAGGCGTACATCGATGACATGATAGTCAAATCCAAGCAACAAACAGATAATCTTGCTAATCTCCGAGAAACATTCACCACCCTTAAGCGGCATAAGGTCATGTTAAACCCCAAGAAATGCGTCTTTGGTGTTGAGTCTGGGAAGTTTCTCGGATTCCTGATTGATAAAAGGGGGACAGAGGCTAACCCCGAAAAGATACAGGCTGTAATTGATATGAAGTCACCCCGTTCTGTCAAGGAAGTTCAGAGACTAACTGTTTGCCTAGCCGCCTTGGGAAGGTTCCAGGTTTGAATGGGGAGACGATGCTGAGACGGCATTCCAGAAGCTAAAAGAGCACTTGCATTCTCTGCCTAGGCTGGTCAGTCCTCTTCCTAGGGAGACGTTGTACATGTATTTGGCCGTCTTAGATCATGCTCTCAGTGCCTTTCTCCTTGCTGAGCGAGACGGCGTTCAGCTCCCGGTTTACTTCATTAGCCATGTTCTAAAAAATGCTGAACTCCGGTACCCCGTGGTTGAAAAATTTGGCCTCTCTTTGTACATGGCATTCAAAAAATTGAAGCCTTATTTTCAGGCTCATCCGGTGGTGATTTACACCGACCAGCCACTCAAGCGGCCAATGTCTACTTTGGAGTTAGCCGGCAGAATGTTGAAATGGGCTATTAAAATGCAAAGCCTTGAAATCACTTACGAACCAATGAAGGCAGTGAAAGGTCAGGCGTTTGCCGACTTCATTGCTGAAATGACCCGTCCGGTGGCTCCGGATAATCTTGATCAGGTTTGGAAAGTGTTTGTAGACGGGAGCTCTACAAAGAACGTCTGTGGTGCAGGCGTAATTTATGAGTCTCGTGAGGGGGACAGATATGAGTATGTTCTACGGTTCAAGTTTCAGGCCTCAAACAATGAGGCGGAATATGAAGCCCTGCTAGCCGGAATCCGCATGTATAAGGCGGCAGGGGCAACAAAAATTGACGATTACTCTGATTCACAGTTGGTCGTTAGCTAATATGAGGGAAAATTTGAGGCAACTCAAGGCTATAATCAAATTGTAGGAGTTTATAGATACTACGCAGCGGAAATAACATACATGAATTATATTCAACAAAGTACCTAATCCAAGGATCACATGCGTAACACACAAGACACATAATCATACCTTTGAAGCGTGAATTCCAAGAAGCTATTCGACAGGCAAATTAGGGAGAGAATAGAGCCCCAAGTGTTGCTCCTCTATTTAGTCCACGAGATTCGAACGAGCCGTCCACCAATACTAGATTGGTCGAGTAATTGAGGAAAACCGCGATCACCACCTTTTTGGACAACCGACCACCGCACGAACCACCACCACCACGAGACACCACCGGCGCCGGGAGGAGGAGAGAGACGTGAGAGAGGGAGTATGAGAGGGGTTGGTTTCGTGTTTGCTAATTAGGGTTTTGATCTAAAATGATTAGTTAACTTCTTACTGGCAAACCTAGGCACCTAGTCTATTTATAATCTCATTATAATTAGACTAGGGCACAAAGCCCAATAGCCTCTTAAAGCCACATATGGCCGGCCACCTAGAGTGATGAGGCCCATGATGGGCCTCGTCCTCTAATGCTCGATCTAGCCCCTTTGTGTGACCTTATAGGATCCTTCCAATTGGGCTTTGGCCTATTTTACTAGTCCAAAGATCGTAAGTACCTCTAGCTATGGCAAAACGACGACCCAAATGTCCAGACTTAATTATCTCCATAATTTGATCCAATTATATATCTAGTAATTGCACACGACGAAGACATAAATCCTTCAATCTCCCACTTGTCTGAGACAAGGGTGCAATATTCAAGTTCCTTAAGTCAATGTATATGTTGATTTGATAATATGATTGCATCACATGTTGAGATCATATTAATCTACAAATCGTTTCTTTAAATCTAAGTTAGAATTACAAAACCAAATGATTACTGAGTAATGCATTTGAACGCGGCCACGTATTTTCTGAATTTTCCCTCTTCAAGCGGCCATGACACATTTCCTAATTTAATAGGTAGACTCTATCCAATCTTGTGGCAACAAGCCTCCCACTCAACTTCTGAAATGACCGAGAAACATCCTTTATAATCTCCAGTTACGGGCAGACGTTTGAGTGTACCACAACCATAACATCCATTGAATGAAATCAATGTTCCACTCATGTCAAAGGAATCCACTTATATATACGGAAGCTCTTTACTTGAACTTCAAAGTAGGTCAATAGTTCGATCATGCATCATTCATGCATATCCAAGTGATTGACCGAGCATCACTATGCCCCTATAGCCCATGAAACTACGCTATCCAGTCAATCTTACGTGCTAGTCCATTCATTGAAATCATTTATGTCCACTTTAATGATTTCGAACTAGGAACTTAAATAATATATGAATTTTGTTCACCTGTGGGGTTTCATTCAAAAGGTCATCAACCTAGTGAGCCCATCAATTCATAATTATTTTAGACATTTTATTTAATTTCAAAACCATAATTAAATAAGAGAAATAATAATTTCTATTTTAAACATAATTCTGCAAATTGATGTATTTTCTTATGTAATATGTTTTCTCAAACATACACAACTTAAATTACATAATTTGCTTCAATCCAAGACTTTAATATGACTTTCATACCTTTGTCTATGGAAGGGGTTTGGTGATTTTTCACTCATAATAAAACTTTGCAGAACGTGACCTCCCGCTGGTCAATAATCTCATAACTGAGGCGATATCTCATATCCATTTGTTTGGATTTGTGATGTGACACCGGTTCCTTTGTTCTTGGGCAAAGGTGACCCTTTAGTCATATGACATTTTAATCCGAACATCCTCTAAAACTATCCGACTATAGCTTAATACACATATTCTGACATTGAGCATGCAATAGTGCTCTGCTTTGAACTTTTAAAGCTCACTACACCTCTCCATACTGACAAAAATATGCATCTAGATCGAAATCTAGAATCATCTTGCCTGTTTGGAAAAACTTGCATTCGTAGAACTTTTGACAACTTGTTTACCTTTAACACCATAAGCTAGAAAAATTCCTTTAGCGCTTCTCAAGTACTCTAGGATTTGTTCTTGGTAACTCTCCGTATTCTTATTCTGTATTTGCTTGAAATTTGCTACACATGCACAAGTCATATGTAACAACTTACTTTGTACATTACATGGCACATGTAATGGACCCTTTTGCAAAAGCATAAGGTACACTACCTTTACAACTCAACTCTACTACCTTTTAAGGCACTGAGTTTTACTGAGTGTAAAACCATGAGACATGGGAAGAGATCCTCTCTTAGAACCTTGAATCTTGAACTTGTCAAGAAACTTATCAACATAAGTCTCTTGATTAGGTCCAGTCATCCTTCAAGATTCACTTTGTGGATTTTGATTCCCAGTATGTACTCAACATCTCCTAAGTCTCCCATAAAAAACAACCTTTCTAACCATTCATATGAAATATATGTCAACTACATACTAGACTAAGAAGACCAATTGCTCCCACTAAACTTCTTGTCTCTACAAGATTCCTTTTCATTCTTCCAAGGTAATCAAACTATTTGATTTCCTAATGAATATTCCAACTCCCTAATGCTCACTTCAATCCATAAATGAATTTTCGAAGTTTGCAAAACATTCTAGGAATTCCTGGATTTCAAAACTCTAAGGTTGTATCATATACATACCATCCATCAAGAACATTTCATGAAAGTGATTTTGATTTCCATAACTAGAAATAATTCGAATAGGCTTACATGACTAATAGGTTTGACCCTATTTGCAAGACTATCATGGACTAGCATATCTTTATAGACATGGAGTCCATTCTGGATTTCTTAGCTTTAAGCCATTTCTTAAGTTGGCACTTGTCCAAAGCTTGCTTGTAGGTATGGATTCCAACTATTCCAATAGGAGAATTTTAGAATCCACCTTTTACTAGAATTCCAACAAACTGTTTGTTTTAATCCTAAGTAACCTACGATAGGTATGAGCGACAATAGAATTATTCTCTTCAACTCTTTGAAGCCTTTCATTCTAGTAGGACGATAGAAGTCTCACTACTTGAATTAGCTTGCTTCGACACATGTTTTATCAAATTAGCTGATTTCATGCGCATTCGTCTCTGATGTAGTGTTATCCACATCCATTTGTTGCTCGTATCGAATCTCATCGAGATCTAACTTTACTCCCACTTGGCTTTGTAGGAAGACACTTCTTTCTATAATGACAGTATCGCGAGCAACAAACATTTTATTTTTACGCGATTTTAGGAATAATACCTCTGATTTAGGGACTATTATGTCATCTTTGTAAACATTTTACATAGATTTCATATTTCTTCAATCCTGTTTAGAAAAGATTACTTTGGAACATTTCCAATCCATAACTCTTATGACATCTTTCTACCGCTTTGGTTAAGTTTCTGTTTAGTATATTTACAATTGTTGTTGTTCTAATGCATATCCTCAAACGATATTTGTAAATCATTAAATCTTGGATCGAACCATGGCAATCAAAGTTTGATTCCTGCTTTATACATACATTTTAATTGTAATGTTCCTGGATTGTGAACTTATTCAACAATTCCTTTGGATGATCATTTGTTTTGAGTTAAATATTTATCACAACAATCATATTGTGGTGCTAAATTGTTTATCTCAAACTTGATTTTACATTTAATTTTGGAGTTTTGAACATTTCAATGATTCCAGCTATTATTTCATTAAGTAATTATCGTTATATTTACTTTAATCGTTAATAAGAGTAATGAAATAGTTAAATCCTTTTGCTAGTTTTGAATTTATGGTACACTCACATCATATGTTTGTGTTCCAAAAGGCCATTTTAGCTCTTTTACCCTTTCAACTAAAAGGTAACTTGGTCATTTTACCTTGTCAGTCATGACTTCTAATTCTTAAGTGATTCATAAATATAAGAGTAAGAGTCCATCCATAACTTTGGATGTGCAAATGGTTTATGTGACCTAATCTTACTTTATTTTAATAAGTTTGCTTTGAATCATCTAAATTTACTTTTGTGATCTACTTATATCAATGTCATAATTAAAATTAACTCATATCTAGAAAAATGAAAACAATTTATTACCTTGGTCATGGATCAACATTTGTCCAAGCCAAGTAAAACCAAATCAGTATTCAAAACAAGAAAACCGAAATATTGTCTCATCAAAAACTCGAAATAGTTCTAAATGTCATGATAAACTAATCAGAAAATAAAACTATGAAGCTATCTCTGGCCACTTAAATACTCCTAGTGCACCTTCGAGCTCCATCTCCATGCTAGCTTCACTTGTTTGCAGTTCCTGCTCAACATCATAATGTTAAGCTCTGCAACTTGGTATCACATCCTTAGTGAAAGTTAAAATGTTTATAACATAATACTTGAGGTTGATGCTCTATTCTTCTTCTTGAGGAAATCAAGGTATTTTTGGCAATTGCGTTTCCAATGCCCCTTCTTCTTGCAGTAAAAGAATTCACTCTCACTTGCAGCTTTGGGTTTTGGATTCGCCTTAGGCTTTTCAGGAGCCTTGGCAACTTGCTTGCCCTTGCTCTTGGCACTAGCCTTTTGCCCTTTCTTCTTGAACCCCTTTCCCTTTTGAATCATAAGAACTTCCTTCTTAGGTTCCTTAGGGATTTGTTTCTCAGCACTAACCAGCATTGCATGCAATTGATTCATGATAAACTGGTTGAAACTTTTTGGAAGTGAGTGCATAATGATGTCTGTTGCCAAATCATCACTTATTGGGTACCCCAGTTTCTCCATACTTTGAATTAGGCCGATCATTTTGAAAACATGATCATGAACTGTGGCACCCTTCTCCATTCTATAATCCATAATCTCACGATGAAGCTCATACCTTTCAACTCTAGCTTGTTTCTTAAAAAAAACTTTGAGCTCTTCCATGATTGAGTAGGCATCCTGGTCCTCAAAACGCTTTTGAAGACTAGGTTCCATGGTAGCAATCATTAAGCAAGTGATAGACATAGCTCTATCATGAGCTTCCTTGTGCTTCTTGAGCTCTGCCGTAGTTGGATTTTCTGGCAGAGGTCCTGGTAATGGGTTATCAATGACATCCTCCTTACCTTCAGATTTCAGAACAAGCCTTAGCATTCTTTCCCAGTTGGAAAAGTTTTCCCCTGTCAACCTATCCTTCTCAAGGAATGGTCGCAAATTGTAAACGTTGCTGTCATTGTTATTACGGCTACCCATCTAAGTCAAAATAAGGCAAAGTTTAATAATTATGTTTAATAAAATTAAAGTACAAAACACATTCATTTGGTAACTTTAAAACACTTTATTCAATAATTAAATGATCCCAATTGAATTTTAAGTGATTCCAAGATCCTTTATTTGTGCAATAATTGACCGGACTGAGGCCCTGCCATCAACCATTACATTTTTAAGGTGAGTAACCTCTTTACTGATTTTTTTTTTTGAAACCAACCTCTTTACTGATTACAACTCTTGTAATTCTTGGTTGAATAATTAACCATCACATGTTCAATTATTACCCTTAGCTTCAAGGTTCTAAACTGATCTTTAGGTAACCTTGTTGAATATAACCAATTAAAAGTGTAGAACGTGATCTACCCCCACTTCCCCAAGATATATTATGATGCTCTGCTGAGGTCGACCCATCATAAACGATCGAAGGTTTCGTCGAGTTTTTAATTGGAAAAGCTGCATCAATATTACTGAGATCTAGATTCATTATGTTGTGATTATTTAGTGAACTCTAGCGCATCATCAAACAACATAAATAAACCTAAACATGCATAATCTACTAATGCAATAAAATAAACATGACGTAGTATGGCCCCTTAGTCCTAAGAAAACTAGAAACGAAAAATTCTCCCACTTGAATCATCATGGATCTTCATCCACCTTTTTCCTTTGGGCCTTCACTTCATGGGCTTCTTTTGGGCTAACACCATTTAAAATAACTATTCTATTTACATTAAATAAAAGTTATAAAATGCTTAACGGTGCGCAGACCGTACTTAGATTACAAAAATACATCACGATACGCAGATCGTATTTAAGAATCTATGGGCCATACTAGTCTATGTATAGCAACATAATATCATATATTAGAAAAGTGCCATATAGTAAATCACTCAACATGCTTGTCTAAACTACAACATCAAATGTTCATAATAAAGTCAACGCATTTCCTAAAATATCTTATATTTTAATCATAATTAGATAATATCATATATTATTCATGACGGTTCATAAAATATCATATATTTAATTTAGTCATGAGATAGAATCAAATCATATTTTAATCTAGAAAGATAAATCATATTTAATCTTCCATGATTATCCTAACTAATTTAGAAGATTCTATCATAATTACTAGCCAATCAAATAATTTTAAAATCAATTACATCCTAATATAATTATGGGATATCACATTATTTAAATCAATTATTATCCTTTTGAAATATGCTCAGAATATCCTAATCAATCTTATCCATAATTAACCACTTTAATTTAGGATAATTACTAAAATAACAAACTAAATATGGATAATATCAAATATAACAACTTTTGAATATTTGATTTTATCCTAATATAATATATTTTATCCAAATAAAACCAACTTTAAACTTTAAAATAAAAGATCAAATTTTGAAATTATTTTAACTTATCCAAAATAAAACAGATTTTATTCCAAAATAATTCATAATTATCTTGAAATAAATTTTCAAAACAGATTTTTTTTTTGAAATTTCAGCAACCACCAATCCCGGCCAGCGTGGTTGGCTAGACGAAGCTAGCCACGGTGGCTGGCTGCCCTGACAGCAGCCACTGCCGCAAGGGCATCAGCGTGGCAGCTGCTACTGCTGGGGCTGCAGGCCACCGTGCATGGTAGCAGCACCCTGAGCTGGCAGCCGTGCAACGGTTGTACGCTGCTGCCCATGGCCACCCTAGACCGCCGCCCTTCCTAACCCTCCCTCTTGGACCACCACTTGGTCGGCAGCCGCCGTGGCTGCGCCACCGAGCCGCGGTTGCCGACCAAATTTTTTTTTTTTTTGTGTTTTAATTTAATTAAAATAACATTTGTCCTAATTAAAATAAATTAGTCCATAAGATTAAAATTAAATCACATTCAACTTTAAAATTAGGGTTCATCATAAAATTAATCCTAGTTTAATTCTAACTTTTAAAATTAAATCTACGATCATACATAAAACATTTTTATGCATAAATCAATCCAATTAAAATTATGAAACAAATTTAAAACGTAATCAACCAAAATAAGCATCAAAATCATATTTTAAGGCTAATATGGTTCGAATTTTTCGAAAAAATTAAGGTTAGGGTTCGAAATTTTTGAACAATTTTAGGGCATAATTTGGTCCGCTTCATGGCTATTTGAGCATAATTAAATCGCATTTAATCTATTCCAAAAGTTTAATCACATTAAATATAATAATTGAACCATAATTAAATTAATTTCTCCCTCTTAATTGATTATAAAATTAACGTGGACATCAAATAATCGTATTATTATGATCTAGCGCTTTCATGCAAGAGGCTAACTGATGGGCCTCGTCCTCTAATGCTCGATCTAGCCCCTTTGTGTGACCTTATAGGATCCGTCTAATTGGGCTTTGGCCTATTTTACTAGTCCAAAGATCGTAAGTACCTCTAGCTATGGCAAAACGACGACCCAAATGTCCGGACTTAATTATCTCTATAATTTGATCCAATTATATATCTAGTAATTGCACACGACGAAGACATAAATCCTTCACAAATATCTTCAGGCGGTCAAAGAGGAGGCTGGGTCACTTGAGGAGTTTCATTTGAATCAAGTACCCAGGTCTGATAACAACCAGGCGGATGCACTGTCAAATTTTGCATCCTCCGCCTGCCATGATACGCCTCTGTTAGTCTTTTGGGAAGTTCTTGAAAAAAGAAGCATCTATGAAGATCCCATTGGAGTCCTGGACAAAAGCTCTACCTTGATGGATAGCATCCGGGCATACCTCTCAGACGGTAAACTTCCTGACTCAGCACAGGAGGCAGCCGTTCTGAAAAAGCGAGTCGCAAGCTTCGAATTGAGAAATGAAGAACTCTTCAAGGCAGGGTTTCTTAAGCCTCTTTTGAAGTGTGTAACCCCATAAAAGGGGAAAGAAGTTCTTAAAGACTTGCACTCGGGATTCTGCGCCTCCCACATAAGCGGCAGATCCCTAGCCGTCAGAGCCAGACGACATTACTTTTGGCCCACTCTAGAGGCAGACGCCAAGGAGTTGGTGAAGAAATGTGACAAGTGCCAGAAATTAGGCAAACTTATTCACCGTTCGGCTACTGATCTAACGGCCATCCACAGCCCAATCCCGTTTGCAAAATGGGGCATGGACATCTTAGGACCTTACACGCCTGCACCAGGCGGAAAGCGTTACATCTTGGTGGCTGTGGATTACTTTACCAAGTGGGTAAAGGCTGAGGCGGTAAAGAATATCAAGACATCAGACGTCATCTCCTTCATTTGGAAGAATGTTATCACCCGATATGGGGTTCCTATGTCCATGGTGTTTGATAATGGTCCTCAGTTTGAGACGCCTCAGCTAAAAACTTGGTTGGGAGATCAAGGGATCTTAAGTTGTTTTGCATCAGTCGGCCGACCCCAAGCAAACGGCCAAGTTGAAGCCTTCAACAAACTGATCTCAGACGGCATTAAGAAGAAAATTGAAAGAGCCGGTGGCTTATGGGTTAAGGAATTAATCCATGTCCTATGGGCCATCCGGACAACAGCAAAAGGGGCAACCGGTGAAACCCCATTTCTCATGGTTTACGGTGCTGAAGTCGTCTTGCCCATTGAGCACTATGAGCCAACTCTCACAGTCATGCTTTATGATGAAGAGGCAAATTGGGAGGAAATGCGCCTAGCATTGGACTCACTCCCACAACGCAGGAGCAACGCCACCTTGCGTCCTGAGATTTACCGTCTGAGAATGACAAGAGCATACAACAAGAAGGTACACATGCGTCTGAGAATGACAAGAGCATACAACAAGAAGGTACACAGGCGTCCAAATTGGGAAGGCCCTTACCGGATTTATGAAGAAGTAAGAGGCGACACTTACCGCCTGGAAACTCCAGACGGCAAGCGCCTGCCTAGAACTTGGAATGTAGACAATTAGAAAAAGTACTACTTCTGAGATTTGTAATTTTTGTAAACAAGAAGTAAATTAATGAGAAATTGCTTTTTGTTTTCACTTTTGTTTTGTTTGTCTTGTACTCCATCTAAAGCTCAGACGGGTCACTTGTTTATTTCTCTAAGTTTATCACTTGGAAATTGAATTAACGTTTGTCTGACGAGAGGCCAATGGACAGATTATTATACAAGCGGTCTCAAACAAGACCAGAGGCCAATGGCCGGATGGCTGCTTTTCCCAAAAATTTGCCTGTCCTAACATGGACAAAGGTGTCCGGCGACACCCATCCGGGTGCAATCATCGCAGAGTGAAGCCAACCTGCTTACTCTATGTACCAATTCAGGCGGCCACAATTGGACGGCTGAATCAGCCATCCATAGCCGTCTGACCTGAACCATCTAAGGAACGACCAAGTTTCGGAACCCGGATGTCCAATGACATCAGTCGGCGACCCACTGAAGTTCTTACTTAGCGATTTTTCGTTTTAAATTACATACATCCTCGTTTGGGGCAAAATAGTTGTGCAATGGCTATGCAATCTCTACCTAGACGGTCAACACCGTCTAGCTAGTGACTAGAACGCCTGTTAATGTACGGCTATGTACTTGGTTTGGGGAAATCACTACTATGATTGATTGACTTACAAACGTATCATGCTCTTTGCAGCATCAGACGTTCCCAAGTCAATCAACAAACTCCACTTGAAACCAACAACACAGCCGTCCAGGGGCAATGACAGCCGCATACTTTTGACAAGTTAGGCGGAGATCGCCGCATGCTTTTGATAAGTTAGGCAAAAATTGAAAAAATTGAAAATACATAAATTGAAGTGCAAACACAAGCGCAAAGTAATAAAAACCGACTCAGTCGGTGCATTCATTGAATTTCCACCCAGCCAAATGGCTGTGATGGATTAATTGTTATCCGGACCCCGTCCAGGAAAGAGAAATTGTTTGATAAACACGGCTCCTTAGCCGGTAAAGATACACGTATACTCGGCACACAGGCCGAAAAAGCAATTTGTTTGGCATACTGCCGCAGATGAAAATAAATAAAAAAATAAAAAATAAAAAATAAAAAAAAAGAAGTTGGCACACAGCCGCTGAATTCACTGCCCCGCAGACAGTCCTTCCTGGCCCTTCTCCCCTTGTTCTTCAATCTCGGAGGCTTCAGGCTAGGGGTGCTCAGTGTTGGCCCAGGCGAGGAAAGACTCAGGCTCTGGCTCACCTTTCTCTCTTAATTATATCACCTCTTCAGCATATTTATGAGCTAGAGCCTAGACGCCATAATCCTTGTTTGGATACAAGGCAGCCTAGGCGATCTTCATCATGGCCTCGTTGTCGGCGGCCATCTCAACTACCAGGCGGTTTTGATCCGCCTGTAGAGTCGCTCGGAAGTTATCCTGAGCTTTGGCCGCCTCCTTCTCCAACTTGTCAACCTTCCCCTTAACATCAGTGTTCTCTTTTGAGACACACTGAAGCTTCTCCAGACCCTCCTAAGCCTTCTTGAGGTCCTCCCTGAGCTTGGGGAGGTCCTCCTCCGCCTGTTTCTGGGCCGTCTCAGCATCGTCAGCCCTCTGCTTGGCCGCCCGCAAGTCCGCCTCCAGCTCTTGGATCTTGGCCGCCGGTGTCATTTGGGTTACTTTAGTTTCAAGATCGTCAATGATACACGAGTATAAAGCAACATTATTGGCGTTTGAGGCAGACTACTTGGCCCGTCTTACCTCATCCCGCTTGCGGGTTTAAGGACTCTTGAGCCCGTCTACCCGCAGAAGAGCCTGAAAAAGCAAGCAGGGTTAGTACTGCAGGCGGAGAAAAACTTGGAGAAAAAGTTATTCAAAATTATTCAAGCGTCTTACCTCAGCTAGGAGGGACAGGATACGTTCAAGATTGAACGTCTCAATCCCCGAGGTAGCATCCTTATCCCGTTTGCTGACAGCCACCAACATGGCCTTGGCGTGCTTCTAGACGTCTAGCCAGCGAGGTGATTGATCTGCACCACAATCAGCATTAGAGTGTGAAACTAAAGCAGCACCAATCTGGTTCCGACCGTCTGAGGATGACGTCTGTTGGGAGTGTGATTTCACTCGCAACGGCCATCCCAGCTCAGGCGGGGATTCAAAAGGGTTCTTACCTGCAGAGCCGGCCAGGCGAGAGCCGCTGGAAGGCGTGGTAAACCCCCCGGTTGAAGATAGGGGGTTAGCCAGGTCAAGGCCTACAGAGCCACTCACCCTCTCCGTCCTTCCCCCTATCCACATTTGAGTCTTCCCGCCTGGGGCGTTGGGAGTTGCGGTGGAGGCAGCCTTTTTTGAGGACTTGCTGGGGTTAGAGGCGGTGGTCTCCTCCCTAGCCCGTTTGAGTTTTTTCTCAAACATCTTTTCCACCTCTCCTCCCTGAGAAAATAAACAAGTAAATGTTAGCAGTCGAAGAAAGAAAACTTTGAAAACAAACTCAAGAAAAGAGTCAGACGTTTACCTTGGCCCTGAGCTCTTTCACCTGGGCTTCCGCCAAGTCTCGGCGGATATGTACTGAGGACCGTCTGGGGGTGTTCTCGTCTGGCAGCATGTTCAAAGCTTCTTCTGCAAAAACAAAAAAGGAATTGATTAGTCCATCATCAAAAACGATTCCGATATAAAAGTACTACAGACGAAAATGTATTCAGGCGCATACGTCTGGTGAACATGTGTCCTAGCCCGCAGGCGGCTAGGAAGCATTCATCCCTGAGCCAGGCGCTCTTAGGGATCCCGTTTCTAGGGACTTTTATTGTCTCCCCGGTTGACAATGTGGCGTCTGTGAGGCCGAAGAAGTCAGCCTCAATTATTTTGTCGAAGTCCTCATCCGGGATCCGGGGAAGACAACATTTCCAAACCAGAAGGTCAGGCTTCTTATTGTATTGGCGAAACTCGCAGTTCTCCCGCCTGGTCGGGGCCGTCAGCAGGTAGAAACTGTGCTTCTAGCCATCAAATTTTGAGACCTTATCCAAGGTCATTATGTATTGAGGGAACGTGGTCAAAGTATATGACGCTCTGTACCCGCCTGGGCTGCGGCTAAGATAGTGCATCTTAGCAAAAGCATCCCAGCCGGGGTGAATTCCTTGGAATTCACAGGCAGCAACATACCGTAGAATGTTTTCCCAAGAATTGGGGGTAAGTGGCCAGACTCCAAGGCCGTAGCCTCTCAAGATTGCCTTCACCGCCTGGTGAAGGGGGAAGCGGAGACCAGCCTTGAACGCCGCCTCGTAACAGCCGAAGTAGACGTTGGCGTTTCGTTCAGTATCTTCCCAAGCGATGGTGTCGTCTGAAGGAGGAACCCTTATCTTCCACCCGTCTCCCATTGGGTGCACTTTCAAAAAAATTTCAAGGCCTCTTTCCATGAGGTTCCTGTCTTTGATGGAGACGTGGATCTTGTAGGGATCGTCCTTCTCGTTCCATTTCTTCCTCTCTTCTTCCTCGCTATCCTCAAGCGGGGGATGATCATCGCTGCTCTCAAAAGAGGAGACGGTAAATCCATTCCCCGTCTCCTCCCCAGATTGGGAGACAGAAGCTGAGGCGGCCTCCCCAAAAAAAAGTCTGGAGGAGTTGGGGGGCCACGCGGAGGGGATCTCTCCGGAGCCGTCTGGTGTTCTGAGCTAGAGGTCTCTCCCTCAGGCGTTTGGCCGCCTGAGCCTTCGCTCTTATAATTTGGATCCTGTGCCGTCTGCATAGTCCAAGCCATTGTGTCCTGCACAGACGCGCAAATGGTCGAAATCCAAGCATGAGGGTGGTCCCAACACCCTGAGACAGCACTACCAGTCTTAGACTCAGCCGTCCCTGGTGAATGGCTGGATTCTAACCTAGGTTGTGCAGTGTGTGTTGGTGATGAATCCATTTATTACAAGAAATATGTACAAGCGGTAAAATGAAAAAGAGCTGAGAGAGTCAGAGACGGTACCTTTAGATTTGATATCTGAACGTAGACAGGTCTGCCTGTGTTAAGAAGAAAGAGTTTTCTTAACTTGCGCTTGACTCAGACGGATGACTTCTGCTCTCTCTTTCAAGATTCTCTCTAAGTACAAAAATAATGAGGGTAAACGGCTATATAAAGAGGGTAAATTAAGGGGTATTCCTGTAATTTACTCAGAAGGTGAACAGTAAAGTTTTGGCGGTAAAATTACCACCAATCAAAGAGTGACGCGTGTCACACTTGCCACGTGGCGCGCCACGTCACATCTGTGAGGGGCAAATGTTTAGGGTAATTTTACCCCACCATGTGGACCAACCAGAGGGTAACGTGTCAGCCCTAGGGTGGTCCAAAGTGGACCTATCCCTGCTTGAGATGTGTCATCCTAGATATTTGGAGGATGACGGCCTTCAGGCCCAAATCCCGAGAAAGCTATAAAACGGCGCAGCCCACCACTAATTAGGGTTCTGCGACCTAATTAGGGGCACAATTCCCAAGGACCCTATAAATAGGGAGATTCCCCTCTTTTGGAGGGCACGTTTTTCAATTTATTACAAACTGTCCCTTTGATAGAGACAACTGAGCTTGGAATCCGAGCAGATCCCCACCTAAATTTCCACACCTTTTTTCTCTCCTTTCAAGTTACTAACTTGACTGTCGGTGGCGGAGCACCTACCAACTGGTGTCTCCGTTTGACTTGCAGGTACAGGCCGCACCGTACCATTTTTTGAGCTGTAACTCTCCCGAGGGACAAAAATACCTAAAACTGGTGGAACCATCAAATATGCCTTTAAACAGTCAATTTACCTCAAGCCTACCACAAACTGTTGGACTTAATGATTTTGATGATGACACAACCTCACTTACTTACATACTAATAAAGGCTTGATTGTTTGAGTGTGTGATCAGTGCAAAGACTAGGAGAATTAAGTGTCGAGCAAAGATACCATGAGGAACAGGAAAGCCAGAAACGAAGCTATCCAAAAAGAAGAGTTCCCTCACAGGAACTGGCGCTTCAGAAATGAAGACTGGAGAAGAGAAGGTTCCCTCAGGAACAGAAGCTTCAGAGAAGAAGCATCACCAGAGAAGAGAAGTTCCTTCCAAGGAACAGAAGCCTCGGAGTAGAAGCTTCATCAGAGAACATGAAGACTAAATATATTTTTATATTTTAGGATTTATGTAAGTATAAGATATTAAATGGCACTCGAAAAATCTGTGTGGAATTGGTCTAAGAAGATAAAATTGTGCATGCTAGTTTTTAGGAAAACGGTTGCAATCTAAAACGTTTATCTTTTGAAAGGGATTTTATTTCTTTCTGAATTTCGAAAGTATCTTGTGCAAAAAGATTTTATTTTATTTTCTTACTTTCGAAAATATCTTCTGAAAAAAATAAAATCACCATGTTTTCCAAAACTTGCGGCCTACTCTCCCACGTTCTTCGTCAAGTCGTGGTTCTGCAAAATTGAGGAGTTCATGGTTCCTTAAATTAAGGGACATGATCTTCTTAGTGGGCATGAGTAGTGGCGTAATGGGTTTGCAGCACAATGAAGTTTTTCCAAGGCGTTTTGTGATCTATAAATAGCTCTTGATTTCTGTTGGAAAAACTTGTCCTTGCTCACATAAGTTTTCAAGCTTTTAATTGAGTCAAGCGTCCAATTCCACATAAGTTGATTAGAGTGTTCTTAATGTTCTTATACTAAAGTTTGTTTTTCTTTCGAGTTGTAATTGGGGAATGGGGAAGTTCGAGTGAACATTTGTGTATGAGAAAGAGAAGAGAAAGAGAAGAGAGAACAGAGAAAGAGAAGAGAGAACAGAGAAGTGAGAAGAGAGAACAGAGAAGTGAGAAGAGAGAAAGAGAAGAGAAGAGTAACAAGTTGGGTGACTTGTTCCTCAGGGTCTCAAGTTCGTAGAGGAACTTGAGTTTGAGTCTTTAGCTTGTAATAGGATCATTTGCCCTATTCTAGTGAAGATTCTTTTCCCAAAATCCCAAGTGGTCGTGGTTTTTCTCCTTGTTAGGGCCAAGGAGTTTTCCACGTAAAATCTCTCTTGCATTCTTTAGTTCCTTCAGTTTATCTCTCAGTTCCTTTAGCTAACTTAATTTTAATTCCGCAAAAAGTTTGGCTAAACTCTTATACTACAATTCAACCCCCCCTTCTTGTAGTATTCATTGAAACAACAATTGGTATCAGAGCCTAACTTCTAAGAGAATCAGGAAACCCTGAAGAAGAAAGGTCTTGGAGAAAATGAATACTCACGAAAAGCTCGAGGAAGGATACTCAACTCAGAGACCTCCTATGTTCAACGGGAAGTTCTATACCTACTGGAAGAACCGTATGGAGATCTTTATCAAGGCGGAGAACTACCAAGTTTGGAGGGTCATTGAAGTTGGTGATTTCGAAGTCACCAAAACAAATGCTCAGAATGAGGTAATCCCTAAGCCTATGTCTGAATATGAAAAAGAGGATTTTGACAAAATGGAAATCAATGCTATGGCTGTGAAATTGCTCCATTGCGGGCTTGGACCTCATGAACACAATCGTGTTATGGGGTGCAAGAACGCAAAGGAAATCTGGGATTTGCTGCAGATTACTCATGAAGGAACTAATGAGGTTAGACGCTCAAAAATCGATCTACTTATGTCTAAGTATGAAAGATTCGAGATGCAACCTAAGGAAACCATCCAGGAGATGCTAACTCGTTTTACTAACATCATAAATGAGCTGGTTTCCCTTGGTAGACAGATTCCTACAGATGAGCAGGTTAGGAAGGTTCTCAGAAGTCTTCCACAGGACGAGAGATGGAGAGCTAAGGTGACAGCCCTACAGGAAACTAAGGACTTTACCAAGTTCAACATCGAGCAACTTGCTGGCTCTCTCATGACCCACGAGTTGCACCTTGGAGTCAACACTGAAACCATGAGGAACAAGGGGTTGGCTCTGAAAGCAGAGGAGGAGGAAGACTCAGAAGTAGACGAGGATGAAGCTGCCATGATCGTTCGAAGGTTCAAAAGGATATTCAAGAAAGGCCGCACCTCAAGGAACTTCGGGAAAAAGAACTCTAATGCCAAACCTGACTACAGCTGCCACAAGTGTGGATCCCCAGATCACTTTATCAGAGATTGTCCTCTCTGGGAAAATGATAAAGGAAAAGGAAAGGGCAAGGAGCAAGGAAGAGAAAAATTCAGCAAAGCAAACTTTCAAAAGTCGGACATGAGGAAAGCCATGATTGCAGCTTGGGGTGATTCTGACAGTGAAGAAGATGAGGATGACCAACCAGAAGAGGAGACAGCCAATCTGTGTCTGATGGCCAAATCAGATGATGAAAAGGCCAACCTTGAGGAACTCCACAAAGAGGTATTTCTTAATCCTAAACAGCTTAAAACTCTCTCTAAAGATGTCTTAATAGATTTGTGTCTAGAAGAAGAAGAATTCTTTAGAGAAACTTGTGTGAAACTAAATAAGTGTGAGAAGGCTCTTAAGGTTTGCAAGGAACATGGCACTTGGTTGGAAACAGCTTATGCCAAGTCCCAAAGCAAATTGCAAGAGCTAAATGTTAAGTATGAACACATAAAAGAGATAGCTGATAGAATCAAGAATGAAAGTATTCTTCTGAATGTTGAATTAACTCAGTATAAGCTCATAAATTCTGATATCAGTTCTAGCAGTTCCTCGAGTGATCAGTTGCTTAAATTCAATGTTGATTTTGAAAATCTGAAAAATGAACTTTCGACCTTAAGGAATCAAAAAGATCAACTTGAAAATGAACTGAATGCTAGAAAGGATAGGAGTATTGACCCAAAAGTTATACCCAAATGGATTGCTGAAGCTCAAGGAAAAAGAACAGAAGGACTTGGTTATATGACCAAGAGAAAAGGTAAACAAAAGAAATATGTTGAGCGTCCTAGCATGAAGATGTGTACCTTTTGTGGTAAGACTGGACATCTCTATGGTCAATGTTGGAATAGAGAAGAGGCTAATAAAAGGAATGTAAAACAAGTGTAGGTCAAGAAAACTGATATTGCATCCACGTCAAAGGAACCCAAGGAAACCTGGGTTCCTGATACTAATGCTTAGTTTTCTTGCAGGTTCTAGTGAGGGGGAACAACTCGTGGTATCTCGACAGCGGGTGTTCAAAGCATATGACAGGTGATAAATCAAAATTCCTCTCACTAGAAGACTACCCTGGAGGAACAGTAACCTTTGGGGATAATAAGAAGGGCGAGATCATTGGAAAAGGAAAAATTGGAAGATCAAAATCTCATTCCATTGATAATGTGTTCCTGGTCGAGGGCTTAATGCACAATCTGCTCAGTATATCACAATTTTGTGATAAGGGAAACTCTGTAAGCTTTACTTCTGATTCTTGTAACATCATCAACAACAAATCAGGAAAGGTTGTTCTAGAAGGAACAAGAAGAGGGAATACATATACTGTAGACCTCAACTTAATCCCAAGGAACAACCTTACATGTCTGAGTGTTGTTGAAGATGATCCCCTGCTATGGCATAAACGTTTTGGACATGCTAGCTTTTCATTACTTAACAAACTAAGGTCAAGGGACTTGGTTGTGGGACTTCCTATTATCAAGTTCCTACAGAATAAAGTTTGTGATGCATGTGTGAAAGGCAAGCATGTTCGTTCATCTTTTAAATTGAAGAAAATGGTGAGCACTACAAAGCCTTTGGAACTAATCCATATGGACTTGTGTGGTCCCATGAGAATTCAAAGCAGGAGTGGCAAGAAATATGTTTTGGTTATTGTTGATGATTATTCCAGATTCACTTGGATTATTTTCCTTGCAAGTAAAGATGAAACTTTTGACGAGTTTGTTGCTTTTGCTAAGAAAATACAGAAAATCAGTGGTTACTCACTAGTCCATCTCAGATCAGATCACGGAACTGAATTTGAGAACTCAAGATTCGATGAGTTTTGCAGGGAAAATGGCATGAACCATAACTTCTCAGCTCCAAGAACCCCCCAACAGAATGGGGTCGTGGAAAGGAAGAATCGAACCCTTGAGGAAATGGCTAGAACCATGCTGATTGCAAGTGGATTGCCAAGGAACTTCTGGGCTGAAGCCGTGAATACAGCATGTTACATTCTTAACAGAGTAACAATCAGAAGCATCATCAACAAGACTCCCTATGAACTTTTCAGGGGAAGGAAACCAAACATATCTCATCTTAGGGCCTTTGGTTGTAAGTGCTTTGTACATAATAATGGTAAGAAAAATCTAGGCAAATTTGATGAGAGAAGTGAAGAGGCTATATTTCTTGGATATGCCTCTGATAGCAAAGCTTATAGAGTTTACAATAAGAACTCAATGTGTGTTGAGGAAAGCATTCACATAATATTTGATGAAGTTAATCAGTTTGTGAGTGTACAGGAACAGGAAGAAGATAATGATTTTGAAATAGGATTGATCAGAGACAAAGATGAAGAAGAAGATCAAAAGCAAGCCAAAGAAAAGCATCCTGCAGCAGAAGAAGAACCTCAAGAGAATGAAGACGTTCCTCACCAAGATGAACAGGTGAATGAGGAACAAGCTGAAGAGGAACAAGCAGAGGGAACAGGACAAGAAGCTCCTCAAATTGGAGTTCCAGCAAGGGAATTTCATCCCAAGCCATTCAGGTATAGAGGTTCCCATCCTACTGATCTCATAATCAGTGACATTGGGAAAGGAACTCAAACCAGATCACAAATGAGGAACTTTTGTGCGTTCCAAGCATTTCTATCCATCCTAGAGCCTCGAAATCATCAAGAAGCCTTGGGAGATGCTGACTGGATAGTAGCCATGCAAGAGGAATTAAATGAGTTCGAAAGGAACAAAGTCTGGCACCTTGAGCCAAAGCCTAAGGAAAAGAAGATCATTGGGCTCAAGTGGGTGTTCAGGAACAAGCTGGATGAGCATGGTACCATTGTAAGAAACAAGGCAAGGTTGGTTGTGAAAGGCTATAACCAACAGGAAGGTATTGATTTCGATGAAACCTTTGCTCCAGTAGCTAGATTAGAAGCTATTAGAATTCTAGTAGCTTTTGCCTCTTTTATGGGTTTCAAACTCTATCAAATGGATGTGAAATGTGCTTTTCTAAATGGTTTCTTAAATGAGGAGGTGTTTGTAGAACAACCTCCAGGTTTCGAAAATCCTAAATTTCCAAATCATGTCTTCAAGCTTGATAAAGCGCTTTATGGGCTTAAGCAAGCACCAAGAGCCTGGTATGAAAGGCTCTCAAAGTTCCTCCTGAAAAATGATTTCAAAAGGGGAAAGGTTGATAAAACTCTTTTTCTTAAATCTAGAGGAACTGATTTGTTGGTAGTACAGATTTATGTTGATGATATTATATTTGGTGCTACTAACAATGGTTTGTGCAAGTACTTTGCTGAGCTAATGGGTGGTGAATTTGAGATGAGCATGATGGGTGAACTAAATTTCTTCCTTGGACTCCAAATAAAGCAAACAGCAGAAGGAATAATGATTCACCAGCAGAAGTACATCAAGGAACTTCTGAAGAAGTACAACATGGAGAATGTCAAGACAAATCACACACCTATGGGAACAGCAACGAGACTTGATGATGATCCACAAGGAACAAGTGTGGATCAAACGACTTATAGAGGTATGATTGGTTCATTGCTATATCTAACAGCCAGTAGGCCTGACATCTCTTTTAGTGTTGGATTGTGTGCTAGATTTCAGTCTAACCCTAAGGAATCTCATCTAACGGCTGTTAAGAGAATTTTGAGATACCTCAAAGGAACAGATAACCTGTGTCTGTTCTATCCTAGAAGTGATGACTTTATGCTTAGAGGATTTACTGATGCTGACTATGCTGGTGACTTAGTCAACAGGAAAAGCACCTCAGGTATGGTTCAGTTCCTTGGCTCTTGTCTAGTTTCTTGGGGTTCCAAGAAACAAAATACTGTTGCATTGTCTACTACAGAGGCTGAGTATGTAGCAGCAGCTGCTTGTTGCTCTCAAGTCCTTTGGATCAAACAACAGTTGCGTGACTTTGGTATTAAATTTAATTGCATTACTATCTATTGTGATAACACTAGTGCAATTTGCATATCTAAAGATCCAGTCCATCATTCAAGAGTCAAGCATATTCATATAAGGCATCATTTCCTTAAGGATAATGTTGAAAAGGGTTTAATTAAGTTAGATTTCTGCCAAACTGACAATCAAATTGCAGATATATTAACTAAGCCCTTGAATAGAGAAAGGCATGAGAAGATGAGAATGGAACTTGGGATGATTAAGTTATACTAAGAGAAATGCATCAAGTTCCCTCAGGTATGAAACTCAAACTGACGTGCTTAAACTATTGTATACTGTGCACAAGTGTTATATGTTTAATTACATAGTTAAGGCAAGTTGTGAGCAGGAGTAACATTTACTAATGGGCATGTAAATTTGAAAGTCATAGATATTAGAAGTCCAAAATTAATTGCATGAGCCTTATTGAATTGTTCCGTGTATCAAGTTGTATTTGCAAGCAATTTCATTGAATTCAAAAGATAAAATTGTTGTGTTTATCTGATCTTCAAAATTCAAATTTTTTATCTAAACACTAAATTCGGATGAATATATCAAAATTCATCATTATCTTTTGTTCAAAAGTTGCCCACATCCATTACTCTCTTGAAACACGGTTTACGTTTCCCTAAGCAATAAATAGGAGTGTCAAATCAACTAAATTCACCTCACCTCCCAAACGACACCTCACTTATTCACTCCCCCAAGTTACCTCCACCATAAAAACATGTCAGCCTCACCAAAAATTACACCTCACAAAAATTACCTTCTCTCTCATCACTCCGATCAAAATTTCTCACCAATGTCTGTCTCACCAAAAACCCAAGTTGAAGCCGAAGCAAACACAAACCTTGTTCCAGAAATCACCATGGAAATTATTCCGGAAACCCAAAATCTCGAAGCCTCCAAGCATGAGTTCCCCACTGAATCTAATACTTCTCGCAAGAGGAAAGCTGATGACATGCAAGAAGAAATCGAGAACATTCCGGAGATGGGTATCAACTATCGAGACAAACCGGCGTCCATGAAAAAGTTGGAGAAAAGCAGTGAGCACTTTGTAACAGGTTTGGTACTCAATTTACCTTGGTGTAGGTCTGTTAAGTTGTATGAATTGCTATATTTGTTTGAGGCCCAAAATTGGGTAAATTTGTTGGGTGAATGTTTCAATCGGAGTTTGTATGTTGATGCTATGAAGGATTTCTGTAAAAGCTTTAAATATTCTAAAGGTGTGATTCATTGTTGTGTGCTTAAGAAAAACATTGAATTTGATGCGATGTACTTGGCTGAGTTGTTTGATGTTCCCAATACTGGTTATGATATCTATTTCAAGAACAATGTGATAAGAAACCCTCTTCCTGATGCTAATATAGATGAGATTGTGGAGTTTTTAGGAGGTGACCCAGAGGAAACCTACATAAACCACAATGACCTAACCCCTCTTGACAAAATCCTGTTAAAATTCGTGTACAATGACATTATCCCTCGTTCTCAAAAGAGAGACAGTGCCAACAAGCTTGACTCTGTCTTAATTTACTGCCTAGCCAAAAAGATCCAGATCAACTTCCCTTCAATCATGATCCAACATCTAGCTCATTGTGTTCCTAAAGGCTGGAAAGTTGGATATGGTAACCTACTCACTTATGTGTTTGAAAGTTTTGGCATTTCCTTTGCTAATAAAGAACCCCTGCCCCTCAAAAACACCGAATATATACAACCTATTTTCCTTGAAAACCATAAGATGAAAGTTGTAGATGGATGTTTTGAAGTTGTGCAGGAGGAAAAGAGGCCAAAAGAAGTAGGTGGTCCAGTTGAGGGGGAAGTAGGAGAAGATGAGGCAAAAGAGGTTATAGGGAATGTGGTTCAGGAGTTACAGGATCAGGAGGAGGAAGAGGAAAAACAGGTGGAAGAGGTAGTTGAGACAGGGGGAAGGAAGAAGAGGAAGAGTTTGAGGTTGATGAAGAAAAAGGAGACCCCAGCACCAATATGCATTGATATATCTGAGGCACAGGAGGAACTGCAGAAAGTTACCCCCTCTCCTACTTCGGGAAAGTATGCATCTGCAGGAACAGGTTTTGCAGCATTTAGTTCCCCGCCAAAGGTTCCCAGCGAAGATGTGAAGGAGATAAAGGAGATGCTCCAGAAGGTGCTGAAGGAACAAGAACAATCAGCGGTGAAGATGGAGGAACTAAAGAAGAGTGTTCTCACTCTTGATGCTGACCTGAAGGAACTGGTCACGAGCTCAGAACAGGGGAGACTGTCCACAGTGAAGGACATTGTGTCTCAAATCAGCAAGAAGCTTGAGGATCTTGCTGTTGATGATGACCAAAGCACTGCTTCCTAACCTCTCTTTCCTTGCAGCCTTTTATGTTGATAAACTCTGTTTTTATTTGTTTTTGGGAAACAATTTTATTTTGGTCTGTAATATTTTGGGCACTTTGGTTTCTTTTGGTTGAACTTGCAAATTTGGTACATTGGCCGATGTTTTAAATTGGTTTTGGATGATGAATGTCTATAATGCTTTTGCCTATATGCTTTGTGAATGTTTTCTCTATATATGCATGCTTCTTGTCTTAACACTAGACCACTTGATGGTGCTGTGTTATGGTATACTATGCTTGTATGTTGGTTTTTGATAATGCCAAAAGGGGGAAAAGATGCAAACTATCCAAGGAAACTTAATCATTCTATGGTCTCTGTTCGAAGTCCTCTCAGCAAGCCTACATCTCTACAGGCAGGTATATGTAAATACAAGTTTTTCCATTTTTGCAATTTTTCTTCTTTTTGTTTTCTGTCTTTATTTTTATTAAGTAGTTCCCTTTTTGCATTGCATTATATTTTTGCATTTTCCTTTTTTAGTTTAGGGTGGATTATCTTTGTTTCCTTGTAAGTAAGTTTGGATTGTTTGTCATCATCAAAAAGGGGGAATATTGTTGGACTTAATGATTTTGATGATGACACAACCTCACTTACTTACATACTAATAAAGGCTTGATTGTTTGAGTGTGTGATCAGTGCAAAGACTAGGAGAATTAAGTGTCGAGCAAAGATACCATGAGGAACAGGAAAGCCAGAAACGAAGCTATCCAAAAAGAAGAGTTCCCTCACAGGAACTGGCGCTTCAGAAATGAAGACTGGAGAAGAGAAGGTTCCCTCAGGAACAGAAGCTTCAGAGAAGAAGCATCACCAGAGAAGAGAAGTTCCTTCCAAGGAACAGAAGCCTCGGAGTAGAAGCTTCATCAGAGAACATGAAGACTAAATATATTTTTATATTTTAGGATTTATGTAAGTATAAGATATTAAATGGCACTCGAAAAATCTGTGTGGAATTGGTCTAAGAAGATAAAATTGTGCATGCTAGTTTTTAGGAAAACGGTTGCAATCTAAAACGTTTATCTTTTGAAAGGGATTTTATTTCTTTCTGAATTTCGAAAGTATCTTGTGCAAAAAGATTTTATTTTATTTTCTTACTTTCGAAAATATCTTCTGAAAAAAATAAAATCACCATGTTTTCCAAAACTTGCGGCCTACTCTCCCACGTTCTTCGTCAAGTCGTGGTTCTGCAAAATTGAGGAGTTCATGGTTCCTTAAATTAAGGGACATGATCTTCTTAGTGGGCATGAGTAGTGGCGTAATGGGTTTGCAGCACAATGAAGTTTTTCCAAGGCGTTTTGTGATCTATAAATAGCTCTTGATTTCTGTTGGAAAAACTTGTCCTTGCTCACATAAGTTTTCAAGCTTTTAATTGAGTCAAGCGTCCAATTCCACATAAGTTGATTAGAGTGTTCTTAATGTTCTTATACTAAAGTTTGTTTTTCTTTCGAGTTGTAATTGGGGAATGGGGAAGTTCGAGTGAACATTTGTGTATGAGAAAGAGAAGAGAAAGAGAAGAGAGAACAGAGAAAGAGAAGAGAGAACAGAGAAGTGAGAAGAGAGAACAGAGAAGTGAGAAGAGAGAAAGAGAAGAGAAGAGTAACAAGTTGGGTGACTTGTTCCTCAGGGTCTCAAGTTCGTAGAGGAACTTGAGTTTGAGTCTTTAGCTTGTAATAAGATCATTTGCCCTATTCTAGTGAAGATTCTTTTCCCAAAATCCCAAGTGGTCGTGGTTTTTCTCCTTGTTAGGGCCAAGGAGTTTTCCACGTAAAATCTCTCTTGCATTCTTTAGTTCCTTCAGTTTATCTCTCAGTTCCTTTAGCTAACTTAATTTTAATTCCGCAAAAAGTTTGGCTAAACTCTTATACTACAATTCAACCCCCCCTTCTTGTAGTATTCATTGAAACAACACAAACGTTTATGGCAACATATAAGTGTCATATATGGTTTCAAATGTCATTATATGACCCTAAGATTTATCCCCTAGGGTCTCAAGATTTTTCGCCACCGAGCCCCGAAACCTCAAAATTGCTCAAAAAGCGTGTATTATAGCCTTCAATTTTGGAATTTTTTGACCTTTTTTCACCCAAAAATAAAAATTTTCGAGATGACGAGATGTTACCATGGTTCCCAAAAACCTCCGGGAGTCCAATTGAGTGGGTTGAACCATCCAATATTCCTTTAAACAGTCAATTTACCCGTTCCAAACTTGCACCGATATCGTGACCTCTAGCCTACCACGGACATTTATGGCAACATATAAGGGTCATATATGGTTCCAAATGTCATTATATGATCCTAAGATGTATCCCCTAGGGTCTCAAGACTTTTCGCCACCGGGCCCCGTAACCTCAAAATTCCTAAAAAAGCGTGGATTATATAGCCATCAATTTTGGAATTTTTTTACCTTTTTACGCCCGGAAATAAAAATTGCCGAGATGTTTACCATGGTTCCTAATACCCTTCAGGAGTCCAATTAAGTGGGTGGAACCATCCAATATGCCTTTAAACAGTCAATTTACCCGTTCCAAACTTGCACCGATATCGTGACCTCAAGCCTACCACAGACATTTATGGCAACATATAAGGGTAATATATGGTTCCAAACGTCATTATATGACCCTAAGATGTATCCCATAGGGTCTATAGACTTTTTGCCACCGGGCCCCGTAACCTCAAAATTCCTCAAAAAGCATGGATTATAGCCTTCGATTTTTGAATTTTTTGACCTTTTTTCGCCCGGAAATAAAAATTTCCGAGATGTTTACCATGGTTCCTAATACCCTTCGAAAGTCAAATTGAGTGGGTGGAACCATCAAATATGCCTTTAAACAGTCAATTTACCCGTTCCAAACTTACACCGATATCGTGACCTCAAGCCAACCACGGACATTTGTGGCAACATATGAGGGTCATATATGGTTTCAAACGTCATTATATGACCCTACGATGTATCCCCTAGGGTCTCAAGACTTTTCCCCACCGAGCCCCGAAACCTCAAAATTCCACAAAAAGCGTGTATTATAACCTTCAATTTAGGAATTTATTGACCTCTTTTCGCCCGGAAATAATAAATGTCGAGATGTTTACCATGGATCCTAATACCCTCCGGGAGTCCAACACGCCTTTAAACAGTCAATTTACCCATTCTAAAGTTGCGCCGAGATCGTTACCTCAAACCTTCCACGGACATTTATGGCAACATATTATGGTCATATATTGTTCTAAACGTCATTATATCACTCTAAAATGTATCCCCTAGGGTCTCAAGACTTTTCGCTTTCGGGCCCCGTAACCTCAAAGCGTGGATTATAGCCTTCAATTTTGGAATTTTTTAACCTTTTTTCGCCTGGAAATAAAAATTGCCGAAACGTTTACCATGGTTCCTAATACCCTCCGGGAGACCAATTGAGTGGGTGGAACCATCCAATATGCCTTTAAACACTTAATTTACCTGTTCCAAATTTGCACCGATATCGTGACCTCAAGCCTACCACGGACATTTATGGCAACATATAAGGGTCATATATGGTACCAATTAAACGTCATTATATGACCCTAAGACGTATCCCCTACGGTCTCAAGACTTTTCGCCATCGGGCCCCGTAACCTCAAAAGTCCTCAAAAAGCGTGGATATAGCCTTCAATTTTGCCGATATGTTTACCATGGTTCCTAAAACCCTCCGGGAGTCCTATTGAGTGGGTGGAACCATCCAATATGCCTTTAAACAGTCAATTTACCCGTTTCAAACTTGCACCGATATCGTGACCTCAAGCCTTCCACGGACATTTATGGCAACATATAATGGTCATATATCGTTCCAAACGTCATTATATGACCCTATGATGTATCCCCTAGGGTGTCAAGACTTTTCGCCTTCGGGCCCCGTAACCTCAAAATTCCTCAAAGAGCGTGGATTATAGCCTTCAATTTTGAAATTTTTTAACCTTTTTTCGCCTGGAAATAAAAATTGCCGAAACGTTTACCATGGTTCCTAATACCCTCCGGGAGACCAATTGAGTGGGTGGAACCATCCAATATGCCTTTAAACACTTAATTTACCTGTTCCAAATTTGCACCGATATCGTGACCTTAAGCCTACCACGGACATTTATGGCAACATATAAGGGTCATATATGGTACCAATTAAACGTCATTATATGACCCTAAGACGTATCCCCTACGGTCTCAAGACTTTTCGCCATCGGGCCCCGTAACCTCAAAAGTCCTCAAAAAGCGTGGATATAGCCTTCAATTTTGCCGATATGTTTACCATGGTTCCTAAAACCCTCCGGGAGTCCTATTGAGTGGGTGGAACCATCCAATATGCCTTTAAACAGTCAATTTACCCGTTTCAAACTTGCACCGATATCGTGACCTCAAGCCTTCCACGGACATTTATGGCAACATATAATGGTCATATATCGTTCCAAACGTCATTATATGACCCTATGATGTATCCCCTAGGGTGTCAAGACTTTTCGCCTTCGGGCCCCGTAACCTCAAAATTCCTCAAAGAGCGTGGATTATAGCCTTCAATTTTGGAATTTTTTAACCTTTTTTCGCCTGGAAATAAAAATTGCCGAAACGTTTACCATGGTTCCTAATACCCTCCGGGAGACCAATTGAGTGGGTGGAACCATCCAATATGCCTTTAAACACTTAATTTACCTGTTCCAAATTTGCACCGATATCGTGACCTCAAGCCTACCACGGACATTTATGGCAACATATAAGGGTCATATATGGTTCTAAACATCATTATATGACCCTAAGATGTATCCCCTAGGTTCTCAAGACTTTTTGAAACCGGGACCCGTAACCTCAAAATTCCTCAAAAAGCGTGGATTATAGCCTTTAATTTTGGAATTTTTTGACCTTTTTTCACCAGAAATAAAAATTTCCGAGATATTTACCATGGATCACAATACCCTCCGGGAGTCCAATTTAGTTGGTGGAACCATCCAATATGCCTTTAAACAAACAATTTACCCGTTTCAAACTTGCACCGATATCGTGACCTCAAGCCTACCACGGACATTTATGGAACCATATAAGGGTCATATATGGTTCCAAACGTTATTATAAGACCCAAAGATGTATCCCCTAGGGGTCTCAAGACTTTTCGCCACTGGGCCCCGAAACCTCTAAATTCCTCAAAAAGCGTGGATTATAGCCTTCTATTTGGGAATATTTTGACCTTTTTTCGCCCGGAAAATATAAATGTCGAGATGTTTACCATGGTTCCTAATACCCTCCGGGAGTCCAATTGAGGGGGAGGAACCACCCAATATGCCTTTAAACAGTCAATTTACCCGTTCCAAACTTGCACCGATATCGTGACCTCAAGCCTACCACGGACATTTATGGCAACATATAAGGGTCATATATGGTTCCAAACGTCATTATAAGACCCAAAGATGTATCCCCTAGGGATCCTAAGACAATTCGCCACCGGGCCCCGTAACCTCTAAATTCCTCTAAAAGCGTGGATTATAGCCTTCAATTTTGGAAATTGTTGACCTTTTTTCGCCCGGAAATAAAAATTGCCGAGATGTTTACCATGGTTCCTAATACCCTCCGGGAGTCCAATTGAATGGGTGGAACCATCTAATATGCCTTTAAACAGTTAATTTATTCGTTCCAAACTAGCACCAATATCATGACCTCAAGCCTACCACGCACATTTATGGCAACATATAAGGGTCATATATGGTTCCAAACGTCATTATATGACCCTAAGATGTATCCCCTAGGGTATGAAGACTTTTCGCCACCGGGCCCCATAACCTCAAAATTCCACAACAAGCGTGGATTATAGCCTTCAATTTTGGAATTTTTCGACCTTTTTTCGCCCGGAAATAAAAATTGCCGAGATGTTTACCATGGTTCCTAATACCCTCCGGGAGTCCAATTGAGTGGGTGGAACCATCCAATATGCCTTTAAACAGTTAATTTATTCGTTCCAAACTAGCACCAATATCATGACCTCAAGCCTACCACGGACATTTATGGCAACATATAAGGGTCATATATGGTTCCAAACGTCATTATATGACCCTAAGATGTATCCCCTAGGGTATGAAGACTTTTCGCCACCGGGCCCCATAACCTCAAAATTCCTCAAAAAGCGTGGATTATAGCCTTCAATTTTGGAATTTTTCGACCTTTTTTTGCACGGAAATAATTTTTGCCGAGATGTTTACCATAGTTCCTAATACCCTCCGGAAGTCCAATTGAGTGGGTGGAACCATCCAATATGCCATTAAACAGTCAATTTACCTGTTCCAAACTTTCACCGATATCGTGACCTCAAGCCTACCACGGACATTAACGGCAACATATAAGGGTCATATATGGTTCCATACTGCATTATATGACCCTAAGATGTATCCCTTAGGTTCTCAAGACTTTTCGCCACCGGGCCCCTTAACCTAAAATTCCTTAAAAAGCGTGGATTATAGCCTTCAATTTTGGAATTTTTTTAACCTTTTTTCGCACGGAAATAAAACTTGCCGAAATGTTTACCATGGTTCTTAATACCCTCCAGGAGTCCAATTGAGTTGGTGGAACCATCCACTATGCCTTTAAACAGTCAATTTACCCGTTCGTAACTTGCACCGATATCGTGACCTCAAGCCTACCACGGACATTTATGGCAACATATAAGGGTCATATATGGTTCCAAACGTCATTATATGACCCTAAGATGTATCCCCTAGGGTCTCAAGACTTTTCGGAACCGGGCCTAGTAACCTCAAACTTCCTCAAAAAGCGTGGATTATAGCATTCAATTTTGATATTTTTGACCTTTTTTCGCCCGAAATAAAAATTGGCGAGATGTTTACCACGGTTATTAATACCCTCGGGGAGTCTAATTGAGTGGGTGGAACCATCCACTATGCCTTTAAACAGTCAATTTACCCGTTACAAACTTGCACCGATATCGTGACCTCAAGCCTACCACGGACATTTATGGCAACACATAAGGGTCATATATGGTTCCAAACATCATTATATGACCCTAAGATGTATCCCCTAGGGAATCTAGAATTTTTGCCACCGGGCCCTGTAACCTCAAAATTCCTTAAAAAGCGTGGGTTATAGCCTTCAATTTTGGAATTTTTTGACCTTTTTTCACCCGAAAATAAAAATTTTCGAGATGTTGACCATGGTTCCTAACACCCTCCGGGAGTGCAATTGAGTGTGTGTAACCATCCAATATGCCTTAAACAGTCAATTTACCCGTTCCAAACTTGCACCGATATCGTGACCTGAAGCCTACCACGGACATTTATGGCAACATATAAGGGTCATCTTTGGTTCCAAACGTCATTATATTACCCTAAAATGTATGTCCTAGGGTCTCATGACATTTCGCCACCGGGCCCCGTAACCTCAAAATTCCTCAAAAAGCCTGGATTATAGCCTTCAATTTTGGAATTTTTTAACCTTTTTTCGCCTGGAAATAAAAATTGCCGAAATGTTTACCATGGTTCCTAATGTTCTCCGGAAGTCCAATTATGTGGGTGTAACCATCCACTATGCCTTTAAATAGTCAATTTACCCGTTCCAAACTTGCACCGATATCGTGACCTCAAGCCTACCACGGACATTTATGGAAACATATTAGGGTCATATATGGTTCCAAACGTCATTATATGACCCTAAGATGTATTCCCTAGGGTCTCAAGAGTTTTCGCCACTGGGCCCCAAAACCTCAAAATTCCTCAAAAAGCGTGGATTATAACCTTCAATTTTTGAATTTTTGACCTTTTTTCGCCCGGAAATAAAATTTGCCGAGATGTTTACCATGGTTCCTGATACCCTCACGGAGTCCAATTGATTGTGTGGAACCATCCAATATGCCTTTAAACAGTCAATTTACCAGTTCCAAACTTTCACCGATATCGTGACCTCAAGCCTACCACAGACATTAATGGCTACATATAAGTGTCATATATGGTTCCAAAACTCATTATACGACCATTAGATGTATCCCCTAGGGTCTCAAGACTTATCGCAACCGGGCCCCGTAACCTAAAAATTCCTCAAACAGCGTGGATTATACCCATCAATTTTGGAATTTTTTGACCTTTTTTCGCCCCGAAATAAAAATTGCCGAGATGTTTACCATGGTATCTCATACCCTCAGGGAGGCCAATTGAGTGGGTGGAACCATCCAATATGCCTTTAAACAGTCAATTTAACCGCTCCAAACTTTCACCGATACCGTGACCTTAAGCCTACCGCGGACATTAATGGCAACATATAAGGGTCATATATGGTTCCAAACGTCATTATATGACCCTAAGATGTATCCCCTAGGGTCTCTAAACATTTCGCCACCGGGCCCCGCAACCTCAAAATTCCTCTAAAAGCCTGGATTATAGCCTTTAATTTTGGAATTTTTTGACCTTTTTTCACCGGAAATAAAAATTTCCGAGATATTTACCATGGATCATAATACCCTCCGGGAGACCAATTGAGTGGGTGGAACCATCCAATTGCCTTTAAACAGTCAATTTACCAATTCCAAACTTTCACCGATATCGTGACCTCAAGCCTACCACAGACATTATGGCAACATATAAGGGTCATATGTGGTTCCAAACGTCATTATATAACCCTAAGATGTATCCCCAAGGGTATCAAGACTTTTCGCTACAGGGCCTCGTAACCTCCAAATTCCTCAAAAAGCGTGGATTATAGCCTTCAATTTTGGAATTTTTGGACCTTGATTCGCCCGGAAATAAAAATTGCCGAGATGTTTACCATGGTTCCTAATACCCTCAGGGAGTCCAATTGAGTGGGTGGAACCATCCAATATGCCTTTAAACAGTCAATTTACCAATTCCGAACTTTCACCGATATGGTGACCTCAAGCCTACCACGGACATTAATGGCAACATATAAGGGTCATATATAGTTCCAAACGTCATTATATGACCCTAAGATGTATCCACTAGGGTCTCAAGACTTTTCGCCACCGGGACCCGTAACCTCAAAATTCCTCAAAAAGCGTGGATTATATTCCTTCAATTATGGAATTTTTTCTCCTTTTTTCGCCCGGAAATAAAAGTTGTCGAGATGTTTACCATGGTTTCTAATACCCTTTGAGAATCCAATTGAGTGGGAGGAACCATCCAATATTCTTTTACACAGTAAATTTACCCGCTCCAAAGTTGCACCGATAACATGACCTCAAGCCTACCACGCACATTTATGGCAACATATAAGGGTCATATATGGTTCCAAACGTCATTATATGACCCTAAGATGTATCCCCTAGGGTATCAAGACTTTTCGCCATCGGGACCCATAACGTCAATATTCCTCATAAACCGTGGATTATAGCCTTCAATTTGGGAATTTTTTTGACTTTTTTTTTGCCCGGATATAAAATTTGTCGAGATGTTTACCATGGTTCCTAATACCCTCCGGAAGTCCAATTGAGTGGATGGAACCATCCAATATGCCTTTAAACAGTCAATTTACCTGTTCCAAAGATGCACCAATATCGTGACCTCAAGCCTACCACGAACATTTATGGCAACATATAAGGGTCATATATGGTTCTAAACGTCATTACATAACCCTACGATGTATCCCCTAGGGTCTCAAGACTTTTCGCCACCGGGCCCTATAACCTCAAAATTCCTCAAAAAGCGTGGATTATAGCCTTCAATTTTGGAATTTTTTGACTTTTTTCGCCCGGAAATAAAAATTGTCGAGATGTTTACCATGGTTCCTAATACCCTACGGGAGTCCAATTGAGTAGGTGGAACCATTCAATATGCCTTTAAACTGTCAATTTACCCGTTCCAAACTTGCACCGATATCATGACCTCAAGCTTACCACGGACATTTATGGCAACATATAAGGGTCATATATGGTTCCGATCGTCATTATATGACCCTAAGATGTATCCCCTAGGGTATCAAGACTTTTCGCCACCGGGCCCTATAACCTCAAAATTTCTCAAAAAGCGTGGATTATAGCCTTCAATTTTGGAATTTTTTAACCTTTTTTCGCCCGGAAATAAAATTTGCCGAGATGTTTACCATGGTTCCTAATACCCTTCGAGAGTCCAATTGAGTGGGTGTAACCATCCAATATGCCTTTAAACAGTCAATTTACCCGTGACAAACTTTCACCCATATCGTGACCTCAAGCCTACCACGGAAATTTAAGGCAACATACAAGGGTCTTATATGGTTCCAAACGTCATTATATGACCCTAAGATGTATCCCATAGGGGCTCAAGCCTTTTCGCCACTGGGCCCCATAACCTCAAAATTTCTCAAAAAGCGTGGATTATAGCCTTCAATTTTGGAATTTTTTGACCTTTTTTCGCCCGGAAATAAAAATTCCCGAGATATTTACCATGGTTCCTAATACCCTCTGGGAGTCCAATTGAGTGGGTGGAATCATCCAATATACCTTTAAACACTCAATTTACCCGTTCCAGACTTTCACCAATATCGTGCCCTCAAGCCTACCACGGACATTTATGGAAACATATAAGGGTCATATATGGTTCCAAACGTCATTATATGACCCTAAGATGTATCCCCTAGGGTGTCAAGACTTTTCGCCTCCGAGCCCCGTAACCTCAAATTCCTCAAAAAGCGTGGATTATAGCGTTCAATTTTGGAATTTTATGACCATTTTTCGCCCGGAAATAAAAATTGCCGAGATGTTTACCATGGTTCCTAATAACCTCCGGGATTCCAATCGAGTTGGTGGAACCATTCAATATGCCTTTAAATAGTCAATTTACCCGTAATAAACTTACACCGATATCGTGACCTCAAGCCTACCACAGACATTTATGGCAACATATAAGTGTCATATATGGTTCCGAATGTCATTATATGACCCAAAGATGTATCCACCAGTGTCTCAAGACTTTTCGCCACCGGACGCTGTAACCTCAAAATTCCTCAAAACCCGTGGATTATAGCATTCAATTTTGGTATTTTTTGACCTTTTTTCGCCCGAAAATAAAAATTGTCGAGATGTTTACCATGGTTATTAATACCCTCGGGGAGTCCAAATGAGTGGGTGGAACCATCCAATAAGCCTTAAAACAGTCAATTTACCCGTTCCAAACTTTCGCCGATATCGTGACCTCAAGCCTACCACAAACATTAATGGCAACATATAAGTGTCATATATGGTTCCAGAAGTCATTATATGACCCTTAGATGTATCCCCTAGGGTCTCAAGACTTATCGCAACCGGGCCCCGTAACCTAAAAATTCCTCAAAAAGCGTGGATAATACCCTTCAATTTTGGAATTTTTTGACCTTTTTTCGCCCCAAAATAAAAATTGCCGAGATGTTTACCATGGTATCTAATACCCTCAGGGAGCCAATTTAGTGGGTGGAACCATCCAATATGCCTTTAAACAGTCAATTTACCCGCTCCAAACTTTCACCGATATCGTGACCTCAAGCCCACCGCGGACATTAATGGCAACAAATAAGGGTCATATATGGTTCCAAACGTCATTATATGACCCTAAGATGTATCCCCTAGGGTCTATAAACTTTTTGCCACCGGGCCCCGCATCCTCAAAATTCCTTTAAAAGCGTGGATTATAGCCTTTCATTTTGGAATTTCTTGACCTTTTTTCACCGGAAATAAAAATTTCCGAGATATTTACCATGGATCATAATACCCTCCGGGAGTCCAATTGAGTGGGTGGAACCATCCAATTGCCTTTAAACAGTCAATTTACCAATTCCAAACTTTCACCGATATCGTGACCTCAAGCCTACCACGGACATTAATGGCAACATATAAGGGTCATATATAGTTCCAAACGTCATTATATGACCCTAAGACGTATCCACTAGGGTCCCAAGACTTTTTGCCACCGGGACCCGTAACCTCAAAATTCCTCAAAAAGCGTGGATTATAGCCTTCAATTTTGGAATTTTTTCACCTTTTTTCGCCCGGAAATAAAAGTTGCCGAGATGTTTACCATGGTTTCTAATACCCTTTGAGAATCCAATTGAGTGGGTGGAACCATCCAATATTCTTTTACACTGTAAATTTATCCGCTCCAAAGTTGCACCGATATCATGACCTCAAGCCTACCACGGACATTTATGGCAACATATAAGGGTCATATATGGTTCCAAACGTCATTATATGACCCTAAGATGTATCCCCTAGGGTATCAAGACTTTTCGCCACCGGGACCCATAACGTCAAAATTCCTCAAAAACCGTGGATTATAGCCTTGAATTTGGGAATTTTTTGACTGTTTTTTTGCCCGGATATAAAATTTGTTGAGATGTTTACCATGGTTCCTAATACCCTCCGGAAATCTAATTGAGTGGATGGAACCATCTAATATGCCTTTAAACAGTCAATTTACCCGTTCCAAAGATGCACCAATATCGTGACCTCAAGCCTACCACGGACATTTATGGAAACATATAAGGGTCATATATGGTTCCAAACGTCATTATATGACCCTAAGATGTATCGCCTAGGGTGTCAAGACTTTTCGCCTCCGGGCCCCGTAACCTCAAAATTCCTCAAAAAGCGTGGATTATAGCCTTCAATTTTGGAATTTTATTACCATTTTCCGCCCGGAAATAAAAATTGCCGAGATGTTTACCATGGTTCCTAATACCCTCCGGGATTCCAATCGAGTAGGTGGAACCATTCAATATGCCTTTAAATAGTTAATTTACCCGTTCCAAACTTTCACCGATAGCGTGACCTCAAGCCTACCACGGACATTTATGGCAATATATAAGTGTCATATATGGTTCCGAACGTCATTATATGACCCAAAGATGTATCCACTAGTGTCTCAAGACTTTTCACCACCGGGCCCTGTAACCTCAAAATTCCTCAAAACCCGTGGATTATAGCCTTCAATTTTGGAATTTTTTGACCTTTTTTTGCCCGGAAATAAAAATTGCCGAGATTTTTACCATAGTTCCTAATACCCTCCGGGAGTCCGATTGAGTGGGTGGAATTATCCAATATTCCTTTAAACAGTCAATTTACCCATTCCAAACTTTAACCAATATCGTGACCTCAAGCCTACCACGGCCATTAATACAACATATAACGGTCATATATGGTTCGAAACGTCATTATATGAACCTGAGATGTATCCCCTAGGGTCTCAAGACTTTTCGCCACTGGGCCCAGTAACCTCAAAATTCCTCAAAAAGCGTGGATTATAGCATTCAATTTTTGTATTTTTTTACCTTTTTTCGCCCTAAAATAAAAATTGCCGAGATGTTTACCATGGTTATTAATACCCTCCGGGAGTCCAATTGAGTGGGTGGAACCATCCAATATGCCTTAAAACAGTCAATTTACCCGTTCCAAACTTGCACCGATATCGTGACCTGAAGCCTACCACGGACATTTATGGCAACATATAAGGGTCATATTTGGTTCCAAATGTCATTATATTACCCTAAAATGTATGTCCTAGGGTCTCATGACATTTCGCCACCGGGCCCCGTAACCTCAAAATTCCTCAAAAAGCCTGGATTATAGCCTTCAATTTTGGAATTTTTTAACCTTTTTTCGTCTGGAAATAAAAATTGCCGAAATGTTTACCATGGTTCCTAATGTTCTCCGGGATTCCAATTATGTGGGTGTAACCATCCACTATGCCTTTAAATAGTCAATTTACCCGTTCCAAACTCGCACCGATATCGTGACCTCAAGCCTACCACGGACATTTATGGAAACATACAAGGGTCATATATGGTTCCAAAAGTCATTATATGACCCTAAGATGTATTCCCAAGGGTCTCAAGACTTTTTGCCACTGGGCCCCATAACCTCAAAATTCCTCAAAAAGCGTGGATTATAACCTTCAATTTTTGAATTTTTTGACCTTTTTTCGCCTGGAAATAAAATTTGCCGAAATGTTTACCATGGTTCCTGATACCCTCTCGAAGTCCAGTTGATTGTGTGGAACCATCCAATATGCCTTTAAACAGTCAATTTAACAATTCCAAACTTTCACCGATATCGTGACCTCAAGCCTACCACAAACATTAATGGCTACATATAAGTGTCATATATGGTACCAAAAGTCATTATATGACCCTTAGATGTATCCCCTAGGGTCTCAAGACTTATCGCAACCGGGCCCCGTAACCTAAAAATTCCTCAAAAAGCGTGGATTATACCCTTCAATTTTGGAATTTTTTGACCTTTTTTCGCCCCAAAATAAAAATTGCCGAGATGTTTACCATGGTATCTAATACCCTCAGGGAGGCCAATTGAGTGGGTGGAACCATTCAATATGCCTTTAAACAGTCAATTTACCCGCTCCAAACTTTCACCGATATCGTGACCTCAAGCCTACCGCGGACATTAATGGCAACATATAAGGGTCATATATGGTTCCAAATGTCATTATATGACCCTAAGATGTATCCCCTAGGGTCTCTAAACTTTTCGCCACCGGGCCCCGCATCCTCAAAATTCCTCTAAAAGCGTGGATTATAGCCTTTAATTTTGGATTTTTTTGACCTTTTTTCACCAGAAATAAAAATTTCCGAGATATTTACCATGGATCATAATACCCTCCGGGAGTCCAATTGAGTGGGTGGAACCATCCAATTGCCTTTAAACAGTCAATTTACCAATTCCAAACTTTCACCGATATCGTGACCTCAAGCCTACCAAGGACATTAATGGCAACATATATGGGTCATATATAGTTCCAAACGTCATTATATGACCCTAAGATGTATCCACTAGGGTCCCAAGACTTTTCGCCACCGGGACCCGTAACCTCAAAATTCCTCAAAAAGCGTGGATTATAGCCTTCAATTTTGGAATTTTTTCACCTTTTTTCGACCGGAAATAAAAGTTGCTGAGATGTTTACCATGGTTTCTAATACCCTTTGAGAATCCAATTGAGTGGGTGAAACCATCCAATATTCTTTTACACAGTAAATTTACCCGCTCCAAAGTTGCACCGATATCATGACCTCAAGCCTACCACGCACATTTATGGCAACATATAAGGGTCATATATGGTTCCAAACGTCATTATATGACCCTAAGATGTATCCCCAAGGGTATCAAGACTTTTCGCCACCGGGACCCATAACGTCAAAATTCCTCAAAAACCGTGGATTATAGCCTTCAATTTTGGAATTTTATGACCATTTTTCGCCCGGAAATAAAAATTGCCGAGATGCTTACCATGGTTCCTAATACCCTCCGGGATTCCAACCGAGTTGGTGGAACCATTCAATATGCGTTTAAATAGTCAATTTACCCGTAATAAACTTACACCGATATCGTGACCTCAAGCCTACCACGGACATTTATGGCAACATATAAGTGTCATATATGGTTCCGAACTTCATTATATGACCCAAAGATGTATCCACTAGTATCTCGAGACTTTTAACCACCGGGCCCTGTAACCTCAAAATTCCTCAAAACCCGTGGATTATAGCCTTCAATTTTGGAATTTTTTGACCTTTTTTTGCCCAGAAATAAAAATTGCCGAGATTTTAACCATGGTTCCTAATACCCTCCGGGAGTCCGATTGAGTGGGTGGAATTATCCAATATTCCTTTATACAGTCAATTTACCTATTCCAAACTTTCACCAATCGTGACCTCAAGCCTACCACGGCCATCAATGCAACATATAACGGTCATATATGGTTCGAAACGTCATTATATGACCCTGAGATGTATCCCCTAGGGTCTCAAGACTTTTCGCCACTGGGCCCAGTAACCTCAAAATTCCTCAAAAAGCGTGGATTATAGCATTCAATTTTGGTATTTTTTTACCTTTTTTCGCCCGAAAATAAAAATGGCCGAGATGTTTACCATGGTTATTAATACCCTCGGGGAGTCCAATTGAGTAGGTGGAACCATCCACTATGCCTTTAAACAGTCAATTTACCCGTTCCAAACTTGCACCGATATCGTGACCTCAAGCCTACCACGGACATTTATGGCAACATATAAGGGTCATATATGGTTCCAAACGTCATTATATGAGCCTAAGATGTATCCCCTAGGGAATCTAGACTTTTCGCCACCGGGCCCCGTAACCTCAAAATTTCTCAAAAAGCGTGGGTTATAGCCTTCAATTTTGGAATTTTTTGACCTTTTTTCACCCGAAAATAAAAATTGCCGAGATGTTTACCATGGTTCCTAACACCCTCCGGGAGTGCAATTGAGTGGGTGGAACCATCCAATATGCCTAAAAACAGTCAATTTACCCGTTCCAAACTTGCACCGATATCGTGACCTGAATCCTACCACGGACATTTATGGCAACATATAAGGGTCATCTTTGGTTCCAAACGTCATTATATTACCCTAAAATGTATGTCCTTGGGTCTCATGACATTTCGCCACCGGGCCCCGTAACCTCAAAATTCCTCAAAAAGCCTGGATTATAGACTTCAATTTTGGAATTTTTTAACCTTTTTTCGCCTGGAAATAAAAATTTCCGAAATGTTTACCATGGTTCCTAATGTTCTTCGGGAGTCCAATTATGTGGGTGTAACCATCCACTATGCCTTGAAATAGTCAATTTACCCGTTCCAAACTCGCACCGATATCGTGACCTCAAGCCTACCACGGAAATTTATGGAAACATATAAGGGTCATATATGGTTCCAAACGTCATTATATGACCCTAAGATGTATTCCCTAGGGTCTCAAGACTTTTCGCCACTAGGCCCCATAACCTCAAAATTCCTCAAAAAGCGTGGATTATAACCTTCAATTTTTGAATTTTTTGACCTTTTTTCGCCCGAAAATAAAATTTGCCGAAATGTATACCTTGGTTCCTGATACCCTCCCGGAGTCCAGTTGATTGTGTGGAACCATCCAATATGCCTTTAAACAGTCAATTTAACAGTTCCAAACTTTCACCGATATCGTGACCTCAAGCCTACCACAAACATTAATGGCTACATATAAGTGTCATATATGATTCCAAAAGTCATTATATGACCCTTAGATGTATCCCCTAGGGTCTCAAGACTTATCGCAACCGGGCCCCGTAACCTAAAAATTCCTCAAAAAGCGTGGATTGTACCCTTCAATTTTGGAATTTTTTGACCTTTTTTCGCTCCAAAATAAAAATTGCCGTGATGTTTACCATGGTATCTAATACCCTCAGGGAGGCCAATTGAGTGGGTGGAACCATCCAATATGCCTTTAAACAGTCAATTTACCCGCTCCAAACTTTCACCGATATCGTGACCTCAAGCCTACCGCGGACATTAATGGCAACATATAAGGGTCATGTATGGTTCCAAAAGTCATTATATGACCCTAAGATGTATCCCTTAGGGTCTCTAAACGTTTCTCCATCGGGCCCCGCATCCTCAAAATTCCTCTAAAAGCGTGGATTATAGCCTTTAATTTTGGAAGTTTTTTACCTTTTTTCATCGGAAATAAAAATTTCCGAGATATTTACCATGGATCATAATACCCTCCGGGAGTCTAATTGAGTAGGTGGAACCATCCAATTGCCTTTAAACAGTCAATTTACCAATTCCAAACTTTCACCGATATCGTGACCTCAAGCCTACCACAGACATTATGGCAACATATAAGGGTCATATATGGTTCCAAACGTCATTATTTAACCCTAAGATGTATCCCCTAGGGTATCAAGACTTTTCGCTACTGGGCCTCGTAACCTCAAAATTCCTCAAAAAGCGTGGATTATAGCCTTCAATTTTGGAATTTTCGGACCTTGATTCGCCCGGAAATAAAAATTGCCAAGATGTTTACCATGGTTCCTAATACCCTCAGGGAGTCCAATTGAGTGGGTGGAACCATCCAATATGCCTTTAAACAGTCAATTTACCAATTCCAAACTTTCACCAATATCGTGACCTCAAGCCTACCACGGACATTAATGGCAACATATAAGGGTCATATATAGTTCCAAACGTCATTATATGACCCTAAGATGTATCCACTAGGGTCCCAAGACTTTTCGCCACCGGGACCCGTAACCTCAAAATTCCTCAAAAAGCGTGGATTATAGCCTTCAATTTTTTAATTTTTTCACCTTTTTTCGCCCGAAAATAAATGTTGCTGAGATGTTTACCATGGTTTCTAATACCCTTTGAGAATCCAATTGAGTGGGTGGAACCATCCAATATTCTTTTACACAGTAAATTTACCCGCTCCAAAGTTGCACCGATATCATGACCTCAAGCCTACCACGCACATTTATGGCAACATATATGGGTCATATATGGTTCCAAACGTCATTATATGACACTAAGATGTATCCCCTAGGGTATCAAGACTTTTCGCCACCGGGACCCATAACGCCAAAATTCCTCAAAAACCGTGGATTATAGCCTTGAATTTGGGAATTTTTTGACTTTTTTTTGCCCGGATATAAAATTTGTCAAGATGTTTACCATGGTTCCTAATACCCTCCGGAAGTCCAATTGAGTGGATGTAACCATCCAATATGCCTTTAAACAGTCAATTTACCCGTTCCAAAGGTGCACCAATATCGTGACCTCAAGCCTACCACGGACATTTATGGCATCATAGTCATATATGGTTCCAAACGTCATTATATGACCCTAAGATGTATCCCCTAGGGTGTCAAGACTTTTCGCCTCCGGGCCCCGTAACCTCAAAATTCCTCAAAAAGCGTGGATTATAGTCTTCAATTTTGGAATTTTATGACCATTTTTCTCCCGGAAATAAAAATTGCCGAGATGTTTACCATGGTTCCTAATACCCTCCGGGATTCCAATCGAGTTGGTGGAACCATTCAATATGCCTTTAAATAGTCAATTTACCCGTAATAAACTTACACCGATATCGTGACCTCAAGCCTACCACGGACATTTATGGCAAAATATAAGTGTAATATATGGTTCCGAACGTCATTATATGACCCAAAGATGTATCCACTAGTATCTCAAGACTTTTCACCACCGGGCCCTGTAACCTCAAAATTCCTCAAAACCCGTGGATTATAGCCTTCAATTTTGGAATTTTTTGACCTTTTTTTGCCCGGAAATAAAATTTGCCGAGATGTTTACCATGGTTCCTGATACCCTCCCGGAGCCCAATTGATTGTGTGGAACCATCCAATATGCCTTTAAACAGTCAATTTACAAGTTCCAAACTTTCACCGATATCGTGACCTCAAGCCTACCACAAACATTAATGGCTACATATAAGAGTCATATATGGTTCCAAAAGTCATTATATGACCCTTAGATGTATCCCTTAGGGTCTCAAGACTTATCGCAACCGGGCCCCGTAACCTAAAAATTCCTCAAAAAGCGTGGATTATACCCTTCAATTTTGGAATTTTTTGACCTTTTTTCGCCCCGAAATAAAAATTGCCGAGATGTTTACCATGGTATCTAATACCCTCAGGGAGGCCAATTGAGTGGGTGGAACCATCCAATATGCCTTTAAACAATCAAGTTACCCGCTCCGAACTTTCACCGATATCGTGACCTCAAGCCTATCGCGGACATTAATGGCAACATATAAGGGTCATATATGGTTCCAAACGTCATTGTATGACCCTAAGATGTATCCCCTAGGGTCTCTAAACTTTTCTCCACCGGGCCCTGCAACCTCAAAATTCCTCTAAAAGCGTGGATTATAGCCTTTAATTTTGGAATTTTTTGACCTCTTTTCACCGGAAATAAAAATTTCCGAGATATTTACAATGGATGCTAATACCCTCCGGGAGTCCAATTGAGTGGGTGGAACCATCCAATATGCCTTTAATCAGTCAATTTACCAATTCCAAACTTTCACCGATATCGTGACCTCAAGCCTACCACAGACATTATGGCAACATATAAGGGTCATATATGGTTCCAAACGTCATTATATAACCCTAAGATGTATCCCCTAGGGTATCAAGACTTTTCGCTACTGGGCCTCGTATCCTCAAAATTCCTCAAAAAGCGTGGATTATAGCCTTTAATTTTGGAATTTTTGGACCTTGATTCGCCCGGAAATAAAAATTGCCGAGATGTTTACCATGGTATCTAATACCCTCAGGGAGTCCAATTGAGTGGGTGGAACCATCCAATATGCCTTTAAACAGTCAATTTACCAATTCCAAACTTTCACCGATATCGTGACCTCAAGCCTACCACGGACATTAATGGCAACATATAAGTGTAGACACCTAAAAATGTCTCCCCAAAACCAAACCCGATGATGAACAACCTTTCACCGCCACTATTGGTCGGGTTTAGTATTTAATCCCGAGAGTGCTTAAAAAATCATATTTAATTAAATTCGTATTTCTGAATAGCCCGTGGATCAGTCTTGATGTTTGGTAAAAGCATAGTTTTTATTTTGGCCCAAACCTTTTATTTGTCTCTTTTTAATTATTTCTTATTTTAGCCCGATTTTTATAAATCAGAAAAATGGCCTGAAATTATCAATCGGCACCTAAAATGCTGATTAAAATTAGGGTTAAAAATGAATTTAGACGGAAAAAGGACAAAACTGTCCCGTGTCACGGCAAGCAGTCCCGCGCCACGGGAAACTTTCCCGTCTGACGGCAAAGTGTCCCGTGTCACGGGAGACCTGATGTGACACGGGTACAGTATGTGTCCCTTCCGCGTAAACCCTAACGCGTTTTCTTTCCCGTTTATTGAAAAATCTCCCGTGTCACTTAGAAATGTACCGTGTCACGGGATTTTCTCCCGTCTGACGGTAGAATTTATCGTGTCACGGTACACTTTGCCGTGTCACGGGATACTGTTTTAGGGTTTCTGTCATTTTAGGGTTCCGTGTGCTCCCTCAGCACATTTTCCCTATAAATAACCCCTCATTTCTGATTATTTTTCCTTGAAGTTACTAACGCGTTTATTGTTTTTATAGTAGCAAGCAAGCAAAATCAAAGTAAGAATCATGTTCCTTTTATTTATATTATTATTCTAACGGTTTTATATTGTTGGAATTATTGATATATTGTTTTCAATATTAATGTTTGTTCTATTATTATTTATGATCACCATATTTCATGTTAAAGGGAATATGTATTTGAAAATCACGACTAATAAGATAATTTGGACAACCGGTTTAGGTTCCTTTTAATCTTACTATTAAATCGAAGTGATCACTAATAATTAGAATTATGTGTTGCATTAATATTAAACCAATTTAGCATAATAATAGTTTGGAGCGAATTGAATTTTGTTTGTATGCCTTTGAGATCACAAGAATACTTTTCACTATAAGAATCGAGTAGAGGCCAATACGGGCGAATGTGACTCCATGACTCACTTCGTACCATCATCCCCGATCCTCCTTTCGTGGTTCCGAACCATATGGAGTTAGTAATCTCATGGATTATGAATGGGGTGTAACCTTCACGGGTCAATCGTTGTTGCCTTTCGTTGTCCCTTAATCGTGGTTGCCTTTTATGATCCGTGAACGGTTTACAAGTTCCTTAAAAACTTGTTGGCGGCTCCCTACTTTCCTTGTCCCTAATCGTGTCCCTAATCGTTATGTCAATTCCCACTTCCTATGAGTGCCAAGCATATTCACACCATGCTTTAACGTAGGCGCACTTCGAGCGACGCCTACAATTTGGCGACTCCACTGGGGAGGATTCTCGGTTATTTATCGATTTGAGTGATCGGTATTTAATCGAGATGAGTGGATGAGACTTGAAAGATTCTTGAAAAATATTCCTGTGATTAATTTGGCATTTTTGCATAAGCATCGACGTTTTAACGTCGAATTTAGATCTGTCCCGTAGGAAAAATTGAACAACTTGATTGCGTACGTAGAAAAATAGGGCACCAGTCAGATTTTCTGACTGCCGTGTCACGGCAGAGTCTGCCGTGTCACGGTACAATGTACCGTCTGACGATGCACTGTACCGTGACACGGGAATTTTTGCCGTGTTACGGCAATCCTTAAATCAATCCGGTGGCTTATTTTTTCTTCTCACAGTTGACTTCCTTCGATTTTTCTGAAAAACCGTATTCGTTCTACATACGTCTTAGCCCCGGGGGATTTAAGCTCTATCAACGCAAAAACGCTCATGGCAATAAGGGTTCATCCAAGTTATTAAATCCACCCAAACCATGGAGTCGAGTTCGATTTCATCACGGACTCGCGGAGCCGCCCGTTGGCATACACCCTCAAGGGAGGCTGCCTTGCTAACGCGTCCAAACTCTTAACCATGGTACCCTTTTGACACCCAAAGCATGACCATAGTCGAACATAGAACTTGACTTTCGGTTGAGAACTTTTTTGCATCATCGTGACTAAATGTTACGTGGTTTATTTGATACTAACCCACATGTGTTTGTTCATTTTGTTTTTGGACTAATCTATGACCGAGGGTTTTTATTTCCACTTAGTAATTAGAACGGACCATAAAATCAATTAAAATATGGAAAAATAGGCCTGAAACTGAGCACCGCGTCACAGAAAGTCTGCCGTGACACGGTGAACAGTGCCGTGACACGGTACTTTCTGCCGTCTGACGGTGGATTGTACCGTGTCATGACAGTCAGCACCGTGACACGGTGCCCAGGAAAATGTCCCGTCTGTCCTTTTTGGTTCTGTGTGCGTACGTATGTGGTCTATGTGTCGAGTTTGGTATCAAGTATAGCTCTACGGTCATAACACGTGTCCATAACCTCACATAATCACTCACAAGTCGTGTCGAGTTCACACACTTTTTCCTCGAGTCTTTCACTATTTTGTTCATGACCGTACATTAGGAAAGTCTTGCGTCTTTTTCCGTTTTTTTTAGGAGTAAGTCGGATGGTATCCTCCCATACATACTTTCTTTGTTTTTTTTAAAACTCTTTTTCTTTCCCTTTTTATTTCCCGGATGGGTCAAGGATAAGTCTAGTCATTAAATGTGCGTTCATTTCAATGTCACAGCACTTGGTCAAGAAGCAGGGGTAGACTATTACGGTTTGAGTCGCTACCTCAACAACCTAAGAGGCGTACAAGAAAACCACCACAAGCATCTCCACGAAATCCATCTCCCATTTACTTTCAACCAATGGCCACTAAGGAAGATATGGAAAACCTTAACCATGCCATTGACAGGTTATCTGCTATGATGGAAGCGCTCACTACCAGGGTTCACACGGTAGAACAGAACAATCAAAGCAATACCGCTGCAGCTGCGATAGACAAAATCAGGGAACAAATGAGTAAGATCTCTGAGGAGTTCACCTATGTAGAACAACCTGCCACTTCTCTGAACATAAGGGACAAGCTTCCTGAGAAGTTTTCCACTGCTGACATTCCTAAGTTCAAGCCTACTGATAACCCTATGTTTCACTTGAAGGCCTTTTCTGCAACTATGGCTCTTAAGGGGTTAGATGTAACACTCTTCCCTACTGTGTTCCCTCTTTCCCTGGAGCATGCCTGTCAACAATGGTTCTACTCTTTGGAATCCAAACATGTTGCAACTTGGGAGGACGTTACTGAAAGTTTCATGAATCGCTACAAATGTAACATCCAAACCAAAACTTCTGAACGTGAACTCTCCATTCTCAAACAGAAAGAGAATGAAGGCTTCACTACTTATTTAAGCAGGTGGAGGGAAACAGCTGCACTCTTGGTGGATCCTCCCAAGGAGAAGGAGATGGTTCGCCTATTTATTGCAAATCTGACTCACAAGTATAAGCAACACTTGAAATTCCTGCCGCTGAACACTTTTGAAGCTGTATACGATATTGGAATCAATATCGAAGATGAACTGATGAAGACTGCTGGTAGCAACAACAACAACAATAATAACACTTGGAAAAACAAGAAGAACGACAGTCCTTCTTCTTCGTCTTCCAAGCCCAATAATGCTACCAACAATGTCAACATCAATGATGTGCTGGCTCTTAATGCTGCCCCTCAGAGATTCCAAAGGCCAAGGAGGGTTTACACGCCTTTGGGAATGACTTATGATGCGGCTTTCGATCGCTTGCATAGTCAAGGATTGATTATGCCAATTGGACCTTTTCCAGAACCTCGACTAGAGAACAGAACTGCTAGCTATGACCCCAATGCTCATTGCAAGTTCCATCAAGGCAAAGGTCATACTACTGAAAAATGTTGGAAGTTGAAGGATGCGATCCAGGACTTGATTGATGCTAATCAACTTCCTGTCCCTCCAGGGGGCAAGAAGCCTAATATTCAAACAGGTCCTCTTTCTGATGCTTTGGCTATCATGGGAGATGAAGTCTCCTTTGATCCGTCAACACTCATCCAACCTGTGGATGAACCCTTACCGAAAGTTATTTATATTTCAAGCTGTGAAGAAGTTAACGGAATTTGGGATAGTGATGATGAGGACGTCTATCTCAAAGACATAGTTTGTTTATCTCTTGGCGTTGTCAGTCTGAAAGATAGCGAAGATGTTTGGGGAGATCCTGAAGTCAAGGTTCTCACCAGAACTGGAAGGTTACAGCAACCTACCCCATCCACACCTCCACCGCAAGCACAACCAATAGTTGATCCCATCGACCCTGTAAGCAACGATGTGATCAAACAATTGCAGAAAACCAAGGTGGAAATGAATGTTTGAAAGCTGTTGGCTACGTCTCATGAGCATCGGAAGGCTGTGATGAATGCTCTTGTGAAGATAGGAGTTGATAGTGACATGACTCCTCAAGGACTAGTCAGCTTTCTCACTACTGAGTTGCCAAGTCCTAGCAACTTGATTTCCTTTTCTGACAAGGATTTGCCCCCGGAAGGGGATCAACATAACAAAGCCCTACACCTTACTGTGGTATGTAGGCAAATGAATATTCCCATGAGCCTAGTTGATAATGGCTCAGCAATCAATGTATGCCCGTTGCGCACTGCAAGGAAGTTGGGCATAAAAGATGAAGAATTAATTCCCTCCACTCAGGGAATCCGAGCTTATGATAATACTTGTCGTCAAGCCGTGGGTACTATCATGTTGAATATCACTACTGGAGCCATTGAACGTCGCACCAAGTTTCAGGTGGTGGACATCAAGGCTTCTTTCAATCTACTGTTAGGTCGCCCTTGGCTTCATGAGTTGAAGGCGATCCCATCATCACTGCACCAGAAAGTTAAGGCTATAGTTGGAGGAGTTCCAATCACCATTGATGCTTCTCCCATGCGTATCCAAGTCATTAATACCCCTATTGTTCATGTCGAGCATGATGAGGAAGATGAGGACCTCTGGGGATTTTCTTTAGAAGATGTGCTTATGATCGAGGAAGACGAGAAGTGCCACCTCGAGTTTGACCCCTATTCTAAAGATAATATCAATGCAATTATGAAGAAACAAGGGCACTTCCCTGGAATGACCCTTGGCATCAAGAAGAAGATAGCTGAATTATGGGGCCATCAGGGCTCGTTAAAGAAGGACACCTTTGGCCTGGGATTCATACCAACAAAGGAAGATGTAAAGCAAGCTGTGATCAAGATGGTTGCTCGGATCGTAGCTCAAAAAGAGAATAAGGAGATGGCTATAAAACCCTATCCCCTTACGCTCAATGGTCAATTCGTCAAGGAAGGAGAGAATTTCCCGTGCTATGAATTTCCTGAACCTTTCGTCTACAAGGGGAAGCGTGAACCAGGTTTTGAGGTGTTCATGGATTGTGACTTCATTGACGAAGGTGATGTCTCCTCAACAACTGAGGAACCAACCAGCCTAGGTTCCGATGATATGAGCATTAGTCTTCTTTTCGGGTTGGAAAAGAATGAACCTAGGCCCACCAACAGTGACGACTCTGCGCTCATTCAAGCGGTCATGTCAAGCAAAGATTTTGATCCTTCGTAGTTAATTGCCCCAGCTGATGGTGCTCTGAAAGGATGGAGCAAGACGGTGAAGGTCACTATGCCAAATGGAGAAAAACTTGAAGTAACCGCTGCGAAGGCCCCATGTTTGATGAACCTGAATCGTCTGAGTCCGAGTTCGAGTTTGAGTCTGTTAATGAACCCTTAGGATCTAAGGCCGACCCCCTTTCTGCTATCGAGTCTTTTTCTGTAGTTCCCTCTAGTGCTGAGCCTCTTGTTGAGTCTTCTCTTTCTTTTCCAAATAATTCTGGCGAGGTCGCAGCTGACCTTGCCCTCCTTGATGTAACAACCAACGATTTCAATAAAATGAGTACCTTTGCTTACGATGTGTGTCATTCCCCTAACCCTGATCAATATTGCTTTGCTAATGATAAAAATGACAAAGAAATAATAAAAGCAATGGAAGAACATGATAATAAAACGACAATTATCAAAGATACAGAAACAATCAATATTTCCAATGATACGACTACCAAAGAAGTAAAAATTGGATTAACACTAAGTCAAGAAGAACGCAAAGAGTTAATTAACTTACTTAGTGAATTTGTTGATGTATTTGCTTGGTCTTACCAAGACATGCCAGGTATTGACAGGGATATCGCACAACATACTATACCACTCATTCCAGGTATGAAGCCCGTCAAACAAAAGTTGCGTCATATGAAGCCAGATGTAGCTCTTAAGATCAAAGAAGAAATCAGAAAACAACTAGCTGCAGGTTTCATCAAAGTGTCCAAATATCCGGACTGGATAGCTAACGTGGTTCCAGTCCCAAAAAAGGATGGAAGGGTCAGAATGTGTGTTGATTACAGGGATCTCAATAAAGCAAGTCCAAAAGATGGGTTCCCTCTACCTCACATTGACATTCTGGTCGACAACACATCAAACCATGCACTCCTTTCCTTCATGGATGGTTACGCTGGATATAACCAAGTGCTTATGGCCGAGGAAGACATGGAGAAAACCACATTCATCACACAATGGGGAACATACTGCTATACGGTAATGCCATTCGGGTTGAAAAACGCGGGTGCCACCTACCAAAGAGCAGCCACAGCATTGTTACATGATATGATGCATAAAGAGGTGGAAGTCTATGTTGATGATATGATCGTCAAATCAAAAGATCGCCCAGGCCATATCATTGCGCTTCGCAAGTTCTTTGAAAGACTTCGCAAGTACAATATGAGGTTAAATCCAGCAAAGTGTGCATTCGGAGTTACATCAGGCAAGTTGCTTGGCTATGTGATCAGTTCTCGAGGGATTGAAATAGATCCCACGAAAGTCAAAGCAATCATGGCCATGCCACCACCCAAGACTGAGAAGGAGATTCGAGGCTTTATTGGAAGATTGCAATACATAAGTAGGTTCATATCCAAACTCACAGCGATATGCGAACCTATATTCAAAAAGCTCAAGAAGAATGTTCCAGTGACATGGGATGATGATTGCCATAAAGCTTTCGACAAGATCAAAGAGTACCTGTCAAACCCACCTGTGCTAGCACCAGCAATGCCTGACTTTCCTCTTCGACTCTACCTTACGGTCACAAGAGAAACGATGGGGGCAATGCTAGCACAAGAGATTGAAAGCAAGGAGAATGCAATCTACTATTTGAGCAAGAAGCTTCAAGGATATGAGACACGATACACATTACTTGAGAAGTTGTGCCTCGCACTTGTGTGGGATGCACAGAAATTAAGACATTATATGCTTACTCATACAGTACATGTCGTGTCCAAGATGGACCCTCTCAAATATTTGTTTGAAAAAGCAACACTCAATGGTAGGTTGTCAAGATGGATAGTCAACCTTGCTCAGTTTGACTTAAAATTCGTACCACAAAAGGCAATCAAAGGTTCTGCGGTTTCTGACTTCCTAGCGGACTTTCCACTGGAAGAAGTTGAGAAAGAAGAAGATGAGTATGATTTCCCTGACGAGGATCTACTTATGACTGAAGATGATAGATGGACGCTCTACTTCGATTGAGCTTCAAACCAAAGAGGGTGTGGTGTAGGAGTTTTGTTGGTATCACCCAGTGAAGAACACATCCCAATTTCCATGAAACTCGACTTTGATGTCACCAACAATGCCGCAGAATATGAAGCATGCATTTTGGGATTAGAAACAGCGGTGGCCTTAGGAATTAAGAAGCTCAGAATTTATGGTGATTCATCACTAATCATTAACCAGATCTCTAAGAGATGGAAGGTGAGAAGTGAAAGTCTCGCTACGTATCAAGCTCATCTGGAAACTCTCACGGAGCAACTAGATGAAGTGGAATATACGTATTTGCCTAGAGAAGAAAACCAATTTGCTGACGCACTGGCAAAGTTAGCATCAATGGTGCGCATTCCGACAGACACAATTAGGATGCCGCTAACTATAGAGCGAAGATATGAGCCAGCCTATGTTCATGCACTTGATGATGAATAAGAGTCACAAGAAGAAGATGAAGAACCATGGTATATGGATATCCTTAACTACGTGACCAAGGGTGAATACCCTCCTAATACTGATAAAAGGGCACGCCGTGCTTTGAGGCTCCTGGCCTCACAGTATGTGCTCATCAGGGGAGAACTCCACAAAAGGATTGCGCTAGGGAGAAATCTCTTGTGCATAGCCGGGAAAGAAACATATAAGACCATGGAAAACCTTCATGCTGGAATATGTGGAACACATATGAATGCTAAGATGTTAGTCCAAAAGATTCAACGACAAGGATATTATTGGACTACTATGGAGAGAGATTGTCACGAATACGTCAGGAAATGTATGAAGTGTCAAGTCTACGCAAATCTACAGCACGTTCCACCTTCGCTTCTTTATACATACACTTCCCCATGGCCTTTCTCTACTTGGGGTATCGACATCATTGGCAAAATAACGCCACCAGGGCAAGGAGGACATGAATTCATCCTCGTAGCAATCGATTATTTCACTAAATGGGTCGAAGCTGCCTCATATGCTAAGTTAACGGCAAAACATATAGCTCAGTTAATTGAGAAAAATATTATATGCCGCTATGGGGTACCTCACGAAATGATCAGTGATAATGGGACACACTTCCAAGCCGAGTGTGCAGAATTGCTACAAAAATATCATATCAAACATCACAGATCATCACCCTACAGACCACAAACAAATGGAGCAGTCGAATCGGCTAACAAAAATGTGAAAACTATCATCGAAAAGATGACGGAAAATTATAAGGATTCGCTCTTTGGGGTTATCGAACTTCAGTTCGTACATCAACGGGGGCTACCCCATTCTCTTTGGTCTATGGAGTTGAAGCCGTACAACCAATAGAGCTTGAAATCCCCTCTCTACGCATTGCACTGGAAAGCCAATTAGATGAAGTCGACTGGATTAGAGCAAGATATGACGAACTAGTCTTACTTGACGAAAAACGCTTGACAGCTTTGCATCACGTCCAAACCTACCAACAGCGTATGGCACGACATTTCAATAAAAAAGTCAAGACTAGGAATATCAAGGAAGGTGATTTGGTGCTTAAAGCGCTTCGCAAAAACGTGCTTGATCCAAGAGGAAAATTTAGACCGAACTGGTCAGGTCCATACATCGTTAAATCTATTTTGTCTGGCGGAGCTGCACAATTAGTAGACATGGATGGTAACGAGTTCCACAACTTAACCAATTTGGATCAACTCAAGAAGTTTTATGCCTAATTGCACAGGTTCATTACCCAATAGAGCTACGTTTGGCCTGATTCCTTTTTAAGGATACGTAGGCAACCCCTCAAGGGGGCCCGGCCACTTTAAACACAAAAATCCCTTCTTCGACTAAATATGGCACATAAGGCAGAATAACGCAACAAATTTACGAAGGAAAATCAACCGTGACACGGTAGTAGCCACCACACCACGGTAAAATCCACCGTGACACGGCAGAACTCACCGTGACACGGCAGATGTCAGCGTGTCACGGCAGAGACTGCCGCGTCACGGCAAAGCTATTCTTCGATCATTAATGCTGTGCCACTCAAACTGATTCCGCGAAACACCACATTTCACCGTGACACGTACTTTTTAACTGTGACACGGCAGACTTCTCACTTTCATTTGACTCAATTGGCTTTGTTGAATGCATTTGGCTTTTATTTGATTCAAAAAGCTTTGTTTGAATGTGTTTGACTTTCATTTGACTCAATTTAGCTTTGTTGAATGTGTTTGACTATCATTTGACTCAATTAGCATTGTGGAATGCAATTGTCTTCCATTTGATTCAAAAAGCTTTGTTTGATTGATTTGACTTTCATTTGATTCTAAAAGCTTTGATGAAAGTGTTTGACTTTCATTTGACTCAATTAGCTTTGTTGAATTCATTTGATTTTCGTTTGATTCAAAAAGCTTTGTTTGAATGTGTTTAACTTTCATTTGATTCTAAAAGCTTTGTTGAAAGTGTTTGACTTTCATTTGACTCAATTAGCTTTGTTGAATGCATTTGACTTTCATTTGAATCAAAAAGCTTTGTTTGAATTTGTTTGACTTTCATTTGACTCAATTAGCTTTGTTGAAAGTGTTTGACTTTCATTTGACTCAATTAGCTTTGTTAAATGCATTTGACTTTCATTTGATTCAAAAAGCTTTGTTTGAATGTGTTTGACTTTCTTTTGACTCAATTAGCTTTGTTGAATTTGTTTGACTTTCATTTGACTCAATTAGCTTTGTTGAAAGTGTTTGACTTTCATTTGACTCAATTAGCTTTGTTAAATGCAGTTGACTTTTATTTGATTCAAAAAGCTTTGATTGAATGTATTTGACTTTCATTTGACTCAATTAGCTTTGTTGAATGCATTTGACTTTCATTTGATTCAAAAAGCTTTGTTTGAATGTGTTTGACTTTCATTTGACTCAATTAGCTTTGTTGAAAGTGTTTGACTTTCATTTTACTCTATTTGCTTTGTTGAATGCATTTGACTTTCATTTAAACTAAGAAGCTTTATTTGAATGTGTTTGACTTTAATTTGACTCAATTGGCTTTGTTAAATGCATTTGACTCTCATTTGATTCAAAAAGCTTTGTTTGAATGTGTTTGACTTTCGTTTAATTCTAAAAGCTTTGTTGAAAGTGTTTGACTTTCATTTGACTCAATTAGCTTTGTTGAATGCATTTGACTTTCATTTGAATCAAGAAGCTTTGTTTGAATGTGTTTGACTTTCATTTGACTCAATTGGCTTTGTTGAATGCATTTGACATTCGTTTGATTCAAAAAGCTTTGTTTGAATGTCTTTGACTTTCATTTGACTCAATTAGCTTCGTTGAATGTGATTGACTTTCATTTGACTCAATAAGCATTGTGGAATGCAATTGACTTCCATTTGATTCAAAAAGCTTTGTTTGAATGTATTTGACTTTCATTTGATTCTAAAAGCTTTGATGAAAGTGTTAGACTTTCATTTGACTCAATTAACTTTGTTGAATTCATTTGATTTTCATTTGATTCAAAAAGCTTTGTTTGAATGTGTTTGACTTTCATTTGATTCTAAAAGCTTTGTTGAAAGTGTTTGACTTTCATTTGACTCAATTAGCTTTGTTGAATGCATTTGACTTTCATTTGAATCAAAAAGCTTTGTTTGAATGTGTCTGACATTCATTTGACTCAATTAGCTTTGTTGAAAGTGTTTGACTTTCATTTGACTCAATTAGCTTTATTGAATGCATTTTACTTTCATTTGATTCAAAAAGCTTTGTTTGAATGTGTTTGACTTTCTTTTGACTCAATTAGATTTGTTGAATGTGTTTGACTTTCATTTGACTTAATTAGCATTGTGGAATGCAATTGACTTTCATTTGATTCAAAAATCTTTGATTGAATGCATCTGACTTTCATTTGATTCTAAACGCTTTGTTGAAAGTGTTTGACTTTCATTTGACTCAATTAGCTTTGTTGAATATATTTGACTTTCATTTGATTCAAAAAGCTTTGTTTGAATGTGTTTGACTTTCGTTTGATTCTAAAAGCTCTGTTGAAAGTATTTGACTTTCATTTGACACAATTAGCTTTGTTGAATGCGTTTGACTTTCATTTGAATCAAGAAGTTTTATTTGAAGGTGTTTGACTTTCATTTGACTCAATTAGCTTTGTTGAATGCATTTGACTTTCATTAGATTCAAAAAGCTTTGTTTGAATGTGTTTAACTTTCATTTGACTCAATTAGCTTCGTTGAATGTGTTTGACTTTCATTTGACTCAATTAGCATTGTGGAATGCAATTGACTTCCATTTGATTCAAAAAGCTTTGTTTGAATGTATTTGACTTTCATTTGATTTTAAAAGCTTTGATGAAAGTGTTTGACTTTCATTTGACTCAATTAGCTTTGGTGAATTCATTTGATTTTCATTTGATTCAAAAAGCTTTGTATGAATGTGTTTGACTTTCATTTGATTCTAAAAGCTTTGTTGAAAGTGTTTGACTTTCATTTGACTCAATTAGCTTTGTTGAATGCATTTGACTTTCATTTGAATCTAAAAGCTTTGTTTGAATGTGTTTGACTTTCATTTGACTCAATTAGCTTTGCTGAAAGTGTTTGACTTTCATTTGACTCAATTAGCTTTGTTGAATGCATTTGACTTTCATTTGATTCAAATTGAATGTGTTTGACTTTTTTTTGACTAAATAAGCTTTGTTGAATGTGTTTGACTTTCATTTGACTTAATTAACATTGTGGAATGCAATTGACTTTCATTTGATTCAAAAAGCTTTGATTGAATGTATTTGACTTTCATTTGATTCTAAACGCTTTGTTGAAAGTGTTTGACTTTCATTTGACTCAATTAGCTTTGTTGAATGCATTTGATTTTCATTTGAACTAAGAAGCTTTATTTGAATGTGTTTGACTTTCATTTGACTCAATTGGCTTTGTTGAATGCATTTGACATTCATTTGATTCAAAAAGCTTTGTTTGAATGTGTTTGACTTTCTTTTGACTAAATTAGCTTTGTTGAATACGTTTGACATTCATTTGACTCAATTAGCTTTGTTGAATGCTTTTGACATTCATTTGATTCAAAAAGCTTTGTTTGAATGTGTTTGACTTTCATTTGATTCTAAAAGCTTTGTTGAAAGTGTTCGACATTTATTTGACTCAATTAGCTTTGTTGAATGCATTTGACTTTCATTTGAATCAAGAAGCTTTGTTTAAATGTGTTTAACTTTCATTTGACTCAATTGGCTTTGTTGATTGCATTTGACTTTAGTTTGATTCAAAAAGCTTTGTTTGAATGTGTTTGACTTTCATTTGACTCAATTAGCTTCGTTGAATGTGTTTGACTTTTATTTGACTCAATTAGCATTGTGGAATGCAATTGACTTTCATTTGATTCAAAAAGCTTTGTTTGAATGTATTTGACTTTCATTTGATTCTAAAAGCTTTGATGAAAGTGTTAGACTTTCATTTGACTCAATTAGCTTTATTGAATTCATTTGATTTTCATTTGATTCAAAAAGCTTTGTTTGAATATGTTTGACTTTCATTTGATTCTAAAACCTTTGTTGAAAGTGTTTGACTTTCATTTGACTCAATTAGCTTTGTTGAATGCATTTGACTTTCATTTGAATCAAAAAGCTTTGTTTGAATGTGTTTGACTTTCATTTGACTCAATTAGCTTTGCTGAAAGTGTTTGACTTTCATTTGACTCAATTAGCTTTGTTGAATGCATTTGACTTTCATTTGAATCAAAAAGCTTTTTTTGAATGTGTTTGACTTTCATTTGACTCAATTAGCTTTGCTGAAAGTGTTTGACTTTCATTTGACTCAATTAGCTTTGTTGAATGCATTCGACTTTCATTGGATTCAAAAAGCTTTGTTTGAATGTGTTTGACTTTCGTTTGACTCAATAAGCTTTGTTGAATGTGTTTGACTTTCATTTGACTTAATTAGCATTGTGGAATGCAATTGACTTTCATTTGATTCAAAAAGCTTTGATTGAATGTATTTGACTTTCATTTGATTCTAAACGCTTTGTTGAAAGTGTTTGACTTTCATTTGACTCAATTAGCTTTGTTAAATGCATTTGACTTTCATTTGATTCAAAAAGCTTTGTTTGAATGTGTTTGACTTTCATTTGACTCAACTAGCTTTGTTGAAAGTGTTTTACTTTCATTTGACTCAATTAGCTTTGTTGAATGCATTTGACTTTCATTTGAATCAAGAAGCTTTGTTTGAATGTGTTTGACTTTCATTTGACTCAATTGGCTTTGTTGAATGCATTTGACTTTCATTTGATTCAAAAAGCTTTGTTTGAATGTGCTTGACTTTCATTTGACTCAATAAGCATTGTGGAATGCAATTGACATTCATTTGATTCAAAAAGCTTTGTTTGAATGTATTTGACTTTCATTTGATTCTTAAAGCTTTGATGAAAGTGTTTGACTTTCATTTGACTCAATTAGCTTTGTTGAATTAATTTGATTTTCATTTGATTCAAAAAGCTTTGTTTGAATGTGTTTGACTTTCATTTAATTCTAAAAACTTTGTTGAAAGTGTTTGACTTTCATTTGACTCAATTAGCTTTGTTGAATGCATTTGACTTTTATTTGAATCAAAAAGCTTTGTTTGAATGTGTTTGACTTTCATTTGACTCAATTAGCTTTGTTGAAAGTGTTTGACTTTCATTTGACTCAATTAGCTTTGTTGAATGAATTTTACTTTCATTTGATTCAAAAAGCTTTGTTTGAATGTGTTCGACTTTCTTTTGACTCAATTAGCTTTGTTGAATGTGTTTGACTTTCATTTGACTCAATTAGCATTGTGGAATGCAATTGACTTTCATTTTATTCAAATAGCTTTGATTGAATGTATTTGACTTTCATTTGATTCTAAACGCTTTGTTGAAAGTGTTTGACTTTCATTTCACTCAATTAGCTTTGTTGAATACATTTGACTTTCATTTAATTCAAAAAGCTTTGTTTGAATGTGTTTGACTTTCATTTGATTCTAAAAGCTTTGTTGAAAGTGTTTGACTTTCATTTGACACAATTAGCTTTGTTGAATGCGTTTTACTTTCATTTGAATCAAGAAGCTTTATTTGAATGTGTTTGACTTTCATTTGACTCAATTAGCTTTGTTGAATGCATTTGACTTTCATTAGATTCAAAAAGCTTTGTTTGAATGTGTTTGACTTTCATTTGACTCAATTAGCTTCGTTGAATGTGTTTGACTTTCATTTGACTCAATTAGCATTGTGGAATGCAATTGACTTCCAATTGATTCAAAAAGCTTTGTTGAATGTATTTGACTTTCATTTGATTCTAAAAGCTTTGATGAAAGTGTTTGACTTTCATTTGACTTAATTAGCTTTGTTGAATTCATTTGATTTTCGTTTGATTCAAAAAGCTTTGTTTGAATGTGTTTGACTTTCATTTGATTCTACAAGCTTTGTTGAAAGTGTTTGTCTTTCATTTGACTCAATTAGCTTTGTTGAATGCATTTGACTTTCATTTGATTCAAAAAGCTTTGTTTGAATGTGTTTAACTTTCATTTGATTCTAAAAGCTTTGTTGAAAGTGTTTGACATTTATTTGACTCAGTTAGCTTTGTTGAATGCATTTGACTTTCATTAGATTCAAAAAGCTTTGTTTGAATGTGTTTGACTTTCATTTGATTCTAAATGCTTTGTTGAAAGTGTTTGACTTTCATTTGACACAATTAGCTTTGTTGAATGCATTTGACTTTCATTTGAATCAAGAAGCTTTATTTGAATGTGTTTGACTTTCATTTGACTCAATTGGCTTTGTTGAATGCATTTGACTTTCATTTGATTCTAAAAGCTTTGTTGAAAGTGTTTGACTTTCATTTGACTCAATTAGCTTTGTTGAATGCATTTGACTTTCATTTGAATCAAAAAGCTTTGTTTGAATGTGTTTGACTTTCATTTGACTCAATTAGCTTTGTTGAATGCATTTGACTTTCATTTGATTCAAAAAGCTTTGTTGAATGTGTTTGACTTTCATTTGACTTAATTAGCATTGTGGAATGCAATTGACTTTCATTTGATTCAAAAAGCTTTGATTGAATGTATTTGACTTTCATTTGATTCTAAACGCTTTGTTGAAAGTGTTTGACTTTCATTTGACTCAATTAGCTTTGTTGAATGCATTTGACTTCATTTGATTCAAAAAGCTTTGTTTGAAAGTGTTTGACTTTCATTTGACTCAACTAGCTTTGTTGAATGCATTTGACTTTCATTTGAACTAAGAAGCTTTATTTGAATGTGTTTGACTTTCATTTGACTCAATTGGCTTTGTTGAATGCATTTGACATTCATTTGATTCAAAAAGCTTTGTTTGAATGTGTTTGACTTTCTTTTGACTAAATTAGCTTTGTTGAATACGTTTGACATTCATTTGACTCAATTAGCTTTGTTGAATGCTTTTGACATTCATTTGATTCAAAAAGCTTTGTTTGAATGTGTTTGACTTTCATTTGATTCTAAAAGCTTTGTTGAAAGTGTTCGACATTTATTTGACTCAATTATCTTTGTTGAACGCATTTGATATTCATTTGATTCAAAAAGCTTTGTTTGAATGTGTTTGACTTTCATTTGATTCTAAAAGGTTTGTTGAAAGTGTTTGACTTTCATTTGACTCAATTAGCTTTGTTGAATGCATTTGACTTTCATTTGAATCAAAAAGCTTTGTTTGAATGTGTTTGACTTTCAATTGACTCAATTAGCTTTGCTGAATGTGTTTGACTTTCATTTGAATCAAGAAGCATTATTTGAATGTGTTTGACTTACTTTTGACTCAATTAGCTTTGTTGAATGTGTTTGACTTTCGTTTGACTCAATTAGCATTGTGGAATGCAATTGACTTTCGTTTGATTCAAAAAGCTTTGATTGAATGTATTTGACTTTCATTTGATTCTAAACGCTTTGTTGAAAGTGTTTGACTTTCATTTGACTCAGTTAGCTTTATTGAATACATTTGACTTTCATTTAATTCAAAAAACTTTGTTTGAATGTGTTTGACTTTCATTTGATTCTAAAAGCTTTGTTGAAAGTGTTTGACTTTCATTTGACACAATTAGCTTTGATGAATGCGTTTGACTTTCATTTGAATCAAGAAGCTTTATTTGAATGTGTTTGACTTTCATTTGACTTAATTAGCTTTGTTGAATGCATTTGACTTTCATTAGATTCAAAAAGCTTTGTTTGAATGTGTTTGACTTTCATTTGACTCAATTAGCTTTGTAAAATGTGTTTGACTTTCATTTGACTCAATTAGCAATGTGGAATGCAATTGACTTCCATTTGATTCAAAAAGCTTTGTTTGAATGCATTTGACTTTCATTTGATTCTAAAAGCTTTGATGAAAGTGTTTGACTTTCATTTGACTTAATTAGCTTTGTTGAATTCATTTGATTTTCGTTTGATTCAAAAAGCTTTGTTTGAATGTGTTTGACTTTCATTTGATTCTAAAAGCTTTGTTGAAAGTGTTTGTCTTTCATTTGACTCAATTAGCTTTGTTGAATGCATTTGACTTTCATTTGATTCAAAAAGCTTTGTTTGAATGTGTTTGACTTTCATTTGACTCTAAAAGCTTTGTTGAAAGTGTTTGACTTTCATTTGACAAAATTAGCTTTGTTGAATGCATTTGACATTCATTTGATTCAAAAAGCTTTGTTTGAATGTGTTTGACTTTCATTTGACTCAATTAGCTTTGATGAAAGTGTTTGACTTTCATTTGACTCAATTAGCTTTGTTGAATGCATTTGACTTTCATTTGAACTAAGAAGCTTTATTTGAATGTGTTTGACTTTCATTTGACTCAATTGGCTTTGTTGAATGCATTTGACATTCATTTGATTCAAAAAGCTTTGTTTGAATGTGTTTGACTTTCTTTGGACTAAATTAGCTTTGTTGAATACGTTTGACATTCATTTGACTCAATTAGCTTTGTTGAATGCTTTTGACATTCATTTGATTTAAAAAGCTTTGTTTGAATGTGTTTGACTTTCATTTGATTCTAAAAGCTTTGTTGAAAGTGTTCGACTTTCATTTGACTCAATTAGCTTTGTTGAATGCATTTGACTTTCATTTGATTCAAAAAGCTTTGTTTGAATGTGTTTGACTTACTTTTGACTTAATTAGCTTTGTTGAATGTGTTTGACTTTCATTTGACTTAATTAGCATTGTGGAATGCAATTGACTTTCATTTGATTCAAAAAGCTTTGATTGAATGTATTTGACTTTCATTTGATTCTAAACGCTTTGTTGAAAGTGTTTGACTTTCATTTGACTCAATTAGCTTTGTTGAATGCATTTGACTTTCATTTGATTCAAAAAGCTTTGTTTGAATGTGTTTGACTTTCATTTGACTCAATTAGCTTTGTTGAAAGTGTTTGACTTTCATTTGACTCAATTAGCTTTGTTGAATGCATTTGACTTTCATTTGAACTAAGAAGCTTTATTTGAATGTGTTTGACTCAATTGGCTTTGTTGAATGCATTTGACATTCATTTGATTCAAAAAGCTTTGTTTGAATGTGTTTGACTTTCTTTTGACTAAATTAGCTTTGTTGAATATGTTTGACATTCATTTGACTCAATTATTTTTGTTGAATGCATTTGACATTCATTTGATTCAAAAAGCTTTGTTTGAATGTGTTTGACTTTCATTTGATTCTAAAAGCTTTGTTGAAAGTGTTCGACTTTCATTTGACTCAATTAGCTTTGTTGAATGCATTTGACTTTCATTTGAATCAAGAAGCTTTGTTTAAATGTGTTTAACTTTCATTTGACTCAATTGGCTTTGTTGAATGCATTTGACTTTCGTTTGATTCAAAAAGCTTTGTTTGAATGTGTTTGACTTTCATTTGACTCAATTAGCTTCGTTCAATGTGTTTGACTTTCATTTGACTCAATTAGCATTGTGGAATGCAATTGACTTTCATTTGATTCAAAAAGCTTTGTTTGAATGTATTTGACTTTCATTTGATTCTAAAAGCTTTGATGAAAGTGTTAGACTTTCATTTGACTCAATTAGCTTTGTTGAATTCATTTGACTTTCATTTGAATCAAAAAGCTTTGTTTGAATGTGTTTGACTTTCATTTGACTCAATTAGCTTTGTTGAAAGTGTTTGACTTTCATTTGACTCAATTAGCTTTATTGAATGCATTTTACTTTCATTTGATTCAAAAAGCTTTGTTTGAATGTGTTTGACTTTCTTTAGACTCAATTAGCTTTGTTGAATGTGTTTGACTTTCATTTGACTCAATTAGCTTTGTTGAATGCATTTGACTTTCATTTGCTTCAAAAAGCTTTGTTTGAATGTGTTTGACTTTCTTTTGACTCAATAAACTTTGTTGAATGTGTTTGACTTTTATTTGACTTAATTAGCATTGTGGAATGCAATTGACTTTCATTTGATTCAAAAAGCTTTGATTAAATGTATTTGACTTTCATTTGATTCTAAACGCTTTGTTGAAAGTGTTTGACTTTCATTTGACTCAATTAGCTTTGTTGAATGCATTTGACATTCATTTGATTCAAAAAGCTTTGTTTGAATGTGTTTGACTTTCATTTGATTCTAAAAGCTTTGTTGAAAGTGTTTGACTTTCATTTGACTCAATTAGCTTTGTTGAATGCATTTGACTTTCATTTGAATCAAGAAGCTTTGTTTGAATGTGTTTGACTTTCATTTGACTCAATTGGCTTTGTTGAATGCATTTGACTTTCGTTTGGTTCAAAAAGCTTTGTTTGAATGTGTTTGACTTTCATTTGACTCAATAAGAATTGTGGAATGCAATTGACTTTCATTTGATTCAAAAAGCTTTGTTTGAATGTATTTGACTGTCATTTGATTCTAAAAGCTTTGATGAAAGTGTTTGACTTTCATTTGACTCAATTAGCTTCGTTGAATTCATTTGATTTTCATTTGATTCAAAAAGCTTTGTTTGAATGCGTTTGACTTTCATTTAATTCTAAAAGCTTTGTTGAAAGTGTTTGACTTTCATTTGACTCAATTAGCTTTGTTGAATGCATTTTACTTTCATTTGAATCAAAAAGCTTTGTTTGAATGTGTTTGACTTTCATTTGACTCAATTAGCTTTGATGAAAGTGTTTGACTTTCATTTGACTCAATTAGCTTTGTTGAATGCATTTGACTTTCATTTGCTTCAAAAAGCTTTGTTTGAATGTGTTTGACTTTCTTTTGACTCAATAAACTTTGTTGAATGTGTTTGACTTTCATTTGACTTAATTAGCATTGTGGAATGCAATTGACTTTCATTTGATTCAAAAAGCTTTGATTAAATGTATTTGACTTTCATTTGCTTCTAAACGCTTTGTTGAAAGTGTTTGACTTTCATTTGACTCAATTAGCTTTGTTGAATGAATTTGACATTCATTTGATTCAAAAAGCTTTGTTTGAATGTGTTTGACTTTCATTTGATTCTAAAAGCTTTGTTGAAAGTGTTTGACTTTCATTTGACTCAATTAGCTTTGTTGAATGCATTTGACTTTCATTTGAATTTAAAAGCATTGTTTGAATGTGTTTGACTTTCATTGGACTCAATTAGCTTTGTTCAATGTATTTGACTTTCATTTGACTCAATTACCATTGTGGAATGCAATTGACTTTCATTTGATTCAAAAAGCTTTGTTTGAATATATTTGACTGTCATTTGATTCTAAAAGCTTTGTTGAAAGTGTTTGACTTTCATTTGACTCAATTAGCTTTGTTGAATGCATTTAACTTTCATTTGATTCAAAAAGCTTTGTTTGAATGTATTTGACTTTCATTTTATTCAAAAAGCTTTGTTGAAAGTGTTTAACTTTCATTTGACTCAATTAGCTTTGTTGAATGCATTTGACTTTCATTTGACTCAGTTAGCTTTGTTGAATGTGTTTGACTTTCATTTAATGTGTTAGACTTTCATTTGATTCAAAAAGCTTTGTTTAAATGTGTTTGACTTTCATTTGATTCTAAAAGATTTGTTAAAAGTGTTTGACTTTCATTTGACTCAATTAGCTTTGTTGAATGCATTTTATTTTCATTTGATTCATAAAGCTTTGTTTGAATGTGTTTGACTTTCATTTGACTCAATTGGCTTTGTTGAATGCATTTGGCTTTCATTTGATTTAAGAAGCTTTGTTTGAATGTGTTTGACTTTCATTTGACTCAATTAGCATTGTTGAATGTGTTTGACTTTCATTTGACTCAATTAGCATTGTGGAATGCAATTGACTTTCATTTGACTCAAAAAGCTTTGTTTGAATGTATTTGACCTTTCATTTGATTCTAAAAGCTTTGTTGAAACTGTTTAACTTTCATTTGACTCAATTAGCTTTGCTCAATGCATTTGACTTTCATTTGGTTCAAAAAGCTTTGTTTGAATGTGTTTGACTTTCATTTGACTCAATTAGCTTTGTTGAAAGTGTTTGACTTTCATTTGACTCAATTAGCTTTGTTGGATGCATTTGACTTTCATTTGATTCAAAAAGCTTTGTTTGAATGTGTTTGACTTTCTTTTGACTTAATTAGCTTTGTTGAATGTGTTTGACTTTCATTTGACTTAATTAGCATTGTGGAATGCAATTGACTTGCATTTGATTCAAAAAGCTTTGATTGAATGTATTTGACTTTCATTTGATTCTAAACGCTTTGTTGAAAGTGTTTGACTTTCATTTGACTCAATTAGCTTTGTTGAATGCATTTGACTTTCATTTTATTCAAAAAGCTTTGTTTGAATGTGTTTGACTTTCATTTGATTCTAAAAGCTTTGTTGAAAGTGTTTGACTTTCATTTGACTCAATTAGCTTTGTTGAATGCATTTGACTTTCATTTGAATCTAGAAGCTTTGTTTGAATGTGTTTGACTTTCATTTGACGCAATTGGCTTTGTTGAATGCATTTAACTTTCATTTGATTAAAAAAGCTTTGTTTGAATGTGTTTGACTTTCATTTGACTCAATTAGCTTCGTTGAAGGTGTTTGACTTTCATTTGACTCAATTAGCTTCGTTGAATGTGTTTGACTTTCATTTGACTTACTTTTTACTTAATTAGCTTTGTTGAATGTGTTTGACTTTCATTTGACTTAATTAGCATTGTGGAATGCAATTGACTTTCATTTGATTCAAAAAGCTTTGTTTGAATGTATTGCACTTTCATTTGATTCTACAAGCTTTGTTGAAAGTGTTTGACTTTAATTTGACTCAATTAGCTTTGTTGAATGCATTTGACTTTCATTTGATTCAAGAAGCTTTGTTTGAATGTATTTGACTTTCATTTGACTCAATTAGCATTGTTGAATATGTTTGACTATCATTTGACTCAATTAGCTTTATTAAATGCATTTGACTTTCATTTGATTCAAAAAGCTTAGTTGGAATGTATTTGGCTTTCATTTGATTCTAAAAGCTTTGTTGAAAGTGTTTGACTAGCATTTGACTCAATTAGCTTTGTTTAATGCATTTGACTTTAATTTGATTCAAAAAGCTTTGTTTGAATGTGTTTGACTTTCTTTTGACTCAATTAGCTTTGTTGAATGTGTTTGACTTTCATTTGACTCAATTAGCTTTGTTGAATGCATTTGACATTCATTTGATTCAAAAAGCTTTGTTAGAATGTGTTTGACTTTCATTTGATTCTAAAAGCTTTGTTGAAAGTGTTTGACTTTCATTTGACACAATTAGCTTTGTTGAATGCATTTGACTTTCATTTGAATCAAGAAGCTTTGTTTGAATGTGTTTGACTTTCATTTGACTCAATTAGCTTTGTTGAAAGTGTTTGACTTTCATTTGACTCAATTAGCTTTGTTGAATGCATTTGACTTTCATTTGATTCAAAAAGCTTTGTTAGAATGTATTTGACTTTCATTTGACTCAATTAGCTTTGTTGAATGCATTCGACTTTCATTTGATTCAAAAAGCTTTGTTTGAATGTGTTTGACTTTCATTTGATTCTAAAAGCTTTGTAAAAAGTGTTTGACTTTCATTTGACACAATTAGCTTTGTTGAATGCATTTGACTTTCATTTGAATCAAAAAGCTTTGTTTGAATGTGTTTGATTTTCATTTGACTCAATTAGCTTTGCTGAAAGTGTTTGACTTTCATTTGACTCAATTAGCTTTGTTGAATGCATTTGACTTTCATTTGATTCAAAAAGCTTTGTTTGAATGTGTTTGACTTTCATTTCACTCAATTAGCTTCGTTGAATGTGTTTGACTTTCATTTGACTCAATTAGCATTGTGGAATGCAATTGACTTCCATTTGATTCAAAAAGCTTTGTTAGAATGTATTTGACTTTCATTTGATTCTAAAAGTTTTGTTGAAAGTGTTTGACTTTCATTTGACTCAATTAGCTTTGTTGAATGCATTTGACTTTCATTTGAATCTAGAAGCTTTGTTTGAATGTGTTTGACTTTCATTTGACTCAATTGGCTTTGTTGAATGCATTTAACTTTCATTTGATTAAAAAAGCTTTGTTTGAATGTGTTTGACTTTCATTTGACTCAATTAGCTTCGTTGAAGGTGTTTGACTTTCATTTGACTCAATTAGCATTGTGGAATGCAATTGACTTTCATTTGATTCAAAAAGCTTTGTTTGAATGTATTGCACTTTCATTTGATTCTACAAGCTTTGTTGAAAGTGTTTGACTTTAATTTGACTCAATTAGCTTTGTTGAATGCATTTGACTTTCATTTGATTCAAGAAGCTTTGTTTGAATGTATTTGACTTTCATTTGACTCAATTAGCATTGTTGAATATGTTTGACTATCATTTAACTCAATTAGCTTTATTGAATGCATTTGACTTTCATTTGATTCAAAAAGCTTAGTTGGAATGTATTTGGCTTTCATTTGATTCTAAAAGCTTTGTTGAAAGTGTTTGACTAGCATTTGACTCAATTAGCTTTGTTTAATGCATTTGACTTTATTTTGATTCAAAAAGCTTTGTTTGAATGTGTTTGACTTTCTTTTGACTCAATTAGCTTTGTTGAATGTGTTTGACTTTCATTTGACTCAATTAGCTTTGTTGAATGCATTTGACATTCATTTGATTCAAAAAGCTTTGTTAGAATGTGTTTGACTTTCATTTGATTCTAAAAGCTTTGTTGAAAGTGTTTGACTTTCATTTGACACAATTAGCTTTGTTGAATGCATTTGACTTTCATTTGAATCAAGAAGCTTTATTTGAATGTGTTTGGCTTTCATTTGACTCAATTGGCTTTTTTGAATGCATTTGACTTTCATTTGATTCAAAAAACTTTGTTTGAATGTGTTTGACTTTCATTTGACTCAATTAGCTTCGTTGAATGTGTTTGACTTTCATTTGACTCAATTAGCATTGTGGAATGCAGTTGACTTCCATTTGATTCAAAAAGTTTTGTTTGAATGTATTAGACTTTCATTTGATTCTAAAAGCTTTGATGAAAGTGTTTGACTTTCATTTGACTCAATTAGCTTTGTTGAATTCATTTGATTTTCGTTTGATTCAAAAAGCTTTGTTTGAATGTGTTTGACTTTCATTTGATTCTAAAAGCTTTGTTGAAAGTGTTTGATTTTCATTTGACTCAATTAGCTTTGTTGAATGCATTTGACTTTCATTTGAATCAAAAAGCTTTGTTTGAATGTGTTTGATTTTCATTTGACTCAATTAGCTTTGCTGAAAGTGTTTGACTTTCATTTGACTCAATTAGCTTTGTTGAATGCATTTGACTTTCATTTGATTCAAAAAGCTTTGTTTGAATGTGTTTGACTTTCTTTTGACTCAATTAGCTTTGTTGAATGTAATTGACTTTCATTTGATTCAAAAAGCTTTGATTGAATGTATTTGACTTTCATTTGACTCAATTAGCTTTGTTGAAAGTGTTTGACTTTCATTTGACTCAATTAGCTTTGTTGAATGCATTTGACTTTCATTGTGGAATGCAATTGACTTTCATTTGATTCAAAAAGCTTTGATTGAATGTATTTGACTTTCATTTGACTCAATTAGCTTTGTTGAATGCGTTTGACTTTCATTTGATTCAAAAAGCTTTGTTTGAATAAGTTTGACTTTCATTTGATTCTAATAGCTTTGTAAAAAGTGTTTGACTTTCATTTGACACAATTAGCTTTGTTGAATGCATTTGACTTTCATTTGAATCAAGAAGCTTTATTTGAATGTGTTTGACTTTCATTTGACTCAATTGGCTTTGTTGAATGCATTTGACTTTTATTTGATTCAAAAAGCTTTGTTTGAATGTGTTTGACTTTCATTTGACTCAATTGGCTTTGTTGAATGCATTTGACTTTCATTTGATTCAAAAAGCTTTGTTTGAATGTGTTTGACTTTATTTTGACTCAATTAGCTTTGTTGAATGTGTTTGACTTTCATTTGACTTAATTAGCATTGTGGAATGCAATTGACTTTCATTTGATTCAAAAAGCTTTGATTGAATGTATTTGACTTTCATTTGACTCAATTAGCTTTGTTGAAAGTGTTTGACTTTCATTTGACTCAATTAGCTTTGTTGAATGCATTTGACTTTCATTGTGGAATGCAATTGACTTTCATTTGATTCAAAAAGCTTTGTTTGAATGTGTTTGACTTTCATTTGATTCTAAAAGCTTTGTAAAAAGTTTTTGACTTTCATTTGACACAATTAGCTTTGTTGAATGCATTTGACTTTCATTTGAATCAAGAAGCTTTATTTGAATGTGTTTGACTTTCATTTGACTCAATTGGCTTTGTTGAATGCATTTGAATTTCATTTGATTCAAAAAGCTTTGTTTGAATGTGTTTGACTTTCATTTGACTCAATTAGCTTCGTTGAATGTGTTTGACTTTCATTTGACTCAATTAGCATTGTGGAATGCAATTGACTTCCATTTGATTCAAAAAGCTTTGTTTGAATGTATTTGACTTTCATTTGATTCTAAAAGCTTTGATGAAAGTGTTTGACTTTCATTTGACTCAATTAGCTTTGTTGAATACATTTGATTATCGTTTGATTCAAAAAGCTTTGTTTGAATGTATTTGACTTTCATTTGATTCTAAAAGCTTTGTTCAAAGTGTTTGACTTTCATTTGACTCAATTAGCTTTGTTGAATGCATTTGACTTTCATTTGAATCAAAAAGCTTTGTTTGAATGTGTTTGACTTTCATTTGACTCAATTAGCTTTGTTGAAAGTGTTTGACTTTCATTTGACTCAATTAGCTTTGTTGAATGCATTTGACTTTCATTTGATTCAAAAAGCTTTGTTTGAATGTGTTTGACTTTCATTTTATTCTAAAAGCTTTGTTGAAAGTGTTTGACTTTCATTTGACACAATTAGCTTTGTTGAATGCATTTGACTTTCATTTGAATTAAGAAGCTTTATTTGAATGTGTTTGACTTTCATTTGACTCAATTGGCTTTGTTGAATGCATTTGACTTTCATTTGATTCAAAAAGCTTTGTTTGAATGTGTTTGACTTTCATTTGACTCAATTAGCTTCGTTGAATGTGTTTGACTTTCATTTGACTCAATTAGCATTGTGGAATGCAATTGACTTCCATTTGATTCAAAAAGCTTTGTTTGAATGTATTAGACTTTCATTTGATTCTAAAAGCTTTGATGAAAGTGTTTGACTTTCATTTGACTCAATTAGCTTTGTTGAATTCATTTGATTTTCGTTTGATTCAAAAAGCTTTGTTTGAATGTGTTGGACTTTCATTTGATTCTAAAAGCTTTGTTGAAAGTGTTTGATTTTCATTTGACTCAATTAGCTTTGTTGAATGCATTTGACTTTCATTTGAATCAAAAAGCTTTGTTTGAATGTGTTTGACTTTCATTTGACTCAATTAGCTTTGCTGAAAGTGTTTGACTTTCATTTGACTCAATTCGCTTTGTTGAATGCATTTGACTTTCATTTGATTCAAAAAGCTTTATTTGAATGTGTTTGACTTTCTTTTGACTCAATTAGCTTTGTTGAATGTGTTTGACTTTCATTTGACTTAATTAGCATTGTGGAATGCAATTGACTTTCATTTGATTCAAAAAGCTTTGATTGAATGTATTTGACTTTCATTTGACTCAATTAGCTTTGTTGAAAGTGTTTGACTTTCATTTGACTCAATTAGCTTTGTTGAATGTATTTGACTTTCATTGTGGAATGCAATTGACTTTCATTTGATTCAAAAAGCTTTGATTGAATGTATTTGACTTTCATTTGACTCAATTAGCTTTGTTGAATGCATTCGACTTTCATTTGATTCAAAAAGCTTTGTTTGAATGTGTTTGACTTTCATTTGATTCTAAAAGCTTTGTAAAAAGTGTTTGACTTTCATTTGACACAATTAGCTTTGTTGAATGCATTTTACTTTCATTTGAATCAAAAAGCTTTGTTTGAATGTGTTTGATTTTCATTTGACTCAATTAGCTTTGCTGAAAGTGTTTGACTTTCATTTGACTCAATTAGCTTTGTTGAATGCATTTGACTTTCATTTGATTCAAAAAGCTTTGTTTGAATGTGTTTGACTTTCTTTTGACTCAATTAGCTTTGTTGAATGTGTTTGACTTTCATTTGACTTAATTAGCATTGTGGAATGTAATTGACTTTCATTTGATTCAAAAAGCTTTGATTGAATGTATTTGACTTTCATTTGACTCAATTAGCTTCGTTGAAAGTGTTTGACTTTCATTTGACTCAATTAGCTTTGTTGAATGCATTTGACTTTCATTGTGGAATGCAATTGACTTTCATTTGATTCAAAAAGCTTTGATTGAATGTATTTGACTTTCATTTGACTCAATTAGCTTTGTTGAATGCGTTTGACTTTCATTTGATTCAAAAAGCTTTGTTTGAATGTGTTTGACTTTCATTTGATTCTAATAGCTTTGTAAAAAGTGTTTGACTTTCATTTGACACAATTAGCTTTGTTGAATACATTTGACTTTCATTTGAATCAAGAAGCTTTATTTGAATGTGTTTGACTTTCATTTGACTCAATTGGCTTTGTTGAATGCATTTGACTTTTATTTGATTCAAAAAGCTTTGTTTGAATGTGTTTGACTTTCATTTGACTCAATTGGCTTTGTTGAATGCATTTGACTTTAATTTATTCAAAAAGCTTTGTTTGAATGTGTTTGACTTTATTTTGACTCAATTAGCTTTGTTGAATGTGTTTGACTTTCATTTGACTTAATTAGCATTGTGGAATGCAATTGACTTTCATTTGATTCAAAAAGCTTTGATTGAATGTATTTGACTTTCATTTGACTCAATTAGCTTTGTTGAAAGTGTTTGACTTTCATTTGACTCAATTAGCTTTGTTGAATGCGTTTGACTTTCATTTGAATCAAAAAGCTTTGTTTGAATGTGTTTGACTTTCATTTGATTCTAAAAGCTTTGTAAAAAGTTTTTGACTTTCATTTGACACAATTAGCTTTGTTGAATGCATTTGACTTTCATTTGAATCAAGAAGCTTTATTTGAATGTGTTTGACTTTCATTTGACTCAATTGGCTTTGTTGAATGCATTTGAATTTCATTTGATTCAAAAAGCTTTGTTTGAATGTGTTTGACTTTCATTTGACTCAATTAGCTTCGTTGAATGTGTTTGACTTTCATTTGACTCAATTAGCATTGTGGAATGCAATTGACTTCCATTTGATTCAAAAAGCTTTGTTTGAATGTATTTGACTTTCATTTGATTCTAAAAGCTTTGATGAAAGTGTTTGACTTTCATTTGACTCAATTAGCTTTGTTGAATTCATTTGATTATCGTTTGATTCAAAAAGCTTTGTTTGAATGTATTTGACTTCCATTTGATTCTAAAAGCTTTGATCAAAGTGTTTGACTTTCATTTGACTCAATTAGCTTTGTTGAATGCATTTGACTTTCATTTGAATCAAAAAGCTTTGTTTGAATGTTTTTGACTTTCATTTGACTCAATTAGCTTTGTTGAAAGTGTTTGACTTTCATTTGACTCAATTAGCTTTGTTGAATTCATTTGACTTTCATTTGATTCAAAAAGCTTTGTTTGAATGTGTTTGACTTTCATTTTATTCGAAAAGCTTTGTTGAAAGTGTTTGACTTTCATTTGACACAATTAGCTTTGTTGAATGCATTTGACTTTGATTTGAATTAAGAAGCTATTTGAATGTGTTTGACTTTCATTTGACTCAATTGGCTTTGTTGAATGCATTTGACTTTCATTTGATTCAAAAAGCTTTGTTTGAATGTGTTTGACTTTCATTTGACTCAATTAGCTTCGTTGAATGTGTTTGACTTTCATTTGACTCAATTAGCATTGTGGAATGCAATTGACTTCCATTTGATTTAAAAAGCTTTGTTTGAATGTATTAGACTTTCATTTGATTCTAAAAGCTTTGATGAAAGTGTTTGACTTTCATTTGACTCAATTAGCTGTGTTGAATTCATTTGATTTTCGTTTGATTCAAAAAGCTTTGTTTGAATGTGTTTGACTTTCATTTGATTCTAAAAGCTTTGTTGAAAGTGTTTGATTTTCATTTGACTCAATTAGCTTTGTTGAATGCATTTGACTTTCATTTGAATCAAAAAGCTTTGTTTGAATGTGTTTGACTTTCATTTGACTCAATTAGCTTTGCTGAAAGTGTTTGACTTTCATTTGACTCAATTAGCTTTGTTGAATGCATTTGACTTTCATTTGATTCAAAAAGATTTGTTTGAATGTGTTTGACTTTCTTTTGACTCAATTAGCTTTGTTGAATGTGTTTGACTTTCATTTGACTTAATTAGCATTGTGGAATGCAATTGACTTTCATTTGATTCAAAAAGCTTTGATTGAATGTATTTGACTTTCATTTGACTCAATTAGCTTTGTTGAAAGTGTTTGACTTTCATTTGACTCAATTAGCTTTGTTGAATGCATTTGACTTTCATTGTGGAATGCCATTGACTTTCATTTTATTCAAAAAGCTTTGTTTGAATGTATTAGACTTTCATTTGATTCTAAAAGCTTTGATGAAAGTGTTTGACTTTCATTTGACTCAATTAGTTTTGTTGAATTCTTTTGATTATCGTTTGATTCAAAAAGCTTTGTTTGAATGTATTTGACTTTCATTTGATTCTAAGAGCTTTGTTCAAAGTGTTTGACTTTCATTTGACTCAATTAGCTTTGTTGAATGCATTTGACTTTCATTTGAATCAAAAAGCTTTGTTTGAATGTTTTTGACTTTCATTTGACTCAATTAGCTTTGTTGAAAGTGTTTGACTTTCATTTGACTCAATTAGCTTTGTTGAACGCATTTGACTTTCATTTGATTCAAAAAGCTTTGTTTGAATGTGTTTGATTTTCATTTTATTCTAAAAGCTTTGTTGAAAGTGTTTTACTTTCATTTGACACAATTAGCTTTGTTGAATGCATTTGACTTTCGTTTGAATCAAGAAGCTTTATTTGAATGTGTTTGACTTTCATTTGACTCAATTGGCTTTGTTGAATGCATTTGACTTTCATTTGATTCAAAAAGCTTTGTTTGAATGTGTTTGACTTTCATTTGACTCAATTAGCTTCGTTGAATGTGTTTGACTTTCATTTGACTCAATTAGCATTGTGGAATGCAATTGACTTCCATTTGATTCAAAAAGCTTTGTTTGATTGTATTTGACTTTCATTTGATTCTAAAAGCTTTGATGAAAGTGTTTGACTTTCATTTGACTCAATTAGCTTTGTTGAATTCATTTGATTATCGTTTGATTCAAAAAGCTTTGTTTGAATGTATTTGACTTCCATTTGATTCTAAAAGCTTTGATCAAAGTGTTTGACTTTCATTTGACTCAATTAGCTTTGTTGAATGCATTTGACTTTTATTTGAATCAAAAAGCTTTGTTTGAATGTTTTTGACTTTCATTTGACTCAATTAGCTTTGTTGAAAGTGTTTGACTTTCATTTGACTCAATTAGCTTTGTTGAATTCATTTGACTTTCATTTGATTCAAAAAGCTTTGTTTGAATGTGTTTGACTTTCATTTTATTCGAAAAGCTTTGTTGAAAGTGTTTGACTTTCATTTGACACAATTAGCTTTGTTGAATGCATTTGACTTTGATTTGAATTAAGAAGCTATTTGAATGTGTTTGACTTTCATTTGACTCAATTGGCTTTGTTGAATGCATTTGACTTTCATTTGATTCAAAAAGCTTTGTTTGAATGTGTTTGACTTTCATTTGACTCAATTAGCTTCGTTGAATGTGTTTGACTTTCATTTGACTCAATTAGCATTGTGGAATGCAATTGACTTCCATTTGATTTAAAAAGCTTTGTTTGAATGTATTAGACTTTCATTTGATTCTAAAAGCTTTGATGAAAGTGTTTGACTTTCATTTGACTCAATTAGCTGTGTTGAATTCATTTGATTTTCGTTTGATTCAAAAAGCTTTGTTTGAATGTGTTTGACTTTCATTTGATTCTAAAAGCTTTGTTGAAAGTGTTTGATTTTCATTTGACTCAATTAGCTTTGTTGAATGCATTTGACTTTCATTTGAATCAAAAAGCTTTGTTTGAATGTGTTTGACTTTCATTTGACTCAATTAGCTTTGCTGAAAGTGTTTGACTTTCATTTGACTCAATTAGCTTTGTTGAATGCATTTGACTTTCATTTGATTCAAAAAGCTTTGTTTGAATGTGTTTGACTTTCCTTTGACTCAATTAGCTTTGTTGAATGTGTTTGACTTTCATTTGACTTAATTAGCATTGTGGAATGCAATTGACTTTCATTTGATTCAAAAAGCTTTGATTGAATGTATTTGACTTTCATTTGACTCAATTAGCTTTGTTGAAAGTGTTTGACTTTCATTTGACTCAATTAGCTTTGTTGAATGCATTTGACTTTCATTGTGGAATGCCATTGACTTTCATTTTATTCAAAAAGCTTTGATTGAATGTATTTGACTTTCATTTGACTCAATTAGCTTTGTTGAATGCATTTGACTTTCATTTGATTCAAAAAGCTTTATTTGAATGTGTTTGACTTTCATTTGATTCTAAAAGCTTTGTAAAAAGTGTTTGACTTTCATTTGACACAATTAGCTTTGTTGAATGCATTTGACTTTCATTTGAATCAAGAAGCTTTATTTGAATGTGTTTGACTTTCATTTGACTCAATTGGCTTTGTTGAATGCATTTGACTTTCATTTGATTTTAAAAGCTTTGTTTGAATGTGTTTGACTTTCATTTGACTCAATTAGCTTCGTTGAATGTGTTTGACTTTCATTTGACTCAATTAGCATTGTGGAATGCAATTGACTTCCATTTGATTCAAAAAGCTTTGTTTGAATGTATTTGACTTTCATTTGATTCTAAAAGCTTTGATGAAAGTGTTTGACTTTCATTTGACTCAATTAGCTTTGTTGAATTCATTTGATTATCGTATGATTCAAAAAGCTTTGCTTGAATGTATTTGACTTTCATTTGATTCTAAAAGCTTTGTTCAAAGTGATTGCCTTTCATTTGACTCAATTAGCTTTATTGAATGCATTTGACTTTCATTTGAATCAAAAAGCTTTGTTTGAATGTGTTTGACTTTCATTTGACTCAATTAGCTTTGTTGAAAGTGTTTGACTTTCATTTGACACAATTAGCTTTGTTGAATGCATTTGACTTTCATTTGAATCAAGAAGCTTTATTTGAATGTGTTTGACTTTCATTTGACTCAATTGGCTTTGTTGAATGCATTTGACTTTCATTTGATACAGAAAGCTTTGTTTGAATGTGTTTGACTTTCATTTGATTCTAAAAGCTTTGTTGAAAGTGTTTGATTTTCATTTGACTCAATTAGCTTTGTTGAATGTATTTGACTTTCATTTGAATCAAAAAGCTTTGTTTGAATGTGTTTGATTTTCATTTGACTCAATTAGCTTTGCTGAAAGTGTTTGACTTTCATTTGACTCAATTAGCTTTGTTGAATGCATTTGACTTTCATTTGATTCAAAAAGCTTTGTTTGAATGTGTTTGACTTTCTTTTGACTCAATTAGCTTTGTTGAATGTGTTTGACTTTCATTTGACTTAATTAGCATTGTGGAATGCAATTGACTTTCATTTGATTCAAAAAGCTTTGATTGAATGTATTTGACTTTCATTTGACTCAATTAGCTTTGTTAAAAGTGTTTGACTTTCATTTGACTCAATTAGCTTTGTTGAATGCATTTGACTTTCATTGTGGAATGCAATTGACTTTCATTTGATTCAATAAGCTATGATTGAATGTATTTGACTTTCATTTGACTCAATTAGCTTTGTTGAATGCGTTTGACTTTCATTTGATTCAAAAAGCTTTGTTTGAATGTGTTTGACTTTCATTTGATTCTAAAAGCTTTGTAAAAAGTGTTTGACTTTCATTTGACACAATTAGCTTTGTTGAATGCATTTGACTTTCATTTGAATCAAGAAGCTTTATTTGAATGTGTTTGACTTTCATTTGACTCAATTGGCTTTGTTGAATGCATTTGACTTTCATTTGATTCAAAAAGCTTTGTTTGAATGTGTTTGACTTTCATTTGACTCAATTGGCAATGTTGAATGCATTTGACTTTCATTTGATTCAAAAAGCTTTGTTTGAATGTGTTTGACTTTCTTTTGACTCAATTAGCTTTGTTGAATGTGTTTGACTTTCATTTGACTTAATTAGCATTGTGGAATGCAATTGACTTTCATTTGATTCAAAAAGCTTTGATTGAATGTATTTGACTTTTATTTGACTCAATTAGCTTTGTTGAAAGTGTTTGACTTTCATTTGACTCAATTAGCTTTGTTGAATGCATTTGACTTTCATTGTGGAATGCAATTGACTTTCATTTGATTCAAAAAGCTTTGATTGAATGTATTTGACCTTCATTTGACTCAATTAGCTTTGTTGAATGCGTTTTACTTTCATTTGATTCAAAAAGCTTTGTTTGAATGTGTTTGACTTTCATTTGATTCTAAAAGCTTTGTAAAAAGTGTTTGACTTTCATTTGACACAATTAGCTTTGTTGAATGCATTTGACTTTCATTTGAATCAAGAAGCTTTATTTGAATGTGTTTGACTTTCATTTGACTCAATTGGCTTTGTTGAATGCATTTGAATTTCATTTGATTCAAAAAGCTTTGTTTGAATGTGTTTGACTTTCATTTGACTCAATTAGCTTCGTTGAATGTGTTTGACTTTCATTTGACTCAATTAGCATTGTGGAATGCAATTGACTTCCATTTGATTCAAAAAGCTTTGTTTGAATGTAAATGACTTTCATTTGATTCTAAAAGCTTTGATGAAAGTGTTTGACTTTCATTTGACTCAATTAGCTTTGTTGAATTCATTTGATTATCGTTTGATTCAAAAAGCTTTGTTTGAATGTATTTGACTTTCATTTGATTCTAAAAGCTTTGATCAAAGTGTTTGACTTTTATTTGACTCAATTAGCTTTGTTGAATGCATTTGACTTTCATTTGAATCAAAAAGCTTTGTTTGAATGTGTTTGACTTTCATTTGACTCAGTTAGCTTTGTTGAAAGTGTTTGACTTTCATTTGACTCAATTAGCTTTGTTGAATGCATTTGACTTTCATTTGATTCAAAAAGCTTTGTTTGAATGTGTTTGACTTTCATTTTATTCTAAAAGCTTTGTTGAAAGTGTTTTACTTTCATTTGACACAATTAGCTTTGTTGAATGCATTTGACTTTCGTTTGAATCAAGAAGCTTTATTTGAATGTGTTTGACTTTCATTTGACTCAATTGGCTTTGTTGATTGCATTTGACTTTCATTTGATTCAAAAAGCTTTGTTTGAATGTGTTTGACTTTCATTTGACTCAATTAGCTTCGTTGAATGTGTTTGACTTTCATTTGACTCAATTAGCATTGTGGAATGCAATTGACTTCCATTTGATTCAAAAAGCTTTGTTTGAATGTATTTGACTTTCATTTGATTCTAAAAGCTTTGATGAAAGTGTTTGACTTTCATTTGACTCAATTAGCTTTGTTGAATTCATTTGATTATCGTTTGATTCAAAAAGCTTTGTTTGAATGTATTTGACTTTCATTTGATTCTAAAAGCTTTGTTCAAAGTGTTTGCCTTTCATTTGACTCAATTAGCTTTGTTGAATGCATTTGACTTTCATTTGAATCAAAAAGCTTTGTTTGAATGTGTTTGACTTTCATTTGACTCAATTAGCTTTGTTGAAAGTGTCTGACTTTCATTTAACACAATTAGCTTTGTTGAATGCATTTGACTTTCATTTGAATCAAGAAGCTTTATTTGAATGTGTTTGACTTTCATTTGACTCAATTGGCTTTGTTGAATGCATTTGACTTTCATTTGATTCAAAAAGCTTTGTTTGAATGTGTTTGACTTTCATTTGACTCAATTAGCTTCGTTGAATGTGTTTAACTTTCATTTGACTCAATTAGCATTGTGGAATGCAATTGACTTCCATTTGATTCAAAAAGCTTTGTTTGAATGTATTTGACTTTCATCTGATTCTAAAAGCTTTGATGAAAGTGTTTGACTTTCATTTGACTCAATTAGCTTTGTTGAATTCATTTGATTTTCGTTTGATTCAAAAAGCTTTGTTTGAATGTGTTTGACTTTCATTTGATTCTAAAAGCTTTGTTGAAAGTGTTCGACTTTCATTTGACTCAATTAGCTTTGTTGAATGTATTTGACTTTGATTTGAATCAAAAAGATTTGTTTGAATGTGTTTGACTTTCTTTTGACTCAATTAGCTTTGTTGAATGTGTTTGACTTTCATTTGACTCAATTGGCTTTGTTGAATGCATTTGACATTCATTTGATTCAAAAAGCTTTGTTTGAATGTGTTTTACTTTCATTTGATTCTAAAAGCTTTGTTGAAAGTGTTTGACTTTCATTTGACTCAATTAGCTTTGTTGAATGCATTTGACTTTCATTTGAATCAAAAAGCTTTGTTTGAATGTGTTTGATTTTCATTTGACTCAATTAGCTTTGCTGAAAGTGTTTGACTTTCATATGACTCAATTAGCTTTGTTGAATGCATTTGACTTTCATTTGATTCAAAAAGCTTTGTTTGAATGTATTTGACTTTCATTTGATTCTAAAAGCTTTGTTCAAAGTGTTTGCCTTTCATTTGACTCAATTAGCTTTGTTGAATGCATTTGACTTTCATTTGAATCAAAAAGCTTTGTTTGAATGTGTTTGACTTTCATTTGACTCAATTAGCTTTGTTGAAAGTGTCTGACTTTCATTTGACACAATTAGCTTTGTTGAATGCATTTGACTTTCATTTGAATCAAGAAGCTTTATTTGAATGTGTTTGACTTTCATTTGACTCAATTGGCTTTGTTGAATGCATTTGACTTTCATTTGATTCAAAAAGCTTTGTTTGAATGTGTTTGACTTTCATTTGACTCAATTAGCTTTGTTGAATGTGTTTGACTTTCATTTGACTCAATTAGCATTGTGGAATGCAATTGACTTCCATTTGATTCAAAAAGCTTTGTTTGAATGTATTTGACTTTCATCTGATTCTAAAAGCTTTGATGAAAGTGTTTGACTTTCATTTGACTCAATTAGCTTTGTTGAATTCATTTGATTTTCGTTTGATTCAAAAAGCTTTGTTTGAATGTGTTTGACTTTCATTTGATTCTAAAAGCTTTGTTGAAAGTGTTTGACTTTCATTTGACTCAATTAGCTTTGTTGAATGTATTGGACTTTGATTTGAATCAAAAAGATTTGTTTGAATGTGTTTGACTTTCTTTTGACTCAATTAGCTTTGTTGAATGTGTTTGACTTTCATTTGACTCAATTGGCTTTGTTGAATGCATTTGACATTCATTTGATTCAAAAAGCTTTGTTTGAATGTGTTTTACTTTCATTTGATTCTAAAAGCTTTGTTGAAAGTGTTTGACTTTCATTTGACTCAATTAGCTTTGTTGAATGCATTTGACTTTCATTTGAATCAAGAAGCTTTGTTTGAATGTGTTTGACTTTCATTTGATTCAATTGGCTTTGTTGAATGCATTTGACTTTCATATGATTCAAAAAGCTTTGTTTAAATGTGTTTGACTTTCATTTTACTCAATTAGCTTCGTTGAATGTGTTTGACTTTCATTTGACTCAATTAGCATTGTGGAATGCAATTGACTTTCATTTGATTCAAAAGGCTTTGTTTGAATGTATTTGACTTTTATTTGATTCTAAAAGCTTTGATGAAAGTGTTTGACTTTCATTTGACTCAATTAGCTTTGTTGAATTCATTTGATTTTCATTTGATTCAAAAAGCTTTGTTTGAATGTGTTTGACTTTTATTTGATTCTAAAAGCTTTGTTGAAAGTGTTTGACTTTCATTTGACTCAATTAGCTTTGTTGAATGCATTTGACTTTCATTTGAATCAAAAAGCTTTGTTTGAATGTGTTTGACTTTCATTTGACTCAATTAGCTTTGTTGAAAGTGTTTGACTTTCATTTGACTCAATTAGCTTTGTTGAATGCATTGGACTTTCATCTGATTCAAAAAGCTTTGTTTGAATGTGTTTGACTTTCATTTGATTCTAAAAGCTTTGTTGAAAGTGTTTGACTTTCATTTGACTCAATTAGCTTTGTGGAATGTATTTGACTTTGATTTGAATCAAAAAGATTTGTTTGAATGTGTTTGACTTTCTTTTGACTCAATTAGCTTTGTTGAATGTGTTTGACTTTCATTTGACTCAATTGGCTTTGTTGAATGCATTTGACATTCATTTGATTCAAAAAGCTTTGTTTGAATGTGTTTTACTTTCATTTGATTCTAAAAGCTTTGTTGAAAGTGTTTGACTTTCATTTGACTCAATTAGCTTTGTTGAATGCATTTGACTTTCATTTGAATCAAGAAGCTTTGTTTGAATGTGTTTGACTTTCTTTTGACTCAATTAGCTTTGTTGAATGTGTTTGACTTTCATTTGACTCAATTGGCTTTGTTGAATGCATTTGACATTCATTTGATTCAAAAAGCTTTGTTTGAATGTGTTTTACTTTCATTTGATTCTAAAAGCTTTGTTGAAAGTGTTTGACTTTCATTTGACTCAATTAGCTTTGTTGAATGCATTTGACTTTCATTTGAATCAAGAAGCTTTGTTTGAATGTGTTTGACTTTCTTTTGACTCAATTAGCTTTGTTGAATGTGTTTGACTTTCATTTGACTCAATTGGCTTTGTTGAATGCATTTGACATTCATTTGATTCAAAAAGCTTTGTTTGAATGTGTTTTACTTTCATTTGATTCTAAAAGCTTTGTTGAAAGTGTATGACTTTCATTTGACTCAATTAGCTTTGTTGAATGCATTTGACTTTCATTTGAATCAAGAAGCTTTGTTTGAATGTGTTTGACTTTCATTTGATTCTAAAAGATTTGTTAAAAGTGTTTGACTTTCATTTCACTCAATTAGCTTTGTTGAATGCATTTGATTTTCATTTGATTCATAAAACTTTGTTTGAATGTGTTTGACTTTCATTTGACTCAATTGGCTTTGTTGAATGCATTTGGCTTTCATTTGATTTAAGAAGCTTTGTTTGAATGTGTTTGACTTTCATTTGACTCAATTAACATTGTTAAATGTGTTTGACTTTCATTTGACTCAATTAGCATTGTGGAATGCAATTGACTTTCATTTGATTCAAAAAGCTTTGTTTGAATGTATTTGACTTTAATTTGATTCTAAAAGCTTTGATGAAAGTGTTTGACTTTCATTTGACTCAATTAGCTTTGTTGAATTCATTTGATTTTCGTTTGATTCAAAAAGCTTTGTTTGAATGTGTTTAACTTTCATTTGACTTAATTAGCTTTGTTGAATGTGTTTGACTTTCATTTGATTTTCGTTTGATTCAAAAAGCTTTGTTTGAATGTGTTTGACTTTCATTTGATTCTAAAAGCTTTGTTGAAAGTGTTTGACTTTCATTTGACTCAATTAGCTTTGTTGAATGTATTTAACTTTGATTTGAATCAAAAAGATTTGTTTGAATGTGTTTGACTTTCTTTTGACTCAATTAGCTTTGTTGAATGTGTTTGACTTTCATTTGACTCAATTGGCTTTGTTAAATGCATTTGACATTCATTTGATTCAAAAAGCTTTGTTTGAATGTGTTTTACTTTCATTTGATTCTAAAAGCTTTGTTGAAAGTGTTTGACTTTCATTTGACTCAATTAGCTTTGTTGAATGCATTTGACTTTCATTTGAATCAAGAAGCTTTGTTTGAATGTGTTTGACTTTCATTTGATTTAATTGGCTTTGTTGAATGCATTTGACTTTCATATGATTCAAAAAGCTTTGTTTAAATGTGTTTGACTTTCATTTGACTCAATTAGCTTCGTTGAATGTGTTTGACTTTCATTTGACTCAATTAGCATTGTGGAATGCAATTGACTTTCATTTGATTCAAAAGGCTTTGTTTGAATGTATTTGACTTTTATTTGATTCTAAAAGCTTTGATGAAAGTGTTTGACTTTCATTTGACTCAATTAGCTTTGTTGAATTCATTTGATTTTCATTTGATTCAAAAAGCTTTGTTTGAATGTGTTTGACTTTTATTTGATTCTAAAAGCTTTGTTGAAAGTGTTTGACTTTCATTTGACTCAATTAGCTTTGTTGAATGCATTTGACTTTCATTTGAATCAAAAAGCTTTGTTTGAATGTGTTTGACTTTCATTTGACTCAATTAGCTTTGTTGAAAGTGTTTGACTTTCATTTGACTCAATTAGCTTTGTTGAATGCATTGGACTTTCATCTGATTCAAAAAGCTTTGTTTGAATGTGTTTGACTTTCATTTGATTCTAAAAGCTTTGTTGAAAGTGTTTGACTTTCATTTGACTCAATTAGCTTTGTTGAATGTATTTGATTTTGATTTGAATCAAAAAGATTTGTTTGAATGTGTTTGACTTTCTTTTGACTCAATTAGCTTTGTTGAATGTGTTTGACTTTCATTTGACTCAATTGGCTTTGTTGAATGCATTTGACATTCATTTGATTCAAAAAGCTTTGTTTGAATGTGTTTTACTTTCATTTGATTCTAAAAGCTTTGTTGAAAGTGTTTGACTTTCATTTGACTCAATTAGCTTTGTTGAATGCATTTGACTTTCATTTGAATCAAGAAGCTTTGTTTGAATGTGTTTGACTTTCTTTTGACTCAATTAGCTTTGTTGAATGTGTTTGACTTTCATTTGACTCAATTGGCTTTGTTGAATGCATTTGACATTCATTTGATTCAAAAAGCTTTGTTTGAATGTGTTTTACTTTCATTTGATTCTAAAAGCTTTGTTGAAAGTGTATGACTTTCATTTGACTCAATTAGCTTTGTTGAATGCATTTGACTTTCATTTGAATCAAGAAGCTTTGTTTGAATGTGTTTTACTTTCATTTGATTCTAAAAGCTTTGTTGAAAGTGTTTGACTTTCATTTGACTCAATTAGCTTTGTTGAATGCATTTGACTTTCATTTGAATCAAGAAGCTTTGTTTGAATGTGTTTGACTTTCATTTGACTCAATTGGCTTTGTTGAATGCATTTGACTTTCATATGATTCAAAAAGCTTTGTTTAAATGTGTTTGACTTTCATTTGACTCAATTAGCTTCGTTGAATGTGTTTGACTTTCATTTGACTCAATTAGCATTGTCGAATGCAATTGACTTTCATTTGATTCAAAAAGCTTTGTTGAATGTATTTGACTTTCATTTGATTCTAAAAGCTTTGATGAAAGTGTTTGACTTTCATTTGACTCAATTAGCTTTGTTGAATTCATTTGATTTTTATTTGATTCAAAAAGCTTTGTTTGAATGTGTTTGACTTTTATTTGATTCTAAAAGCTTTGTTGAAAGTGTTTGACTTTCATTTGACTCAATTAGCTTTGTTGAATGCATTTGACTTTCATTTGAATCAAAAAGCTTTGTTTGAATGTGTTTGACTTTCATTTGACTCAATTAGCTTTGTTGAAAGTGTTTGACTTTCATTTGACTCAATTAGCTTTGTTGAATGCATTTGACTTTCATCTGATTCAAAAAGCTTTGTTTGAATGTGTTTGACTTTCATTTGATTCTAAAAGCTTTGTTGAAAGTGTTTTACTTTCATTTGACACAATTAGCTTTGTTGAATGCATTTGACTTTCATTTGAATCTAGAAGCTTTATTTGAATGTGTTTGACTTTCATTTGACTCAATTGTCTTTTTTGAATGCATTTGACTTTCATTTGATTCAAAAAGCTTTGTTTGAATGTGTTTGACTTTCTTTTGACTCAATTATCTTTGTTGAATGTGTTTGACTTTCATTTGACTTAATTAGCATTGTGGAATGCAATTGACTTTCATTTGATTCAAAAAGCTTTGATTGAATGTATTTGACTTTCATGTCATTCTAAACGCTTTGTTGAAAGTGTTTGACTTTCATTTGGCTCAATTAGCTTTGTTGAATGCATTTGACTTTCATTTGATTCAAAAAGCTTTGTTGTAATGTGTTTAACTTTCATTTGACTCAATTAGCTTTGTTGAAAGTGTTTAACTTTCATTTGACTCAATTAGCTTTGTTGAATGCATTTGACTTTCATTTGAATCAAGAAGCTTTATATTGAATGTGTTTGACTTTCATTTGACTCAATTGGCTTTGTTGAATGCATTTGACTTTCATTTGATTCAAAAAGCTTTGTTTGAATGTGTTTGACTTTCTTTTGACTCAATTAGCTTTGTTGAAAGTGTTTGACTTTCATTTGACTCAATTAGCTTTGTTGAATGCATTTGACTTTCATCTGATTCAAAAAGCTGTGTTTGAATGTGTTTGACTTTCATTTGATTCTAAAAGCTTTGTTGAAAGTGTTTTACTTTCATTTGACACAATTAGCTTTGTTGAATGCATTTGACTTTCATTTGAATCTAGAAGCTTTATTTGAATGTGTTTGACTTTCATTTGACTCAATTGTCTTTTTTGAATGCATTTGACTTTCATTTGATTCAAAAAGCTTTGTTTGAATGTGTTTGACTTTCATTTGACTCAATTAGCTTTGTTGAATGTGTTTGACTTTCATTTGACTCAATTAGCATTGTGGAATGCAATTGACTTCCATTTGATTCAAAAAGCTTTGTTTGAATGTATTTGACTTTCATTTGATTTTAAAAGCTTTGATGAATGTGTTTGACTTTCATTTGACTCAATTAGCTTTATTGAATTCATTTGATTTTCGTTTGATTCAAAAAGCTTTGTTTGAATGTGTTTGACTTTCATTTGATTCTAAAAGCTTTGTTGAAAGTGTTTGACTTTCATTTGACTCAATTAGCTTTGTTGAATGCATTTGACTTTCATTTGAATCAAAAAGCTTTGTTTGAATGTGTTTGACTTTCATTTGACTCAATTAGCTTTGTTGAAAGTGTTTGACTTTCATTTGACTCAATTAGCTTTGTTGAATGCATTTGACTTTCATTTGAATCTAGAAGCTTTATTTGAATGTGTTTGACTTTCTTTTGACTCAATTAGCTTTGTTGAATGTGTTTGACTTTCATTTGACTTAATTAGCATTGTGGAATGCAATTGACTTTCATTTGATTTAAAAAGCTTTGTTTGAATGCGTTTGACTTTCATTTGATTCTAAAAGCTTTGTTGAAAGTTTTTGACTTTCATTTAACTCAAATAGCTTTGTTGAATGCATTTGACTTTGATTTGAATCAAAGGCTTTGTTTGAAAGTGTTTGACTTTCATTTGACTCAATTAGCTTTGTTGAAAGTGTTTGACTTTCATTTGACTCAATTAGCTTTGTTGAATGCAGTTGACATTCATTTGATTCAAAAAGCTTTGTTTGAATGTGTTTCACTTTCATTTGATTCTAAGAGCTTTGTTGAATGTGTTTGACTTTCATTTGACTCAATTAGCTTTGTTGAATACATTTGACATGCATTTGATTCAAAAAGCTTTGTTTGAATGTGTTTTACTTTCTTTTGATTCTAAAAGCTTTGTTGAAAGTGTTTGACTTTCATTTGACTCAATTGGCTTTGTTGAATGCATTTGACTTTCATTTGATTCAAAAATTTTTGTTTGAATGTGTTTGACTTTCATTTGACTCAATGAACTTCGTTGAATGTGTTTGACTTTCATTTGACTCAATTAGCATTGTGGAATGCAATTGACTTTCATTTGATTCAAAAAGCTTTGTTTGAATGTATTTGACTTTAATTTGATACTAAAAGCTTTGATGAAAGTCTTTGACTTTCTTTTGACTCAATTAGCTTTGTTGAATTCATTTGATTTTCATTTGATTCAAAAAGCTTTGTTTGAATGTGTTTCACTTTCATTCGATTCTAAAAGCTTTGTTGAAAGTGTTTGACTTTCATTTGACTCAATTAGCTTTGTTGAATGCATTTGACTTTCATTTGATTCAAAAAGCTTTGTTTGAATGTGTTTGACTTTCATTTGACTCAATTAGCTTTGTTGAATGTGTTTGACTTTCATTTGACTCAATTAGCTTTGTTGAATGCATTTGACTTTCATTTGATTCAAAAAGCTTTGTTTGAATGTGTTTGCTTTCATTTGACTCAATTAGCTTTGTTGAAAGTGTTTGACTTTCATTTGACTCAATTAGCTTTGTTGAATGCATTTTACTTTCATTTGATTCAAAAAGCTTTGTTTGAATGTGTTTGACTTCCATTTGACTCAATTAGCTTTGTTAAATGTGTTTGCCTTTCATTTTATCAATTAGCGTTGTTGAATGCATTTGACTTTCATTTGAATCAAAAAGCTTTGTTTGAATGTGTTTGACTTTCAAATTGATTCTAAAAGCTTTGTTGAAAGTGTTTGACTTTCATTTGATTCAATTAGCTTTGTTGAATGCATTTGACTTTCATTTGAATCAAGAAGCTTTGTTTGAATGTTTTTGACTTTCATTTGACTCAATTGGCTTTGTTAAATGCATTTGACTTTCTTTTGATTAAAAAAGCTTTGTTTGAATGCGTTTGACTTTCATTTGACTCAATTAGCTTCGTTGAATGCGTTTGACTTTCATTTGACTCAATTAGCTTCTTTGAATGTGTTTGACTTTCATTTGACTCAATTAGCATTGTGGAATGCAATTGACTTCCATTTGATTCTAAAAGATTTGATGAATGTGTTTGACTTTCATTTGACTCAATTAGATTTGTTGAATTCATTTGATTTTCATTTGATTCAAAAAGCTTTGTTTGAATGTGTTTGACTTTCATTTGATTCTAAAAGCTTTGTTGAAAGTGTTTGACTTTCATTTGATTCTAAAAGCTTTGTTGAATGCATTTGACTTTCATTTGAATCAAAAAGCTATGTTTGAATGTGTTTGACTTTCATTTGACTCAATTAGCTTTGTTAAAAGTGTTTGACTTTCATTTGACTCAATTAGCTTTGTTGAATGCATTTGACTTTCATTTGATTCAAAAAGCTTTGTTTGAATGTGTTTGACTTTCATTTGATTCTAAAAGCTTTGGTGAAAGTGTTTGACATTCATTTGACTCAATTAGCTTTGTTGAATGCATTTGGCTTTCATTTGATTCAAAAAGCTTTGTTTGAATGTGTTTGACTTTCAATTGACTCAATTAGCTTTGTTGAATGTGTTTGACTTTCATTTGACTCAATTATCATTGTGGAATGCAATAGACTTTCATTTAACTCAATTGGCTTTGTTGAATGCATTTGAATTTCATTTGATTCAAAAAGCTTTGGTTGAATGTGTTTGACTTTCTTTTGACTCAATTAGCTTTGTTGAATGTGTTTGACTTTCATTTGACTCAATTAGCATTTTGGAATGCAATTGACTTTCATTTGATTCAAAAAGCTTTGATTGAATATATTTGACTTTCATTTGATTCTAAACGCTTTGTTGCAAGTGTTTGACTTTCATTTGACTTTATTAGCTTTGTTGAATGCATTTGACTTTCATTTGATTCAAAAAGCTTTGTTTGAATGTGTTTGACTTTCATTTGATTCTAAAAGCTTTGTTGAAAGTGTTTGACATTCATTTGACTCAATTAGCTTTGTTGAATGCATTTGGCTTTCATTTGATTCAAAAAGCTTTGTTTGAATGTGTTTGACTTTCATTTGACTGAACTACCATTGTGGAATGCAATAGACTTTCATTTGATCAAAAAGCTTAGTTTAATGTATTTGACTTTCATTTGATTCTAAAAGCTTTGTCGAAAGTGTTTTACTGTCATTTGACTCAATTAGCTTTGTTGAATGCATTTGACTTTCATTTGATTCAAAAAGCTTTGTTTGAACATGTTTGACTTTCATTTGACACAATTAGATTTGTTGAAAGTGTTTAACTTTCATTTGACTCAATTGGCTTAGTTGAATGCATTTGACTTTCGTTTGATTCAAAACACTTTGTTTGAATGTGTTTGACTTTATTTTGACTCAATTAGCTTTGTTGAATGTGTTTGACTTTCAATTGACTCAATTAGCATTGTGGAATGCAATTGACTTTCATTTGATTCAAAAAGCTTTGTTTGAATGTATTTGACTTTAATTTGATTCTAAAAGCTTTGATAAAAGTCTTTGACTTTCTTTTGACTCAATTAGCTTTGTTGAATTCATTTGATATTCATTTGATTCAAAAAGCTTTATTTGAATGTGTTTCACTTTCATTTGATTCTAAAAGCTTTGTTGAAAGTGTTTGACATTCATTTAACTCAATTAGCTTTGTTGAATGCATTTGGCTTTCATTTGATTCAAAAAGCTTTGTTTGAATGTGTTTGACTTTCATTTGACTCAATTAGCTTTGTTGAATGTGTTTGACTTTCATTTGACTCATTTACCATTGTGGAAAGGAATAGACTTTCATTTGATCAAAAAGTTTAGTTTAATGTATTTGACTTTCATTTGATTCTAAAAGCTTTGTTGAAAGTGTTTGACTTTAATTTGACTCAATTAGCTTTGTTGAATGCATTTGACTTTCATTTGATTCAAAAAGCTTTGTTTGAATGTGTTTGACTTTCATTTGACTCAATTAGCTTCGTTGAATGTGTTTGACTTTCATTTGACTCAATTAGCATTGTGGAATGCAATTGACTTCCATTTGATTCAAAAAGCTTTGTTAGAATGTATTTGACTTTCATTTGATTCTAAAAGCTTTAATGAAAGTGTTTGACTTTCATTTGACTCAATTAGCTTTGTTGAATTCATTTGATTTTCATTTGATTCAAAAAGCTTTGTTTGAATGCGTTTGACTTTCATTTGATTCTAAAAGCTTTTTTGAAAGTGTTTAACTTTCATTTGACTCAATAAGCTTTGTTGAATGCATTTGACTTTGATTTGAATCAAAGGCTTAGTTTGAAAGTGTTTGACTTTCATTTTACTCAATTAGCTTTGTTGAAAGTGTTTGACTTTCATTTGACTCAATTAGCTTTGTTGAATGCATTTGACTTTTATTTGATTCAAAAAGCTTTATTTGAATGTGTTTACTTTCTTTTGACTCAATTAGCTTTGTTGTATGTGTTTGACTTTCATTTGACTCAATTAGCATTGTGGAATGCAATTGACTTTCATTTGATTCAAAGAGCTTTGTTTGAATGTATTTGACTTTCATTTGATTCTAAACCTTTGTTGAAAGTGTTTGCCTTTCATTTGACTCAATTAGCTTTGTTGAATGCATTTGACTTTCAATTGATTCAAAAACTTTGTTTGAATGTGTTTGACTTTCATTTGATTCTAAAAGCTTTGGTGAAAGTGTTTGACATTCATTTGACTCAATTAACTTTGTTGAATGCATTTGGCTTTCATTTGATTTGAAAAAGCTTTGTTTGAATGTGTTTGACTTTCATTTGACTCAATTAGCTTTGTTGAATGTGTTTGACTTTCATTTGACTCAATTATCATTGTGGAATGCAATAGACTTTCATTTAACTCAATTGGCTTTGTTGAATGCATTTGAATTTCATTTGATTCAAAAAGCTTTGGTTGAATGTGTTTGACTTTCTTTTGACTCAATTAGCTTTGTTGAATGTGTTTGACTTTCATTTGACTCAATTAGCATTTTGGAATGCAATTGACTTTCATTTGATGTAAAAGCTTTGTTTGAATGTATTTGACTTTCATTTGATTCTAAACGCTTTGTTGCAAGTGTTTGACTTTCATTTGACTCAATTAGCTTTGTTGAATGCATTTGACTTTCATTTGATTCAAAAAGCTTTGTTTGAATGTGTTTGACTTTCATTTGATTCTAAAAGCTTTGTTGAAAGTGTTTGACATTCATTTGACTCAATTAGCTTTGTTGAATGCATTTGGCTTTCATTGGATTTAAAAAGCTTTGTTTGAATGTGTTTGACTTTCATTTGACTCAACTACCATTGTGGAATGCAATAGACTTTCATTTAATCAAAAAGCTTAGTTTAATGTATTTGACTTTCATTTGATTCTAAAAGCTTTGTCGAAAGTGTTTGACTGTCATTTGACTCAATTAGCTATGTTGAATGCATTTGACTTTCATTTGATTCAAAAAGCTTTGTTTGAATGCGTTTGACTTTCATTTGACTCAATTAGCTTCGTTGAATGTGTTTGACTTTCATTTGACTCAATTAGCATTGTGGAATGCAATTGACTTCCATTTGATTCTAAAAGATTTGATGAATGTGTTTGACTTTCATTTGACTCAATTTGATTTGTTGAATTCATTTGATTTTCATTTGATTCAAAAAGCTTTGTTTGAATGTCTTTGACTTTCATTTGATTCTAAAAGCTTTGTTGAAAGTGTTTGACTTTCATTTGATTCTAAAAGCTTTGTTGAATGCATTTGACTTTCATTTGAATCAAAAAGCTATGTTTAAATGTGTTTGACTTTCATTTGACTCAATTAGCTTTGTTAAAAGTGTTTGACTTTCATTTGACTCAATTAGCTTTGTTGAATGCATTTGACTTTCATTTGATTCAATAAGCTTTGTTTGAATGTTGATGTGAATTATTGATCCGAAAATCAACAAACACAAGGGATATGTTTGAGTCTAATTCTATACAGGAAATCCACCAAGAATTAAACAAAAAACTAAGATTAATCAATTAAGAATCCACCTAATTAATCAATCCAAACGAATGTCTTAACTAAGACAAGCAAAACAGCAATTGATCGCAATCAACAAAAAAACTCAAGTATGCAACTTAAGAAATAAATCTGACTAATAATCTGTATATATCTCTCAAAACTCACGAATTACATGATTATTTATAGACTTAAACTAAGTATTAGAAACCTAATAGGACTAGGAAAAATCCCTAGCCTTTAGCTCGAAGTAACCTAAGTGGAATAGGAATACTAAACCGACTTAGATAAGGAAACTAACCAAACCGACCTACTTCCAGCTTTGCGCGGTTTTAGTTTTTGTCTTCGTTGACTGACCAAATGAACTCCGATTCTCATGAAACCACCTTCATTGGCTAGCTGACTTCCTGGCGTTTCCAAAAACATATTATAAGACATATGTTTTCCTTGAGCTTCAAGTCCGTTTCTGCAGTTCTTTGGACCTCTTCAAAACTGCTACGAAACTACTAGAAAACCTAGTTCTAAACAAACTCTAACAAACTAATATCTTTCCTAATAACTAAGGACGTCTAACCAATCATAAAATAACAGAAAAATAAATCCTAATGTGCTTAAAACAAGAAAAACCCTTTCAAGTGAAAGGTAAAAACTTGTAAGCAAAATCTAAGTAAAGAAAGTAGACTAGACTCCAAGAAACGCTACTAAGCAAACCGTAGCTTTGCTTTGATATCCAAGAAAATGTCCATGCAATGCTTGGCTTGAATCAATGTTTAAGGACAAGATATCTTGATGCATGATAAGCAAATCTTCGAAGTTCTCCATGCTTAGACTTGCATCAAATGTGTTTGACTTTCTTTTGACTCAATTAGCTTTGTGGAATGTGTTTACTTTTATTTGACTCAATTAGCATTGTGGAATGCAATTGACTTTCATTTGATTCAAAAAGCTTTGATTGAATGTATTTGACTTTAATTTGATTATAAAAGCTTTGATGAAAGTGTTTGACTTTCATTTGACTCAATTAGCTTTGTTGAATTCATTTTATTTTCATTTGGTTCAAAAAGCTTTCTTTGAATGTGTTTCACTTTCATTTGATTCTAAAAGCTTTGTTGAAAGTGTTTGACATTCATTTGACTCAATTAGCTTTGTTGAATGCATTTGGCTTTCATTTGATTCAAAAAGCTTTTTTTGAATGTGTTTGACTTTCATTTGACTCAATTAGCTTTGTTGAATGAGTTTGACTTTCATTTGACTCATTTCCCATTGTGGAATGCAATAGACTTTCATTTGATCAAAAAGTTTAGTTTAATGTATTTGACTATCATTTGATTCTAAAAGGTTTGTTGAAAGTGTTTGACTTTCATTTGACTCAATTAGCTTTGTTGAAGCATTTGACTTTCATTAGATTCAAAAAGCTTTGTTTGAATGTGTTTGACTTTCATTTGACTCAATTAGCTTCGTTGAATGTGTTTGACTTTCATTTGACTCAATTAGCATTGTGGAATGCAATTGACTTCCATTTGATTCAAAAAGCTTTGTTAGAATGTATTTGACTTTCATTTGATTCTAAAAGCTTTGATGAAAGTGTTTGACTTTCATTTGACTCAATTAGCTTTGTTGAATTCATTTGATTTTCATTTGATTCAAAAAGCTTTGTTTGAATGCGTTTGACTTTCATTTGATTCTAAAAGCTTTGTTGAAAGTGTTTGACTTTCATTTGACTTAATTAGCTTTGTTGAATGCATTTGACTTTGATTTGAATCAAAGGCTTTGTTTGAAAGTGTTTGACTTTCATTTGACTCAATTAGCTTTGTTGAAAGTGTTTGACTTTCATTTGACCCAATTAGCTTTGTTGAATGCATTTGACTTTTATTTGATTCAAAAAGCTTTGTTTGAATGTGTTTACTTTCTTTTGACTCAATTAGCTTTGTTGTATGTGTTTGACTTTCATTTGACTTAATTAGCATTGTGGAATGCAATTGACTTTCATTTGATTCAAAGAGCTTTGTTTGAATGTATTTGACTTTCATTTGATTCTAAACCTTTGTTGAAAGTGTTTGCCTTTCATTTGACTCAATTAGCTTTGTTGAATGCATTTGACTTTCAATTGATTCAAAAACTTTGTTTGAATGTGTTTGACTTTCATTTGATTCTAAAAGCTTTGGTGAAAGTGTTTGACATTCATTTGACTCAATTAACTTTGTTGAATGCATTTGGCTTTCATTTGATTTGAAAAAGCTTTGTTTGAATGTGTTTGACTTTCATTTAACTCAATTTGCTTTGTTGAATGTGTTTGACTTTCATTTGACTCAATTATCATTGTGGAATGCAATAGACTTTCATTTAACTCAATTGGCTTTGTTGAATGCATTTGAATTTCATTTGATTCAAAAAGCTTTGGTTGAATGTGTTTGACTTTCTTTTGACTCAATTAGCTTTGTTGAATGTGTTTGACTTTCATTTGACTCAATTAGCATTGTGGAATGCAATTGACTTTCATTTGATGCAAAAGCTTTGATTGAATGTATTTGACTTTCATTTGATTCTAAACGCTTTGTTGCAAGTGTTTGACTTTCATTTGACTCAATTAGCTTTTTTGAATGCATTTGACTTTCATTTGATTCAAAAAGCTTTGTTTGAATGTTTTTGACTTTCATTTGATTCTAAAAGCTTTGTTGAAAGTGTTTGACATTCATTTGACTCAATTAGCTTTGTTGAATGCATTTGGCTTTCATTTGATTCAAAAAGCTTTGTTTGAATGTGTTTGACTTTCATTTGACTCAACTACCATTGTGGAATGCAATAGACTTTCATTTAATCAAAAAGCTTAGTTTAATGTATTTGACTTTCATTTGATTCTAAAAGCTTTGTCGAAAGTGTTTGACAGTCATTTGACTCAATTAGCTATGTTGAATGCATTTGACTTTTATTTGATTCAAAAAGTTTTGTTTGAATATGTTTGACTTTCATTTGATTCTAAAAGCTTTGTTGAAAGTGTTTGACTTTCATTTGATTGAATTAGCTTTGTTGAATGCATTTGACTTTTATTTGAATTAAGAAGCTTTGTTTGAATGTTTTTGACTTTCATTTGACTCAATTGGCTTTGTTAAATGCATTTGACTTTCATTTGATTCAAAAAGCTTTGTTTGAATGCGTTTGACTTTCATTTGACTCAATTAGCTTCGTTGAATGTGTTTGACTTTCATTTGACTCAATTAGCATTGTGGAATGCAATTGACTTCCATTTGATTCTAAAAGATTTGATGAATGTGTTTGACTTTCATTTGACTCAATTTGATTTGTTGAATTCATTTGATTTTCATTTGATTCAAAAAACTTTGTTTGAATGTCTTTGACTTTCATTTGATTCTAAAAGCTTTGTTGAAAGTGTTTGACTTTCATTTGATTCAATTAGCTTTGTTGAATGCATTTGACTTTCATTTGAATCAAAAAGCTTTGTTTGAATGTGTTTGACTTTCATTTGACTCAATTAGCTTTGCTGAAAGTGTTTGACTTTCATTTGACTCAATTAGCTTTGTTGAACTCATTTGACTTTCATTTGATTCAAAAAGCTTTATTTGAATGTGTTTGACTTTCTTTTAACTCAATTTGCTTTGTTGAATGTGTTTGACTTCCATTTAACTTAATTAGAATTGTGGAATGCAATTGACTTTCATTCGATTCAAAAAGCTTTATTTGAATGTGTTTCACTTTCATTTGATTCTAAAAGCTTTGTAGAAAGTGTTTGACATTCATTTGACTCAATTAGCTTTGTTGAATGCATTTGGCTTTCATTTGATTCAAAAAGCTTTGTTTGAATGTGTTTGACTTTCATTTGACTCAATTAGCTTTGTTGAATGTGTTTGACTTTCATTTGACTCATTTCCCATTGTGGAATGCAATAGACTTTCATTTGATCAAAAAGTTTAGTTTAATGTATTTGACTTTCATTTGATTCTAAAAGCTTTGTTGAAAGTGTTTGACTTTCATTTGACTCAATTAGCTTTGTTGAAGCATTTGACTTTCATTAGATTCAAAAAGCTTTGTTTGAATGTGTTTGACTTTCATTTGACTCAATTAGCTTCGTTGAATGTGTTTGACTTTCATTTGACTCAATTAGCATTGTGGAATGCAATTGACTTCCATTTGATTCAAAAAGCTTTGTTAGAATGTATTTGACTTTCATTTGATTCTAAAAGCTTTGATGAAAGTGTTTGACTTTCATTTGACTCAATTAGCTTTGTTGAATTCATTTGATTTTCATTTGATTCTAAAAGCTTTGTTTGAATGCGTTTGACTTTCATTTGATTCTAAAAGCTTTGTTGAAAGTGTTTGACTTTCATTTGACTTAATTAGCTTTGTTGAATGCATTTGACTTTGATTTGAATCAAAGGCTTTGTTTGAAAGTGTTTGACTTTCATCTGACTCAATTAGCTTTGTTGAAAGTGTTTGACTTTCATTTGACTCAATTAGCTTTGTTGAATGCATTTGACTTTTATTTGATTCTAAAAGCTTTGTCGAAAGTGTTTGACTGTCATTTGACTCAATTAGCTATGTTGAATGCATTTGACTTTCATTTGATTCAAAAAGCTTTGTTTGAATGCGTTTGACTTTCATTTGACTCAATTAGCTTCGTTGAATGTGTTTGACTTTCATTTGACTCAATTAGCATTGTGGAATGCAATTGACTTCCATTTGATTCTAAAAGATTTGATGAATGTGTTTGACTTTCATTTGACTCAATTTGATTTGTTGAATTCATTTGATTTTCATTTGATTCAAAAAGCTTTGTTTGAATGTCTTTGACTTTCATTTGATTCTAAAAGCTTTGTTGAAAGTGTTTGACTTTCATTTGATTCTAAAAGCTTTGTTGAATGCATTTGACTTTCATTTGAATCAAAAAGCTATGTTTAAATGTGTTTGACTTTCATTTGACTCAATTAGCTTTGTTAAAAGTGTTTGACTTTCATTTGACTCAATTAGCTTTGTTGAATGCATTTGACTTTCATTTGATTCAATAAGCTTTGTTTGAATGTTGATGTGAATTATTGATCTGAAAATCAACAAACACAAGGGATATGTTTGAGTCTAATTCTATACAGGAAATCCACCAAGAATTAAACAAAAAACTAAGATTAATCAATTAAGAATCCACCTAATTAATCAATCCAAACGAATGTCTTAACTAAGACAAGCAAAACAGCAATTGATCGCAATCAACAAAAAAACTCAAGTATGCAACTTAAGAAATAAATCTGACTAATAATCTGTATATATCTCTCAAAACTCACGAATTACATGATTATTTATAGACTTAAACTAAGTATTAGAAACCTAATAGGACTAGGAAAAATCCCTAGCCTTTAGCTCGAAGTAACCTAAGTGGAATAGGAATACTAAACCGACTTAGATAAGGAAACTAACCAAACCGACCTACTTCCAGCTTTGCGCGGTTTTAGTTTTTGTCTTCGTTGACTGACCAAATGAACTCCGATTCTCATGAAACCACCTTCATTGGCTAGCTGACTTCCTGGCGTTTCCAAAAACATATTATAAGACATATGTTTTCCTTGAGCTTCAAGTCCGTTTCTGCAGTTATTTGGACCTCTTCAAAACTGCTACGAAACTACTAGAAAACCTAGTTCTAAACAAACTCTAACAAACTAATATCTTTCCTAATAACTAAGGACGTCTAACCAATCATAAAATAACAGAAAAATAAATCCTAATGTGCTTAAAACAAGAAAAACCCTTTCAAGTGAAAGGTAAAAACTTGTAAGCAAAATCTAAGTAAAGAAAGTAGACTAGACTCCAAGAAACGCTACTAAGCAAACCGTAGCTTTGCTTTGATATCCAAGAAAATGTCCATGCAATGCTTGGCTTGAATCAATGTTTAAGGACAAGATATCTTGATGCATGATAAGCAAATCTTCGAAGTTCTCCATGCTTAGACTTGCATCAAATGTGTTTGACTTTCTTTTGACTCAATTAGCTTTGTGGAATGTGTTTACTTTTATTTGACTCAATTAGCATTGTGGAATGCAATTGACTTTCATTTGATTCAAAAAGCTTTGATTGAATGTATTTGACTTTAATTTGATTCTAAAAGCTTTGATGAAAGTGTTTGACTTTCATTTGACTCAATTAGCTTTGTTGAATTCATTTTATTTTCATTTGGTTCAAAAAGCTTTCTTTGAATGTGTTTCACTTTCATTTGATTCTAAAAGCTTTGTTGAAAGTGTTTGACATTCATTTGACTCAATTAGCTTTGTTGAATGCATTTGGCTTTCATTTGATTCAAAAAGCTTTTTTTGAATGTGTTTGACTTTCATTTGACTCAATTAGCTTTGTTGAATGAGTTTGACTTTCATTTGACTCATTTCCCATTGTGGAATGCAATAGACTTTCATTTGATCAAAAAGTTTAGTTTAATGTATTTGACTATTATTTGATTCTAAAAGGTTTGTTGAAAGTGTTTGACTTTCATTTGACTCAATTAGCTTTGTTGAAGCATTTGACTTTCATTAGATTCAAAAAGCTTTGTTTGAATGTGTTTGACTTTCATTTGACTCAATTAGCTTCGTTGAATGTGTTTGACTTTCATTTGACTCAATTAGCATTGTGGAATGCAATTGACTTCCATTTGATTCAAAAAGCTTTGTTAGAATGTATTTGACTTTCATTTGATTCTAAAAGCTTTGATGAAAGTGTTTGACTTTCATTTGACTCAATTAGCTTTGTTGAATTCATTTGATTTTCATTTGATTCAAAAAGCTTTGTTTGAATGCGTTTGACTTTCATTTGATTCTAAAAGCTTTGTTGAAAGTGTTTGACTTTCATTTGACTTAATTAGCTTTGTTGAATGCATTTGACTTTGATTTGAATCAAAGGCTTTGTTTGAAAGTGTTTGACTTTCATTTGACTCAATTAGCTTTGTTGAAAGTGTTTGACTTTCATTTGACCCAATTAGCTTTGTTGAATGCATTTGACTTTTATTTGATTCAAAAAGCTTTGTTTGAATGTGTTTACTTTCTTTTGACTCAATTAGCTTTGTTGTATGTGTTTGACTTTCATTTGACTCAATTAGCATTGTGGAATGCAATTGACTTTCATTTGATTCAAAGAGCTTTGTTTGAATGTATTTGACTTTCATTTGATTCTAAACCTTTGTTGAAAGTGTTTGCCTTTCATTTGACTCAATTAGCTTTGTTGAATGCATTTGACTTTCAATTGATTCAAAAACTTTGTTTGAATGTGTTTGACTTTCATTTGATTCTAAAAGCTTTGGTGAAAGTGTTTGACATTCATTTGACTCAATTAACTTTGTTGAATGCATTTGGCTTTCATTTGATTTGAAAAAGCTTTGTTTGAATGTGTTTGACTTTCATTTAACTCAATTTGCTTTGTTGAATGTGTTTGACTTTCATTTGACTCAATTATCATTGTGGAATGCAATAGACTTTCATTTAACTCAATTGGCTTTGTTGAATGCATTTGAATTTCATTTGATTCAAAAAGCTTTGGTTGAATGTGTTTGACTTTCTTTTGACTCAATTAGCTTTGTTGAATGTGTTTGACTTTCATTTGACTCAATTAGCATTGTGGAATGCAATTGACTTTCATTTGATGCAAAAGCTTTGATTGAATGTATTTGACTTTCATTTGATTCTAAACGCTTTGTTGCAAGTGTTTGACTTTCATTTGACTCAATTAGCTTTGTTGAATGCATTTGACTTTCATTTGATTCAAAAAGCTTTGTTTGAATGTTTTTGACTTTCATTTGATTCTAAAAGCTTTGTTGAAAGTGTTTGACATTCATTTGACTCAATTAGCTTTGTTGAATGCATTTGGCTTTCATTTGATTCAAAAAGCTTTGTTTGAATGTGTTTGACTTTCATTTGACTCAACTACCATTGTGGAATGCAATAGACTTTCATTTAATCAAAAAGCTTAGTTTAATGTATTTGACTTTCATTTGATTCTAAAAGCTTTGTCGAAAGTGTTTGACAGTCATTTGACTCAATTAGCTATGTTGAATGCATTTGACTTTTATTTGATTCAAAAAGTTTTGTTTGAATATGTATGACTTTCATTTGATTCTAAAAGCTTTGTTGAAAGTGTTTGACTTTCATTTGATTGAATTAGCTTTGTTGAATGCATTTGACTTTTATTTGAATTAAGAAGCTTTGTTTGAATGTTTTTGACTTTCATTTGACTCAATTGGCTTTGTTAAATGCATTTGACTTTCATTTGATTCAAAAAGCTTTGTTTGAATGCGTTTGACTTTCATTTGACTCGATTAGCTTCGTTGAATGTGTTTGACTTTCATTTGACTCAATTAGCATTGTGGAATGCAATTGACTTCCATTTGATTCTAAAAGATTTGATGAATGTGTTTGACTTTCATTTGACTCAATTTGATTTGTTGAATTCATTTGATTTTCATTTGATTCAAAAAACTTTGTTTGAATGTCTTTGACTTTCATTTGATTCTAAAAGCTTTGTTGAAAGTGTTTGACTTTCATTTGATTCTAAAAGCTTTGTTGAATGCATTTGACTTTCATTTGAATCAAAAAGCTATGTTTAAATGTGTTTGACTTTCATTTGACTCAATTAGCTTTGTTAAAAGTGTTTGACTTTCATTTGACTCAATTAGCTTTGTCGAATGCATTTGACTTTCATTTGATTCAATAAGCTTTGTTTGAATGTGTTTGACTTTCTTTTGACTCAATTAGCTTTGTGGAATGTGTTTGACTTTTATTTGACTCAATTAGCATTGTGGAATGCAATTGACTTTCATTTGATTCAAAAAGATTTGATTGAATGTATTTGACTTTAATTTGATTCTAAAAGCTTTGATGAAAGTGTTTGACTTTCATTTGACTCAATTAGCTTTGTTGAATTCATTTGATTTTCATTTGGTTCAAAAAGCTTTCTTTGAATGTGTTTCACTTTCATTTGATTCTAAAAGCTTTGTTGAAAGTGTTTGACATTCATTTGACTCAATTAGCTTTGTTGAATGCATTTGGCTTTCATTTGATTCATAAAGCTTTGTTTGAATGTGTTTGACTATCATTTGACTCAATTAGCTTTGTTGAATGTGTTTGACTTTCATTTGACTCATTTACCATTGTGGAATGCAATAGACTTTCATTTGATCAAAAAGTTTAGTTTAATGTATTTGACTTTCATTTGATTCTAAGAGCTTTATTGTAAGTGTTTGACTTTCATTTGACTCAATTAGCTTTGTTGAATGCATTTGACTTTCATTTGATTCAAAAAGCTTTGTTTGAATGTATTTGACTTTAATTTGATTCTAAAAGATTTGATAAAAGTCTTTGACTTTCTTTTGACTCAATTAGCTTTGTTGAATTCATTTGATTTTCATTTGGTTCAAAAAGCTTTCTTTGAATGTGTTTCACTTTCATTTGATTCTAAAAGCTTTGTTGAAAGTGTTTGACATTCATTTGACTCAATTAGCTTTGTTGAATGCATTTGGCTTTCATTTGATTCATAAAGCTTTGTTTGAATGTGTTTGACTTTCATTTGACTCAATTAGCTTTGTTGAATGTCTTTGACTTTCATTTGACTCATTTACCATTGTGGAATGCAATAGACTTTCATTTGATCAAAAAGTTTAGTTTAATGTATTTGACTTTCATTTGATTCTAAAAGCTTTGTTTTAAGTGTTTGACTTTCATTTGACTCAATTAGCTTTGTTGAATGCATTTGACTTTCATTTGATTCAAAAGCTTTGTTTGAAAGTGTTTGACTTTCATTTGACTCAATTAGCTTCGTTGAATGTGTTTGACTTTCATTTGACTCAATTAGCATTGTGGAATGCATTTGACTTCCATTTGATTCAAAAAGCTTTGTTAGAATGTATTTGACTTTCATTTGATTCTAAAAGCTTTGATGAAAGTGTTTGACTTTCATTTGACTCAATTAACTTTGTTGAATTCATTTGATTTTCATTTGATTCAAAAAGCTTTGTTTGAATGCGTTTGACTTTCATTTGATTCTAAAAGCTTTGTTGAAAGTGTTTGACTTTCATTTGACTCAATTAGCTTTGTTGAATGCATTTGACTTTGATTTGAATCAAAGGCTTTGTTTGAAAGTGTTTGACTTTCATTTGACTCAATTAGCTTTGTTGAAAGTGTTTGACTTTTATTTGACTCAATTAGCTTTGTTGAATGCATTTGACTTTCAATTGATTCAAAAAGCTTTGTTTGAATGTGTTTACTTTCTTTTGACTCAATTAGCTTTGTTGTATGTGTTTGACTTTCATTTGACACAACTAGCATTGTGGAATGCAATTGACTTTCATTTGCTTCAAAGAGCTTTGTTTGAATGTATTTGACTTTCATTTGATTCTAAACGCTTTGTTGAAAGTGTTCGACTTTCATTTGACTTAATTAGCTTTGTTGAATGCATTTGACTTTCAATTGATTCAAAAAGCTTTATTTAAATGTGTTTGACTTTCATTTGATTCTAAAAGCTTTGGTGAAAGTATTTGACATTCATTTGACTCAATTAGCTTTGTTGAATGCCTTTGGCTTTCATTTGATTCATAAAGCTTTATTTGAATGTGTTTGACTTTCATTTGACTCAATTAGCTTTGTTGAATATGTTTGACTTTCATTTGACTCAATTATCATTGTGGAATGCAATAGACTTTCATTTGATCAAAAAGCTAAGTTTAATGTATTTGACTTTCATTTGATTCTAAAAGCTTTGTTGAAAGTGTTTGACTTTCATTTGACTCAATTAGCTTTGTTGAATTCATTTGATTGTCATTTGATTCAAAAAGTTTTGTTTGAATGCGTTTGACTTTCATTTGATTCTAAAAGCTTTGTTGAAAGTGTTTGACTTTCATTTGACTCAAATAGCTTTGTTGAATGCATTTGACTTTGATTTGAATCAAAGGCTTTGTTTGAAAGTGTTTGACTTTCATTTGACTCAATTAGCTTTGTTGAATGTGTTTGACTTTCATTTGACTCAATTAGCTTTGTTGAATGCATTTGACTTTCATTTGATTCAAAAAGCTTTGTTTGAATGTGTTTACTTTCTTTTGACTCAATTAACTTTGTTGTATGTGTTTGACTTTCATTTGACTCAATTAGCATTGTGGAATGCAATTGACTTTCATTTGATTCAAAGAGCTTTGTTTGAATGTATTTGACTTTCATTTGATTCTAAACGCTTTGTTGAAAGTGTTTGACTTTCATTTGACTCAATTAGCTTTGTTGAATGCATTTGACTTTCATTTGATTCAAAAAGCTTTGTTTGAATGTGTTTGACTTTCATTTGATTCTAAAAGCTTTGGGGAAAGTGTTTGACATTCATTTGACTCAATTAGCTTTGTTGAATGCATTTGGCTTTCATTTGATTCAAAAAGCTTTGTTTGAATGTGTTTGACTTTCATTTGACTCAATTAGCTTTGTTGAATGTGTTTGACTTTCATTTGACTCAATTATCATTGTGGAATGCAATAGACTTTCATTTGATAAAAAAGCTAAGTTTAATGTACTTGACTTTCATGTGATTCTAAAAGCTTTGTTGAAAGTGTTTGATTTTCATTTGACTCAATTAGCTTTGTTGAATGCATTTGACTTTCATTTGATTCAAAAAGCTTTGTTTGAATGCGTTTGACTTTCATTTGATTCTAAAAGCTTTGTTGTAAGTGTTTGAGTTTCATTTGACTCAATTAGCTTTGTTGAATGTATTTGACTTTCATTTGATTCAAAAAGCTTTATTTGCATGTGTTTGACTTTCATTTGACTCAATAAGCTTCGTTGAATGTGTTTGACTTTCATTTGACTCAATTAGCATTGTGAAATGCAATTGACTTCCATTTGATTCAAAAAACTTTGTTTGAATGTATTTGACTTTTATTTGATTCTAAAAGCTTTGATGAAAGTGTTTGACTTTCATTTGACTCAATTAGCTTGGTTGAATTCATTTGATTTTCGTTTGATTCAAAAAGCTTTGTTTGAATGTGTTTGACTTTCATTTGATTCTAAAAGCTTTGTTAAAAGTGTTTAACTTTCATTTGACTCAATTAGCTTTCTTGAATGCATTTGACTTTCATTTGAATCAAAAAGCTTTGTTTGAATGTGTTTGACTTTCATTTGACTCAATTAGCTTTGTTGAAAGTGTTTAACTTTCATTTGACTCAATTAGCTTTGTTGAACGCATTTGATTTTCATTTGATTCAAAAAGCTTTATTTGAATGTGTTTGACTTTCTTTTGACTCAATTTGCTTTGTTGAATGTGTTTGACTTTCATTTGACTTAATTAGAATTGTGGAATGCAATTGACTTTCATTTGATTCAAAAAGCTTTGATTAAATGTATTTGACTTTCATTTGATTCTAAACGCTTTGTTGAAAATGTTTGACTTTCATTTGACTCAATTAGCTTTGTTGAATGCATTTGACTTTCATTTGATTCAAAAAGCTTTGTTTGAATGTGTATGACTTTCATTTGATTTTACAAGCTTTGTTGAATGTTTTTGACATTCATTTGACTCAATTAGCTTTGTTGAATGCATTTGGCTTTCATTTGATTCAAAAAGCCTTGTTTGAATGTGTTTGACTTTCATTTGACTCAATTAGCTTTGTTGAATGTGTTTGACTTTCATTTGACTCAATTACCATTCTGGAATGCAATAGACTTTCATTTGTTCAAAAAGCTTAGTTTAATGTATCTGACTTTCATTTGATTCTAAAAGCTTTGTTGAAAGTTTTTTATTTTCATTTGACTCAATTAGCTTAGTTGAATTCATTTGAATCAAGAAGCTTTATTTGAATGTGTTTGACTTTCATTTGACTCAATTGGCTTTGTTGAATGCATTTGACTTTCATTTGATTCAAAAAGCTTTGTTTGAATGTGTTTGACTTTCATTTCACTCAATTAGCTTCGTTGAATGTGTTTCACTTTCATTTGACTCAATTAGCATTGTGGAATGCAATTGACTTTCATTTGATTCAAAAAGCTTTGTTTGAATGTATTTGACTTTCATTTGATTCTAAAAGCTTTGTTGAAAGTGTTTGACTTTCATTTGACTCAATTAGCATTGTTGAATGCAATTGACCTTCATTTGATTCAAAAAGCGTTGTTTGAATGTGTTTGACTTTCATTTCATTTTAAAAGCTTTGTTGAAAGTATTTGACTTTCATTTGACTCAATTAGCTTTGTTGAATGCATTTGACTTTCATTTGAATCAAGAAGCTTTGTTAAAATGTGTTTGACTTTCATTTGACTCAATTGGCTTTGTTGAATGCATTTGACTTTCATTTGATTCAAAAAGCTTTGTTTGAATGTGTTTGACTTTCATTTGATTCTAAAAGCTTTGTTGAAAGTGTTTGACTTTCATTTGACTCAATTAGCTTTGTTGAATTCATTTGACTTTCATTTGAATCAAAAAGCTTTGTTTGAATGTGTTTGACTTTCATTTGACTCAATTAGCTTTGTTGAAAGTGTTTGACTTTCATTTGACTCAATTAGCTTTGTTGATTGCATTTTACTTTCATTTGATTCAAAAAGCTTTGTTTGAATGTGTTTGACTTTCTTTTGACTCAATTAGCTTTGTTGAATGCATTTGACTTTCATTTGATTCAAAAAGCTTTGTTTGAATGTGTTTGACTTTCATTTGATTCTAAAAGCTTTGTTGAAAGTGTTTGACTTTCATTTGACACAATTAGCTTTGTTGAATGCATTTGACTTTCATTTGAATCAAGAAGCTTTATTTGAATGTGTTTGACTTTCATTTGACTCAATAGGCTTTGTTGAATGCATTTGACTTTCATTTGATTCAAAAAGCTTTATTTGAATGTGTTTGACTTTCATTTGACTCAATTAGCTTCGTTGAATGTGTTTAACTTTCATTTGACTCAATTAGCATTGTGGAATGCAATTGACTTCTATTTGATTCAAAACGCTTTGTTTGAATGTATTTGACTTTCATGTGATTCTAAAACCTTTGATGAAAGTGTTTAACTTTCATTTGACAAAATTAGCTTTGTTGAATTCATTTGATTTTCGTTTGATTCAAAAAGCTTTGTTTGAATATGTTTGACTTTCAATTGATTCTAAAACCTTTGTTGAAAGTGTTTGACTTTCATTAGACTCAATTAGCTTTGTTGAATGCATTTGACTTTCATTTGAATCAAAAAGCTTTGTTTGAATGTGTTTGACTTTCATTTGACTCAATTAGCTTTGTTGAATGCATTTGACTTTCATTTGATTCAAAAAGCTACGTTTGAATGTGTTTGACTTTCATTTGACTCAATTAGCTTCGTTGAATGTGTTTGACTTTCATATGACTCAATTAGCATTTTGGAATGCAATTGACTTTCATTTGATTTAAAAAGCTTTGTTTGAATGTATTTGACTTTCATTTGATTCTAAAAGCTTTGTTGAAAGTGTTATACTTTCATTTGACTCAACTAGCTTTGTTGAATTCATTTGATTTTCATTTGATTCAAAAAGCTTTGTTTGAATGTGTTTGATTTTCATTTGATTCTAAAAGCTTTATTGAAAGTGTTTGACTTTCATTTGACTCAATTAGCTTTGTTGAAAGTGTTTGACTTTCATTTTACTCAATTAGCTTTGTTGATTGCATTTTACTTTCATTTGATTCAAAAAGCTTTGTTTGAATGTGTTTGACTTTTTTTTGACTCAATTAGCTTTGTTGAATGTGTTTGACTTTCATTTGACTCAATTACCATTGTGGAATGCAATAGACTTTCATTTGATCAAAAAGCTAAGTTTAATGTAATTGACTTTCAATTGATTCTAAAAGCTTTGTTGAAAGTGTTTGACTTTCATTTGACTCAATTAGCTTTGTTGAATGCATTTGACTTTCATTTGATTCAAAAAGCTTTGTTTGAATGTGTTTGACTTTCATTTGATTCTAAAAGCTTTGTTGAAAGTGTTTCACTTTCATTTGACACAATTAGCTTTGTTGAATGCATTTGACTTTCATTTGAATCAATAAGCTTTATAAGAATGTGTTTGACTTTCATTTGACTCAATTGGCTTTGTTGAATGCATTTGACTTTCATTTGAATCAAAAAGCTTTGTTTGAATGTGTTTGAATTTCATTTGACTCAATTAGCTTTGTTGAAAGTGTTTGACTTTCATTTGATTCAATTAGCTTTGTTGAATGCATTTGACTTTCATTTGATACAAAAAGCTTTGTTTGAATGTATTTGACTTTCATTTTATTCTAAAAGCTTTTATGAAAGTGTTTGACTTCCATTTGACTCAATTAGCTTTGTTGAATTCATTTGATTTTCATTTGATTCAAAAAGCTTTGTTTGAATGTGTTTGACTTTCATTTGATTCTAAAAGCTTTGTTGAAAGTGTTTGACTTTCATTTGACTCAATTAGCTTTGTTGAATGCATTTGACTTTCATTTGAATCAAAAAGCTTTGTTTGAATGTGTTTGACTTTCATTTGACTCAATTAGCATTGTGGAATGCAATTGACTTCTATTTGATTCAAAAAGCTTTGTTTGAATGTATTTGACTTTCATTTGATTCTAAAAGCTTTAATGAAAGTGTTTGACTTTCATTTGACACAATTAGCTTTGTTGAATTCATTTGATTTTCGTTTGATTCAAAAAGCTTTGTTTGAATATGTTTGACTTTCATTTGATTCTAAAACCTTTGTTGAAAGTGTTTGACTTGCATTTGACTCAATTGGCTTTGTTGAATGCATTTGACTTTCATTTGATTCAAAAAGCTACGTTTGAATGTGTTTGACTTTCATTTGACTCAATTAGCTTCGTTGAATGTGTTTGACTTTCATTTGACTCAATTAGCATTGTGGAATGCAATTGACTTTCATTTGATTCAAAAAGCTTTGTTTGAATGTATTTGACTTTCATTTGATTCTAAAAGTTTGTTGAAAGTGTTATACTTTCATTTGACTCAACTAGCTTTGTTGAATTCACTTGATTTTCATTTGATTCAAAAAGCTTTGTTTGAATGTGTTTGATTTTCATTTGATTCTAAAAGCTTTATTGAAAGTGTTTGACTTTCATTTGACTCAATTAGCTTTGTTGAAAGTGTTTGACTTTCATTTTACTTAATTAGCTTTGTTGATTGCATTTTACTTTCATTTGATTCAAAAAGCTTTGTTTGAATGTGTTTGACTTTTTTTTGACTCAATTAGCTTTGTTGAATGTGTTTGACTTTCATTTGAATCAATTACCATTGTGGAATGCAATAGACTTTCATTTGATCAAAAAGCTAAGTTTAATGTAATTGACTTTCAATTGATTCTAAAAGCTTTGTTGAAAGTGTTTGACTTTCATTTGACTCAATTAGCTTTGTTGAATGCATTTGACTTTCATTTGATTCAAAAAGCTTTGTTTGAATGTGTTTGACTTTCATTTGATTCTAAAAGTTTGTTGAAAGTGTTATACTTTCATTTGACTCAACTAGCTTTGTTGAATTCACTTGATTTTCATTTGATTCAAAAAGCTTTGTTTGAATGTGTTTGATTTTCATTTGATTCTAAAAGCTTTATTGAAAGTGTTTGACTTTCATTTGACTCAATTAGCTTTGTTGAAAGTGTTTGACTTTCATTTTACTCAATTGGCTTTGTCGAATGCATTTGACTTTCATTTGATTCAAAAAGCTTTGTTTGAATGTGTTTGACTTTCATTTGACTGAATTAGCTTCGTTGAATGTGTTTGACTTTCATTTGACTCAATTAGCATTGTGGAATGCAATTGACTTCCATTTGATTCAAAAAGCTTTGTTTGAATGTATTTGACTTTCATTTGATTCTAAAAGCTTTGATGAAAGTGTTTGACTTTTATTTGACTCAATTAGCTTTGTTGAATTCAATTGATTTTCGTTTGATTCAAAAAGCTTTGTTTGAATGTGTTTATCTTTCATTTGATTCTAAAAGCTTTGTTGAAAGTGTTTGATTTTCATTTGACTCAATTAGCTTTGTTGAATGCATTTGACTTTCATTTGAATCAAAATGCTTTGTTTGAATGTGTTTGATTTTCATTTGACTCAATTAGCTTTGCTGAAAGTGTTTGACTTTCATTTGACTCAATTAGCTTTGTTGAATGCATTTGACTTTCATTTGATTCAAAAAGCTTTGTTTGAATGTGTTTGACTTTCTTTTGACTCAATTAGCTTTGTTGAATGTGTTTGACTTTCATTTGACTTTATTAGCATTGTGGAATGCAATGGACTTTCATTTGATTCAAAAAGCTTTGATTGAATGTATTTGACTTTCATTTGATTCTAAACGCTTTTGTTGAAAGTGTTTGACTTTCATTTGACTCAATTAGCTTTGTTGAATGCATTTGACTTTCATTTGAACTAAGAAGCTTTATTTGAATGTGTTTGACTTTCATTTGACTCAATTGGCTTTGTTGAATGCATTTGACATTCATTTGATTCAAAAAGCTTTGTTTGAATGTGTTTGACTTTCTTTTGACTAAATTAGCTTTGTTGAATACGTTTGACATTCATTTGACTCAATTAGCTTTGTTGAATGCATTTGACTTTCATTTGATTCAAAAAGATTTGTTTGAATGTGTTTGACTTTCATTTGATTCTAAAAGCTTTGTTGAAAGTGTTTGACTTTCATTTGACTCAATTAGCTTTGTTGAATGCATATTACTTTCATTTGAATCAAAAAGCTTTGTTAAAATATGTTTGACTTTCATTTGACTCAATTAGATTTGTTGAAAGTGTTTAACTTTTATTTGACTCAATTGGCTTTGTTGAATGCATTTGACTTTCATTTGATTCAAAAAGCTTTGTTTGAATGTGTTTGACTTTCATTTGACTCAATTAGCTTCGTTGAATGTGTTTGACTTTCATTTGACTCAATTAGCATTGTGGAATGCAATTGACTTCCATTTGATTCAAAAAGCTTTGTTTGAATGTATTTGACTTTCATTTGATTCTAAAAGCTTTGATGAAAGTGTTTGGCTTTCATTTGACTCAATTAGCTTTGTTGAATTCATTTGATTTTCGTTTGATTCAAAAAGCTTTGTTTGAATGTGTTTGACTTTCATTTGATTCTAAAAGCTTTGTTGAAAGTGTTTGATTTTCATTTGACTCAATTAGCTTTGTTGAATGCATTTAACTTTCATTTGAATCAAAAAGCTTTGTTTGAATGTGTTTGATTTTCATTTGACTCAATTAGCTTTGCTGAAAGTGTTTGACTTTCATTTGACTCAATGAGCTTTGTTGAATGCATTTGACTTTCATTTGATTCAAAAAGCTTTGTTTGAATGTGTTTGACTTTCTTTTGACTCAATTAGCTTTTTGGAATGTGTTTGACTTTCATTTGACTCAATTAGCATTGTGGAATGCAATTGACTTTCATTTGATTCAAAAAGCTTTGTTTGACTGTATTTGACTTTAATTTGATTCTAAAAGCTTTGATGAAATTGTTTGACTTTCATTTGACTCAATTAGCTTTGTTGAATTCATTTGATTTTCATTTGATTCAAAAAGCTTGGTTTGAATGTGTTTCACTTTCATTTGATTCTAAAAGCTTTGTTGAAAGTGTTTGACTTTCATTTGACTCAATTAGCTTTGTTGAATGCAGTTGACTTTCATTTGAATCAAAAAGCTTTGTTAGAATGTGTTTGACTTTCATTTGACTCAATTAGATTTGTTGAAAGTGTTTAACTTTCATTTAACTCAATTGGCTTTGTTGAATGCATTTGACTTTCATTTGATTCAAAAAGCTTTGTTTGAATGTGTTTGACTTTCTTTTGACTCAATTAGCTTTGTTGAATGTGTTTGACTTTCATTTGACTCAATTAGCATTGTGGAATGCAATTGACTTTCATTTGATTCAAAAAGCTTTGTTTGAATGTATTTGACTTTAATTTGATTCTAAAAGCTTTGATGAAAGTCTTTGACTTTCTTTTGACTCAATTAGCTTTGTTGAATTCATTTGATTCAAAAAGCTTTGTTTGAATGTGTTTCACTTTCATTCGATTCTAAAAGCTTTGTTGAAAGTGTTTGACATTCATTTGACTCAATTAGCTTTGTTGAATGCATTTGGCTTTCATTTGATTCAAAAAGCTTTGTTTGAATGTGTTTGACTTTCATTTCACTCAATTAGCTTCGTTGAATGTGTTTGACTTTCATTTGACTCAATTAGCATTGTGGAATGCAATTGACTTCCATTTGATTCAAAAAGCTTTGTTAGAATGTATTTGACTTTCATTTGATTCTAAAAGCTTTGATGAAAGTGTTAGACTTTCATTTGACTCAATTAGCTTTGTTGAATTCATTTGATTTTCATTTGATTCTAAAAGCTTTGTTTGAATGCGTTTGACTTTCATTTGATTCTAAAAGCTTTGTTGAAAGGGTTTGACTTTCATTTGACTCAAATAGCTTTGTTGAATGCATTTGACTTTGATTTGAGTCAAAGGCTTTGTTTGAAAGTGTTTGACTTTCATTTGACTCAATTAGCTTTGTTGAAAGTGTTTGACTTTCATTTGACTCAATTAGCTTTGTTGAATGCATTTGACTTTCATTTGATTCAAAAAGCTTTTTTTGAATGTGTTTACTTTCTTTTGACTCAATTAGCTTTGTTGTATGTGTTTGACTTTCATTTGACTCAATTACCATTGTGGAATGCAATAGACTTTCATTTGATCAAAAAGCTTAGTTTAATGTATTTGACTTTCATTTGATTCTAAAAGCTTTGTTGAAAGTGTTTGACTTTCATTTGACTCAATTAGCTTTGTTGAATGCATTTGACTTTCATTTGATTTAAAAAGCTTTGTTTGAATGTGTTTGACTTTCATTTCACTCAATTAGCTTCGTTGAATGTGTTTGACTTTCATTTGACTCAATTAGCATTGTGGAATGCAATTGACTTCCATTTGATTCAAAAAGCTTTGTTAGAATGTATTTGACTTTCATTTTATTCTAAAAGCTTTGATGAAAGTGTTTGACTTTCATTTGACTCAATTAGCTTTGTTGAATTCATTTGATTTTCATTTGATTCTAAAAGCTTTGTTTGAATGCGTTTGACTTTCATTTGATTCTAAAAGCTTTGTTGAAAGGGTTTGACTTTCATTTGACTCAAATAGCTTTGTTGAATGCATTTGACTTTGATTTGAGTCAAAGGCTTTGTTTGAAAGTGTTTGACTTTCATTTGACTCAATTAGCTTTGTTGAAAGTGTTTGACTTTCATTTGACTCAATTAGCTTTGTTGAATGCATTTGACTTTCATTTGATTCAAAAAGCTTTTTTTGAATGTGTTTACTTTCTTTTGACTCAATTAGCTTTGTTGTATGTGTTTGACTTTCATTTGACTCAATTAGCATTGTGGAATGCAATTGACTTTCATTTGATTCAAAGAGCTTTGTTTGAATGTATTTGACTTTCATTTAATTCTAAACGCTTTGTTGAAAGTGTTTGACTTTCATTTGACTCAATTAGCTTTGTTGAATGCATTTGACTTTCAATTGATTCAAAAAGCTTTGTTTGAATGTGTTTGACTTTCATTTGATTCTAAAAGCTTTGGTGAAAGTGTTTGACATTCATTTGACTCAATTAGCTTTCTTGAATGCATTTGGCTTTCATTTGATTCAAAAAGCTTTGTTTGAATGTGTTTGACTTTCATTTGACTCAATTAGCTTTGTTGAATGTGTTTGACTTTCATTTGACTCAATTATCATTGTGGAATGCAATAGACTTTTATTTAACTCAATTGGCTTTGTTGAATGCATTTGAATTTCATTTGATTCAAAAAGCTTTGGTTGAATGTGTTTGACTTTCTTTTGACTGAATTAGCTTTGTTGAATGTGTTTGACTTTCATTTGACTCAATTAGCATTGTGGAATGCAATTGACTTTCATTTGATTCAAAAAGCTTTGATTGAATGAATTTGACTTTCATTTGATTCTAAACGCTTTGTTGCAAGTGTTTGACTTTCATTTGACTCAATTAGCTTTGTTGAATGCATTTGACTTTCATTTGATTCAAAAAGCTTCGTTCGAATGTGTTTGACTTTCATTTGATTCTAAAAGCTTTGTTGAAAGTGTTTGACATTCATTTGACTCAATTAGCTTTGTTGAATGCATTTGGCTTTCATTTGATTCAAAAAGCTTTGTTTGAATGTGTTTGACTTTCATTTGACTCAACTACCATTGTGGAATGCAATAGACTTTCATTTGATCAAAAAGCTTAGTTTAATGTACGTGACTTTCATTTGATTCTAAAAGCTTTGTCGAAAGTGTTTGACTGTCATTTGACTCCATTAGCTTTGTTGAATGCATTTGATTTTCATTTGATTCAAAAAGCTTTATTTGAATGTGTTTGACTTTCATTTGACTCAATTAGCTTTGTTGAATGTGTTTGACTTTCATTTGACTCAATTAGCATTGTGGAATGCAATTGACTTTCATTTGATTCAAACAGCTTTGTTTGAATGTATTTGACTTTAATTTGATTCTAAAAGCTTTGATGAAATTGTTTGACTTTCATTTGACTCAATTAGCTTTGTTGAATTCATTTGATTTTCATTTGATTCAAAAAGCTTTGTTTGAATGTGTTTCACTTTCATTTGATTCTAAAAGCTTTGTTGAAAGTGTTTGACTTTCATTTGACTCAATTAGCTTTGTTGAATGCAGTTAACTTTCATTTGAATCAAAAAGCTTTGTTTGAATGTGTTTGACTTTCATTTGACACAATTAGATTTCTTGAAAATGTTTAACTTTCATTTGACTCAATTGGCTTTGTTGAATGCATTTGACTTTCATTTGATTCAAAAAGCTTTATTTGAATGTGTTTGACTTTCTTTTGACTCAATTAGCTTTGTTGAATGTGTTTGACTTTCATTTGACTCAATTAGCATATTGGAATGCAATTGACTTTCATTTGATTCAAAAAGCTTTGTTTGAATGTATTTGACTTTAATTTGATTCTAAAAGCTTTGATAAAAGTCTTTGACTTTCTTTTGACTCGATTAGCTTTGTTGAATTCATTTGATTTTCATTTGATTCAAAAAGCTTTGTTTGAATGTGTTTGACTTTCATTTGACTCAATTAGCTTTGTTGAATGTGTTTGACTTTCATTTGACTCATTTACCATTGTAGAATGCAATAGACTTTCATTTGATCAAAAAGCTTAGTTTAATGTATTTGACTTTCATTTGATTCTAAAAGCTTTGTTGAAAAGGTTTGACTTTCATTTGACTCAATTAGCTTTGTTGAATGCATTTGACTTTTATTTGATTCTAAAAGCTTTGTTTGAATGTGTTTGACTTTCATTTCACTCAATTAGCTTCGTTGAATGTGTTTGACTTTCATTTGACTCAATTAGCATTGTGGAATGCAATTGACTTCCATTTGATTCAAAAAGCTTTGTTAGAATGTATTTGACTTTCATTTGATTATAAAAGCTTTGTTGAAAGTGTTTGACTTTCATTTGACTCAAATAGCTTTGTTGAATGCATTTGACTTTGATTTGAATCAAAGGCTTTGTTTGAAAGTGTTTAACTTTCATTTGACTCAATTAGCTTTGTTGAAAGTGTTTGACTTTCATTTGACTCAATTAGCTTTGTTGAATGCATTTGACTTTCATTTGATTCACAAAGCTTTGTTTGAATGTGTTTACTTTCTTTTTACTCAATTAGCTTTGTTGTATGTGTTTGACTTTCATTTGACTCAATTAGCATTGTCGAATGCAATTGACTTTCATTTGATTCAAAGAGCTTTGTTTGAATGTATTTGACTTTCATTTGATTCTAAACGCATTGTTGAAAGTGTTTGACTTTCATTTGACTAAATTAGCTTTGTTGAATGCATTTGACTTTCAATTGATTCAAAAAGGTTTGTTTGAATGTGTTTGACTTTCATTTGATTCTAAAAGCTTTGGTGAAAGTGTTTGACATTCATTTGACTCAATTGGCTTTGTTGAATGCATTTGGCTTTCATTTGATTCAAGAAGCTTTATTTGAATGTGTTTGACTTTCATTTGACTCAATTAGCTTTGTTGAATATGTTTGACTTTCATTTGACTCAATTATCATTGTGGAATGCAATAGACTTTCATTTGATCAAAAAGCTAAGTTTAATGTATTTGACTTTCATTTGATTCTAAAAGCTTTGTTGAAAGTGTTTGACTTTCATATGACTCAATTAGCTTTGTTGAATGCATTTGACTTTCATTTGATTCAAAAAGGTTTGTTTGAATATGTTTGACTTTCATTTGATACTAAAAGCTTTGTTGAACGTGTTTGACTTTCATTTGACTCAATTAGCTTTGTTGAATGCATTTGACTTTCATTTGAATCAAGAAGCTTTATTTGAATGTGTTTGACTTTCATTTGACTCAATTGGCTTTGTTGAATGCATTTGACTTTCATTTGATTCAAAAAGCTTTGTTTGAATGTGTTTGACTTTCATTTGACTCAATTAGCTTCGTTGAATGTGTTTGACTTTCATTTGACTCAATTAGCATTGTGAAATGCAATTGACTTCCGTTTGATTCAAAAAGCTTTGTTTGAATGTATTTGACTTTTATTTAATTCTAAAAGCTTTGATGAAATTGTTTGACTCTATTTGACTCAATTAGCTTTGTTGAATTCATTTGCTTTTCGTTTGATTCAAAAAGCTTTGTTTGAGTGTGTTTGACTTTCAATTGATTCTAAAAGCTTAGTTGAAAGTGTTTGACTTTCATTTGACTCAATTAGCTTTCTTGAATGCATTTGACTTTCATTTGAATCAAAAAGCTTTGTTTGAATGTGTTTGACTTTCATTTGACTCAATTAGCTTTGTTGAATGTGTTTGACTTTCATTTGACTCAATTACCATTATGGAATGCAATAGACTTTCATTTGATCAAAAAGCTTAGTTTAATGTATTTGACTTTCATTTGATTCTAAAAGCTTTGTTGAAAGTGTTTGACTTTCATTTGACTCAATTAGCTTTGTTGAATGCATTTGACTTTCATTTGATTCAAAAAGCTTTGTTTGAATGTGTTTGACTTTCATTTGATTCTAAAAGCTTTGTTGAAAGTGTTTGACTTTCATTTGACTCAATTAGCTTTGTTGAATGCATTTGACTTTCATTTGAATCAAGAAGCTTTGTTTGAATGTGTTTGACTTTCATTTAACTCAATTGGCTTTGTTGAATGCATTTGACTTTCATTTTATTCAAAAAGCTTTGTTTCACTGTGTTTGACTTTCATTTGACTCAATTAGCTTCGTTGAATGTATTTGACTTTCATTTGACTCAATTAGCATTGTGGAATGTAATTGACTTTCATTTGATTCAAAAAGCTTTATTTGAATGTATTTGACTTTCATTTGATTCTAAAAGCTTTGATGAAAGTGTTTGACTTTCATTTGACTTAATTAGCTTTGTTAAATTCATTTGATTTTCATCTGATTCAGAAAGCTTTGTTTGAATGTGTTTGACTTTCATTTGATTCTAAAAGCTTTGTTGAAGTTTTTGACTTTCATTTGACTCAATTAGCTTTGTTGAATGCATTTGACTTTCATTTGAATCAAGAAGCTTTATTTGAATGTGTTTGACTTTCATTTGACTCAATAGGCTTTGTTGAATGCATTTGACTTTCATTTGATTCAAAAAGCTTTGTTTGAATGTGTTTGACTTTCATTTGATTCTAAAAGCATTGTGGAAAGTGTTTGACTTTCATTTGACTCAATTAGCTTTGTTAAATTCATTTGGCTTTCATTTGATTCAAAAAGCTTTGTTTGAATGTGTTTGACTTTCATTTGACTTAATTAGCTTTGTTGAATGTGTTTGACTTTCATTTGCCTCAATTTGCATTGTGGAATGCAATTGACTTTCATTTGATTCAAAAAGCTTCGTTTGAATGTATTTGACTTTCATTTGATTCTAAAAGCTTTGTTGAAAGTGTTTGACTTTGATTTAACTCACTTAGCTTTGTTGAATGCATTTGACTTTCATTTGATCCAAAAATCATTGTTTGCATGTATTTGACTTTCATTTGATTCTAAAAGCTTTGTTAATAGTGTTTGACTTTCATTTGACTCAATTAGCTTTGTTGAATGCATTTGACATTCATTTGATCCAAAAATCATTGTTTGCATGTATTTGACTTTCATTTGATTCTAAAAGCTTTGTTAATAGTGTTTGACTTTCATTTGAATCAATTAGCTTTGTTGAATGCATTTGACTTTCATTTGATTCAAAAAGCTTTATTTGAATGTGTTTGACTTTTATTTGACTCAATTACCTTTGTTGAATGTGTTTGACTTTCATTTGACTCAATTAGCATTTGTTGAAAGTGTTTGACTTTCACTTGACTCAATTAGCTTTGTTGAATGCATTTGACTTTCATATGATTCAAAAAGCTTTGTTTGAATATGATTGACTTTCATTTAATTCTAAAAGCTTTGTTGAAAGTGTTTGACTTTCATTTGACTCAATTAGCTTTGTTGAATGCATTTGACTTTCATTTGAATCAAGAAGCTTTGTTTGAATGTGTTTGACTTTCATTTGACTCAATTAGCATTGTGGAATGCAATGACTTTCATTTGATTCAAAAATGTTTTTTTTAAAGTATTTGACTTTCATTTGATTCTAAAAGCTTTGTTGAAAGTGTTTGACTTTCATTTGACTCAATTAGCTTTGTTGAATGTGTTTGACTTTCATTTGACTTAATTAGCTTTGTTGAATGTGTTTGACTTTCATTTCCCTCAATTTGCATTGTGGAATGCAATTGACTTTCATTTGATTCAAAAAGCTTCGTTTGAATGTATTTGACTTTCATTTGATTCTAAAAGCTTTGTTGAAAGTGTTTGACTTTCATTTAACTCACTTAGCTTTGTTGAATGCATTTGACTTTCATTTGATCCAAAAATCATTGTTTGCATGTATTTGACTTTCATTTGATTCTAAAAGCTTTGTTAATAGTGTTTGACTTTCATTTGAATCAATTAGCTTTGTTGAATGCATTTGACTTTCATTTGATTCAAAAAGCTTTATTTGAATGTATTTGACTTTCATTTGATTCTAAAAGCTTTGATGAAAGTGTTTGACTTTCATTTGACTTAATTAGCTTTGTTAAATTCATTTGATTTTCATCTGATTCAGAAAGCTTTGTTTGAATGTGTTTGACTTTCATTTGATTCTAAAAGCTTTGTTGAAGTTTTTGACTTTCATTTGACTCAATTAGCTTTGTTGAATGCATTTGACTTTCATTTGAATCAAGAAGCTTTATTTGAATGTGTTTGACTTTCATTTGACTCAATAGGCTTTGTTGAATGCATTTGACTTTCATTTGATTCAAAAAGCTTTGTTTGAATGTGTTTGACTTTCATTTGATTCTAAAAGCATTGTGGAAAGTGTTTGACTTTCATTTGACTCAATTAGCTTTGTTAAATTCATTTGGCTTTCATTTGATTCAAAAAGCTTTGTTTGAATGTGTTTGACTTTCATTTGACTTAATTAGCTTTGTTGAATATGTTTGACTTTCATTTGACTCAATTATCATTGTGGAATGCAATAGACTTTCATTTGATCAAAAAGCTAAGTTTAATGTATTTGACTTTCATTTGATTCTAAAAGCTTTGTTGAAAGTGTTTGACTTTCATATGACTCAATTAGCTTTGTTGAATGCATTTGACTTTCATTTGATTCAAAAAGGTTTGTTTGAATATGTTTGACTTTCATTTGATACTAAAAGCTTTGTTGAACGTGTTTGACTTTCATTTGACTCAATTAGCTTTGTTGAATGCATTTGACTTTCATTTGAATCAAGAAGCTTTATTTGAATGTGTTTGACTTTCATTTGACTCAATTGGCTTTGTTGAATGCATTTGACTTTCATTTGATTCAAAAAGCTTTGTTTGAATGTGTTTGACTTTCATTTGACTCAATTAGCTTCGTTGAATGTGTTTGACTTTCATTTGACTCAATTAGCATTGTGAAATGCAATTGACTTCCGTTTGATTCAAAAAGCTTTGTTTGAATGTATTTGACTTTTATTTAATTCTAAAAGCTTTGATGAAATTGTTTGACTCTATTTGACTCAATTAGCTTTGTTGAATTCATTTGCTTTTCGTTTGATTCAAAAAGCTTTGTTTGAGTGTGTTTGACTTTCAATTGATTCTAAAAGCTTAGTTGAAAGTGTTTGACTTTCATTTGACTCAATTAGCTTTCTTGAATGCATTTGACTTTCATTTGAATCAAAAAGCTTTGTTTGAATGTGTTTGACTTTCATTTGACTCAATTAGCTTTGTTGAATGTGTTTGACTTTCATTTGACTCAATTACCATTATGGAATGCAATAGACTTTCATTTGATCAAAAAGCTTAGTTTAATGTATTTGACTTTCATTTGATTCTAAAAGCTTTGTTGAAAGTGTTTGACTTTCATTTGACTCAATTAGCTTTGTTGAATGCATTTGACTTTCATTTGATTCAAAAAGCTTTGTTTGAATGTGTTTGACTTTCATTTGATTCTAAAAGCTTTGTTGAAAGTGTTTGACTTTCATTTGACTCAATTAGCTTTGTTGAATGCATTTGACTTTCATTTGAATCAAGAAGCTTTGTTTGAATGTGTTTGACTTTCATTTAACTCAATTGGCTTTGTTGAATGCATTTGACTTTCATTTTATTCAAAAAGCTTTGTTTCACTGTGTTTGACTTTCATTTGACTCAATTAGCTTCGTTGAATGTATTTGACTTTCATTTGACTCAATTAGCATTGTGGAATGTAATTGACTTTCATTTGATTCAAAAAGCTTTATTTGAATGTATTTGACTTTCATTTGATTCTAAAAGCTTTGATGAAAGTGTTTGACTTTCATTTGACTTAATTAGCTTTGTTAAATTCATTTGATTTTCATCTGATTCAGAAAGCTTTGTTTGAATGTGTTTGACTTTCATTTGATTCTAAAAGCTTTGTTGAAGTTTTTGACTTTCATTTGACTCAATTAGCTTTGTTGAATTCATTTGATTTTCATTTGATTCAAAAAGCTTTGTTTGAATGTGTTTGACTTTCATTTGACTTAATTAGCTTTGTTGAATGTGTTTGACTTTCATTTGCCTCAATTTGCATTGTGGAATGCAATTGACTTTCATTTGATTCAAAAAGTTTCGTTTGAATGTATTTGACTTTCATTTGATTCTAAAAGCTTTGTTGAAAGTGTTTGACTTTGATTTAACTCACTTAGCTTTGTTGAATGCATTTGACTTTCATTTGATCCAAAAATCATTGTTTGCATGTATTTGACTTTCATTTGATTCTAAAAGCTTTGTTAATAGTGTTTGACTTTCATTTGACTCAATTAGCTTTGTTGAATGCATTTGACATTCATTTGATCCAAAAATCATTGTTTGCATGTATTTGACTTTCATTTGATTCTAAAAGCTTTGTTAATAGTGTTTGACTTTCATTTGAATCAATTAGCTTTGTTGAATGCATTTGACTTTCATTTGATTCAAAAAGCTTTATTTGAATGTGTTTGACTTTTATTTGACTCAATTACCTTTGTTGAATGTGTTTGACTTTCATTTGACTCAATTAGCATTTGTTGAAAGTGTTTGACTTTCACTTGACTCAATTAGCTTTGTTGAATGCATTTGACTTTCATATGATTCAAAAAGCTTTGTTTGAATATGATTGACTTTCATTTAATTCTAAAAGCTTTGTTGAAAGTGTTTGACTTTCATTTGACTCAATTAGCTTTGTTGAATGCATTTGACTTTCATTTGAATCAAGAAGCTTTGTTTGAATGTGTTTGACTTTCATTTGACTCAATTAGCATTGTGGAATGCAATGACTTTCATTTGATTCAAAAATGTTTTTTTTAAAGTATTTGACTTTCATTTGATTCTAAAAGCTTTGTTGAAAGTGTTTGACTTTCATTTGACTCAATTAGCTTTGTTGAATGTGTTTGACTTTCATTTGACTTAATTAGCTTTGTTGAATGTGTTTGACTTTCATTTGCCTCAATTTGCATTGTGGAATGCAATTGACTTTCATTTGATTCAAAAAGCTTCGTTTGAATGTATTTGACTTTCATTTGATTCTAAAAGCTTTGTTGAAAGTGTTTGACTTTCATTTAACTCACTTAGCTTTGTTGAATGCATTTGACTTTCATTTGATCCAAAAATCATTGTTTGCATGTATTTGACTTTCATTTGATTCTAAAAGCTTCGTTAATAGTGTTTGACTTTCATTTGAATCAATTAGCTTTGTTGAATGCATTTGACTTTCATTTGATTCAAAAAGCTTTATTTGAATGTGTTTGACTTTTATTTGACTCAATTACCTTTGTTGAATGTGTTTGACTTTCATTTGACTCAATTAGCATTTGTTGAAAGTGTTTGACTTTCACTTGACTCAATTAGCTTTGTTGAATGCATTTGACTTTCATATGATTCAAAAAGCTTTGTTTGAATGTGATTGACTTTCATTTAATTCTAAAAGCTTTGTTGAAAGTGTTTGACTTTCATTTGACTCAATTAGCTTTGTTGAATGCATTTGACTTTCATTTGAATCAAGAAGCTTTGTTTGAATGTGTTTGACTTTCATTTGACTCACTTAGCTTTGTTGATAGCATTTGACTTTCATTTGATTCGGAAAGCTTTGTTTGAATGTATTTGACGTTCATTTGACTCAATTAGCTTTGTTGAATGTGTTTAACTTTCATTTGACTCAATGAGCTTTGTGGAATGCAATTGACTTTCATTTGATTCAAAAAGCTTTGTTTGAATGTATTTGACTTTCCTTTAATTCTAAAAGCTTTGTTGAAAGTGTTTGACTTTCATTTGACTCAATTAGCTTTGTTGAATGTGTTTGACTTTTATTTGACTCAATTAGCTTTGTTGAATGCATTTGACTTTCTTTTGATTCTAAAAGCTTTGTTGAAAGTGTTTGACATTCATTTGACTCAATTAACTTTGTTGAATGCATTTGGCTTTCATTTGATTCAAAAAGCTATGTTTGAATGTGTTTGACTTTCATTTGACTCAATTAGCTTTGTTGAATGTGTTTGACTTTCATTTGACTCAATTAGCATTGTGAAATGCAATTGACTTTCATTTGATCAAAAAGCTTAGTTTAATGTATTTGACTTTCATTTGATTCTAAAAGCTTTGTTTAAAGTGTTTAACTTTCATTTGACTCAATTAGCTTTGAATAATGTGTTTGACTTTCATTTGACTCCATTAGCTTTGTTGAATGTGTTTGACTTTCATTTGACTCAATTAGCTTTGTTGAATGCATCTGACTTTCATATGATTCAAAAAGCTTTGTTTGAATGTGTTTGACTTTCATTTAATTCTAAAAGCTTTGTTGAAAGTGTTTGACTTTCATTTGACTCAATTAGCTTTGTTGAATGCATTTGACTTTCATTTGAATCAAGAATCTTTGTTTGAATGTGTTTGACTTTCATTTGACTCACTTAGCTTTGTTGATAGCATTTGACTTTCATTTGATTCGGAAAGCTTTGTTTGAATGTATTTGACGTTGATTTGACTCAATTAGCTTTGTTGAATGTGTTTGACTTTCATTTGACTCAATTAGCTTTGTGGAATGCAATTGACTTTCACTTGATTCAAAAAGCTTTGTTTGAATGTATTTGACTTTCATTTGATTCTAAAAGCTTTGTTGAAAGTGTTTAACTTTCATTTGCCTCAATTAGCTTTGTTGAATGCATTTGACTTTCATTTGATTCAAAAAGCTTTGTTTGATTGTGTTTGACTTACATTTGATTCTAAAAGCTTTGTTGAAAGTGTTTGACATTCATTTGACTCAATTAGCTTTGTTTAATGCATTAGGCTTTCATTTGATTCAAAAAGCTTTGTTTGAATGTGTTAGACTTTCATTTGATTCAATTATCTTTGTTGAATGTGTTTGACTTTCATTTGACTCAACTAGCATTTGTTGAAAGTGTTTGACTTTCATTTGACTCAATTAGCTTTGTTGAATGCATCTGACTTTCATATGATTCAAAAAGCTTTGTTTGAATGTGTTTGACTTTCATTTAATTCTAAAAGCTTTGTTGAAAGTGTTTGACTTTCATTTGACTCACTTAGCTTTGTTGAATGCATTTGACTTTCATTTGAATCAAGAAGCTTTGTTTGAATGTGTTTGACTTTCATTTGACTCACTTAGCTTTGTTGATAGCATTTGACTTTCATTTGATTCGGAAAGCTTTGTTTGAATGTATTTGACGTTCATTTGACTCAATTAGCTTTGTTGAATGTGTTTAACTTTCATTTGACTCAATGAGCTTTGTGGAATGCAATTGACTTTCATTTAATTCAAAAAGCTTTGTTTGAATGTATTTGACTTTCCTTTAATTCTAAAAGCTTTGTTGAAAGTGTTTGACTTTCATTTGACTCAATTAGCTTTGTTGAATGTGTTTGACTTTTATTTGACTCAATTAGCTTTGTTGAATGCATTTGACTTTCTTTTGATTCAAAAAGCTTTGTTTGAATGTGTTTGACTTTCTTTTGACTCAATTAGCTTTGTTGAATGTGTTTTATTTTCATTTGACTCAATTAGCATTGTGGAATGCAATTGACTTTCATTTGATTCCAAACGCTTTGTTTGAATGTATTTGAATTTCATTTGATTCTAAAAGCTTTGTTGAAAGTGTTTGACTTTCATTTGACTCAATTATCTTTGTTGAATGTGTTTGAATTTCATTTGACTAAATTAGCATTGTGGAATGCAATTGACTTTCATTTGATCAAAAACCTTAGTTTAATGTATTTAACTTTCATTTGATTCTAAAAGCTTCGTTTAAAGTGTTTGACTTTCATTTGACTCAATTAGCTTTGTTGAATGCATTTGGCTTTCATTTGATTCAAAAAGCTTTGTTTGAATGCGTTTGACTTTCATTTAACTCAATTAGCTTCGTTGAATGTGTTTGACTTTCATTTGACTCAATTAGCATTGTGGAATGCAATTGACTTCCATTTGATTCAAAAAGATTTGTTTGAATGTATTTGACTTTCATTTGATTCTAAAAGCTTTGATGAAAGTGTTTGACTTTCATTTGACTCAATTAGCTTTGTTGAATGCATTTGACTTTCGTTTGATTCAAAAAGCTTTGTTTGAATATGTTTGACTTTCTTTTGACTCAATTAGCTTTGTTGAATGTGTTGTACTTTCATTTGACTCAATTAGCATTGTGGAATGCAATTGACTTTCATTTGATTCAAAAAGCTTTGTTTGAATGTATTTAACTTTCATTTGATTCTAAAAGCTTTGTTGAAAGTGTTTGACTTTCATTAGACTCAATTATCTTTGTTGAATGTGTTTGAATTTCATTTGACTAAATTAGCATTGTGGAATGCAATTGACTTTCATTTGATCAAAAAGCTTAGTTTAATGTGTTTAACTTTCATTTGATTCTAAAAGCTTCGTTGAAAGTGTTTGACTTTCATTTGACTCAATTAGCTTTGTTGAATGCATTTGACTTTCATTTGATTCAAAAAGCTTTGTTTTAATGTGTTTGACTTTCAGTAGATTCTAAAAGCTTTGTTGAAAGTGTTTGACTTTCATTTGATTCTAAAACCTTTGATGAAAGTGTTTGACTTTCATTTGACTCAATTAGCTTTGTTGAATGCATTTCACTTTCACTTGAATCAAGAAGCTTTGTTTGAATGTGTTTAACTTTGATTTGACTTAATTAACTTTGTTGAATGTGTTTGACTTTCATTTGACTCAATTAACATTGTGGAATGCAATTGACTTTCATTTGATTCAAAAAGCTTTGTTGAAAGTGTTTGACTTTTATTTGACTTAATTAGCTTTGTTGAATGCAATTGACCTTCATTTGATTCAAAAAGCTTTGTTTGAATGTGTTTGAATTTCATTTCATTCTAAAAGCTTTGTTGAAAGTGTTTGACGTTCATTTGACTCAATTAGCTTTGTTGAATGCATTTGACTTTCATTTGAATCAAGAAGCTTTGTTTGAATGTGTTTGACTTTCATTTGACTCAATTGTCTTTGTTGAATGCATATGACTTTCATTTGATTCAAAAAGCATTGTTTGAATGTGTTTGACTTTCATTTGACTCAATTAGCTTCGTTGAATGTGTTTGACTTTCGTTTGACTCAATTAGCATTGTGGAATGCAATTGATTTCCATTTAATTCAAAAAGCTTTGTTTGAATGTATTTGACTTTCATTTGATTCTAAAAGCTTTGATGAATGTGCTGGACTTTCATTTGACTCAATTAGCTTTGTTGAATTTATTTGATTTTCATTTGATTCAAAAAGCTTTGTTTGAATGTGTTTGACTTTCATTTGATTCTAAAAGCTTTGTTGAAAGTGGTTGACTTTCATTTGACTCAATTAGCTTTGTTGAATGCATTTGGCTTTCATTTGATTCAAAAAGCTTTGTTTAAATGTGTTTGACTTTCATTTGACTCAATTGGCTTTGTTGAATGCATTTGACTTTCATTTGACTCAATTAGCATTGTGGAATGCAATTGACTTTCATTAGATTCAAAAAGCTTTGTTTGAATGTATTTCACTTTTATTTGATTCTAAAAGCTTGGTTGAAATTGTTTGACTTTCATTTGACTCAATTAGCTTTGTTGAATGCAATAGACCTTCATTTGAGTCAAAAAGCTTTGTTTGAATGTGTTTGACTTTCATTTCATTCTAAAAGCTTTGTTAAAAGTGTTTGACTTTCTTTTGACTCAATTAGCTTTGTTGAATGCATTTGACTTTCATTTGAATCAAGAAACTTTGTTTGAATGTGTTTGACTTTCATTTGACTCAATTGGCTTTGTTGAATGCATTTGAATTTCATTTGATTCAAAAAGCTTTGTTTGAATGTGTTTGACTTTCATTTGACTCAATTAGCTTCGTTGAATGTGTTTGAGTTTCATTTGGCTCAATTAGCATTGTGGAATGCAATTGATTTTCATTTGATTCAAAAAGCTTTGTTTGAATGTATTTGACTTTCATTTGATTCTAAAAGCTTTGATGAATGTGTTTGACTTTCATTTGACTCAATTAGCTTTGTTGAATTTATTTGATTTTCATTTGATTCAAAAAGCTTTGTTTGAATGTGTTTGACTTTCATTTGATTCTAAAAGCTTTGTTGAAAGTGTTTGACTTTCATTTGACTCAATTAGCTTTGTTGAATGCATTTAACTTTCATTTGAATCAAAAATATTTGTTTCAATGTGTTTGACTTTCTTTTGACTCAATTAGCTTTGTTGAATGTGTTTGACTTTCATTTGAATCAATTAGCATTATGGAATGCAATTGACTTTCATTTGATTCAAAAAGCTTTGTTTGAATGTATTTGACTTTCATTTGATTCTAAACGCTTTGTTGAATGTGTTTGACTTTCATTTGACTCAATTAGCTTTGTTGAATGCATTTGACTTTCATTTGATTCAAAAAGCTTTGATTGAATGAACGACTTTCATTTGATTCTAAAAGCTTTGTTGAAAGTGTTTGACTTTCATTTGACTCAATTAGCTTTGTTGAATGCATTTGACTTTCATTTGAATCAAGAAGCTTTGTTTGAATGTGTTTGACTTTCATTTGACTCAATTGGCTTTGTTGAATGCATTTCACTTTCATCTAACTCAACTAGCTTCGTTGAATGTGTTTGACTTTCATTTGACTCAATTAGCATTGTGGAATGCAACTGACATCCATTTGATTCAAAATCTTTGTTTGAATGTATTTGACTTTCATTTGATTCTAAAAGCTTTGATGAAAGTGTTTGAATTTCATTTGACTCAATTAGCTTTGTTGAATTCATTTGATTTTCATTTGATTCAAAAAGCTTTGTTTGAATGTGTTTGACTTTCATTTGATTCTAAAAGCTTTGTTGAAAGTGTTTTACTTTCATTTGACTCAATTAGCTTTGTTGAATGCATTTGACTTTCATTTGATTCAAAAAGCTTTGTTTGAATGTATTTGACTTTCATTTGATTCTAAAAGCTTTGTTGAAATTGTTTGACTTTCATTTGACTCAATTAGCTTTGTTGAATGTGTTTGACTTTCATTTGACTCAATTAGCTTTGTTGAATGTGTTTGACTTTCATTTGACTCAATTAGCTTTGTTGAATGTGTTTGACTTTCATTTGACTCAATTAGCTTTGTTTGAATGTGTTTAACTTTCATTTAACTCAATTGGCTTTGTTGAATGCATTTGACTTTAATTTGATTCAGAAAGCTTTGCTTGAATGTGTTTGACTTTATTTTGACTCAATTAGCTTTGTTGAATGTGTTTGACTTTCATTTGACTCAATTAGTATTGTGGAATGCAATTGACTTTCATTTGATTCAAAAAGCTTTGTTTGAATGTATTTGACTGTCATTTGATTCTAAAAGCTTTGTTGAAAGTGTTTGACTTTCATTTGATTCAATTAGCTTTGTTGAATGTGTTTGGCTTTCATTTGACTCAATTAGCATTGTGGAATGCAATTGACTTTCATTTGATCAAAAAGGTTAGTTTAATGTATTTGACATTCATTTGATTCTAAAAGCTTTGTTGAAAGTGTTTGACTTTCATTTGAATTTATTAGCTTTGTTGAATGCATTTGACTTTCATTTGATTCAAAAAGCTTTGTTTGAATGTGTTTGACTTTCATTTGACTCAATTAGCATTGCTGAATGCAATTGACTTCCATTTGATTCAAAAAGCTTTGTTTGAATGTATTTGACTTTCATTTGATTCTAAAAGCTTTGATGAATGTGTTAGACTTTCGTTTGACTCAATTAGCTTTGTTGAATTCATTTGATTTTCATTTGATTCAAAAAGCTTTGTTTGAATTTGTTTGACTTTCATTTGATTCTAAAAGCTTTGTTGAAAGTGTTTGACTTTCATTTGACTCAATTAGCTTTGTTGAATGCATTTGACTTTCATTTGATTCAAAAAGCTTTGTTGAATGTATTTGACTTTCATTGGATTCTAAAAGCTTTGTTGAAAGTGTTTGACTTTCATTTGACTCAATTAGCTTTGTTGAATGCATTTGACTTTCATTTGATTCAAAAAGCTTTTATTGTATGTGTTTGACTTTCATTTGACTCATTTATCTTTGTTGAATGTGTTTGACTTTCATTTAACTCAATTAGCATTGTGGAATGCAATTTACTTTCATTTGATTCAAAAAGCTTTGTTTGAATGTATTTGACTTTCATTTGATTCTAAAAGCTTTGTTGAAAGTGTTTGACTTTCATTTGACTCAATTAGCTTTGTTGAATGTGTTTGACTTTCATTTGACTCAATTAGCTTTGTTGAAAGTGTTTGACTTTCATTTGACTCAATTAGCTTTGTTGAATGTGTTTGACTTTCATTTGACTCAATTAGCTTTGTTTGAATGTGTTTGACTTTCATTTGACTCAATTAGATTTGTTGAAAGTGTTTAACTTTCATTTAACTCAATTGGCTTTGTTGAATGCATTTGACTTTCATTTGATTCAGAAAGCTTTGCTTGAATGTGTTTGACTTTCTTTTGACTCAATTAGCTTTGTTGAATGTGTTTGACTTTCATTTGACTCAATTAGTATTGTGGAATGCAATTGACTTTCATTTGATTCAAAAAGCTTTGTTTGAATGTATTTGACTGTCATTTGATTCTAAAAGCTTTGTTGAAAGTGTTTGACTTTCATTTGATTCAATTAGCTTTGTTGAATGTGTTTGGCTTTCATTTGACTCAATTAGCATTGTGGAATGCAATTGACTTTCATTTGATCAAAAAGGTTAGTTTAATGTATTTGACTTTCATTTGATTCTAAAAGTTTTGTTGAAAGTGTTTGACTTTCATTTGACGTTATTAGCTTTGTTGAATGCATTTGACTTTCATTTGATTCAAAAAGCTTTGTTTGAATGTGTTTGACTTTCATTAGATTCTAAAAGCTTTGTTGAAAGTGTTTGACTTTCATTTGACTCAATTAGCTTTGTTGAATGCATTTGACTTTCACTTGAATCAAGAAGCTTTGTTTGAATGTGTTTAACTTTCATTTGACTCAATTAGCTTTGTTGAATGTGTTTGACTTTCATTTGACTCAATTAACATTGTGGAATGCAATTGACTTTCATTTGATTCAAAAAGCTTTGTTTGAATGTATTTGACTTTTATTTGATTCTAAAAGATTTGTTGAAAGTGTTTGACTTTCATTTGACTCAATTAGCATTGTTGAATGCAATTGACCTTCATTTGATTCAAAAAGCGTTGTTTGAATGTGTTTGACTTTCATTTCATTCTAAAAGCTTTGTTGAAAGTGTTTGACTTTCATTTGACTCAATTAGCTTTGTTGAATGCATTTGACTTTCATTTGAATCAAGAAGCTTTGTTAAAATGTGTTTGACTTTCATTCGACTCAATTGGCTTTGTTGAATGCATTTGACTTTCATTTGATTCAAAAAGCTTTGTTTGAATGTGTTTGACTTTCATTTGACTCAATTAGCATTGCTGAATGCAATTGACTTCCATTTGATTCAAAAAGCTTTGTTTGAATGTATTTGACTTTCATTTGATTCTAAAAGCTTTGATGAATGTGTTAGACTTTCATTTGGCTCAATTAGCTTTGTTGAATTCATTTGATTTTCATTTGATTCAAAAAGCTTTGTTTGAATGTGTTTGACTTTCATTTGATTCTAAAAGCTTTGTTGAAAGTGTTTGACTTTCATTTGACTCAATTAGCTTTGTTGAATGCATTGAACTTTCATTTGATTCAAAAAGCTTTGTTGAATGTATTTGACTTTCATTTGATTATAAAAGCTTTGTTGAAAGTGTTTGACTTTCATTTGACTCAATTAGCTTTGTTGAATGCATTTGAATTTCATTTGATTCAAAAAGCTTTTATTGTATGTGTTTGACTTTCATTTGACTCATTTATCTTTGTTGAATGTGTTCGACTTTCATTTAACTCAATTAGCACTGTGGAATGCAATTTATTTTCATTTGATTCCAAAAGCTTTGTTTGAATGTATTTGACTTTCATTTGATTCTAAAAGTTTTGTTGAAAGTGTTTGACTTTCATTTGACTCAATTAGCTTTGTTGAATGTGTTTGACTTTCATTTGACTCAATTAGCTTTGTTGAAAGTGTTTGACTTTCATTTGACTCAATTAGCTTTGATGAATGTGTTTGACTTTCATTTGACTCAATTAGCTTTGTTTGAATGTGTTTGACTTTCATTTGACTCAATTAGATTTGTTGAAAGTGTTTAACTTTCATTTAACTCAATTGGCTTTGTTGAATGCATTTGACTTTCATTTGATTCAGAAAGCTTTGCTTGAATGTGTTTGACTTTCTTTTGACTCAATTAGCTTTGTTGAATGTGTTTGACTTTCATTTGACTCAATTAGAATTGTGGAATGCAATTGACTTTCATTTGATTCAAAAACCTTTGTTTGAATGTATTTGACTGTCATTTGATTCTAAAAGCTTTGTTGAAAGTGTTTGACTTTCATTTGATTCAATTAGCTTTGTTGAATGTGTTTGGCTTTCATTTGACTCAATTAGCATTGTGGAATGCAATTGACTTTCATTTGATCAAAAAGGTTAGTTTAATGTATTTGACTTTCATTTGATTCTAAAAGCTTTGTTGAAAGTGTTTGACTTTCATTTGACTTTATTAGCTTTGTTGAATGCGTTTGACTTTCATTTGATTCAAAAAGCTTTGTTTGAATGTGTTTGACTTTCATTAGATTCTAAAAGCTTTGTTAAAAGTGTTTGACTTTCATTTGACTTAATTAGCTTTGTTGAATGCATTTGACTTTCACTTGAATCAAGAAGCTTTGTTTGAATGTGTTTAACTTTCATTTGACTCAATTAGCTTTGTTGAATGTGTTTGACTTTCATTTGACTCAATTAACATTGTGGAATGCAATTGACTTTCATTTGATTCAAAAAGCTTTGTTTGAATGTATTTGACTTTTATTTGATTCTAAAAGATTTGTTGAAAGTGTTTGACTTTCATTTGACTCAATTAGCATTGTTGAATGCAATTGACCTTCATTTGATTCAAAAAGCGTTGTTTGAATGTGTTTGACTTTCATTTCATTTTAAAAGCTTTGTTGAAAGTGTTTGACTTTCATTTGACTCAATTAGCTTTGTTGAATGCATTTGACTTTCATTTGAATCAAGAAGCTTTGTTAAAATGTGTTTGACTTTCATTTGACTCAATTGGCTTTGTTGAATGCATTTGACTTTCATTTGATTCAAAAAGCTTTGTTTGAATGTGTTTGACTTTCATTTGACTGAATTAGCATTGCTGAATGCAATTGACTTCCATTTGATTCAAAAAGCTTTGTTTGAATGTATTTGACTTTCATTTGATTCTAAAAGCTTTGATGAATGTGTTAGACTTTCATTTGACTCAATTAGCTTTGTTGAATTCATTTGATTTTCATTTGATTCAAAAAGCTTTGTTTAAATGTGTTTGACTTTCATTTGATTCTAAAAGCTTTGTTGAAAGTGTTTGACTTTAATTTGACTCAATTAGCTTTGTTGAATGCATTTGACTTTTATTTGAATCAAAAAGCTTTGTTTGAATGTGTTTGACTTTCATTTGACTCAATTAGCTTTGTTGAATGCATTTGACTTTCATTTCATTCTAAAAGCTGTGTTGAATGTGTTTGACTTTCATTTGACCTAATTGGCTTTGTTCAATGCATTTGACTTTCATTTGAATCAAGAAGCTTTGTTTGAATGTGTTTGATTTTGATTTGACCTAATTGGCTTTGTTGAATGCATTTGACTTTCATTTGATTCAAAAAGCTTTGTTTGAATGTGTTTGACTTTCATTTGACTCAATTAGCATTGTGGAATGCAATTGACTTCCATTTGATTCAAAAAGCTTTGTTTGAATGTATTTGACTTTCCTTTGATTCTAAAAGCTTTGATGAAAGTTTTTGACTTTCATTTGACTCAATTAGCTTTGTTGAATTCATTTGATTTTCATTTGATTCAAAAAGCTTTGTTTGAATGTGTTTGACTTTCATTTTATTTTAAAAGCTTTGTTGAAAGTGTTTGACTTTCATTTGACTCAATTAACATTGTGGAATGCAATTGACTTTCATTTGATTCAAAAAGCTTTGTTTGAATGTGTTTGACTTTCTGTTGACTCAATTAGCTTTGTTGAATGTGTTTGACTTTCATTTGACTCAATTAGCATTGTGGAATGCAATTAATTTTCATTTGATTCAAAAAGTTTTGTTAGAATGTATTTGACTTTGATTTGACTCAATTAACTTTGTTGAATGTGTTTGACTTTCATTTGACTCAATTATCATTGTGGAAAGCAATAGACTTCCATTTTATTCAAAAAGCTTTGTTTGAATGTATTTGACTTTCATTTGATTTTAAAAGCTTTGATGAATGTGTTTGACTTTCATTTGACTCAATTAGCTTTGTTGAATTCATTTCATTTTCATTTGATTCAAAAAGCTTTGTTTGAATGTGTTTGACTTTCATTTGATTCTAAAAGCTTTGTTGAAAGTGTTTGACTTTCATTTGACTCAATTAGCTTTGTTGAATGCATTTGACTTTCATTTGAATCAAAAAGATTTGTTTGAATGTGTTTGACTTTCATTTGACTCAATTAGCTTTGTTGAATGCATTTGACTTTCATTTCATTCTAAAAGCTTTGTTGAATGTGTTTGACTTTCTTTTAACTCAATTAGCTTTGTTGAATGTGTTTGACTTTTATTTGACTAAAGTAGCATTGTGGAATGCAATTGACTTTCATTTGATTCAAAAAGCTTTGTTTGAATGTATTTGACTTTCATTTGATTCTAAAAGCTTTGTTTGAATGTTTTTGACTTTCATTTGACCTAATTGGCTTTGTTGAATGCAATTGACTTCCATTTAATTCAAAAAGCTTTGTTTGAATGTATTTGACTTTCATTTGATTCTAAAAGCTTTGATGAATGTGTTTGACTTTCATTTGACTCAATTAGATTTGTTGAATTCATTTGATTTTCATTTGATTCGAAAAGCTTTGTTTGATTGTGCTTGACTTTCATTTGGTTCTAAAAGCTTTGTTGAAAGTGTTTGACTTTCATTTGACTCAATTAGCTTTGTTGAACGCATTTGACTTTCATTTGAATCAAAAAGCATTGTTTGAATTTGTTTGACTTTCATTTGACTCAATTAACTTTGTTGAAAGTGTTTGACTTTCATTTGACTCAATTAGCTTTGTTGAATGCATTTGATTTTCATTTGATTCAAAAAGATTTGTTTGAATATGTTTGACTTTCTTTAGAATCAATTAGCTTTGTTGAATGTGTTTGACTTTCATTTGACTCAATTAGCATTGTGGAATGCAATTGACTTTAATTTGATTCAAAAAGCTTTGTTTGAATGTATTTAACTTTCATTTGATTCTAAAAGCTTTGATGAAAGTGTTTGACATTCATTTGACTCAATTAGCTTTGTTGAATTCATTTGATTTTCATTTGATTCAAAAAGCTTTGTTTGAATGTGTTTCACTTTCATTTGATTCTAAAAGCTTTGTTGAAAGTGTTTGACTTTCATTTGACTCAATTAGCTTTGTTGAATGCATTTGACTTTCATTTGAATCAAGAAGCTTTGTTAAAATGTGTTTGACTTTCATTCGACTCAATTGGCTTTGTTGAATGCATTTGACTTTCATTTGATTCAAAAAGCTTTGTTTGAATGTGTTTGACTTTCATTTGACTCAATTAGCATTGCTGAATGCAATTGACTTCCATTTGATTCAAAAAGCTTTGTTTGAATGTATTTGACTTTCATTTGATTCTAAAAGCTTTGATGAATGTGTTAGACTTTCATTTGGCTCAATTAGCTTTGTTGAATTCATTTGATTTTCATTTGATTCAAAAAGCTTTGTTTGAATGTGTTTGACTTTCATTTGATTCTAAAAGCTTTGTTGAAAGTGTTTGACTTTCATTTGACTCAATTAGCTTTGTTGAATGCATTGAACTTTCATTTGATTCAAAAAGCTTTGTTGAATGTATTTGACTTTCATTTGACTCTAAAAGCTTTGTTGAAAGTGTTTGACTTTCATTTGACTCAATTAGCTTTGTTGAATGCATTTGAATTTCATTTGATTCAACGAGCTTTTATTGTATGTGTTTGACTTTCATTTGACTCATTTATCTTTGTTGAATGTGTTCGACTTTCATTTAACTCAATTAGCATTGTGGAATGCAATTTACTTTCATTTGATTCCAAAAGCTTTGTTTGAATGTATTTGACTTTCATTTGATTCTAAAAGTTTTGTTGAAAGTGTTTGACTTTCATTTGACTCAATTAGCTTTGTTGAATGTGTTTGACTTTCATTTGACTCAATTAGCTTTGTTGAAAGTGTTTGACTTTCATTTGACTCAATTAGCTTTGATGAATGTGTTTGACTTTCATTTGACTCAATTAGCTTTGTTTGAATGTGTTTGACTTTCATTTGACTCAATTAGATTTGTTGAAAGTGTTTAACTTTCATTTAACTCAATTGGCTTTGTTGAATGCATTTGACTTTCATTTGATTCAGAAAGCTTTGCTTGAATGTGTTTGACTTTCTTTTGACTCAATTAGCTTTGTTGAATGTGTTTGACTTTCATTTGACTCAATTAGTATTGTGGAATGCAATTGACTTTCATTTGATTCAAAAACCTTTGTTTGAATGTATTTGACTGTCATTTGATTCTAAAAGCTTTGTTGAAAGTGTTTGACTTTCATTTGATTCAATTAGCTTTGTTGAATGTGTTTGGCTTTCATTTGACTCAATTAGCATTGTGGAATGCAATTGACTTTCATTTGATCAAAAAGGTTAGTTTAATGTATTTGACTTTCATTTGATTCTAAAAGCTTTGTTGAAAGTGTTTGACTTTCATTTGACTTTATTAGATTTGTTGAATGCGTTTGACTTTCATTTTATTCAAAAAGCTTTGTTTGAATGTGTTTGACTTTTATTAGATTCTAAAAGCTTTGTTGAAAGTGTTTGACTTTCATTTGACTCAATTAGCTTTGTTGAATGCATTTGACTTTCACTTGAATCAAGAAGCTTTGTTTGAATGTGTTTAACTTTCATTTGACTCAATTAGCTTTGTTGAATGTGTTTGACTTTCATTTGACTCAATCAACATTGTGGAATGCAATTGACTTTCATTTGATTCAAAAAGCTTTGGTTGAATGTATTTGACTTTTATTTGATTCTAAAAGATTTGTTGAAAGTGTTTGACTTTCATTTGACTCAATTAGCATTGTTGAATGCAATTGACCTTCATTTGATTCAAAAAGCGTTGTTTGAATGTGTTTGACTTTCATTTCATTCTAAAAGCTTTGTTGAAAGTGTTTGACTTTCATTTGACTCAATTAGCTTTGTTGAATGCATTTGACTTTCATTTGAATCAAGAAGCTTTGTTAAAATGTGTTTGACTTTCATTCGACTCAATTGGCTTTGTTGAATGCATTTGACTTTCATTTGATTCAAAAAGCTTTGTTTGAATGTGTTTGACTTTCATTTGACTCAATTAGCATTGCTGAATGCAATTGACTTCCATTTGATTCAAAAAGCTTTGTTTGAATGTATTTGACTTTCATTTGATTCTAAAAGCTTTGATGAATGTGTTAGACTTTCATTTGGCTTAATTAGCTTTGTTGAATTCATTTGATTTTCATTTGATTCAAAAAGCTTTGTTTGAATGTGTTTGACTTTCATTTGATTCTAAAAGCTTTGTTGAAAGTGTTTGACTTTCATTTGACTCAATTAGCTTTGTTGAATGCATTGAACTTTCATTTGATTCAAAAAGCTTTGTTGAATGTATTTGACTTTCATTTGATTCTAAAAGCTTTGTTGAAAGTGTTTGACTTTCATTTGACTCAATTAGCTTTGTTGAATGCATTTGAATTTCATTTGATTCAACGAGCTTTTATTGTATGTGTTTGACTTTCATTTGACTCATTTATCTTTGTTGAATGTGTTCGACTTTCATTTAACTCAATTAGCATTGTGGAATGCAATTTACTTTCATTTGATTCCAAAAGCTTTGTTTGAATGTATTTGACTTTCATTTGATTCTAAAAGTTTTGTTGAAAGTGTTTGACTTTCATTTGACTCAATTAGCTTTGTTGAATGTGTTTGACTTTCATTTGACTCAATTAGCTTTGTTGAAAGTGTTTGACTTTCATTTGACTCAATTAGCTTTGATGAATGTGTTTGACTTTCATTTGACTCAATTAGCTTTGTTTGAATGTGTTTGACTTTCATTTGACTCAATTAGATTTGTCGAAAGTGTTTAACTTTCATTTAACTCAATTGGCTTTGTTGAATGCATTTGACTTTCATTTGATTCAGAAAGCTTTGCTTGAATGTGTTTGACTTTCTTTTGACTCAATTAGCTTTGTTGAATGTGTTTGACTTTCATTTGACTCAATTAGTATTGTGGAATGCAATTGACTTTCATTTGATTCAAAAACCTTTGTTTGAATGTATTTGACTGTCATTTGATTCTCAAAGCTTTGTTGAAAGTGTTTGACTTTCATTTGATTCAATTAGCTTTGTTGAATGTGTTTGGCTTTCATTTGACTCAATTAGCATTGTGGAATGCAATTGACTTTCATTTGATCAAAAAGGTTAGTTTAATGTATTTGACTTTCATTTGATTCTAAAAGCTTTGTTGAAAGTGTTTGACTTTCATTTGACTTTATTAGCTTTGTTGAATGCGTTTGACTTTCATTTGATTCAAAAAGCTTTGTTTGAATGTGTTTGACTTTTATTAGATTCTAAAAGCTTTGTTGAAAGTGTTTGACTTTCATTTGACTCAATTAGCTTTGTTGAATGCATTTGACTTTCACTTGAATCAAGAAGCTTTGTTTGAATGTGTTTAACTTTCATTTGACTCAATTAGCTTTGTTGAATGTGTTTGACTTTCATTTGACTCAATTAATATTGTGGAATGCAATTGACTTTCATTTGATTCAAAAAGCTTTGTTTGAATGTATTTGACTTTTATTTGATTCTAAAAGATTTGTTGAAAGTGTTTGACTTTCATTTGACTCAATTAGCATTGTTGAATGCAATTGACCTTCATTTGATTCAAAAAGCGTTGTTTGAATGTGTTTGACTTTCATTTCATTCTAAAAGCTTTGTTGAAAGTGTTTGACTTTCATTTGACTCAATTAGCTTTGTTGAATGCATTTGACTTTCATTTGAATCAAGAAGCTTTGTTAAAATGTGTTTGACTTTCATTCGACTCAATTGGCTTTGTTGAATGCATTTGACTTTCATTTGATTCAAAAAGCTTTGTTTGAATGTGTTTGACTTTCATTTGACTCAATTAGCATTGCTGAATGCAATTGACTTCCATTTGATTCAAAAAGCTTTGTTTGAATGTATTTGACTTTCATTTGATTCTAAAAGCTTTGATGAATGTGTTAGACTTTCATTTGGCTCAATTAGCTTTGTTGAATTCATTTGATTTTCATTTGATTCAAAAAGCTTTGTTTGAATGTGTTTGACTTTCATTTGATTCTAAAAGCTTTGTTGAAAGTGTTTGACTTTCATTTGACTCAATTAGCTTTGTTGAATGCATTGAACTTTCATTTGATTCAAAAAGCTTTGTTGAATGTATTTGACTTTCATTTGATTCTAAAAGCTTTGTTGAAAGTGTTTGACTTTCATTTGACTCAATTAGCTTTGTTGAATGCATTTGAATTTCATTTGATTCAACGAGCTTTTATTGTATGTGTTTGACTTTCATTTGACTCATTTATCTTTGTTGAATGTGTTCGACTTTCATTTAACTCAATTAGCATTGTGGAATGCAATTTACTTTCATTTGATTCCAAAAGCTTTGTTTGAATGTATTTGACTTTCATTTGATTCTAAAAGTTTTGTTGAAAGTGTTTGACTTTCATTTGACTCAATTAGCTTTGTTGAATGTGTTTGACTTTCATTTGACTCAATTAGCTTTGTTGAAAGTGTTTGACTTTCATTTGACTCAATTAGCTTTGATGAATGTGTTTGACTTTCATTTGACTCAATTAGCTTTGTTTGAATGTGTTTGACTTTCATTTGACTCAATTAGATTTGTTGAAAGTGTTTAACTTTCATTTAACTCAATTGGCTTTGTTGAATGCATTTGACTTTCATTTGATTCAGAAAGCTTTGCTTGAATGTGTTTGACTTTCTTTTGACTCAATTAGCTTTGTTGAATGTGTTTGACTTTCATTTGACTCAATTAGTATTGTGGAATGCAATTGACTTTCATTTGATTCAAAAACCTTTGTTTGAATGTATTTGACTATCATTTGATTCTAAAAGCTTTGTTGAAAGTGTTTGACTTTCATTTGATTCAATTAGCTTTGTTGAATGTGTTTGGCTTTCATTTGACTCAATTAGCATTGTGGAATGCAATTGACTTTCATTTGATCAAAAAGGTTAGTTTAATGTATTTGACTTTCATTTGATTCTAAAAGCTTTGTTGAAAGTGTTTGACTTTCATTTGACTTTATTAGCTTTGTTGAATGCGTTTGACTTTCATTTGATTCAAAAAGCTTTGTTTGAATGTGTTTGACTTTCATTAGATTCTAAAAGCTTTGTTAAAAGTGTTTGACTTTCATTTGACTTAATTAGCTTTGTTGAATGCATTTGACTTTCACTTGAATCAAGAAGCTTTGTTTGAATGTGTTTAACTTTCATTTGACTCAATTAGCTTTGTTGAATGTGTTTGACTTTCATTTGACTCAATTAACATTGTGGAATGCAATTGACTTTCATTTGATTCAAAAAGCTTTGTTTGAATGTATTTGACTTTTATTTGATTCTAAAAGATTTGTTGAAAGTGTTTGACTTTCATTTGACTCAATTAGCATTGTTGAATGCAATTGACCTTCATTTGATTCAAAAAGCGTTGTTTGAATGTGTTTGACTTTCATTTCATTTTAAAAGCTTTGTTGAAAGTGTTTGACTTTCATTTGACTCAATTAGCTTTGTTGAATGCATTTGACTTTCATTTGAATGAAGAAGCTTTGTTAAAATGTGTTTGACTTTCATTTGACTCAATTGGCTTTGTTGAATGCATTTGACTTTCATTTGATTCAAAAAGCTTTGTTTGAATGTGTTTGACTTTCATTTGACTGAATTAGCATTGCTGAATGCAATTGACTTCCATTTGATTCAAAAAGCTTTGTTTGAATGTATTTGACTTTCATTTGATTCTAAAAGCTTTGATGAATGTGTTAGACTTTCATTTGACTCAATTAGCTTTGTTGAATTCATTTGATTTTCATTTGATTCAAAAAGCTTTGTTTAAATGTGTTTGACTTTCATTTGATTCTAAAAGCTTTGTTGAAAGTGTTTGACTTTAATTTGACTCAATTAGCTTTGTTGAATGCATTTGACTTTTATTTGAATCAAAAAGCTTTGTTTGAATGTGTTTGACTTTCATTTGACTCAATTAGCTTTGTTGAATGCATTTGACTTTCATTTCATTCTAAAAGCTGTGTTGAATGTGTTTGACTTTCATTTGACCTAATTGGCTTTGTTCAATGCATTTGACTTTCATTTGAATCAAGAAGCTTTGTTTGAATGTGTTTGATTTTGATTTGACCTAATTGGCTTTGTTGAATGCATTTGACTTTCATTTGATTCAAAAAGCTTTGTTTGAATGTGTTTGACTTTCATTTGACTCAATTAGCATTGTGGAATGCAATTGACTTCCATTTGATTCAAAAAGCTTTGTTTGAATGTATTTGACTTTCCTTTGATTCTAAAAGCTTTGATGAAAGTGTTTGACTTTCATTTGACTCAATTAGCTTTGTTGAATTCATTTGATTTTCATTTGATTCAAAAAGCTTTGTTTGAATGTGTTTGACTTTCATTTTATTTTAAAAGCTTTGTTGAAAGTGTTTGACTTTCATTTGACTCAATTAACATTGTGGAATGCAATTGACTTTCATTTGATTCAAAAAGCTTTGTTTGAATGTGTTTGACTTTCTGTTGACTCAATTAGCTTTGTTGAATGTGTTTGACTTTCATTTGACTCAATTAGCATTGTGGAATGCAATTAATTTTCATTTGATTCAAAAAGCTTTGTTAGAATGTATTTGACTTTGATTTGACTCAATTAACTTTGTTGAATGTGTTTGACTTTCATTTGACTCAATTATCATTGTGGAAAGCAATAGACTTCCATTTGATTCAAAAAGCTTTGTTTGAATGTATTTGACTTTCATTTGATTTTAAAAGCTTTGATGAATGTGTTTGACTTTCATTTGACTCAATTAGCTTTGTTGAATGTGTTTGACTTTCTTTTGACTCAATTAGCTTTGTTGAATGTGTTTGACTTTCATTTGACTCAATTAGTATTGTGGAATGCAATTGACTTTCATTTGATTCAAAAACCTTTGTTTGAATGTATTTGACTGTCATTTGATTCTAAAAGCTTTGTTGAAAGTGTTTGACTTTCATTTGATTCAATTAGCTTTGTTGAATGTGTTTGGCTTTCATTTGACTCAATTAGCATTGTGGAATGCAATTGACTTTCATTTGATCAAAAAGGTTAGTTTAATGTATTTGACTTTCATTTGATTCTAAAAGCTTTGTTGAAAGTGTTTGACTTTCATTTGACTTTATTAGCTTTGTTGAATTCATTTGATTTTCATTTGATTCAAAAAGCTTTGTTTGAATGTGTTTCACTTTCATTTGATTCTAAAAGCTTTGTTGAAAGTGTTTGACTTTCATTTGACTCAATTAGCTTTGTTGAATGCATTTGACTTTCATTTGAATCAAAAAGATTTGTTTGAATGTGTTTGACTTTCATTTGACTCAATTAGCTTTGTTGAATGCATTTGACTTTCATTTCATTCTAAAAGCTTTGTTGAATGTGTTTGACTTTCTTTTAACTCAATTAGCTTTGTTGAATGTGTTTGACTTTTATTTGACTAAAGTAGCATTGTGGAATGCAATTGACTTTCATTTGATTCAAAAAGCTTTGTTTGAATGTATTTGACTTTCATTTGATTCTAAAAGCTTTGTTTGAATGTTTTTGACTTTCATTTGACCTAATTGGCTTTGTTGAATGCAATTGACTTCCATTTAATTCAAAAAGCTTTGTTTGAATGTATTTGACTTTCATTTGATTCTAAAAGCTTTGATGAATGTGTTTGACTTTCATTTGACTCAATTAGATTTGTTGAATTCATTTGATTTTCATTTGATTCAAAAAGCTTTGTTTGATTGTGCTTGACTTTCATTTGGTTCTAAAAGCTTTGTTGAAAGTGTTTGACTTTCATTTGACTCAATTAGCTTTGTTGAACGCATTTGACTTTCATTTGAATCAAAAAGCATTGTTTGAATTTGTTTGACTTTCATTTGACTCAATTAACTTTGTTGAAAGTGTTTGACTTTCATTTGACTCAATTAGCTTTGTTGAATGCATTTGATTTTCATTTGATTCAAAAAGATTTGTTTGAATATGTTTGACTTTCTTTAGAATCAATTAGCTTTGTTGAATGTGTTTGACTTTCATTTGACTCAATTAGCATTGTGGAATGCAATTGACTTTAATTTGATTCAAAAAGCTTTGTTTGAATGTATTTGACTTTCATTTGATTCTAAAAGCTTTGATGAAAGTGTTTGACATTCATTTGACTCAATTAGCTTTGTTGAATTCATTTGATTTTCATTTGATTCAAAAAGCTTTGTTTGAATGTGTTTCACTTTCATTTGATTCTAAAAGCTTTGTTGAAAGTGTTTGACTTTCATTTGACTCAATTAGCTTTGTTGAATGCATTTGACTTTCATTTGATTCAAAAATCTTTGTTTGAATGTGTTTGACTTTCTTTTAACTCAATTAGCTTTGTTGAATGTGTTTGACTTTTATTTGACTAAAGTAGCATTGTGGAATGCAATTGACTTTCATTTGATTCAAAAAGCTTTGTTTGAATGTATTTGACTTTCATTTGATTCTAAAAGCTTTGTTGAAAGTATTTGACTTTCATTTGACTCAATTAGCTTTGTTGAATGTGTTTGACTTTAATTTGACTCAATTAGCATTGTGGAATGCAATTGACTTTCATTTGATCAAAAAGCTTAGTTTAATGTATTTGACTTTCATTTGATTCTAAAAGCTTTATTGAAAGTGTTTGACTTTCATTTGACTCAATTAGCTTTGTTGAATTCATTTGATTTTCATTTGATTCAAAAAGCTTTGTTAGAATGTGTTTGACTTTCATTTCATTCTAAAAGCTTTGTTGAAAGTGTTTGTCTTTCATTTGACTCAATTTGCTTTGTTGAATGCATTTTTCTTTCATTTGAATCTAAAAGCTTTATTTGATTGTGTTTGACTTTCATTTAACTCAATTAGATTTGTTGAATGCATTTGACTTTCATTTGATTCAAAAAGCTTTGTTTTAATGTGTTTGACTTTCATTAGATTCTAACAGCTTTGTTGAATGCGTTTGACTTTCATTTGACTCAATTAGCTTCGTTGAATGTGTTTGAGTTTCATTTGACTCAATTAGCATTGTGGAATGCAATTGACTTCCATTTGATTCAAAAAGCTTTGTTTGAATGTATTTGACTTTCATTTGATTCTAAAAGCTTTGATGAAAGTGTTTGACTTTCATTTGACTCAATTAGCTTTGTTGAATTCATTTGATTTTCATTTGATTCAAAAAGCGTTGTTTGAATGTGTTTAACTTTCATTTGACTCAATTAGCTTTGTTGAATGTGTTTGACTTTCATTTGACTCAATTAACATTGTGGAATGCAATTGACTTTCATTTGATTCAAAAAGCTTTGTTTGAATGTATTTGACTTTTATTTGATTCTAAAAGATTTGTTGAAAGTGTTTGACTTTCATTTGACTCAATTAGCATTGTTGAATGCAATTGACCTTCATTTGATTCAAAAATCGTTGTTTGAATGTGTTTGACTTTCATTTCATTTTAAAAGCTTTGTTGAAAGTGTTTGACTTTCATTTGACTCAATTAGCTTTGTTGAATGCATTTGACTTTCATTTTATCAAAAAGCTTTGTTTTAATGTGTTTGAATTTCATTAGATTCTAACAGCTTTGTTGAATGCGTTTGACTTTCATTTGACTCAATTAGCTTCGTTGAATGTGTTTGACTTTCATCTAACTCAATTAGCATTGTGGAATGCAATTGACTTCCATTTGATTCAAAAAGCTTTGTTTGAATGTATTTGACTTTCATTTGATTCTAAAAGCTTTGATGAAAGTGTTTGACTTTCATTTGACTCAATTAGCTTTGTTGAATTCATTTGATTTTCATTTGATTCAAAAAGCTTTGTTAGAATGTGTTTGACTTTCATTTCATTCTAAAAGCTTTGTTGAAAGTGTTTGTCTTTCATTTGACTCAATTTGCTTTGTTGAATGCATTTTTCTTTCATTTGAATCTAAAAGCTTTATTTGATTGTGTTTGACTTTCATTTAACTCAATTAGATTTGTTGAAAATGTTTCACTTTCATTTGACTCAATTGGCTTTGTTGAATGCATTTGACTTTCATTTGATTCAAAAAGCTTTGTTTGAATGTGTTTGACTTTCTTTTGACTCAATTAGGTTTGTTGAATGTGTTTGACTTTCATTTGACTCAATTAGCATTGTGGAATGCAATTGACTTTCATTTGATTCAAAAAGCTTTGTTTGAATGTATTTGACTTTCATTTGATTCTAAAAGCTTTGTTGAAAGTGTTTGACTTTCATTAGACTCAATTATCTTTGTTGAATGCGTTTGAATTTCATTTGACTAAATTAGCATTGTGGAATGCAATTGACTTTCATTTGATCAAAAAGTTTAGTTTAATGTATTTAACTTTCATTTGATTCTAAAAGCTTCGTTGAAAGTGTTTGACTTTCATTTGACTCAATTAGCTTTGTTGAATGCATTTGACTTTCATTTGATTCAAAAAGCTTTGTTTTAATGTGTTTGACTTTCAGTTGATTCTAAAAGCTTTGTTGAAAGTGTTTAACTTTCATTTGACTCAATTAGCTTTGTTGAATGCATTTCACTTTCACTTGAATCAAGAAGCTTTGTTTGAATGTGTTTAACTTTCATTTGACTTAATTAACTTTGTTGAATGTGTTTGACTTTCATTTGACTCAATTAACATTATGGAATGCAATTGACTTTCATTTGATTCAAAAAGCTTTGTTGAAAGTGTTTGACTTTTATTTGACTTAATTAGCTTTGTTGAATGCAATTGACCTTCATTTGATTCAAAAAGCTTTGTTTGAATGTGTTTGACTTTCATTTCATTCTAAAAGCTTTGTTGAAAGTGTTTGACGTTCATTAAACTCAATTAGCTTTGTTGAATGCATTTGACTTTCATTTGAATCAAGAAGCTTTGTTTGAATGTGTTTGACTTTCATTTGACTCAATTGGCTTTGTTGAATGCATATGACTTTCATTTGATTCAAAAAGCATTGTTTGAATGTGTTTGACTTTCATTTGACTCAATTAGCTTCGTTGAATGTGTTTGACTTTCGTTTGACTCAATTAGCATTGTGGAATGCAATTGATTTCCATTTAATTCAAAAAGCTTTGTTTGAATGTGTTTGACTTTCATTTGATTCTAAAAGCTTTGATGAATGTGCTTGACTTTCATTTGACTCAATTAGCTTTGTTGAATTTATTTGATTTTCATTTGATTCAAAAAGCTTTGTTTAAATGTGTTTGACTTTCATTTGATTCTAAAAGCTTTGTTGAAAGTGGTTGACTTTCATTTGACTCAATTAGCTTTGTTGAATGCATTTGGCTTTCATTTGATTCAAAAAGCTTTGTTTAAATGTGTTTGACTTTCATTTGACTCAATTGGCTTTGTTGAATGCATTTGACTTTCATTTGGCTCAATTAGCATTGTGGAATGCAATTGACTTTCATTAGATTCAAAAAGCTTTGTTTGAATGTATTTCACTTTTATTTGATTCTAAAAGCTTGAATGAAATTGTTTGACTTTCATTTGACTCAGTTAGCTTTGTTGAATGCAATAGACCTTCATTTGAGTCAAAAAGCTTTGTTTGAATGTGTTTGACTTTCATTTCATTCTAAAAGCTTTGTTAAAAGTGTTTGACTTTCTTTTGACTCAATTAGCTTTGTTGAATGCATTTGACTTTCATTTGAATCAAGAAGCTTTGTTTGAATGTGTTTGACTTTCATTTGACTCAATTGGCTTTGTTGAATGCATTTGACTTTCATTTGATTGAAAAAGCTTTGTTTGAATGTGTTTGACTTTCATTTGACTCAATTAGCTTCGTTGAATGTGTTTGACTTTCATTTGACTCAATTAACATTGTGGAATGCAATTGACTTTCATTTGATTCAAAAAGCTTTGTTGAAAGTGTTTGACTTTTATTTGACTTAATTAGCTTTGTTGAATGCAATTGACCTTCATTTGATTCAAAAAGCTTTGTTTGAATGTGTTTGACTTTCATTTCATTCTAAAAGCTTTGTTGAAAGTGTTTGACGTTCATTTGACTCAATTAGCTTTGTTGAATGCATTTGACTTTCATTTGAATCAAGAAGCTTTGTTTGAATGTGTTTGACTTTCATTTGACTCAATTGGCTTTGTTGAATGCATTTGACTTTCATTTGAATCAAGAAGCTTTGTTTGAATGTGTTTGACTTTCATTTGACTCAATTGGCTTTGTTTGACTTTCATTTCATTCTAAAAGCTTTGTTGAAAGTGTTTGACGTTCATTTGACTCAATTAGCTTTGTTGAATGTATTTGACTTTCATTTGAATCAAGAAGCTTTGTTTGAATGTGTTTGACATTCATTTGACTCAATTAGCTTTGTTGAATGTGTTTGACTTTCATTTGACTCAATTAGCTTTGTTGAATGTGTTTGACTTTCATTTGACTCAATTAGCTTTGTTTGAATGTGTTTAACTTTCATTTAACTCAAGTGGCTTAATTGAATGCATTTGACTTTAATTTGATTCAGAAAGCTTTGCTTGAATGTGTTTGACTTTATTTTGACTCAATTAGCTTTGTTGAATGTGTTTGACTTTCATTTGACTCAATTAGTATTGTGGAATGCAATTGACTTTCATTTGATTCAAAAAGCTTTGTTTGAATGTATTTGACTGTCATTTGATTCTAAAAGCTTTGTTGAAAGTGTTTGACTTTCATTTGATTCAATTAGCTTTGTTGAATGTGTTTGGCTTTCATTTGACTCAATTAGCATTGTGGAATGCAATTGACTTTCATTTGATCAAAAAGGTTAGTTTAATGTATTTGACTTTCATTTGATTCTAAAAGCTTTGTTGAAAGTGTTTGACTTTCATTTGACTTTATTAGCTTTGTTGAATGCATTTGACTTTCATTTGATTCAAAAAGCTTTGTTTGAATGTGTTTGACTTTCATTAGATTCTAAAAGCTTTGTTGAAAGTGTATGACTTTCATTTGACTCAATTAGCTTTGTTAAATGCATTTGACTTTCATTTGACTCAATTAACATTGTGGAATGCAATTGACTTTCATTTGATTTAAAAAGCTTTGTTTGAATGTATTTGACTTTTATTTGATTCTAAAAGATTTGTTGAAAGTGTTTGACTTTCATTTGACTCAATTAGCATTGTTGAATGCAATTGACCTTCATTTGATTCAAAGCGTTGTTTGAATGTGTTTGACTTTCATTTCATTCTAAAAGCTTTGTTGAAAGTGTTTGACTTTCATTTGACTCAATTAGCTTTGTTGAATGCATTTGACTTTCATTTGAATCAAGAAGCTTTGTTAAAATGTGTTTGACTTTCATTCGACACAATTGGCTTTGTTAAATGCATTTGACTTTCATTTGATTCAAAAAGCTTTGTTTGAATGTGTTTGACTTTCATTTGACTCAATTAGCATTGTGGAATGCAATTGACTTCCATTTGATTCAAAAAGCTTTGTTTGAATGTATTTGACTTTCCTTTGATTCTAATAGCTTTGATGAAAGTGTTTGACTGTCATTTGACTCAATTAGCTTTGTTGAATTCATTTGATTTTCATTTGATTCAAAAAGCTTTGTTTGAATGTGTTTGACTTTCATTTTATTTTAAAAGCTTTGTTGAAAGTGTTTGACTTTCATTTGACTCAATTAGCTTTATTGAATGCATTTGATTTTGATTTGAATCAAAATGCTTTGTTTGAATGTGTTTCACTTTCATTTGGTTCAATTAGCTTTGTTGAAAGTGTTTGACTTTGATTTGACTCAATTAGCTTTGTTAAATGCATTTGATTTTCATTTGATTCAAAAAGCTTTGTTTGAATGTGTTTGACTTTCTTTTGACTCAATTAGCTTTGTTGAATGTGTTTGACTTTCATTTGACTCAATTAGCATTGTGGAATGCAATTAATTTTCATTTGATTCAAAAAGCTATGTTTGAATGTATTTGACTTTAATTTGACTCAATTAACTTTGTTGAATGTGTTTGACTTTCATTTGACTCAATTATCATTGTGGAAAGCATTAGACTTCCATTTGATTCAAAAAGCTTTGTTTGAATGTATTTGACTTTCATTTGATTCTAAAAGCTTTGATGAATGTGTTTGACTTTCATTTGACTCAATTAGCTTTGTTGAATTCATTTCATTTTCATTTGATTCAAAAAGCTTTGTTTGAATGTGTTTGACTTTCATTTGATTCTAAAAGCTTTGTTGAAAGTGTTTGACTTTCATTTGACTCAATTAGCTTTGTTGAATGCATTTGACTTTCATTTGAATCAAAAAGCTTTGTTTGAATGTGTTTGACTTTCATTTGACTCAATTAGCTTTGTTGAAAGTGTTTGACTTTCATTTGACTCAATTAGCTTTGTTGAATGCATTTTACTTTCATTTGATTCAAAAAGCTTTGTTTGAATGTATTTGACTTTCATTTTATTCTAAAAGCTTTGATGAAAGTGTTTGACTTTCATTTGACTCGATTAGCTTTGTTGAAAGTGTTTGACTTTCATTTGACTCAATTAGCTTTGTTGAATGCATTTGACTTTCATTTCATTCTAAAAGCTTTGTTGAATGTGTTTGACACACATTTGACCTAATTGGCTTTGTTGAATGCATTTGACTTTCATTTGAATCAAGAAGCTTTGTTTGAATGTTTTTGACTTTCATTTGACCTAATTGGCTTTGTTGAATGCAATTGACTTCCATTTAATTCAAAAAGCTTTGTTTGAATGTATTTGACTTTCATTTGATTCTAAAAGCTTTGATGAATGTGTTTGACTTTCATTTGACTCAATTAGATTTGTTGAATTCATTTGATTTTCATTTGATTCAAAAAGCTTTGTTTGATTGTGTTTGACTTTCATTTGGTTCTAAAAGCTTTGTTGAAAGTGTTTGACTTTCATTTGACTCAATTAGCTTTGTTGAACGCATTTGACTTTCATTTGAATCAAAAAGCTTTGTTTGAATTTGTTTGACTTTCATTTGACTCAATTAACTTTGTCGAAAGTGTTTGACATTCATTTGACTCAATTAGCTTTGTTGAATGCATTTGACTTTCATTTGATTCAAAAAGCTTTTATTGTATGTGTTTGACTTTCATTTGACTCATTTATCTTTGTTGAATGTGTTTGACTTTCATTTAACTCAATTAGCATTGTGGAATGCAATTTACTTTCATTTGATTCAAAAAGCTTTGTTTGAATGTATTTGACTTTCATTTGATTCTAAAAGCTTTGTTGAAAGTGTTTGACTTTCATTTGACTCAATTAGCTTTGTTGAATGTGTCTGACTTTCATTTGACTCAATTAGCTTTGTTGAAAGTGTTTGACTTTCATTTGACTCAATTAGCTTTGTTGAATGTGTTTGACTTTTATTTGACTCAATTAGCTTTGTTTGAATGTGTTTGACTTTCATTTGACTCAATTAGATTTGTTGAAAGTGTTTAACTTTCATTTAACTCAATTGGCTTTGTTGAATGCATTTGACTTTCATTTGATTCAGAAAGCTTTGCTTGAATGTGTTTGACTTTCTTTTGACTCAATTAGCTTTGTTGAATGTGTTTGACTTTCATTTGACTCAATTAGTATTGTGGAATGCAATTGACTTTCATTTGATTCAAAAAGCTTTGTTTGAATGTATTTGACTGTCATTTGATTCTAAAAGCTTTGTTGAAAGTGTTTGACTTTCATTTGATTCAATTAGCTTTGTTGAATGTGTTTGGCTTTCATTTGACTCAATTAGCATTATGGAATGCAATTGACTTTCATTTGATCAAAAAGGTTAGTTTAATGTATTTGACTTTCATTTGATTCTAAAAGCTTTGTTGAAAGTGTTTGACTTTCATTTGACTTTATTAGCTTTGTTGAATGCGTTTGACTTTCATTTGATTCAAAAAGCTTTGTTTGAATGTGTTTGAGTTTCATTAGATTCTAAAAGCTTTGTTGAAAGTGTTTGACTTTCATTTGACTCAATTAGCTTTGTTGAATGCATTTGACTTTCACTTGAATCAAGAAGCTTTGTTTGAATGTGTTAAACTTTCATTTGACTCAATTAGCTTTGTTGAATGTGTTTGACTTTCATTTGACTCAATTAACATTGTGGAATGCAATGGACTTTCATTTGATTCAAAAAGCTTTGTTTGAATGTATTTGACTTTTTTTTGATTCTAAAAGATTTGTTGAAAGTGTTTGACTTTCATTTGACTCAATTGGCATTGTTGAATGCAATTGACCTTCATTTGATTCAAAAAGCGTTGTTTGAATGTGTTTGACTTTCATTTCATTTTAAAAGCTTTTTTGAAAGTGTTTGACTTTCATTTGACTCAATTAGCTTTGTTGAAAGCATTTGACTTTCATTTGAATCAAGAAGCTTTGTTAAAATGTGTTTGACTTTCATTTGACTCAATTAGCATTGCTGAATGCAATTGACTTCCATTTGATTAAAAAAGCTTTGTTTGAATGTATTTGACTTTCATTTGATTCTAAAAGCTTTGATGAATGTGTTAGACTTTCATTTGACTCAATTAGCTTTGTTGAATTCATTTGATTTTCATTTGATTCAAAAAGCTTTGTTTGAATGTGTTTGACTTTCATTTGATTCTAAAAGCTTTGTTGAAAGTGTTTAACTTTAATTTGACTCAATTAGCTTTGTTGAATGTATTTGACTTTTATTTGAATCAAAAAGCTTTGTTTGAATGTGTTTGACTTTCATTTGACTCAATTAGCTTTGTTGAATGCATTTGACTTTCATTTCATTCTAAAAGCTTTGTTGAATGTGTTTGACTTTCATTTGACCTAATTGGCTTTGTTCAATGCATTTGACTTTCATTTGAATCAAGAAGCTTTGTTTGAATGTGTTTGATTTTGATTTGACCTAATTAGCTTTGATGAATGCATTTGACTTTCATTTGATTCAAAAAGCTTTGTTTGAATGTGTTTGACTTTCATTTGACTCAATTAGCATTGTGGAATGCAATTGACTTCCATTTGATTCAAAAAGCTTTGTTTGAATGTATTTGACTTTCCTTTGATTCTAAAAGCTTTGATGAAAGTGTTTGACTTTCATTTTACTCAATTAGATTTGTTGAATTCATTTGATTTTCATTTGATTCAAAAAGCTTTGTTTGAATGTGTTTGACTTTCATTTTATTTTAAAAGCTTTGTTGAAAGTGTTTGACTTTCATTTGACTCAATTAGCTTTGTTGAATGCATTTGATTTTCATTTGAATCAAAATGCTTTGTTTGAATGTATTTGACTTTCATTTGACTCAATTAGCTTTGTTGAAAGTGTTTGACTTTCATTTGACTCAATTAGCTTTGTTAAATGCATTTGATTTTCATTTGATTCAAAAAGCTTTGTTTGAATGTGTTTGACTTTCTTTTGACTCAATTAGCTTTGTGAATGTGTTTGACTTTCATTTTACTCAATTAACATTGTGGAATGCAATTAATTTTCATTTGATTCAAAAAGCTTTGTTTGAATGTATTTGACTTTGATTTGACTCAATTAACTTTGTTGAATGTGTTTGACTTTCATTTGACTCAATTATCATTGTGGAAAGCAATAGACTTCCATTTGATTCAAAAAGCTTTGTTTGAATGTATTTGACTTTCATTTGATTCTAAAAGCTTTGATGAATGTGTTTGACTTTCATTTGACTCAATTAGCTTTGTTGAATTCATTTCATTTTCATTTGATTCAAAAAGCTTTGTTTGAATGTGTTTGACTTTCATTTGATTCTAAAAGCTTTGTTGAAAGTGTTTGACTTTCATTTGACTCAATTAGCTTTGTTGAATGCATTTGACTTTCATTTGAATCAAAAAGCTTTGTTTGAATGTGTTTGACTTTCATTTGACTCAATTAGCTTTGTTGAAAGTGTTTGACTTTCATTTGACTCAATTAGCTTTGTTGAATGCATTTTACTTTCATTTGATTCAAAAACCTTTGTTTGAATGTATTTGACTTTCATTTTATTCTAAAAGCTTTGATGAAAGTGTTTGACTTTCATTTGACTCAATTAGCTTTGTTGAAAGTGTTTGACTTTCATTTGACTCAATTAGCTTTGTTGAATGCATTTGACTTTCATTTCATTCTAAAAGCTTTGTTGAATGTGTTTGACACACATTTGACCTAATTGGCTTTGTTGAATGCATTTGACTTTCATTTGAATCAAGAAGCTTTGTTTGAATGTTTTTGACTTTCATTTGACCTAATTGGCTTTGTTGAATGCAATTGACTTCCATTTAATTCAAAAAGCTTTGTTTGAATGTATTTGACTTTCATTTGATTCTAAAAGCTTTGATGAATGTGTTTGACTTACATTTGACTCAATTAGATTTGTTGAATTCATTTTATTTTCATTTGATTCAAAAAGCTTTGTTTGATTGTGTTTGACTTTCATTTGGTTCTAAAAGCTTTGTTGAAAGTGTTTGACTTTCATTTGACTCAATTAGCTTTGTTGAACGCATTTGACTTTCATTTGAATCAAAAAGCGTTGTTTGAATTTGTTTGACTTTCATTTGACTCAATTAACTTTGTTGATAGTGTTTGACTTTCATTTGACTCAATTAGCTTTGTTGAATGCATTTGATTTTCATTTGATTCAAAAAGATTTGTTTGAATGTGTTTGACTTTCTTTAGAATCAATTAGCTTTGTTGAATGTGTTTGACTTTCATTTGACTCAATTAGCATTGTGGAATGCAATTGACTTTAATTTGATTCAAAAAGCTTTGTTTGAATGTATTTGACTTTCATTTGATTCTAAAAGCTTTGATGAAAGTGTTTGACTTTCATTTGACTCAATTTGCTTTGTTGAATTCATTTGATTTTCATTTGATTCAAAAAGCTTTGTTTGAATGTGTTTCACTTATATTTGATTCTAAAAGCTTTGTTGAAAGTGTTTGACTTTCATTTGACTCAATTAGCTTTGTTGAATGCATTTGACTTTCATTTGAATCAAAAATCTTTGTTTGAATGTGTTTTACTTTCATTTGACTCAATTAGATTTGTTGAAAGTGTTTAACTTTCATTTGACTCAATTGGCTTTGTTGAATGCATTTGACTTTCATTTGATTCAAAAACCTTTGTTTGAATGTGTTTGACTTTCATTTTACTCAATTAGCTTTGTTGAATGTGATTGACTTTCATTTGACTCAATTAGAATTGTGGAATGCAATTGACTTTCATTTGATCAAAAAGCTTAGTTTAATGTATTTGACTTTCATTTGATTCTAAAAGCTTTGTTGAAAGTCTTTGACTTTCATTTGACTCAATTAGCTTTGTTGAATGCATTTGACTTTCATTTGATTCAAAAAGCTTTGTTTGAATGTGTTTGACTTTCTTTTAACTCAATTAGCTTTGTTCAATGTGTTTGACTTTTATTTGACTAAAGTAGCATTGTGGAATGCATTTGACTTTCATTTGATTCAAAAAGGTTTGTTTGAATGTATTTGACTTTCATTTGATTCTAAAAGCTTTGTTGAAAGCATTTGACTTTCATTTGACTCAATTAGCTTTGTTGAATGTGTTTGACTTTAATTTGACTCAATTAGCATTGTGGAATGCAATTGACTTTCATTTGATCAAAAAGCTTAGTTTAATGTATTTGACTTTCATTTGATTCTAAAAGCTTTATTGAAAGTGTTTGACTTTCATTTGACTCAATTAGCTTTGTTGAATGCATTTGACTTTCATTTGATTCAAAAAGCTTTGTTTTAATGTGTTTGACTTTCATTAGATTCTAACAGCTTTGTTGAAAGTGTTTGACTTTGATGTGAATTATTGATCCGAAAACCAACAAACACATGAGATATGTTTAAGCTTAATTCTATACAGGAAATCCACCAAGAATTAAACAAAAACTAAGAGTAATTAACTAAGAATCCACCTAATTAATTAACCCTAAACGAATGTTTTAACTAAAACAAGCAAAACAGCAATTGATCGCAATCAACAAAAACTCAAGTATGCAACTTAAGAAGTAAATCTGAATATTAATTTTTATGACCCAAAACTCACGAATTACATGATTATTTATAGACTTAAACTAAGTATTAGAAACCTAATAGGACTAGGAAAAATCCCTAGCCTTTAGCTCCAAGTAACCTAAGTGGAATAGGAATACTAAACCGACTTAGATAAGGAAACTAACCAAACCGACCTACCTCCAGCTTTGCGCGGTTTTAGTTTTTGTCTTCGTTGACTGACCAAATGAACTCCGATTCTCATGACACCACCTTCATTGGTTAGCTGACTTCCTGGCGTTTCCAAAAACATATTATACGACATATGTTTTCCTTGAGCTTCAAGTCCGTTTCTGCAGTTCTTTGGACCTCTTCAAAACTGCTACGAAACTACTAGAAAACCTAGTTCTAAACAAACTCTAACAAACTAATATCTTTCCTAATAACTAAGGACGTCTAACCAATCTTAAAATAACAGAAAAATAAATCCTAATGTGCTTAAAACAAGAAAAACCCTTTCAAGTGAAAGGTAAAAACTTGTAAGCAAAATCTAAGTAAAGAAAGTATACTAGACTCCAAGAAACGCTACTAAGCAAACTGTAGCTTTGCTTTGATATCCAAGAAAATGTCCATGCAATGCTTGGCTTGAATCAATGTTTAAGGACAAACTATCTTGATGCATGATAAGAAAATCTTCGAAGTTCTCCATGCTTAGACTTGCATCATCCTCCTCTTCTTCAAAAGAATTTGTCCTCAAATCTCGAAGTTCTTCATCAGGGATGTACTTAGCCAAATCACCAACATTGAATGTAGCACTAACTCCATACTCTCCCGGAAGTTCCAACTTATAAGCATTGTCATTGATCTTCTCAACAATCTTGAAAGGACCTTCACCTCTAGGCATCAACTTATTCTTGCGTTTTCCTGGAAATCTTTCCTTTCTTAAATGTAACCATACCAAGTCTCCAACATTGTAACCTTGTTGCTTTCTATGCTTGTTTGCTCTAGCTTTGTACATGTCATTTACTTTCTCTATTCTTGTTCGAACTTGAGCATGTAATTTCAGCATACTTTTCAACTTAGACTCGGCATCTTTGTGAATTAACTCACCTTTAGGCAATGGAACAAGATCAATTGGAAGTTTCGGATTGATTCCATAGACTACCTCAAAAGGACTATGTTTGGTAGCATATGTAGGTGATCTATTATAAGCAAACTCCGCATGAGCTAACTTGATGTCCCAATCCTTTTGTGTCTTACTCACTAACCCACGCAAAAGCGCACCAAGAGTACGATTAGTAACCTCGGTTTGTCCATCAGTTTGTGGATGGTAAGATGTACTAAAGAGCAATTTAGTTCCCACAAGCTTCCATAAAGACTTCCAAAAGAAACTCATGAACTTTGTATCTCGATCACTCACAATAGTTTTCGGAATTCCATGCAATCTAACAATCTCTTTGAAGTATAATTCCGCCACTTTCATAGCATCATCCACTTTGTGACAAGGAACAAAATGAGCCATCTTAGAGAACCTATCCACAACAACCATAATAGAGTCTTTCCCCCGTTGTGTTCTCGGCAATCCCACAATAAAATCCATAGAAATATCTTCCCAAGGTGAATCTGGAACAGGTAAAGGAGTATACAAGCCTTGATGAAAAGTAGCCTTCGCTTTTTGACAAGTTGCACACCTAGAAATAACTAGTTGCACATCCGTGAGCATCTTAGGCCAATAGAAGTGTTCTTGTAACATACTCAAGGTCTTTGTAATGCCAAAGTGACCAGCAATTCCTCCCCCATGAGCTTCTCTAACAACTAGCTCTCTAATAGAACACTTAGGAAGACAAAGTCGATTTCCTTTGAAAAGAAAACCATCTTGCAGCAAATAAGAACCAACGGCTCCTTTAGAACACTCTTCAATCAATGTAGCAAAATCATCATCACCTTTGTAGTATTCTTTGATCAATTCAAAACCAAGTAGCTTGCTATTTAGAATTCCAATCAAAGTGTATCTTCTAGATAATGCATCAGCCACAACATTCGATTTACCTTCTTTGTACCTTGAAGAAAAGTTAAATGATTGTAAAAATTCAACCCACGTAGCATGTCTAGGATTGAGCTTTTGTTGTCCATGTATGTACTTCAATGCTTCATGATCAGAATGCAACACAAAGTGATTAGGTCGGAGATAATGACTCCAATGATCTAAAGCTCTAACAATGGCATAGAACTCTTTATCATAAGTAGAATAGTTCAATCGAGCTCCTCCCAATTTCTCACTGAAATATGCAATAGGCCTCTTCTTTTGGAGTAAAACTGCTCCAATTCCAACTCCACTAGCATCGGTTTCAACTTCAAAAGGACTTGAGAAATCTGGTAACGCCAGTATAGGTGCTTCACATAGCTTCTTTTTAACCAACTCAAACGCACTTTGAGCTTCTTTAGTCCATTCGAATTTACCCTTGTCCTTCTTCAAACATTCGGTCATAGGCGCCACAATACTTGAGAAATTCTTGACAAATCTTCTATAGAACGAAGCTAGACCATGAAAAGACCTTACGTCACTCATATTAGTAGGAATAGGCCAAGTTTTAATAGCCTCTACTTTCGAATGATCAACTGAAACTCCATCTTTTGACACAACATAACCAAGAAAAGTAACACTAGGCACTAAGAAGTAGCATTTTTCATGCTTAGCATAGAGTTTCTTCTCTCTTAACACTTCAAACACACTTGTTAGATGATTTAAATGATCATGCAAATTTTTAGAGTATATCAGAATATCATCTAAATAAACAACAACAAACTTGCCAAGGAAAGGTTTAAGTACCTCATGCATCAACCTCATGAAAGTGCTAGGTGCATTAGTGAGTCCAAACGGCATCACCAACCATTCATACAACCCTAACTTAGTCTTGAATGCTGTTTTCCACTCATCTCCTTCTCTCATTCGAATTTGATGATAACCACTCATAAGATCAATCTTAGAAAACAACTTTGAACCATGTAGTTCATCAAGTAGATCATCTAATCTTGGAATAGGAAATCGGTATTTGATAGTGATGTTATTCACACTCCTACTATCAATACACATGCGCCAACTCCCATCTTTTTTTGGGACAAGTAAAGTAGGCACGGCACAAGGGCTCATACTTTCCCTCACGTATCCTCTAGTCATAAGCTCTTCAATTTGCCTTTGCATCTCCTTTGTTTCTTCCGGATTACTTCTATAGGCTGCCTTATTAGGTAATGGTGCTCCCGGAATCAAGTCAATTTGATGCTCTATCCCACGAATAGGAGGTAGTCCCGGAGGTAATTCCTTAGGAAAGACATCCTTGAATTCTTCTAAAACAGATTCCAATTCATACGGCCTCTTTGCTTGCTTATTTTGATCAATTCGAATCTCATTAGAAACAAGTATATATACCACATTGTTGCTGCAAATCTCTTTTTCTAATTCCCTCTCACTAATCAAATAAGAACTCTTCGAATTAGAGGTAACATTAGAAGGCTTGTTGCTTATCAAAGGTTTTAAAGCAACCGGTCTCTCTTTTTCTCCTTTTCTCACAACATACACATTAGTCCTTCCATCAAACTTCACAAATCTATCATATTGCCAAGGACGGCCTAACAGTATATGACAAGCATCCATAGGACAAACATCACACAAAACTTTATCATGAAATTTACCAATTGAAAAGGAGATTAAAGCTTGTTTAGTTACCTTAACATCACTCGAATTATTAAGCCAATGAAGCTTATAAGGGCTTGGATGTTCAGTAGTTGGCCACTTCAATTTGTCTACCAAAGTAGTAGATACCACATTAGTGCAACTCCCGGTGTCTATGATCATATCACACAACCTATCTTCTACCTTGCACCTTGTAAGAAAGATTTTCTCCCTTTGATTGTTTTCCATAGGTACGGTTTTAGAGTGTAGTGCCCTTCTTAGAACCAAACTTTGACCATGAGTCTCGGGATCAATTTCGTCAATATGCCCCTCCTCTTCTTCAAAGTTTTCCTCTTCGTTCTTTTCTTCATAGTCACTACCTTGCTCACACTTAGCTTGTTCTTATTCCCACTCTTGAGCAGTCATTACTCTTTTTGATGGACAATTAGTTGCAATGTGACCAACACTACCACACTTGAAGCACTTCCTATCTTCAACAAACTTTTTAGGAGCTTCAAATTTTGATTTAGTCTCCTTGTAGTTCGAACTAGAACCACTTTTCTCCAAGCTATTCTTCTCAAAAGGTTTAGTGAAATCTTTTACAAAGGACTTAGTGTACGTCCCTTTCTTCCCCTTTATCTGTTTTTCAACTTTCAAAGCTACCTTGCAAACATCCTCAAAGGACCAATATTGTTGCAATTCAACTTTTTCAGCAATATTATCAATCAACCCCGAAATAAATCAAGCAATCTTATGCTCAACAATCTCTTCTAAACCACATAGCATGCATAACTTTTCAAATTCAACAATGTAATTCTCAACAGTCATAGAATTTTGTTTAAAAGTTTGCATCTTAAGGTAAATATCTTGAACATAATCACTAGGTACGAACCTTTTTTTCATGTGCTTCTTGAGTTGCTCCCAAGTTGAGATCTTTTCACGCCCCTCCTTATGCCTCTTCTTCTTTAGATTATCATACCAAAGACTAGCATAACCGGTCAGTTTTAATTCAGCCAATTTGCATCTTTTCCTTTCATCATACTCCTTGTAATCAAAGAGTGTCTCGGCCCTTCTAATCCACTCAAAGTATTTTTCAGGTTCATTCATACTCCCATTGAATTCGGGAAGATCTAATCTAAGGTTCCTATCATCTTCCTTTGGTCGGTCTCTTCTCCTAGGCCTTGGTGATTCATCACTTGAAGAATAATTATTTCGTGGCCTCCTTGGGTTCCTCCTTGGTTGTTCTTCCTCACTTGAATCAGAATTAGGGTTAGAATTCCCTTTCCTTGAAGAATCTCCAGCAAGAGTATCAAGCCTTTTTTACATCTCATCCATCCTTGCTGCCAACTCGTCAATTCGCCTATCTCTTCTAAGATTTTGAGCCTGTTCTAAGGTTAATCCCCTTGGAACCTGTGGAACCTCCTCGTCACTCATGATTCCTACACAAAACAAGTCAGTTCATGCAAAAATCTTGATTAAAAGATCGAATCTTGAAGGAAAATTAGGCAACACAAAAACCGGACTCCCAACCGCAAATCAGTGCACAAACACCAAACGTTTGAGGCTGTGTAGAACGCGTTACTCAACTAAAAATTATGAAATTTTATATGGTGATAGCAGGACGTTTTTAGAGTTCAATGCAAAAAGAATCACGTAAAAATTCCCAGCCAATTGTTCCCAGTTTAATTTTTCCCGAACCTCGCTCTGATACCAAGATGATGTGAATTATTGATCCGAAAACCAACAAACACATGAGATATGTTTAAGCTTAATTCTATACAGGAAATCCACCAAGAATTAAACAAAAACTAAGAGTAATTAACTAAGAATCCACCTAATTAATTAACCCTAAACGAATGTTTTAACTAAAACAAGCAAAACAGCAATTGATCGCAATCAACAAAAACTCAAGTATGCAACTTAAGAAGTAAATCTGAATATTAATTTTTATGACCCAAAACTCACGAATTACATGATTATTTATAGACTTAAACTAAGTATTAGAAACCTAATAGGACTAGGAAAAATCCCTAGCCTTTAGCTCCAAGTAACCTAAGTGGAATAGGAATACTAAACCGACTTAGATAAGGAAACTAACCAAACCGACCTACCTCCAGCTTTGCGCGGTTTTAGTTTTTGTCTTCGTTGACTGACCAAATGAACTCCGATTCTCATGACACCACCTTCATTGGTTAGCTGACTTCCTGGCGTTTCCAAAAATCTATTATACGACATATGTTTTCCTTGAGCTTCAAGTCCGTTTCTGCAGTTCTTTGGACCTCTTCAAAACTGCTACGAAACTACTAGAAAACCTAGTTCTAAACAAACTCTAACAAACTAATATCTTTCCTAATAACTAAGGACGTCTAACCAATCTTAAAATAACAGAAAAATAAATCCTAATGTGCTTAAAACAAGAAAAACCCTTTCAAGTGAAAGGTAAAAACTTGTAAGCAAAATCTAAGTAAAGAAAGTATACTAGACTCCAAGAAACGCTACTAAGCAAACTGTAGCTTTGCTTTGATATCCAAGAAAATGTCCATGCAATGCTTGGCTTGAATCAATGTTTAAGGACAAACTATCTTGATGCATGATAAGCAAATCTTCGAAGTTCTCCATGCTTAGACTTGCATCAGATTCTAAAAGCTTTGATGAAAGTGTTTTACTTTCATTTGACTCAATTAGCTTTGTTGAATGCATTTGACTTTCATTTGAATCAAAAAGTTTTGTTTGAATGTGTTTGACTTTCATTTGACACAATTAGCTTCGTTGAAGGTGTTTGACTTTCATTTGACTCAATTAGCTTTGTTGAATGCATTTGACTTTCATTTGATTCAAAAAGCTTTGTTTGAATGTGTTTGACTTTCTTTTGACTCAATTTGCTTTGTTGAATGTGTTTGACTTTCATTTGACTTAATTAGCATTGTGGAATGCAATTGACTTTCATTTGATTCAAAAAGCTTTGATTGAATGTATTTGACTTTCATTTGATTCTAAACGCTTTGTTGAAAGTGTTTGACTTTCATTTGACTCAATTAGCTTTGTTGAATGCATTTGACTTTCATTTGATTCAAAAAGCTTTGTTTGAATGTGTTTGACTTTCATTTGATTCTAAAAGCTTTGTTGAAAGTGTTTGTCATTCATTTGACTCAATTAACTTTGTTGAATGCATTTGGCTTTGATTTGATTCAAAAAGCTTTGTTTGAATGTGTTTGACTTTCATTTGACTCAATTAGCTTTGTTGAATGTGTTTGACTTTCATTTGACTCAATTACCATTGTGGAATACAATAGACTTTCATTTGATCAAAAAGCTTAGTTTAATGTATTTGGCTTTCATTTGATTCTAAAAGCTTTGTTGAAAATGTTTGACTTTCATTTGACTCAATTAGCTTTGTTGAATGCATTTGACATTCATTTGATTCAAAAAGCTTTGTTTGAATGTGTTTGACTTTCATTTGATTCTAAAAGCTTTGATGAAAGTGTTTAACTTTCATTTGACTCAATTAGCTTTGTTGAATGCATTTGACATTCATTTGATTCAAAAAGCTTTGTTTGAATGTGTTTGACTTTCATTTGATTCTAAAAGCTTTAATGAAAGTGTTTGACTTTCATTTGACTCAATTAGTTTTGTTGAATGCATTTGACTTTCATTTGAATCAAGAAGCTTTGTTTGAATGTGTTTGACTTTCATTTGACTCAATTGGCTTTGTTGAATGCATTAGACTTTCATTGATTCAAAAAGCTTTGTTTGAATGTGTTTGACTTTCATTTGACTCAATTAGCTTCGTTGAATGTGTTTGACTTTCATTTGACTCAATTAGCATTGTGGAATGCAATTGACTTCCATTTGATTCAAAAAGCTTTGTTTGAATGTATTTGACTTTCATTTGATTTTAAAAGCTTTGATGAAAGTGTTTGACTTTCATTTGACTCAATTAGCTTTGTTGAATTCATTTGATTTTCGTTTGATTCAAGAAGCTTTGTTTGAATATGTTTGACTTTCATTTGATTCTATAAGCCTTGTTTGAAAGTGTTTGACTTTCATTTGACTCAATTAGCTTTGTTGAATGCATTTGACTTTCATTTGAATAAAAAAGCTTTGTTTGAATGTGTTTGACTTTCATTTGACTCAATTAGCTTTGTTGAAAGTGTTTGACTTTCATTTGACTCAATTAGTTTTGTTGAATGCATTTGACTTTCATTTGAATCAAGAAGCTTTGTTTGAATGTGTTTGACTTTCATTTGACTCAATTGGCTTTGTTGAATGCATTTGACTTTCATTTGATTCAAAAAGCTTTGTTTGAATGTGATTGACTTTCATTTGACTCAATTAGCTTCGTTGAATGTGTTTGACTTTCATTTGACTCAATTAGCATTGTGGAATGCAATTGACTTCCATTTGATTCAAAAAGCTTTGTTTGAATGTATTTGACTTTCATTTGATTCTTAAAGCTTTGATGAAAGTGTTTGACTTTCATTTGACTCAATTAGCTTTGTTGAATTTATTTTATTTTCGTTTGATTCAAAAAGCTTGTTTGAATGTGTTTGACTTTCATTTGATTCAAAACGCTTTGTTGAAAGTGTTTGATTTTCATTTGACTCAATTAGCTTTGTTGAATGCATTTGACTTTCATTTGAATCAAAAAGTTTTGTTTGAATGTGTTTGACTTTCATTTGACTCAATTAGCTTTGTTGAAAGTGTTTGACTTTCATTTGACTCAATTAGCTTTGTTAAATGCATTTGACTTTCATTTGACTCAAAAAGCTTTGTTTGAATGTGTTTGACTTTCATTTGACTCAATTAGCTTCGTTGAATGTGTTTGACTTTCATTTGACTCAATTAGCATTGTGGAATGCAATTGACTTTCATTTGATTCAAAAAGCTTTGTTTGAATGTGTTTGACTTTCATTTGATTCAAAACGCTTTGTTGAAAGTGTTTGACTTTCATTTGACTCAATTAGCTTTCTTGAATGCATTTGACTTTCATTTGAATCAAAAAGTTTTGTTTGAATGTGTTTGACTTTCATTTGACTCAATTAGCTTTGTTGAAAGTGTTTGACTTTCATTTGACTCAATTAGCTTTGTTGAATGCATTTGACTTTCATTTGATTCAAAAAGCTTTGTTTTAATGTGTTTGACTTTCATTTGATTCTAAAAGCTTTGTTGAAAGTGTTTGACATTCATTTGACTCAATTAGCTTTGTTGAATGCATTTGACTCAATTAGCTTTGTTGAAAGTGTTTGACTTTCATTTGACTCAATTAGCTTTTTTGAATGCATTTGACTTTCATTTGAATCAAAAAGTTTTGTTTGAATATGTTTGACTTTCATTTGACTCAATTAGCTTTGTTGAAAGTGTTTGACTTTCATTTGACTCAATTAGCTTTGTTGAATGCATTTGACTTTCATTTGATTCAAAAAGCTTTGTTTGAATGTGTTTGTCTTTCATTTGATTCTAAAAGCTTTGCTGAATGTGTTTCACTTTCATTTGACTTAATTAGCTATGTTGAATGCATTTGACTTTCATTTGAATCAAGAAGCTTTATTTGAATGTGTTTGACTTTCATTTGACTCAATTGGATTTTTTGAATGCATTTGACTTTCATTTGATTCAAAAAGTTTTGTTTGAATGTGTTTGACTTTCATTTGACTCAATTAGCTTCGTTGAATGTGTTTGACTTTCATTTGACTCAATTAGCATTGTGGAATGCAATTGACTTTCATTTGATTCAAAAAGCTTTGTTTGAATGTATTTGACTTTCGTTTTATTCTAAAAGCTTTGATGAAAGTGTTTGACTTTCATTTGACTCAATTAGCTTTGTTGAATTCATTTGATTTTCATTTGATTCAAAAAGCTTTGTTTGAATGTGTTTGACTTTCATTTGATTCTAAAAGCTTTGTTGAAAGTGTTTGACTTTCATTTGACTCAATTAGCTTTGTTGAATGCATTTGACTTTTAATTAAATCAAAAAGCTTTGTTTGAATGTGTTTGACTTTCATTTGACTCAATTAGCTTTGTTGAAAGTGTTTGACTTTCATTTGACTCAATTAGCTTTGTTGAATGCATTTTACTTTCATTTGAATCAAAAGCTTTGTTTGAATGTGTTTGACTTTCCTTTGACACAATTAGCTTTGTTGAAAGTGTTTGACTTTCATTTGACTCAATTAGCTTTGTTGAATGCATTTGCCTATCATTTGATTCAAAAAGCTTTGTTGGAATGTGTTTGACTTTCTTTTTTCTCAATTAGCTTTGTTGTATGTGTTTGACTTTCATTTAACTCAATTAGCATTGTGGAATGCAATTGACTTTCATTTGATTCAAAGAGCTTTGTTTGAATATATTTGACTTTCATTTGATTCTAAACGCTTTGTTGAAAGTGTTTGACTTTCATTTGACTCAATTAGCTTTGTTGAATGCATTTGACTTTCATTTGAATCAAAAAGTTTTGTTTGAATGTGTTTGACTTTCATTTGACTCAATTAGCTTTGTTGAAAGTGTTTGACTTTCATTTGACTCAATTAGCTTTGTTGAATTCATTTGATTTTCATTTGATTCAAAAAGCTTTGTTTGAATGTGTTTGACTTTCATTTGATTCTAAAAGCTTTGATGAAAGTGTTTGACTTTCATTTAACTCAATTAGCTTTGTTGAATTAATTTTATTTTCGTTTGATTCAAAAAGCTTGTTTGAATGTGTTTGACTTTCATTTGATTCTAAAAGCTTTGTTGAAAGTGTTTGACTTTCATTTGACTCAATTAGCTTTGTTGAATGCATTTGACTTTCATTTGAATCAAAAAGTTTTGTTTGAATGTGTTTGACTTTCATTTGACTCAATTAGCTTTGTTGAAAGTGTTTGACTTTCATTTGACTCAATTAGCTTTGTTGAATGCATTTAACTTTCATTTGATTCAAAAAGTTTTGTTTGAATGTGTTTGACTTTCATTTGACTCAATTAGCTTTGTTGAAAGTGTTTGACATTCTTTTGACTCAATTAGCTTTGTTGAATGCATTTGACTTTCATTTGATTCAAAAAGTTTTGTTTGAATGTGTTTGACTTTCATTTGACTCAATTAGCTTTGTTGAATGTGTTTGACTTTCTTTTGACTCAATTTGCTTTGTTGAATGTGTTTGACTTTCATTTGACTTAATTAGCATTGGGGAATGCAATTGACTTTCATTTGATTCAAAAAGATTTGATTGAATGTATTTGACTTTCATTTGATTCTAAACGCTTTGTTGAAAGTGTTTGACTTTCATTTGACTCAATTTGCTTTGTTGAATTCATTTTATTTTCGTTTGATTCAAAAAGCTTGTTTGAATGTGTTTGACTTTCATTTGATTCTAAAAGCTTTGATGAAAATGTTTGACTTTCATTTGACTCAATTAGCTTTGTTGAATTAATTTTATTTTCGTTTGATTCAAAAAGCTTGGTTGAATGTGTTTGACTTTCATTTGATTCTAAAAGCTTTGTTGAAAGTGTTTTACTTTCATTTGACTCTAAAAGCTTTGTTGAAAGTGTTTTACTTTCATTTGACTCAATTAGTTTAGTTGAATGCATTTGACTTTCATTTGAATCAAGAAGCTTTGTTTGAATGTGTTTGACTTTCATTTGACTCAATTGGTTTTGTTGAATGCATTTGACTTTCATTGATTCAAAAAGCTTTGTTTGAATGTGTTTGACTTTCATTTGACTTAAAAAGTTTTGTTTGAATGTGTTTGACTTTCATTTGATTCAAAAAGTTTTGTTTGAATGTGTTTGACTTTCATTTGATTCTAAAAGCTTTGATGAAAATGTTTGACTTTCATTTGACTCAATTAGCTTTGTTGAATTCATTTTATTTTCGTTTGATTCAAAAAGCTTGTTTGAATGTGTTTGACTGTTATTTGATTCTAAAAGCTTTGTTGAAAGTGTTTGACTTTCATTTGATTCTAAAAGCTTTGTTGAAAGTGTTTTACTTTCATTTGACTCAATTAGTTTAGTTGAATGCATTTGACTTTCATTTGAATCAAGAAGCTTTGTTTGAATGTGTTTGACTTTCATTTGACTCAATTGGTTTTGTTGAATGCATTTGACTTTCATTGATTCAAAAAGCTTTGTTTGAATGTGTTTGACTTTCATTTGACTTAAAAAGTTTTGTTTGAATGTGTTTGACTTTCATTTGATTCAAAAAGTTTTGTTTGAATGTGTTTGACTTTCATTTGACTCAATTAGCTTTGTTGAAAGTGTTTGACTTTCTTTTGACTCAATTAGCTTTTTTGAATGCATTTGACTTTCATTTGATTCAAAAAGTTTTGTTTGAATTGTTTGACTTTCATTTGACTCAATTAGCTTTGTTGAATGTGTTTGACTTTCTTTTGACTCAATTTGCTTTGTTGAATGTGTTTGACTTTCATTTGACTTAATTAGCATTGTGGAATACAATTGACTTTCATTTGATTCAAAAAGATTTGATTGAATGTATTTGACTTTCATTTGATTCTAAACGCTTTGTTTGAATGTGTTTTACTTTCATTTGACTCAATTAGTTTAGTTGAATGCATTTGACTTTCATTTGAATCAAGAAGCTTTGTTTGAATGTGTTTGACTTTCATTTGACTCAATTGGTTTTGTTGAATGCATTTGACTTTCAGTGATTCAAAAAGCTTTGTTTGAATGTGTTTGACTTTCATTTGACTCAAAAAGTTTTGTTTGAATGTGTTTGACTTTCATTTGATTCAAAAAGTTTTGTTTGAATGTGTTTGACTTTCATTTGACTCAATTAGCTTTGTTGAAAGTGTTTGACTTTCTTTTGACTCAATTAGCTTTGTTGAATGCATTTGACTTTCATTTGATTCAAAAAGTTTTGTTTGAATGTGTTTGACTTTTATTTAACTCAATTAGCTTTGTTAAAAGTGTTTGACTTTCATTTGACTCAATTAGCTTTGTTGAATGCATTTAACTTTCATTTGATTCAAAAAGTTTTGTTTGAATGTGTTTGACTTTCATTTGACTCAATTAGCTTTGTTGAAAGTGTTTGACATTCTTTTGACTCAATTAGCTTTGTTGAATGCATTTGACTTTCATTTGATTCAAAAAGTTTTGTTTGAATGTGTTTGACTTTCATTTGACTCAATTAGCTTTGTTGAATGTGTTTGACTTTCTTTTGACTCAATTTGCTTTGTTGAATGTGTTTGACTTTCATTTGACTTAATTAGCATTGGGGAATGCAATTGACTTTCATTTGATTCAAAAAGATTTGATTGAATGTATTTGACTTTCATTTGATTCTAAACGCTTTGTTGAAAGGGTTTGACTTTCATTTGACTCAATTTGCTTTGTTGAATTCATTTTATTTTCGTTTGATTCAAAAAGCTTGTTTGAATGTGTTTGACTTTCATTTGATTCTAAAAGCTTTGATGAAAATGTTTGACTTTCATTTGACTCAATTAGCTTTGTTGAATTAATTTTATTTTCGTTTGATTTAAAAAGCTTGGTTGAATGTGTTTGACTTTCATTTGATTCTAAAAGCTTTGTTGAAAGTGTTTTACTTTCATTTGACTCTAAAAGCTTTGTTGAAAGTGTTTTACTTTCATTTGACTCAATTAGTTTAGTTGAATGCATTTGACTTTCATTTGAATCAAGAAGCTTTGTTTGAATGTGTTTGACTTTCATTTGACTCAATTGGTTTTGTTGAATGCATTTGACTTTCATTGATTCAAAAAGCTTTGTTTGAATGTGTTTGACTTTCATTTGACTTAAAAAGTTTTGTTTGAATGTGTTTAACTTTCATTTGATTCAAAAAGTTTTGTTTGAATGTGTTTGACTTTCATTTGATTCTAAAAGCTTTGATGAAAATGTTTGACTTTCATTTGACTCAATTAGCTTTGTTGAATTCATTTTATTTTCGTTTGATTCAAAAAGCTTGTTTGAATGTGTTTGACTGTTATTTGATTCTAAAAGCTTTGTTGAAAGTGTTTGACTTTCATTTGATTCTAAAAGCTTTGTTGAAAGTGTTTTACTTTCATTTGACTCAATTAGTTTAGTTGAATGCATTTGACTTTCATTTGAATCAAGAAGCTTTGTTTGAATGTGTTTGACTTTCATTTGACTCAATTGGTTTTGTTGAATGCATTTGACTTTCATTGATTCAAAAAGCTTTGTTTGAATGTGTTTGACTTTCATTTGACTTAAAAAGTTTTGTTTGAATGTGTTTGACTTTCATTTGATTCAAAAAGTTTTGTTTGAATGTGTTTGACTTTCATTTGACTCAATTAGCTTTGTTGAAAGTGTTTGACTTTCTTTTGACTCAATTAGCTTTTTTGAATGCATTTGACTTTCATTTGATTCAAAAAGTTTTGTTTGAATTGTTTGACTTTCATTTGACTCAATTAGCTTTGTTGAATGTGTTTGACTTTCTTTTGACTCAATTTGCTTTGTTGAATGTGTTTGACTTTCATTTGACTTAATTAGCATTGTGGAATACAATTGACTTTCATTTGATTCAAAAAGATTTGATTGAATGTATTTGACTTTCATTTGATTCTAAACGCTTTGTTTGAATGTGTTTTACTTTCATTTGACTCAATTAGTTTAGTTGAATGCATTTGACTTTCATTTGAATCAAGAAGCTTTGTTTGAATGTGTTTGACTTTCATTTGACTCAATTGGTTTTGTTGAATGCATTTGACTTTCAGTGATTCAAAAAGCTTTGTTTGAATGTGTTTGACTTTCATTTGACTCAAAAAGTTTTGTTTGAATGTGTTTGACTTTCATTTGATTCAAAAAGTTTTGTTTGAATGTGTTTGACTTTCATTTGACTCAATTAGCTTTGTTGAAAGTGTTTGACTTTCTTTTGACTCAATTAGCTTTGTTGAATGCATTTGACTTTCATTTGATTCAAAAAGTTTTGTTTGAATGTGTTTGACTTTTATTTAACTCAATTAGCTTTGTTAAAAGTGTTTGACTTTCATTTGACTCAATTAGCTTTGTTGAATGCATTTAACTTTCATTTGATTCAAAAAGTTTTGTTTGAATGTGTTTGACTTTCATTTGACTCAATTAGCTTTGTTGAAAGTGTTTGACATTCTTTTGACTCAATTAGCTTTGTTGAATGCATTTGACTTTCATTTGATTCAAAAAGTTTTGTTTGAATGTGTTTGACTTTCATTTGACTCAATTAGCTTTGTTGAATGTGTTTGACTTTCTTTTGACTCAATTTGCTTTGTTGAATGTGTTTGACTTTCATTTGACTTAATTAGCATTGGGGAATGCAATTGACTTTCATTTGATTCAAAAAGATTTGATTGAATGTATTTGACTTTCATTTGATTCTAAACGCTTTGTTGAAAGTGTTTGACTTTCATTTGACTCAATTTGCTTTGTTGAATTCATTTTATTTTCGTTTGATTCAAAAAGCTTGTTTGAATGTGTTTGACTTTCATTTGATTCTAAAAGCTTTGATGAAAATGTTTGACTTTCATTTGACTCAATTAGCTTTGTTGAATTAATTTTATTTTCGTTTGATTTAAAAAGCTTGGTTGAATGTGTTTGACTTTCATTTGATTCTAAAAGCTTTGTTGAAAGTGTTTTACTTTCATTTGACTCTAAAAGCTTTGTTGAAAGTGTTTTACTTTCATTTGACTCAATTAGTTTAGTTGAATGCATTTGACTTTCATTTGAATCAAGAAGCTTTGTTTGAATGTGTTTGACTTTCATTTGACTCAATTGGTTTTGTTGAATGCATTTGACTTTCATTGATTCAAAAAGCTTTGTTTGAATGTGTTTGACTTTCATTTGACTTAAAAAGTTTTGTTTGAATGTGTTTAACTTTCATTTGATTCAAAAAGTTTTGTTTGAATGTGTTTGACTTTCATTTGATTCTAAAAGCTTTGATGAAAATGTTTGACTTTCATTTGACTCAATTAGCTTTGTTGAATTCATTTTATTTTCGTTTGATTCAAAAAGCTTGTTTGAATGTGTTTGACTGTTATTTGATTCTAAAAGCTTTGTTGAAAGTGTTTGACTTTCATTTGATTCTAAAAGCTTTGTTGAAAGTGTTTTACTTTCATTTGACTCAATTAGTTTAGTTGAATGCATTTGACTTTCATTTGAATCAAGAAGCTTTGTTTGAATGTGTTTGACTTTCATTTGACTCAATTGGTTTTGTTGAATGCATTTGACTTTCATTGATTCAAAAAGCTTTGTTTGAATGTGTTTGACTTTCATTTGACTTAAAAAGTTTTGTTTGAATGTGTTTGACTTTCATTTGATTCAAAAAGTTTTGTTTGAATGTGTTTGACTTTCATTTGACTCAATTAGCTTTGTTGAAAGTGTTTGACTTTCTTTTGACTCAATTAGCTTTTTTGAATGCATTTGACTTTCATTTGATTCAAAAAGTTTTGTTTGAATTGTTTGACTTTCATTTGACTCAATTAGCTTTGTTGAATGTGTTTGACTTTCTTTTGACTCAATTTGCTTTGTTGAATGTGTTTGACTTTCATTTGACTTAATTAGCATTGTGGAATACAATTGACTTTCATTTGATTCAAAAAGATTTGATTGAATGTATTTGACTTTCATTTGATTCTAAACGCTTTGTTTGAATGTGTTTTACTTTCATTTGACTCAATTAGTTTAGTTGAATGCATTTGACTTTCATTTGAATCAAGAAGCTTTGTTTGAATGTGTTTGACTTTCATTTGACTCAATTGGTTTTGTTGAATGCATTTGACTTTCAGTGATTCAAAAAGCTTTGTTTGAATGTGTTTGACTTTCATTTGACTCAAAAAGTTTTGTTTGAATGTGTTTGACTTTCATTTGATTCAAAAAGTTTTGTTTGAATGTGTTTGACTTTCATTTGACTCAATTAGCTTTGTTGAAAGTGTTTGACTTTCTTTTGACTCAATTAGCTTTGTTGAATGCATTTGACTTTCATTTGATTCAAAAAGTTTTGTTTGAATGTGTTTGACTTTTATTTAACTCAATTAGCTTTGTTAAAAGTGTTTGACTTTCATTTGACTCAATTAGCTTTGTTGAATGCATTTAACTTTCATTTGATTCAAAAAGTTTTGTTTGAATGTGTTTGACTTTCATTTGACTCAATTAGCTTTGTTGAAAGTGTTTGACATTCTTTTGACTCAATTAGCTTTGTTGAATGCATTTGACTTTCATTTGATTCAAAAAGTTTTGTTTGAATGTGTTTGACTTTCATTTGACTCAATTAGCTTTGTTGAATGTGTTTGACTTTCTTTTGACTCAATTTGCTTTGTTGAATGTGTTTGACTTTCATTTGACTTAATTAGCATTGGGGAATGCAATTGACTTTCATTTGATTCAAAAAGATTTGATTGAATGTATTTGACTTTCATTTGATTCTAAACGCTTTGTTGAAAGTGTTTGACTTTCATTTGACTCAATTTGCTTTGTTGAATTCATTTTATTTTCGTTTGATTCAAAAAGCTTGTTTGAATGTGTTTGACTTTCATTTGATTCTAAAAGCTTTGATGAAAATGTTTGACTTTCATTTGACTCAATTAGCTTTGTTGAATTAATTTTATTTTCGTTTGATTTAAAAAGCTTGGTTGAATGTGTTTGACTTTCATTTGATTCTAAAAGCTTTGTTGAAAGTGTTTTACTTTCATTTGACTCTAAAAGCTTTGTTGAAAGTGTTTTACTTTCATTTGACTCAATTAGTTTAGTTGAATGCATTTGACTTTCATTTGAATCAAGAAGCTTTGTTTGAATGTGTTTGACTTTCATTTGACTCAATTGGTTTTGTTGAATGCATTTGACTTTCATTGATTCAAAAAGCTTTGTTTGAATGTGTTTGACTTTCATTTGACTTAAAAAGTTTTGTTTGAATGTGTTTAACTTTCATTTGATTCAAAAAGTTTTGTTTGAATGTGTTTGACTTTCATTTGATTCTAAAAGCTTTGATGAAAATGTTTGACTTTCATTTGACTCAATTAGCTTTGTTGAATTCATTTTATTTTCGTTTGATTCAAAAAGCTTGTTTGAATGTGTTTGACTGTTATTTGATTCTAAAAGCTTTGTTGAAAGTGTTTGACTTTCATTTGATTCTAAAAGCTTTGTTGAAAGTGTTTTACTTTCATTTGACTCAATTAGTTTAGTTGAATGCATTTGACTTTCATTTGAATCAAGAAGCTTTGTTTGAATGTGTTTGACTTTCATTTGACTCAATTGGTTTTGTTGAATGCATTTGACTTTCATTGATTCAAAAAGCTTTGTTTGAATGTGTTTGACTTTCATTTGACTTAAAAAGTTTTGTTTGAATGTGTTTGACTTTCATTTGATTCAAAAAGTTTTGTTTGAATGTGTTTGACTTTCATTTGACTCAATTAGCTTTGTTGAAAGTGTTTGACTTTCTTTTGACTCAATTAGCTTTTTTGAATGCATTTGACTTTCATTTGATTCAAAAAGTTTTGTTTGAATTGTTTGACTTTCATTTGACTCAATTAGCTTTGTTGAATGTGTTTGACTTTCTTTTGACTCAATTTGCTTTGTTGAATGTGTTTGACTTTCATTTGACTTAATTAGCATTGTGGAATACAATTGACTTTCATTTGATTCAAAAAGATTTGATTGAATGTATTTGACTTTCATTTGATTCTAAACGCTTTGTTTGAATGTGTTTTACTTTCATTTGACTCAATTAGTTTAGTTGAATGCATTTGACTTTCATTTGAATCAAGAAGCTTTGTTTGAATGTGTTTGACTTTCATTTGACTCAATTGGTTTTGTTGAATGCATTTGACTTTCAGTGATTCAAAAAGCTTTGTTTGAATGTGTTTGACTTTCATTTGACTCAAAAAGTTTTGTTTGAATGTGTTTGACTTTCATTTGATTCAAAAAGTTTTGTTTGAATGTGTTTGACTTTCATTTGACTCAATTAGCTTTGTTGAAAGTGTTTGACTTTCTTTTGACTCAATTAGCTTTGTTGAATGCATTTGACTTTCATTTGATTCAAAAAGTTTTGTTTGAATGTGTTTGACTTTTATTTAACTCAATTAGCTTTGTTAAAAGTGTTTGACTTTCATTTGACTCAATTAGCTTTGTTGAATGCATTTAACTTTCATTTGATTCAAAAAGTTTTGTTTGAATGTGTTTGATTTTCATTTGACTCAATTAGCTTTGTTGAAAGTGTTTGACTTTCTTTTGACTCAATTAGCTTTGTTGAATGCATTTGACTTTCATTTGATTCAAAAAGTTTTGTTTGAATGTGTTTTACTTTTATTTGACTCAATTAGCTTTGTTGAATGTGTTTGACTTTCTTTTAACTCAATTTGCTTTGTTGAATGTATTTGACTTTCATTTGACTTAATTAGCATTGTGGAATGCAATTGACTTTCATTTGATCCAAAAAGATTTGATTGAATGTATTTGACTTTCATTTGATTCTAAACGCTTTGTTGAAAGTGTTTGACTTTCATTTGACTCAATTTGCTTTGTTGAATTCATTTTATTTTCGTTTGATTCAAAAAGCTTGTTTGAATGTGTTTGACTTTCATTTGATTCTTAAACCTTTGATGAAAGTGTTTGACTTTCATTCGACTCAATTAGCTTTGTTGAATTCATTTTATTTTCGTTTGATTCAAAAAGCTTGTTTGAATGTGTTTGACTTTCATTTGATTCTGAAAGCTTTGATGAAAGTGTTTGACTTTCATTTGACTCAATTAGCTTTGTTGAATTCATTTTATTTTCGTTTGATTCAAAAAGCTTGTTTGAATGTGTTTGACTTTCATTTGATTCTGAAAGCTTTGTTGAAAGTGTTTTACTTTCATTTGACTCAATTAGTTTAGTTGAATGCATTTGACTTTCATTTGAATTAAGAAGCTTTGTTTGAATGTGTTTGACTTTCATTTGACTCAATTGGTTTTGTTGAATGCATTTGACTTTCAGTGATTCAAAAAGCTTTGTTTGAATGTGTTTGACTTTCATTTGACTCAAAAAGTTTTGTTTGAATGTGTTTGACTTTCATTTGATTCAAAAAGTTTTGTTTGAATGTGTTTGACTTTCATTTGACTCAATTAGCTTTGTTGAAAGTGTTTGACTTTCTTTTGACTCAATTAGCTTTGTTGAATGCATTTGACTTTCATTTGATTCAAAAAGTTTTGTTTGAATGTGTTTGACTTTTATTTAACTCAATTAGCTTTGTTAAAAGTGTTTGACTTTCATTTGACTCAATTAGCTTTGTTGAATGCATTTAACTTTCATTTGATTCAAAAAGTTTTGTTTGAATGTGTTTGACTTTCATTTGACTCAATTAGCTTTGTTGAAAGTGTTTGACTTTCTTTTGACTCAATTAGCTTTGTTGAATGCATTTGACTTTCATTTGATTCAAAAAGTTTTGTTTGAATGTGTTTGACTTTTATTTGACTCAATTAGCTTTGTTGAATGTGTTTGACTTTCTTTTAACTCAATTTGCTTTGTTGAATGTGTTTGACTTTCATTTGACTTAATTAGCATTGTGGAATGCAATTGACTTTCATTTGATCCAAAAAGATTTGATTGAATGTATTTGACTTTCATTTGATTCTAAACGCTTTGTTGAAAGTGTTTGACTTTCATTTGACTCAATTTGCTTTGTTGAATTCATTTTATTTTCGTTTGATTCAAAAAGCTTGTTTGAATGTGTTTGACTTTCATTTGATTCTTAAACCTTTGATGAAAGTGTTTGACTTTCATTCGACTCAATTAGCTTTGTTGAATTCATTTTATTTTCGTTTGATTCAAAAAGCTTGTTTGAATGTGTTTGACTTTCATTTGATTCTAAAAGCTTTTTTGAAAGTGTTTTACTTTCATTTGACTCAATTAGTTTTGTTGAATGCATTTGACTTTCATTTGAATCAAGAAGCTTTGTTTGAATGTATTTGACTTTCATTTGACTCAATTGGTTTTGTTGAATGCATTTGACTTTCATTGATTCAAAAAGCTTGTTTGAATGTGTTTGACTTTCATTTGATTCTTAAACCTTTGATGAAAGTGTTTGACTTTCATTTGACTCAATTAGCTTTGTTGAATTCATTTTATTTTCGTTTGATTCAAAAACTTTGTTTGAATGTGTTTGACTTTCATTTGATTCTAAAAGCTTTGTTGAAAGTGTTTTACATTCATTTGACTCAATTAGTTTTGTTGAATGCATTTGACTTTCATTTGAATCAAGAAGCTTTGTTTGAATGTATTTGACTTTCATTTGACTCAATTGGTTTTGTTGAATGCATTTGACTTTCATTGATTCAAAAAGCTTTGTTTGAATGTGTTTGACTTTCATTTGACTCAAAAAGTTTTGTTTGAATGTGTTTGACTTTCATTTGACTCAATTAGCTTTGTTGAAAGTGTTTGACTTTCTTTTGACTCAATTAGCTTTGTTGTATGCATTTTACTTTCATTTGATTCAAAAAGTTTTGTTTGAATGTGTTTGACTTTCATTTGACTCAATTAGCTTTGTTGAATGTGTTTGACTTTCTTTTGACTCAATTTGCTTTGTTGAATGTGTTTGACTTTCATTTGACTTAATTAGCATTGTGGAATGCAATTGACTGTCATTTGATCCAAAAAGTTTTGTTTGAATGTGTTTGACTTTCATTTGACTCAATTAGCTTTGTTGAATGTGTTTGACTTTCTTTTGACTCAATTTGCTTTGTTGAATGTGTTTGACTTTCATTTGGCTTAATTAGCATTGTGGAATGCAATTGACTTTCATTTGATCCAAAAAGATTTGATTGAATGTATTTGACTTTCATTTGATTCTAAACGCTTAGTTGAAAGTGTTTGACTTTCATTTGACTCAATTTGCTTTGTTGAATTCATTTTATTTTCGTTTGATTCAAAAAGCTTGTTTGAATGTGTTTGACTTTCATTTGATTCTAAAACCTTTGATGAAAGTGTTTGACTTTCATTTGACTCAATTAGCTTTGTTGAATTCATTTTATTTTCGTTTGATTCAAAAAGCTTGTTTGAATGTGTTTGACTTTCATTTGATTCTAAAAGCTTTGTTGAAAGTATTTTACTTTCATTTGACTCAATTAGTTTAGTTGAATGCATTTGACTTTCATTTGAATCAGGAAGCTTTGTTTGAATGTGTTTGACTTTCATTTGACTCAATTGGTTTTGTCGAATGCATTTGACTTTCATTGATTCAAAAAGCTTTGTTTGAATGTGTTTGACTTTCATTTGACTCAATTAGCTTCGTTGAATGTGTTTGACTTTCATTTGACTCGATTAGCATTGTGGGATGCAATTGACTTTCATTTGATTCAAAAAGCTTTGTTTGAATGTATTTGACTTTCATTTTATTCTAAAAGCTTTGATGAAAGTGTTTGACTTTCATTTGACTCAATTAGCTTTGTTGAATTCATTTGATTTTCATTTGATTCAAAAAGCTTTGTTTGAATGTGTTTGACTTTCATTTGATTCTAAAAGCTTTTTTGAAAGTGTTTGACTTTCATTTGACTCAATTAGCTTTGTTGAATGCATTTGACTTTCATTTAAATCAAGAAGCTTTGTTTGAATGTGTTTGACTTTCATTTGACTGAATTGGCTTTGTTGAATGCATTTGGCTTTCATTTGATTCCAAAAGCTTTGTTTGAATGTGTTTGACTTTCATTTGACTTAATTAGCGTCGTTGAATGTGTTTGACTTTCATTTGACTTAATTAGCTTCGTTGAATGTGTTTGACTTTCATTTGACTCAATTAGTATTGTGGAATGCAATTGACTTTCATTTGATTCAAAAAGCTTTGTTTGAATGTATTTGACTTTCATTGGATTCTAAAAGCTTTGTTGAAAGTGTTTGACTTTCCTTTGACTCAATTAGCTTTGTTGAATTCATTTGATTTTTATTTGATTCAAAAAGCTTTGTTTGAATGTGTTTGATTTTCATTTGATTCTAAAAGCTTTGATGAAAGTGTTTGACTTTCATTTGACTTAATTAGCTTTGTTGAATTCATTTTATTTTCGTTTGATTCAAAAAGCTTGTTTGAATGTGTTTGACTTTCATTTGATTCAAAAAGCTTTGTTAAAAGTGTTTGACTTTCATTTGACTCAATTAGCTTTGTTGAATGCATTTGACTTTCATTTGAATCAAAAAATTATGTTTAAATGTGTTTGACTTTCATTTAACTCAATCAGCTTTGTTGAAAGTGTTTGACTTTCATTTGACTCAATTAGCTTTGTTGAAAGTGTTTGACTTTCATTTGACTCAATTAGCTTTGTTGAATTCATTTGATTTTCATTTGATTCAAAAAGCTTTGTTTGAATGTGTTTGACTTTCATTTGATTCTAAAACCTTTGATGAAAGTGTTTGACTTTCATTTGACTCAATTAGCTTTGTTGAATTCATTTTATTTTCGTTTGATTCAAAAACTTTGTTTGAATGTGTTTGACTTTCATTTGATTCTAAAAGCTTTGTTGAAAGTGTTTTACATTCATTTGACTCAATTAGTTTTGTTGAATGCATTTGACTTTCATTTGAATCAAGAAGCTTTGTTTAAATGTATTTGACTTTCATTTGACTCAATTGGTTTTGTTGAATGCATTTGACTTTCATTGATTCAAAAAGCTTTGTTTGAATGTGTTTGACTTTCATTTGACTCAAAAAGTTTTGTTTGAATGTGTTTGACTTTCATTTGAGTCAAAAAGTTTTGTTTGAATGTGTTTGACTTTCATTTGACTCAATTAGCTTTGTTGAAAGTGTTTGACTTTCTTTTGACTCAATTAGCTTTGTTGTATGCATTTGACTTTCATTTGATTCAAAAAGTTTTGTTTGAATGTGTTTGACTTTCATTTGACTCAATTAGCTTTGTTAAATGTGTTTGACTTTCTTTTGACTCAATTTGCTTTGTTGAATGTGTTTGACTTTCATTTGATTCAAAAAGCTTTGTTTGAATGTGTTTGACTTTCTTTTGACTCAATTTTCTTTGTTGAATGTGTATGACTATCATTTGACTTAATTAGCATTGTGGAATGCGATTGACTTTCATTTGATTCAAAAAGCTTTGATTGAATGTATTTGACTTTCATTTGATTCTAAACGCTTTGTTAAAAGTGTTTGACTTTCATTTGACTCAATTATCTTTGTTGAATGCATTTTACTTTCATTTGATTCAAAAAGCTTTGTTTGAATGTGTTTGACTTTCTTTTTACTCAATTAGCTTTGTTGAATGTGTTTGACTTTCATTTGACTCAATTAGCATTGTGGAATGCAATTGACTTTCATTTGATTCAAAAAGCTTTGATTGAATGTATTTGACTTTCATTTGATTTTAAACGCTTTGTTGAAAGTGTTTGACTTTCATTTGACACAATTAGCTTTGTTGAACGCGTTTGACTTTCATTTGAATCAAGAAGCTTTATTTGAATGTGTTTGACTTTCATTTAACTCAATTAGCTTTGTTGAATGCATTTGACTTTCATTAGATTCAAAAAGCTTTGTTTGAATGTGTTTGACTTTCATTTGACTCAATTAGCTTCGTTGAAAGTGTTTGACTTTTATTTGACTCAATTAGCATTGTGGAATGCAATTGACTTCCATTTGATTCAAAAAGCTTTTTTTGTATGTATTTGACTTTCATTTGATTCTAAAAGCTTTGATGAAAGTGTTTGACTTTCTTTTGACTCAATTAGCTTTGTTGAATTCATTTGATTTTCGTTTGATTCAAAAAGCTTTGTTTGAATGTGTTTGACTTTCAATTGATTCTAAAAGCTTTGTTGAAAGTGTTTGACTTTCATTTGACTTAATTAGCTTTGTTGAATGCATTTGAATTTTATTTGAATCACAAAGCTTTGTTTGAATGTGTTTGACTTTCATTTGACTCAATTAGCTTTGTTGAAAGTATTTGACTTTCATTTGACTCAATTAGCTTTGTTGAACGCATTTTACTTTCATTTGATTCAAAAAGCTTTGTTTGAATGTGTTTGACTTTCTTTTTACTCAATTAGCTTTGTTTAATGTGTTTGACTTTCATTTGACTCAATTAGCATTGTGGAATGCAATTGACTTTCATTTGATTCAAAAAGCTTTGATTGAATGTATTTGACTTTCATTTGATTCTAAACGCTTTGTTGAAAGTGTTTGACTTTCATTTGACTCAATTAGCTTTGTTGAATTCATTTTATTTTCGTTTGATTCAAAAAGCTTGTTTGAATGTGTTTGACTTTCATTTGATTCTAAAAGCTTTGATGAAAGTGTTTGACTTTCATTTGACTCAATTAGCTTTGTTTAATTCATTTTATTTTCGTTTGATTCAAAAAGCTTGTTTGAATGTGTTTGACTTTCATTTGATTCTAAAAGCTTTGTTGAAAGTGTTTGACTTTCATTTGACTCAATCAGTTTCGTTGAATGCATTTAACTTTCATTTGAATCAAAAAGTTTTGTTTGAATGTGTTTGACTTTCATTTGACTCAATTAGCTTTGTTGAAAGTGTTTGACTTTCATTTGACTCAATTAGCTTTGTTGAAAGTGTTTGACTTTCATTTGACTCAATTAGCTTTGATGAATTCATTTGATATTCATTTGATTCAAAAAGCTTTGTTTGAATGTGTTTGATTTTCATTTGATTCTAAAAGCTTTGTTAAAAGTGTTTGACTTTCATTTAACTCAATTAGCTTTGTTGAATGCATTTGACTTTCACTTGATTCAAAAAGTTTTGTTTGAATGTGTTTGACTTTCATTTGACTCAATTAGCTTTGTTGAATGTGTTTGACTTTCTTTTGACTCAATTTGCTTTGTTGAATGTGTTTGACTTTCATTTGACTTAATTAGCATTGTGGAATGCAATTGACTTTCATTTGATCCAAAAAGATTTGATTTAATGTATTTGACTTTCATTTGATTCTAAACGCTTTGTTGAAAGTGTTTGACTTTCATTTGACTCAATTTGCTTTGTTGAATTCATTTTATTTTCGTTTGATTCAAAAAGCTTGTTTGAATGTGTTTGACTTTCATTTGATTCTAAAAGCTTTGATGAAAGTGTTTGACTTTCATTTGACTCAATTAGCTTTGTTGAATTCATTTTATTTTCGTTTGATTCAAAAAGCTTGTTTGAATGTGTTTGACTTTCATTTGATTCTAAAAGCTTTGTTGAAAGTGTTTGACTTTCATTTGACTCAATCAGTTTCGTTGAATGCATTTGACTTTCATTTGAATCAAAAAGTTTTGTTTGAATGTGTTTGACTTTCATTTGACTCAATTAGCTTTGTTGAAAGTGTTTAACTTTCATTTGACTCAATTAGCTTTGTTGAAAGTGTTTGACTTTCATTTGACTCAATTAGCTTTGATGAATTCATTTGATTTTCATTTGATTCAAAAAGCTTTGTTTGAATGTGTTTGATTTTCATTTGATTCTAAAAGCTTTGTTGAAAGTGTTTGACTTTCATTTGACTCAATTAGCTTCGTTGAATGCATTTGACTCTCATTTGTTTCAAAAAGCTTTGTTTGAATGTGTTTGACTTTCATTCGACTCAATTAACTTTGTTGAATGTTTTTGACTTTCATTTGATTTAATTAGCATTGTGGAATGCAATTGACTTTCATTTGATTCAAAAAGCTTTGATTGAATGTATTTGTCTTTCATTTGATTCTAAACGCTTTGTTGAAAGTGTTTGACTTTCATTTGACTCAATTAGCTTTGTTGAATGCATTTGACTTTCATTTGATTCAAAAAGCTTTGTTTGAATGTGTTTGACTTTCATTTGACTCAATTAGCTTTGTTGAATTCATTTGATTTTCATTTGATTCAAAAAGCTTTGTTTGAATGTGTTTGACTTTCATTTGATTCTAAAAGCTTTGTTGAAAGTGTTTGACTTTCATTTGACTCAATTAGCTTTGTTGAATGCATTTGACTTTTATTTGAATCACAAAGCTTTGTTTGAATGTGTTTGACTTTCATTTGACTCAATTAGCTTTGTTGAAAGTGTTTGACTTTCATTTGACTCAATTAGCTTTGTTGAACGCATTTTACTTTCATTTGATTCAAAAAGCTTTGTTTGAATGTGTTTGACTTTCTTTTTACTCAATTAGCTTTGTTGAATGTGTTTGACTTTCATTTGACTCAATTAGCATTGTGGAATGCAATTGACTTTCATTTGATTCAAAAAGCTTTCATTGAATGTATTTGACTTTCATTTGATTCTAAACGCTTTGTTAAAAGTGTTTGACTTTCATTTGACACAATTAGCTTTCTTGAATGCGTTTGACTTTCATTTGAATCAAGAAGCTTTATTTGAATGTGTATGACTTTCATTTATCTCAATTAGCTTTGTTGAATGCATTTGACTTTCATTAGATTCAAAAAGCTTTGTTTGAATGTGTTTGACTTTCATTTGACTCAATTAGCTTCGTTGAAAGTGTTTGACTTTTATTTGACTCAATTAGCATTGTGGAATGCAATTGACTGCCATTTGATTAAAAAAGCTTTGTTTGAATGTATTTGACTTTCATTTGATTCTAAAAGCTTTGATGAAAGTGTTTGACTTTCATTTGACTCAATTAGCTTTGTTGAATTCATTTGATTTTCGTTTGATTCATAAAGCTTTGTTTGAATGTGTTTGACTTTCATTTGATTCTAAAAGCTTTGTTGAAAGTGTTTGACTTTCATTTGACTCAATTAGCTTTGTTGAATGCATTTGACTTTCATTTGAATCAAAAAGCTTTGTTTGAATGAGTTTGACTTTCATTTGACTCATTTATCTTTGTTGAAAGTGTTTGACTTTCATTTGACTCAATTGGCTTTGTTGAATGCATTTGACTTTCATTTGATTCAAAAAGCGTTGTTTGAATGTGTTTGACTTTCTTTTGACTCAATTAGCTTTGTTGAATGTGTTTGACTTTCATTTGACTCAATTAGCATTGTGGAATGCAATTGACTTTCATTTGATTCAAAAAGCTTTGATTGAATGTATTTGACTTTCATTTGATTCTAAACGCTTTGTTGAAAGTGTTTGAATTTCATTTGACTCAATTAGCTTTGTTGAATGAATTTGACTTTCATTTGAATTAAGAAGCTTTATTTGAATGTGTTTGACTTTCATTTGACTCAATTGGCTTTGTTGAATGCATTTGACTTTCATTTGATTCAAAAAGCTTTGTTTGAATGTGTTTGACTTTCTTTTGACTTAATTAGCTTTGTTGAATGTATTTGACTTTCATTTGACTCAATTAGCTTCGTTGAATGTGTTTGACTTTCATTTGACTCAATTAGCTTTGTTGAAAGTGTGTCACTTTCATTTGACTCAATTAGCTTTGTTGAATGCATTTGACTTTCATTTGATTCAAAAAGCTTTGTTTGAATGTGTTAGACTTTCATTTGACTCAATTAGCTTTGTTTAATGTGTTTGACTTTCATTTGACTCAATTAGCATTGTGGAATGCAATTGGCTTTCATTTGATTCAAAAAGCTTTGTTTGAATGTATTTGAATTTCATTTGATTCTAAAAGCTTTGTTGAAAGTGTTTGACTTTCATTTGACTCAATTAGCTTTGTTGAATGCATTTGACTTTCATTTGATTCAAAAAGCTTTGTTTGAATGTGTTAGACTTTCATTTGACTCCATTAGCTTTGTTCAATGTGTTTGACTTTCATTTGACTCAATTAGCTTTGTTGAATGTCTTTGACTTTGATTTGATTCAATTAACATTGTGGAATGCAATTGACTTTCATTTGAATCAAAAAGCTTTGTTTGAATGTGTTTGACTTTCATTTGACTCAATTAGCTTTGTTGAAAGTGTTTTACTTTCATTTGACTCAATTAGCTTTGTTGAATGAATTTTTACTTTCATTTGATTCAAAAAGCTTTGTTTGAATGTGTTTGACTTTCTTTTGACTCAATTAGCTTTGTTGAATGTGTTTGACTTTAATTTGACTCAATTAGCATTGTGAAATGCAATTGACTTTCATTTGACTCAAAAAGCTTTGATTGAATGTATTTGACTTTCATTTGATTCTAAACGCTTTGTTGAAAGTGTATGACTTTCATTTGACTCAATTAGCTTTGTTGAATGCATTTGACTTTCATTTGATTCAAAAAGCTTTGTTTGAATGTATTTGACATTCATTTAATTCTAAAAGCTTTGTTGAAAGTGTTTAACTTTCATTTGACTCAATTAGCTTTGTTGAATGCATTTCACTTTCATTTGAATAAAAAAGCATTGTTTGAATGTGTTTGACTTTCATTTGACTCAATTAGCTTTGTTGATTGTGTTTAACTTTCATTTGACTCAATTATCTTTGTTGAATGCATTTCACTTTCATTTGAATAAAAAAGCATTATTTGAATGTGTTTGACTTTCATTTGACTCAATTAGCTTTGTTGAATGTGTTTAACTTTCATTTGACTCAATTATCTTTGTTGAATGCATTTGACATTCATTTGATTCAAAAAGCTTTGTTTGAATGTGTTTGACTTTTATTTGACTCAATTAGCTTTGTTGAATGCATTTGACTTTCATTGATTCAAAAAGCTTTGTTAGAATGCGTTTGACTTTCATTTGACTCAATTAGCTTTGTTGAATGTGTTTGACTTTCATTTGACTAAATTACCATTGTGGAATACAATTGACTTTCATTTGATTCAAAAAGCTTTTTTTGAATGTATTTGACTTTCATTTGATTCTTAAAGCTTTGTTGAAAGTGTTTGACTCTCATTTGACTCAATTAGCTTTGTTGAATTCATTTGACTTTCATTTGATTCAAAAACCTTTGGTAGAATTTGTTTGACTTTCATTTGAGTCAATTAGCTTTGTTTGAATGTGTTTGACTTTCATTTGACTCAATTACCATTGTGGAACGCAATTGACTTTTATTTGACTCAAAAAGCTTTGTTTGAATGTATTTGACTTTTGATTTGATTCTAAAAGCTTTGTTGAAAGTGTTTGACTTTCATTTGACTCAATTAGCTTTGTTAAATGCATTTGACTTTCATTTGATTCAAAAAGTTTTGTTTGAATGTGTTTTACTTTCATTTGACTCAATTAGCTTTGTTGAATGTGTTTGACTTTCATTTGACTCAATTACCATTGTGGAATGCAATTGACTTTCTTTTGATTAAAAAAGCTTTGTTTGAATGTGTCTGACTTTCATTTGACTCAATTACCATTGTGGAATGCAATTGATTTTCATTTGATTTAAAAAGCTTTGTTTGAATGTATTTGACTTTCATTTGATTCTAAAAGCTTTGTGGAAAGTGTTTGACAAACATTTGACTCAATTAGCTTTGTTGAATGCATTTGACTTTCATTTGAATCAAAAAGCTTTGTTTGAATGTGTTTGACTTTCATTTGACTCAATTAGCTTTGTTGAATGTGTTTGACTTTCATTTGACTCAATTACCATTGTGGAATGCAATTGACTTTCATTTGATTCAAAAAGCTTTGTTTGAATGTATTTGACTTTCATTTGATTCTAAAAGCTTTGTGGAAAGTGTTTGACAAACATTTGACTCAATTAGCTTTGTTGAATGCATTTGACTTTCATTTGAATCAAAAAGCTTTGTTTGAATGTGTTTGACTTTCATTTGACTCAATTAGCTTTGTTGAATGTGTTTGACTTTCATTTGATTCAATTACCATTGTGGAATGCAATTGACTTTCATTTGATTAAAAAAGCTTTGTTTGAATGTGTTTGACTTTCATTTGACTCAATTAGCTTCGTTGAATGTGTTTGACTTTCATTTGACTCAATTAGCATTGTGGAATGCAATTGACTTTCATTTGGTTCAAAAAGCTTTGTTTGAATGTATTTGACTTTCATTTGATTCTAAAAGCTTTGATGAAAGTGTTTGACTTTCATTTGACTCAATTAGCTTTGTTGAATGCATTTGACTTTCATTTGAATCAAAAAGCTTTGTTTGAATGTGTTTGACTTTCATTTGACTCAATTAGCTTTGTTGAACGCATTTGACTTTCATTTGATTCAAAAAGCTTTGTTTGAATGTGTTTGACTTTTATTTGACTCAATTAGCTTTGTTGAAATTGTTTGACTTTCATTTGACTCAATTAGCTTTGTTGAATGCATTTGACTTTCATTTGAATAAAGAAGCTTTGTTTGAATGTGTTTCACTTTCATTTGACTCAATTGGCTTTGTTGAATGCATTTGAATTTCATTTGATTCAAAAAGCTTTGTTTGAATGTCTTTGACTTTCATTTGACTCAATTAGCTTCGTTGCATTTGTTTGACTTTCGTTTGACTCAATTAGCATAGTGGAATGCAATTGACTTTCATTTGATTCAAAAAGCTTTGTTTGAATGTAATTGACTTTCATTTGATTCTAAAAGCTTTGATGAAAGTGTTTGACTTTCATTTGACTCAATTAGCTTTGTTGAATGCATTTGACTTTCATTTGATTCAAAAAGCTTTGTTTGAATGTGTTTGACTTTCAGTTGATTCTAAAAGCTTTGTTGAAAGTGTTTGACTTTCATTTGACTCAATTAGCTTTGTTGAATGCATTTGACTTTCATTTGAATCAAAAAGCTTTGTTTGAATGTGTTTGACTTTCATTTGACTCAATTAGCTTTGTTGAAAGTGTTTGACTTTCATTTGACTCAATTAGCTTTGTTGAATGCATTTTACTTTCATTTGATTCAAAAAGCTTTGTTTGAATGTGTTTGACTTTCTTTTGACTGAATTAGCTTTGTTGAATGTGTTTGACTTCAATTTGGCTCAATTAGCATTGTGGAATGCAATTGACTTTCATTTGATTCAAAAAGCTTTGATTGAATGTATTTGACTTTCATTTGATTCTAAACGCTTTGTTGAAAGTGTTTGACTTTCATTTGACTCAATTTGCTTTGTTGAATGCATTTGACTTTCATTTGATTCAAAAAGCTTTGTTTGACTGTATTTGACTTTCATTTGACTCAATTTGAATGTGTTAGACTTTCGTTTGACTCAATTTGCTTTGTTTAATGTATTTGACTTTTATTGATTCAAAAACCTTTGGTAGAATTTGTTTGACTTTCATTTGAGTCAATTAGCTTTGTTTGAATGTGTTTGACTTTCATTTGACTCAATTACCATTGTGGAACGCAATTGACTTTTATTTGACTCAAAAAGCTTTGTTTGAATGTATTTGACTTTTGATTTGATTCTAAAAGCTTTGTTGAAAGTGTTTGACTTTCATTTGACTCAATTAGCTTTGTTAAATGCATTTGACTTTCATTTGATTCAAAAAGTTTTGTTTGAATGTGTTTGACTTTCATTTGACTCAATTAGCTTTGTTGAATGTGTTTGACTTTCATTTGACTCAATTACCATTGTGGAATGCAATTGACTTTCTTTTGATTAAAAAAGCTTTGTTTGAATGTGTCTGACTTTCATTTGACTCAATTACCATTGTGGAATGCAATTGATTTTCATTTGATTTAAAAAGCTTTGTTTGAATGTATTTGACTTTCATTTGATTCTAAAAGCTTTGTGGAAAGTGTTTGACAAACATTTGACTCAATTAGCTTTGTTGAATGCATTTGACTTTCATTTGAATCAAAAAGCTTTGTTTGAATGTGTTTGACTTTCATTTGACTCAATTAGCTTTGTTGAATGTGTTTGACTTTCATTTGACTCAATTACCATTGTGGAATGCAATTGACTTTCATTTGATTCAAAATGCTTTGTTTGAATGTATTTGACTTTCATTTGATTCTAAAAGCTTTGTGGAAAGTGTTTGACAAACATTTGACTCAATTAGCTTTGTTGAATGCATTTGACTTTCATTTGAATCAAAAAGCTTTGTTTGAATGTGTTTGACTTTCATTTGACTCAATTAGCTTTGTTGAATGTGTTTGACTTTCATTTGACTCAATTACCATTGTGGAATGCAATTGACTTTCATTTGATTAAAAAAGCTTTGTTTGAATGTGTTTGACTTTCATTTGACTCAATTAGCTTCGTTGAATGTGTTTGACTATCATTTGACTCAATTAGCATTGTGGAATGCAATTGACTTTCATTTGGTTCAAAAAGCTTTGTTTGAATGTATTTGACTTTCATTTGATTCTAAAAGCTTTGATGAAAGTGTTTGACTTTCATTTGACTCAATTAGCTTTGTTGAATGCATTTGACTTTCATTTGAATCAAAAAGCTTTGTTTGAATGTGTTTGACTTTCATTTGACTCAATTAGCTTTGTTGAACGCATTTGACTTTCATTTGATTCAAAAAGCTTTGTTTGAATGTGTTTGACTTTCATTTGACTCAATTAGCTTTGTTGAAATTGTTTGACTTTCATTTGACTCAATTAGCTTTGTTGAATGCATTTGACTTTCATTTGAATAAAGAAGCTTTGTTTGAATGTGTTTCACTTTCATTTGACTCAATTGGCTTTGTTAAATGCATTTGACTTTCATTTGATTCAAAAAGCTTTGTTTGAATGTCTTTGACTTTCATTTGACTCAATTAGCTTCGTTGCATTTGTTTGACTTTCATTTGACTCAATTAGCATAGTGGAATGCAATTGACTTTCATTTGATTCAAAAAGCTTTGTTTGAATGTAATTGACTTTCATTTGATTCTAAAAGCTTTGATGAAAGTGTTTGACTTTCATTTGACTCAATTAGCTTTGTTGAATTCATTTGATTTTCATTTGATTCAAAAAGCTTTGTTTGAATGTGTTTGACTTTCAGTTGATTCTAAAAGCTTTGTTGAAAGTGTTTGACTTTCATTTTGACTCAATTAGCTTTGTTGAATGCATTTGACTTTCATTTGAATCAAAAAGCTTTGTTTGAATGTGTTTGACTTTCATTTGACTCAATTAGCTTTGTTGAAAGTGTTTGACTTTCATTTGACTCAATTAGCTTTGTTGAATGCATTTTACTTTCATTTGATTCAAAAAGCTTTGTTTGAATGTGTTTGACTTTCTTTTGACTCAATTAGCTTTGTTGAATGTGTTTGACTTTAATTTGGCTCAATTAGCATTGTGGAATGCAATTGACTTTCATTTGATTCAAAAAGCTTTGATTGAATGTATTTGACTTTCATTTGATTCTAAACGCTTTGTTGAAAGTGTTTGACTTTCATTTGACTCAATTTGCTTTGTTGAATGCATTTGACTTTCATTTGATTCAAAAAGCTTTGTTTGAATGTATTTGACTTTCATTTGACTCACTTAGCTTTGTTGAATGTGTTTGACTTTCGTTTGACTCAATTTGCTTTGTTGAATGTATTTGACTTTTATTGATTCAAAAACCTTTGTTAGAATGTGTTTGACTTTCATTTGACTCAATTAGCTTTGTTTGAATTTGTTTGACTTTCATTTGACTCAATTACCATTGTGGAATGCAATTGACTTTAATTTGACTCAAAAAGCTTTGTTTGAATGTATTTGACTTTTGATTTGATTATAAAAGCTTTGTTGAAAGTGTTTGACTTTCATTTGACTCAATTAGCTTTGTTAAATGCATTTGACTTTCATTTGATTCAAAAAGCTTTGTTTGAATGTGTTTGACTTTCATTTGACTCAATTAGCTTTGTTGAATGTGTTTGACTTTCATTTGACTCAATTACCATTGTGGAATGCAATTGACTTTCTTTTGATTAAAAAAGCTTTGTTTGAATGTGTCTGACTTTCATTTGACTCAATTACCATTGTGGAATGCAATTGATTTTCATTTGATTCAAAAAGCTTTGTTTGAATGTATTTGACTTTCATTTGATTCTAAAAGCTTTGTGGAAAGTGTTTGACAAACATTTGACTCAATTAGCTTTGTTGAATGCATTTGACTTTCATTTGAATCAAAAAGCTTTGTTTGAATGTGTTTGACTTTCATTTGACTCAATTAGCTTTGTTGAATGTGTTTGACTTTCATTTGACTCAATTACCATTGTGGAATGCAATTGACTTTCATTTGATTAAAAAAGCTTTGTTTGAATGTGTTTGACTTTCATTTGACTCAATTAGCTTCGTTGAATGTGTTTGACTTTCATCTGACTCAATTAGCATTGTGGAATGCAATTGACTTTCATTTGGTTCAAAAAGCTTTGTTTGAATGTATTTGACTTTCATTTGATTCTAAAAGCTTTGATGAAAGTGTTTGACTTTCATTTGACTCAATTAGCTTTGTTGAATGCATTTGACTTTCATTTGAATCAAAAAGCTTTGTTTGAATGTGTTTGACTTTCATTTGACTCAATTAGCTTTGTTGAACGCATTTGACTTTCATTTTATTCAAAAAGCTTTGTTTGAATGTGTTTGACTTTCATTTGACTCAATTAGCTTTGTTGAAATTGTTTGACTTTCATTTGACTCAATTAGCTTTGTTGAATGCATTTGACTTTCATTTGAATAAAGAAGCTTTGTTTGAATGTGTTTCACTTTCATTTGACTCAATTGGCTTTGTTGAATGCATTTGACTTTCATTTGATTCAAAAAGCTTTGTTTGAATGTCTTTGACTTTCATTTGACTCAATTAGTTTCATTGCATTTGTTTGACTTTCATTTGACTCAATTAGCATAGTGGAATGCAATTGACTTTAATTTGATTCAAAAAGCTTTGTTTGAATGTAATTGACTTTCATTTGATTCTAAAAGCTTTGATGAAAGTGTTTGACTTTCATTTGACTCAATTAGCTTTGTTGAATTCATTTGATTTTCATTTGATTAAAAAAGCTTTGTTTGAATGTGTTTGACTTTCAGTTGATTCTAAAAGCTTTGTTGAAAGTGTTTGACTTTCATTTTGACTCAATTAGCTTTGTTGAATGCATTTGACTTTCATTTGAATCAAAAAGCTTTGTTTGAATGTGTTTGACTTTCTTTTGACTCAATTAGCTTTGTTGAATGTGTTTGACTTTAATTTGGCTCAATTAGCATTGTGGAATGCAATTGACTTTCATTTGATTCAAAAAGCTTTGATTGAATGTATTTGACTTTCATTTGATTCTAAACGCTTTGTTGAAAGTGTTTGACTTTCATTTGACTCAATTTGCTTTGTTGAATGCATTTGACTTTCATTTGATTCAAAAAGCTTTGTTTGAATGTATTTGACTTTCATTTGACTCACTTAGCTTTGTTGAATGTGTTTGACTTTCGTTTGACTCAATTTGCTTTGTTGAATGTATTTGACTTTTATTGATTCAAAAACCTTTGTTAGAATGTGTTTGACTTTCATTTGACTCAATTAGCTTTGTTTGAATTTGTTTGACTTTCATTTGACTCAATTACCATTGTGGAATGCAATTGACTTTAATTTGACTCAAAAAGCTTTGTTTGAATGTATTTGACTTTTGATTTGATTCTAAAAGCTTTGTTGAAAGTGTTTGACTTTCATTTGACTCAATTAGCTTTGTTAAATGCATTTGACTTTCATTTGATTCAAAAAGCTTTGTTTGAATGTGTTTGACTTTCATTTGACTCAATTAGCTTTGTTGAATGTGTTTGACTTTCATTTGACTCAATTACCATTGTGGAATGCAATTGACTTTCTTTTGATTAAAAAAGCTTTGTTTGAATGTGTCTGACTTTCATTTGACTCAATTACCATTGTGGAATGCAATTGATTTTCATTTGATTCAAATAGCTTTGTTTGAATGTATTTGACTTTCATTTGATTCTAAAAGCTTTGTGGAAAGTGTTTGACAAACATTTGACTCAATTAGCTTTGTTGAATGCATTTGACTTTCATTTGAATCAAAAAGCTTTGTTTGAATGTGTTTGACTTTCATTTGACTCAATTAGCTTTGTTGAATGTGTTTGACTTTCATTTGACTCAATTACCATTGTGGAATGCAATTGACTTTCATTTGATTAAAAAAGCTTTGTTTGAATGTGTTCGACTTTCATTTGACTCAATTAGCTTCGTTGAATGTGTTTGACTTTCATCTGACTCAATTAGCATTGTGGAATGCAATTGACTTTCATTTGGTTCAAAAAGATTTGTTTGAATGTATTTGACTTTCATTTGATTCTAAAAGCTTTGATGAAAGTGTTTGACTTTCATTTGACTCAATTAGCTTTGTTGAATGCATTTGACTTTCATTTGAATCAAAAAGCTTTGTTTGAATGTGTTTGACTTTCATTTGACTCAATTAGCTTTGTTGAACGCATTTGACTTTCATTTGATTCAAAAAGCTTTGTTTGAATGTGTTTGACTTTCATTTGACTCAATTAGCTTTGTTGAAATTGTTTGACTTTCATTTGACTCAATTAGCTTTGTTGAATGCATTTGACTTTCATTTGAATAAAGAAGCTTTGTTTGAATGTGTTTCACTTTCATTTGACTCAATTGGCTTTGTTGAATGCATTTGACTTTCATTTGATTCAAAAAGCTTTGTTTGAATGTCTTTGACTTTCATTTGACTCAATTAGTTTCATTGCATTTGTTTGACTTTCATTTGACTCAATTAGCATAGTGGAATGCAATTGACTTTCATTTGATTCAAAAAGCTTTGTTTGAATGTAATTGACTTTCATTTGATTCTAAAAGCTTTGATGAAAGTGTTTGACTTTCACTTGACTCAATTAGCTTTGTTGAATTCATTTGATATTCATTTGATTCAAAAAGCTTTGTTTGAATGTGTTTGACTTTCAGTTGATTCTAAAAGCTTTGTTGAAAGTGTTTGACTTTCATTTGACTCAATTAGCTTTGTTGAATGCATTTGACTTTCATTTGAATCAAAAAGCTTTGTTTGAATGTGTTTGACTTTCATTTGACTCAATTAGCTTTGTTGAATGTGTTTGACTTTCATTTGACTCAATTACCATTGTGGAATGCAATTGATTTTCATTTGATTCAAAAAGCTTTGTTTGAATGTATTTGACTTTCATTTGATTCTAAAAGCTTTGTGGAAAGTGTTTGATTAACATTTGACTCAATTAGCTTTGTTTAATGCATTTGACTTTAGTTTGATTCAAAAAGCTTTGTTTGAATGTGTTTGATTTTCATTTGACTCAATTAGCTTTATTGAATGTGTTTGCCTTTCATTTTACTCAATTAGCTTTGTTGAATGCATTTGACTTTCATTTGAATCAAAAAGCATTGTTTGAATGTGTTTGACTTTCATTTGACTCAATTAGCTTTGTTGAATGTGTTTGACTTTCATTTGACTAAATTACCATTGTGGAATGCAATTGACTTTCATTTTATTCAAAAAGCTTTGTTTGAATGTATTTGACTTTCATTTGATACTAAACGCTTTGTTGAAAGTGTTTCACTTTCATTTGACTCATTTAGCTTTGTTGAATGCATTTGACTTTCATTTGATTTAAAAAGCTTTGTTTGAATGTGTTTGACTTTCATTTGACTCAATTAGCTTTGTTGAATGTGTTTGACTTACATTTGACTTAAGTAGCATTGTGGAATGCAATTGACTTTCATTTGATTCAAAAAGCTTTGTTTGAATGTATTTGAATTTCATTTGATTCTAAAAGCTTTGTTGAAAGTGTTTAGCTTTCATTTGACTTAATTAGCTTTGTTGAATGCATTTGACTTTCATTTGAATCAAAAAGCATTGTTTGAATGTGTTTGACTTTTATTTGACTCAATTAGCTTTCTTGAATGCAATTGACTTTCATTTGATTCAAAAATCTTTGTTTGAATGTATTTGACTTTCTTTTGATTCTAAAAGCTTTGTTGAAAGTGTTTGACTTTCATTTGACTCAATTACCTTTGTTGAATGCATTTGACTTTCATTTGATTCAAAAAGCTTTGTTTGAATGTGTTTGACTTTCATTTGACTCACTTAGCTTTGTTGAATGTGTTTGACTTACATTTGACTCAATTAGCATTGTGGAATGCAATTGACTTTCATTTGATTCAAAAAGCTTTGTTTGAATGTATTTGACTTTCATTTGATTCTAAAAGCTTTGTGGAAAGAGTGTGACTTTCATTTGACTCAATTAGCTTTGTTGAATGCTTTTGGCTTTCATTTGATTCAAAAAGCTTTGTTTGAATGTATTTGACTTTCATTTGATTCTAAAAGCTTTGTGGAAAGAGTGTGACTTTCATTTGACTCAATTAGCTTTGTTGATTGCTTTTGACTTTCATTTGACTCAATTAGCTTTGTTGAATGTGTTTGACTTTCATTTGACTAAATTACCATTGTGGAATGCAATTAACTTTCATTTGATTCAAAAAGCTTTGTTTGAATGTATTTGACTTTCATTTGATTCTAAAAGCTTTTGAAAGTGTTTCACTTTCATTTGACTCAATTAGCTTTGTTGAATGCATTTGACTTTCATTTGATTCTAAAAGCTTTGTTTGAATGTGTTAGACTTTCATTTTACTCAATTAGCTTTGTTGAATGTGTTTGACTTACATTTGACATAAGTAGCATTGTGGAATGCAATTGACTTTCATTTGATTCAAAAAGCTTTGTTTGAATGTATTTGACTTTCATTTGATTCTAAAAGCTTTGTTGAAAGTGTTTGACTTTCATTTGACTCAATTAGCTTAGTTGAATGCTTTTGACTTTTATTGATTCAAAAACCTTTGTAAGAATGTCTTTCACTTTCATTTGACTCAATTAGCTTTGTTGAATGTCTTTGACTTTGATTTGACTCAATTAGCATTGTGGAATGCAATTGACTTTCATTTGATTCAAAAAGCTTTGTTTGAATGTATTTGACTTTCATTTGATTCTAAAAGCTTTGTTGAAAGTGTTTGACTTTCATTTGACTCAATTAGCTTTGTTAAATGCATTTGACTTTCATTTGATTCAAAAAGCATTGTTTGAATGTGTTTGAGTTTCATTTGATTCAAAAGCTTTGTTGAAAATGTTTAACTTTCATTTGACTTAATTAGCTTTGTAAATGTGTTTGACTTTCATTTGACTCAATTAGCATTGTGGAATGCAATTGACTTTCTTTTGATTCAAAAAGCTTTGTGTGAATGTATTTGACTTTCATTTGATTCTAAAAGCTTTGTTGAAAGTGTTTGACTAACATTTGACTCAATTAGGTTTGTTTAATGCATTTGACTTTAATTTGATTCAAAAAGCTTTGTGTGAATGTGTTAGACTTTCATTTGACTTGTGTTTCACTTTCATTTGACTCAATTAGCTTTGTTGAATGTCTTTGACTTTGATTTGACTCAATTAGCATTGTGGAATGCAATTGACGTTCATTTGATTCAAAAAGCTTTGTTTGAATGTATTTGACTTTCATTTGATTCTAAAAGCTTTGTTGAAAGTGTTTGACTTTCATTTGACTCAACTAGCTTTGTTAAATGCATTTGACTTTCATTTGATTCAAAATGCATTGTTTGAATGTGTTTGAGTTTCATTTGATTCAAAAGCTTTGTTGAAAGTGTTTAACTTTCATTTGACTCAATTAGCTTTGTTGAATGTGTTTGACTTTCATTTGACTCAATTAGCATTGTGGAATGCAATTGACTTTCATTTGATTCAAAAAGCTTTGTGTGAATGTATTTGACTTTCATTTGCTTCTAAAAGCTTTGTTGAAAGTGTTTGACTAACATTTGACTCAATTAGGTTTGTTTAATGCATTTGACTTTAATTTGATTCAAAAAGCTTTGTGTGAATGTGTTAGACTATCATTTGACTCAATTAGCTTTGTTGAATGTGTTTGACTTTCATTTGACTCAATTAGCTTTGTTGAATGCATTTGACTTTTATTGATTCAAAAACCTTTGTTAGAATGTGTTTCACTTTCATTTGACTCAATTAGCTTTGTTGAATGTCTTTGACTTTGATTTGACTCAATTAGCATTGTGGAATGCAATTGACGTTCATTTGATTCAAAAAGCTTTGTTTGAACGTATTTGACTTTCATTTGATTCTAAAAGCTTTGTTGAAAGTGTTTGACTTTCATTTGACTCAACTAGCTTTGTTAAATGCATTTGACTTTCATTTGATTCAAAAAGCATTGTTTGAATGTGTTTGAGTTTCATTTGATTCAAAAGCTTTGTTGAAAGTGTTAGACTTTCATTTGACTCAATTAGCTTTGTTGAATGTGTTTGACTTACATTTGACTTAAGTAGCATTGTGGAATGCAATTGACTTTCATTTGATTCAAAAAGCTTTGTTTGAATGTATTTGACTTTCATTTGATTCTAAAAGCTTTGTTGAAAGTGTTTGACTTTCATTTGACTCAATTAGCTTTGTTGAATGCATTGACTTTCATTTGATTCAAAAAGCTTTGTTTGAATGTATTTGACTTTTATTTGACTCACTTAGCTTTATTGAATGGGTTTGACTTTCATTTGACTCAATTAGCTTTGTTGAATGCATTTGACTTTTATTGATTCAAAAACCTTTGTTAGAATGTGTTTCACTTTCATTTGACTCAATTAGCTTTGTTGAATGTCTTTGACTTTGATTTGACTCAATTAGCATTGTGGAATGCAATTGACTTTCATTTGATTCAAAAAGCTTTGTTTGAATGTATTTGACTTTCATTTGATTCTAAAAGCTTTGTTGAAAGTGTTTGACTTTCATTTGACTCAATTAGCTTTGTTAAATGCATTTAACTTTCATTTGATTCAAAAAGCGTTGTTTGAATGTGTTTGAATTTCATTTGATTCAAAAGCTTTGTTGAAAGTGTTTAACTTTCATTTGACTTAATTAGCTTTGTTGAATGTGTTTGACTTTCATTTGACTCAATTAGCATTGTGGAATGCAATTGACTTTCATTTGATTCAAAAAGCTTTGTGTGAATGTATTTGACTTTCATTTGATTCTAAAAGCTTTGTTGAAAGTGTTTGACTAACCTTTGACTCAATTAGATTTGTTTAATGCATTTGACTTTAATTTGATTCAAAAAGCTTTGTTTGAATGTGTTAGACTTTCATTTGACTCAATTAGCTTTGTTGAATGTGTTTGACTATCATTTGACTCAATTAGCTTTGTTGAATGTGTTTGACTTTCATTTGACTAAATTACCATTGTGGAATGCAATTAACTTTCATTTGATTCAAAAAGCTTTGTTTGAATGTATTTGACTTTCATTTGATTCTAAAAGCTTTTGAAAGTGTTTCACTTTCATTTGACTCAATTAGCTTTGTTGAATGCATTTGACTTTCATTTGATTCTAAAAGCTTTGTTTGAATGTGTTAGACTTTCATTTGACTCAATTAGCTTTGTTGAATGTGTTTGACTTACATTTGACATAAGTAGCATTGTGGAATGCAATTGACTTTCATTTGATTCAAAAAGCTTTGTTTGAATGTATTTGACTTTCATTTGATTCTAAAAGCTTTGTTGAAAGTGTTTGACTTTCATTTGACTCAATTAGCTTTGTTGAATGCATTTGACTTTCATTTGATTCAAAAAGCTTTGTTTGAATGTATTTGACTTTTATTTGACTCACTTAGCTTTGTTGAATGGGTTTGACTTTCATTTGACTCAATTAGCTTAGTTGAATGCTTTTGACTTTTATTGATTCAAAAACCTTTGTAAGAATGTGTTTCACTTTCATTTGACTCAATTAGCTTTGTTGAATGTCTTTGACTTTGATTTGACTCAATTAGCATTGTGGAATGCAATTGACTTTCATTTGATTCAAAAAGCTTTGTTTGAATGTATTTGACTTTCATTTGATTCTAAAAGCTTTCTTGAAAGTGTTTGACTTTCATTTGACTCAATTAGCTTTGTTAAATGCATTTGACTTTCATTTGATTCAAAAAGCATTGTTTGAATGTGTTTGAGTTTCATTTGATTCAAAAGCTTTGTTGAAAATGTTTAACTTTCATTTGACTTAATTAACTTTGTTAAATGTGTTTGACTTTCATTTGACTCAATTAGCATTGTGGAATGCAATTGACTTTCATTTGATTCAAAAAGCTTTGTGTGAATGTATTTGACTTTCATTTGATTCTAAAAGCTTTGTTGAAAGTGTTTGACTAACATTTGACTCAATTAGGTTTGTTTAATGCATTTGACTTTAATTTGATTCAAAAAGCTTTGTGTGAATGTGTTAGACTTTCATTTGACTTGTGTTTCACTTTCATTTGACTCAATTAGCTTTGTTGAATGTCTTTGACTTTGATTTGACTCAATTAGCATTGTGGAATGCAATTGACGTTCATTTGATTCAAAAAGCTTTGTTTGAATGTATTTGACTTTCATTTGATTCTAAAAGCTTTGTTGAAAGTGTTTGACTTTCATTTGACTCAACTAGCTTTGTTAAATGCATTTGACTTTCATTTGATTCAAAATGCATTGTTTGAATGTGTTTGATATTCATTTGATTCAAAAGCTTTGTTGAAAGTGTTTAACTTTCATTTGACTCAATTAGCTTTGTTGAATGTGTTTGACTTTCATTTGACTCAATTAGCATTGTGGAATGCAATTGACTTTCATTTGATTCAAAAAGCTTTGTGTGAATGTATTTGACTTTCATTTGCTTCTAAAAGCTTTGTTGAAAGTGTTTGACTAACATTTGACTCAATTAGGTTTGTTTAATGCATTTGACTTTAATTTGATTCAAAAAGCTTTGTGTGAATGTGTTAGACTTTCATTTGACTCAATTAGCTTTGTTGAATGTGTTTGACTTTCATTTGACTCAATTAGCTTTGTTGAATGCATTTGACTTTTATTGATTCAAAAACCTTTGTTAGAATGTGTTTCACTTTCATTTGACTCAATTAGCTTTGTTGAATGTCTTTGACTTTGATTTGACTCAATTAGCATTGTGGAATGCAATTGGCGTTCATTTGATTCAAAAAGCTTTGTTTGAACGTATTTGACTTTCATTTGATTCTAAAAGCTTTGTTGAAAGTGTTTGACTTTCATTTGACTCAACTAGCTTTGTTAAATGCATTTGACTTTCATTTGATTCAAAAAGCATTGTTTGAATGTGTTTGAGTTTCATTTGATTCAAAACCTTTGTTGAAAGTGTTAGACTTTCATTTGACTCAATTAGCTTTGTTGAATGTGTTTGACTTACATTTGACTTAAGTAGCATTGTGGAATGCAATTGACTTTCATTTGATTCAAAAAGCTTTGTTTGAATGTATTTGACTTTCATTTGATTCTAAAAGCTTTGTTGAAAGTGTTTGACTTTCATTTGACTCAATTAGCTTTGTTGAATGCATTGACTTTCATTTGATTCAAAAAGCTTTGTTTGAATGTATTTGACTTTTATTTGACTCACTTAGCTTTATTGAATGGGTTTGACTTTCATTTGACTCAATTAGCTTTGTTGAATGCATTTGACTTTTATTGATTCAAAAACCTTTGTTAGAATGTGTTTCACTTTCATTTGACTCACTTAGCTTTGTTGAATGTCTTTGACTTTGATTTGACTCAATTAGCATTGTGGAATGCAATTGACGTTCATTTGATTCAAAAAGCTTTGTTTGAATGTATTTGACTTTCATTTGATTCTAAAAGCTTTGTTGAAAGTGTTTGACTTTCATTTGACTCAACTAGCTTTGTTAAATGCATTTGACTTTCATTTGATTCAAAATGCATTGTTTGAATGTGTTTGATATTCATTTGATTCAAAAGCTTTGTTGAAAGTGTTTAACTTTCATTTGACTCAATTAGCTTTGTTGAATGTGTTTGACTTTCATTTGACTCAATTAGCATTGTGGAATGCAATTGACTTTCATTTGATTCAAAAAGCTTTGTGTGAATGTATTTGACTTTCATTTGCTTCTAAAAGCTTTGTTGAAAGTGTTTGACTAACATTTGACTCAATTAGGTTTGTTTATTGCATTTGACATTAATTTGATTCAAAAAGCTTTGTTGAATGCATTTGACTTTCATTTGACTCAATTAGCTTTGTTGAATGTGTTTGACTTTTATTTGACTCAATTAGCTTTGTTGAATACATTTGACTTTCATTAATTCAAAAATCTTTGTTATAATGTGTTTGACATTCATTTGACTCAATTAGCTTTGTTTAATGCATTTGACTTTAATTTGATTCAAAAAGCTTTGTTTGAATGTGTTTGACTTTCATTTGACTCAATTAGCTTTGTAGAATGTGTTTGACTTTCATTTGACTCAATTAGCTTTGTTGAATGCATTTGACTTTCATTTGACTAAATTACCATTGTGGAATGCAATTGACTTTCATTTGATTCAAAAAGCTTTGTTTGAATGTATTTGACTTTCATTTGATTCTTAAAGCTTTGTGGAAAGTGTTTGACTTTCATTTGACTCAATTAGCTTTGTTGAATGCTTTTGACTTTCATTTGAATAAAAAAGCTTTATTTGAATGTGTTTGACTTTCATTTGACTCAATTAGCTTTGTCGAATGTGTTTGACTTTCATTTGACTCAATTAGCATTGTGGAATGCAATTGACTTTCATTTGATTCAAAAAGCATTGTTTGAATGTATTTGACTTTATTTGATTCTAAAAGCTTTGTGGAAAGTGTTTGATTTTCATTTGACTCAATTAGCTTTGTTGAATGCATTTGACTTTCATTTGAATCTAAAAGCATTGTTTGAATATGTTTGACTTTCATTTGACTCAATTAGCTTTGTTTGAATGTATTTGACTTTCATTTGATTCTAAAAGCTTTGTTGAAAGTGTTTGACTTTCATTTGACTCAATTAGCTTTGTTGAATGCATTTGACTTTCATTGATTAAAAAAGCTTTGTTAGAATGTGTGTAACTTTCATTTGACTCAATTAGCTTTGTTGAATGTGTTTGACTTTCATTTGACTCAATTACCATTGTGGAATGCAATTGACTTTCATTTGATTCAAAAAGCTTTGTTTGAATATATTTGACTTTCATTTGATTCTAAAAGCTTTTTTGAATGTGTTTGACTTTCATTTGACTCAATTAGCATTGTGGAATGCAATTGACTTTCATTTGATTCAAAAAGCTTTGTTTGAATGTATTTGACTTTCACTTGATTCTAAAAGCTTTGTTGAATGTGTTTGACTTTCATTTGACTCAATTAGCTTTGTTGAATGCATTTGACTTTTATTGATTCAAAAACCTTTGTTAGAATGTGTTTCACTTTCATTTGACTCATTTAGCTTTGTTGAATGTCTTTGACTTACATTTGAGTTAAGTAGCATTGTGGAATGCAATTGACTTTCATTTGATTCAAAAAGCTTTGTTTGAATGTATTTGACTTTCATTTGATTCTAAAAGCTTTGTGGAAAGTGTTTGACTTTCATTTGACTCAATTAGGTTTGTTGAATGCTTTTGACTTTCATTTGAATAAAAAAGCTTTATTTGAATGTGTTTGACTTTCATTTGACTCAATTAGCTTTATCGAATGTGTTTGACTTTCATTTGACTCAATTAGCATTGTGGAATGCAATTGTCTTTCATTTGATTCAAAAAGCTTTGTTTGAATGTATTTGACTTTTATTTGATTCTAAAAGCTTTGTGGAAAGTGTTTGACTTTCATTTGACTCAATTAGCTTTGTTGAATGCATTTGACTTTCATTGATTCAAAAAGCTTTGTTAGAATGTGTTTAACTTTCATTTCACTCAATTAGCTTTGTTGAATGTGTTTGACTTTCATTTGACTCAATTAGCATTGTGGAATGCAATTGACTTTCATTTGATTCAAAAAGCTTTGTTTGAATGTATTTGACTTTCATTTGATTCTAAAAGCTTTGTTGAAAGTGTTTGACTTTCATTTGACTCAATTAGCTTTGTTGAATGCATTTGACTTTTATTGATTCAAAAAGCTTTGTTAGAATGTGTTTAACTTTCATTTGACTCAATTAGCTTTGTTGAATGTGTTTGACTTTCATTTGACTCAATTAGCATTGTGGAATCCAATTGACTTTCATTTGATTCAAAAAGCTTTGTTTGAATGTATTTGACTTTCATTTGATTTTAAAAGCTTTGTTGAAAGTGTTTGACTTTCATTTGACTCAATTAGCTTTGTTGAATGCATTTGACTTTCATTTGATTCAAAAAGCTGTGTTTGAATGTATTTGACTTTTATTTGACTCACTTAGCTTTGTTGAATGTGTTTGACTTTCATTTGACTCAATTAGCTTTCTTGAATTCATTTGTTTTTTATTGATTCAAAAACCTTTGTTAGAATGTGTTTCACTTTCATTAGACTCAATTAGCTTTGTTGAATGTCTTTGACTTTCATTTGACTCAATTAGCACCGTGGATTGCAATTGACTTTCATTTGATTCAAAAAGCTTTGTTTGAATGTATTTTACTTTCATTTGATTCTAAAAGCTTTGTTGAAAGTGTTTGACTTTCATTTGACTCAATTAGCTTTGTTGAATGCATTTGACTTTCATTTGATTCAAAAAGCTTTGTTTGAATGTATTTGACTTTTATTTGACTCACTTATCTTTGTGGAATGTGTTTGACTTTCATTTGACCCAATTAGCTTTGTTCAATGCATTTGACTTTCATTGATTCAAAAAGCTTTATTAGAATGCGTTTGACTTTCATTTGACTCAATTAGCTTTGTTGCATGTGTTTGACTTTCATTTGACTCAATTAGCATTGTGAAATGCAATTGACTTTCATTTGATTCAAGAAGCTTTGTTCGAATGAATTTGACTTTCATTTGATTTTATAAGCTTTGTTGAATGTGTTTAACTTTCACTTAACTCAATTAGCTTTGTTGAATGCATTTGACTTTCATTTGATTCAAAAAGCATTGTTTGAATGTGTTTGAGTTTCATTTGACTTAATTAGCTTTGTTAAATGCATTTGACTGTCATTTGATTCAAAAAGCATTGTTTGAATGTGTTTGAGTTTCATTTGATTTAATTAGCTTTATTGAATGTGTTTGAGTTTCATTTAACTCAATTAGCATTGTTGAATGCTATTGACTTTCATTTGATTCAAAAAGCTCTATTTGAATGTATTTGACTTTCATTTGATTCTAAAAGCTTTGTTGAAAGTGTTTGACTTTCATTTAACTCAATTAGCTTTGTTGAATGCATTTGACTTTCATTTGACTCAATTAGCTTTGTTGAATGTGTTTGACTTTCATTTGACTCAATTAGCTTTGTTGAATGTGTTTGACTTACATTTGACTTAAGTAGCATTGTGGAATGCAATTGATTTTCATTTGATTTAAAAAGCTTTGTTTGAATGTATTTGACTTTCAGTTGATTCTAAAAGCTTTGTTGAAAGTTTTTGACTTTCATTTGACTCAATTAGCTTTGTTGAATGCATTTGACTTTCATTTGATTCAAAAAGCTTTGTTTGAATGTGTTTGACTTTCATTTGACTCAAATAGCTTTGTTGAATGCATTTGACTTTCATTTGATTCAAAAAGCGTTGTTTGAGTGTATTTGACTTTCATTTGATTCTAAAAGCTTTGTTGAAAGTGTTTTACTTTCATTTGACTCAATTAGCTTTGTTGAATGCATTTGACTTTCATTTAATTCAAAAAGCTTTTTTTGAATGTATTTGACTTTCATTTGATTTTAAAAGCTTTGTTGAATGTGTTTGACTTTCATTTGACTCAATTAGCTTTGTTGAATGAGTTTGACTTTTATTTGACTCAAGTAGCATTATGGAATGCAATTGACTTTAATTTGATTCAAAAATCTTTGTTTGAATGTAATTGACTTTCATTTGATTCTAAAAGCTTTGTTGAAAGTTTTGACTTTCATTTGACTCAATTATCTTTGTTGAATGCATTTGACTTTCATTTGATTCAAAAAGTTTTGTTTGAATGTATTTGACTTTCATTTGACTCCATTAGCTTTGTTGAATGTGTTAGACTTTCATTTGATTTAAAAAGCTTTGTTTGAATGTATTTGACTTTCATTTGATTCTAAAAGCTTTGTTGAAAGTGTTTGACATTCATTTGACTCAATTAGCTTTGTTGAATGCATTTGACGTTCATTTGATTCAAAAAGCTTTGTTTGAATGTGTTTGACTTTTATTTGACTCAATTAGCTTTGTTGAATGTGACTCAATTTGCTTTGTTACTACATTTGGCTTTCATTATATTTAAAAAGCTTAGTTTGAATGTGTTTGACTTTCATTTGACTCAATTAGCATTGTGGAATGCAATTGACTTTCATTTGACTCAAAAAGCTTTGTTTGAATGTATTTGACCTTTCATTTGATTCTAAAAGCTTTGTTGAAACTGTTTAACTTTCATTTGACTCAATTAGCTTTGTTAAATGCATTTGACTTTCATTTGATTCAAAAAGCTTTGTTTGAATGTGTTTGACTTTCATTTGAATCTAAAAGCTTTACTGAAAGTGTTTGACTTTCATTTGACTCACTTAGCTTTGTTGAATTCATTTGGCTTTCATTTGATTCAAAAAGCTTTGTTTGAATGTGTTTGACTTTTATTTGACTTAATTAGCTTTGCTGAAAGTGTTTGACTTTCATTTGACTCAATTAGCTTTGTTGAATGCATTTGACTTTCATTTGATTCAAAAAGCTTTGTTTGAATGTGTTTGACTTTCATTTGACTCAATTAGCTTTGTTGAATGAGTTTGACTTTTATTTGACTTAAGTAGCATTGTGGAATGCAATTGACTTTCATTTGATTCAAAAATCTTTGTTTGAATGTATTTGACTTTTATTTGATTCTAAAAGCTTTGTTGAAAGTGTTTGACTTTCATTTGACTCAATAAGCTTTGTTGAATGCATTTGACTTTTATTTGGTTCAAAAAGCTTTGTTTGAATGTGTTTGACTTTCATTTGACTCAATTAGCTTTGTTGAAAGTGTTTGACTTTCATTTGACTCAATTAGCTTTGTTGGATGCATTTGACTTTCATTTGATTCAAAAAGCTTTGATTGATTGCGTTTGACTTTCTTTTGACTTAATTAGCTTTGTTGAATGTGTTTGACTTTCATTTGACTTAATAAGCATTGTGGAATGCAATTGACTTTCATTTGATTCAAAAAGCTTTGATTGAATGTATTTGACTTTCATTTGATTCTAAATGCTTTGTTGAAAGTGTTTGACTTTCATTTGACTCAATTAGCTTTGTTGAATGCATTTGACTTTCATTTGATTCAAAAAGCTTTGTTTGAATGTGTTTGACTTTCATTTGATTCTAAAAGCTTTGTTGAAAGTGTTTGACTTTCATTTGACTCAATTCGCTTTGTTGAATGCATTTGACTTTCATTTGAATCAAGAAGCTTTGTTTAATTGTGTTTGACTTTCATTTGACTCAATTGGCTTTGTTGAATGCATTTGACTTTCATTTGATTAAAAAAGCTTTGTTTGAATGTGTTTGACTTTCATTTGACTCAATTAGCTTCGTTGAATGTGTTTGACTTTCATTTGACTCAATTAGCATTGTGGAATGCAATTGACTTTCATTTGAATCAAAAAGCTTTGTTTGAATGTATTTGACTTTCATTTTATTCTAAAAGCTTTGATGAAAGTGTTTGACTTTCATTTGACTCAATTAGGTTTGTTGAAAGTGTTTGATTTTCATTTGACTCAATTAGCTTTGTTGAATGCATTTGACTTTCATTTGATTCAAAAAGCTTTGTTTGAATGTGTTTGACTTTTATTTGACTCAACTAGCTTTGTTGAATGTGTTTGACTTTCATTTGACTCAATTAGCTTTGTTGAATGCAGTTGACTTTCATTTGAATCAAAAAGCTTTGTTTGAATGTGTTTGACTTTCATTTGACTCAATTAGATTTGTTGAAAGTGTTTAACTTTCATTTGACTCAATTGGCTTTGTTGAATGCATTTGACTTTCATTTGATTCAAAAAGCTTTGTTTGAATGTGTTTGACTTTCATTTGACTCAATTAGCTTCGTTGAATGTGTTTGACTTTCATTTGACTCAATAAGCATTGTGGAATGCAATTGACTTCCATTTGATTCAAAAAGCTTTGTTTGAATGTATTTGACTTTCATTTGATTCTAAAAGCTTTGATGAAAGTGTTTGACTTTCATTTGACTCAATTAGCTTTGTTGAATTCATTTGATTTTCGTTTGATTCAAAAAGCTTTGTTTGAATGTGTTTGACTTTCATTTAATTCTAAAAGCTTTGTTGAAAGTGTTTGATTTTCATTTGACTCAATTAGCTTTGTTGAATGCATTTAACTTTCATTTGAATCAAAAAGCTTTGTTTGAATGTGTTTGACTTTCATTTGACTCAATTTGCTTTGTTGAATGTGTTTGACTTTCATTTGACTCATTTACCATTGTGGAATGCAATAGACTTTCATTTGATCAAAAAGCTTAGTTTAATGTATTTGACTTTCATTTGATTCTAAAAGCTTTGTTGAAAGTGTTTGACTTTCATTTGACTCAATTAGCTTTGTTGAATGCATTTGACTTTCATTTGATTCAAAAAGCTTTGTTTGAATGTGTTTGACTTTCATTTCACTCAATTAGCTTCGTTGAATGTGTTTGACTTTCATTTGACTCAATTAGCATTGTGGAATGCAATTGACTTCCATTTGATTCAAAAAGCTTTGTTAGAATGTATTTGACTTTCATTTCATTCTAAAAGCTTTGATGAAAGTGTTTGACTTTCATTTGACTCAATTAGCTTTGTTGAATTCATTTGATCTTCATTTGATTCAAAAAGCTTTGTTTGAATGCGTTTGACTTTCATTTGATTCTAAAAGTTTTGTTGAAAGGGTTTGACTTTCATTTGACTCAAATAGCTTTGTTGAATGCATTTGACTTTGATTTGAATCAAAGGCTTTGTTTAAAAGTGTTTGACTTTCATTTGACTCAATTAGCTTTGTTGAAAGTGTTTGACTTTCATTTGACTCAATTAGCTTTGTTGAAAGTGTTTGACTTTCATTTGACTCAATTAGCTTTGTTGAATGCATTTGACTTTCATTTGAATCAAAAAGCTTTTTTTGAATGTGTTTACTTTCTTTTGACTCAATTAGCTTTGTTGTATGTGTTTGACTTTCATTTGACTCAATTAGCATTGTGGAATGCAATTGACTTTCATTTGATTCAAAGAGCTTTGATTGAATGTATTTGACTTTCATTTGATTCTAAACGCTTTGTTGAAAGTGTTTGACTTTCATTTGACTCAATTAGCTTTGTTGAATGCATTTGACTTTCAATTGATTCAAAAAGCTTTGTTTGAATGTGTTTGACTTTCATTTGATTCTAAAAGCTTTGTTGAAAGTGTTTGACTTTCATTTGACTCAATTCGCTTTGTTGAATGCATTTGACTTTCATTTGAATCAAGAAGCTTTGTTTAATTGTGTTTGACTTTCATTTGACTCAATTGGCTTTGTTGAATGCATTTGACTTTCATTTGATTAAAAAAGCTTTGTTTGAATGTGTTTGACTTTCATTTGACTCAATTAGCTTCGTTGAATGTGTTTGACTTTCATTTGACTCAATTAGCATTGTGGAATGCAATTGACTTTCATTTGAATCAAAAAGCTTTGTTTGAATGTATTTGACTTTCATTTTATTCTAAAAGCTTTGATGAAAGTGTTTGACTTTCATTTGACTCAATTAGGTTTGTTGAAAGTGTTTGATTTTCATTTGACTCAATTAGCTTTGTTGAATGCATTTGACTTTCATTTGATTCAAAAAGCTTTGTTTGAATGTGTTTGACTTTTATTTGACTCAACTAGCTTTGTTGAATGTGTTTGACTTTCATTTGACTCAATTAGCTTTGTTGAATGCAGTTGACTTTCATTTGAATCAAAAAGCTTTGTTTGAATGTGTTTGACTTTCATTTGACTCAATTAGATTTGTTGAAAGTGTTTAACTTTCATTTGACTCAATTGGCTTTGTTGAATGCATTTGACTTTCATTTGATTCAAAAAGCTTTGTTTGAATGTGTTTGACTTTCATTTGACTCAATTAGCTTCGTTGAATGTGTTTGACTTTCATTTGACTCAATAAGCATTGTGGAATGCAATTGACTTCCATTTGATTCAAAAAGCTTTGTTTGAATGTATTTGACTTTCATTTGATTCTAAAAGCTTTGATGAAAGTGTTTGACTTTCATTTGACTCAATTAGCTTTGTTGAATTCATTTGATTTTCGTTTGATTCAAAAAGCTTTGTTTGAATGTGTTTGACTTTCATTTAATTCTAAAAGCTTTGTTGAAAGTGTTTGATTTTCATTTGACTCAATTAGCTTTGTTGAATGCATTTAACTTTCATTTGAATCAAAAAGCTTTGTTTGAATGTGTTTGACTTTCATTTGACTCAATTTGCTTTGTTGAATGTGTTTGACTTTCATTTGACTCATTTACCATTGTGGAATGCAATAGACTTTCATTTGATCAAAAAGCTTAGTTTAATGTATTTGACTTTCATTTGATTCTAAAAGCTTTGTTGAAAGTGTTTGACTTTCATTTGACTCAATTAGCTTTGTTGAATGCATTTGACTTTCATTTGATTCAAAAAGCTTTGTTTGAATGTGTTTGACTTTCATTTCACTCAATTAGCTTCGTTGAATGTGTTTGACTTTCATTTGACTCAATTAGCATTGTGGAATGCAATTGACTTCCATTTGATTCAAAAAGCTTTGTTAGAATGTATTTGACTTTCATTTCATTCTAAAAGCTTTGATGAAAGTGTTTGACTTTCATTTGACTCAATTAGCTTTGTTGAATTCATTTGATCTTCATTTGATTCAAAAAGCTTTGTTTGAATGCGTTTGACTTTCATTTGATTCTAAAAGTTTTGTTGAAAGGGTTTGACTTTCATTTGACTCAAATAGCTTTGTTGAATGCATTTGACTTTGATTTGAATCAAAGGCTTTGTTTAAAAGTGTTTGACTTTCATTTGACTCAATTAGCTTTGTTGAAAGTGTTTGACTTTCATTTGACTCAATTAGCTTTGTTGAAAGTGTTTGACTTTCATTTGACTCAATTAGCTTTGTTGAATGCATTTGACTTTCATTTGAATCAAAAAGCTTTTTTTGAATGTGTTTACTTTCTTTTGACTCAATTAGCTTTGTTGTATGTGTTTGACTTTCATTTGACTCAATTAGCATTGTGGAATGCAATTGACTTTCATTTGATTCAAAGAGCTTTGATTGAATGTATTTGACTTTCATTTGATTCTAAACGCTTTGTTGAAAGTGTTTGACTTTCATTTGACTCAATTAGCTTTGTTGAATGCATTTGACTTTCAATTGATTCAAAAAGCTTTGTTTGAATGTGTTTGACTTTCATTTGATTCTAAAAGCTTTGGTGAAAGTGTTTGACATTCATTTGACTCAATTAGCTTTCTTGAATGCATTTGGCTTTCATTTGATTCAAAAAGCTTTGTTTGAATGTGTTTGACTTTCATTTGACTCAATTAGCTTTGTTGAATGTGTTTGACTTTCATTTGACTCAATTATCATTGTGGAATGCAATAGACTTTCATTTAACTCAATTGGCTTTGTTGAATGCATTTGAATTTCATTTGATTCAAAAAGCTTTGGTTGAATGTGTTTGACTTTCTTTTGACTCAATTAGCTTTGTTGAATGTGTTTGACTTTCATTTGACTCAATTAGCATTGTGGAATGCAATTGACTTTCATTTGATTCAAAAAGCTTTGATTGAATGAATTTGACTTTCATTTGATTCTAAACGCTTTGTTGCAAGTGTTTGACTTTCATTTGACTCAATTAGCTTTGTTGAATGCATTTGACTTTCATTTGATTCAAAAAGCTTCGTTTGAATGTGTTTGACTTTCATTTGATTCTAAAAGCTTTGTTGAAAGTGTTTGACATTCATTTGACTCAATTAGCTTTGTTGAATGCATTTGGCTTTCATTTGATTCAAAAAGCTTTGTTTGAATGTGTTTGACTTTCATTTGACTCAACTACCATTGTGGAATGCAATAGACTTTCATTTGATCAAAAAGCTTAGTTTAATGTACTTGACTTTCATTTGATTCTAAAAGCTTTGTCGAAAGTGTTTGACTGTCATTTGACTCAATTAGCTTTGTTGAATGCATTTGACTTTCATTTGATTCAAAAAGTTTTGTTTGAATGTGTTTGACTTTCATTTGATTCAAAAAGTTTTGTTGAAAGTGTTTGACTTTCATTTGATTCAATTAGCTTTGTTGAATGCATTTGACTTTCATTTGAATCAAGAAGCTTTGTTTGAATGTCTTTGACTTTCATTTGACTCAATTGGCTTTGTTAAATGCATTTGACTTTCATTTGATTCAAAAAGCTTTGTTTGAATGCGTTTGACTTTCATTTGACTCAATTAGCATTGTGGAATGCAATTGACTTCCATTTGATTCAAAAAGTTTTATTTGAAAGTATTTGACTTTCATTTGATTCTAAAAGCTTTGATGAATGTGTTTGACTTTCATTTGACTCAATTAGATTTGTTGAATTCATTTGATTTTCATTTGATTCAAAAAGCTTTGTTTGAATGTGTTTGACTTCCATTTGATTCTAAAAGCTTTGTTGAAAGTGTTTGACTTTCATTTGATTCTAAAAGCTTTGTTGAATGCATTTGACTTTTATTTGAATCAAAAAGCTATGTTTGAATGTGTTTGACTTTCATTTAACTCAATTAGCTTTGTTAAAAGTGTTTGACTTTCATTTTACTCAATTAGCTTTGTTGAATGCATTTAACTTTCATTTGATTCAAAAAGCTTTGTTTGAATGTGTTTGACTTTCTTTTGACTCAATTAGCTTTGTGGAATGTGTTTGACTTTCATTTGACTCAATTAGCATTGTGGAATGCAATTGACTTTCATTTGATTCAAACAACTTTGTTTGAATGTATTTGACTTTAATTTAATTCTAAAAGCTTTGATGAAAGTGTTTGACTTTCATTTGACTCAATTAGCTTTGTTGAATTCATTTGATTTTTATTTGATTCAAAAAGCTTTGTTTGAATGTGTTTCACTTTCATTTGATTCTAAAAGCTTTGTTGAAAGTGTTTGACTTTCATTTGACTCAATTAGCTTTGTTGAATGCAGTTAACTTTCATTTGAATCAAAAAGCTTTGTTTGAATGTGTTTGACTTTCATTTGACACAATTAGATTTCTTGAAAATGTTTAACTTTCATTTGACTCAATTGGCTTTGTTGAATGCATTTGACTTTCATTTGATTCAAAAAGCTTTATTTGAATGTGTTTGACTTTCTTTTGACTCAATTAGCTTTGTTGAATGTGTTTGACTTTCATTTGACTCAATTAGCATATTGGAATGCAATTGACTTTCATTTGATTCAAAAAGCTTTGTTTGAATGTATTTGACTTTAATTTGATTCTAAAAGCTTTGATAAAAGTCTTTGACTTTCTTTTGACTCAATTAGCTTTGTTGAATTCATTGATTTTCATTTGATTCAAAAAGCTTTATTTGAATGTGTTTCACTTTCATTTGATTCTAAAAGCTTTGTTGAAAGTGTTTGACATTCATTTGACTCAATTAGCTTTGTTGAATGCATTTGGCTTTCATTTGATTCAAAAAGCTTTGTTTGAATGTGTTTGACTTTCATTTGACTCAATTAGTTTTGTTGAATGTGTTTGACTTTCATTTGACTCATTTACCATTGTAGAATGCAATAGACTTTCATTTGATCAAAAAGCTTAGTTTAATGTATTTGACTTTCGTTTGATTCTAAAAGCTTTGTTGAAAAGGTTTGACTTTCATTTGACTCAATTAGCTTTGTTGAATGCATTTGACTTTCATTTGATTCTAAAAGCTTTGTTTGAATGTGTTTGACTTTCATTTCACTCAATTAGCTTCGTTGAATGTGTTTGACTTTCATTTGACTCAATTAGCATTGTGGAATGCAATTGACTTCCATTTGATTCAAAAAGCTTTGTTAGAATGTATTTGACTTTCATTTGATTCTAAAAGCTTTGTTGAATGTGTTTGACTTTCATTTGACTCAAATAGCTTTGTTGAATGCATTTGACTTTGATTTGAATCAAAGGCTTTATTTCAAAGTGTTTGACTTTCATTTGACTCAATTAGCTTTGTTGAAAGTGTTTGACTTTCATTTGACTCAATTAGCTTTGTTGAATGCATTTGACTTTCATTTGATTCACAAAGCTTTGTTTGAATGTGTTTACTTTCTTTTGACTCAATTAGCTTTGTTGTATGTGTTTGACTTTCATTTGACTCAATTAGCATTGTGGAATGCAATTGACTTTCATTTGATTCAAAGAGCTTTGTTTGAATGTATTTGACTTTCATTTGATTCTAAACGCTTTGTTGAAAGTGTTTGACTTTCATTTGACTAAATTAGCTTTGTTGAATGCATTTGACTTTCAATTGATTCAAAAAGCTTTGTTTGAATGTGTTTGACTTTCATTTGATTCTAAAAGCTTTGGTGAAAGTGTTTGACATTCATTTGACTCAATTAGCTTTGTTGAATGCATTTGGCTTTCATTTGATTCAAAAAGCTTTATTTGAATGTGTTTGACTTTCATTTGACTCAATTAGCTTTGTTGAATATGTTTGACTTTCATTTGACTCAATTATCATTGTGGAATGCAATAGACTTTCATTTGATCAAAAAGCTAAGCTTAATGTATTTGACATTCATTTGATTCTAAAAGCTTTGTTGAAAGTGTTTGACTTTCATTTGACTCAATTAGCTTTGTTGAATGCATTTGACTTTCATTTGATTCAAAAAGGTTTGTTTGAATGTGTTTGACTTTCATTTGATGCTAAAAGCTTTGTTGAAAGTGTTTGACTTTCATTTGACTCAATTAGCTTTGTTGAATGCATTTGACTTTCATTTGAATTAAGAAGCTTTATTTGAATGTGTTTGACTTTCATTTGACTCAATTGGCTTTGTTGAATGCATTTGACTTTCATTTGATTCAAAAAGCTTTGTTTGAATGTGTTTGACTTTCATTTGACTCAATTAGCTTCGTTGAATGTGTTTGACTTTCATTTGACTCAATTAGCATTGTGAAATGCAATTGACTTCCGTTTGATTCAAAAAGCTTTGTTTGAATGTATTTGACTTTTATTTGATTCTAAAAGCTTTGATGAAAGTGTTTGACTCTATTTGACTCAATTAGCTTTGTTGAATTCATTTGCTTTTCGTTTGATTCAAAATGCTTTGTTTGAGTGTGTTTGACTTTCAATTGATTCTAAAAGCTTAGTTGAAAGTGTTTGACTTTCATTTGACTCAATTAGCTTTCTTGAATGCATTTGACTTTCATTTGAATCAAAAAGCTTTGTTTGAATGTGTTTGACTTTCATTTGACTCAATTAGCTTTGTTGAATATGTTTGACTTTCATTTGACTCAATTATCATTGTGGAATGCAATAGACTTTCATTTGATCAAAAAGCTAAGCTTAATGTATTTGACTTTCATTTGATTCTAAAAGCTTTGTTGAAAGTGTTTGACTTTCATTTTACTCAATTAGCTTTGTTGAATGCATTTGACTTTCATTTGATTCAAAAAGCTTTGTTTGAATGTGTTTGACTTTCATTTGATTCTAAAAGCTTTGTTGAAAGTGTTTGACTTTCATTTGACTCAATTAGCTTTGTTGAATGCATTTGACTTTCATTTGAATCAAGAAGCTTTGTTTGAATGTGTTTGACTTTCATTTGACTCAATTGGTTTTGTAGAATGCATTTGACTTTCATTTGATTAAGAAACCTTGGTTTGAATGTGTTTGACTTTCATTTGACTCAATTAGCTTCGTTGAATGTGTTTGACTTTCATTTGACTCAATTAGCATTGTGGAATGCAATTGACTTCCATTTGATACAAAAAGCTTTGTTAGAATGTATTTGACTTTCATTTGATTCTAAAAGCTTTGATGAAAGTGTTTGACTTTCATTTGACTTCATTAGCTTTGTTGAATTCATTTGATTTTCATTTTATTCAAAAAGCTTTGTTTGAATGCGTTTGACTTTCATTTGACTCTAAAAGCTTTATTGAAAGTGTTTGACATTCATTTGACTCAATTAGCTTTGTTGAATGCATTTGGCTTTCATTTGATTCAAAAAGCTTTGTTTGAATGTGTTTGACTTTCATTTGACTCAATTAGCTTTGTTGAATGTGTTTGACTTTCATTTGACTCAATTACCATTGTGGAATGCAATAGACTTTCATTTGATCAAAAAGCTTAGTTTAATGTATTTGACTTTCATTTGATTCTAAAAGCTTTGTTGAAAGTGTTTGACTTTCATTTGACTCAATTAGCTTTGTTGAATGCATTTGACTTTCATTTGATTCAAAAAGGTTTGTTTGAATGTGTTTGACTTTCATTTGATTCTAAAAGCTTTGTTGAAAGTGTTTGACTTTCATTTGACTCAATTAGCTTTGTTGAATGCATTTGACTTTCATTTGAATCAAGAAGCTTTATTTGAATGTGTTTGACTTTCATTTGACTCAATTGGCTTTGTTGAATGCATTTGACTTTCATTTGATTCAAAAAGCTTTGTTTGAATGTGTTTGACTTTCATTTGACTCAATTAGCATTGTGAAATGCATTTGACTTCCGTTTGATTCAAAAAGCTTTGTTTGAATGTATTTGACTTTAATTTGATTCTAAAAGCTTTCATGAAAGTGTTTGACTTTATTTGACTCAATTAGCTTTGTTGAATTCATTTGCTTTTCGTTTGATTCAAAAAGCTTTGTTTGAGTGTGTTTGACTTTCAATTGATTCTAAAAGCTTAGTTGAAAGTGTTTGACTTTCATTTGACTCAATTAGCTTTCTTGAATGCATTTGACTTTCATTTGATTCTAAAAGCTTTGTTGAAAGTGTTTGACTTTCATTTGACTCAATTAGCTTTGTTGAATATGTTTGACTTTCATTTGACTCAATTATCATTGTGGAATGCAATTGACTTTCATTTGATTCAAAAAGCTTTGATTGAATGAATTTGACTTTCATTTGATTCTAAACGCTTTGTTGCAAGTGTTTGACTTTCATTTGACTCAATTAGCTTTGTTGAAAGCATTTGACTTTCATTTGATTCAAAAAGCTTTGTTTGAATGTGTTTGACTTTCATTTGATTCTAAAAGCTTTGGTGAAAGTGTTTGACATTCATTTGACTCAATTAGCTTTCTTGAATGCATTTGGCTTTCATTTGATTCAAAAAGCTTTGTTTGAATGTGTTTGACTTTCATTTGACTCAATTAGCTTTGTTGAATGTGTTTGACTTTCATTTGACTCAATTAGCATTGTAGAATGCAATTGACTTTCATTTGATTCAAAAAGCTTTGATTGAATGAATTTGACTTTCATTTGATTCTAAACGCTTTGTTGCAAGTGTTTGACTTTCATTTGACTCAATTAGCATTGTTGAATGCAATTGACTTTCATTTGAATCAAGAAGCTTTGTTTGAATGTCTTTGACTTTCATTTGACTCAATTGGCTTTGTTAAATGCATTTGACTTTCATTTAATTCAAAAAGCTTTGTTTGAATGCGTTTGACTTTCATTTGACTCAATTAGCATTGTGGAATGCAATAGACTTTCATTTAACTCAATTGGCTTTGTTGAATGCATTTGAATTTCATTTGATTCAAAAAGCTTTGGTTGAATGTGTTTGACTTTCTTTTGACTCAATTAGCTTTGTTGAATGTGTTTGACTTTCATTTGACTCAATTAGCATTGTGGAATGCAATTGACTTTCATTTGATTCTAAAAGCTTTGGTGAAAGTGTTTGACATTCATTTGACTCAATTAGCTTTCTTGAATGCATTTGGCTTTCATTTGATTCAAAAAGCTTTGTTTGAATGTGTTTGACTTTCATTTGACTCAATTAGCTTTGTTGAATGTGTTTGACTTTCATTTGACTCAATTAGCATTGTAGAATGCAATTGACTTTCATTTGATCAAAAAGCTTTGATTGAATGAATTTGACTTTCATTTGATTCTAAACGCTTTGTTGCAAGTGTTTGACTTTCATTTGACTCAATTAGCTTTGTTGAATGAATTTGACTTTCATTTGATTCAAAAAGCTTCGTTTGAATGTGTTTGACTTTCATTTGATTCTAAAAGCTTTGTTGAAAGTGTTTGACATTCATTTGACTCAATTAGCTTTGTTGAATGCATTTGGCTTTCATTTGATTCAAAAAGCTTTGTTTGAATGTGTTTGACTTTCATTTGACTCAACTACCATTATGGAATGCAATAGACTTTCATTTGATCAAAAAGCTTAGTTTAATGTACTTGACTTTCATTTGATTCTAAAAGCTTTGTCGAAAGTGTTTAACTGTCATTTGACTCAATTAGCTTTGTTGAATGCATTTGACTTTCATTTGATTCAAAAAGTTTTGTTTGAATGTGTTTGACTTTCATTTGATTCTAAAAGCTTTGTTGAAAGTGTTTGACTTTCATTTGATTCAATTAGCTTTGTTGAATGCATTTGACTTTCATTTGAATCAAGAAGCTTTGTTTGAATGTCTTTGACTTTCATTTGACTCAATTGGCTTTGTTAAATGCATTTGACTTTCATTTGATTCAAAAAGCTTTGTTTGAATGCGTTTGACTTTCATTTGACTCAATTAGCATTGTGGAATGCAATTGACTTCCATTTGATTCAAAAAGTTTTATTTGAAAGTATTTGACTTTCATTTGATTCTAGAAGCTTTGATGAATGTGTTTGACTTTCATTTGACTCAATTAGATTTGTTGAATTCATTTGATTTTCATTTGATTTAAAAAGCTTTGTTTGAATGTGTTTGACTTTCATTTGATTCTAAAAGCTTTGTTGAAAGTGTTTGACTTTCATTTGATTCTAAAAGCTTTGTTGAATGCATTTGACTTTCATTTGAATCAAAAAGCTATGTTTGAATGTGTTTGACTTTCATTTAACTCAATTAGCTTTGTTAAAAGTGTTTGACTTTCATTTTACTCAATTAGCTTTGTTGAATGCATTTAACTTTCATTTGATTCAAAAAGCTTTGTTTGAATGTGTTTGACTTTCTTTTGACTCAATTAGCTTTGTGGAATGTGTTTGACTTTCATTTGACTCAATTAGCATTGTGGAATGCAATTGACTTTCATTTGATTCGAACAGCTTTGTTTGAATGTATTTGACTTTAATTTAATTCTAAAAGCTTTGATGAAAGTGTTTGACTTTCATTTGACTCAATTAGCTTTGTTGAATGCATTTGACTTTCATTTGATTCAAAAAGCTTTGTTTGAATGTGTTTGACTTTCATTTGATTCTAAAAGCTTTGTTGAAAGTGTTTGACTTTCATTTGACTCAATTAGCTTTGTTGAATGCATTTGACTTTCATTTGAATCAAGAAGCTTTGTTTGAATGTGTTTGACTTTCATTTGATTCAATTGGTTTTGTAGAATGCATTTGACTTTCATTTGATTAAGAAACCTTGGTTTGAATGTGTTTGACTTTCATTTGACTCAATTAGCTTCGTTGAATGTGTTTGACTTTCATTTGACTCAATTAGCATTGTGGAATGCAATTGACTTCCATTTGATACAAAAAGCTTTGTTAGAATGTATTTGACTTTCATTTGATTCTAAAAGCTTTGATGAAAGTGTTTGACTTTCATTTGACTCCATTAGCTTTGTTGAATTCATTTGATTTTCATTTGATTCAAAAAGCTTTGTTTGAATGCGTTTGACTTTCATTTGATTTTAAAAGCTTTATTGAAAGTGTTTGACATTCATTTGACTTAATTAGCTTTGTTGAATGCATTTGGCTTTCATTTGATTCAAAAAGCTTTGTTTGAATGTGCTTGACTTTCATTTGACTCAATTAGCTTTGTTGAATGTGTTTGACTTTCATTTGACTCAATTACCATTGTGGAATGCAATTACCATTGTGGAATGCAATAGACTTTCATTTGATCAAAAAGCTTAGTTTAATGTATTTGACTTTCATTTGATTCTAAAAGCTTTGTTGAAAGTGTTTGACTTTCATTTGACTCAATTAGCTTTGTTGAATGCATTTGACTTTCATTTGATTCAAAAAGCTTTGTTTGAATGTGTTTGACTTTCATTTGACTCAATTGGCTTTGTAGAATGCATTTGACTTTCATTTGATTCTAAAACCTTGGTTTGAATGTGTTTGACTTTCATTTGACTCAATTAGCTTCGTTGAATGTGTTTAACTTTCATTTGATTTAATTAGCATTGTGGAATGCAATTGACTTCCATTTGATTCAAAAAGCTTTGTTAGAATGTATTTGACTTTCATTTGATTCTAAAAGCTTTGATGAAAGTGTTTGACTTTCATTTGACTCAATTAGCTTTGTTGAATTCATTTGATTTTCATTTGATTCAAATTGCTTTGTTTGAATGTTTTTGACTTTCATTTGATTCTAAAAGCTTTGTTGAAAGTGTTTGACTTTCATTTAAATCAATTAGCTTTGTTGAATGTATTTGACTTTCATTTGAATCAAAAAGCTTTGTTTGAATGTGTTTGACTTTCATTTGACTCACTTAGCTTTGTTGAAAGTGTTTGACTTTCATTTGACTCAATTAGCTTTGTTGAATGCATTTTACTTTCATTTGATTCAAAAAGCTTTGTTTGAATGTGTTTGACTTTCTTTTCACTCAATTAGCTTTGTTGAATGTGTTTGACTTTCATTTGACTCAATTAGCATTGTGGAATGCAATTGACTTTTATTTGATTCAAAAAGCTTTGATTGAATGTATTTGATTTTCATCTGATTCTAAACGCTTTGTTGAAAGTGTTTGACTTTCATTTGACTCAATTAGCTTTGTTGAATGCATTTGGCTTTCATTTGATTCAAAAAGCTTTGTTTGAATGTGTTTAACTTTCATTTGACTCAATTAGCTTTGTTGAATGTGTTTGACTTTCATTTGACTCAATTACCATTGTGGAATGCAATAGACTTTCATTTGATCAAAAAGCTTAGTTAATGTATTTGACTTTCATTTGATTCTAAAAGCTTTGTTGAAAGTGTTTGACATTCATTTAACTCAATTAGCTTTGTTGAATGCATTTGGCTTTCATTTGATTCATAAAGCTTTGTTTGAATGTGTTTGACTTTCATTTGACTCAATTAGATTTGTTGAATGTGTTTGACTTTCATTTGACTCAATTACCATTGTGGAATGCAATAGACTTTCATTTGATAAAAAAGCTTAGTTTAATGTATTTGACTTTCATTTGATTTTAAAAGCTTTGTTGAAAGTGTTTGACTTTCATTTGACTCAATTAGCTTTCTTAAATGCATTTGACATTCATTTGATTCAAAAAGCTTTGTTTGAATGTGTTTGACTTTCATTTGATTCTAAAAGCTTTGTTGAAAGTGTTTGACTTTCATTTGACTCAATTAGCTTTGTTGAATGCATTTGACATTCATTTGATTCAAAAAGCTTTGTTTGAATGTGTTTGACTTTCATTTGATTCTAAAAGCTTTGTTGAAAGTGTTTGACTTTCATTTGACTCAATTAGCTTTGTTGAATGCATTTGACTTTCATTTGAATCAAGAAGCTTTGTTTGAATGTGTTTGACTTTCATTTGACTCAATTGGCTTTGTTGAATGCATTTGACTTTCATTTTATTCAAAAAGCTTTGTTTCACTGTGTTTGACTTTCATTTGACTCAATTAGCTTCGTTGAATGTATTTGACTTTCATTTGACTCAATTAGCATTGTGGAATGCAATTGACTTTCATTTGATTCAAAAAGCTTTGTTTGAATGTATTTGACTTTCATTTGATTCTAAAAGCTTTGATGAAAGTGTTTGACTTTCATTTGACTTAATTAGCTTTGTTAAATTCATTTGATTTTCATCTGATTCAGAAAGCTTTGTTTGAATGTGTTTGACTTTCATTTGATTCTAAAAGCTTTGTTGAAGTTTTTGACTTTCATTTGACTCAATTAGCTTTGTTGAATGCATTTGGCTTTCATTTGATTCAAAAAGCTTTATTTGAATGTGTTTGACTTTTGTTTGACTCAATTACCTTTGTTGAATGTGTTTGACTTTCATTTGACTCAATTAGCATTTGTTGAAAGTGTTTGACTTTCACTTGACTCAATTAGCTTTGTTGAATGCATTTGACTTTCATATGATTCAAAAAGCTTTGTTTGAATGTGATTGACTTTCATTTAATTCTAAAAGCTTTGTTGAAAGTGTTTGACTTTCATTTGACTCAATTAGCTTTGTTGAATGCATTTGACTTGCATTTGAATCAAGAAGCTTTGTTTGAATGTGTTTGACTTTCATTTGACTCAATTAGCATTGTGGAATGCAATGACTTTCATTTGATTCAAAAAGCTTTGTTTGAAAGTATTTGACTTTCATTTGATTCTAAAAGCTTTGTTGAAAGTGTTTGACTTTCATTTGACTCAACTAGCTTTGTTGAATGTGTTTGACTTTCATTTGACTCAATTAGCTTTGTTGAATGCATCTGACTTTCATATGATTCAAAAAGCTTTGTTTGAATGTGTTTGACTTTCATTTAATTCTAAAAGCTTTGTTGAAAGTGTTTGACTTTCATTTGACTCAATTAGCTTTGTTGAATGCATTTGACTTTCATTTGATTCAAAAAGGTTTGTTTGAATGTGGTTGACTTTCATTTGATTCTAAAAGCTTTGTTGAAAGTGTTTGACTTTCATTTGACTCAATTAGCTTTGTTGAATGCATTTGACTTTCATTTGAATCAAGAAGCTTTATTTGAATGTGTTTGACTTTCATTTGACTCAATTGGCTTTGTTGAATGCATTTGACTTTCATTTGATTCAAAAAGCTTTGTTTGAATGTGTTTGACTTTCATTTGACTCAATTAGCATTGTGAAATGCATTTGACTTCCGTTTGATTCAAAAAGCTTTGTTTGAATGTATTTGACTTTAATTTGATTCTAAAAGCTTTCATGAAAGTGTTTGACTTTATTTGACTTAATTAGCTTTGTTGAATTCATTTGCTTTTCGTTTGATTCAAAAAGCTTTGTTTGAGTGTGTTTGACTTTCAATTGATTCTAAAAGCTTAGTTGAAAGTGTTTGACTTTCATTTGACTCAATTAGCTTTCTTGAATGCATTTGACTTTCATTTGATTCTAAAAGCTTTGTTGAAAGTGTTTGACTTTCATTTGACTCAATTAGCTTTGTTGAATATGTTTGACTTTCATTTGACTCAATTATCATTGTGGAATGCAATTGACTTTCATTTGATTCAAAAAGCTTTGATTGAATGAATTTGACTTTCATTTGATTCTAAACGCTTTGTTGCAAGTGTTTGACTTTCATTTGACTCAATTAGCTTTGTTGAAAGCATTTGACTTTCATTTGATTCAAAAAGCTTTGTTTGAATGTGTTTGACTTTCATTTGATTCTAAAAGCTTTGGTGAAAGTGTTTGACATTCATTTGACTCAATTAGCTTTCTTGAATGCATTTGGCTTTCATTTGATTCAAAAAGCTTTGTTTGAATGTGTTTGACTTTCATTTGACTCAATTAGCTTTGTTGAATGTGTTTGACTTTCATTTGACTCAATTAGTATTGTAGAATGCAATTGACTTTCATTTGATTCAAAAAGCTTTGATTGAATGAATTTGACTTTCATTTGATTCTAAACGCTTTGTTGCAAGTGTTTGACTTTCATTTGACTCAATTAGCATTGTTGAATGCAATTGACTTTCATTTGAATCAAGAAGCTTTGTTTGAATGTCTTTGACTTTCATTTGACTCAATTGGCTTTGTTAAATGCATTTGACTTTCATTTAATTCAAAAAGCTTTGTTTGAATGCGTTTGACTTTCATTTGACTCAATTAGCATTGTGGAATGCAATAGACTTTCATTTAACTCAATTGGCTTTGTTGAATGCATTTGAATTTCATTTGATTCAAAAAGCTTTGGTTGAATGTGTTTGACTTTCTTTTGACTCAATTAGCTTTGTTGAATGTGTTTGACTTTCATTTGACTCAATTAGCATTGTGGAATGCAATTGACTTTCATTTGATTCAAAAAGCTTTGATTGAATGAATTTGACTTTCATTTGATTCTAAACGCTTTGTTGCAAGTGTTTGACTTTCATTTGACTCAATTAGCTTTGTTGAATGCATTTGACTTTCATTTGATTCAAAAAGCTTCGTTTGAATGTGTTTGACTTTCATTTGATTCTAAAAGCTTTGTTGAAAGTGTTTGACATTCATTTGACTCAATTAGCTTTGTTGAATGCATTTGGCTTTCATTTGATTCAAAAAGCTTTGTTTGAATGTGTTTGACTTTCATTTGACTCAACTACCATTATGGAATGCAATAGACTTTCATTTGATCAAAAAGCTTAGTTTAATGTACTTGACTTTCATTTGATTCTAAAAGCTTTGTCGAAAGTGTTTAACTGTCATTTGACTCAATTAGCTTTGTTGAATGCATTTGACTTTCATTTGATTCAAAAAGTTTTGTTTGAATGTGTTTGACTTTCATTTGATTCTAAAAGCTTTGTTGAAAGTGTTTGACTTTCATTTGATTCAATTAGCTTTGTTGAATGCATTTGACTTTCATTTGAATCAAGAAGCTTTGTTTGAATGTCTTTGACTTTCATTTGACTCAATTGGCTTTGTTAAATGCATTTGACTTTCATTTGATTCAAAAAGCTTTGTTTGAATGCGTTTGACTTTCATTTGACTCAATTAGCATTGTGGAATGCAATTGACTTCCATTTGATTCAAAAAGTTTTATTTGAAAGTATTTGACTTTCATTTGATTCTAAAAGCTTTGATGAATGTGATTGACTTTCATTTGACTCAATTAGATTTGTTGAATTCATTTGATTTTCATTTGATTTAAAAAGCTTTGTTTGAATGTGTTTGACTTTCATTTGATTCTAAAAGCTTTGTTGAAAGTGTTTGACTTTCATTTGATTCTAAAAGCTTTGTTGAATGCATTTGACTTTCATTTGAATCAAAAAGCTATGTTTGAATGTGTTTGACTTTCATTTAACTCAATTAGCTTTGTTAAAAGTGTTTGACTTTCATTTTACTCAATTAGCTTTGTTGAATGCATTTAACTTTCATTTGATTCAAAAAGCTTTGTTTGAATGTGTTTGACTTTCTTTTGACTCAATTAGCTTTGTGGAATGTGTTTGACTTTCATTTGACTCAATTAGCATTGTGGAATGCAATTGACTTTCATTTGATTCGAACAGCTTTGTTTGAATGTATTTGACTTTAATTTAATTCTAAAAGCTTTGATGAAAGTGTTTGACTTTCATTTGACTCAATTAGCTTTGTTGAATGCATTTGACTTTCATTTGATTCAAAAAGCTTTGTTTGAATGTGTTTGACTTTCATTTGATTCTAAAAGCTTTGTTGAAAGTGTTTGACTTTCATTTGACTCAATTAGCTTTGTTGAATGCATTTGACTTTCATTTGAATCAAGAAGCTTTGTTTGAATGTGTTTGACTTTCATTTGATTCAATTGGTTTTGTAGAATGCATTTGACTTTCATTTGATTAAGAAACCTTGGTTTGAATGTGTTTGACTTTCATTTGACTCAATTAGCTTCGTTGAATGTGTTTGACTTTCATTTGACTCAATTAGCATTGTGGAATGCAATTGACTTCCATTTGATACAAAAAGCTTTGTTAGAATGTATTTGACTTTCATTTGATTCTAAAAGCTTTGATGAAAGTGTTTGACTTTCATTTGACTCCATTAGCTTTGTTGAATTCATTTGATTTTCATTTGATTCAAAAAGCTTTGTTTGAATGCGTTTGACTTTCATTTGATTTTAAAAGCTTTATTGAAAGTGTTTGACATTCATTTGACTTAATTAGCTTTGTTGAATGCATTTGGCTTTCATTTGATTCAAAAAGCTTTGTTTGAATGTGCTTGACTTTCATTTGACTCAATTAGCTTTGTTGAATGTGTTTGACTTTCATTTGACTCAATTACCATTGTGGAATGCAATTACCATTGTGGAATGCAATAGACTTTCATTTGATCAAAAAGCTTAGTTTAATGTATTTGACTTTCATTTGATTCTAAAAGCTTTGTTGAAAGTGTTTGACTTTCATTTGACTCAATTAGCTTTGTTGAATGCATTTGACTTTCATTTGATTCAAAAAGCTTTGTTTGAATGTGTTTGACTTTCATTTGACTCAATTGGCTTTGTAGAATGCATTTGACTTTCATTTGATTCTAAAACCTTGGTTTGAATGTGTTTGACTTTCATTTGACTCAATTAGCTTCGTTGAATGTGTTTAACTTTCATTTGATTTAATTAGCATTGTGGAATGCAATTGACTTCCATTTGATTCAAAAAGCTTTGTTAGAATGTATTTGACTTTCATTTGATTCTAAAAGCTTTGATGAAAGTGTTTGACTTTCATTTGACTCAATTAGCTTTGTTGAATTCATTTGATTTTCATTTGATTCAAATTGCTTTGTTTGAATGTTTTTGACTTTCACTTGATTCTAAAAGCTTTGTTGAAAGTGTTTGACTTTCATTTGAATCAATTAGCTTTGTTGAATGTATTTGACTTTCATTTGAATCAAAAAGCTTTGTTTGAATGTGTTTGACTTTCATTTGACTCACTTAGCTTTGTTGAAAGTGTTTGACTTTCATTTGACTCAATTAGCTTTGTTGAATGCATTTTACTTTCATTTGATTCAAAAAGCTTTGTTTGAATGTGTTTGACTTTCTTTTCACTCAATTAGCTTTGTTGAATGTGTTTGACTTTCATTTGACTCAATTAGCATTGTGGAATGCAATTGACTTTTATTTGATTCAAAAAGCTTTGATTGAATGTATTTGATTTTCATCTGATTCTAAACGCTTTGTTGAAAGTGTTTGACTTTCATTTGACTCAATTAGCTTTGTTGAATGCATTTGGCTTTCATTTGATTCAAAAAGCTTTGTTTGAATGTGTTTAACTTTCATTTGACTCAATTAGCTTTGTTGAATGTGTTTGACTTTCATTTGACTCAATTACCATTGTGGAATGCAATAGACTTTCATTTGATCAAAAAGCTTAGTTAATGTATTTGACTTTCATTTGATTCTAAAAGCTTTGTTGAAAGTGTTTGACATTCATTTAACTCAATTAGCTTTGTTGAATGCATTTGGCTTTCATTTGATTCATAAAGCTTTGTTTGAATGTGTTTGACTTTCATTTGACTCAATTAGATTTGTTGAATGTGTTTGACTTTCATTTGACTCAATTACCATTGTGGAATGCAATAGACTTTCATTTGATAAAAAAGCTTAGTTTAATGTATTTGACTTTCATTTGATTTTAAAAGCTTTGTTGAAAGTGTTTGACTTTCATTTGACTCAATTAGCTTTCTTAAATGCATTTGACATTCATTTGATTCAAAAAGCTTTGTTTGAATGTGTTTGACTTTCATTTGATTCTAAAAGCTTTGTTGAAAGTGTTTGACTTTCATTTGACTCAATTAGCTTTGTTGAATGCATTTGACATTCATTTGATTCAAAAAGCTTTGTTTGAATGTGTTTGACTTTCATTTGATTCTAAAAGCTTTGTTGAAAGTGTTTGACTTTCATTTGACTCAATTAGCTTTGTTGAATGCATTTGACTTTCATTTGAATCAAGAAGCTTTGTTTGAATGTGTTTGACTTTCATTTGACTCAATTGGCTTTGTTGAATGCATTTGACTTTCATTTTATTCAAAAAGCTTTGTTTCACTGTGTTTGACTTTCATTTGACTCAATTAGCTTCGTTGAATGTATTTGACTTTCATTTGACTCAATTAGCATTGTGGAATGCAATTGACTTTCATTTGATTCAAAAAGCTTTGTTTGAATGTATTTGACTTTCATTTGATTCTAAAAGCTTTGATGAAAGTGTTTGACTTTCATTTGACTTAATTAGCTTTGTTAAATTCATTTGATTTTCATCTGATTCAGAAAGCTTTGTTTGAATGTGTTTGACTTTCATTTGATTCTAAAAGCTTTGTTGAAGTTTTTGACTTTCATTTGACTCAATTAGCTTTGTTGAATGCATTTGGCTTTCATTTGATTCAAAAAGCTTTATTTGAATGTGTTTGACTTTTGTTTGACTCAATTACCTTTGTTGAATGTGTTTGACTTTCATTTGACTCAATTAGCATTTGTTGAAAGTGTTTGACTTTCACTTGACTCAATTAGCTTTGTTGAATGCATTTGACTTTCATATGATTCAAAAAGCTTTGTTTGAATGTGATTGACTTTCATTTAATTCTAAAAGCTTTGTTGAAAGTGTTTGACTTTCATTTGACTCAATTAGCTTTGTTGAATGCATTTGACTTGCATTTGAATCAAGAAGCTTTGTTTGAATGTGTTTGACTTTCATTTGACTCAATTAGCATTGTGGAATGCAATGACTTTCATTTGATTCAAAAAGCTTTGTTTGAAAGTATTTGACTTTCATTTGATTCTAAAAGCTTTGTTGAAAGTGTTTGACTTTCATTTGACTCAACTAGCTTTGTTGAATGTGTTTGACTTTCATTTGACTCAATTAGCTTTGTTGAATGCATCTGACTTTCATATGATTCAAAAAGCTTTGTTTGAATGTGTTTGACTTTCATTTAATTCTAAAAGCTTTGTTGAAAGTGTTTGACTTTCATTTGACTCAATTAGCTTTGTTGAATGCATTTGACTTTCATTTGAATCAAGAAGCTTTGTTTGAATGTGTTTGACTTTCATTTGACTCACTTAGCTTTGTTGATAGCATTTGACTTTCATTTGATTCGGAAAGCTTTGTTTGAATGTATTTGACGTTGATTTGACTCAATTAGCTTTGTGGAATGCAATGACTTTCATTTGATTCAAAAAGCTTTGTTTGAAAGTATTTGACTTTCATTTGATTCTAAAAGCTTTGTTGAAAGTGTTTGACTTTCATTTGACTCAACTAGCTTTGTTGAATGTGTTTGACTTTCATTTGACTCAATTAGCATTGTGGAATGCAATTGACTTTCATTTGATTCAAAAAGCTTTGTTTGAATGTATTTGACTTTCATTTGATTCTAAAAGCTTTGTTAAAAGTGTTTGACATTCATTTGACTCAATTAGCTTTGTTGAATGCATTTGACTTTCATTTGATTCAAAAAGCTTAATTTGAATGTGTTAGACTTTCATTTGATTTCAAAAGCATTGTTAAAAGTGTTTGACTTTCATTTGAGTCAATTAGCTTTGTTGAATGCATTTGACTTTCATTTAATTCAAAAAGCTTTGTTTGAATGTGTTTGACTTTCATTGGACTCAATTATCTTTGTTGAATGTGTTTGACTTTCATTTTACTCAACTAGCATTTGTTGAAAGTGTTTGACTTTCATTTGCCTCAATTAGCTTTGTTGAATGCATTTGACTTTCATTTGATTCAAAAAGCTTTGTTTGAATGTGTTTGACTTACATTTGATTCTAAAAGCTTTGTTGAAAGTGTTTGACATTCATTTGACTCAATTAGCTTTGTTTAATGCATTAGGCTTTCATTTGATTCAAAAAGATTTGTTTGAATGTGTTAGACTTTCATTTGATTCTAAAAGCTTTGTTAAAAGTTTTTGACTTTCATTAGACTCACTTAGCTTTGTTGATAGCATTTGACTTTCATTTTATTCGCAAATCTTTTTTTGAATGTATTTGACGTTCATTTGACTCAATTAGCTTTGTTGAATGTGTTTGACTTTCATTTGACTCAATGAGCTTTGTGGAAAGCAACTGACTTTCATTTGATTCAAAAAGCTTTGTTTGAATGTATTTGACTTTCATTTAATTCTAAAAGCTTTGTGGAAAGTGTTTGACTTTCATTTGACTCAATTAGCTTTGTTGAATGTGTTTGACTTTCATTTGACTCAATTAGCTTTGTTCAATGCATTTGACTTTCATTTGATTCTAAAAGCTTGGTTGAAAGTGTTTGACATTCATTTGACTCAATTAGCTTTGTTGAATGCATTTGGCTTTCATTTGATTCAAAAAGCTTTGTTTGAATGTGTTTGACTTTCATTTGACTCAATTAGCTTTGTTGAATGTGTTTGACTTTCATTTTACTCAATTAGCATTGTGGAATGCAATTGATTTTCATTTGATCAAAAAGCTTAGTTTAATGTATTTGACTTTCATTTGATTCTAAAAGCTTTGTTGAAAGTGTTCGACTTTCATTTGACTCAATTAGCTTTGTTGATTGCATTTGACTTTCATTTAATTCAAAATGCTTTGTTTAAATGTGTTTGACTTTCATTTGATTCTAAAAGCTTTGTTGAAAGTGTTTGACATTCATTTGACTCAATTAGTTTTGTTGAATGCATTTCGCTTTCATTTGATTCAAAAAGCTTTGTTTGAATGTGTTTGACTTTCATTTGACTCAATTAGCTTTGTTGAATGTGTTTGACTTTCATTTGACTCAATTAGCATTGTGGAATGCAATTGTCTTTCATTTGATCAAAAAGCTTAGTTTAATGTATTTAACTTTCATTTTATTCTAAAAGCTTTGTTTAAAGTGTTTAACTTTCATTTGACTCAATTAGCTTTGAATAATGTGTTTGACTTTCATTTGATTCCATTAGTTTTGTTGAATGTGTTTGACTTTCATTTGATTCGAAAAGCTTTGTTTGAATGTATTTGACTTTCCTTTGATTCTAAAAGCTTTGTTGAAAGTGTTTGACTTTCATTTGACTCGATTAGCTTTGTTGAATGCATTTAACTTTCATTTGATTCTAAAAGCTTTGTTAAAAGTGTTTGACTTTCATTTGACTCAATTAGCTTTGTTGAATGCATTTGACTTTTATTTGATTCAAAAAGCTTTGTTTGAATGTGTTTGACTTTTATTTGACTCAATTACCTTTATTGAATGTGTTAGACTTTCATTTGACTCAATTAGCATTTGTTGAAAGTGTTTGACTTTCATTTGACTCAATTAGCTTTGTTGAATGCATTTGACTTTCATATGTTTCAAAAAGCTTTGTTTGAATGTGATTGACTTTCATTTAATTCTAAAAGCTTTATTGAAAGTGTTTGACTTTCATTTGACTCAATTAGCTTTGTTGAATGCATTTGACTTTCATTTGAATCAAGAAGCTTTGTTTGAATGTGTTTGACTTTCATTTGACTCAATTAGCATTGTGGAATGCCATGACTTTCATTTGATTCTAAAAGCTTTGTTGAAAGTGTTTGACTTTCATTTGACTCAATTAGCTTTGTTAAATGCATTTGACTTTCATTTGAATCAAAAAGCTTTGTTTGAATGTGTTTGACTTTCATTTGACTCAATTAGCTTTGTTGAAAGTGTTTGACTTTCATTTGACTCAATTAGCTTTGTTGAATGCATTTTACTTTCATTTGATTCAAAAAGCTTTGTTTGAATGTATTTGACTTTCATTTTATTCTAAAAGCTTTGTTGAAAGTGTTTGACTTTCATTTGACTCAATTAGCTTTGTTGAATGCATTTGACTTTCATTTGATTCAAAAAGCTTAATTTGAATGTGTTAGACTTTCATTTGATTCTAAAAGCTTTGTTAAAAGTGTTTGACTTTCATTTGACTCAATTAGCTTTGTTGAATGCATTTGACTTTCATTTGATTCAAAAAGCTTTGTTTGAATGTGTTTGACTTTCATTTGACTCAATTATCTTTGTTGAATGTGTTTGACTTTCATTTGACACAACTAGCATTTGTTGAAAGTGTTTGACTTTCATTTAACTCAATTAGCTTTGTTAAATGCATTTGACTTTCATATGATTCAAAAAGCTTTGTTTGAATGTGTTTGACTTTCATTTAATTCTAAAAGCTTTGTTGAAAGTGTTTGACTTTCATTTGACTCAATTAGCTTCGTTGAATGCATTTGACTTTCATTTGAATCAAGAAGCTTTGTTTGAATGTGTTTGACTTTCATTTAATTCTAAAAGCTTTGTTGAAAGTGTTTGACTTTCATTTGACTCAATTAGCTTTGTTGAATGCATTTGACTTTCATTTGAATCAAGAAGCTTTGTTTGAATGTGTTTGACTTTCATTTGACTCAATTAGCATTGTGGAATGCAATGACTTTCATTTGATTCAAAAAGCTTTGTTTGAATGCGTTTGACTTTCATTTGATTCTAAAAGCTTTGTTGAAAGTGTTAGACTTTCATTTGACTCAATTAGCTTTGCTGAATGCAATTGACTTTCATTTGATTCAAAAGATTTGTTTGAATGTGTTTGACTTTCATTTGATTCTAAAAGCTTTGTTGAAAGTGTTTGACTTTCATTTGACTCAATTAGCTTTGTTGAATGCATTTGACTTTCATTTGTTGAATGTATTTGACTTTTATTTGATTCTAAAAGCTTTGTTGAAAGTGTTTGACTTTCATTTGACTCAATTGGCTTTGTTGAATGCATTTGACATTCATTTGATTCAAAAAGCTTTGTTGAAAGTGTTTGACTTTCATTTGACTCAATTTGCTTTGTTGAATTCATTTGATTTTCATTTGGTTCAAAAAGCTTTGTTTGAATGTGTTTGACTTTCATTTCATTCTAAAAGCTTTGTTGAAAGTGTTTGACTTTCATTTGACTCAATTTGCTTTGTTGAATGCATTTTTCTTTCATTTGAATCTAAAAGCTTTATTTGATTGTGTTTGACTTTCATTTGACTTAATTAGATTTGTTGAAAGTGTTTAACTTTCATTTGACTCAATTGGCTTTGTTGAATGCATCTGACTTTCATTTGATTCAAAAAGCTTTGTTTGAATGTGTTTTACTTTCTTTTGACTCAATTAGCTTTGTTGAATGTGTTTGACTTTCATTTGACTCAATTAGCATTGTGGAATGCAATTGACTTTCATTTGATTCAAAAAGCTTTGTTTGAATGTATTTGACTTTCATTTGAATCAAAAAGCTTTGTTTGAATGTGTTTGACTTTCATTTGACTCAATTAGCTTTGTTGAAAGTGTTTGACTTTCATTTGACTCAATTAGCTTTGTTGAATGCATTTGACTTTCGTTTGATTCAAAAAGCTTTGTTTGAATGTGTTTGACTTTCTTTTGACTCAATTAGCTTTGTTGAATGTGTTTTACTTTCATTTGACTCAATTAGAATTGTGGAATGCAATTGACTTTCATTTGATTCTAAACGCTTTGTTTGAATGTATTTGAATTTCATTTGATTCTAAAAGCTTTGTTGAAAGTGTTTGACTTTCATTTGACTCAATTATCTTTGTTGAATGTGTTTGAATTTCATTTGACTAAATTAGCATTGTGGAATGCAATTGACTTTCATTTGATCAAAAAGCTTAGTTTAATGTAATAACTTTCATTTGATTCTAAAAGCTTCGTTGAAAGTGTTTGACTTTCATTTGACTCAATTAGCTTTGTTGAATGCATTTGGCTTTCATTTGATTCAAAAAGCTTTGTTTGAATGCGTTTGACTTTCATTTGGCTCAATTAGCTTCGTTGAATGTGTTTGACTTTCATTTGACTCAATTAGCATTGTGGAATGCAATTGACTTCCATTTGATTCAAAAAGATTTTTTTGAATGTATTTGACTTTCATTTGATTCAAAAAGCTTTGATGAAAGTGTTTGACTTTAATTTGACTCAATTAGTATTGTTGAATTCATTTGATTTTCATTTGATTCAAAAAGCTTTGTTTGAATGTGTTTGACTTTCATTTTATTCTAAAAGCTTTGTTGAAAGTGTTTGACTTTCATTTGACTCAATTTGATTTGTTGAATGCATTTTTCTTTCATTTGAATCTAAAAGCTTTATTTGATTGTGTTTGACTTTCATTTGACTTAATTAGATTTGTTGAAAGTGTTTAACTTTCATTTGACTCAATTGGCTTTGTTGAATGCATTTGACTTTCATTTGATTCAAAAAGCTTTGTTTGAATGTGTTTGACTTTCTTTTGACTCAATTAGCTTTGTTGAATGTGTTTGACTTTCATTTGACTCAATTAGCATTGTGGAATGCAATTGACTTTCATTTGATTCAAAAATCTTTGTTTGAATGTATTTGATTTTCATTTGAATCAAAAAGCTTTGTTTGAATGTGTTTGACTTTCATTTGACTCAATTAGTTTTGTTGAAAGTGTTTAACTTTCATTTGACTCAATTAGCTTTGTTGAATGCATTTTACTTTCATTTGATTCAAAAAGCTTTGTTTAAATGTATTTGACTTTCATTTCATTCTAAAAGCTTTGTTGAAAGTGTTTGACTTTCATTTGACTCAATTAGCTTTGTTGAATGCATTTGACTTTCATTTGATTCAAAAAGCTTAATTTGAATGTGTTAGACTTTCATTTGATTCTAAAAGCTTTGTTGAAAGTGTTAGACTTTCATTTGACTCAATTAGCTTTGCTGAATGCAATTGACTTTCATTTGATTCAAAAAGCTTTGTTTGAATGTGTTTGACTTTCATTTGATTCTAAAAGCTTTGTTAAAAGTGTTTGACTTTCATTTGACTCAATTAGCTTTGTTGAATGCATTTGACTTTTATTTGATTCAAAAAGCTTTGTTTGAATGTGTTTGACTTTTATTTGACTCAATTACCTTTGTTGAATGTGTTAGACTTTCATTTGACTCAATTAGCATTTGTTGAAAGTGTTTGACTTTCATTTGACTCAATTAGCTTTGTTGAATGCATTTGACTTTCATATGTTTCAAAAAGCTTTGTTTGAATGTGATTGACTTTCATTTAATTTTAAAAGCTTTATTGAAAGTGTTTGACTTTCATTTGACTCAATTAGCTTTGTTGAATGCATTTGACTTTCATTTGAATCAAGAAGCTTTGTTTGAATGTGTTTGACTTTCATTTGACTCAATTAGCATTGTGGAATGCCATGACTTTCATTTGATTCTAAAAGCTTTGTTGAAAGTGTTTGACTTTCATTTGACTCAATTAGCTTTGTTGAATGCATTTGACTTTCATTTGAATCAAAAAGCTTTGTTTGAATGTGTTTGACTTTCATTTGACTCAATTAGCTTTGTTGAAAGTGTTTGACTTTCATTTGACTCAATTAGCTTTGTTGAATGCATTTTACTTTCATTTGATTCAAAAAGCTTTGTTTGAATGTGTTTGACTTTCATTTTATTCTAAAAGCTTTGTTGAAAGTGTTTGACTTTCATTTGACTCAATTAGCTTTGTTGAATGCATTTGACTTTCATTTGATTCAAAATGCTTAATTTGAATGTGTTAGACTTTCATTTGATTCTAAAAGCTTTGTTAAAAGTGTTTGACTTTCATTTGACTCAATTAGCTTTGTTGAATGCATTTGACTTTCATTTGATTCAAAAAGCTTTGTTTGAATGTGTTTGACTTTCATTTGACTCAATTATCTTTGTTGAATGTGTTTGACTTTCATTTGACACAACTAGCATTTGTTGAAAGTGTTTGACTTTCATTTAACTCAATTAGCTTTGTTGAATGCATTTGACTTTCATATGATTCAAAAAGCTTTGTTTGAATGTGTTTGACTTTCATTTAATTCTAAAAGCTTTGTTGAAAGTGTTTGACTTTCATTTGACTCAATTAGCTTTGTTGAATGCATTTGACTTTCATTTGAATCAAGAAGCTTTGTTTGAATGTGTTTGAATTTCATTTAATTCTAAAAGCTTTGTTGAAAGTGTTTGACTTTCATTTGACTCAATTAGCTTTGTTGAATGCATTTGACTTTCATTTGAATCAAGAAGCTTTGTTTGAATGTGTTTTACTTTCATTTGACTCAATTAGCATTGTGGAATGCAATGACTTTCATTTGATTCAAAAAGCTTTGTTTGAATGCGTTTGACTTTCATTTGATTCAAAAAGCTTTGTTGAAAGTGTTAGACTTTCATTTGACTCAATTAGCTTTGCTGAATGCAATTAACTTTCATTTGATTCAAAAGATTTGTTTGAATGTGTTTAACTTTCATTTGATTCTAAAAGCTTTGTTGAAAGTGTTTGACTTTCATTTGACTCAATTAGCTTTGTTGAATGCATTTGACTTTCATTTGTTGAATGTATTTGACTTTTATTTGATTCTAAAAGCTTTGTTGAAAGTGTTTGACTTTCATTTGACTCAATTGGCTATGTTGAATGCATTTGACATTCATTTGATTCAAAAAGCTTTGTTGAAAGTGTTTGACTTTCATTTGACTCAATTTGCTTTGTTGAATTCATTTGATTTTCATTTGATTCAAAAAGCTTTGTTTGAATGTGTTTGACTTTCATTTCATTCTAAAAGCTTTGTTGAAAGTGTTTGACTTTCATTTGACTCAATTTGCTTTGTTGAATGCATTTTTCTTTCATTTGAATCTCAAAGCTTTATTTGATTGTGTTTGACTTTCATTTGACTTAATTAGATTTGTTGAAAGTGTTTAACTTTCATTTGACTCAATTGGCTTTGTTGAATGCATCTGACTTTCATTTGATTCAAAAAGCTTTGTTTGAATGTGTTTGACTTTCTTTTGACTCAATTAGCTTTGTTGAATGTGTTTGACTTTCATTTGACTCAATTAGCATTGTGGAATGCAATTGACTTTCATTTGATTCAAAAAGCTTTGTTTGAATGTATTTGACTTTCATTTGAATCAAAAAGCTTTGTTTGAATGTGTTTGACTTTCATTTGACTCAATTAGCTTTGTTGAAAGTGTTTGACTTTCATTTGACTCAATTAGCTTTGTTGAATGCATTTGACTTTCGTTTGATTCAAAAAGCTTTGTTTGAATGTGTTTGACTTTCTTTTGACTCAATTAGCTTTGTTGAATGTGTTTTACTTTCATTTGACTCAATTAGAATTGTGGAATGCAATTGACTTTCATTTGATTCTAAACGCTTTGTTTGAATGTATTTGAATTTCATTTGATTCTAAAAGCTTTGTTGAAAGTGTTTGACTTTCATTTGACTCAATTATCTTTGTTGAATGTGTTTGAATTCCATTTGACTAAATTAGCATTGTGGAATGCAATTGACTTTCATTTGATCAAAAAGCTTAGTTTAATGTATTTAACTTTCATTTGATTCTAAAAGCTTCGTTGAAAGTGTTTGACTTTCATTTGACTCAATTAGCTTTGTTGAATGCATTTGGCTTTCATTTGATTCAAAAAGCTTTGTTTGAATGCGTTTGACTTTCATTTGGCTCAATTAGCTTCGTTGAATGTGTTTGACTTTCATTTGACTCAATTAGCATTGTGGAATGCAATTGACTTCCATTTGATTCAAAAAGATTTGTTTGAATGTATTTGACTTTCATTTGATTCAAAAAGCTTTGATGAAAGTGTTTGACTTTCATTTGACTCAATTAGCTTTGTTGAATTCATTTGATTTTCATTTGATTCAAAAAGCTTTGTTTGAATGTGCTTGACTTTCATTTCATTCTAAAAGCTTTGTTGAAAGTGTTTGACTTTCATTTGACTCAATATGATTTGTTGAATGCATTTTTCTTTCATTTGAATCTAAAAGCTTTATTTGATTGTGTTTGACTTTCATTTGACTTAATTAGATTTGTTGAAAGTGTTTAACTTTCATTTGACTCAATTGGCTTTGTTGAATGCATTTGACTTTCATTTGATTCAAAAAGCTTTGTTTGAATGTGTTTGACTTTCTTTTGACACAATTAGCTTTGTTGAATGTGTTTGACTTTCATTTGACTCAATTAGCATTGTGGAATGCAATTGACTTTCATTTGATTCAAAAAGCTTTGTTTGAATGTATTTGACTTTCATTTGAATCAAAAAGCTTTGTTTGAATGTGTTTGACTTTCATTTGACTCAATTAGTTTTGTTGAAAGTGTTTAACTTTCATTTGACTCAATTAGCTTTGTTGAATGCATTTTACTTTCATTTGATTAAAAAAGCTTTGTTTGAATGTATTTGACTTTCATTTGATTCTAAAAGCTTTGTTGAAAGTGTTTGACTTTCATTTGACTCAATTAGCTTTGTTGAATGCATTTGACTTTCATTTGAATCAAGAAGCTTTGTTTGAATGTGTTTGACTTTCATTTAATTCTAAAAGCTTTGTTGAAAGTGTTTGACTTTCATTTGACTCAATTAGCTTTGTTGAATGCATTTGACTTTCATTTGAATCAAGAAGCTTTGTTTGAATGTGTTTGACTTTCATTTGACTCAATTAGCATTGTGGAATGCAATGACTTTCATTTGATTCAAAAAGCTTTGTTTGAATGTATTTGACTTTCATTTGATTCTAAAAGCTTTGTTGAAAGTGTTAGACTTTCATTTGACTCAATTAGCTTTGCTGAATGCAATTGACTTTCATTTGATTCAAAAGATTTGTTTGAATGTGTTTGACTTTCATTTGATTCTAAAAGCTTTGTTGAAAGTGTTTGACTTTCATTTGACTCAATTAGCTTTGTTGAATGCATTTGACTTTCATTTGTTGAATGTATTTGACTTTTATTTGATTCTAAAAGCTTTGTTGAAAGTGTTTGACTTTCATTTGACTCAATTGGCTATGTTGAATGCATTTGACTTTCATTTGATTCAAAAAGCTTTGTTGAAAGTGTTTGACTTTCATTTGACTCCATTTGCTTTGTTGAATTCATTTGATTTTCATTTGATTCAAAAAGCTTTGTTTGAATGTGTTTGACTTTCATTTCATTCTAAAAGCTTTGTTGAAAGTGTTTGACTTTCATTTGACTCAATTTGATTTGTTGAATGCATTTTTCTTTCATTTGAATCTAAAAGCTTTATTTGATTGTGTTTGACTTTCATTTGACTTAATTAGATTTGTTGAAAGTGTTTAACTTTCATTTGACTCAATTGGCTTTGTTGAATGCATTTGACTTTCATTTGATTCAAAAAGCTTTGTTTGAATGTGTTTGACTTTCTTTTGACTCAATTAGCTTTGTTGAATGTGTTTGACTTTCATTTGACTCAATTAGCATTGTGGAATGCAATTGACTTTCATTTGATTCAAAAAGCTTTGTTTGAATGTATTTGACTTTCATTTGAATCAAAAAGCTTTGTTTGAATGTGTTTGACTTTCATTTGACTCAATAAGCTTTGTTGAAAGTGTTTGACTTTCATTTGACTCAATTAGCTTTGTTGAATGCATTTGACTTTCGTTTGATTCAAAAAGCTTTGTTTGAATGTGTTTGACTTTCTTTTGACTCAATTAGCTTTGTTGAATGTGTTTTACTTTCATTTGACTCAATTAGCATTGTGGAATGCAATTGACTTTTATTTGATTCTAAACGCTTTGTTTGAATGTATTTGAATTTCATTTGATTCTAAAAGCTTTGTTGAAAGTGTTTGACTTTCATTTGACTCAATTATCTTTGTTGAATGTGTTTGAATTTCATTTGACTAAATTAGCATTGTGGAATGCAATTGACTTTCATTTGATCAAAAAGCTTAGTTTAACGTATTTAACTTTCATTTGATTCTAAAAGCTTCGTTGAAAGTGTTTGACTTTCATTTGACTCAATTAGCTTTGTTGAATGCATTTGGCTTTCATTTGATTCAAAAAGCTTTGTTTGAATGCGTTTGACTTTCATTTGACTCAATTAGCTTCGTTGAATGTGTTTGACTTTCATTTGACTTAATTAGCATTGTGGAATGCAATTGACTTCCATTTCATTCAAAAAGATTTGTTTGAATGTATTTGACTTTCATTTGATTCTAAAAGCTTTGATGAAAGTGTTTGACTTTCATTTGACTCAATTAGCTTTGTTGAATTCATTTGATTTTCATTTGATTCAAAAAGCTTTGTTTGAACGTGTTTGACTTTCATTTCATTCTAAAAGCTTTGTTGAAAGTATTTGACTTTCATTTGACTCAATTTGCTTTGTTGAATGCATTTTTCTTTCATTTGAATCTAAAAGCTTTATTTGATTGTGTTTGACTTTCATTTGACTCAATTAGATTTGTTGAAAGTGTTTAACTTTCATTTGACTCAATTGGCTTTGTTGAATGCATTTGACTTTCTTTTGATTCAAAAAGCTTTGTTTGAATGTGTTTGACTTTCTTTTGACTCAATTAGCTTTGTTGAATGTGTTTGACTTTCATTTGACTCAATTAGCATTGTGGAATGCAATTGACTTTCATTTGATTCATAAAGCTTTGTTTGAATGTATTTGACTTTCATTTGAATCAAAAAGCTTTGTTTGAATGTGTTTGACTTTCATTTGACTCAATTAGCTTTGTTGAAAGTGTTTGACTTTCATTTGACTCAATTAGCTTTATTGAATGCATTTGACTTTCGTTTGATTAAAAAAGCTTTGTTTGAATGTGTTTGACTTTCTTTTGACTCAATTAGCTTTGTTGAATGTGTTTTACTTTCATTTGACTCAATTAGCATTGTGGAATGCAATTGACTTTCATTTGATTCTAAACGCTTTGTTTGAATGTATTTGAATTTCATTTGATTCTAAAAGCTTCGTTGAAAGTGTTTGACTTTCATTTGACTCAATTAGCTTTGTTGAATGCATTTGGCTTTCATTTGATTCAAAAAGCTTTGTTTGAATGTGTTTTACTTTCATTTGATTCTAAAAGCTTTGTTGAAACTGTTTGACATTCATTTGACTCAATTAGCTTTGTTGAATGCATTTGGCTTTCATTTAATTCAAAAACCTTTGTTTGAATGTGTTTGACTTTCATTTTACTCAATTAGTTGTGTTGAATGTGATTGACTTTCAATTGACTTAATTAGAATTGTGGAATGCAATTGACTTTCATTTGATCAAAAAGCTTAGTTTAATGTATTTGACTTTCATCTAACGCAATTAGCTTTGTTGAATGCATTTGACTTTCATTTGTTTCTAAAAGCTTTGTTTGAATGTGTTTGACTTTCATTTAATTCTAAAAGCTTTGTTGAAAGTGTTTGACTTTCATTAGACTCAATTGGCTTTGTTGAATGCATTTGACTTTCATTTGAATCAAGAAGCTTTGTTTGAATGTGTTTGACTTTCATTTGACTCAATTAGTTTTGTTGAATGTGTTTGACTTTCATTTGACTCAATTAGCATTGTGGAATGCAACTGACTTCCATTTGATTCAAAAATCTTTGTTTGAATGTATTTGACTTTCATTTGATTCTAAAAGCTTTGATGAAAGTGTTTGAATTTCATTTGACTCAATTTGCTTTGTTGAATTCATTTGATTTTCATTTAATTCAAAAAGCTTTGATTGAATGTGTTTGACTTTCATTTGATTCTAAAAGCTTTGTTGAAAGTGTTATACTTTCATTTGACTCAATTAGCATTGTGGAATGCAATTGACTTTCATTTGATTCAAAAAGCTTTGTTTGAATGTATTTGACTTTCATTTGATTCTAAAAGCTAGGTTGAAAGTGTTTGACTTTCATTTGACTCAATTATCTTTGTTGAATGCAATTGAATTTCATTTGATTCAAAAAGCTTCGTTTGAATGTGTTTGACTTTCATTTGATTCTAAAAGCTTTGTTGAAAGTGTTTGACTTTCATTTGACTCAATTAGCTTTGTTGAATGCATTTGGCTTTCATTTGATTCAAAAAGCTTTGTTTGAATGTGTTTGACTTTCATTTGACTCAATTGGCTTTGTTGAATGCATTTGACTTACATTTGATTCAAAAAGTTTTGTTTGAATGCGTTTGACTTTCATTTGACTCAATTAGCTTCGTTGAATGTGTTTGACTTTCATTTGACTCAATTAGCATTGTGGAATGCAATTGACTTCCATTTGATTCAAAAAGCTTTGTTTGAATGTATTTGACTTTCATTTGATTCTAAAAGCTTTGATGAAAGTGTTTGACTTTCATTTGACTCAATTAGCTTTGTTGAATTCATTTGATTTTCATTTGATTCAAAAAGCTTTGTTAGAATGTGTTTGACTTTCATTTCATTCTAAAAGTTTTGTTGAAAGTGTTTGACTTTCATTTGACTCAATTTGCTTTGTTGAATGCATTTTTCTTTCATTTGAATCTAAAAGCTTTATTTGATTGTGTTTGACTTTCATTTGACTCAATTAGATTTGTTGAAAGTGTTTAACTTTCATTTGACTCAATTAGCTTTGTTGAATGCATTTGGCTTTCATTTGATTCAAAAAGCTTTGTTTGAATGCGTTTGACTTTCATTTGACTCAATTAGCTTCGTTGAATGTGTTTGACTTTCATTTGACTTAATTAGCATTGTGGAATGCAATTGACTTCCATTTCATTCAAAAAGATTTGTTTGAATGTATTTGACTTTCATTTGATTCTAAAAGCTTTGATGAAAGTGTTTGACTTTCATTTGACTCAATTAGCTTTGTTGAATTCATTTGATTTTCATTTGATTCAAAAAGCTTTGTTTGAACGTGTTTGACTTTCATTTCATTCTAAAAGCTTTGTTGAAAGTGTTTGACTTTCATTTGACTCAATTTGCTTTGTTGAATGCATTTTTCTTTCATTTGAATCTAAAAGCTTTATTTGATTGTGTTTGACTTTCATTTGACTCAATTAGATTTGTTGAAAGTGTTTAACTTTCATTTGACTCAATTGGCTTTGTTGAATGCATTTGACTTTCTTTTGATTCAAAAAGCTTTGTTTGAATGTGTTTGACTTTCTTTTGACTCAATTAGCTTTGTTGAATGTGTTTGACTTTCATTTGACTCAATTAGCATTGTGGAATGCAATTGACTTTCATTTGATTCAAAAAGCTTTGTTTGAATGTATTTGACTTTCATTTGAATCAAAAAGCTTTGTTTGAATGTGTTTGACTTTCATTAGACTCAATTAGCTTTGTTGAAAGTGTTTGACTTTCATTTGACTCAATTAGCTTTATTGAATGCATTTGACTTTCGTTTGATTAAAAAAGCTTTGTTTGAATGTGTTTGACTTTCTTTTGACTCAATTAGCTTTGTTGAATGTGTTTTACTTTCATTTGACTCAATTAGCATTGTGGAATGCAATTGACTTTCATTTGATTCTAAACGCTTTGTTTGAATGTATTTGAATTTCATTTGATTCTAAAAGCTTCGTTGAAAGTGTTTGACTTTCATTTGACTCAATTAGCTTTGTTGAATGCATTTGGCTTTCATTTGATTCAAAAAGCTTTGTTTGAATGTGTTTTACTTTAATTTGATTCTAAAAGCTTTGTTGAAACTGTTTGACATTCATTTGACTCAATTAGCTTTGTTGAATGCATTTGGCTTTCATAAAATTCAAAAACCTTTGTTTGAATGTGTTTGACTTTCATTTTACTCAATTAGTTGTGTTGAATGTGATTGACTTTCAATTGACTTAATTAGAATTGTGGAATGCAATTGACTTTCATTTGATCAAAAAGCTTAGTTTAATGTATTTGACTTTCATCTAACGCAATTAGCTTTGTTGAATGCATTTGACTTTCATTTGTTTCTAAAAGCTTTGTTTGAATGTGTTTGACTTTCATTTAATTCTAAAAGCTTTGTTGAAAGTGTTTGACTTTCATTAGACTCAATTGGCTTTGTTGAATGCATTTGACTTTCATTTGAATCAAGAAGCTTTGTTTGAATGTGTTTGACTTTCATTTGACTCAATTAGTTTTGTTGAATGTGTTTGACTTTCATTTGACTCAATTAGCATTGTGGAATGCAACTGACTTCCATTTGATTCAAAAATCTTTGTTTGAATGTATTTGACTTTCATTTGATTCTAAAAGCTTTGATGAAAGTGTTTGAATTTCATTTGACTCAATTAGCTTTGTTGAATTCATTTGATTTTCATTTAATTCAAAAAGCTTTGATTGAATGTGTTTGACTTTCATTTGATTCTAAAAGCTTTGTTGAAAGTGTTATACTTTCATTTGACTCAATTAGCATTGTGGAATGCAATTGACTTTCATTTGATTCAAAAAGCTTTGTTTGAATGTATTTGACTTTCATTTGATTCTAAAAGCTAGGTTGAAAGTGTTTGACTTTCATTTGACTCAATTATCTTTGTTGAATGCAATTGAATTTCATTTGATTCAAAAAGCTTCGTTTGAATGTGTTTGACTTTCATTTGATTCTAAAAGCTTTGTTGAAAGTGTTTGACTTTCATTTGACTCAATTAGCTTTGTTGAATGCATTTGGCTTTCATTTGATTCAAAAAGCTTTGTTTGAATGTGTTTGACTTTCATTTGACTCAATTGGCTTTGTTGAATGCATTTGACTTACATTTGATTCAAAAAGTTTTGTTTGAATGCGTTTGACTTTCATTTGACTCAATTAGCTTCGTTTAATGTGTTTGACTTTCATTTGACTCAATTAGCATTGTGGAATGCAATTGACTTCCATTTGATTCAAAAAGCTTTGTTTGAATGTATTTGACTTTCATTTGATTCTAAAAGCTTTGATGAAAGTGTTTGACTTTCATTTGACTCAATTAGCTTTGTTGAATTCATTTGATTTTCATTTGATTCAAAAAGCTTTGTTAGAATGTGTTTGACTTTCATTTCATTCTAAAAGTTTTGTTGAAAGTGTTTGACTTTCATTTGACTCAATTTGCTTTGTTGAATGCATTTTTCTTTCATTTGAATCTAAAAGCTTTATTTGATTGTGTTTGACTTTCATTTGACTCAATTAGATTTGTTGAAAGTGTTTAACTTTCATTTGACTCAATTGGCTTTGTTGAATGCATTTGACTTTCATTTGATTCAAAAAGCTTTGTTTGAATGTGTTTGTCTTTCTTTTGACTCAATTAGCTTTGTTGAATGTGTTTGACTTTCATTTGACTCAATTAGCATTGTGGAATGCAATTGACTTTCATTTGATTCAAAAAGCTTTGTTTGAATGTGTTTGACTTTCATTTGATTCTAAAAGCTTTGTTGCAAGTGTTTGATTTTCATTTGACTCAATTATCTTTGTTGAATGTGTTTGAATTTCATTTGACTTAATTAGCATTGTGGAATGCAATTGACTTTCATTTGATCAAAAAGCTTAGTTTAATGTATTTAACTTTCATTTGATTCTAAAAGCTTCGTTGAAAGTGTTTGACTTTCATTTGACTCAATTATCTTTGTTGAATGCAATTGAATTTCATTTGATTCAAAAAGCTTCGTTTGAATGTGTTTGACTTTCATTTGATTCTAAAAGCTTTGTTGAAAGTGTTTGACTATCATTTGACTCAATTAGCTTTGTTGAATGCATTTGGCTTTCATTTGATTCAAAAAGCTTTGTTTGAATGTGTTTGACTTTCATTTGACTCAATTGGCTTTGTTGAATGCATTTGACTTTCATTTGATTCAAAAAGCTTTGTTTGAATGCGTTTGACTTTCATTTGACTCAATTAGCTTCGTTGAATGTGTTTGACTTTCATTTGACTCAATTAGCATTGTGGAATGCAATTGACTTCCATTTGATTCAAAAAGCTTTGTTTGAATGTATTTAACTTTCATTTGATTCTAAAAGCTTTGATGAAAGTGTTTGACTTTCATTTGACTCAATTAGCTTTGTTGAATTCATTTGATTTTCATTTGATTCAAAAAGCTTTGTTAGAATGTGTTTGACTTTCATTTCATTCTAAAAGCTTTGTTGAAAGTGTTTGACTTTCATTTGACTCAATTTGCTTTGTTGAATGCATTTTTCTTTCATTTGAATCTAAAAGCTTTATTTGATTGTGTTTGACTTTCATTTGACTCAATTAGATTTGTTGAAAGTGTATAACTTTCATTTGACTCAATTGGCTTTGTTGAATGCATTTGACTTTCATTTGATTCAAAAAGCTTTGTTTGAATGTATTTGACTTTCATTTGATTCTAAAAGCTTTGTTGAAAGTGTTTGACTTTCATTAGACTCAATTATCTTTGTTGAATGTGTTTGAATTTCATTTGACTAAATTAGCATTGTGGAATGCAATTGACTTTCATTTGATCAAAAAGCTTAGTTTAATGTGTTTAACTTTCATTTGATTCTAAAAGCTTCGTTGAAAGTGTTTGACTTTCATTTTACTCAATTAGCTTTGTTGAATTCATTTCACTTTCATTTGATTCAAAAAGCTTTGTTTTAATGTGTTTGACTTTCAGTAGATTTTAAAAGCTTTGTTGAAAGTGTTTAACTTTCATTTGACTCAATTAGCTTTGTTGAATGCATTTCACTTTCACTTGAATCAAGAAGCTTTGTTTGAATGTGTTTAACTTTCATTTGACTTAATTAACTTTGTTGAATGTGTTTGACTTTCATTTTACTCAATTAACATTGTGGAATGCAATTGACTTTCATTTGATTCAAAAAGCTTTGTTGAAAGTGTTTGACTTTTATTTGACTTAATTAGCTTTGTTGAATGCAATTGACCTTCATTTGATTCAAAAAGCTTTGTTTGAATGTGTTTGACTTTCATTTCATTCTAAAAGCTTTGTTGAAAGTGTTTGACGTTCATTTGACTTAATTAGCTTTGTTGAATGCATTTGACTTTCATTTGAATCAAGAAGCTTTGTTTGAATGTGTTTGACTTTCATTTGACTCAATTGGCTTTGTTGAATGCATATGACTTTCATTTGATTGAAAAAGCATTGTTTGAATGTGTTTGACTTTCATTTGACTCAATTAGCTTCGTTGAATGTGTTTGACTTTCGTTTGACTCAATTAGCATTGTGGAATGCAATTGATTTCCATTTAATTCAAAATGCTTTGTTTGAATGTATTTGACTTTCATTTGATTCTAAAAGCTTTGATGAATGTGCTTGACTTTCATTTGACTCAATTAGCTTTGTTGAATTTATTTGATTTTCATTTGATTCAAAAAGCTTTGTTTGAATGTGTTTGACTTTCATTTGATTCTAAAAGCTTTGTTGAAAGTGGTTGACTTTCATTTGACTCAATTAGCTTTGTTGAATGCATTTGGCTTTCATTTGATTCAAAAAGCTTTGTTTAAATGTGTTTGACTTTCATTTGACTCAATTGGCTTTGTTGAATGCGTTTGACTTTCATTTGACTCAATTAGCATTGTGGAATGCAATTGACTTTCATTAGATTCAAAAAGCTTTGTTTGAATGTATTTCACTTTTATTTGATTCTAAAAGCTTGGTTGAAATTGTTTGACTTTCATTTGACTCAATTAGCTTTGTTGAGTGCAATAGACCTTCATTTGAGTCAAAAAGCTTTGTTTGAATGTGTTTGACTTTCATTTCATTCTAAAAGCTTTGTTAAAAGTGTTTGACTTTCATTTGACTCAATTAGCATTGTGGAATGCAATTGACTTTCATTTGATTCAAAAAGCTTTGTTTGAATGTATTTGACTTTCATTTGAATCTAAAAGCTTTGTTTGAATGTGTTTGACTTTCATTTGACTCAATTAGCTTTGTTGAAAGTGTTTGACTTTCATTTGACTCAATTAGCTTTATTGAATGCATTTGACTTTCGTTTGATTAAAAAAGCTTTGTTTGAATGTGTTTGACTTTCTTTTGACTCAATTAGCTTTGTTGAATGTGTTTTACTTTCATTTGACTCAATTAGCATTGTGGAATGCAATTGACTTTCATTTGATTCTAAACGCTTTGTTTGAATGTATTTGAATTTCATTTGATTCTAAAAGCTTCGTTGAAAGTGTTTGACTTTCATTTGACTCAATTAGCTTTGTTGAATGCATTTGGCTTTCATTTGATTCAAAAAGCTTTGTTTGAATGTGTTTTACTTTCATTTGATTCTAAAAGCTTTGTTGAAACTGTTTGACATTCATTTGACTCAATTAGCTTTGTTGAATGCATTTGGCTTTCATTTAATTCAAAAACCTTTGTTTGAATGTGTTTGACTTTCATTTTACTCAATTAGTTGTGTTGAATGTGATTGACTTTCAATTGACTTAATTAGAATTGTGGAATGCAATTGACTTTCATTTGATCAAAAAGCTTAGTTTAATGTATTTGACTTTCATCTAACGCAATTAGCTTTGTTGAATGCATTTGACTTTCATTTGTTTCTAAAAGCTTTGTTTGAATGTGTTTGACTTTCATTTAATTCTAAAAGCTTTGTTGAAAGTGTTTGACTTCCATTAGACTCAATTGGCTTTGTTGAATGCATTTGACTTTCATTTGAATCAAGAAGCTTTGTTTGAATGTGTTTGACTTTCATTTGACTCAATTAGTTTTGTTGAATGTGTTTGACTTTCATTTGACTCAATTAGCATTGTGGAATGCAACTGACTTCCATTTGATTCAAAAATCTTTGTTTGAATGTATTTGACTTTCATTTCATTCTAAAAGCTTTGATGAAAGTGTTTGAATTTCATTTGACTCAATTAGCTTTGTTGAATTCATTTGATTTTCATTTAATTCAAAAAGCTTTGATTGAATGTGTTTGACTTTCATTTGATTCTAAAAGCTTTGTTGAAAGTGTTATACTTTCATTTGACTCAATTAGCATTGTGGAATGCAATTGACTTTCATTTGATTCAAAAAGCTTTGTTTGAATGTATTTGACTTTCATTTGATTCTAAAAGCTAGGTTGAAAGTGTTTGACTTTCATTTGACTCAATTATCTTTGTTGAATGCAATTGAATTTCATTTGATTCAAAAAGCTTCGTTTGAATGTGTTTGACTTTCATTTGATTCTAAAAGCTTTGTTGAAAGTGTTTGACTTTCATTTGACTCAATTAGCTTTGTTGAATGCATTTGGCTTTCATTTGATTCAAAAAGCTTTGTTTGAATGTGTTTGACTTTCATTTGACTCAATTGGCTTTGTTGAATGCATTTGACTTACATTTGATTCAAAAAGTTTTGTTTGAATGCGTTTGACTTTCATTTGACTCAATTAGCTTCGTTGAATGTGTTTGACTTTCATTTGACTCAATTAGCATTGTGGAATGCAATTGACTTCCATTTGATTCAAAAAGCTTTGTTTGAATGTATTTGACTTTCATTTGATTCTAAAAGCTTTGATGAAAGTGTTTGACTTTCATTTGACTCAATTAGCTTTGTTGAATTCATTTGATTTTCATTTGATTCAAAAAGCTTTGTTAGAATGTGTTTGACTTTCATTTCATTCTAAAAGTTTTGTTGAAAGTGTTTGACTTTCATTTGACTCAATTTGCTTTGTTGAATGCATTTTTCTTTCATTTGAATCTAAAAGCTTTATTTGATTGTGTTTGACTTTCATTTGACTCAATTAGATTTGTTGAAAGTGTTTAACTTTCATTTGACTCAATTAGCTTTGTTGAATGCATTTGGCTTTCATTTGATTCAAAAAGCTTTGTTTGAATGCGTTTGACTTTCATTTGACTCAATTAGCTTCGTTGAATGTGTTTGACTTTCATTTGACTTAATTAGCATTGTGGAATGCAATTGACTTCCATTTCATTCAAAAAGATTTGTTTGAATGTATTTGACTTTCATTTGATTCTAAAAGCTTTGATGAAAGTGTTTGACTTTCATTTGACTCAATTATCTTTGTTGAATGTGTTTGAATTTCATTTGACTTAATTAGCATTGTGGAATGCAATTGACTTTCATTTGATCAAAAAGCTTAGTTTAATGTATTTAACTTTCATTTGATTCTAAAAGCTTCGTTGAAAGTGTTTGACTTTCATTTGACTCAATTATCTTTGTTGAATGCAATTGAATTTCATTTGATTCAAAAAGCTTCGTTTGAATGTGTTTGACTTTCATTTGATTCTAAAAGCTTTGTTGAAAGTGTTTGACTTTCATTTGACTCAATTAGCTTTGTTGAATGCATTTGGCTTTCATTTGATTCAAAAAGCTTTGTTTGAATGTGTTTGACTTTCATTTGACTCAATTGGCTTTGTTGAATGCATTTGACTTTCATTTGATTCAAAAAGCTTTGTTTGAATGCGTTTGACTTTCATTTGACTCAATTAGCTTCGTTGAATGTGTTTGACTTACATTTGACTCAATTAGCATTGTGGAATGCAATTGACTTCCATTTGATTCAAAAAGCTTTGTTTGAATGTATTTAACTTTCATTTGATTCTAAAAGCTTTGATGAAAGTGTTTGACTTTCATTTGACTCAATTAGCTTTGTTGAATTCATTTGATTTTCATTTGATTCAAAAAGCTTTGTTAGAATGTGTTTGACTTTCATTTCATTCTAAAAGCTTTGTTGAAAGTGTTTGACTTTCATTTGACTCAATTTGCTTTGTTGAATGCATTTTTCTTTCATTTGAATCTAAAAGCTTTATTTGATTGTGTTTGACTTTCATTTGACTCAATTAGATTTGTTGAAAGTGTATAACTATCATTTGACTCAATTGGCTTTGTTGAATGCATTTGACTTTCATTTGATTCAAAAAGCTTTGTTTGAATGTATTTGACTTTCATTTGATTCTAAAAGCTTTGTTGAAAGTGTTTGACTTTCATTAGACTCAATTATCTTTGTTGAATGTGTTTGAATTTCATTTGACTAAATTAGCATTGTGGAATGCAATTGACTTTCATTTGATCAAAAAGCTTAGTTTAATGTGTTTAACTTTCATTTGATTCTAAAAGCTTCGTTGAAAGTGTTTGACTTTCATTTTACTCAATTAGCTTTGTTGAATTCATTTCACTTTCATTTGATTCAAAAAGCTTTGTTTTAATGTGTTTGACTTTCAGTAGATTCTAAAAGCTTTGTTGAAAGTGTTTAACTTTCATTTGACTCAATTAGCTTTGTTGAATGCATTTCACTTTCACTTGAATCAAGAAGCTTTGTTTGAATGTGTTTAACTTTCATTTGACTTAATTAACTTTGTTGAATGTGTTTGACTTTCATTTTACTCAATTAACATTGTGGAATGCAATTGACTTTCATTTGATTCAAATAGCTTTGTTGAAAGTGTTTGACTTTTATTTGACTTAATTAGCTTTGTTGAATGCAATTGACCTTCATTTGATTCAAAAAGCTTTGTTTGAATGTGTTTGACTTTCATTTCATTCTAAAAGCTTTGTTGAAAGTGTTTGTCGTTCATTTGACTCAATTAGCTTTGTTGAATGCATTTGACTTTCATTTGAATCAAGAAGCTTTGTTTGAATGTGTTTGACTTTCATTTGACTCAATTGGCTTTGTTGAATGCATATGACTTTCATTTGATTCAAAAAGCATTGTTTGAATGTGTTCGACTTTCATTTGACTCAATTAGCTTCGTTGAATGTGTTTGACTTTCGTTTGACTCAATTAGCATTGTGGAATGCAATTGATTTCCATTTAATTCAAAATGCTTTGTTTGAATGTATTTGACTTTCATTTGATTCTAAAAGCTTTGATGAATGTGCTTGACTTTCATTTGACTCAATTAGCTTTGTTGAATTTATTTGATTTTCATTTGATTCAAAAAGCTTTGTTTGAATGTGTTTGACTTTCATTTGATTCTAAAAGCTTTATTGAAAGTGGTTGACTTTCATTTGACTCAATTAGCTTTGTTGAATGCATTTGGCTTTCATTTGATTCAAAAAGCTTTGTTTAAATGTGTTTGACTTTCATTTGACTCAATTGGCTTTGTTGAATGCGTTTGACTTTCATTTGACTCAATTAGCATTGTGGAATGCAATTGACTTTCATTAGATTCAAAAAGCTTTGTTTGAATATATTTCACTTTTATTTGATTCTAAAAGCTTGGTTGAAATTGTTTGACTTTCATTTGACTCAATTAGCTTTGTTGAATGCAATAGACCTTCATTTGAGTCAAAAAGCTTTGTTTGAATGTGTTTGACTTTCATTTCATTCTAAAAGCTTTGTTAAAAGTGTTTGACTTTCTTTTGACTCAATTAGCTTTGTTGAATGCATTTGACTTTCATTTGAATCAAGAAGCTTTGTTTGAATGTGTTTGACTTTCATTTGACTCAATTAGCTTCGTTGAATGTGTTTGAGTTTCATTTGACTCAATTAGCATTGTGGAATGCAATTGATTTTCATTTGATTCAAAAAGCTATGTTTGAATGTATTTGACTTTCATTTGATTCTAAAAGCTTTGATGAATGTGTTTGACTTTCATTTGACTCAATTAGCTTTGTTGAATTTATTTGATTTTCATTTGATTCAAAAAGCTTTGTTTGAATGTGTTTGACTTTCATTTGATTCTAAAAGCTTTGTTGAAAGTGTTTGACTTTCATTTGACTCAATTAGCTTTATTGAATGCATTTAACTTTCATTTGAATCAAAAATATTTGTTTCAATGTGTTTGACTTTCTTTTGACTCAATTAGCTTTGTTAAATGTGTTTGACTTTCATTTGAATCAATTAGCATTATGGAATGCAATTGACTTTCATTTGATTCAAAAAGCTTTGTTTGAATGTATTTGACTTTCATTTGATTCTAAACGTTTTGTTGAATGTGTTTGACTTTCATTTGACTCAATTAGCTTTGTTGAATGCATTTGACTTTCATTTGATTCAAAAAGCTTTGATTGAATGTGTTTGACTTTCATTTGATTCTAAAAGCTTTGTTGAAAGTGTTTGACTTTCATTTGACTCAATTAGCTTTGTTGAATGCTTTTGACTTTCATTTGAATCAAGAAGCTTTGTTTGAATGTGTTTGACTTTCATTTGACTCAATTGGCTTTGTTGAATGCATTTGACTTTCATCTAACTCAACTAGCTTCGTTGAATGTGTTTGACTTTCATTTGACTCAATTAGCATTGTGGAATGCAACTGACTTCCATTTGATTCAAAAATCTTTGTTTGAATGTATTTGACTTTCATTTGATTCTTAAAGCTTTGATTAAAGTGTTTGAATTTCATTTGACTCAATTAGCTATGTTGAATTCATTTGATTTTCATTTGACTCAATTAGCTTTGTTAAATGTGTTTGACTTTCATTTGACTCAATTAGCTTTGTTGAATATGTTTGACTTTCATTTGACTCAATTAGCTTTGTTTGAATGTGTTTAACTTTCATTTAACTCAATTGGCTTTGTTGAATGCATTTGACTTTAATTTGATTCAGAAAGCTTTGCTTGAATGTGTTTGACTTTATTTTGACTCAATTAGCTTTGTTGAATGTGTTTGACTTTCATTTGACTCAATTAGTATTGTGGAATGCAATTTACTTTCATTTGATTCAAAAAGCTTTGTTTGAATGTATTTGACTGTCATTTGATTCTAAAAGCTTTGTTGAAAGTGTTTGACTTTCATTTGATTCAATTAGCTTTGTTGAATGTGTTTGGCTTTCATTTGACTCAATTAGCATTGTGGAATGCAATTGACTTTTATTTGATCAAAAAGGTTAGTTTAATGTATTTGACTTTCATTTGATTCTAAAAGCTTTGTTGAAAGTGTTTGACTTTCATTTGACTTTATTAGCTTTGTTGAATGCATTTGACTTTCATTTGATTCAAAAAGCTTTGTTTGAATGTGTTTGACTTTCATTAGATTCTAAAAGCTTTGTTGAAAGTGTTTGACTTTCATTTGACTGAATTAGCTTTGTTGAATGCATTTGACTTTCACTTGAATCAAGAAGCTTTGTTTGAATGTGTTTAATTTTCATTTGACTCAATTAGCTTTGTTGAATGTGTTTGACTTTCATTTGACTCAATTAGCATTGTTGAATGCAATTGACCTTCATTTGATTCAAAAAGCGTTGTTTGAATGTGTTTGACTTTCATTTTATTCTAAAAGCTTTGTTGAAAGTGTTTAACTTTCATTTGACTCAATTAGCTTTGTTGAATGCATTTGACTTTCATTTGAATCAAGAAGCTTTGTTAAAATGTGTTTGACTTTCATTCGACTCAATTGGCTTTGTTGAATGCATTTGACTTTCATTTGATTCAAAAAGCTTTGTTTGAATGTGTTTGACTTTCATTTGACTCAATTAGCATTGCTGAATGCAATTGACTTCCATTTGATTCAAAAAGCTTTGTTTGAATGTATTTGACTTTCATTTGATTCTAAAAGCTTTGATGAATGTGTTAGACTTTCATTTGACTCAATTAGCTTTGTTGAATTCATTTGATATTCATTTGATTCAAAAAGCTTTGTTTGAATGTGTTTGACTTTCATTTGATTCTAAAAGCTTTGTTGAAAGTGTTTGACTTTCATTTGACTCAATTAGCTTTGTTGAATGCATTTGACTTTCATTTGATTCAAAAAGCTTTGTTGAATGTATTTGACTTTCATTTGATTCTAAAAGCTTTGTTGAAAGTGTTTGACTTTCCTTTGACTCATTTAGCTTTGTTGAAAGCATTTGACTTTCATTTGATTCAAAAAGCTTTTATTGTATGTGTTTGACTTTCATTTGACTCATTTATCTTTGTTGAATGTGTTTGACTTTCATTTAACTCAATTAGCATTGTGGAATGCTATTTACTTTCATTTGATTCAAAAAGCTTTGTTTGAATGTATTTGACTTTCATTTGATTCTAAAAGCTTTGTTGAAAGTGTTTGACTTTCATTTGACTCAATTAGCTTTGTTGAATGTGTTTGACTTTCATTTGACTAAATTAGCTTTGTTGAAAGTGTTTGACTTTCATTTGACTCAATTGGCTTTGTTGAATGTGTTTGACTTTCATTTGACTCAATTAGCTTTGTTTGAATGTGTTTGACTTTCATTTGACTCAATTAGATTTGTTGAAAGTGTTTAACTTTCATTTAACTCAATTGGCTTTGTTGAATGCATTTGACTTTCATTTGATTCAGAAAGCTTTGCTTGAATGTGTTTGACTTTCTTTTGTCTCAATTAGCTTTGTTGAATGTGTTTGACTTTCATTTGACTCAATTAGTATTGTGGAATGCAATTGACTTTCATTTGAGTCAAAAAGCTTTGTTTGAATGTATTTGACTGTCATTTGATTCTAAGAGCTTTGTTGAAAGTGTTTGACTTTCATTTGATTCAATTAGCTTTGTTGAATGTGTTTGGCTTTCATTTGACTCAATTAGCATTGTGGAATGCAATTGACTTTCATTTGATCAAAAAGGTTAGTTTAATGTATTTGACTTTCATTTGATTCTAAAAGCTTTGTTGAAAGTGTTTGACTTTCAATTGACTTTATTAGCTTTGTTGAATGCGTTTGACTTTCATTTGATTCAAAAAGCTTTGTTTGAATGTGTTTGACTTTCATTAGATTCTAAAAGCTTTGTTGAAAGTGTTTGACTTTCATTTGACTTAATTAGCTTTGTCGAATGCATTTGACTTTCACTTGAATCAAGAAGCTTTGTTTGAATGTGTTTAACTTTCATTTGACTCAATTAGCTTTGTTGAATGTGTTTGACTTTCATTTGACTCAATTAACATTGTGGAATGTAATTGACTTTCATTTGATTCAAAAAGCTTTGTTTGAATGTATTTGACTTTTATTTGATTCTAAAAGATTTGTTGAAAGTGTTTGACTTTCATTTGACTCAATTAGCATTGTTGAATGCAATTGACCTTCATTTGATTCAAAAAGCGTTGTTTGAATGTGTTTGACTTTCATTTCATTTTAAAAGCTTTGTTGAAAGTGTTTGACTTTCATTTAAATCAATTAGCTTTGTTGAATGCATTTGACTTTCATTTGAATCAAGAAGCTTTATTAAAATGTGCTTGACTTTCATTTGACTCAATTGGCTTTGTTGAATGCATTTGACTTTCATTTGATTCAATAAGCTTTGTTTGAATGTGTTTGACTTTCATTTGACTGAATTAGCATTGCTGAATGCAATTGACTTCCATTTGATTCAAAAAGCTTTGTTTGAATGTATTTGACTTTCATTTGATTCTAAAAGCTTTGATGAATGTATTAGACTTTCATTTGACTCAATTAGCTTTGTTGAATTCATTTGATTTTCATTTGATTCCAAAAGCTTTGTTTGAATGTGTTTGACTTTCATTTGATTCTAAAAGCTTTGTTGAAAGTGTTTGACTTTCATTTGACTCAATTAGCTTTGTTGAATGCATTTGACTTTTATTTGAATCAAAAAGCTTTGTTTGAATGTGTTTGACTTTCATTTGACTCAATTAGCTTTGTTGAATGCATTTGACTTTCATTTCATTCTAAAAGCTTTGTTGAATGTGTTTGACTTTCATTTGACCTAATTGGCTTTGTTCAATGCATTTGACTTTCATTTCAATCAAGAAGCTTTGTTTGAATGTGTTTGATTTTGATTTGACCTAATTGGCTTTGTTGAATGCAATTGACTTTCATTTGATTCAAAAAGCTTTGTTTGAAAGTGTTTGACTTTCATTTGACTCAATTAGCATTGTGGAATGCAATTGACTTACATTTGATTCAAAAAGCTTTGTTTGAATGTATTTGACTTTCCTTTGATTCTAAAAGCTTTGATGAAAGTGTTTGACTTTCATTTGACTCAATTAGCTTTGTTGAATTCATTTGATTTTCATTTGATTCAAAAAGCTTTGTTTGAATGTGTTTGACTTTCATTTTATTTTAAAAGCTTTGTTGAAAGTGTTTGAATTTCATTTGACTCAATTAGCTTTGTTGAATGTATTTGATTTTCATTTGAATTAAAAAGCTTTGTTTGAATGTGTTTGACTTTCATTTGACTCAATTAGCTTTGTTGAAAATGTTTGACTTTCATTTGACTCAATTAGCTTTGTTAAATGCATTTGATTTTCATTTGATTCAAAAAGCTTTGTTTGAATGTATTTGACTGTCATTTGATTCTAAAAGCTTTGTTGAAAGTGTTTGACTTTCATTTGATTCAATTAGCTTTGTTGAATGTGTTTGGCTTTCATTTGACTCAATTAGCATTGTGGAATGCAATTGACTTTTATTTGATCAAAAAGGTTAGTTTAATGTATTTGACTTTCATTTGATTCTAAAAGCTTTGTTGAAAGTGTTTGACTTTCATTTGACTTTATTAGCTTTGTTGAATGCATTTGACTTTCATTTGATTCAAAAAGCTTTGTTTGAATGTGTTTGACTTTCATTAGATTCTAAAAGCTTTGTTGAAAGTGTTTGACTTTCATTTGACTGAATTAGCTTTGTTGAATGCATTTGACTTTCACTTGAATCAAGAAGCTTTGTTTGAATGTGTTTAATTTTCATTTGACTCAATTAGCTTTGTTGAATGTGTTTGACTTTCATTTGACTCAATTAGCATTGTTGAATGCAATTGACCTTCATTTGATTCAAAAAGCGTTGTTTGAATGTGTTTGACTTTCATTTTATTCTAAAAGCTTTGTTGAAAGTGTTTAACTTTCATTTGACTCAATTAGCTTTGTTGAATGCATTTGACTTTCATTTGAATCAAGAAGCTTTGTTAAAATGTGTTTGACTTTCATTCGACTCAATTGGCTTTGTTGAATGCATTTGACTTTCATTTGATTCAAAAAGCTTTGTTTGAATGTGTTTGACTTTCATTTGACTCAATTAGCATTGCTGAATGCAATTGACTTCCATTTGATTCAAAAAGCTTTGTTTGAATGTATTTGACTTTCATTTGATTCTAAAAGCTTTGATGAATGTGTTAGACTTTCATTTGACTCAATTAGCTTTGTTGAATTCATTTGATATTCATTTGATTCAAAAAGCTTTGTTTGAATGTGTTTGACTTTCATTTGATTCTAAAAGCTTTGTTGAAAGTGTTTGACTTTCATTTGACTCAATTAGCTTTGTTGAATGCATTTGACTTTCATTTGATTCAAAAAGCTTTGTTGAATGTATTTGACTTTCATTTGATTCTAAAAGCTTTGTTGAAAGTGTTTGACTTTCCTTTGACTCATTTAGCTTTGTTGAAAGCATTTGACTTTCATTTGATTCAAAAAGCTTTTATTGTATGTGTTTGACTTTCATTTGACTCATTTATCTTTGTTGAATGTGTTTGACTTTCATTTAACTCAATTAGCATTGTGGAATGCTATTTACTTTCATTTGATTCAAAAAGCTTTGTTTGAATGTATTTGACTTTCATTTGATTCTAAAAGCTTTGTTGAAAGTGTTTGACTTTCATTTGACTCAATTAGCTTTGTTGAATGTGTTTGACTTTCATTTGACTAAATTAGCTTTGTTGAAAGTGTTTGACTTTCATTTGACTCAATTGGCTTTGTTGAATGTGTTTGACTTTCATTTGACTCAATTAGCTTTGTTTGAATGTGTTTGACTTTCATTTGACTCAATTAGATTTGTTGAAAGTGTTTAACTTTCATTTAACTCAATTGGCTTTGTTGAATGCATTTGACTTTCATTTGATTCAGAAAGCTTTGCTTGAATGTGTTTGACTTTCTTTTGTCTCAATTAGCTTTGTTGAATGTGTTTGACTTTCATTTGACTCAATTAGTATTGTGGAATGCAATTGACTTTCATTTGAGTCAAAAAGCTTTGTTTGAATGTATTTGACTGTCATTTGATTCTAAGAGCTTTGTTGAAAGTGTTTGACTTTCATTTGATTCAATTAGCTTTGTTGAATGTGTTTGGCTTTCATTTGACTCAATTAGCATTGTGGAATGCAATTGACTTTCATTTGATCAAAAAGGTTAGTTTAATGTATTTGACTTTCATTTGATTCTAAAAGCTTTGTTGAAAGTGTTTGACTTTCAATTGACTTTATTAGCTTTGTTGAATGCGTTTGACTTTCATTTGATTCAAAAAGCTTTGTTTGAATGTGTTTGACTTTCATTAGATTCTAAAAGCTTTGTTGAAAGTGTTTGACTTTCATTTGACTTAATTAGCTTTGTCGAATGCATTTGACTTTCACTTGAATCAAGAAGCTTTGTTTGAATGTGTTTAACTTTCATTTGACTCAATTAGCTTTGTTGAATGTGTTTGACTTTCATTTGACTCAATTAACATTGTGGAATGTAATTGACTTTCATTTGATTCAAAAAGCTTTGTTTGAATGTATTTGACTTTTATTTGATTCTAAAAGATTTGTTGAAAGTGTTTGACTTTCATTTGACTCAATTAGCATTGTTGAATGCAATTGACCTTCATTTGATTCAAAAAGCGTTGTTTGAATGTGTTTGACTTTCATTTCATTTTAAAAGCTTTGTTGAAAGTGTTTGACTTTCATTTAAATCAATTAGCTTTGTTGAATGCATTTGACTTTCATTTGAATCAAGAAGCTTTATTAAAATGTGCTTGACTTTCATTTGACTCAATTGGCTTTGTTGAATGCATTTGACTTTCATTTGATTCAATAAGCTTTGTTTGAATGTGTTTGACTTTCATTTGACTGAATTAGCATTGCTGAATGCAATTGACTTCCATTTGATTCAAAAAGCTTTGTTTGAATGTATTTGACTTTCATTTGATTCTAAAAGCTTTGATGAATGTATTAGACTTTCATTTGACTCAATTAGCTTTGTTGAATTCATTTGATTTTCATTTGATTCCAAAAGCTTTGTTTGAATGTGTTTGACTTTCATTTGATTCTAAAAGCTTTGTTGAAAGTGTTTGACTTTCATTTGACTCAATTAGCTTTGTTGAATGCATTTGACTTTTATTTGAATCAAAAAGCTTTGTTTGAATGTGTTTGACTTTCATTTGACTCAATTAGCTTTGTTGAATGCATTTGACTTTCATTTCATTCTAAAAGCTTTGTTGAATGTGTTTGACTTTCATTTGACCTAATTGGCTTTGTTCAATGCATTTGACTTTCATTTCAATCAAGAAGCTTTGTTTGAATGTGTTTGATTTTGATTTGACCTAATTGGCTTTGTTGAATGCAATTGACTTTCATTTGATTCAAAAAGCTTTGTTTGAAAGTGTTTGACTTTCATTTGACTCAATTAGCATTGTGGAATGCAATTGACTTACATTTGATTCAAAAAGCTTTGTTTGAATGTATTTGACTTTCCTTTGATTCTAAAAGCTTTGATGAAAGTGTTTGACTTTCATTTGACTCAATTAGCTTTGTTGAATTCATTTGATTTTCATTTGATTCAAAAAGCTTTGTTTGAATGTGTTTGACTTTCATTTTATTTTAAAAGCTTTGTTGAAAGTGTTTGAATTTCATTTGACTCAATTAGCTTTGTTGAATGTATTTGATTTTCATTTGAATTAAAAAGCTTTGTTTGAATGTGTTTGACTTTCATTTGACTCAATTAGCTTTGTTGAAAATGTTTGACTTTCATTTGACTCAATTAGCTTTGTTAAATGCATTTGATTTTCATTTGATTCAAAAAGCTTTGTTTGAATGTGTTTGACTTTCTTTTGACTCAATTAGCTTTGTTGAATGTGTTTGACTTTCATTTGACTCAATTAGCATTGTGGAATGCAATTAATTTTCATTTGATTCAAAAAGCTTTGTTTGAATGTATTTGACTTTGATTTGACTCAATTAACTTTGTTGAATGTGTTTGACTTTCATTTGACTCAATTATCATTGTGGAAAGCAATAGACTTCCATTTTATTCAAAAAGCTTTGTTTGAATGTATTTGACTTTCATTTGATTCTAAAAGCTTTGATGAATGTGTTTGACTTTCATTTGACTCAATTAGCTTTGTTGAATTCATTTCATTTTCATTTGATTCAAAAAGCTTTGTTTGAATGTGTTTGACTTTCATTTGATTCTAAAAGCTTTGTTAAAAGTGTTTGACTTTCATTTGACTCAATTAGCTTTGTTGAATGCATTTGACTTTCATTTGAATCAAAAAGCTTTGTTTGAATGTGTTTGACTTTCATTTGACTCAATTAGCTTTGTTGAAAGTGTTTGACTTTCATTTGACTCAATTAGCTTTGTTGAATGCATTTGACTTTCATTTCATTCTGAAAGCTTTGTTGAATGTGTTTGACACAAATTTGACCTAATTGGCTTTGTTGAATGCATTTGACTTTCATTTGAATCAAGAAGCTTTGTTTGAATGTTTTTGACTTTCATTTGACCTAATTGGCTTTGTTGAATGCAATTGACTTCCATTTAATTTAAAAAGCTTTGTTTGAATGTATTTGACTTTCATTTGATTCTAAAAGCTTTGATGAATATGTTTGACTTGCATTTGACTCAATTAGATTTGTTGAATTTATTTGATTTTCATTTGATTCAAAAAGCTTTGTTTGAATGTGTTTGACTTTCATTTGATTCTAAAAGCTTTGTTGAAAGTGTTTGACTTTCATTTGACTCAATTAGCTTTATTGAATGCATTTAACTTTCATTTGAATCAAAAATATTTGTTTCAATGTGTTTGACTTTCTTTTGACTCAATTAGCTTTGTTAAATGTGTTTGACTTTCATTTGAATCAATTAGCATTATGGAATGCAATTGACTTTCATTTGATTCAAAAAGCTTTGTTTGAATGTATTTGACTTTCATTTGATTCTAAACGTTTTGTTGAATGTGTTTGACTTTCATTTGACTCAATTAGCTTTGTTGAATGCATTTGACTTTCATTTGATTCAAAAAGCTTTGATTGAATGTGTTTGACTTTCATTTGATTCTAAAAGCTTTGTTGAAAGTGTTTGACTTTCATTTGACTCAATTAGCTTTGTTGAACGCATTTGACTTTCATTTGAATCAAAAAGCTTTGTTTGAATTTGTTTGACTTTCATTTGACTCAATTAACTTTGTTGAAAGTGTTTGACTTTCATTTGACTCAATTAGCTTTGTTGAATGCATTTGATTTTCATTTGATTCAAAAAGATTTGTTTGAATATGTTTGACTTTCTTTAGAATCAATTAGCTTTGTTGAATGTGTTTGACTTTCATTTGACTCATTTAACATTGTGGAATGCAATTGACTATCATTTGATTCAAAAAGCTTTGTTTGAATGTATTTCACTTTCATTTGATTCTAAAAGCTTTGATGAAAGTGTTTGACTTTCATTTGACTCAATTAGCTTTGTTGAATTCATTTGATTTTCATTTGATTAAAAAAGCTTTGTTTGAATGTGTTTCACTTTCATTTGATTCTAAAAGCTTTGTTGAAAGTGTTTGACTTTCATTTGACTCAATTAGCTTTGTTGAATGCATTTGACTTTCATTTGAATCAAAAAGCTTTGTTTGAATGTGTTTTACTTTCATTTGACTCAATTAGATTTGTTGAAAGTGTTTAACTTTCATTTAACTCAATTGGCTTTGTTGAATGCATTTGACTTTCATTTGATTCAAAAACCTTTGTTTGAATGTGTTTGACTTTCATTTTACTCAATTAGCTTTGTTGAATGTGATTGACTTTCATTTGACTCAATTAGAATTGTGGAATGCAATTGACTTTCATTTGATCAAAAAGCTTAGTTTAATGTATTTGACTTTCATTTGATTCTAAAAGCTTTGTTGAAAGTATTTGACTTTCATTTGACTCAATTAGCTTTGTTGAATGCATTTGATTTTCATTTGATTCAAAAAGCTTTGTTTGAATGTGTTTGACTTTCTTTTAACTCAATTAGCTTTGTTGAATGTGTTTGACTTTTATTTGACTAAAGTAGCATTGTGGAATGCAATTGACTTTCATTTGATTCAAAAAGCTTTGTTTGAATGTATTTGACTTTCATTTGATTCTAAAAGCTTTGTTGAAAGTATTTGACTTTCATTTGACTCAATTAGCTTTGTTGAATGTGTTTGACTTTAATTTGACTCAATTAGCATTGTGGAATGCAATTGACTTTCATTTGATCAAAAAGCTTAGTTTAATGTATTTGACTTTCATTTGATTCTAAAAGCTTTATTGAAAGTGTTTGACTTTCATTTGACTCAATTAGCTTTGTTGAATGCATTTGACTTTCATTTGAATAAAAAAGCTTTGTTTTACTGTGTTTGACTTTCATTAGATTCTAACAGCTTTGTTGAATGCGTTTGACTTTCATTTGACTCAATTAGCTTCGTTAAATGTGTTTGACTTTCATTTGACTCAATTAGCATTGTGGAATGCAATTTACTTCCATTTGATTCAAAAAGGTTTGTTTGAATGTATTTGACTTTCATTTGATTCTAAAAGCTTTGATGAAATTGTTTGACTTTCATTTGACTCAATTAGCTTTGTTGAATTCATTTGATTTTCATTTGATTCAAAAAGCGTTGTTTGAATGTGTTTAAATTTCATTTGACTCAATTAGCTTTGTTGAATGTGTTTGACTTTCATTTGACTCAATTAACATTGTGGAATGCAATTGACTTTCATTTGATTCAAAAAGCTTTGTTTGAATGTATTTGACTTTTATTTGATTCTAAAAGATTTGTTGAAAGTGTTTGACTTTCATTTGACTCAATTAGCATTGTTGAATGCAATTGACCTTCATTTGATTCAAAAAGCGTTGTTTGAATGTGTTTGACTTTTATTTCATTTTAAAAGCTTTGTTGAAAGTGTTTGACTTTCATTTGACTCAATTAGCTTTGTTGAATGCATTTGACTTTCATTTGATCAAAAAGCTTTGTTTTAATGTGTTTGACTTTCATTAGATTCTAACAGCTTTGTTGAATGCGTTTGACTTTCATTTGACTCAATTAGCTTCGTTGAATGTGTTTGACTTTCGTTTGACTCAATTAGCATTGTGGAATGCAATTGATTTCCGTTTAATTCAAAAAGCTTTGTTTGAATGTATTTGACTTTCATTTGATTCTAAAAGCTTTGATGAATGTGCTTGACTTTCATTTGACTCAATTAGCTTTGTTGAATTTATTTGATTTTCATTTGATTCAAAAAGCTTTGTTTGAATGTGTTTGACTTTCATTTGATTCTAAAAGCTTTGTTGAAAGTGTTTGACTTTCATTTGACTCAATTAGCTTTGTTGAATGCATTTAACTTTCATTTGAATCAAAAATATTTGTTTCAATGTGTTTGACTTTCTTTTGACTCAATTAGCTTTGTTGAATGTGTTTGACTTTCATTTGAATCAATTAGCATTATGGAATGCAATTGACTTTCATTTGATTCAAAAAGCTTTGTTTGAATGTATTTGACTTTCATTTGATTCTAAACGCTTTGTTGAATGTGTTTGACTTTCATTTGACTCAATTAGCTTTGTTGAATGCATTTGACTTTCATTTGAATCAAGAAGTTTTGTTTGAATGTGTTTGACTTTCATTTGACTCAATTGGCTTTGTTGAATGCATTTGACTTTCATTTGATTCAAAAAGCTTTGTTGAATGCATTTGACTTTCATTTGATTCAAAAAGCTTTGTTGAATGCATTTGACTTTCATTTGAATCAAGAAGCTTTGTTTGAATGTGTTTGACTTTCATTTGACTCAATTGGCTTTGTTGAATGCATTTGACTTTCATTTGATTCAAAAAGCTTTGATTGAATGTGTTTGACTTTCATTTGATTCTAAAAGCTTTGTTGAAAGTGTTTGACTTTCATTTGACTCAATTAGCTTTGTTGAATGCATTTGACTTTCATTTGAATCAAGAAGCTTTGTTTGAATGTGTTTGACTTTCATTTGACTCAATTGGCTTTGTTGAATGCATTTGACTTTCATCTAACTCAATTAGCTTCGTTGAATGTGTTTGACTTTCATTTGACTCAATTAGCATTGTGGAATGCAACTGACTTCCATTTGATTCAAAAATTTTTGTTTGAATGTTTTTGACTTTCATTTGATTCTAAAAGCTTTGATGAAAGTGTTTGAATTTCATTTGACTCAATTAGCTTTGTTGAATTCATTTGATTTTCATTTGATTCAAAAAGCTTTGATTGAATGTGTTTGACTTTCATTTGATTCTAAAAGCTTTGTTGAAAGTGTTTTACTTTCATTTGACTCAATTAGCTTTGTTGAATGCATTTGACTTTCATTTGATTCAAAAAGCTTTGTTTGAATGTATTTGACTTTCATTTGATTCTACAAGCTTTGTTGAAATTGTTTGACTTTCATTTGACTCAATTAGCTTTGTTGAATGTGTTTGACTTTCATTTGACTCAATTAGCTTTGTTGAATGTGTTTGACTTTCATTTGACTCAATTAGCTTTGTTGAATGTGTTTGACTTTCATTTGACTCAATTAGCTTTGTTTAAATGTGTTTAACTTTCATTTAACTCAATTGGCTTTGTTGAATGCATTTGACTTTAATTTGATTCAGAAAGCTTTGCTTGAATGTGTTTGACTTTATTTTGACTCAATTAGCTTTGTTGAATGTGTTTGACTTTCATTTGACTTAATTAGTATTGTGGAATGCAATTGACTTTCATTTGATTCAAAAAGCTTTGTTTGAATGTATTTGACTGTCATTTGATTCTAAAAGCTTTGTTGAAAGTGTTTGACTTTCATTTGATTCAATTAGCTTTGTTGAATGTGTTTGGCTTTCATTTGACTCAATTAGCATTGTGGAATGCAATTGAATTTCATTTGATCAAAAAGGTTAGTTTAATGTATTTTACTTTCATTTGATTCTAAAAGCTTTGTTGAAAGTGTTTGACTTTCATTTCACTTTATAAGCTTTGTTGAATGCATTTGACTTTTATTTGATTCAAAAAGCTTTGTTTGAATGTGTTTGACTTTCATTAGATTCTAAAAGCTTTGTTGAAAGTGTTTGACTTTCATTTGACTCAATTAGCTTTGTTGAATGCATTTGACTTTCACTTGAATCAAGAAGCTTTGTTTGAATGTGTTTAACTTTCATTTGACTCAATTAGCTTTGTTGAATGTGTTTGACTTTCATTTGACTCAATTAGCATTGTTGAATGCAATTGACCTTCATTTGATTCAAAAAGCGTTGTTTGAATGTGTTTGACTTTCATTTCATTCTAAAAAATTTGTTGAAAGTGTTTGACTTTCATTTGACTCAATTAGCATTGTTGAATGCAATTGACCTTCATTTGATTCAAAAAGCGTTGTTTGAATGTGTTTGACTTTCATTTCATTCTAAAAGCTTTGTTGAAAGTGTTTGACTTTCATTTGACTCAATTAGCTTTGTTGAATGCATTTGACTTTCATTTGAATCAAGAAGCTTTGTTAAAATGTGTTTGACTTTCATTCGACTCAATTGGCTTTGTTGAATGCATTTGACTTTCATTTGATTCAAAAAGCTTTGTTTGAATGTGTTTGACTTTCATTTGACTCAATTAGCATTGCTGAATGCAATTGACTTCCATTTGATTCAAAAAGCTTTGTTTGAATGTATTTGACTTTCATTTGATTCTAAAAGCTTTGTTGAAAGTGTTTGACTTTCATTTGACTCAATTAGCTTTGTTGAATGCATTTGACTTTCATTTGATTCAAAAAGCTTTGTTTGAATGTGTTTGACTTTCTTTTAACTCAATTAGCTTTGTTCAATGTGTTTGACTTTTATTTGACTAAAGTAGCATTGTGGAATGCACTTGACTTTCATTTGATTCAAAAAGCTTTGTTTGAATGTATTTGACTTTCATTTGATTCTAAAAGCTTTTTTGAAAGCATTTGACTTTCATTTGACTCAATTAGCTTTGTTGAATGTGTTTGTCTTTAATTTGACTCAATTAGCATTGTGGAATGCAATTGACTTTCATTTGATCAAAAAGCTTAGTTTAATGTATTTGACTTTCATTTGATTCTAAAAGCTTTATTGAAAGTGTTTGACTTTCATTTGACTCAATTAGCTTTGTTGAATGCATTTGACTTTCATTTGATTCAAAAAGCTTTGTTTTAATGTGTTTGACTTTCATTAGATTCTAACAGCTTTGTTGAAAGTGTTTGACTTTCACTTGACTCTATTAGCTTTGTTGAATGCATTTAACATTCACTTGAATCAAGAAGCTTTGTTTTAATGTGTTTAACTTTCATTTGATACAATTAGCTTTGTTGAATGTGTTTGACTTTCATTTGACTCAATTAACATTGTGGAATGCAATTGACTTTCATTTGATTCGAAAAGCTTTGTTTGAATACATTTTACTTTTATTTGATTCTAAAAGCTTTGTTGAAAGTGTTTGACTTTCATTTGACTCAATTAGCTTTGTTGAATGCAATTGACCTTCATTTGATTCGAAAAGCTTTGTTTGAATGTGTTTGACTTTCATTTGATTCTAAAAGCTTTGTTGAAAGTGTTTGACTTGAATTTGACTAAATTAGCTTTGTTTAATGCATTTGAATTTCATTTGATTCAAGAAGCTTTGTTTGAATGTATTTGACTTTCATTTGACTCAATTGGCTTTGTTGAATGCATTTGACTTTCATTTGATTAAAAAAGCTTTGTTTGAATGTGTTTGACTTTCATTTGACTCAATTAGCTTCGTTGAATGTGTTTGACTTTCATTTGACTCAATTAGCATTGTGGAATGCAATTGACTTCCATTTGATTCAAAAAGCTTTGTTTGAATGTATTTGACTTTCATTTCATTCTAAAAGCTTTGTTGAAAGTGTTTGACTTTCATTTGACTCAATTAGCTTTGTTGAATGTGTTTGACTTTTATTTGACTCAATTAGCTTTGTTGAATGCATTTAACTTTCTTTTGATTCTAAAAGCTTTGTTGAAAGTGTTTGACATTCATTTGAATCAATTAGCTTTGTTGAAAGTGTTAAACTTTCATTTGACTCAATTAGCTTTGTTGAATGCATCTGACTTTCATTTGAATCAAAAGCTTTGTTTGAATGTGTTTGACTTTCATTTGACACAATAAGCTTTGTTGAAAGTGTTTGACTTTCATTTGACTCAATTAGCTTTGTTGAATGCATTTGCCTTTCATTTGATTCAAAAAGCTGGAATGTGTTTGACTTTCTTTTTTCTCAATTAGCTTTGTTGTATGTGTTTGACTTTCATTTAACTCAATTAGCATTGTGGAATGCAATTGACTGTCATTTGATTCAAAAAGCTTTGTTTGAATGTATTTGACTTTCATTTGATTCTAAACACTTTGTTGAAAGTGTTTGACTTTCATTTGACTCAATTAGCTTTGTTGAATGCATTTGACTTTAATTTGATTCAAAAAGCTTTGTTTGAATGTGTTTGACTTCATTTGATTCTAAAAGCTTTGGTGAAAGTGTTTGACATTCATTTGACTCAATTAGCTTTGTTGAATGTGTTTGACTTTCATTAGATTCTAAAAGCTTTGTTGAAAGGGTTTGACTTTCATTTGACTCAATTAGCTTTGTTGAATGCATTTGACTTTAATTTGATTCAAAAAGCTTTGTTTAAATGTGTTTGACTTCATTTGATTCTAAAAGCTTTGGTGAAAGTGTTTGACATTCATTTGACTCAATTAGCTTTGTTGAATGCATTTGGCTTTCATTTGATTCAAAAAGCTTTGTTTGAATGTGTTTGACTTTCATTTGACTCAATTAGCTTTGTTGAAAGTGTTTAACTTTCATTTGACTCAATTAGCTTTGTTGAATGTATTTTACTTTCATTTGATTTAAAAAGCTTTGTTTGAATGTGTTTGACTTTCTTTTGACTCAATTATCTATGTTGAATGTGTTTGACTTTCATTTGACTTAATTAGCATTGTGGAATGCAATTGACTTTCATTTGATTCACAAAGCTTTGTTTGAAAGTATTTGACTTTCATTTGATTCTAAACGCTTTGTTGTAAGTGTTTGACTTTCATTTGACTCAATTAGCTTTGTTGAATGCATTTGACTTTCATTTGATTTAGAAAGTTTTGTTTAAATGTGTTTGACGTTCATTTAACTTAATTAGCTTTGTTAAAAGTGTTTGACTTTCATTTAACTCAATTAGCATTGTGGAATGCAATTGACTGTCATTTGATTCAAAAAGCTTTGTTTGAATGTGTTTGACTTTCATTTGACTCAATTAGCTTTGTTGAATGCATTTGACTTTAATTTGATCCAAAAAGCTTTGTTTGAATGTGTTTGACTTCATTTGATTCTAAAAGCTTTGGTGAAAGTGTTTGACATTCATTTGACTCAATTAGCTTTGTTGAATGCATTTGGCTTTCATTTGATTCAAAAAGCTTTGTTTGAATGTGTTGGACTTTCATTTGACTCAATTAGCTTTGTTGAATGTGTTTGACTTTCATTTGACTCAATTAACATTGTGGAATGCAATTGACTTTCATTTGATTCACAAAGCTTTGATTGAATGTATTTGACTTTCATTTGACTCAATTAGCTTTGTCGAATACATTTTACTTTCATTTGATTCAAAAAGCTTTGTTTTAATGTGTTTGACTTTCATTAGATTCTAAAAGCTTTGTTAAACGTGTTTGACTTTCATTTGACTCAATTAGCTTTGTTGAATGCATTTGACTTTCACTTAAATCAAGAAACTTTGTTTGAATGTGTTTAAATTTCATTTGACTCAATTAGCTTTGTTGAATGTGTTTGACTTTCATTTGACTCATTTAACATTGTGGAATGCAATTGACTATCATTTGATTCAAAAAGCTTTGTTTGAATGTATTTGACTTTTATTTGATTCTAAAAGCTTTGTTGAAAGTGTTTGACTTTCATTTGACTCAATTAGCTTTGTTGAATGCAATTGACCTTCATTTGATTCAAAAAGCTTTGTTTGATTCTGTTTGACTTTCATTTCATTCTAAAAGCTTTGTTGAAAGTATTTGACTTTCATTTGACTCAGTTAGCTTTGTTGAATGCATTTGACTTTCATTTGAATCAAGAAGCTTTGTTTGAATGTGTTTGACTTTCATTTGATTCTAAACACTTCGTTGAAAGTGTTTGACTTTCATTTGACTCAATTAGCTTTGTTGAATGCATTTGACTTTAATTTGATTCAAAAAGCTTTGTTTGAATGTGTTTGACTTCATTTGATTCTAAAAGCTTTGGTGAAAGTGTTTGACATTCATTTGACTCAATTAGCTTTGTTGAATGCATTTGATTTTCATTTGATTCAAAAAGCTTTGTTTGAATGTGTTTGACTTTCATTTGACTCAATTAGCTTTGTTGAAAGTGTTTAACTTTCATTTGACTCAATTAGCTTTGTTGAATGTATTTTACTTTCATTTGATTTAAAAAGCTTTGTTTGAATGTGTTTGACTTTCTTTTGACTCAATTATCTTTGTTGAATGTGTTTGACTTTCATTTGACTTAATTAGCATTGTGGAATGCAATTGACTTTCATTTGATTCACAAAGCTTTGTTTGAAAGTATTTGACTTTCATTTGATTCTAAACGCTTTGTTGTAAGTGTTTGACTTTCATTTGACTCAATTAGCTTTGTTGAATGCATTTGACTTTCATTTGATTTAGAAAGCTTTGTTTAAATGTGTTTGACTTTCATTTAACTTAATTAGCTTTGTTGAAAGTGTTTGACTTTCATTTGACTCAATTAGCTTTGTCGAATGCATTTGACGTTCATTTGATTCAAAAAGCTTTGTTTTAATGTGTTTGACTTTCATTAGATTCTAAAAGCTTTGTTGAAAATGTTTGACTTTCATTTGACTCAATTAGCTTTGTTGAATGCATTTGACTTTCACTTGAATCAAGAAGCTTTGTTTGAATGTGTTTAACTTTCATTTGACTCAATTAGCTTTGTTGAATGTGTTTGACTTTCATTTGACTCAATTAACATTGTGGAATGCAATTGACTATCATTTGATTCAAAAAGCTTTGTTTGAATGTATTTGACTTTTATTTGATTCTAAAAGCTTTGTTGAAAGTGTTTGACTTTCATTTGACTCAATTAGCTTTGTTGAATGCATTTGACTTTCATTTGATTCAAATAGCTTTGTTTGAATGTGTTTGACTTTCTTTTGACTTAATTTGCTTTGTTGAATGTGTTTGACTTTCATTTGACTTAATTAGCATTATGGAATGCAATTGACTTTCATTTGATTCAAAAAGTTTTGATTCAATGTATTTGACTTTCATTTGATTCTAAACGCTTTGTTGAAAGTGTTTGACTTTCATTTGACTCAATTAGCTTTGTTGAATGCATTTGACTTTCATTTGAATCAAGAAGCTTTGTTTGAATGTGTTTGACTTTCATTTGACTCAATTGGCTTTGTTGAATGCATTTGACTTTCATTTGATTCAAAAAGCTTTGTTTGAATGTGTTTGACTTTCATTTGACTTAATTAGCATTGCTGAATGCAATTATCTTCCATTTGATTCAAAAAGCTTTGTTTGAATGTATTTGACTTTCATTTGATTCTAAAAGCTTTGATGAATGTGTTTGACTTTCATTTGACTTAATTGGCTTTGTTGAATTCATTTGATTTTCATTTGATTCAAAAAGCTTTGTTTGAATGTGTTTGACTTTCATTTGATTCTAAAAGCTTTGTTGAAAGTGTTTGACTTTCATTTGACTCAATTAGCTTTGTTGAATGCATTTGACTTTCATTCGAATCAAAAAGCTTTGTTTGAAAGTGTTTGACTTTCATTTGACTCAATTAGCTTTGTTGAAAGTGTTTGACTTGAATTTGACTCAATTAGCTTTTAGCTTTGTTGTACGCATTTGACTTTCATTTCATTCTAAAAGCTTTGTTGAAAGTGTTTGACTTTCATTTGACTCAATTAGCTTTGTTGAATGCATTTGACTTTCATTTGAATCAAGAAGCTTTGTTTGAATGTGTTTGACTTTCATTTGACCTAATTGGCTTTGTTGAATGCATTTGACTTTCATTTGATTCAAAAAGCTTTGTTTGAATGTTTTTGACTTTCATTTGACTCAATTAGCATTGTGGAATGCAATTGACTTCCATTTGATTCAAAAAGCTTTATTTGAATGTATTTGACTTTCATTTGATTCTAAAAGCTTTGATGAATGTGTTTGACTTTCATTTGACTCAATTAGCTTTGTTGAATTCATTTGATTCAAAAAGCTTTGTTTGAATGTGTTTGACTTTCATCTGATTCTAAAAGCTTTGTTGAAAGTGTTTGACTTTCATTTGACTCAATTAGCTTTGTTGAATGCATTTGACTTTTATTTGAATCAAAAAGCTTTGTTTGAATGTGTTTGACTTTCATTTGACTCAATTAGCTTTGTTGAAAGTGTGTTAACTTTCATTTGACTCAATTAACTTTGTTGAATGCATTTGCCTTTCATTTGATTCTAAAAACTTTGTTTGAATATGTTTGACTTTCTTTTGACTCAATTAGCTTTGTTGAATGTGTTTGACTTTCATTTGACTCAATTAGCATTGTGGAATGCAATTGACTTTCATTTAATTCAAAAAGCTTTGTTTGAATGTATTTGACTTTCATTTGATTGTTAAAGCTTTGATGAAAGTGTTTGACTTTCATTTGACTCAATTAGCTTTGTTGAATTCATTTGATTTTCATTTGATTCAAAAAGCTTTGTTTGAATGTGTTTCACTTTCATTTGATTCTAAAAGCTTTCTTGAAAGTGTTTGACTTTCATTTGACTCAATTAGCTTTGTTGAATGCATTTGACTTTCATTTGAATCAAAAAGCTTTGTTTGAATGTGTTTGACTTTAATTTGACTCAATTAGATTTGTTGAAAGTGTTTAACTTTCATTTGACTCAATTGGCTTTGTTGAATGCATTTGACTTTCATTTAATTCAAAAAGCTTTGTTTGAATGTGTTTGACTTTCTTTTGACTCAGTTACCTTTGTTGAATGTGTTTGACTTTCATTTGACTCAATTAGCATTATGGAATGCAATTGACTTTCATTTGATTCAAAAAGCTTTGTTTGAATGTATTTGACTTTTATTTGATTCTAAAAGCTTTGTTGAAAGTGTTTGACTCTCTTTTGACTCAATTAGCTTTGTTGAAAGTGTTTGACTTTCATTTGACTCAATTAGCTTTGTTGAATGCATTTGACTTTCATTTGAATCAAAAGCTTTGTTTGAATGTGTTTGACTTTCATTTGACACAATTAGCTTTGTTGAAAGTGTTTGACTTTCATTTGACTCAATTAGCTTTGTTGAATGCATTTGCCTTTCATTTGATTCAAAAAGCTTTGTTGGAATGTGTTTGACTTTCTTTTTTCTCAATTAGCTTTGTTGTATGTGTTTGACTTTCATTTAAGTCAATTAGCATTGTGAATGCAATTGACTTTCATTTGATTCAAAGAGCTGTGTTTGAATGTCTTTGACATTCATTTGATTCTAAACACTTTGTTGAAAGTGTTTGACTTTCATTTGACTCAATTAACTTTGTTGAATGTATTTGACTTTAATTTGATTCAAAAAGCTTTGTTTGAATGCGTTTGACTTCATTTGATTCTAAAAGCTTTGGTGAAAGTGTTTGACATTCATTTGACTCAATTAGCTTTGTTGAATGCATTTGGCTTTCATTTGATTCAAAAAGCTTTGTTTGAATGTGTTTGACTTTCATTTGACTCAATTAGCTTTGTTGAATGTGTTTGACTTTAATTTGACTCAATTACCATTGTGGAATGCAATAGACTTTCATTTGATCAAAAAGCTAAGTTTAATGTATTTGACTTTCATTTGATTCAAAAAGCTTTGTTGAAAGTGTTTGACTTTCATTTGACTCAATTGGCTTTGTTGAATGCATTTGACTTTCATTTGTTCAAAAAGCTTGGTTTGAATGTGTTTGACTTTCATTTGATTCTAAAAGCTTTGTTGAAAGTGTTTGACTTTCATTTGACACAATTAGCTTTGTTGAATTCATTTGATTTTCATTTGATTCAAAAAGCTTTGTTTGAATTTGTTTGACTTTCATTTGATTCTAAAAGCTTTGTTGAAAGTGTTTGACTTTCATTTGACTCAATTAGCTTTGTTGAATGCATTTGACTTTCATTTGAATAAAAAAGCTTTGTTTGAATGTGTTTGACTTTCATTTGACTCAATTAGCTTTGTTGAAAGTGTTTGACTTTCATTTGACTCAATTAGTTTTGTTGAATGCATTTGACCTTCATTTGAATCAAGAAGCTTTGTTTGAATGTGTTTGACTTTCATTTGATTCAAAAAGCTTTGATGAAAGTATTTGACTTTCATTTGACTCAATTAGATTTGTTGAATTCATTTGATTTTAATTTGATTTTAAAAGCTTTGTTTGAATGTGTTTGACTTTCATTTGATTCTAAAAGCTTTTTTGAAAGTGTTTGACTTTCATTTGACTCAATTAGCTTTGTTGAATGCATTTGACTTTCATTTGAATCAAAAAGCTTTGTTTGAATGTGTTTGACTTTCATTTGACTCAATTAGCTTTGTTGAAAGTGTTTGACTTTCATTTGACTCAATTAGCTTTGTTGAATGCATTTTACTTTCATTTGATTCAAAAAGCTTTGTTTGAATGTATTTGACTTTCATTTTATTCTAAAAGCTTTGATGAAAGTGTTTGACTTTCATTTGACTCAATTAGCTTTGTTGAATTCTTTTGATTTTCATTTAATTCAAAAAGCGTTGTTTGAATGTGTTTGACTTTCATTTGATTCTAAAAGCTTTTTTGAAAGTGTTTGACTTTTATTTAACTCAATTAGCTTTGTTGAATGCATTTGGTTTTCATTTGAATCAAGAAGCTTTGTTTGAATGTGTTTGACTTTCATTTGACTCAACTTGCTTTGTTGAATGCATTTGGCTTTCATTTGATTCAAAAAGCTTTGTTTGAATGTGTTTGACTTTCATTTGACTCAATTAGCTTCGTTGAATGTGTTTGACTTTCATTTGACTCAATTAACATTGTGGAATGCAATAGACTTTCATTTGATTCAAAAAGCTTTGTTTGAATGTATTTGACTTTCTTTGGATTCTAAAAGCTTTGTTGAAAGTGTTTGACTTACATTTGACTCAATTGGCTTTTTTGAATGCATTTGACTTTCATTTGATTCAAAAAGCTTTGTTTGAATGTATTTGACTTTCATTAGACTCAATTAGCTTCGTTGAATGTGTTTGACTTTCATTTGACTCAATTAGCATTGTGGAATGCAATTGACTTTCATTTAATTCAAAAAGCTTTGTTTGAATGTATTTTACTTTCGTTTTATTCTAAAAGCTTTGATGAAAGTGTTTGACTTTCATTTGACTCAATTAGCTCTATTGAATTCATTTGATTTTCTTTAGATTCAAAAAGCTTTGTTAAAATGTGTTTGACTTTCATTTGATTCTAAAAGCTTTGTTGAAAGTGTTTGACTTTCATTTGACTCAATTAGTTTTGTTGAATGCATTTGACTTTCATTTGAATCAAGAAGCTTTGTTTGAATGTGTTTGACTTTCATTTGAATCAATTGGCTTTGTTGAATGCATTTGACTTTCATTTGATTCAAAAAGCTTTGTTTGAATGTGATTGACTTTCATTTGACTCAATTAGCTTCGTTGAATGTGTTTGACTTTCATTTGACTCAATTAGCATTGTGGAATGCAATTGACTTCCATTTGATTCAAAATTTGTTTGAATGTATTTGACTTTCATTAGATTCTAAAAGCTTTGATGAAAGTGTTTGACTTTCATTTGACTCAATTAGCTTTGTTGAATTTATTTTATTTTCGTTTGATTCAAAAAGCTTGTTTGAATGTGTTTGACTTTCATTTGATTCAAAACGCTTTCTTGAAAGTGTTTGATTTTCTTTTGACTCAATTAGCTTTGTTGAATGCATTTGACTTTCATTTGAATCAAAAAGCTTTGTTTGAATGTGTTTGACTTTCATTTGACTCAATTAGCTTCGTTGAATGTGTTTGACTTTCATTTGACTCAATTAGCATTGTGGAATGCAATTGACTTTCATTTGATTCAAAAAGCTTTGTTTGAATGTGTTTGACTTTCATTTAATTCAAAACGCTTTGTTGAAAGTGTTTGATTTTCATTTGACTCAATTAGCTTTGTTGAATGCATTTGACTTTCATTTGAATCAAAAAGTTTTGTTTGAATGTGTTTGACTTTCATTTGACTCAATTAGCTTTGTTGAAAGTGTTTGACTTTCATTTGACTCAATTAGCTTTGTTGAATGCATTTGACTTTCATTTGATTCAAAAAGCTTTGTTTGAATGTGTTTGACTTTCTTTTGACTCAATTTGCTTTGTTGAATGTGTTTGACTTTCATTTGACTTAATTAACATTGTGGAATGCAATTGACTTTCATTTGATTCAAAAAGCTTTGATTGAATGTATTTGACTTTCATTTGATTCTAAACGCTTTCTTCAAAGTGTTTGACTATCATTTGACTCAATTAGCTTTGTTGAATGCATTTGACTTTCATTTGATTCAAAAAGCTTTGTTTGAAGGTGTTTGACTTTCATTTGATTCTAAAAGCTTTGTTGAAAGTGTTTGACATTCATTTGACTCAATTAGCTTTGTTGAATGCATTTGGCTTTGATTTGATTCAAAAAGCTTTGTTTGAATGTGTTTGACTTTCATTTGACTCAATTAGCTTTGTTGAATGTGTTTGACTTTCATTTGACTCAATTACCATTGTGGAATGCAATAGACTTTCATTTGATCAAAAAGCTTAGTTTAATGTATTTGACTTTCATTTGATTCTAAAAGCTTTGTTGAAAATGTTTGACTTTCATTTGACTCAATTAGCTTTGTTTGAATGTGTTTGACTTTCTTTTGACTCAATTTGCTTTGTTGAATGTGTTTGACTTTCATTTGACTTAATTAGCATTATGGAATGCAATTGACTTTCATTTGATTCAAAAAGCTTTGATTGAATGTATTTGACTTTCATTTGATTCTAAACGCTTTGTTGAAAGTGTTTGACTTTCATTTGACTCAATTAGCTTTGTTGAATGCATTTGACTTTCATTTGATTCAAAAAGCTTTGTTTTAATGTGTTTGACTTTCATTTGATTCTAAAAGCTTTGTTGAAAGTGTTTGACATTCATTTGACTCAATTAGCTTTGTTGAATGCATTTGGCTTTGATTTGATTCAAAAAGCTTTGTTTGAATGTGTTTGACTTTCATTTGACTCAATTAGCTTTGTTGAATGTGTTTGACTTTCATTTGACTCAATTACCATTGTGGAATGCAATAGACTTTCATTTGATCAAAAAGCTTAGTTTAATGTATTTGACTTTCATTTGATTCTAAAAGCTTTGTTGAAAATGTTTGACTTTCATTTGACTCAATTAGCTTTGTTTGAATGTGTTTGACTTTCTTTTGACTCAATTTGCTTTGTTGAATGTGTTTGACTTTCATTTGACTTAATTAGCATTATGGAATGCAATTGACTTTCATTTGATTCAAAAAGCTTTGATTAAATGTATTTGACTTTCATTTGATTCTAAACGCTTTGTTGAAAGTGTTTGACTTTCATTTGACTCAATTAGCTTTGTTGAATGCATTTGACTTTCATTTGATTCAAAAAGCTTTGTTTGAATGTGTTTCACTTTCATTTGATTCTAAAAGCTTTGTTGAAAGTGTTTGACTTTCATTTGACTCAATTAGCTTTGTTGAATGCATTTGACTTTCATTTGAATCAAAAATCTTTGTTTGAATGTGTTTTACTTTCATTTGACTCAATTAGATTTGTTGAAAGTGTTTAACTTTCATTAAACTCAATTGGCTTTGTTGAATGCATTTGACTTTCATTTGATTCAAAAACCTTTGTTTGAATGTGTTTGACTTTCATTTTACTCAATTAGCTTTGTTGAATGTGTTTGACTTTCATTTGACTTAATTAGCATTGTGGAATGCAATTGACTTTCATTTGATTCAAAAAGCTTTGTTTGAATGTATTTGACTTTCATTTGATTCAAAAAGCTTTGTTTGAATGTGTTTGACTTTCATTTGACTCAATTAGCTTTGTTGAATGCATTTGACTTTCATTTAATTCAAAAAGCTTTGTTTTAATGTGTTTGACTTTCATTTGATTCTAAAAGCTTTGTTGAAAGTGTTTGACATTCATTTGACTCAATTAGCTTTGTTGAATGCATTTGGCTTTGATTTGATTCAAAAAGCTTTGTTTGAATGTGTTTGACTTTCATTTGACTCAATTACCATTGTGGAATGCAATAGACTTTCATTTGATCAAACAGCTTAGTTTAATGTATTTGACTTTTATTTAATTCTAAAAGCTTTGTTGAAAGTGTTTGACTTTCATTTGACTCAATTAGCTTTGTTGAATGCATTTGACATTCATTTGATTCAAAAAGCTTTGTTTGAATGTGTTTGACTTTCATTTGATTCTAAAAGCTTTGATGAAAGTGTTTAACTTTCATTTGACTCAATTAGCTTTGTTGAATGCATTTGACATTCATTTGATTCAAAAAGCTTTGTTTGAATGTGTTTGACTTTCATTTGATTCTAAAAGCTTTGTTGAAAGTGTTTGACTTTCATTTGACTCAATTAGTTTTGTTGAATGCATTTGACTTTCATTTGAATCAAGAAGCATTGTTTGAATGTGTTTGACTTTCATTTGACTCAATTGGCTTTGTTGAATGCATTTGACTTTCATTGATTCAAAAAGCTTCGTTTGAATGTGTTTGACTTTCATTTGACTCAATTAGCTTCGTTGAATGTGTTTGACTTTCATTTGACTCAATTAGCATTGTGGAATGCAATTGACTTTCATTTGATTCAAAAAGCTTTGTTTGAATGTGTTTGACTTTTATTTGATTCAAAAAGCTTTGATGAAAGTGTTTGACTTTCATTTGACTCAATTAGCTTTGTTGAATTCATTTGATTTTCATTTGATTCAAAAAGCTTTGTTTGAATGTGTTTGACTTTCATTTGATTCTAAAAGCTTTTTTGAAAGTGTTTGACTTTCATTTGACTCAATTAGCTTTGTTGAATGCATTTGACTTTCATTTGAATCAAAAAGCTTTGTTTGAATGTGTTTGACTTTCATTTGACTCAATTAGCTTTGTTGAAAGTGTTTGACTTTCATTTGACTCAATTTGCTTTGTTGAATGCATTTTTCTTTCATTTGATTCAAAAAGCTTTGTTTGAATGTATTTGACTTTCAGTTTATTCTAAAAGCTTTGATGAAAGTGTTTGACTTTCATTTGACTCAATTAGCTTTGTTGAATTCTTTTGATTTTCATTTAATTCAAAAAGCTTTGTTTGAATGTGTTTGACTTTCATTTGATTCTAAAAGCTTTTTTGAAAGTGTTTGACTTTCATTTGACTCAATTAGGTTTGTTGAATGCATTTGACTTTCATTTGAATCAAGAAGCTTTGTTTAAATGTGTTTGACTTTCATTTGACTCAACTGGCCTTGTTGAATGCATTTGGCTTTTATTTGTTTCAAAAAGCTTTGTTTGAATGTGTTTGACTTTCTTTTGACTCAATTTGCTTTGTTGAATGTGTTTGACTTTTATTTGACTTAATTAGCATTATGGAATGCAATTGACTTTCATTTGATTCAAAAAGCTTTGATTGAATGTATTTGACTTTCATTTGATTCTAAAAGCTTTGATGAAAGTGTTTGACTTTCATTTGACTCAATTAGCTTTGTTGAATTCATTTCATTTTTATTTGATTCAAAAAGCTTTGTTTGAATGTGTTTGACTTTCATTTGACTCAATTAGCTTTGTTGAATGCATTTGACTTTCATTTGAATCAAAAAGCTTTGTTTGAATGTGTTTGACTTTCATTTGACTCAATTAGCTTTGTTGAAAGTGTTTGACTTTCATTTGACTCAATTAGCTTTGTTGAATGCATTTTACTTTCATTTGATTCAAAAAGCTTTGTTTGATTGTATTTGACTTTCATTTTATTCTAAAAGCTTTAATGAAAGTGTTTGACTTTCATTTGACTCAATTAGCTTTGTTGAATTCTTTTGATTTTCATTTAATTCAAAATGCTTTGTTTGAATGTGTTTGACTTTCATTTGATTCTAAAAGCTTTTTTGAAAGTGTTTGACTTTCATTTGACTTAATTAGCTTTGTTGAATGCATTTGACTTTCATTTGAATCAAGAAGCTTTATTTGAATGTGTTTGACTTTCATTTGACTCAATTGGCTTTTTTGAATGCATTTGACTTTCATTTGATTCAAAAAGCTTTGTTTGAATGTATTTGACTTTCATTTGACTCAATTAGCTTCGTTGAATGTGTTTGACTTTCATTTGACTCAATTAGCATTGTGGAATGCAATAGACTTTCATTTGATTCAAAAAGCTTTGTTTGAATGTATTTGTCTTTCATTGGATTCTAAAAGCTTTGTTGAAAGTGTTTGACTTTCATTTGACTCAATTAGCTTTGTTGAATGCATTTGACTTTCATTTGATTCAAAAAGCTTTGTTTGAATGTGTTTGACTTTCATTTGATTCTAAAAGCTTTGCTGAAAGTGTTTGATTTTCATTTGACTTAATTAGCTTTATTGAATGCATTTTCCTTTCATTTGAATAAAGAAGCTTAATTAGAATGTGTTTGACTTTCATTTGACTCAATTGGCTTTTTTGAATGCATTTGACTTTCATTTGATTCAAAAAGCTTTGTTTGAATGTGTTTGACTTTCATTTGACTCAATTAGCTTCGTTGAATGTGTTTGACTTTCATTTGACTCAATTAGCATTGTGGAATGCAATTGACTTCCATTTGATTCAAAAAGCTTTGTTTGAATGTATTTGACTTTCATTTGATTCTAAAAGCTTTGATTAAAGTGTTTGACTTTCATTTGACTCAATTAGCTTTGTTGAATTTATTTTATTTTCGTTTGATTCAAAAAGCTTGTTTGAATGTGTTTGACTTTCATTTGATTCTAAAAGCTTTGTTGAAAGTGTTTGACTTTCATTTGACTCAATTAGCTTTGTTGAATGCATTTGACTTTCATTTGAATCAAAAAGTTTTGTTTGAATGTGTTTGACTTTCATTTGACTCAATTAGCTTTGTTGAAAGTGTTTGACTTTCATTTGACTCAATTAGCTTTGTTGAATGCATTTGACTTTCATTTGATTCAAAAAGCTTTGTTTGAATGTGTTTGACTTTCTTTTGACTCAATTTGCTTTGTTGAATGTGTTTGACTTTCATTTGACTTAATTAGCATTGTGGAATGCAATTGACTTTCATTTGATTCAAAAAGCTTTGATTGAATGTATTTGACTTTCATTTGATTCTAAACGCTTTCTTCAAAGTGTTTGACTATCATTTGACTCAATTAGCTTTGTTGAATGCATTTGACTTTCATTTGATTCAAAAAGCTTTGTTTGAATGTGTTTGACTTTCATTTGATTCTAAAAGCTTTGTTGAAAGTGTTTGACATTCATTTGACTCAATTAGCTTTGTTGAATGCATTTGGCTTTGATTTGATTCAAAAAGCTTTGTTTGAATGTGTTTGACTTTCATTTGACTCAATTAGCTTTGTTGAATGTGTTTGACTTTCATTTGACTCAATTACCATTGTGGAATGCAATAGACTTTCATTTGATCAAAAAGCTTAGTTTAATGTATTTGACTTTCATTTGATTCTAAAAGCTTTGTTGAAAATGTTTGACTTTCATTTGACTCAATTAGCTTTGTTGAATGCATTTGACATTCATTTGATTCAAAAAGCTTTGTTTGAATGTGTTTTACTTTTATTTGATTCTAAAAGCTTTGATGAAAGTGTTTAACTTTCATTTGACTCAATTAGCTTTGTTGAATGCATTTGACATTCATTTGATTCAAAAAGCTTTGTTTGAATGTGTTTGACTTTCATTTGATTCTAAAAGCTTTGTTGAAAGTGTTTGACTTTCATTTGACTCAATTAGTTTTGTTGAATGCATTTGACTTTCATTTGAATCAAGAAGCTTTGTTTGAATGTGTTTGACTTTCATTTGAGTCAATTGGCTTTGTTGAATGCATTAGACTTTCATTGATTCAAAAAGCTTTGTTTGAATGTGTTTGACTTTCATTTGACTCAATTAGCTTCGTTGAATGTGTTTGACTTTCATTTGAGTCAATTAGCATTGTGGAATGCAATTGACTTTCATTTGATACAAAAAGCTTGCTTTGAATGTGTTTGACTTTCATTTGATTCTAAAAGCTTTGATGAAAGTGTTTGACTTTCATTTGACTCAATTAGCTTTGTTGAATTCATTTGACTTTCATTTGATTCAAAAAGCTTTATTTGAATGTATTTGACTTTCATTTGATTCTAAAAGCTTTTTTGAAAGCATTTGACTTTCATTTGACTCAATTAGCTTTGTTGAATGTGTTTGACTTTAATTTGACTCAATTAGCATTGTGGAATGCAATTGACTTTCATTTGATCAAAAAGCTAAGTTTAATGTATTTGACTTTCATTTGATTCTAAAAGCTTTATTGAAAGTGTTTGACTTTCATTTGACTCAATTAGCTTTGTTGAATGCATTTGACTTTCATTTGATTCAAAAAGCTTTGTTTTAATGTGTTTGACTTTCATTAGATTCTAACAGCTTTGTTGAAAGTGTTTGACTTTCACTTGACTCTATTAGCTTTGTTGAATGCATTTAACATTCACTTAAATCAAAAAGCTTTGTTTGAATGTGTTTAACTTTCATTTGATACAATTAGCTTTGTTGAATGTGTTTGACTTTCATTTGACTCAATTAACATTGTGGAATGCAATTGACTTTCATTTGATTCGAAAAGCTTTGTTTGAATACATTTGACTTTTATTTGATTCTAAAAGCTTTGTTGAAAGTGTTTGACTTTCATTTGACTCAATTAGCTTTGTTGAATGCAATTGACCTTCATTTGATTCGAAAAGCTTTGTTTGAATGTGTTTGACTTTCATTTGATTCTAAAAGCTTTGTTGAAAGTGTTTGACTTGAATTTGACTAAATTAGCTTTGTTGAATGCATTTGAATTTCATTTGATTCAAGAAGCTTTGTTTGAATGTATTTGACTTTCATTTGACTCAATTGGCTTTGTTGAATGCATTTGACTTTCATTTGATTCAAAAAGCTTTGTTTGAATGTGTTTGACTTTCATTTGACTCAATTAGCTTCGTTGAATGTGTTTGACTTTCATTTGACTCAATTAGCATTGTGGAATGCAATTGACTTCCATTTGATTCAAAAAGCTTTGTTTGAATGTATTTGACTTTCATTTCATTCTAAAAGCTTTGTTGAAAGTGTTTGACTTTCATTTGACTCAATTAGCTTTGTTGAATGTGTTTGACTTTTATTTGACTCAATTAGCTTTGTTGAATGCATTTGACTTTCTTTTGATTTTAAAAGCTTTGTTGAAAGTGTTTGACATTCATTTGAATCAATTAGCTTTGTTGAAAGTGTTAAACTTTCATTTGACTCAATTAGCTTTGTTGAATGCATTTGACTTTCATTTGAATCAAAAGCTTTGTTTGAATGTGTTTGACTTTCATTTGACACAATAAGCTTTGTTGAAAGTGTTTGACTTTCATTTGACTCAATTAGCTTTGTTGAATGCATTTGCCTTTCATTTGATTCAAAAAGCTGGAATGTGTTTGACTTTCTTTTTTCTCAATTAGCTTTGTTGTATGTGTTTGACTTTCATTTAACTCAATTAGCATTGTGGAATGCAATTGACTGTCATTTGATTCAAAAAGCTTTGTTTGAATGTATTTGACTTTCATTTGATTCTAAACACTTTGTTGAAAGTGTTTGACTTTCATTTGACTCAATTAGCTTTGTTGAATGCATTTGACTTTAATTTGATTCAAAAAGCTTTGTTTGAATGTGTTTGACTTCATTTGATTCTAAAAGCTTTGGTGAAAGTGTTTGACATTCATTTGACTCAATTAGCTTTGTTGAATGTGTTTGACTTTCATTAGATTCTAAAAGCTTTGTTGAAAGGGTTTGACTTTCATTTGACTCAATTAGCTTTGTTGAATGCATTTGACTTTAATTTGATTCAAAAAGCTTTGTTTGAATGTGTTTGACTTCATTTGATTCTAAAAGCTTTGGTGAAAGTGTTTGACATTCATTTGACTCAATTAGCTTTGTTGAATGCATTTGGCTTTCATTTGATTCAAAAAGCTTTGTTTGAATGTGTTTGACTTTCATTTGACTCAATTAGCTTTGTTGAAAGTGTTTAACTTTCATTTGACTCAATTAGCTTTGTTGAATGTATTTTACTTTCATTTGATTTAAAAAGCTTTGTTTGAATGTGTTTGACTTTCTTTTGACTCAATTATCTATGTTGAATGTGTTTGACTTTCATTTGACTTAATTAGCATTGTGGAATGCAATTGACTTTCATTTGATTCACAAAGCTTTGTTTGAAAGTATTTGACTTTCATTTGATTCTAAACGCTTTGTTGTAAGTGTTTGACTTTCATTTGACTCAATTAGCTTTGTTGAATGCATTTGACTTTAATTTGATTCAAAATGCTTTGTTTGAATGTGTTTGACTTCATTTGATTCTAAAAGCTTTGGTGAAAGTGTTTGACATTCATTTGACTCAATTAGCTTTGTTGAATGCATTTGGCTTTCATTTGATTCAAAAAGCTTTGTTTGAATGTGTTGGACTTTCATTTGACTCAATTAGCTTTGTTGAATGTGTTTGACTTTCATTTGACTCAATTACCATTGTGGAATGCAATAGACTTTCATTTGATCAAAAAGCTAAGTTTAATGTATTTGACTTTCATTTGATTCAAAAAGCTTTGTTGAAAGTCTTTGACTTTCATTTGACTCAATTGGCTTTGTTGAATGCATTTGACTTTCATTTGTTCAAAAAGCTTTGTTTGAATGTGTTTGACTTTCATTTGATTCTAAAAGCTTTGTTGAAAGTGTTTGACTTTCATTTAACTCAATTAGATTTGTTGAATTCATTTGATTTTCATTTGATTCAAAAAGCTTTGTTTGACTTTCATTTGATTCTAAAAGCTTTGTTGAAAGTGTTTGACTTTCATTTGACTCAATTAACTTTGTTGAATGCATTTGACTTTCATTTGAATCAAAAAGCTTTGTTTGAATGTGTTTGACTTTCATTTGACTCAATTAGCTTTGTTGAAAGTGTTTAACTTTCATTTGACTCAATTAGCTTTGTTGAATGCATTTTACTTTCATTTGATTCAAAAAGCTTTGTTTGAATGTGTTTGACTTTCTTTTGACTCAATTAGCTTTGTTGAATGTGTTTGACTTTCATTTGACTTAATTAGCATTGTGGAATGCAATTAACTTTCATTTGATTCACAAAGCTTTGATTGAATGTATTTGACTTTCATTCGATTCTAAACGCTTTGTTGTAAGTGTTTGACTTTCATTTGACTCAATTAGCTTTGTTGAATGCATTTGACTTTCATTTGATTTAGAAAGCTTTGTTTTAATGTGTTTGACGTTCATTTAACTCAATTAGCTTTGTTGAAAGTGTTTGACTTTCATTTGACTCAATTAGCTTTGTCGAATACATTTTACTTTCATTTGATTCAAAAAGCTTTGTTTTAATGTGTTTGACTTTCATTAGATTCTAAAAGCTTTGTTGAAAGTGTTTGACTTTCATTTGACTCAATTAGCTTTGTCGAATGCATTTGACTTTCACTTAAATCAAGAAACTTTGTTTGAATGTGTTTAACTTTCATTTGACTCAATTAGCTTTGTTGAATGTGTTTGACTTTCATTTGACTCATTTAACATTGTGGAATGCAATTGACTATCATTTGATTCAAAAAGCTTTGTTTGAATGTATTTGACTTTTATTTGATTCTAAAAGCTTTGTTGAAAGTGTTTGACTTTCATTTGACTCAATTAGCTTTGTTGAATGCAATTGACCTTCATTTGATTCAAAAAGCTTTGTTTGATTCTGTTTGACTTTCATTTCATTCTAAAAGCTTTGTTAAAAGTATTTGACTTTCATTTGACTCAGTTAGCTTTGTTGAATGCATTTGACTTTCATTTGAATCAAGAAGCTTTGTTTGAATGTGTTTGACTTTCATTTGATTCTAAACACTTTGTTGAAAGTGTTTGACTTTCATTTGACTCAATTAGCTTTGTTGAATGCATTTGACTTTAATTTGATTCAAAAAGCTTTGTTTGAATGTGTTTGACTTCATTTGATTCTAAAAGCTTTGGTGAAAGTGTTTGACATTCATTTGACTCAATTAGCTTTGTTGAATGCATTTGGCTTTCATTTGATTCAAAAAGCTTTGTTTGAATGTGTTTGACTTTCATTTGACTCAATTAGCTTTGTTGAATGTGTTTGACTTTCATTTGACTCAATAACCATTGTGGAATGCAATAGACTTTCATTTGATCAAAAAGCAAAGTTTAATGTATTTGACTTTCATTTGATTCAAAAAGCTTTGTTGAAAGTGTTTGACTTTCGTTTGACTCAATTGGCTTTGTTGAATGCATTTGACTTTCATTTGTTCAAAAAGCTTTGTTTGAATGTGTTTGACTTTCATTTGATTCTAAAAGCTTTGTTGAAAGTGTTTGACTTTCATTTAACTCAATTAGATTTGTTGAATTCATTTGATTTTCATTTGATTCAAAAAGCTTTGTTTGACTTTCATTTGATTCTAAAAGCTTTGTTGAAAGTGTTTGACATTCATTTGACTCAATTAGCTTTGTTAAATGCATTTGGCTTTCATTTGATTCAAAAAGCTTTGTTTGAATGTGTTTGACTTTCATTTGACTCAATTAGCTTTGTTGAAAGTGTTTAACTTTCATTTGACTCTATTAGCTTTGTTGAATGTATTTTACTTTCATTTGATTTAAAAAGCTTTGATTGAATGTGTTTGACTTTCTTTTAACTCAATTATCTTTGTTGAATGTGTTTGACTTTCATTTGACTTAATTAGCATTGTGGAATGCAATTGACTTTCATTTGATTCACAAAGCTTTGTTTGAAAGTATTTGACTTTCATTTGATTCTAAACGCTTTGTTGTAAGTGTTTGACTTTCATTTGACTCAATTAGCTTTGTTGAATGCATTTGACTTTCATTTGATTTAGAAAGCTTTGTTTAAATGTGTTTGACGTTCATTTAACTTAATTAGCTTTGTTGAAAGTGTTTGACTTTCATTTGACTCAATTAGCTTTGTTGAATGCATTTGACTTTCATTTGAATCAAAAAGCTTTGTTTGAATGTGTTTGACTTTCATTTGACTCAATTAGCTTTGTTGAAAGTGTTTAACTTTCATTTGACTCAATTAGCTTTGTGGAATGCAATTGACTATCATTTGATTCAAAAAGCTTTGTTTGAATGTATTTGACTTTTATTTGATTCTAAAAGCTTTGTTGAAAGTGTTTGACTTTCATTTGACTCAATTAGCTTTGTTGAATGCAATTGACCTTCATTTGATTCAAAAAGCTTTGTTTGATTCTGTTTGACTTTCATTTCATTCTAAAAGCTTTGTTGAAAGTATTTGACTTTCATTTGACTCAGTTAGCTTTGTTGAATGCATTTGACTTTCATTTGAATCAAGAAGCTTTGTTTGAATGTGTTTGACTTTCATTTGATTCTAAACACTTCGTTGAAAGTGTTTGACTTTCATTTGACTCAATTAGCTTTGTTGAATGCATTTGACTTTAATTTGATTCAAAAAGCTTTGTTTGAATGTGTTTGACTTCATTTGATTCTAAAAGCTTTGGTGAAAGTGTTTGACATTCATTTGACTCAATTAGCTTTGTTGAATGCATTTGGCTTTCATTTGATTCAAAAAGCTTTGTTTGAATGTGTTTGACTTTCATTTGACTCAATTAGCTTTGTTGAAAGTGTTTAACTTTCATTTGACTCTATTAGCTTTGTTGAATGTATTTTACTTTCATTTGATTTAAAAAGCTTTGTTTGAATGTGTTTGACTTTCTTTTAACTCAATTATCTTTGTTGAATGTGTTTGACTTTCATTTGACTTAATTAGCATTGTGGAATGCAATTGACTTTCATTTGATTCACAAAGCTTTGTTTGAAAGTATTTGACTTTCATTTGATTCTAAACGCTTTGTTGTAAGTGTTTGACTTTCATTTGACTCAATTAGCTTTGTTGAATGCATTTGACTTTCATTTGATTTAGAAAGCTTTGTTTAAATGTGTTTGACGTTCATTTAACTTAATTAGTTTTGTTGAAAGTGTTTGACTTTCATTTGACTTAATTAGCTTTGTCGAATGCATTTGACGTTCATTTGATTCAAAAAGCTTTGTTTTAATGTGTTTGACTTTCATTAGATTCCAAAAGCTTTGTTGAAAGTGTTTGACTTTCATTTGACTCAATTAGCTTTGTTGAATGCATTTGACTTTCACTTGAATCAAGAAGCTTTGTTTGAATGTGTTTAACTTTCATTTGACTCAATTATCTTTGTTGAATGTGTTTGACTTTCATTTGACTTAATTAGCATTGTGGAATGCAATTGACTTTCATTTGATTCAAAAAGCTTTGATTCAATGTATTTGACTTTCATTTGATTCTAAACGCTTTGTTGAAAGTGTTTGACTTTCATTTGACTCAATTAGCTTTGTTGAATGCATTTGACTTTCATTTGAATCAAGAAGCTTTGTTTGAATGTGTTTGACTTTCGTTTGACTCAATTGGCTTTGTTGAATGCATTTGACTTTCATTTGATTCAAAAAGCTTTGTTTGAATGTGTTTGACTTTCATTTCACTTAATTAGCATTGCTGAATGCAATTATCTTCCATTTGATTCAAAAAGCTTTGTTTGAATGTATTTGACTTTCATTTGATTCTAAAAGCTTTGATGAATGTGTTTGACTTTCATTTGACTTAATTAGCTTTGTTGAATTCATTTGATTTTCATTTGATTCAAAAAGCTTTGTTTGAATGTGTTTGACTTTCATTTGATTCTAAAAGCTTTGTTGAAAGTGTTTGACTTTCATTTGACTCAATTAGCTTTGTTGAATGCATTTGACTTTCATTCGAATCAAAAAGCTTTGTTTGAAAGTGTTTGACTTTCATTTGACTCAATTAGCTTTGTTGAAAGTGTTTAACTTGAATTTGACTCAATTAGCTTTTAGCTTTGTTGTAAGCATTTGACTTTCATTTCATTCTAAAAGCTTTGTTGAAAGTGTTTGACTTTCATTTGACTCAATTAGCTTTGTTGAATGCATTTGACTTTCATTTGAATCAAGAAGCTTTGTTTGAATGTGTTTGACTTTCATTTGACCTAATTGGCTTTGTTGAATGCATTTGACTTTCATTTGATTCAAAAAGCTTTGTTTGAATGTTTTTGACTTTCATTTGACTCAATTAGCATTGTGGAATGCAATTGACTTCCATTTGATTCAAAAAGCTTTATTTGAATGTATTTGACTTTCATTTGATTCTAAAAGCTTTGATGAATGTGTTTGACTTTCATTTGACTTAATTAGCTTTGTTGAATTCATTTGATTCAAAAAGCTTTGTTTGAATGTGTTTGACTTTCATCTGATTCTAAAAGCTTTGTTGAAAGTGTTTGACTTTCATTTGACTCAATTAGCTTTGTTGAATGCATTTGACTTTTATTTGAATCAAAAAGCTTTGTTTGAATGTGTTTGACTTTCATTTGACTCAATTAGCTTTGTTGAAAGTGTGTTAACTTTCATTTGACTCAATTAACTTTGTTGAATGCATTTGCCTTTCATTTGATTCTAAAAGCTTTGTTTGAATGTGTTTGACTTTCTTTTGACTCAATTAGCTTTGTTGAATGTGTTTGACTTTCATTTGACTCAATTAGCATTGTGGAATGCAATTGACTTTCATTTGATTCAAAAAGCTTTGTTTGAATGTATTTGACTTTCATTTGATTGTTAAAGCTTTGATGAAAGTGTTTGACTTTCATTTGACTCAATTAGCTTTGTTGAATTCATTTGATTTTCATTTGATTCAAAAAGCTTTGTTTGAATGTGTTTCACTTTCATTTGATTCTAAAAGCTTTCTTGAAAGTGTTTGACTTTCATTTGACTCAATTAGCTTTGTTGAATGCATTTGACTTTCATTTGAATAAAAAAGCTTTGTTTGAATGTGTTTGACTTTAATTTGACTCAATTAGATTTGTTGAAAGTGTTTAACTTTCATTTGACTCAATTGGCTTTGTTGAATGCATTTGACTTTCATTTAATTCAAAAAGCTTTGTTTGAATGTGTTTGACTTTCTTTTGACTCAGTTACCTTTGTTGAATGTGTTTGACTTTCATTTGACTCAATTAGCATTATGGAATGTAATTGACTTTCATTTGATTCAAAAAGCTTTGTTTGAATGTATTTGACTTTTATTTGATTCTAAAAGCTTTGTTGAAAGTGTTTGACTCTCTTTTGACTCAATTAGCTTTGTTGAAAGTGTTTGACTTTCATTTGACTCAATTAGCTTTGTTGAATGCCTTTGACTTTCATTTGAATCAAAAGCTTTGTTTGAATGTGTTTGACTTTCATTTGACACAATTAGCTTTGTTGAAAGTGTTTGACTTTCATTTTACTCAATTAGCTTTGTTGAATGCATTTGCCTTTCATTTGATTCAAAAAGCTTTGTTGGAATGTGTTTGACTTTCTTTTTTCTCAATTAGCTTTGTTGTATGTGTTTGACTTTCATTTAACTCAATTAGCATTGTGAATGCAATTGACTTTCATTTGATTCAAAGAGCTGCGTTTGAATGTCTTTGACTTTCATTTGATTCTAAACACTTTGTTGAAAGTGTTTGACTTTCATTTGACTCAATTAGCTTTGTTGAATGTATTTGACTTTAATTTGATTCAAAAAGCTTTGTTTGAATGCGTTTGACTTCATTTGATTCTAAAAGCTTTGGTGAAAGTGTTTGACATTCATTTGACTCAATTAGCTTTGTTGAATGCATTTGGCTTTCATTTGATTCAAAAAGCTTTGTTTGAATGTGTTTGACTTTCATTTGACTCAATTAGCTTTGTTGAATGTGTTTGACTTTCATTTGACTCAATTACCATTGTGGAAAGCAATAGACTTTCATTTGATCAAAAAGCTAAGTTTAATGTATTTGACTTTCATTTGATTCAAAAAGCTTTGTTGAAAGTGTTTGACTTTCATTTGACTCAATTGGCTTTGTTGAATGCATTTGACTTTCATTTGTTCAAAAAGCTTTGTTTGAATGTGTTTGACTTTCATTTGATTCTAAAAGCTTTGTTGAAAGTGTTTGACTTTCATTTGACTCAATTAGCTTTGTTGAATTCATTTGATTTTCATTTGATTCAAAAAGCTTTGTTTGAATTTGTTTGACTTTCATTTGATTCTAAAAGCTTTGTTGAAAGTGTTTGACTTTCATTTGACTCAATTAGCTTTGTTGAATGCATTTGACTTTCATTTGAATAAAAAAGCTTTGTTTGAATGTGTTTGACTTTCATTTGACTCAATTAGCTTTGTTGAAAATGTTTGACTTTCATTTGACTCAATTAGTTTTGTTGAATGCATTTGACTTTCATTTGAATCAAGAAGCTTTGTTTGAATGTGTTTGACTTTCATTTGATTCAAAAAGCTTTGATGAAAGTGTTTGACTTTCATTTGACTCAATTAGATTTGTTGAATTCATATGATTTTAATTTGATTTTAAAAGCTTTGTTTGAATGTGTTTGACTTTCATTTGATTCTAAAAGCTTTTTTGAAAGTGTTTGACTTTCATTTGACTCAATTAGCTTTGTTGAATGCATTTGACTTTCATTTGAATCAAAAAGCTTTGTTTGAATGTGTTTGACTTTCATTTGACTCAATTAGCTTTGTTGAAAGTGTTTGACTTTCATTTGACTCAATTAGCTTTGTTGAATGCATTATACTTTCATTTGATTCAAAAAGCTTTGTTTGAATGTATTTGACTTTCATTTTATTCTAAAAGCTTTGATGAAAGTGTTTGACTTTCATTTGACTCAATTAGCTTTGTTGAATTCTTTTGATTTTCATTTAATTCAAAAAGCTTTGTTTGAATGTGTTTGACTTTCATTTGATTCTAAAAGCTTTTTTGAAAGTGTTTGACTTTCATTTGACTCAATTAGCTTTGTTGAATGCATTTGGTTTTCATTTGAATCAAGAAGCTTTGTTTGAATGTGTTTGACTTTCATTTGACTCAACTTGCTTTGTTGAATGCATTTGGCTTTCATTTGATTCAAAAAGCTTTGTTTGAATGTGTTTGACTTTCATTTGACTCAATTAGCTTCGTTGAATGTGTTTGACTTTCATTTGACTCAATTAACATTGTGGAATGCAATAGACTTTCATTTGATTCAAAAAGCTTTGTTTGAATGTATTTGACTTTCTTTGGATTCTAAAAGCTTTGTTGAAAGTGTTTGACTTACATTTGACTCAATTGGCTTTTTTGAATGCATTTGACTTTCATTTGATTCAAAAAGCTTTGTTTGAATGTATTTGACTTTCATTAGACTCAATTAGCTTCGTTGAATGTGTTTGACTTTCATTTGACTCAATTAGCATTGTGGAATGCAATTGACTTTCATTTGATTCAAAAAGCTTTGTTTGAATGTATTTTACTTTCGTTTTATTCTAAAAGCTTTGATGAAAGTGTTTGACTTTCATTTGACTCAATTAGCTCTGTTGAATTCATTTGATTTTCTTTTGATTCAAAAAGCTTTGTTTGAATGTGTTTGACTTTCATTTGATTCTAAAAGCTTTGTTGAAAGTGTTTGACTTTCATTTGACTCAATTGGCTTGGTTGAATGCATTTGACTTTCATTTGATTCAAAAAGCTTTGTTTGAATGTGATTGACTTTCATTTGACTCAATTAGCTTCGTTGAATGTGTTTGACTTTCATTTGACTCAATTAGCATTGTGGAATGCAATTGACTTCCATTTGATTCAAAAAGCTTTGTTTGAATGTATTTGACTTTCATTTGATTCTAAAAGCTTTGATGAAAGTGTTTGACTTTCATTTGACTCAATTAGCTTTGTTGAATTTATTTTATTTTCGTTTGATTCAAAAAGCTTGTTTGAATGTGTTTGACTTTCATTTGATTCAAAACGCTTTCTTGAAAGTGTTTGATTTTCTTTTGACTCAATTAGCTTTGTTGAATGCATTTGACTTTCATTTGAATCAAAAAGTTTTGTTTGAATGTGTTTGACTTTCATTTGACTCAATTAGCTTTGTTGAAAGTGTTTGACTTTCATTTGACTCAATTAGCTTTGTTGAATGCATTTGACTTTCATTTGACTCAAAAGGCTTTGTTTGAATGTGTTTGACTTTCATTTGACTCAATTAGCTTCGTTGAATGTGTTTGACTTTCATTTGACTCAATTAGCATTGTGGAATGCAATTGACTTTCATTTGATTCAAAAAGCTTTGTTTGAATGTGTTTGACTTTCATTTGATTCAAAACGCTTTGTTGAAAGTGTTTGATTTTCATTTGACTCAATTAGCTTTGTTGAATGCATTTGACTTTCATTTGAATCAAAAAGTTTTGTTTGAATGTGTTTGACTTTCATTTGACTCAATTAGCTTTGTTGAAAGTGTTTGACTTTCATTTGACTCAATTAGCTTTGTTGAATGCATTTGACTTTCATTTGATTCAAAAAGCTTTGTTTGAATGTGTTTGACTTTCTTTTGACTCAATTTGCTTTGTTGAATGTGTTTGACTTTCATTTGACTTAATTAGCATTATGGATTGCAATTGACTTTCATTTGATTCAAAAAGCTTTGATTGAATGTATTTGACTTTCATTTGATTCTAAACGCTTTGTTGAAAGTGTTTGACTTTCATTTGACTCAATTAGCTTTGTTGAATGCATTTGACTTTCATTTGATTCAAAAAGCTTGGTTTTAATGTGTTTGACTTTTATTTGATTCTAAAAGCTTTGTTGAAAGTGTTTGACATTCATTTGACTCAATTAGCTTTGTTGAATGCATTTGACATTCATTTGATTCAAAAAGCTTTGTTTGAATGTGTTTGACTTTCATTTGATTCTAAAAGCTTTGATGAAAGTGTTTAACTTTCATTTGACTCAATTAGCTTTGTTGAATGCATTTGACATTCATTTGATTCAAAAAGCTTTGTTTGAATGTGTTTGACTTTCATTTGATTCTAAAAGCTTTGTTGAAAGTGTTTGACTTTCATTTGACTCAATTAGTTTTGTTGAATGCATTTGACTTTCATTTGAATCAAGAAGCATTGTTTGAATGTGTTTGACTTTCATTTGACTCAATTGGCTTTGTTGAATGCATTTGACTTTCATTGATTCAAAAAGCTTCGTTTGAATGTGTTTGACTTTCATTTGATTCAATTAGCTTCGTTGAATGTGTTTGACTTTCATTGGACTCAATTAGCATTGTGGAATGCAATTGACTTTCATTTGATTCAAAAAGCTTTGTTTGAATGTGTTTGACTTTTATTTGATTCAAAAAGCTTTGATGAAAGTGTTTGACTTTCATTTGACTCAATTAGCTTTGTTGAATTCATTTGATTTTCATTTGATTCAAAAAGCTTTGTTTGAATGTGTTTGACTTTCATTTGATTCTAAAAGCTTTTTTGAAAGTGTTTGACTTTCATTTGACTCAATTAGCTTTGTTGAATGCATTTGACTTTCATTTGAATCAAAAAGCTTTGTTTGAATGTGTTTGACTTTCATTTGACTCAATTAGCTTTGTTGAAAGTGTTTGACTTTCATTTGACTCAATTTGCTTTGTTGAATGCATTTTTCTTGCATTTGATTCAAAAAGCTTTGTTTGAATGTATTTGACTTTCAGTTTATTCTAAAAGCTTTGATGAAAGTGTTTGACTTTCATTTGACTCAATTAGCTTTGTTGAATTCTTTTGATTTTCATTTAATTCAAAAAGCTTTGTTTGAATGTGTTTGACTTTCATTTGATTCTAAAAGCTTTTTTGAAAGTGTTTGACTTTCATTTGACTCAATTAGGTTTGTTGAATGCATTTGACTTTCATTTGAATCAAGAAGCTTTGTTTGAATGTGTTTGACTTTCATTTGACTCAACTGGCCTTGTTGAATGCATTTGGCTTTCATTTGTTTCAAAAAGCTTTGTTTGAATGTGTTTGACTTTCATTTGACTCAATTAGCTTCGTTGAATGTGTTTGACTTTCATTTGACTCAATTAGCATTGTGGAATGCAATAGACTCTCATTTGATTCAAAAAGCTTTGTTTGAATGTATTTGACTTTCATTGGATTCTAAAAGTTTTGTTGAAAGTGTTTGACTTTCATTTGACTCAATTAGCTTTGTTGAATGCATTTGACTTTCATTTGATTCATAAAGCTTTGTTTGAATGTGTTTGACTTTCATTTGATTCTGAAAGCTTTGCTGAAAGTGTTTGACTTTCATTTGACTTAATTAGCTTTATTGAATGCATTTGACTTTCATTTGAATAAAGAAGCTTAATTAGAATGTGTTTGACTTTCATTTGACTCAATTGGCTTTTTTGAATGCATTTGACTTTCATTTGATTCAAAAAGCTTTGTTTGAATGTATTTGACTTTCATTTGACTCAATTAGCATTGTGGAATGCAATTGACTTTCATTTGATTCAAAAATCTTTGTTTGAATGTATTTTACTTTCTAAAAGCTTTGAAGAAAGTGTTTGACTTTCATTTGACTCAATTAGCTCTGTTGAATTCATTTGATTTTCTTTTGATTCAAAAAGCATTGTTTGAATGTGTTTGACTTTCATTTGATTCTAAAAGCTTTGATGAAAGTGTTTGACTTTCATTTGACTCAATTAGCTTTGTTGAATTCATTTCATTTTTATTTGATTCAAAAAGCTTTGTTTGAATGTGTTTGACTTTCATTTGATTCTAAAAGCTTTTTTGAAAGTGTTTGACTTTCATTTGACTCAATTAGCTTTGTTGAATGCATTTGACTTTCATTTGAATCAAAAAGCTTTGTTTGAATGTGTTTGACTTTCATTTGACTCAATTAGCTTTGTTGAAAGTGTTTGACTTTCATTTAACTCAATTAGCTTTGTTGAATGCATTTTACTTTCATTTGATTCAAAAAGCTTTGTTTGAATGTATTTGACTTTCATTTTATTCTAAAAGCTTTAATGAAAGTGTTTGACTTTCATTTGACTCAATTAGCTTTGTTGAATTCTTTTGATTTTCATTTAATTCAAAAAGCTTTGTTGAATGCATTTGACTTTCATTTGAATCAAGAAGCTTTATTTGAATGTGTTTGACTTTCATTTGACTCAATTGGCTTTTTTGAATGCATTTGACTTTCATTTGATTCAAAAAGCTTTGTTTGAATGTATTTGACTTTCATTTGACTCAATTAGCTTCGTTGAATGTGTTTGACTTTCATTTGACTCAATTAGCATTGTGGAATGCAATAGACTTTCATTTGATTCAAAAAGCTTTGTTTGAATGTATTTGACTTTCATTTGACTCAATTAGCTTTGTTGAATGCATTTGACTTTCATTTGATTCAAAAAGCTTTGTTTGAATGTGTTTGACTTTCATTTGATTCTAAAAGCTTTGCTGAAAGTGTTTGACTTTCATTTGACTTAATTAGCTTTATTGAATGCATTTGACTTTCATTTGAATAAAGAAGCTTAATTAGAATGTGTTTGACTTTCATTTGACTCAATTGGTTTTTTTGAATGCATTTGACTTTCATTTGATTCAAAAAGCTTTGTTTGAATGTGTTTGACTTTCATTTGACTCCATTAGCTTCGTTGAATGTGTTTGACTTTCATTTGACTCAATTAGCATTGTGGAATGCAATTGACTTCCATTTGATTCAAAAAGCTTTGTTTGAATGTATTTGACTTTCATTTGATTCTAAAAGCTTTGTTGAAAGTGTTTGACTTTCATTTGACTCAATTAGCTTTGTTGAATTTATTTTATTTTCGTTTGATTCAAAAAGCTTGTTTGAATGTGTTTGACTTTCATTTGATTCTAAAAGCTTTGTTGAAAGTGTTTGACTTTCATTTGACTCAATTAGCTTTGTTGAATGCATTTGACTTTCATTTGAATCAAAAAGTTTTGTTTGAATGTGTTTGACTTTCATTTGACTAAATTAGCTTTGTTGAAAGTTTTGACTTTCATTTGACTCAATTAGCTTTGTTGAATGCATTTGACTTTCATTTGATTCAAAAAGCTTTGTTTGAATGTGTTTGACTTTCTTTTGACTCAATTTGCTTTGTTGAATGTGTTTGACTTTCATTTGACTTAATTAGCATTGTGGAATGCAATTGACTTTCATTTGATTCAAAAAGCTTTGATTGAATGTATTTGACTTTCATTTGATTCTAAACGCTTTCTTCAAAGTGTTTGACTATCATTTGACTCAATTAGCTTTGTTGAATGCATTTGACTTTCATTTGATTCAAAAAGCTTTGTTTGAATGTGTTTAACTTTCATTTGATTCTAAAAGCTTTGTTGAAAGTGTTTGACATTCATTTGACTCAATTAGCTTTGTTGAATGCATTTGGCTTTGATTTGATTCAAAAAGCTTTGTTTGAATGTGTTTGACTTTCATTTGACTCAATTAGCTTTGTTGAATGTGTTTGACTTTCATTTGACTCAATTACCATTGTGGAATGCAATAGACTTTCATTTGATCAAAAAGCTTAGTTTAATGTATTTGACTTTCATTTGATTCTAAAAGCTTTGTTGAAAATGTTTGACTTTCATTTGACTCAATTAGCTTTGTTGAATGCATTTAACATTCATTTGATTCAAAAAGCTTTGTTTGAATGTGTTTAACTTTTATTTGATTCTAAAAGCTTTGATGAAAGTGTTTAACTTTCATTTGACACAATTAGCTTTGTTGAATACATTTGACATTCATTTGATTCAAAAAGCTTTGTTTGAATGTGTTTGACTTTCATTTGATTCTAAAAGCTTTGTTGAAAGTGTTTGACTTTCATTTGACTCAATTAGTTTTGTTGAATGCATTTGACTTTCATTTGAATCAAGAAGCTTTGTTTGAATGTGTTTGACTTTCATTTGACTCAATTGGCTTTGTTGAATGCATTAGACTTTCATTGATTCAAAAAGCTTTGTTTGAATGTGTTTGACTTTCATTTGACTCAATTAGCTTCGTTGAATGTGTTTGACTTTCATTTGAGTCAATTAGCATTGTGGAATGCAATTGACTTTCATTTGATACAAAAAGCTTGCTTTGAATGTGTTTGACTTTCATTTGATTCTAAAAGCTTTGATGAAAGTGTTTGACTTTCATTTGACTCAATTAGCTTTGTTGAATTCATTTCATTTTCATTTGATTCAAAAAGCTTTGTTTGAATGTGTTTGACTTTCATTTGATTCTAAAAGCTTTTTTGAAAGTGTTTGACTTTCATTTGACTCAATTAGCTTTGTTGAATGCATTTGACTTTCATTTAAATTAAAAAGCTTTGTTTGAATGTGTTTGACTTTCATTTGACTCAATTAGCTTTGTTGAAAGTGTTTGACTTTCATTTGACTCAATTAGCTTTGTTGAATGCATTTTACTTTCATTTTATTCAAAAAGCTTTGTTTGAATGTATTTGAATTTCATTTTATTCTAAATGCTTTGATGAAAGTGTTTGACTTTCATTTGACTCAATTAGCTTTGTTGAATTCTTTTGATTTTCATTTAATTCAAAAAGCTTTGTTTGAATGTGTTTGACTTTCATTTGATTCTAAAAGCTTTTTTGAAAGTGTTTGACTTTCATTTGACTCAATTAGCTTTGTTGAATGCATTTGAATTTCATTTGAATCAAGAAGCTTTGTTTGAATGTGTTTGACTTTCATTTGACTCAACTGGCTTTGTTGAATGCATTTGGCTTTCATTTGATTCAAAAAGCTTTGTTTGAATGTGTTTGACTTTTATTTGACTCAATTAGCTTCGTTGAATGTGTTTGACTTTCATTTGACTCAATTAGCATTGTGGAATGCAATTGACTTTCATTTGATTCAAAAAGCTTTGTTTGAATGTATTTGACTTTCATTGGATTCAAAAAGCTTTGTTGAAAGTGTTTGACTTTCATTTGACTCAATTAGCTTTGTTGAATGCATTTGACTTTCATTTGATTCAAAAAGCTTTGTTTGAATGTGTTTGACTTTCATTTGATTCTAAAAGCTTTGCTGAAAGTGTTTGACTTTCATTTGACTCAATTAGCTTTGTTGAATGCATTTGACTTTCATTTGAATCAAGAAGCTTTATTTGAATGTGTTTGACTTTCATTTGACTCAATTGACTTTTTTGAATGCATTTGACTTTCAATTTATTCAAAAAGCTTTGTTTGAATGTGTTTGACTTTCATTTGACTCAAATAGTGTCGTTGAATGTGTTTGACTTTCAATTGACTCAATTAGCATTATGGAATGCAATTGACTTTCATTTGATTCAAAAAGCTTTGTTTGAATGTATTTGACTTTCATTGGATTCTAAAAGCTTTGTTGAAAGTGTTTGACTTTCATTTGACTCAATTAGCTTTGTTGAATGCATTTGACTTTCATTTGAATCCAAAAGCTTTGTTTGAATGTGTTTGACTTTCATTTGACTCAATTAGCATTGTTGAATTCATTTGACTTTCATTTGAATCAAAAAGCTTTGTTTGAATGTGTTTAACTTTCATTTGACTCAATTAGCATTGTTGAATTCATTTGATTTTCATTTGATTCAAAAAGCTTTGTTTGAATGTGTTTGACTTTCATTGGATTCTAAAAGCTTTGTTGAAAGTGTTTGACTTTCATTTGACTCAATTAGCTTTGTTGAATGCATTTGACTTTCATTTGAATCAAAAAGCTTTGTTTGAATGTGTTTGACTTTCATTTGACTCAATTAGCATTGTTGAATTCATTTGACTTTCATTTGAATCAAAAAGCTTTGTTTGAAAGTGTTTGACTTTCATTTGACTCAATTAGCTTTGTTGAATGCATTTGACTTTCATTTGAATCAAAAAGCTTTGTTTGAATGTGTTTGACTTTCATTTGACTCAATTAGCATTGTTGAATTCATTTGATTTTCATTTGATTCAAAAAGCTTTGTTTGAATGTATTTGACTTTCGTTTTATTCTAAAAGCTTTGATGAAAGTGTTTGACTTTCATTTGACTCAATTAGCTTTGTTGAATTCATTTGATTTTCATTTGATTCAAAAAGCTTTGTTTGAATGTGTTTGACTTTCATTTGATTCTAAAAGCTTTGTTGAAAGTGTTTGACTTTCATTTGACTCAATTAGCTTTGTTGAATGCATTTGACTTTCATTTGAATCAAAAAGCTTTGTTTGAATGTGTTTGACTTTCATTTGACTCAATTAGCTTTGTTGAATGCATTTTACTTTCATTTGATTCAAAAAGCTTTGTTTGAATGTATTTGACTTTCATTTTATTCTAAAAGATTTGATGAAAGTGTTTGACTTTCATTTGACTCAATTAGCTTTGTTGAATGCATTTGACTTTCATTTGATTCAAAAAGCTTTGTTTGAATGTGTTTGACTTTCATTTGACTCAATTAGCTTCGTTGAATGTGTTTGACTTTCATTTGAGTCAATTAGCATTGTGGAATGCAATTGACTTTCATTTGATACAAAAAGCTTGCTTTGAATGTGTTTGACTTTCATTTGATTCTAAAAGCTTTGATGAAAGTGTTTGACTTTCATTTGACTCAATTAGCTTTGTTGAATTCATTTCATTTTCATTTGATTCAAAAAGCTTTGTTTGAATGTGTTTGACTTTCATTTGATTCTAAAAGCTTTTTTGAAAGTGTTTGACTTTCATTTGACTCAATTAGCTTTGTTGAATGCATTTGACTTTCATTTAAATTAAAAAGCTTTGTTTGAATGTGTTTGACTTTCATTTGACTCAATTAGCTTTGTTGAAAGTGTTTGACTTTCATTTGACTCAATTAGCTTTGTTGAATGCATTTTACTTTCATTTGATTCAAAAAGCTTTGTTTGAATGTATTTGAATTTCATTTTATTCTAAAAGCTTTGATGAAAGTGTTTGACTTTCATTTGACTCAATTAGCTTTGTTGAATTCTTTTGATTTTCATTTAATTCAAAAAGCTTTGTTTGAATGTGTTTGATTTTCATTTGATTCTAAAAGCTTTTTTGAAAGTGTTTGACTTTCATTTGACTCAATTAGCTTTGTTGAATGCATTTGACTTTCATTTGAATCAAGAAGCTTTGTTTGAATGTGTTTGACTTTCATTTGACTCAACTGGCTTTGTTGAATGCATTTAGCTTTCATTTGATTCAAAAAGCTTTGTTTGAATGTGTTTGACTTTTATTGGACTCAATTAGCTTCGTTGAATGTGTTTGACTTTCATTTGACTCAATTAGCATTGTGGAATGCAATTGACTTTCATTTGATTCAAAAAGCTTTGTTTGAATGTATTTGACTTTCATTGGATTCTAAAAGCTTTGTTGAAAGTGTTTGACTTTCATTTGACTCAATTAGCTTTGTTGAATGCATTTGACTTTCATTTGATTCAAGAAGCTTTGTTTGAATGTGTTTGACTTTCATTTGATTCTAAAAGCTTTGCTGAAAGTGTTTGACTTTCATTTGACTCAATTAGCTTTGTTAAATGCATTTGACTTTCATTTGAATCAAGAAGCTTTATTTGAATGTGTTTCACTTTCATTTGACTCAATTGGCTTTTTTGAATGCATTTGACTTTCATTTTATTCAAAAAGCTTTGTTTGAATGTGTTTGACTTTCATTTGACTCAATTAGTTTCGTTGAATGTGTTTGACTTTCAATTGACTCAATTAGCATTATGGAATGCAATTGACTTTCATTTGATTCAAAAAGCTTTGTTTGAATGTATTTGACTTTCATTGGATTCTAAAAGCTTTGTTGAAAGTGTTTGACTTTCATTTGACTCAATTAGCTTTGTTGAATGCATTTGACTTTCATTTGAATCCAAAAGCTTTGTTTGAATGTGTTTGACTTTCATTTGACTCAATTAGCATTGTTGAATTCATTTGACTATCATTTGAATCAAAAAGCTTTGTTTGAATGTGTTTGACTTTCATTTGACTCAATTAGCATTGTTGAATTCATTTGATTTTCATTTGATTCAAAAAGCTTTGTTTGAATGTGTTTGACTTTCATTGGATTCTAAAAGCTTTGTTGAAAGTGTTTGACTTTCATTTGACTCAATTAGCTTTGTTGAATGCATTTGACTTTCATTTGAATCAAAAAGCTTTGTTTGAATGTGTTTGACTTTCATTTGACTCAATTAGCATTGTTGAATTCATTTGACTTTCATTTGAATCAAAAAGCTTTGTTTGAAAGTGTTTGACTTTCATTTGACTCAATTAGCTTTGTTGAATGCATTTGACTTTCATTTGAATCCAAAAGCTTTGTTTGAATGTGTTTGACTTTCATTTGACTCAATTAGCATTGTTGAATTCATTTGACTTTCATTTGAATCAAAAAGCTTTGTTTGAATGTGTTTGACTTTCATTTGACTCAATTAGCATTGTTGAATTCATTTGATTTTCATTTGATTCAAAAAGCTTTGTTTGAATGTGTTTGACTTTCATTGGATTCTAAAAGCTTTGTTGAAAGTGTTTGACTTTCATTTGACTCAATTAGCTTTGTTGAATGCATTTGACTTTCATTTGAATCAAAAAGCTTTGTTTGAATGTGTTTGACTTTCATTTGACTCAATTAGCATTGTTGAATTCATTTGACTTTCATTTGAATCAAAAAGCTTTGTTTGAATGTGTTTGACTTTCATTTGACTCAATTAGCATTGTTGAATTCATTTGATTTTCATTTGATTCAAAAAGCTTTGTTTGAATGTATTTGACTTTCGTTTTATTCTAAAAGCTTTGATGAAAGTGTTTGACTTTCATTTGACTCAATTAGCTTTGTTGAATTCATTTGATTTTCATTTGATTCAAAAAGCTTTGTTTGAATGTGTTTGACTTTCATTTGATTCTAAAAGCTTTGTTGAAAGTGTTTGACTTTCATTTGACTCAATTAGCTTTGTTGAATGCATTTGACTTTCATTTGAATCAAAAAGCTTTGTTTGAATGTGTTTGACTTTCATTTGACTCAATTAGCTTTGTTGAATGCATTTTACTTTCATTTGATTCAAAAAGCTTTGTTTGAATGTATTTGACTTTCATTTTATTCTAAAAGATTTGATGAAAGTGTTTGACTTTCATTTGACTCAATTAGCTTTGTTGAATGCATTTGACTTTCATTTGATTCAAAAAGCTTTGTTTGAATGTGTTTGACTTTCATTTGACTCAATTAGCTTCGTTGAATGTGTTTGACTTTCATTTGACTCAATTAGCATTGTAGAATGCAATTGACTTTCATTTGATTCAAAAAGCTTTGTTTGAATGTATTTGACTTTCGTTTTATTCTAAAAGCTTTGATGATTGTGTTTGACTTTCATTTGACTCAATTAGCTTTGTTGAATTCATTTGATTTTTATTTGATTCAAAAAGTTTTGTTTGAATGTGTTTGACTTTCATTAGACTCAATTAGTTTTGTTGAAAGTGTTTGACTTTCATTTGACTCAATTAGCTTTGTTGAATGCATTTGACTTTCATTTGAATCAAAAAGCTTTGTTTGAATGTGTTTGACTTTCATTTGACTCAATTAGCTTTGTTGAAAGTGTTTGACTTTCATTTGTCTCAATTAGCTTTGTTGAATGCATTTTACTATCATTTGATTCAAAAAGCTTTGTTTGAATGTATTTGACTTTCATTTTATTCTAAAAGCTTTGATGAAAGTGTTTGACTTTCATTTGACTCAATTAGCTTTGTTGAATTCATTTGATTTTCATTTGATTCAAAAATCTTTGTTTGAATGTGTTTGACTTTCATTTAATTCTAAAAGCTTTTTGGAAAGTGTTTGACTTTCATTTGACTCAATTAGCTTTGTTGAATGAATTTGACTTTCATTTGAATCAAGAAGCTTTGTTTGAATGTGTTTGACTTTCATTTGACTCAACTGGCTTTGTTGAATGCATTTGGCTTTCATTTGATTCAAAAAGCTTTGTTTGAATGTGTTTGACTTTCATTTGACTCAATAAGCTTTGTTGAATGTGTTTGACTTTCATTTGACTCAATTAGCGTTGTGGAATGCAATTGACTTTCATTTGATTCAAAAATCTTTGTTTGAATGTGTTTGACATTCATTTGACTCAATTAGCTTCGTTGAAAGTGTTTAACTTTCATTTGACTCAATTAGCTTTGTTGAATGCATTTGACTTTCATTTGAATCAAGAAGCTTTGTTTGAATGTGTTTGACTTTCATTTGATTCTAAAAGCTTTGTTTGAATGTGTTTGACTTTCATTTGATTCTAAAAGCTTTGCTGAAAGTGTTTGACTTTCATTTGACTCAATTAGCTTTGTTGAATGCATTTGACTTTCATTTGAATCAAGAAGCTTTATTTGAATGTGTTTGGCTTTCATTTGACTCAATTGGCTTTTTTGAATGCATTTGACTTTCATTTGATTCAAAAAGCTTTGTTTGAATGTGTTTGACTTTCATTTGACTCAATTAGCTTCGTTGAATGTGTTTGACTATCTTTTGACTTAATTAGCATTGTGGAATGCAATTGACTTTCATTTGATTCAAAAAGGTTTGTTTGAATGTATTTGACTTTCATTGGATTCTAAAAGCTTTGTTGAAAGTGTTTGACTTTCATTTAACTCAATTAGCTTTGTTGAATTCATTTGATTCAAAAAGCTTTGTTTGAATGTGTTTGACTTTCATTTGATTCTAAAAGCTTTTTTGAAAGTGTTTGACTTTCATTTGACTCAATTAGCTTTGTTGAATGCATTTGACTTTCATTTGAATCAAAAAGCTTTGTTTGAATGTGTTTGACTTTCATTTGACTTAATTAGCTTTGTTGAAAGTGTTTGACTTTCATTTGACTCAATTAGGTTTGTTGAATGCATTTTTCTTTCATTTAATTCAAAAAGCTTTGTTTGAATGTATTTGACTTTCATTTTATTCTAAAAGCTTTGATGAAAGTGTTTCACTTTCATTTGACTCAATTAGCTTTGTTGAATTCTTTTGATTTTCATTTAATTCAAAAAGCTTTGTTTGAATGTGTTTGACTTTCATTTGATTCTAAAAGGTTTTTTGAAAGTGTTTGACTTACATTTGACTCAATTAGCTTTGTTGAATGCCTTTGACTTTCATTTGAATAAAGAAGCTTTGTTTGAATGTGTTTGACTTTCATTTGTCTAACTGGCTTTGTTGAATACATTTGGCTTTCATTTGATTCAAAAAGCTTTGTTTGAATGTGTTTGACTTTCATTTGACTTAATTAGCTTCGTTGAATGTGTTTGACTTTCATTTGACTCAATTAGAATTGTGGAATGCAATTGACTTTCATTTCATTCAAAAAGCTTTGTTTGAATGTATTTGACTTTCATTGGATTCTAAAAGCTTTGTTGAAAGTGTTTGACTTTCATTTGACTCAATCAGCTTTGCTGAATGCATTTGACTTTCATTTGAATCAAGAAGCTTTATTTGAATGTGTTTGACTTTCATTTGACTCAATTCGCTTTTTTGAATTCATTTGACTTTCATTTGATTCAAAAAGCTTTGATTGAATGTATTTGACTTTCATTTGATTCTAAACGCTTTGTTGAAAGTGTTTGACTTTCATTTGACTCAATTAGCTTTGTTGAATGCATTTGACTTTCATTTGATTCAAAAAACTTTGTTTCAATGTGTTTGACTTTCATTTGATTCTAAAAGCTTTGTTGAAAGCGTTTGACATTCATTTGACTCAATTAGCTTTGTTGAATGCATTTGGCTTTGATTTGATTCAAAAAGCTTTGTTTGAATGTGTTTGACTTTCATTTGACTCAATTAGCTTTGTTGAATGTGTTTGTCTTTCATTTGACTCAATTACCATTCTGGAATGCAATATACTTTCATTTGATCAAAAAGCTTAGTTTAATGTATTTGACTTTCATTTGATTCTAAAAGCTTTGATGAAATTTTTGACTTTCATTTGACTCAATTAGCTTTGTTGAATGCATTTGACATTCATTTGATTCAAAAAGCTTTGTTTGAATGTGTTTCACTTTCATTTGATTCTAAAAGCTTTGATGAAAGTGTTTGACTTTCATTTGACTCAATTAGCTTTGTTGAATTCTTTTGATTTTCATTTAATTCAAAAAGCTTTGTTTGAATGTGTTTGACTTTCATTTGATTCTAAAAGCTTTGTTGAAAGTGTTTTACTTTCATTTGACACAATTAGTTTTGTTGAATGCATTTGACTTTCATTTGAATCAAGAAGCTTTGTTTGAATGTGTTTGACTTTCATTTAACTCAATTGGCTTTGTTGAATGCATTTGACTTTCATTGATTCAAAAAGCTTTGTTTGAATGTGTTTGACTTTCATTTGACTCAATTAGCTTTGTTGAATGTGTTTGACTTTCATTTGACTCAATTAGCATTGTGGAATGCAATTGACATTCATTTGATTCAAAAAGCTTTGTTTGAATGTATTTGACTTTCATTTGATTCTAAAAGCTTTGATGAAAGTGTTTCACTTTCATTTGACTCAATTAGCTTTGTTGAATTCATTTGATTTTCTTTTGATTCAAAAACTTTGTTTGAATGTGTTTGACTTTCATTTGATTCTAAAAGCTTTTTTGAAAGTGTTTGACTTTCATTTGACTCAATTAGGTTTGTTGAATGCATTTGACTTTCATTTGAATCAAGAAGCTTTGTTTGAATGTGTTTGACTTTCATTTGACTCAATTGGCTTTGTTGAATGCATTTGGATTTCATTTGATTCAAAAAGCTTTGTTTGAATGTGTTTGACTTTCATTTGACTCAATTAGCTTCGTTGAATGTGTTTGACTTTCATTTGACTCAATTAGCATTGTGGAATGCAATTGACTTTCATTTGATTCAAAAAGCTTTGTTTGAATGTATTTGACTTCCATTGGATTCTAAACACTTTGTTGAAAGTGTTTGACTTTCATTTGACTCAATTAGCTTTGTTGAATTCATTTTATTTTCGTTTGATTCAAAAAGCTTGTTTGAATGTGTTTGACTTTCATTTGATTCTAAAAGCTTTGATGAAAGTGTTTGACTTTCATTTGACTCAATTAGCTTTGTTGAATTCATTTTATTTCGTTTGATTCAAAAAGCTTGTTTGAATGTGTTTGACTTTCATTTGACTCAATTAATTTTGTTGAAAGTGTTTGACTTTCATTTGATTCAATTAGCTTTGTTGAATGCATTTGACATTCATTTGAATCAAAAAGTTTTGTTTGAATGTGTTTGACTTTCATTAGACTCAATTAGTTTTGTTGAAAGTGTTTGACTTTCATTTGACTCAATTAGCTTTGTTGAATGCATTTGACTTTCATTTGATTCAAAAAGCTTTGTTTGAATGTGTTTGACTTTCTTTTGACTCAATTTGTTTTGTTGAAAGTGTTTGACTTTCATTTGACTTAATTAGCATTGTGGAATGCAATTGACTTTCATTTGATTCAAAAAGCTTTGATTGAATGTATTTGACTTTCATTTGATTCTAAACGCTTTGTTGAAAGTGTTTGACTTTCATTTGACTCAATTAGCTTTGTTGAATTCATTTTATTTTCGTTTGATTCAAAAAGCTTGTTTGAATGTGTTTGACTTTCATTTGATTCTAAAAGCTTTGTTGAAAGTGTTTGACTTTCATTTGACTCAATTAGCTTTGTTGAATGCATTTGACATTCATTTGAATCAAAAAGTTTTGTTTGAATGTGTTTGACTTTCATTTGACTCAATTAGTTTTGTTGAAAGTGTTTGACTTTCATTTGACTCAATTAGCTTTGTTGAATGCATTTGACTTTCATTTGATTCAAAAAGCTTTGTTTGAATGTGTTTGACTTTCTTTTGACTCAATTTGCTTTGTTGAATGTGTTTGACTTTCATTTGACTTAATAAGCAATGTGGAATGCAATTGACTTTCATTTGATTCAAAAAGCTTTGATTGAATGTATTTGACTTTCATTTGATTCTAAACGCTTTGTTGAATATGTTTGACTTTCATTTAACTCAATTAGCTTTGTTGAATTCATTTTATTTTCGTTTGATTCAAAAAGCTTTGATGAAAGTGTTTGACTTTCATTTGACTCAATTAGCTTTGTTGAATTCATTTTATTTCGTTTGATTCAAAAAGCTTGTTTGAATGTGTTTGACTTTCATTTGATTCTAAAAGCTTTGTTGAAAGTGTTTGACTTTCATCTGATTCTAAAAGCTTTGTTGAAAGTGTTTGACTTTCATTTGACTCAATTAGCTTTGTTGAATGCATTTGACATTCATTTGAATCAAAAAGTTTTGTTTGAATGTGTTTGACTTTCATTTGACTCAATTAGCTTTGTTGAAAGTGTTTGACTTTCATTTGACTCAATTAGCTTTGTTGAATGCATTTGACTTTCATTTGATTCAAAAAGCTTTGTTTGAATGTGTTTGACTTTCTTTTGACTCAATTTGCTTTGTTGAATGTGTTTGACTTTCATTTGACTTAATTAGCATTGTGGAATGCAATTGACTTTCATTTGATTCAAAAAGCTTTGATTGAATGTATTTGACTTTCATTTGATTCTAAACGCTTTGTTGAAAGTGTTTGACTTTCATTTGACTCAATTAGCTTTGCTGAATGCATTTGACTTTCATTTGAATCAAGAAGCTTTATTTGAATGTGTTTGACTTTCATTTGACTCAATTGGCTTTTTTGAATTCATTTGACTTTCATTTGATTCAAAAAGCTTTGATTGAATGTATTTGACTTTCATTTGATTCTAAACGCTTTGTTGAAAGTGTTTGACTTTCATTTGACTCAATTAGCTTTGTTGAATGCATTTGACTTTCATTTGATTCAAAAAACTTTGTTTCAATGTGTTTGACTTTCATTTGATTCTAAAAGCTTTGTTGAAAGTGTTTGACATTCATTTGACTCAATTAGCTTTGTTGAAAGTGTTTGACTTTCATTTGACTCAATTAGCTTTGTTTAATTCATTTGATTTTCATTTGATTCAAAAAGCTTTGTTTGAATGTGTTTGACTTTCATTTGATTCTAAAAGCTTTAATGAAAGTGTTTGACTATCATTTGACTCAATTAGCTTTGTTGAATTCATTTTATTTTCGTTTGATTCAAAAAGCTTGTTTGAATGTGTTTGACTTTCATTTGATTCTAAAAGCTTTGTTGAAAGTGTTTGACTTTCATTTGACTCAATTAGCTTTGTTAAATGCATTTGACTTTCATTTGAATCAAAAAGTTTTGTTTGAATGTGTTTGACTTTCATTTGACTCAATTAGCTTTGTTGAAAGTGTTTGACTGTCATTTGACTCAATTAGCTTTGTTGAATGCATTTGACTTTCATTTGATTCAAAAAGCTTTGTTTGAATGTGTTTGACTTTCTTTTGACTCAATTTGCTTTGTTGAATGAGTTTGACTTTCATTTGACTTAATTAGCATTGTGGAATGCAATTGACTTTCATTTCATTCAAAAAGCTTTGATTGAATGTATTTGACTTTCATTTGATTCTAAACGCTTTGTTGAAAGTGTTTGACTTTCATTTGACTCAATTAGCTTTGTTGAATTCATTTTATTTTCGTTTGATTCAAAAAGCTTTGATGAAAGTGTTTGACTTTCATTTGACTCAATTAGCTTTGTTGAATTCATTTTATTTCGTTTGATTCAAAAAGCTTGTTTGAATGTGTTTGACTTTCATTTGCTTCTAAAAGCTTTGTTGAAAGTGTTTGACTTTCATTTGACTCAATTAGCTTTGTTGAATGCATTTGACTTTCATTTGAATCAAAAAGTTTTGTTTGAATGTGTTTGACTTTCATTTGACTCAATTAGCTTTGTTGAAAGTGTTTGACTTTCATTTGACTCAATTAGCTATGTTGAATGCATTTGACTTTCATTTGATTCAAAAAGCTTTGTTTGAATGTGTTTGACTTTCTTTTGACTCAATTTGCTTTGTTGAATGTGTTTGACTTTCATTTGACTTAATTAGCATTGTGGAATGCAATTGACTTTCATTTCATTCAAAAAGCTTTGATTGAATGTATTTGACTTTCATTTGATTCTAAACGCTTTGTTGAAAGTGTTTGACTTTCATTTGACTCAATTAGCTTTGTTGAATTCATTTTATTTTCGTTTGATTCAAAAAGCTTTGTTTGAATGTGTTTGACTTTCTTTTGACTCAATTTGCTTTGTTGAATGTGTTTGACTTTCATTTGACTTAATTAGAATTGTGGAATGCAATTGACTTTCATTTGATTCAAAAAGCTTTGATTGAATGTATTTGACTTTCATTTGATTCTAAACGCTTTGTTGAATTCATTTTATTTTCGTTTGATTCAAAAAGCTTTGATGAAAGTGTTTGACTTTCATTTGACTCAATTAGCTTTGTTGAATTCATTTTATTTCGTTTGATTCAAAAAGCTTGTTTGAATGTGTTTGACTTTCATTTGATTCTAAAAGCTTTGTTGAAAGTGTTTGACTTTCATTTGACTCAATTAGCTTTGTTGAATGCATTTGACTTTCATTTGAATCAAAAAGTTTTGTTTGAATGTGTTTGACTTTCATTTGACTCAATTAGCTTTGTTGAAAGTGTTTGACTTTCATTTGACTCAATTAGCTTTGTTGAATGCATTTGACTTTCATTTGATTCAAAAAGCTTTGGTTGAATGTGTTTGACTTTCTTTTGACTCAATTTGCTTTGTTGAATGTGTTTGACTTTCATTTGACTTAATTAGCATTGTGGAATGCAATTGACTTTCATTTGATTCAAAACGCTTTGATTGAATGTATTTGACTTTCATTTGATTCTAAACGCTTTGTTGAAAGTGTTTGACTTTCATTTGACTCAATTAGCTTTGTAGAATGCATTTGACTTTCATTTGATTCAAAATGCTTTGTTTGAATGTGTTTGACTTTCATTTGATTCTAAAAGCTTTGTTGAAAGTGTTAGACTTTCATTTGACTCAATTAGCTTTGTTGAAAGTGTTTGACTTTCATTTGACTCAATTAGCTTTGTTGAATTCATTTGATTTTCATTTGATTCAAAAAGCTTTGTTTGAATGTGTTTGACTTTCATTTGATTCTAAAAGCTTTGATGAAAGTGTTTGACTTTCATTTGACTTAATTAGCTTTGTTGAATTCATTTTATTTTCGTTTGATTCAAAAAGCTTGTTTGAATGTGTTTGACTTTCATTTGATTCTAAAAGCTTTGTTGAAAGTGTTTGACTTTCATTTCACTCAATTAGCTTTGTTGAATGCATTTGACTTTCATTTGAATCAAAAAGTTTTGTTTGAATGTGTTTGACTTTCATTTGACTCAATTAGCTTTGTTGAAAGTGTTTGACTTTCATTTGACTCAATTAGCTTTGTTGAAAGTGTTGACTTTCATTTGACTCAATTAGCTTTGTTGAATTCATTTTATTTTCGTTTGATTCAAAAAGCTTGTTTGAATGTGTTTGACTTTCATTTGATTCTAAAAGCTTTGTTAAAAGTGTTTGACTTTCATTTGACTCAATTAGCTTTGTTGAATGAATTTGACTTTCATTTGAATCAAAATGTTTTGTTTGAATGTGTTTGACTTTCATTTGACTCAATTAGCTTTGTTGAAAGTGTTTGACTTTCATTTGACTCAATTAGCTTTGTTGAATTCATTTGATTTTCATTTGATTCAAAAAGCTTTGTTTGAATGTGTTTGACTTTCATTTGAATCTAAAAGCTTTGATGAAAGTGTTTGACTTTCATTTAACTCAATTAGCTTTGTAGAATTCATTTTCTTTTCGTTTGATTCAAAAAGCTTGTTTGAATGTGTTAGGCTTTCATTTGATTCTAAAAGCTTTGTTGAAAGTGTTTGACTTTCATTTGACTCAATTAGCTTTGTTGAATGCATTTGACTTTCATTTGAATAAAAAAGTTTTGTTTGAATGTGTTTGACTTTCATTTGACTCAATTAGTTTTGTTGAAAGTGTTTGACTTTCATTTGACTCAATTAGCTTTGTTGAATGCATTTGACTTTCATTTGATTCAAAAAGCTTTGTTTGAATGTGTTTGACTTTCTTTTGACTCAATTTGCTTTGTTGAATGTGTTTGACTTTCATTTGACTTAATTAGCATTGTGGAATGCAATTGACTTTCATTTGATTCAAAACGCTTTGATTGAATGTATTTGACTTTCATTTGATTCTAAACGCTTTGTTGAAAGTGTTTGACTTTCATTTGACTCAATTAGCTTTGTTGAATGCATTTGACTTTCATTTGAATCAAAAAGTTTTGTTTGAATGTGTTTGACTTTCATTTGACTCAATTAGCTTTGTTGAAAGTGTTTGACTTTCATTTGACTCAATTAGCTTTGTTGAAAGTGTTTGACTTTCATTTGACTCAATTAGCTTTGTTGAATTCATTTGATTTTCATTTGATTCAAAAAGCTTTGTTTGAATGTGTTTGACTTTCATTTGATTCTAAAAGCTTTGATGAAAGTGTTTGACTTTCATTTAACTCAATTAGCTTTGTTGAATTCATTTTATTTACGTTTGATTCAAAAAGCTTGTTTGAATGTGTTTGGCTTTCATTTGATTCTAAAAGCTTTGTTGAAAGTGTTTGACTTTCATTTGACTCAATTAGCTTTGTTGAATGCATTTGACTTTCATTTGAATAAAAAAGTTTTGTTTGAATGTGTTTGACTTTCATTTGACTCAATTAGCTTTGTTGAAAGTGTTTGACTTATATTTGACTCAATTAGCTTTGTTGAATGCATTTGACTTTCATTTGATTCAAAAAGCTTTGTTTGAATGTGTTTGACTTTCTTTTGACTCAATTTGCTTTGTTGAATGTGTTTGACATTCATTTGACTTAATTAGCATTGTGGAATGCAGTTGACTTTCATTTGATTCTAAACGCTTTGTTGAAAGTGTTTGACTTTCATTTGACTCAATTAGCTTTGTTAAAATCATTTTATTTTCGTTTGATTCAAAAAGCTTGTTTGAATGTGTTTGACTTTCATTTGATTCTAAAATCTTTGATGAAAGTGTTTGACTTTCATTTGACAAAATTAGCTTTGTTGAATTCATTTTATTTTCGTTTGATTCAAAAAGCTTGTTTGAATGTGTTTGACTTTCATTTGATTCTAAAAGCTTTGTTGAAAGTGTTTGACTTTCATTTGACTCCATTAGCTTTGTTGAATGCATTTGACTTTCATTTGAATCAAAAAGTTTTGTTTGAATGTGTTTGACTTTCATTTGACTCAATTAGCTTTGTTGAAATTGTTTGACTTTCATTTGACTCTATTAGCTTTGTTGAAAGTGTTTGACTTTCATTTGACTCAATTACCTTTGTTGAATTCATTTGATTTTCATTTGATTCAAAAAGCTTTGTTTGAATGTGTTTGACTTTCATTTGATTCGAAAAGCTTTGATGAAAGTGTTTGACTGTCATTTGACTCAATTAGCTTTGTTGAATTCATTTTATTTTCGTTTGATTCAAAAAGCTTGTTTGAATGTGTTTGACTTTCATTTGATTCTAAAAGCTTTGTTGAAAGTGTTTGACTTTCATTTGACTCAATTAGCTTTGTTGAATGCATTTGACTTTCATTTGAATCAAAAAGTTTTGTTTGAATGTGTTTGACTTTCATTTGACTCAATTAGCTTTGTTGAAAGTGTTTGACTTTCATTCGACTCAATTAGCTTTGTTGAATGCATTTAACTTTCATTTGATTCAAAAAGTTTTGTTTGAATGTGTTTGACTTTCATTTGACTCAATTAGCTTTGTTGAAAGTGTTTGACTTTCTTTTGACTCAATTAGCTTTGTTGAATGCATTTGACTTTCATTTGATTCAAAAAGTTTTGTTTGAATGTGTTTGACTTTCATTTGACTCAATTAGCTTTGTTGAATGTGTTTGACTTTCTTTTGACTCAATTTGCTTTGTTGAATGTGTTTGACTTTCATTTGACTTAATTAGCATTGTCGAATGCAATTAACTTTCATTTGATTCAAAAAGATTTGATTGAATGTATTTGACTTTCATTTGATTCTAAACGCTTTGTTGAAAGTGTTTGACTTTCATTTGACTCAATTTGCTTTGTTGAATTCATTTTATTTTCGTTTGATTCAAAAAGCTTGTTTGAATGTGTTTGACTTTCATTTGATTCTAAAAGCTTTGATGAAAGTGTTTGACTTTTATTTGACTCAATTAGCTTTGTTGAATTCATTTTATTTTCGTTTGATTCAAAAAGCTTGTTTGAATGTGTTTGACTTTCATTTGATTCTAAAAGCTTTGTTGAAAGTGTTTTACTTTCATTTGACTCAATTAGTTTAGTTGAATGCATTTGACTTTCATTTGAATCAAGAAGCTTTGTTTGAATGTGTTTGACTTTCATTTGACTCAATTGGTTTTGTTGAATGCATTTGACTTTCATTGATTCAAAAAGCTTTGTTTGAATGTGTTTGACTTTCATTTGACTCAAAAAGTTTTGTTTGAATGTGTTTGACTTTCATTTGATTTAAAAAGTTTTGTTTGAATGCGTTTGACTTTCATTTGACTCAATTAGCTTTGTTGAACGTGTTTGACTTTCTTTTGACTCAAATAGCTTTGTTGAATGCATTTGACTTTCATTTGATTCAAAAAGTTTTGTTTGAATGTGTATGACTTTCATTTGACTCAATTAGCTTTGTTGAATGTGTTTGACTTTCTTTTGACTCAATTTGCTTTGTTGAATGTGTTTGACTTTCATTTGACTTAATTAGCATTGTGGAATGCAATTGACTTTCATTTGATTCAAAAAGATTTGATTGAATGTATTTGACTTTCATTTGATTCTAAACGCTTTGTTGAAAGTGTTTGACTTTCATTTGACTCAATTTGCTTTGTTGAATTCATTTTATTTTCGTTTGATTCAAAAAGCTTGTTTGAATGTGTTTGACTTTCATTTGATTCTAAAAGCTTTGATGAAAGTGTTTGACTTTCATTTGACTCAATTAGCTTTGTTGAATTCATTTTATTTTCGTTTGATTCAAAAAGCTTGTTTGAATGTGTTTGACTTTCATTTGATTCTAAAAGCTTTGTTGAAAGTGTTTTACTTTCATTTGACTCAATTAGTTTAGTTGAATGCATTTGACTTTCATTTGAATCAAGAAGCTTTGTTTGAATGTGTTTGACTTTCATTTGACTCAATTAGCTTCGTTGAATGTGTTTGACTTTCATTTGACTCAATTAGCATTGTGGGATGCAATTGACTTTCATTTGATTCAAAAAGCTTTGATTGAATGCATTTGACTTTCATTTGATTCTAAACGCTTTGTTGAAAGTGTTTGACTTTCATTTGACTCAATTTGCTTTGTTGAATTCATTTTATTTTCGTTTGATTCAAAAAGCTTGTTTAAATGTGTTTGACTTTCATTTGATTCTAAAAGCTTTGTTGAAAGTGTTTGACTTTCATTTGACTCAATTAGCTTTGTTGAAAAT